>NC_045601.1:74168125-75418125 GCF_009762305.2 Zalophus californianus | reverse complement strand
TGAAAGGTCACACTGAAAATCCTAAGACAATGATGAAAGAAGTTGAAGAAGACACAGATAAATGGAAGGATATTCCATTCTCATGGATTGGGAGAATATTGTTAAAATGTCCATACTGTCCAAAGCAATCCACAGGATTCAATGCAATCCCTATCAAAATACCAATGGCATTTTTCAAAGAAATAGAACAATTCTAAAATTCACATAAAATCACACACACAAAAAAATAGCTAAAGCAATCTTGAGAAAGAAGAACTAAGCTGGAGACATCACATTGCCTGGTTTCAAACAATATTACAAAGCTGTAGTAATCAAAACAGTATGGTACTGGCATAAAAACACATAGATTAATAGACCAGAAAGCCCAAAAATAAACCCATGCATATGTGGGCAATTAATTTATGATAAAGGACCCAAGAATATACAAAGAGAAAAGGATCATCTCTTCAATAAAGGGTGTTTTGGGAAAACAGAACAGCCACATACAAAAGAATAAAAGTGAACTGTTATCTTAAACCATACATGAAAATCAATTCAAAATGGATTAAAAACTTGAACAGTACATTTGAAACCATAAAAATCCTAGAAGAAAAATAGGTGTTAAGTTCCTTGACATCTGTCTTAGTGATGATTTTTTAAATAGGACACCAAAAGTAAAAAAAAAAGGCAAAATAAACAAGTGGAACTACATCAAACTAAAAAACTTCTGCACAGCAAACCACCAACAAAATGAAAAGGCAATCTAACAAATGGAAGAAAATATTTCCAAATCATATATCAGATAAATTAATATCCAAAATATATAAAGAACTCATACAACTAAATAGCAAAAAAACAAATAATCTGATTAAAAAATGGGCAGTGGATCTGAATAAATATTTTTCCAAATAAGACATACATACGGCAAACAGGTCCATGAAAATATGCTTCACATCACTGATCATCAGAGAAACGCAAATCAAAATCACGATACCATCTCATACATGTTAGAAAGGGCTATTATAAAAAAATGAATAACAAGTGTTGGCAAGGATGTGGAGAATAGGGAACACTTGTGCCCTGTTAATGGAAGTGCAAATTGATGCTGCCACTATGGAAAACAATAAGGAGTTTCCTCAAAAACTTAAAAGATAGAACTACCATATGATCTAGCAATTCTACTTCTGGGTATTTATCTAAAGGAAACAAAAACACTAACTCAAAAAGATATATGCACCCCTATGTTCACTGCAGCATTATTTACAATAGTCAAGACATGAGTCCATCCACATATGAATGAATAAAGAAGTTGTGGAAAATATGTGCAATGGAATATTACTCAGCCATAAAAATGAAGGAAATCCTGCTATTTGCAACACTATGGATGTACCTTGAGGTCACCATGCTATGTGAGAGAAGTCACACAATACTGTATGATCTTGAGGCACCTGGGTGGCTCAGATGGTTAAGTGTCTGCCTCCAGCTCAGGCCATGATCCCAGCATCCTGGGATCGAACCCCGCATCAGGCTCCCTGCTCAGCTGGAAGCCTGCTTCTCCCTCTCCTTCTCCCCCTGCTTGTGTTCTCTATCTCTATGTCAAATAAATAAAATTTAAAAAAAAAGTCTTTTAAAAAATACTGTATGATCTTTCATGTGGAATCCAAAAACAAAACACAGAACTCATAGATACAAAGGAGAGGGTGTGAAGGTGACCAACAAGTACAAACTTCCAGTTATATAATGAGTAAGTCATGGTGTCACTATGGTGACTATAGTTAACAATATTATATTGTATATTCGAAAGCTGCTAAGTTAAATCTTAAGTTTTCAACACAAGAAAAAAATCTGTATGTGTGCTGATGGAGGTTAACTAGACTCACTGTGGTGATCTTTTGCAATATTAAATATATCAAATTACTGTATATCTGAAACGGCTATGTCAATTATATCGCTGTACAAACAAACACAACTAATTTCCATTTTACCTCCTCTGCATTTTTAACAGACTCTCGAAATAACTGGGCAACAATTGGATTTAAAATCCCAGGTTTTCTTCTGCTGAGTCCTTCCTACAGTCTAGTTCTCCCCGGTGACGCCTGCACAGTCCGGGGGAAACAATGGGGGCTGCAGCTTCCCAGCTCACCCTGGAGCCTGCCCAGCTGCAACTACTTCAGGTGCGGTGGGGCGGGCCAGCCCCATATGCCTGAGATTCATTAGGGACCACAGAGCCTTGGCAAGCCCCAGAGTGCACTGCAGGCAAGTGCCCAGGCCAGGCTTCGCAGACAAGGGACCGTGGCAAAATTCCAAAAAAGTCAAAATGAAACAAAAATCAGTTAAGAGGCAAAGCTAAATTTCTAAGCCACAGATCCCAGGCAGTGGCATCCTTTCTACTACTAGAGCCAAACTAAAAAAAGTTTAAAAATAAATTTAAAATGCTAATAAATAAATGTGTAGTAAGCTTCTACAATATCTATGTGCTAGGAACTGTCCTACAAACTTGAAATATGGCAATGAACAATTTAGACAAAATCTCCAGCCTCCTCGATTTTATATTCTTAGTGGTGAGACAGAAAGAAAAAAGAAACTACAAACAAGTGGTTGTACCATAATATTAACACTTCCTTTAAGAAAACTAAAGAGGGCAATGGGCTAGAGCAAGATGATATTTAACAATAACCTATTTTAGATCAGATGGCCAGGAAAGGCCTCTTAGAGAAGGTGACATTTGAGTAGAGATCTGAACGTGGTGAGGGAATGAGCTATGAAGCTGGCTGAAATGAAGAGCAACAACTACAGAAGCCTTGAGTCATGAATATCCCTGGCAAGCTTGAGGAGCAAGGAAGTCAACATAGATCAGAAGAAGTACAGAGAAGAGGGGTAAGCAATGGGGTTGGAGAGGTAGCCAGAAAAGACTCTCAACCATCAGTGTGCCTTTGAAATATCTGGGGAGTTTTATTTCTTTTTATCAAATACTATATTTATTTGAGAGAGAGAGCGCACGAGTGGGGGGTAGGGGCAGAGGGAGAGGGACAAGGTGACTGCCAGCTGAGCAACCCGAGGTGGGGCTCGATACCAGGACCCTGAGCTCATGACCTGAGGGGAAGGTAGATGCCTAATGGACTGAGCCACCCAGGTGCATCCTGGGGAGCTTTTAAAATTCATAGATCCTAACCAGAGAACTGACTCCAGTTGTTTTGGGATGGTCCCCAAGCAAAGGTAATTTGCAAAACTCCCCAGGTGATTCTAATGTGCAGATATAAGTTTGAGAACCACTGATACAGAGCCTTGCACCAAATGTGATGGGAAGGTGTGATAAGTTTGAGCAGGGGAGTGAAATGATCTGATTTACATTTTTAAAGGATCACATTAGCTGCCAGGTATCAGAAGAAAGCAAGCAAGGGAGCTAGAGCAGAACTAGGGAATACCAGTTAGGAGGCCCTTGCAATAGTCCTCGTGAAAAAGTATATGGGGACTAGGGTGGTGGAGGCAGAAGTGGTAAGAAATGGCCAAATCTGTGACATATTATGAATGCAATGCCAACAGGATTTGCTGGTAGACTGGATGTGGGATGTGAAAAGAAATATTCAATGATGACTCAGAAAAGTTTGGGGCCTGAGAAACCAAATTTATGGTGTGAGACAAGGGTCTTTCGGTGGGGGAATGGGAACAGAGGAATGATTTTGGGGGGAGAAATCAGGAGTTGATGTAAAAAGAATGTTATTAACACTTTTCTACATATTTGTCTTCTTCCTTATTTACCTTCCTTATTTACCTTTACCAGCCATAGCCTGACTCCCACCCTGTCCAAACCACAAACTGCATCTCATCTCCCTTGTGAATCCAAAGCTCAAAACATTTCCCTACGGTGATATTATATCACTATAAAATAATGTACCTGTACAGATATTCTAAAGATCTGAGGAAAGACACACCTGGCTATACCCACAACTCCTGGAAAAAACATTACAAGTATATTCAAAAGGAAAGTTTTAGCTCTCATCACTGTACTCCTCCGTGCAAATTGGCAGTTAAAATTTGGGTCAGCCAAATTCCTGAGTGGGAGTGTGCCCTGAAGCTTTTAAGAGTCAGACCAACTAAATTTCAAGAAGTAGCCAATCTTCTCCATTAACATTCTTGCATATAAAATGATTGCATGACTTAGATTTTGCAAAAATCAGATGCATTTCTTTATTTACATAGTATAAGCAAGGCTCATTAAAATTTTTTTAAATATCCCCATTTTTTTAAGAGAACTGTTGAACTTCTGATCCTCTTCTCAATTTTAACATGAAGTTTTATCAGATTTCTAAAAAGCAGTATTGACGGTTTAAATTTTTCTAGTGGCTGATTTTCATTCTGGAATCAGTCGTGGCCTATTTGAAAATAATCATTTCTCTGAAAAACATGTTAGAATAGTTTTCCTTTTTTTAACTCCAAGATGGTCCAGGATTGATTACAACTGCTTTAGCAATACTCATTTCTGTAAAAAAAGAATTATACAACTTAAATTAGAAAATATTTTAAATATTTTGTCAAATTTTCTTTATTAAAACAAAAAATAATTTAAAGCTGTAAAGTGAAGACCTTAAAAGACATCTTTAAAATAATAAGATATAAAAACTAAATTAATATTAAAATCACTTTATAGACATATAATGATAGGACAGCTAGCTGTAAATATCGGTTTTTTTATGTTCCAAAGATGGTACCAACCAAGCCTTCTTAAACAAAAAATTAAAGAATCACAACCAATGTACTAGACTAAATTATTTCAGAATAAAGATAGAGACCAGACACCTGGGTTGTTTTTGTTTGGTTGGTTGTTTTTAAAGATTTATTTTATTTATTTTAGAGAGAGAGAGATCATGAGTGAGAGGGGCAGAGGGAGAGAAAAATCCCAAGCAGACTCCCTGCTGAGCATGAACCATGACTCGGGGCTTGATCTCAAGACCCTGAGATCATGACCTGAGCTGAAATCAAGAGTAGGCCACTCAGCACCCCCAGCCACCCAGGTTTTTAACTTAATGGAAGAATCTGGGGGAGAAAGTAAACAAAATGTCATAACAATGTTATTGTTAAGAGTTTGCTTATATGTACTAACATGTTGATGAAATAAAAAGAAGCTCTTCATATATTGAAAAAGGATTGCATGTGTGTAAAAATGAAAAAAATGTGTGCCTTAGAAAAAATGATTCAGATGTGAGAAATTGGGGCTACAAATAAAGTTTCAAAAGAAGAGAATGTCAAAGAATAACATATAAGCTGCTCTTGACTAAGGGAAGAAAAAGATCAGAAATACAGTTTTCCTTTTATGATGGTGAGTTTCTGAACAATGTTTTGTTTGCCAGAAAATTTGAAAGCAAAGGAAAAAGCATTTCAAAGTGACAAAAATTTCCCAGCCATGTTATAGAGTAGTCTGATCTCATTGATAGCAATAGGTTTTTGGAGACAAGAATTCATCTCATGCTAGTAAATCTACTATTTTATTTTTCTGCTAAATTCCCTTGCCTTGAGCTGTTTCAACGCTGTTGAAGCATTGCTCAATTACATCTAAAAACAATTGTTAATGTGAAAGATTAATGATGTTTATAAAACTATGTTGCTATACACTGAGATAAGATCTTTTATAAAAATGTAATAGCTTACTAAACATTTCTTATCAGTACATTTATTCAAAACATGCAAAGGTCTAGTTTATCTAAATGGTGTTAAGACAATATTAACCCGAATGTCTACATAATGTTAACTCAAACGGTAGAATTTTTTTCTATTTCTATCTTTTAATTTTTAAAATACTATTCTGGTTTTACTGATATATATATATATAATATATAGTTGTATATAAAACATATGGTTATATATGTGTGTAATTATAGTAGTTTATGACATAATGTTTTGGTATATGTTATATTGTGAAATTATCACCACAATAAGTTAACATCTATCACCTCACAGTTACAAGTTTTTTTCTTGTGATGAGAACTTTTAAGATTTTCTCTCTTAGCAACTTACAACTATATAACACAGTGGTATGGCTACCAATCCCATTCATGAATAATTCACACTGGTGACCTAATCAGTTCCCCAAAGCCCCCCTCCTCCCGATGCCGTCACATCGGGAATTGGGATTTCAACATCTGAAATGTCGAAATATGACACAAGCATTCAGTCTATAGCAGTGCTAGAATTGACAGAAGTTAGAGATTTCTAGAATAGAGGAGTCCAGGGAAGAATCCAGAATGACTACCTAGTTTCAGAGAAATTGATTCTGGCCATGGAATTAGGGTAAAATAGTTCCTCGTTGGAAGGTGACATGTTTATTTTTGGAATTTTCCAAATATAATTCACCTGTTGTACATCTGACTACCAACTTGAAACATGGGTCTGAAGTTTAGCAGAGAACTAAATTGGCAGAGAATTAGATATCAGAGAAGTCTTCACCAAACAGAAAAAGATTTAAAAATAGCAGGTACAGTAAAACTTGCCCATAAAAAGTATGGAGAAAAGGCTAAAGACACAGCCCTTGATGATTACATACGGAGGGGCAATTAGACAAGGGAACTGTAAAAATGTATTGGAGTCATCAAGAAGTAGGAGGCCCAAAGACAGGGATTTGAAATCCTGGAACCCAAAGAAGGAACAATTTCAACCTAAAGGGGAAGGATGGTGTGATGGTTAGTTTTATGTGTCAACTTGAATGTGCTAGGGGTGCCCAAATAATTGGTAAAACATTATTTCTGGGTGTGTCTGTGAGGATGTTTCTGGAAGAGATTAGCATTTGAATTGGTAGACTGAGTAAAGAAGACTGTGATCTCCAACTCTGGTGTGCATCGGCGAACCACTGAGGTCTGACTAGAGCAAAACAAAGGAAGCAGGGGGGATTTGCTCTTTTCCCTTGAGCTGGGACATCCATCACCTCTGCCATCAGACATGGGAGGTCCTGGTTTTCAGGCCTCTGACTTAGGCTGAATCACATCGTGGAATTTCCTCGTCCTCTAGCTTACTGTCAGCAGATCATGGAGCATCACCGCCTCTGGGACGCATGAGCCAATTCCTGTAATAACTCTCCTCTTATACATATACCTATGTATATATTATTGGTTTTGTTTCACTGCAGAACCCTGACTAGTACAGGGGACCTTCTGAGAGGAGTAAAATGGGGAGGTTGCTGGAAAAGTTTGTGGATCTCTCCAAAGCTCTTCACAAAACAGTGTAATATAACAGAAGTGGGTGGGGAGAGGCAGAGAGCAAGAAAGAAGAGAGGAAGAGAGAACCTCTATAAAAAGGAATCCTCAAAAAATGAGTGGGGCTGAGGGGCAGGTCTCTCTCCTCTCCCCTCCAGCCCCTGGTGTTTCCTGGTGTCAGGAAAGCAACAGAAGACATGTGACAGGACTGAGCTGGGAAACAGGGAGCAGCCCAAGGGATCACACCCCGAGGGAGGAATCACACTTCCAGGGGGGATCCTGGGACACCACACTAACCTGCAGGGGCTCTGAAGGCTCTTACTAGGAGTATGTGCAGAAAGCCTCCAGAGAGAGACCCAGAGGGGTCATGGGAAGACATAAGATGGAGCAGGAAAGGAGTGATCTGAGCATCACAATCAAGACTCTCAGAGCCTTGAACAACACTGAGGTTATGGGCACCAACCCCCCCAACACACATTCGAAAATCCCCAGATAAGTTTTGTCCCCCCCCAAAAAAATTTTACTAAAAGTTTACTGTTGACTGAAAGCCTTACCAAAAACAGAAATAGTTGATTAACATATATCTTATGTTATATGTATTATATACTATTTTTTTACAATACAGTGAGCTAGAGGAAAGAAAATGTTAAGAAAATCATAAGGAAAATACACTTACAGTACTGTATCAAAAAAATCCACATACAAGTGGACCCATGCAGTTCAAACCCATGTTAATCAAGGGTCAACTATTCTGGGATAATTACCTCATACCAGAAAAAAACAATATATGATCACAAAGGACCCGACAACTGTAATCTAGCATTTCAAAATGAGATACAATAAATTTTAAAGACCAGAGAAGCTATGAAGAAACAGCATAGCACTCACAAATGGTACATCTAGAACACAGAAAAATATGAAAACAGAGCCGACAGAGCTCATAGGCTGCCAAACAGAAGGGAAAGGACATAGAAACGGCAGATAGGGACACTGGAGACAAATGCCACAGACATCACCATTTACAACCTGGTTCTCACTCAGAGAACAAGTAAGGGCTAAGTTCTCTAGCCAATTAAACCTCTGTAGCTCTGTCTTTGGGCTTGCCCCTACCTACCTTTGCTTGTCCCCACTACAGCATTTTGTATCCTCTTCTGCATCATCCCTTAAGTTTTCCTTCTTAATCTCACGTACTTTCCTTAACACTCTGAGCCAGGCTCCATGAATGTGGCCAGGATCGCTATTTGTACCTACGGGGCCCATGGTGTTCACACTCCACAAAGAATCAAAAGTCTTAGGGATTTGTTTTGGGAACAACATCCTTGTTGTTCCCACAAAACCGTCCACCTCAACCACAATCAATGAGTCATTCAGGCTTTGACTTCAGAAGTGACCCTTGGCAACTGGTGACAGTTTCTCTTGGCAAAAAGTCATCAGATAAAGTATAAATGAGGCCTGGGTTGTGTCAATTTCCTAGCAGATGATGTGGTTTTAAAAATGGGGATAGAAAAAACTCCCTTTCATGTATGTTGAGCTGATTTTAAGTAAACAATAATTGGAATAATTGAGGTCCAAATATTGTGTGTGCCATACTTAACTGTTTGTGCTGTTATGTTTACAGCAATCAGAGGGCGGTGGCATTACGAAGCTCCAAGTACACCAGTAATTCCAGAAGGAAGCATTCTCTCCCTGAGATTTCTTCTCTCTGTTCACTGTACAGCCTCTCAACAGACTGGCTTTCATAAGGCAGAATACTTTGTGGTCAAAAATGTAGTACTCTGCTAAAAAGGCCAAGAGAATTCATGGGGCTGGGGGCGGGGGGGAGCATTTCAGCAAGCAAGGAATAATGCCATCATCCTTTTAAAGTAAGAAGCATCTTTGATTTTATAAACCAGATTATGGAAATCTTAATCCCCCTACCCCTTTCTGCTCTATCCTTTCTTTTAAAGTTTCATTCTGAATTTCTCTCTTAGTTAGGGATATTAAAACTACCTTGACACTTGGAAAGCTATGGTGATTTAGTAAGCACATAAATCTGAGCTTAATATCTCAACCAAGAGTTTCTAAAAAGACTTACGGATTTTACTCCAAAGATGAGAGCACGTCCTCCCAAACGGCACCCTGCCACCATCTACATGAGAGCCTGACCTCTGAGGATTAAAGTTGGTGATGATGAGCTTCCAACTTTGCTCATAAAAACCTAAGTACAGTTCAGGTAAAGTGATCCAACACTGATAAAATAAGATGGCATTTCTGATTACATTGCTGCAGCCAAGCAAGATCCTCAAGGTACTCTGCATGCAGGTTGCAATAGAACACGCCGCAGATGTCATGCATAAGCAAGGAGAAGCCCACTGATTTTAATTTAGTGGAATAAATAATTTCCGAGAATGGCATCAAAATCCAAACCCAGACCAGGGCTCAGTTAGTTGAGGAGGGGGACGAGTGCAATCAGGATGGCTTATATAGCTCATTTTCTATATAAATAAATTTTGATGTGTGAGAATGTCAGCACTGGAAGACTGTTTCTATAGTAATAGCCTAATAGCCTGGAGACCTCCTGGGGAAATTATTTCTCTCTCTGCTCTATCTCGTGGTATGTAAAACCAATCACGTCCAAAATAAAACACTGAGAACAGCACAAAATGTAAGTGTGGAGAGAAGAAATGTGTTATATGGCTACCTCCTGAACCTAAGGAAGAACTAGAAAATTGAACCTGTTTTTGGCTGCAACTTTTGTCCAGTGATTTAAGCAGAAGATGGGGGCGGGGGTGCTCCTTCCTTATTCCTATTGTTCGTGAATTTGAGAAAAAGACAAATAATCCCAATAACAGAGAACAGAGAACTGTGATAGGTGAATGATTACCAAAGGCACTTTTCCTCTCTTTGCCTCCCCTTCTGGGTTAGAGATGGAGGCATTTTTGTTTGCTCAGAAGCTCTTCTTATAAAGTTCAATAATTATTTTAAGGAGAATAGCCTCTAAATCTAATATAAATTAATGCAAACATTATTAATATATATAACATTCTCCATTGTCACTTAAATTAACTGAATTCCATTGTAGGTCAATCCATTTAATTAAATCAGAGCACTGCTAGCAGCAAAGCTTCTCCCAAAATAAGTATGGTGAGGGCAATTCCCCTGTTCTCCTGGAAAGTAAGGGGAACGCCCCTCTACCAAAAGACTGTTTATTTTCTGTTTAAATTTAATTAAAGCCAATTCCTGTCTCCAACTGCCCTGAGACACCTAGAATTTCCAGAATAGCCTTACTATTTTGCGTTCAACTCAAGAGATAGGGCAGGATTGGGGGTAGAGCTGAGGCATTGTTTTCTTTTAAATAAGAATTAGGCAATGTTTCCTGCTTTTCCAATAACTTAGTGAATGAAAAGATGTCTCGCTCTGACTGTTTCACAGTAACATTATAGCAGGAACTCGTGAGGCTTTGATATACATGATTTCGTCAATAGTAAGTATAATGCAAGCTCCGCATCTAATGGTATGACTGTAAGCTACAACCAATATGGAAAAAAATGTAAAATTACTAATTACTTTGAAAATGCGAACAAGGTCTTTTTCAATGGCAGGAAAGACTTAGTTCTGTCTGGGAGGGACCAGAGGAGGAGGAAATGAAGGGACCACTTCGTCAACACTGAACATTTTTTTTAAAGATTTTATTTATTTATTTATTTGACAGAGAGAGAGAAGCAGGGAGAGCAGCAGATGGAGAGGAAGAAGCAGACTCCTTGCTCACTGAGCAAGGAGCCCAATGAGGGGCTCGATCCCAGAACCCTGAGATCATGACCTGAGCCGAAGGTAGATGCCTAACTGACTGAGCCACCCAGGCACCCGAATGCACATTTTTTTCTCCTAAACAGAATACACATGAATACATTAACAGCATGGGAGTAGGCCAGCAATGTCATTATCCACAAGAGTGTAGAAATTGTGTGAAAACTGTTCAAGTCACTCAGGAAATTCAGGTTAGTACAAGATTACAAATAGCTCTTCCCTCTCCCTACATGCAGAGCACGAGCATTTTTGTACTAATTATCAAGGCAAAGAAATACAGTCCTAGTATCAAGTACAGCCTATAAATATGGACTCAAAACAGGATTCAAAGGAACAAGTTTAGCCTGGCACTATATGGAAAACCTGGCTAGTACCTCCTTGTACTTTAGCTATGAGATGAGAAAATCAAACTAAATAGATTTTTAAAAATCCCTAAATGAAAGCCTATATCCCTTTCTTTGGGAAAGGCAACAAAATAAGCCATTGACTTTTTTTTTTTTTTTTTTAATCTCTAACTTAGCCAGCATCCAAAATGCAGTACAATGCAGGATATTTATCCTACCACCCTTTGTACAAATACAGATTTCCATAAAATCAATTAATCTCAGGGGTAGAAGGGGCTTCGGAGGTCATGAAGCCCAATCTCCTACCCAGTTACTCCCACAGCCAGAAGATTATCTAGCCGTGTTCAAAAGCCTCCATTTGGGGAGCTTACCACTGTTTAAGGCAGCCCCTTGCACTGAGGAAGAGCAAAAGTTATTAGAATGTTCTAATATTGGGCTGAAATCTGCCTCCTGGTAATTTCCACCCACTGGTCCTAGTTTTATCCTCTGAAGCATTTCAGGGTCTAACCCCTCATCCATCACCATGACAACTCTTCAAATATTTGAGGGCAATGAAAGCTTTCTTCACCCAGGCTATACATTCCCAATTTCCACACCTCTTCATTTAGAGATAGACCCTTCATTCCCCTCAGGATGCTATCCTTGAAAGTATATCCTACTTGGTCAATGTCCATGTTAAAATATACCGAGCAGAATATGATACAGTAATACATTGGCACCTGGGTGCAAAGACTTCTGCCCCTTTCCAGGAACACACATTTTCTGACATAAGAATAAAAGTTTTGTTCAATCACTCTCCCTAGTAATGCCTGCTATCAGAAACATAGGCGGTAGTACTCAATCTTGACATCTCCAAAACAGAAGTTTTCCCTAGAAAGCATTACAAGATTGACTTTAGTTCAATAAATGGGTTCAAGCACTCGTGACAAAGAAGGATTTATGTAGGGGACATAGAAGATACACAATCCTAAAAATATATAGAAAAGATTATTAGATACAGAGGAAGGGGAAACCATTTCCTTGGAGAAGTCTGGGCAGGCTGAATGGAGAGCACAGGAAGAGACAGGAGTTGAGGGGTCTTGAAGGATGGGTGAGATTTCAATGAACAGAGAAACACGTGGGGAGAGTGAGTTTCAAGACAGAATAGACAACTGAACGGCAACGACTAAAGAAAAGGCTATGATGCTACCAGGATACTAACAGCTCAATGAGACGGTGGTGCATAAGGCAAGAAGGGAAGGAATGGGACAGAAAGCTTGGAAATCCATTCGAAGAAGCTGGACTTACCAATTATGCCAACTATTTAAATCTGGCAAATCCCCTAGTCATGGCTGATGACGTTTTTACTCAGTATAGGAATCCCTAAGATATTCATTTCTATACTCTTACTATATTCTAATGGGATTTGGCTACACAAAAACTAGAGGTACGCCCCTGTTAGAATGGCCATCATCAAAAAGACAAGAGATAACAAACGTTGGCGAGGATGTGGAGGAAAGGCAACTCTGGGGCACTGCTGGTGGGAATGTTAATTAGTACAGACACTATGGAAAATAGTATGGAGGTTCCTCAAAATACTAAAAATAGATCTAACATATGATCCAGCAATTCCACTTCTGGGACTATATCCAAAGGAAAAGAAAACACTAACTCAAAAAGATATCTGCACCCCCATGTTCACAGTAACTTTATTTACAGCAGCCAAGACATGGGAACAATCTATGTGCCCATCAATGGATGAATGGATAAAGAAGTTGTGATACACACACACACTCCAATATTATTTCACCATTAAAAAAAAAGGAAATCCTGGGCGCCTGGGCGGCTCAGTTGGTTAAGCGACTGCCTTCGGCTCAGGTCATGATCCTGGAGTCCCGGGATCGAGTCCCACATCGGGCTCCCTGCTCAGCAGGGAGTCTGCTTCTCCCTCTGACCCTCCCCCCTCTCATGTGCTCTCTCTCTCATTTTCTCTCTCTCAAATAAATAAATAAAATCTTTAAAAAAAAAGAAAAGGAAATCCTGCCATTTGCAACAATAGGGATGGAACTTGAGGGCATTATGCTAAGTAAAATAAGTCAGAGAAAGATAAATAATGTATGATCTCTTAAGTGTGGAATCTCAGGACAAAATCAAAAGCAAAAATTTCTTTAAAACAATCAAACTTATAGGAAACGAGATCCAATTTCTGGTTATCTGAGGCAGAGGGTTGAAGGGAGGGGGAATCAGAAGAAGGTGGTCAAAAGACACAAACTTCCAGTGCTAAGATAAATATGATGACGACAGCTAACACTGCTGCTTGTTAAGAGAGTAAATCCTAAGAGTTCTCAACACAAGGAGAAGTTTTTTTCTTTTTTTCCTTCTCCTTTTATTGTATCTGTATGAGAGGATGGATGCTAACTAAACTTACTTTGGTAATCATTTTACAATTTCTGTAAGTCAAATCATTGTGCTGTATACCTTAAACTTATACAATGATATATGTCAGTTATATAACAGACTTATTATATGCACACATTGTGCAAACACAAGAACAGCTAACATATTGTACTTTATGTTGTACTGTTCTTGTGCCAGGCACTATACACTAAATGCTTCACACAAATGAACTCACCGGACACTTAGAATGTCCATTTGAAGTAGGAACTATTATTTTCTCTTTCTCTATAAGAAGAAACTGAGGCACAGAGAGGTTAAGAAACTTCTCCAAGATCACAGAGCTAGTGAGTGGGAAGAGTAAAGATGTGAACCTAAAGCCTGTCTCCAGGGCTAATCTGCTACACCACGCTACCTCTCACATTAAGTATGTAGTTACTTATTCTAACAACCTGCTTATAACCTTACTGATTCAGGTTTTTTAAAAGCTGTTTTTAGCCTTCGGAATGAGCTAAAGCAACTTTTCGGTTTATATCTATCTGCTCATCTTCCGGAACTCTTAGACTATTCTGGATAGTGATTAAGGGGCTCAGTTAGCCTGCTGAATCCCAGGAACTCTGAATCATCATAGAAAACGAGACATTCCTCCACGGCTAACTGAAGGGAAATTTGCCTGTGGTAAAAATATATCTACAGATCATACACAGTTCCCCTCAGACCTCCCCCGAAGCAGATTCCATAATTAAGGGTAGACTAATCTCTTCAAGCTGCCACTCCCTCCCCACTTCCAGGACAGTTCACAGCTGAACGACTCTGACAGATAAAAATGTAACCCGCTGTTAAAATCCCCAGGAAAGAAAATTCCACAGCCACCCCCAAGGTAACAAATCCCCTTGCCTGACCACTTGGAGCCATGCCTATTCATCGAATGAGGAAGTTTATTTACATGCTTCCAATGAAACTGCTTTCTCTTGATTTCCTCAGGGGCCCTCTGGCCGCTGAAAACTTGCTTTGTTCTGTGGCGGCTGGCGCTGTTTCAGAGTCCGGGATCACTTAATTGGGTCATGACTTGTTTTCGAGTCCTGACTCCTCTGCCACCGAGGAAACTTGCTGAAGTTAGCAGACTGAGCAGAGATGACTTAAGGGAAATCTGGACCCCTAGAGGGAGGTGTTCTTAGTTAGCCTTGACCAAAGAGCTGGGCACATACTACATACTCCATGGAAGTAGTACCATACTACTATGGTAAGTAAGGCCAAGGGAAGGAGGAGAGAGCCAGAGATTAACTTGAAAGACAGGTTGTAACTAAACTGGGAAAGCCTTGCCAAGGACTCTGGTTTCACTCAGTGGGCCACAGGTTTTCAGAAGGGCCAGGAGTTTTCTCTTTGCTTTAGGAAAATCTCTCCAACATGGAAAAATGTATAAAGGACATTAGTACTGGAGATAGAGTGGTTAGTTAGGGGATCATTCTAACAATCCCGATGCCTTTCCCATGTGCTCCTGATTACTGATGCGGAGGAGACGGTGAGGGAACATGACAGGTGCTGTCAGAGATTGGAAGGCATGTCCTGAGGGAGAGGGCTCAGTGCACTTCTCCAAAGTCCCTGAGAGGAGGATGAAGCTCCATGGAAGAGTAAGATTTCACCTCCTTAGAAGGGACTGGCAGCAAGGTGTGGCACTGAGGATGGAAAGTGCTTACAAACGGTGCCACACTATAGAATTGGAAGGAATGGATGTTCTATTTCACATTCCTCTTAAATCCATTTAGAATTACATATTATGCAAAGGACATACAAAAAGATTCCCAAAGGACCATCCACTATGATCCTACTGCCGTGTATGAGAAATACATTATATTTTCAAATTTTTTGGCTAAGGGATAACATGGAGATTTGTTATAAATATAACTAATATAAAATATTGCTGAATGCTACTCAAGAAGGAGCCGGCAAAGCAAATATTTACTAAACCCCTTTTGTATGCTTGGACCACAGCCACAGCTGAGATCAGCTTTTCTTTTGAAGGCTCTATTTCTAGCTTGCCAGAATAACTACCTTTATAGATCACCTGCTCAGCACCACATTTTATACTAGTTGCCCTATTCTATAATCTGAATCCGCACAAACGCCATACGAAGCAGATATCATTGTTCCTATTTTGCAGATATTGAAATGGAAGCATAGAGGGGGACACTTACCCATAGTGATTGTGCTGAAAGGTGACAGAGATGGGATTGGGTCTCAAAGCCATTCACCTCCCAAGTCCTATGTGTTGCCGTGAGCTGCCTTGGGGAGGGCAGGCAAGCCCCGAGAAGGGCTCTGACCTAGAACACAGAAGCTGGCGTTGGAACTAGGAAAGATATCTGATGCAGGGCATGGCTCTGGGCAGCCATATTTGCTTAATGCACTTTTTCTAAGTGAAGCCATTTTCAATTCAGTATTTTTCTAACTATTTTTAGGATAGAAAGAGGAATGGGTTTCAAGCCCTGGGAGACCAAAGTGACTCACTTTCTGGCTCTGCCTCTTGTTTTGAGGGAATAACCTAGGTCAGCAACCCCCAAAGTGTGTTTGGGGAAACTTGAGGCTCCTGAAAAGCCATTTTTTAAGTAAACCACTTGTTTAGTTTTATAAAACGCAACAGTGTGAAAACTCACTTGATCACAGAGACTTTTTTCCATACAACACCTGGCACCCTGCAGATCAACAGTTCAGAGAACACGCGGTGACAGAGGCTAAGGACCCCTCACCTCCTCCAAGGGAATCCCAGTATTGAGGTGCGGATTAGCCTTGTAGGTAATGACTTGACCAGAGCCTTCTGCAGGCAGTGTGGGTGTGAAGAAATAGAAACTGCCATGTACTGATGACTGCCTGGGTGAGTCATTAACTTCCTTGAGTCTCAGTTTCCTTATCTAGGAAATGGAGGAAACATAACGTTGTCTTGGGGACTGATGAAACAATGTACCGAATGGGTTTCATATAACTGCCTGACACTTAATAAGACTCAGGGAATGTTAGCTATTACTTTTTAAAATCATATTAAATGCTGGAGATGACATTACATGGACTTGTGAAAATACTTCATAAACTCAATAATACTATATAAATGTCAATTCTTCATTGTTGTTGTTATTACAAGACACTTCCTAGTCTCTGTAAAATGCTGCAGTTAAGTCCTCTGAGTGCACAGAAATACTCCGTTGCTGAAGATTGATTACTCTGCTCGTTAAGGCTTCATTACTCATGTGGCCCTGACCTGCAATGGAAAAGAACAAAAATCCTTCTCCCCCCACCCCCGCCCATAAATGGAAATTACTTTTCAAGAGGCCACTTTCTTTTGGCATGAGAAGCGAAGCAAAGAAAGCACTTGGGGAGGGGTGTTTGTAATCAATAAAGTATAAGGAAATAAAGAACATTTAAGCAGTTAAGAAAGTTTTAATATAGCAATATGCAAGGATCTTTAGATGTCTTTGGCTTGAGCAGTCAATTTTTAGCTAACTGACCATACACTGGAATTTCAAAGAGCGTCGAGAAACTGGAGGTACTGGAAAATAATCCATTGAGCTTCTAGTTGCAGCTCGTGAGCCCTTGCCTCTTTCCACATCAGCCTCTGATGAACAGGTTTCCTATACAAACAGGAGCTTTGCAAATGTTTACTTTTCCACAGGTCTTTTTATTCATCTGGACTCTCAGAGGAAGGAGGTGACACTCTTAACTCAAGCCTGGCCATTGGGACCCAGCAGGGTGTTCACCTGGAGGAGTTCGGTATTCTTCCCAAACAGGCTAATTGCCTACACCAAGGTGCCCAGAGTACAGAAGAAATTATCCCCACACCTGACTGTGGGCACTTGATATGTGACATCACCCAGTCCACAGGCGCTCCATCCCTCGTCCTCCCTCAGTTGGGGGGGAGGGGCATGAACACAGACAGGCGCTCCCAGGTCTCTCCTCTCTCATTTCCTGTCCTCTCTACTCCCCTCCACTTTCCTCACTCGCTCTCTCTCTTTCCCCAGAAGAAATGCCTTACCTGTGAAAATGCTTTCCAGTTTACAAGGTAATTTTACAGCTGCTCCTAACACATGGGCTTTCGAGTCCAGAGAAAGGAGTCTGTGTTTGAGAATCCATCTCAGGCACTCACTGACTACGTGCCCTTGGGCAAGACTGGCCGACTTCTTCAAGAACAGTCAGATAAGAATACCTAACTTCAAAGAATTGTTGGGAAGATAAAATGATCTAACGTATGAGAACATTTTCCACTGCGACTAGAGTAGAGAAAGTACTTGTTAAGTAGCAGCTATTCGTTTTGGTGTTTTGGTTGGGTTTGGTTTAAGATTTTGTTTATTTGAGAGAGAGAGAGAGAAAGCATGAAGAGAGGGAAGGGTCAGAGGGAGAAGCAAACTCCCTGCTAAGCCGGGAGCCCAATGCGGGACCCCGAGATCATGACCCAAACTGAAGGCCGATGCTTAACCGACTGAGCCACCCAGGTGCCCACAGCAGCTATTCATATCAGGCCCCTCTGAATTAGGGACTAATGGCAACATTTTACATCATAGAAATGTAAGGCATAGAGGGAGGGTGACATTGCCAAGGCCATCCAGTTAATAAGATACAGATCTAGACTTTGAATCCAGGGCACTCAACTCCCTGGACACTTTTCACCAACCCAAGAAATGTATTTCTTAGTAACACACAGAATGATTTTATGAGATTTGCTTTATTTTCCGACTCTGGAGGCCAAGAACTGTTATGATATGATTCTCGCTATCCTATAGTGGCCAGGAAATTATAGTCTGATATGTACATATGTATATATGCATACATGTATGTGTATATATGTATAGTAAACTATAAATGTTCTTTCATCCAAAAATATTATAGATAGGTTAGGTATGGGAAATCTGCAGTGATGTTCAGGGAATGTTCAAGAACAAAGCAGAGGCCATCCAATGACACGAGAGGAGAAAACACATTCAGCTTCCAACTTTGCTGCAACAATGTTGATTCAGTGTTTTCATTTCTTCAAAGAAATATTTGCAGTAGCTCTTATATTTAACAAGCCAGCTTGTGCTTAGTGTTTTATAAATACAAAATAAGAATACAATTTTTTTTAAAAAGCAAGAACACACAATAAAACCACATAGTGCTGAGAAAGCATCATAATTTGGTACAATATATTTGATGTATAAGAAAAGAACTTTCCTGGGCACAGTTTGGATAGTTATTATCTTAGAACTCGAGAAAATACACATTAAATACTAAGACGTTATCAAATATAATCATGTCGAGAAGTCAGAAAACTTTACTAGAACCTAAATAAACATTCGTAAATGAAATCTACTTTTTATTACAACCTGCGTGCAAACTAGATGGGCAATTTCTTTCAGGTTAAAATCTGTAGCCCTTTAAAATGCAATTTATTAATACTGGACCCATTGGAAACCCCTCAGAATGTTGGGGGGTGGGGTACAAGTAATTTCCCTGATCCTCCGGAACAGCTCCAGGAGTTCTTTAATCTGGGTGTCCTTATACTCTGATTTCCCAAAGTTGATCCGGCTTATTATTGGAAGGATAGGAAAACCCAGGAAATGCAAAGGCATCTTCATGGAATCACTGTAAAAATGAGTCATTTCACCCACAGAATTTTTTTGCCTCTAATAAATATACTTTCAGTATTCACTATTAAATATACTTCTGTTTAAAAAGAAATTAAGACTTTATATTCCGGGGTGCCTGGGTGGCTCAGTTGGTTAAGCATCTGCCTTCAGCTCAGGTCATGATCCCAGGGTCCTGGAATCGAGTCCTGCATCAGGCTCCCTGTGCAGCAGGGATCCTGCTTCTCCCTCTGCCACTCCTCCTGCTTGTGCTCTCTCTCTTGCTCTCTCTCAAATAAATAAATAAAATCTTTAAAAAAAAAGACTTTATATTCCTTTAGGTTCATAGCAAAATTAAAGGAAAGGTATAGAGATTGTCCTGTACACCTTCTACTCCCATGCATGCAACATCCCCCACTCCAGAGTGGTACATTTGTCATAATCAATGAACCTACAATGACACATCATTATCACCTAAAGCCCACAGTTTATGTTACAGTTCCCTCTGGGTGTTATACATTCTATAGGTTTGAACAAACGTATAATTCTCTGTGCTCTGCCTCCCCCCTCCCTAACCCTTGGCAACCACTGATGGTTTTATGGTCTCCATAATCTAGCCTTTTCCAGAATTTCATATACTTGGAATTATATTTAATCATGAATGGTGCAAATAATATGGAAGTAGGATATAATGTATAAACTCTAGTTTTAGGGTCTAAGACCCAAATCATGTTATAGAAAAAAGTCCAAGAAGATGGGTTTAAATCTTGGCCCTACCACTTATGGACTTGTGTGCTTTTGCACAAAACATTTATTCTTCATGAGCATTTGTTTCCTCAATTATAATATAGGGAAAATAATACATACTTCAGATGTGCCTTGGGGAATGTGCAAGATAACATGAATAAAAACTCCTAGCATGGGGCTAGACATACAATAAGGAAGAATTCTGCAAATGTTGGGTGAGTCTGAATAACAAATTGAACCTGAAGCTAGATATATTCAGTCCCTGAACAAATATATGTGGCTTCTAAATCTCTTGCTGCCCCCACCCTACCCCAAATCCCTGGAGAAGAATTCAGAGCATAGTGAGTTTTCAATCCATCGGACTGATCTTTCCTTCAGAAAACCTCAAAATTCTTAGACCACTTTACTCTCAGAAAGAATCACACATGTTCTTTGAAAGCACCAGTTTCCAAACAGGAGGGGGTTTTATTTGTTTATTTTATTTTATTTTGAGGTGGACAATCTTTATTAACTGAAATCTTATGTTGAAGCACAACAATCTCCATAAAATCAGTAGAATCTGTGAGTATGTGAGGGTGAAGGTGTGTGAGTTTGGAACAGGGTAGGGTCTGGCCTTGAGCCAGCTGCCTTCTCTCCAACAACCAACCTCCTCCACAGCCCCCAAGAGGCCCAGATAACTCCCAGAAATCCCTGGGACAGTTTGAAAATTTCTGTTCTCCAGGGACAAATAAGCCTTCCCATTCCAAGGTAGGAAAGCTGTCAGGACTATTCTGCTACAATACCAATTTTTAAATACCAATAGGGCCACCATCTACGGAGAAGTCACAACTGAACAGAGATCTACCCCTCTGTTAGATATCCCCCCCATTTCATTTCAAATTCTTGTGGTCTTTAAAACTATCTAGGGTCAGTTAATTAATAAAGGCTCAAGGTGGGATTCATTTTAACCTAAATTATTAACCCATCTCTAGTATTAATTTGGTAATAAGTAAAACAAATGGAAGTCACATGGGGTATTTCTGATTTGGGCATAAGAGAGCAAAACTGCAAGATTCAGTGTTCTGCAGCTTTAAAATCATCTAATGCTTTGCATCTAGTTGCAAACATCCTCCAAAAAAATATACAGATTGATACAATCCATTTGGGTCTAAATTGAGCAAAGTAGGCATAGTGATATGAGAGTATTATAGACGAGGCCTTGCCCTGGTATCAAATTTACTTTAATCTCCCAAGCGGAAGGAATAAAGAAGTACTGTGCTTTAATTTGGGGGCGATTTATACACCGTAGTAATTACAGATGTGAAAGCAATGTCTTTGTAATAAAGTTCTGGCTAAAACCATAGTTTTAAGGATCTGGATAATAGTTTTCCAGTAGCTATTTGTATTTCTCTCCAGATTGACTATCAGTGGTATCTTTACTTACAGAAATGTGTTCCACACAGCTAAATCTAAGATTATTGTATTTCAGAAAAGAGGAAGATTCTCTTTACTTGGTTGGAAACAGACAGAAGGGTATCTGTAGTAATTCTCTGTAGCCCCAAACATTTTCCCCAGCACCACACTTAACAGTTAAACCATTTTAACTATTGAATGGAAGTGACTACATAGCACTTTGCAAGTTAAGCTCTTGTCTTAAATAATACATATTACTATTATCACTCATAAATTCATTTCCAGGCAAACCCTATTTATAAAAGGCAAGTGTTAATAACACACAAGCTGCACGATTTCCTTCAGGGAGTAGTACCCATTAATAGAGCTTGCTTCAATCTCTTAGAAAATGGGCCTTTTTAAACCAGTGAGTAGCTTCTAATCTAGTAAATGCAAATCAATCTGTATTTATTACACTCTGCTCTTTTTTTGCCCTTTTCCATCTTAAACTTTAAAGAGGTTTACTTAGTCCTAGACTTTGTGTTTGCTCTTGGAGCAATGCAAGAAAAATTTCCTGAAAGAATCATGTTTTCAGAGTTGTGAACCATGGAGAAACAGAATGTGTGGGGCTGTGAGACACTGAGGAAGCTAGCTTGGAAACAGAACCTGCTGCTCAGCCTTATGGCTAAAGATCTGAAAGTGCCGATATTCTAATCTGAATGGGTAGCTGAGTTTCATAAATATCCGTGCTATTGTGTGATTAGCCACAGAAAGAGGAAACTGGGAGTCACAGAAATGCAAGCAAATTAAAACAAATAAACAAAAACCCAGAAAAAAAAACAAAACAAAACTGCGATTCAGTGCAGTATTCAGGGATAAAGTGCTGTGTCATTGCCAATGACCACAGATTACACTCCAATGCTAGCTGCGAAGCTCAGTATTTCCTAAGCCAGGATACAGATTCAAGATGGAAAACTGAGCTTATGCATCATGTATCCTTCCTCGTCTTGTGTCCTATTGAAATGGGAGAAAAGCGATTCAATTTTTTAATGAACCTATCACAATGCTGGCAGGAAAGGAATCAAGCAAAAGAACAGGAAGTCCAAAGGAACCAGGAAGAGAGAAAGCAAATATGATCAAAGGAACAAAGGGAACAGGGTAGGAAAAACAGCACTTCAAAACTATCATGCTCAATGAAACTTCAAGATTTAGGTCAACTAATACAAAAAGCAGGACCGGAACCTGAGGCACTCATCAAGGTAATTAACAAAGAGCTGAATGTCAGTTGAGCCAAATAGCCCCTTCCAATTTCTGTAGTTATAAGGACTGACATTTGTTGAGGACCTAAAAAAGCCAGGTACTCATTGAATATTTACAACAACTCTCTGAAGCAGGTATTATTATTATTCTTACTTGTTAAATAAAGAAATTAAGGCACAGAGAAATTAAGCAACTTACTTATAGTCACTTGGCTATTAAGTGATAGAATCCAAACCCAGGAACAGTTTGGCTCCAGAAAAGATGTTTCCGATAGCCATCTATACTACACTGCCATAGAAGGCCATTTGAAAACTGCTCCTTTATGAAGTTGAGGAGCTTCAAATTCAGGATGGCAGACTGAGCACCAGCTGTTAGCCTTACCTTCCCAGACCATCCCCAGAAATAATAGCCACAAAAAATTTTTAGTATTCATTTCTACAATGAAAAGCAAGGAACGCCTTCATAGAACCAGAAACTTTGAGGACTCATGAAAGACAGAAGTCAAAGAGATCAAAGAAAGAAACCACAAACCAAAACACTTGCAAAAAAGAACTAAAGAGAAAAGAGGAAGGAGGCCTAGGGTGTTTGAAGACCAGACTTGGCAGTTACTGGGGAGAGAAATAGGCCTTGGGGCAGCTGAGGAGACAAGCACCCCACCCTGCCCTTGCGCTGTGCTGCTGAGCAACAGAAATGCTAACCCCAGGAAAACTATGACTGCAGCACTTGGGTCTTGCACACAGAACAAAGCCCTGGGTAAAAGGAGGAGAAACTGGTATCCACTGTCCTCTGGATATAAGCATGTCTACCTGTCCTCTGGTCACTGACCCTCTCCCAAAGGCAGGCTTCATGGACAGGTTAACAGGGAGGCTCCAATCTAAAGAAGAATGCAAAACCATGAGGCACCAGCATTTGATGTAGAACATCACCAAACATAGCAAACAGAAGCACCTGCACCCTGAGGAAATAGAGCAAACAGAATAAACCTTTAGGATAGGAAAAAATAATGTCCTCAAAGTCCTAACAGTGAATATGACATCTATAAAGTAAATCAAGTGTGGGTCTTGACAACTAGAAATGTGATCGTTTAAATCAAAACATAAATTCAATAGCTAGGCTAAATAGCAAAATGGACAATTAAAAGCAAATTAATGAGCTAGATGATCAGAATGAGGAATTCTTGCACAACACAACTCAAGAGATCGAATGTACAACAAAAAAGGTTAAGAGGCTCAGAGGTTAGACACAGATGTTTCAATATTTATCTAATTATTATCCCAGAAAGGAGATTATATAGTATTGAAATGAAGAAATATTCAAGGCAATAATGGAAGACAATTTTCAACAACTGAAGATGGTATCTCCAAGACGGGAGGACCCAAGTGCCAAACGGTGAATAAAAAAGACACATTATAGTGTATACCCAGAACTCCAAAGATAGAGACAAAAATCTCAATTGCTTCACAGAGGAACAATATCCTGATTCTAAATAAAGAAACAATTATCAGACTGACATAGGCCTTTTCATCATCCACAGTACGTGCAAAAATATCCATCTCTTAAAAATTCACTTCTCGGGGGGTCGCCTGGGTGGCTCAGGTGGTTAATCATCCAACTCTTGATTTTGGCTCAGGTCATGATCTCAGGGTCATGCCATGTCGGGCTCCGCACCTGCCATGGAACCTGCTTGAGATTCTCTTTGTCCCTCTGCCCCTCCCCACCACTCCCACTCACTCTCTTTCTTAAAAAGAAAAAAAAAATCATGTGGGAAAATTAACCTAGGATTATAGGTCCAGCGAATTATCATTCAAGAGTGAATCAAAATAAAGACATCTTTGAACATACAAGGAATCAGAAATTTTTTTTAACCAATAAACTCTCAATGAATGACTCAGTTTTACTTCAGAAAAAAAATAAGACAAAAAAAGGCAAACAAAAAATGAATCTAAGTGTTTGATCCAAAAAAGCAATGATAAGCAAAAATAATAATATGAATAATACTATAATATATATATATATCATTACATGTATCATAGTATATATAATTATAGCATATAAATATATAATAGCTATTATATATGTGGTATATCATAATATATTAAACATAATGATATAAATAAAATGTCAAATATATAAATATTTCTGACAATCTGGAACTAAAATCTCAGATAATCTCAACATGGGAAATAGCTGGGGATAAGCATTCTAAGGTTCTTATCTTTTTTGGAGAAATTATATACATATTGACTTAAAAATATTGCTAAAAAATGTTCATTGCTATTAAATTTTTAAGACCAACCACCAGAAATTAGAAATATAGGGGCGCCTGGGTGGTTCAGTTGTTAAGCGGCTGCCTTCGGCTCAGGTCATGATCCCAGGGTCCTGGGATCAAGTCGCACATTAGCCTCCCTGCTCAGCCAGGAGCCTGCTTCTCCCTCTCCCACTCCCCCTGCTTGTGTTCCCTCTCTTGCTGTGTCTCTCTCGGTCAAATAAATAAATAAAATCTTAAAAAAAAAAGAAATTAAAAGTATAAAGATTATAAAATTTCCAAACTTTAGGATGGAGGTAGAAATGGAACAGAAAAATTATCTATCCAAGAAAGAGCAAACAGAGGGAAAAAAGTTTTTAAATGAATGGAAACTAGAAAACGAAAAGATAGCATGTAGCATAAATCCAAGCATATCGCTAATCGCAATAAATATGAATGAGTTTAAACATCTTTAAAATAAAAAATATTAATGAGGATAAAAAGAACATGAAGAAAGATTATAACAACAAAATTTGGGGGAGCCAGAAACAGAAAGATAAATAGTTACTGACTTAGGGCACCTAAACTAAACAGAATCTCCTGACTGGGGGGAAATGAGATACAGCTGAGGGAAGAGTTACCGTAAAAAAAAACAGAGAAGTAAGTGAAAGTCTAGATAGGTATATACAGAATCTTGAGACCCAGGGCCCTATTCCCACCTGGATCCCAAAATGTTTTCAGTGATGTGTTTTCCCTTCAGACAGAACACCAGAAGATTCTTCTCTGAGAAATAAGATGACCCAAAAGAACAGACCAAAGGATACTGACACCAGGAATTCCCCAATTAAACTGCCTGGTCAATATCCCTGCTGGAAAACCAATGGTCAATAGCCCCAACTACGTTCACAGAGCTTCCCACCAGCTTTTTAGTGCCCCATTCTTAAATGAACATAGAACCAAGGATCAATATATATATGTGTGAAGAAAGTATAATCGGAAAGATCAAAGCTATATCCAGAATAAAGAAAGTTGGAGGAAACAGTCTGTTTTAAAGAAAACTTTGAAAAATACTTAATATTCTCAGAGAAATAAAAGAAAATATTATAGCCATAAAATAAGATTAGGATGCTTTTAATAAGAAGCATGCAAGACAAAAACATCTCTTAAAATTAGATATATGATGGATAAATATTAGAACGCTGGAAATAAAGAGAAAATCCTAAAAACGTTCAGAGGCTAAAAATAGGTGGTGTGCGTATTGAAAAAAAAAAGAATCAAATTGTATCATACTTCTCAATGTCAAAACTGGAAACTTGAAGAAAATGGAACAATACCTTCAAAAATTCTGAGGGAAATGGAATCCAACACAGAATTTATTTTAAATCCAGTTAATCATCAGTCATATATAAGGGTAGAATAAGGATGTTTTCAGAAACATAAGATGTCAAAACTTATATCTCATGCATTCTTTCTCAGAAAGCTGCAGGAAAGGCATTCCTCCAAACTGAGCAAGTCAAATAAGAAATAAAATGTGAGATTCTGGAACAGGGCATCCAATCCAAATGCAGTGAGGAAATTCCCAAAATGATGGTGAGGGGAGACCCAGGATGATAGCTATGCAACAAGCCTGGGAAAGAAACAGGTCCAAATTAGAGGAGTTCAGAAATTTCTAGAGAGAATTCTCCAAAAAGACAAAACTGATGGCATACCACATGTGCTCAAATATATATATCAAAAGAATATTTAAGAATTAGCAGAAAGTGTGGGTATAAATCAACGATAAATGTATTTTTAAAACTAACATTAAAGAAAGCTTTCTAAGCTGATAGTGCTCTCGCAAACATGGTGAACATTCCTAAAACCTAAAAATTTCTACAGGAATTGTGGCAAGCAGCAACCCCACAAAGTGACACAGTACAGGAAAGGCAAAGATTCTCTTTATGCCCAGGGAAAGCAGCATAATGACAGGAAGCAGAGTGGCTATGGTAGGCAGACTAAGCCAATTTTCTGGAAAAAGACTGAAACTACAAAGAAGATTGTGCTGAGGCTTCAATGTGTCAAGCCCAGCTGCAGATCTAAGAGAATGCTGGCTATTAAGAGACACAAGCATTTTGAACTGGAAGGAGATAAGAAGAGGAAGGGTCAACTGATCCAGTCTAAGCTTCATATTTTGTTACATTATGAAGACAATAAAATCTTGAGGTTATGTTAAAAAAAAAAAACTAACAAAAAAGAAGTGAATGACTCTAGGGAGAGCAAAAAGATGTGCAAGATAGCTTTGAATAAAGTTTACATGGTCATAATCATAAAAAAATGTTAATATTGACCTAATCAAAATTCTAAGTTCATCAGCAAGATGGGTGGGATGTAAGACTGCTTGGGGGAACTGATAAAAGAATGATAAATCTTCAATTTCCACTACAGAAGATAAATGGAAAATGCCCAAAACTTAAAAAAAAAAAAAACAAAAGTGACAGTAAGAAGTTATTTAATAAGCTTTTTAGAGCTATTTGATTCAATTAGCAAATAGCAACAACTTGGAATCATGAACTACTTTGCTAAAACAAGACTCCCACCTACCTACAGAGAAATGAGAACAAAACTGGCAACAGGCTTCTCATCAACAGCACCGAATTCTAGAATACCAAGTTACACACCTTCCAAGGCCCAAAGAAAAAGTTTTCAAGTGGGAATTTATACCTATCTGAATTATCAAATATTATAAGAATAAAATATTTTCAGCTCTGTATGGATTTGAAAAGTTTACATTCATGCACCCCATAGGAAAACTAGTTCTCTAGAAGAAAGCAAAACAGAAAAGGAATACAAGAAAGAATATGAAATGAGATATAAGGAACTATGGAAACTGAGTATTACCTACAAGAAGACAAGAAAACTGAAGAAGCAAATCCATGTTCTTTGGCAAATGGGATATATTTTTTCCCTGTATGTAGAGTTCAGAGACTCTTTTCAGTTCTCTATTTTTTTAGAGCAAAAAGAAAACCTGACTTTGCAATGAAGAATATTTAATAACTGTGTTATTTTTATTTGGGTTTTAATTTTTAGAAACAATCTGCAGAAAAATCAGGGAATGCTGAATTATAGATAAAGATCATATTGTAAATGTTATAGACTTTGGCCATGAAAAATAAGAATAAGCCTTTTTTAAAAGAGGATCAGGGAAATCCAAATCAAAACCTCAATGAGATACCACCTCACACCAGACAGAATGGCTAAAATCAATAAGTCAGCAAACGACAGATGTTGGTGGGGATGCAGAGAAAGGAGAACCCTCCTACACTGATGGTGGGAATGCAAGCTGGTGCAGCCACTCTGGAAAACAGTAGGGAGATTCCTCAAAAAGTTGAAAATAGAGCTACCATAGGACCCAGCAATTGCACTAGTGGGTATTTACCCCAAAGATACAAATGTAGTGATCTGAAAGGGTACGTGCACACCAATGTTTATAGCAGCAATGTCCACAACAGCCAAACTATGGAAAGAGCCTAGATGTCCATCAACAGATGAATGGAAAAAGAAGCTGTGGTGTATATATATGTATATGTATATATATATATATATATATATATATATATATACATACAATGGAATATTATGCAGCCATCAAAAGGAATGAAATCTTGCCATTTGCAATGACGTGGATAGAACTTGAGGGTATCATGCTGAGCAAAATAAGTCAATCAGAAAAAGACATGTATCATATGATCTCACTGATATGAGGAATTCTTAATGTCAGGAAACAAACTGAGGGTTGCTGGAGTGGTGGGGGGGAGGGATGGGGTGGCTGGGTGACAGACATTGGGGAGGGTATGTGCTATGTGAATTGTGTAAGACTGTTGAATCACAGATCTGTACCTCTGAAACAAATAATACATTATATGTTAAAAAAAAAAAAAGAAGATAGTAGGAAGGGAAAAATGAAGGGGGGAAATTGGAGGGGGAGACGAAACCTGAGAGACAAACTGAGGGTTCTAGGGGGGCTGGGGGGGTGGGTTAGCCTGGTGATGGGTATTAAAGAGGGCACATATTGAATGGAGCATTGGGTGTTATATGCAAACAATGAATCATGGAACACTACCTCAAAAAAAAAAAAAAACAAATTGGGTTTTGTTACTTTTGTAATTAAAACATTTTAAAAATAAAAAAAAGAGGAAATTGAAGGGATTGTGGTTAAGAAACTACATGTACAAAGTTCCTCATCTTTCACAGTTAAGGATTAAAAGGTACACTCTAAATCCTGAATTATGAATCATAAATATTTTATCTAAATTGTAAAGGAGAGCCCCAAAAGATATGAAATAAAAACAGTTGAAAATACTAGTACTCCCTTTGAGAAATAGAATTAGGGGTAGGGAGAGATGAGAACTCTTGTTTTTCATCTTATATATATTTTTTCCTTTTTGTTTGAATACTTTTACTATGCTGCTATGGTCTGAATGTTTGTGTCCCCCCAAATTCATGTTGGAAATCCTAACCCCTACAGGTGATGGTAAAAGGTGCGGCCTTTGGGAGGTGATTGGTCGTCAGGGTAGAACCCTCATGGGTGGGCTCAGGGCTCTTATAAAAGAGATCCACCAGGGCTTCTGACCCCCTTCTACCACATGAGGACATAGCAAGAAGCTTCAGCCTGAAGACGGCCCTTACTTGATCATATTGACACCTTATCCTCAGACTGCCAACCTCTAGAACTGTGAGAAGTAAATTTCTGTTGTAAGTTACCCAGTCTGTGGTATTTTCTTATAGCAGCCTGATACATGCCTAGATAAAACTTTCATTTTTATAAAAGACTAGCTTAAGGGATGCCTGGGTGGCTCAGTCGTTAGGCTGCTGCCTTCGGCTCAGGTCATGGTCCCAGCATCCTGGGATCGAGTCCCACATCGGGCTCCCTGCTCCGCGGGAGGCCTGCTTCTCCCTCTCCCACTCCCCCTGCTTGTGTTCCCTCTCTCACTGTGTCTCTCTCTGTCAAATAAATAAATAAATAAATAAATAAATAAATAAATAAATAAATAAAGACTAGCTTAAAATGAGAAAAATAAAATGAGGGTGGGCCCTCACCAATAGGGAATTGGTATTACCATCCAGTAGATGGTAATGTATCCATGCAGGAATCCTGGTAGACCCTGGAAGGACACGTGCTGGAAAGACAGAAGGGGAGCTCAAGGCCCTCACAGAAGAATGTCTACAGTTGTTCATAAAAATGGTTTTTATTCACTTATTCAGTCAATACTAATTCAGTCAATATTAATCAAGGGACTATTATGTGCTTGAACTGTGTTAAGCACTAGGCACACATTGGAGAATAACCATTCTTAGGGAGCTCATAATCTGATGGGGAAGATAATAAATAAATAAACATAGAAATAAGCATATAATTACATTAGGACTTCTGTACAGAGACTGAGAACTAAGAAAAGGCCTTTAGGTTGCAGAAAACAAATATGTAACATGATCAGTTTTATGTTAAAACATTATACAAATATAAAAGTATGCACTGTGGATGTAGGTTTATGCATACATTAGAAAGAGAATTGAAAAGTTGTACACCAAAACGTCAGAATCAGGAGTAGGTGGAGGAAATGAAAGATTTCCATTTTTACTTCCTACATTTCTTTTAGACAAGTATTAATTTTGCAATTTTTCTCATTTAAAAATTTAAAATAACACAAATTTATAGTAAAACTAATGAACACTAGTCAAGAGAATGGACAATTGAGCAAAATGCTACTCATCACTTCTGGAAGAAAAAAAATTAAAACGTTTTCCCCATGGATAGTTGTTAGCATTATATTCCTATAAAAAGGAAGAATGCCAGTGTTTATTATAATTTATTAATTATATTTATTTATATATATCCATATGCAAGCACTTAGCCAAAGATACTTTCTAGAGTGTTAATTTATGGTCCTTTAAAAAATATTGAATTACCCAAGCATGCATTCTCACTTCTGTATCATAGGCCTCTTATGCTTTAATTAAGATAATTTTTTTAGCTCAAATAAGGCTCAGTATTTTGCAAGTCTTTAAAATCTAATAGCTCAATCCACTTATACTCAACAAACTTTTTGACTAGAGTCTGGGTGACAGGACCTTTGCTAGGACCTGAGGGACACAAAGATGATTAAGACAGAAAAGCAGCTCACAGGAAGTTCACAAGGGAGTCTCAGTGTTTATATAAGGATCTCACTATCCCTTGAGAGCCACAGAAGTCTTTCACAGCTAGCCTATGGTTCTCATCTTCTCATTTTTGTATCAAGTTATTAGGCTATTTTTCGAGGTAGTCAGGAGTCATGTGGCTCTTTTGGTTAATAGCCCTTGGTTTGAAATGTGACACTGAAGCATTAAACAAGGTTTCAATATTTGATATTGTGCTCTTTTCTTGTGTGTGCTATCAAGAACCAAAATTAGAGCAATGCTGTGCCCAGAATTTGACTGTAACCCCCTTCGTGTGTGCCAATGTTAAAGCTGTAGCGGCCACATTTCCCAGCTGGATTTGTAGATGCACCAACTCTGTGGGTGGAATATTCGCTCTGCCTCTGGAAGGCTTCATTTTGTATTAATTTGAATTCAGCTGCAGGTCTCTATCAAGTGACTATAAGCAGGTTTAATTGCGCTTCTGTGGTTTACTATCGCCAGAGACCAAAAATAGCCAGTACCCTAGTGTTTGCACCTTTTTTATGACACTTTTTATAGTTTATCAGTTTATACATTCACATGCCTATCCTCCCCCTCTGGCATGTGAGCTCTGTGAGGACAGAAGACCTATCTCATTGTTTTGTTTCTCCTCGGTTCTGTGTAAAATGTCTAGAAATAAAATTTTGATTGGTAAGTGCTTAATGAATTTTTTAAAATATCACTTAGTGGACAGCCTACTCTCTTGTTTCCATACCTGTTCACCCCCATTTACCCAAGGTGCTGAATCTCTGACTCACCATTTGAAGAGCGTTTATGAGAATTGGGCCCTAATTACAGGAGCAACATGTACTGATTCCTTTTTAGGTTCCAGACCATGTGCTAAGTATGTGTGTATTCCTTTACACATTGTATACATTTCTCTTTACAACAACCCCTCAGTCAGGATCCACTTTATCACCACTGCACACATGAAGAATCAAGGCCTAGCCGTAATGTGCCGCACATCAAGGCACAGCTCATAAAGGGTAAGTATAGAACTTGAACCTACACCCTTCTGTCTTTTGGGCCTAAGCATTTAACCACCACATTATACTAAAGGTGGCGTTCCCAAGACTGTGTGAGAAAATGGTAAAGAAATGTATTAATCTGAGGAAGTGGTAGAGACGGCAGGGCAGTTTAGAAAGGCATGGCTCTGACTGGAATGTGGATCTTGGGGTTGGATACAAGTTAGTATCAGTGAGGTGGAATTCCTTTGCTTTAATAAGAACAATGTACTTGACAAGTCATTTCATTATGTTTTTCAGGAAGCATGTAGTCACTTGTCACTTATTTACAACGAGGGAATAATTACAACTCATTTTGTAATTTGTACAAATATGCAGAATGAACCATTTACAACAGTTAGACCCATGATTAGGGCATGTAATTATAGCACAGTGGTTTTGGGTTGTTGTTGTTTTTTTTTTTCATAAGGGTTGATAGAATTAATCTTCTCTTCGTTTTTTGTTTTTCCAAAATGCTTTTTAAAAATCCCAGTGTTTTTAGTAAACTGCTCTCCCCTTACCATGGAAGGGTTTTTAAAGCCTCAGCATCAGAAAGTCCTGGGTTTATGTCTCGGTCTACCACTCTCTAGTCGTGTGACATTAGACATGTTACTTCATCTCCCTAAGCTCCAGAAATCCACATGAAAAGCAAGAAAAAGGAGTTCTAACTTGCCAAGTTTTTTTGAGAAGAGACAAAGTACATGAAGCTCCGAGCACAGAGTTTGGAACCTAGTAACTGTGATGATGATGTTGATGATGACCTTTACTGAGTGCTTACTATTTGCCAGGCACTTATCTGAGCGTCTTATAGGAATAAACTCATTGACTCCATACAAGTAGCAAGCAATAGTCACCGTACCAGCAGTGCTCAGTTTGAGGACTGTATGCCCATGCCACTATTTTTCCACTGGAATCACAGTGATGATTAAAACTCACTGTAAGGGTACCTAGGTGACTCAGTCAGTTAACTGTCTGCCTTGCTCAGGTCATGATCCCACGGTCCTGGGATCAAGTCCCATGTCAGTCTCTCTGGTCAACGTGGCGCCTGCTTCTCCCCCTCCCTCTCCCTGTGTGTGTGCTCATCCTCACTCTTTCTCTAGCTCTCACTCTCTCACAAATAAATAAAATCTTAAAAAAAAAAAAAACAACTCAATGTAGCTCCTTGGTATTTACCCAAATAAGTTAAAAACTTAGGTTAACACAAAAACTGGCACACAAAGGTTTAAAGCAGCTTTGTTCATAATTGCCAAAACTTAAAAGCAACCAAGATGTCCAACAGGTGAATGGATAAACTGTGGTACATTCATCCAATGCATATTTTTTATTAATAAAAAAATGAATGATAGAGCCACAAAAAGATCAAGGAACCAGAAATGCATGTTGCTAAGTGAAAGAAACCAATCTGAAAGGCAACATACTGTATGATTCCACCTGAATGACATTCTGGAAAATGTAAAATTATGGAAAAAGATCAGTGGTTGCCAAAGTTTCAGGAGGAGGGAGGAGGGAAGGATTAATAGGTGGAGCACAAGAGATTTTTAAGATAGTGAAACTATTCTATATGATACCACAATGATAGAGACATATCATTACATATTTGTCAAAACCCACAGAATATACAAAGAGTGACCCTGATGCAAATTTTTGGAGTTAATAGTAATGGATCAATATTAAGACTGAATCATCAATTGTAAAAAATGTACCACACTAATGCAAGATGTTAAATAGGAGAAATTATGTGTTTGGGGGCTGAGGAGTATACATTCTATACTTTCTGCTCAATTTTTCTTTAAACCTCAAATTGTTCTAAAAACTAAAGTCTGTTGACTTGTAAAAACATACCAGATTCTACGCTTAAAAAATAGAGTTCTTTTGAGAGTTGATTGAGTTTTCCCTGCCCACAAAAAAACATATTTTTTCCCCTGAAAAAGAAATCACTGTAAAAAAACTAAACGTTGAGAACGGTCTTAAATAAGATTAGATGTATTTGGGTTCATTACTACATATTGCTGCTTCTTTTTCATACCCACACCAAAAAAAGGAAAGAAAGAAAATTTTCAGAGATGAAATAAAGGGAACCCACCTGGAGTGCCCACCTCATGTATGCTGAATAATTTCAGACACAGAGGAATCCCCAAGTCGGTGATTCCTAAAGCAGTCAGTGCAGAATGTCCGCTTCACACGCAACTTGCTAGAAAGACAGATTCTTGGTCTGCCCAGACCTGCTGAGTCAGGGGCAGGACCCAGCAATCTGTGTTTTAACCAGCCCTCCAGGTGAGTCGGATGCTTGCTGAAGTTCCATAGCTACTGCTCCAAGTCAGTGGATCTCTACTTTCCTTTTTTTAAATTGTTTTTTAAAAATTTTTAAAAAGATCTTACTTTTAAGTAATCTCCACACCCAACGTGGGGCTCGAACTCACAACCCCGAGATTAAGAGTTACATGCTCTACCAACTGAGCCAGCCAGGTGCCCCTCTACTTTCCATTTTTTAGCAAACACATAAATTCACAAGCAAAAGATTACCATGTTTGATGACGGAGCCCCAGCATAAGATTGGTCCTAGGGCAAGGTGAGTGGGGTGCCAAAACACGCAGAAATCAAGTTAGATACTACTTCAGTGCGATGCTTTAAAAATCAAAATGAATGCAAAAAAATCCATGATGAACAAATACCAAACTTTTCAATACAGACAGGATCGGTGTGACTGGTTTTTCCTTTGGCCTCAGGCTGCCATAAGGATCCACTGCTTCAGCATGGGGGGCAGGGGCGGGGGGGCTTGGGGCTGGGCTCAGTGAGGCCAGCTCCTTCCCTTTCTCCTGACTGAAGTCCACGCCCTGGGTCACAGCGTCCTCCTTCAGTCACTGCCTCCATTAAAGCTCGGTACTAATTGAGGGGAAAATGTGAGCATTTCCAAACGAAATTAAAGAACTACTGTTCTCAAGACTTACCATTTTTGTGGGAAGACTGAGTTTACAGAAAGATAGCAGAGCGCCCACCCCATAATATCTCCACGTGCAAGCTACAATAGTGCTAAGTGTTTAAATTCTAAGGAATCCCCCAGGACAAGAGAACTGAGCTACATGAGGCTCATTTGGTAACTTCAAATCGGGGCGCCTGGGTGGCTTAGTCGGTTAAGCCTCTGCCTTGGGCTCAGGTGTGGTCCCGGGGTCCTGGGATCGAGCCCTGCATCGGGCTCCCTGCTCAGTGGGGAGCCTCTCCCTCTGCCCGCCGCTCCCCTCCACTCATGCTCTCCCTCTCTCTCAAATAAATAAATCTTAAAAAAAAAACAAAACAAAAAAACAAACCGCTCCGGGGACTGCACACAGCTACAGGAGTGGTAGCTGTGTTAGTTACCCTCCTGGGAGACAGCAGCTCTAGAGCCGTGTTTGCAAGGTCCGTAAAGTTGGCAGAGGGGATGAGAGAAGAAGCAAAAGCTGCTACAGCCGGAAGAAGGAATGAAAAATCTGGGGATGGGGGAAATGCAACAGTGGTTTGCTGAGCTCCTAGAGGAATAAGGAAAAGAGGTACAGGAGGTGTCAGCGGGAAGCGGCAAAGTGGGAGAAAGAGGGTGAGGGAGGGAGGCACAGCTTGTGACTAAGAGCATCGCTCAGCCAGAGCCGTACCTGGATTCTGGAAGCTGAGAAACTGGAGGTCCTGAATCAAGAGTCAGAAGTGGCCAACAATTAAAAGCATCAGAGGACATTAACACTGAGTTAAATAGTCATTTAAAGAATTTCAAGTGAAGGAACCTGTGAAAGGCTTCAGCACAAATTCAAACTCGTCAACTGAAGTGGTGAGTGGGGGACATCCAGAGCATGCATGTATGTATGTATGTATGTATGTATGTATGTATGTATGTATGTATTTATTTATTTATTTTTAAAGAAGAGTGCTCAGTTTGGGAATACTGACCAATTTCTGGACACCTGAGTCATGCTGAACAGAGAAACTTAGCATCACTGTGGGAGTCTACCCGTTGGGTGATTTTGGCAGGGCTGGACTTTGCAAACTGTTTTCTTTTTGAAGAAACGTATTTGTCTTTCTCGGTAATTGTTGCTGAAGACCTGCAGCTGAGACCCAGCAGCGGCTGCAGGAGGCAGACCAGGACAAGGCTCAGCAGGTTACAGAAATAAGGGCTCCAGCTCAAGCTGAGAAAGCAGATATAGAGGAAACAGACTGGGCGAGGTAAAGCTCCCCCTTAACCCGTTGCTAAGAAGGAAATTGCCAGAAGACAGTAGGGTCAAGTAAAAGTGGAATAGTACTGTCATTGTTCTTTGAAACAGAGAGGAGAGGAGCTCCTCAGGGTTATCGTCATAGCCTGTAAGAACTAGAATTCTGCAAGATCCATTTCTCAGGGACAGCCATTAGGCATCTGAACAGAGCCCAGAAGGCTTATGATATTTATCGGGATCAGGGCCTGTCACCTCTGTTTAGCAAGTTATCAAACCAGAGCCATCACTGAGACCAGAAATAGGAAAGAAGGAGGAGGCCCCTACAACACACAGACTCTGTGGAACAGGAAAGTGCCATGGACTTGTTCTGGCAACCTCACGCTCACTGTCCCATCCCCCTCATGCTAGTGAGCTGTGGGCTGTCCTTGTCAGAATATTCTTCATAGAGGAGGTCGACACAGGTTGACTGGGTCCAGGAGAAGAAGCCACTGGCCAGAGCTGAAGTGTAGCCCAGCTCTGGATCTAAGGAGATGTTGACCGTGGGACTCTACCCAGGGAGAAAAAAAACAAGTTCTGATAGAGAAGTCTACCAGCCTAGAGGCCATGCCAACTTCAGGGCTGAAGGGAAGGAAAGCAATTCAAGCTGAGATCCTGTAGGGTGTCAATACATTACATAATGATTTTCCTAAAATTAAAAAAAATCTGTATATGTATATAGAGAGAGAGATGAGAGAGAGAGAGTTAAGTACTCCTCTCCTGTCAAAATACTAACTTGTCTTTGATAAATTGGGAGTAAATGATTTTTGTCACTACTTGAAAATAAGAATGAGGCCAAAAAGTGAAGATATTTGGATGACAGAGCAGAGAGTTTTTGAAGATTCTTGAATTACCCAGTGACATGACGAAATCAGTCTTCAAGGAGAAAGATCTGAGCAGCAGTGTACAGGATGAATTAGAAGAGAAGACTGAAGACAGAAAGCCTAGTATGGCATGCTGTTGAAATGATTTAAAACCTAAAATAACAATTGCTGGGACTTGAGGGTAATAGTAGAAAGGGAGAGATGTAAGAAAGAAGTGTTCAGAGCTACATGTAGGGAGAACAATGAAGGAGAGATGGCTCCATGTCTCCTGCGGGGGGGGGGGGGGTGGCTAGAAAAAATGTGGGGGCTCTTGATGGAAATGAGGAAAGGAAGCTGAAGTGGCTGAGGGGGGCAGATCATGAATCATGTCAATGAGAGATTTTAGGAGAAGCAGAACACACATCTTTTGTGGGCAACTAGAGATATGGTGATAGAGAGTGAGTGGTCAAATAAAATTTAGGAAAGAAAATACCCAGGTTGAAGCTATGGGCACAATGGTAGACAAAAGATCCAAGGGTACAATGGTAATAATAATAGCAACAAGAATAATTACAACTACTGTGACTTATTGAATGGCTACTGTGTTCTAGCCACCGTACCAGCAATGTCACCTGTTTCATCTCTAGACACCATGAAATAGATTTGATGGCTCCCATTACAGATAGGAGAGTGATACTCCACAAGGTTAAGGGACTTGCCTAAGGCCACCCACTGAAGGACCAGAATTAGATTTCCAGTCTGTTGACTCCTAGTTCAGTCTCCTTCCACAGGCCATTCCTTTCATGTGTGTGGTGGGTCAGTCTCCTTGTCGCAAAACACTGGAGGTGGAATTATGAAAATAGGGATGCCACGGAGATACCATCAGAGTAACTTTAATGGAAGAGAGGAAGAGAAATGGGGTATTAACACTGGTTGGGCCCAAGAGAGGCACAGGTCTGGTAGAGAAAGAAGGCAAGAAATTTGTAATGTCCTCCCACAATGATAAAAAATCAGTAAAGAAAGCATTTCCCCCTTGTCTTAAACCTGACACAACACAAAGATAGAACTTTGAAACGTAATTTGGTTTTGGAACACTTAATTACCTCCCCCACGGATGCGCTGGGAAAGACGAGATCCAGACAACAGCTTTAAAGTGAAGCACAAGTTCCAGGAGGGAACTGAGCGGAGAGAACTGAGATGCTTTATAGCTTCATTAATAAATTCCCCGAACATTATAGATATCTACCTTCACTTATAAGCCCCCCACCTCCTTGCCTCCTCCCTTTGGCCCCATACGTTCCAAAAGTGAATGTAAGCAACTTTTATTCTATTTTCCTAGGATTGACTATAATAATCATATATAAGTTTTGAGGTCAAATAATAAGATCCTAAAATCAGCACCATTTAACAAGCACTTACTAATCAGCCCATATGTTCTAATCTCAGTAGACACAGAATATGTTAGATATTTCCTGCCTTCCAGAAACTCGCCATCTTTATATAGGCAAGTTTATATCATGGTATGTGATGAAGGCTATTAGACAAGTATGAAATGGGGATTCTGGGCATAAAAAAGGAACGAAAATCCTGGTGTAAGGATTTACATTACACCTAGAAAGGCCAGACAGAAACTCATCAGGAGATAACGTTTGTTCTGGGCCTTCAGAGGTGAGTAAAATTTTTCCAAGGGGCTCAAAGACAAATAAGAAAGATGGAGTATTTTAATTGGGGTGGAAATGGAGGCTACAGTAATTGGCCAGCCTACAACTCGTCCCAAAAGGAAATAGCCCACAGCCTAAACGGGACAATGGATAAAGGAACCTAAAGGATATATACCCTCTTTCAGGCCTGATATTGAACACAGCCCCATCAACTGGGAGATCAGCAGCAGGAGCCCAGACAGCAGGGAGCATCTGAAGTCTGAGGGTCAACAGAACCATGGTTTCATGTCTCGCTCCTTGACCCTGAGAACCTGGGCCTGGGAGACACTTTGGCAAAGGCTCAGCCATGGGCTGGAGACAGAGTACAGTCCCTCTCAGTGTTTGAGTACCTAAAGAAGTTGAGAGAAGATGGTCCTGGCCATTCCAGTTGATAAGCAGACTGCCAATGCCTGGACTTGAATCCAGAAACATCCCATACCAGGTCTGGGACAATAAGATTAATCTGAGACCCTACCCAGCCAGCATGAGCTAGTTTCAATCTTTTTAATATTTCCCCAAATTACTACTACGGTGATTTACAGCAGGTAAGTATTCAGTGTATATTTTCTGAACAACTACCTGAGTATGTTTTTATGCTACATTAAACTTGTTTTGCTTCCATTTCCTGCAGGACTATAAGCTACATTATCACTGTCGTCCATCATCATCATAATCACGTTACTAGCTTCCAGTTACGGTGGGTTTACCATATGCCCAATGCAATGCTGGATGCCGGGGATCACTAATCCTCATAACACTTCTACAAGGCAGATACTCTTAGCCACACTTTACAGATGGAGAAAGTCAGCTTCAGAGGAATGGCAGATCTTGCCCAAACTCACATATAGCTAACAATTGGCAAAATAGTGGGACATCAACACCATGTTCTATCCAGTATGAAAACAACCCACCTCAATTGTAAGTAAGCAAATTTTTAAAATTTGGTCAATTACAAGGGTGCAAAAGTTACTCTGTTCGGTTGGTTTTGTGAGAATGTAACAGGTAAGTGACTTCTTCAAAGGCTTTATTAACTTTATATATACAGAAAAGTATACAATTTGATGAATTTGCACCAGCTGACAAAACTGATTTTTCCTATTTGTCTGATATAATAGAGTTCCATGAATATAGCACAAAAATCACATTTTCTTTGTCCATTATAGCCATCTTACTAGTAAGAGGGGAGATATCAGTTTCCAATTTACAGATGCATATGATTTTGTTCTACAATTTACAAACAGTACTCTGGCGCCCTATCTCGAATGTCTTGTCTACTTTCCTACCCTTCACACGTTAACAGTTCTAATTAGTTAATGCGTGCAATCAGCTCCCTCACCAAGAGCTTCTAGACTGACTTGAAGACATTTTTACTCGACTACATGCAGGTTATCCTTCCCAAAGAAATATCTCAATTCTCCCCACTGTCTCCTCAGGAGACCCAACTCCCCCAAACTCGGTTCTGAGTGCTTCAGAAGGGAGAGATCTGGTGGCACCTGAGTAGCCCCATTTATTCTCATCACACAAAACTGCAAAATGTAACAAGGAAATGACATCAGACGAGCAAAGAACCTTGCAACATTCCTTTTCAAAAGTGTCCTGTCTGTCAGGACATATGAATGACTATGCTACAGCCCCGACTGCTAAATCTGCCCCCTCTCATGAAAGTGTCAACTGCTGCCTGTTCACCAGCAACAGCTCTGTCACTTCTACTTTGCATCCTAATTAAGAAGACATCGAGAGACACGTGGAGGTACATGTACCAGAAGGACTGTGCTGTCATACTGTCCTCCAGATGTTCTAATGATGCCTTTGAATTTGGATGGAGGAGATACACAGAACTCAGGTGCCATGAAACCTTTCCGTGACTACTTGTTGAAGGAAGACAATTAACGATCGAACAGCTGCTAATGGGAACCTTTAGCTGGAAAACTTGTTAGAAGAGCACTTACCAGGTCTCAGAGGAATTCATACTGATAAACCCCTTGGATATGCTCCTTATTTTTGGTCTAAAATGCACAATTCATCCTTCCTAAATCAGTTTCCTTCAATTACTAAGAGAGCTCATTAAGATAAGAAAGATTTATCACCAGTTTAAAAAAAAAAAAAACATTTTCTGAGCTCATGGAAGCCTACAGTAGGAATCATTTCCCTAAAATGTTTTAAAAACTTCCCAAGTATGTGAGTGGGAGCTTCTGGTATTGTACTGTAGGGGAATTGCAAACAGAGTTTTGAATACTGAAGCCACGTTTTAGGAACTTCCTTGTTGGACATATCATTAAATTACTTTTTAAAAGATACTGTGCTTAGAATTCTGTACCACACTTTCACACCCCTATCCAGAAGCAATCAGTACAAGTTCTTGCTTTGGATACATGTGGCTTATGGGGGGCAGAGAGGGTATAAAGAGAAGGAGAGAGAGAGAGAGAGAAATTCTTAAATTACCATTTTGGTGGTGGGCCTTGTCTTTGGGGTGGCCAGACTTTATTACAACGATAGTGTATGAGTGTTCTTATTTGCTCTAAAGTGTGGGGTGAAATTGAAAGGTAAGCTTCCCGTAAGGAAAGTGATCTTGAGCAAATCTCAATCAGTGTTGATCTCATCCCCTGAAGGGAAAGAAAAGCTAATTAATAAAATGGTCTTTTAAATAGAAACTCTGACAATTCTGTCCAATTTCATTATTCTAACCACCTCTTTCTCCATCCCCAAAGAAAAATGAGCAACTCTTCCTAATTTTCATAAATATTGTACTATGCAATCAGGAAATAATTAATTTGGAGCTCTTCATCAGTAATGGGATGAAGTTCTTTAATGAACAGCCTCCCTTTAATTCAATGATGAGACAACTATTCCTGAAATATTTATTGGTATAAAACTACATCAAGGAAAGGAAAAAGAAGCAATTTTTTAAAAAACAGGTCAAATCTTGAATAAGGTACAGCTTGTCCTTTTTGGCACTGAAGGAATGAAATTCTAAAGAGTATTGGAACTTTAAAAAATATATCTAAATATTATTTTTGTTAAATTAATAGTCACATTTCTATGCATCTTCTCAGTCATAACACTATATTAAATTACACGGAGTTATACAAGTATGAAAGAGGACTTTTCCTTCAAGAAAATCAGCATCTATGTTAGATTTTCTCAACCTCAGCTCTATCGACACTTTGGGCTAGATAATTCTTTGTGTGAAGCCTGTCCTGTGCATTGTGGAATGTGTAATGGTATCCTGGGCCTCTCCTCAGCCTCTAACACCACCTCTTGCCCCCGTTATAACAACCAAAAACGTTTCAGACATTCAGGACATTCAGACCAATGTCCCCTGAAAACGAAATCACCTGTAGTTGAGAACTAATTGGATCTAAAGCTCAAAAAATTTTAAATACATGATTTTCATAAGAAGGATACAATGACAGATTGAGTAAAACCTCAGCATCAAGAGAGGTATCTAAATAGCTAGCCAATTGAGTGACCTAGTGGTTATGAGTCCATTGGTTTAGATTTACATCCTGGCTCTACTTTTCACTAACACGGGCAAGCTACCTGTCTCTACCAATCCTCAATCTCTCCTCTACAAAATAAGGATAATAATAGAATTTACACATAGAGTTGTCTTGAAGATGAGACAAAATAAAGCACAGAAAAAAACCTGGAATGATTTGCATCAACTACCATCAAACTTTTGTTGGGGAGACTAGACCTATAAACATTTATCCATCCATCATTTGTATCAGCATAAACAAGTACAAAATAGATTTGAATGAGTAGTGCTAATGGAAATGTAAGCTTTTATTATGCATTGCTAGAATGCTACTTACATGTTAAATAATACATTATTTAACAAATATATCATGTTTAACCTCAAGTTTTTTCTTTACAGGAAAAGGGTACACACTGACCCAGGAGTAATTAATCCAGAATGATCAAAATTGAGACATATCTTAGAAAAGTTCTTGAATTTTAAAAATAAGCCCAAAATGTTGGTAACAGCCAGGCAAAATATCAAGCAATAGATAGGAAGAGAGAAAAGAAATAAAGCTGACCTAGCTTTCTCCACAGAATCCAATGCCAAAACCTAATAAATCAATACCTGTAAGACTATCAAAGAAAAAAATCGGGAGCTGTGGAATTTATATACAGTCAAGATATCCTTCAAGTTTTATAAAAGCTTCAGTCAAACCACTTAAAATATGTAAAAATTCAGTGAATATTGCCATGATTCTTCCTTAAGAAAACTACTAGATGACAAGTTTCATCCGACCAAAATATAGCTGGAGAAAGTAACAAGAGATGGCTGATGAACACTGAATGTATTTCACTATAAACCAAAGAAAGAGTATTTTAATATGATACAACTAACTAAAATCATGAGAGGATTGTGAAAGAAGGTGATAAGTTTTCTGCTTCCCTCATCTTTAATACCTGGAAATCAAAGGATGTCAAAGGTAACAGAGTCAAATAATACAAATTTAAACATACTTAGCTGTTCAAAGGGAAACACTTAAAAAGGTAGTAGTATTGATTGAAATAAGTTAATAAAGTGGGGCACCTGGGTGGCTCAGTCGTTAAGGATCTGCCTTCGGCTCAGGTCATGGTCCCAGGGTCCTGGGATCGAGCCCCACAACGGGTTCCCTGCTCAGTGGGGAGCCTGCTTCTCCCTCTCCCACTCCCCCTACTTGTGCTCTCTCTCGCTGTGTCTCTCTCTGTCAAATAAATAAATAAAATCTTTAAAAAAAAAAGAAAGAAGTTAATAAAGTAAAAGAAGAGAAGGGGAAGGAAGGTGGAATATGTGAATTTCAGTATTACCTATAGTAGGAAACTAACAAGTACGGTCTAAAAACACGGAGGAACCAAAGATACTATATAAAAGTATAATTAAAAGGTAACTAGAGCAAAAGTGCAAACTTCTTAATATCAGAAAAACTACACAGAGGCAAACTGAATGAAAACAGACCACAAAGTAAAAGACTCTGCAAAGTAGAAAAGATAGCATGAACTAATATGACAGAATCCAGACCAAATATACAGGTCATATCAATAAATCTAAATGGCCTACACTAATTGAAAGACAAAAACTGAATCACAAATCAAAACCCAAATTCCATATAGATAAAAAGTAAAAGTGATTCAGAAAGTGAAAATAAAGAGAGCATTTTTTTATTTTATTATGTTATGTTAATCACCATACATTACATCATTAGTTTTTGATGTAGTGTTCCATGATTCATTGTTTGCTTATAACACCCAGTGCTCCATGCAGAACGTGCCCTCTTTAATACCCATCACCAGGCTAACCCATCCCCCCCACGCCCCTCTCCTCTAGAACCCTCAAAAAAACTGAAATCTTGCCATTTGCAATGACATGGATGGAAGAGAGAGCATTTTAACAAGCAAAAGCAAATAAAAAGGAAGGAGGGCTTATGATTTTAACTGGCAGAGGGGAATCCAGAGCAAAATGCATTAAGCAAGACAAAGAAATCTACTTGTAATGACACTATGTAAAATCTACAATGAAAACAACTGCTACAAATATTTCTGCACCAAAGAACAGCAGTATCATGAATACAGAAGAAATTATAGGAGAGTCAAAGAAAAATACTGAGAAACACATTAGAAGTAAGAGATGTGAAGTCATCTCTCTCAGTCTATTGACAAATAGCATAGAGGAAAAATAAGTAAAGTTATAGAAGAATAAAATAAAGATTAACAATAGAGATCTGACTGACAAATATAAAATTCTGCACCTTGGAAAATTGAGACTATACCTTCATTTCATATAAACATAAACATTCACAAAAATTAACAACATATTAGACCCCAAAGATATCCACACCTTAAACCAGGATCATTTCTAGATGGATTAAAATGTTAAAAGTAAAAAATTAAACATAAAAATACCTGGTGAAATGTCATGGAAGACATATTTTTATATCTCATGATGTTCTAAGTTTGACACAAAATCCAGAAGTCACCAAATAAAAGACCAATAATTTAAAATATGCAAAGTACAAATTTCCACATGGCAAAGGCAAAATACAAAGAAAAAAAGGTAAAATAAGAGGGGGGGAGAACCACAACCTATTTACGCACATATCCCGATAGCTAATATTGCTAAATTAAAAGGAGCCCATACAATTCAATATGTGAAAGACCAATGACTGAATTGTAAAAAGCTATGAACAGTTCGCAGAGGAGAAAGTAAAAATGGCTCCTGAGCATCTGAAAAGATACTAAACACTGAGATGATATTTTCCACTTGTGTTGGCAAAGATCAAAGAGTGAGGTAGGACACTGGGCTGGCAAGGGGGAGGGAAAAGGCATTCTCACGCAGTGCTACTGGGGGGCCAGACGCATTCAACCACCACGGAGGACTTTTTAACAATAACATAATTACAACAGTCCCACCAGCAACCTCACTTCCACAAATGTATCCTATGGATAGATACACAGTCACACATCTGATGTGGTGCTTGTACAAAGGTACTCATAGTCACAGAGAACTAGCAAACATATGCAAACAACCATAATGGACACATTAACAGGGAAATGGTTAAATTTTGGTACATCCCTACAATGGAATCAGAAAGAAGAATAATGTACTGAAATGAATGTGCTGAAATGGAATGACCTCCAAGAAATAACAGTAAGAAAGGGAAGGAAGGAAAGAACAGAGGGTGGGGAAGGAGGGAAAAGGAAGAAAAAAGTGGCGTAGAACAGTGGCATAAAGTTGGGGTTCAGGGTTTGGGAACGGACACACATATTTGTTTATATGCACATGTGCACAAACTATCTCGGGAAGGATACATAAGAAATTGGTTACAGTTTCTCAGCCAGGGACAATAGTAGAAGAGAGATTTGCCTTTCCCTATACAACCAAAAGATGGCTTTGGAATTTTTTTATAAAACTATTTTTTAGTCTATAGGTTGGATTTGGCCTATAGATTGCTAGTTTAAAATATTATCATAATCATTAAGCCAAAAGTGATCATTTTTATCATAAAATTACTTTCTGTCTAATTTTATCTGTCTAAATGCATTATAATATTGGAGTTAAGCAATCAACTTTATCCCAGTATGACAATTATTACAATATAAGTACTATAACTCCTAATGCCCCAAATTCTAAGTCCATTCCAAAAATAAAGTATTTTACTATGTCAGAGATGGGATTATTCTATTGCAGACTAAATCATACAGGGTTTTGCTTGGCAACCCTTCTATCTTCTATCTCTGACATGTTAACCCTACAGTGTAGGTTGATTCATTTAGACTGAAAAAAAATTTTTTTTAATCTGTCTTGTTAGAAATTCAAGGAAGAGAAAAAGGAAAGAGAATAGTTTATTTTGCTCTGTCCATCTCTCAAGAGAAACATATGCTACATTTGCTCATATTTGGGGATGAGTTTAAAAACATAAAAGCTGATAAATAGTAAGTAATCATATAAAAAATCATATCTGACAGCATAATCTCAGAAGAAAATTTTTCTTTTTTTATCAGAAGAGTTAAGAAACAAAATCACCCCGCATTGACTCCAAATTGCTCTATAGATTCAAATCTCTTTTATTGGTCTTGGAATGGTCCAAATTACTCAGGTTTGAAGACCTCTTGACCTTTTTGTAATGTTTATATTGTCAACCCACACAATTTCTTGTATACATCTGACCACCAATTAAATTTGTAATGGATTTCAACCACACCGATACTTCCTATTTTGAGTAATAGTTAGTGTCATGTCTAAAGAACCTACTGAAAATGATATCTACACAATGATCTCATTTTCAAGTTTTTCTTCCCAAAAGACTATTTCCACTTCTCCCCATATAAACTGAAATTACCCACAGTCTTTATTGGACTGTTTATCCATATACTCTAGGCTATTATTTCATATAAAAGGTTTTTGGTGAAACAAGAAGAGTGTTCTCGTGAACCTTGCCCTTTAATTAGTGTAAGCTCCTTGGGGACTGATGGTCTGACTTCATAGCAGGTAAGAGAATGGATCTAGGAAACAGTGCTAAAATTAAACATTCTTTCCAAATGTTGCAGGCAATCCTAAACCGTGAAATGCCTGCCAACCCCCTGAGAAGATCAATAGAGCAATCACTGGGCATATGAAGCAGAACCGCCCACTGCAAAGTCCACTAAATGAAAATCCCCAATGGGCACTAGGTCTGCAATATAAGCACATTCTTATAGAAGAATAGATTCCCTTCGTCTGTGCTTCTGACTCCAGTGGATGGTCCAATGAGCAATTAGGCCTGCAAACACTAACACCTACCAGCCCCAAACTGATTAGATGGCCTCACATAAATAAGCCTAGATTAGTTTGGACTTCTTGCCTTTAGGAATCAGTAGTGATATTAAACACAAGTATTCTGGGGTCATCTTAAGCAATAAGGCTTTTTCATTAAGAAATTCAACTCCAATCAGCAAACGTTTAGATTGGCTTTTGTAGAAAAAGCACTTTGTCCTTTACCGACAGCAAATTTATCCATGTCTTTTGGTTTGCTTCATTAAATTTAATGCACATGTATCGTACATTATTTTTAAGAGGAAAGACATGCTCAAGTGTTACCTGGCTCTTCCTAGTAAGTCCATCAATACAGGGAGGTATGCTGTATCTACTTTGCAATTCTATAGTAGGTTAGAATCTCTCTTTCAACAGCAAGTTATTTATCTTACTAACAATCCATCAAAATAAATATCTCCTAAGGTACAGTGTTATTAAATATTTTTCACAGGTGAAATTCCCCAACCCCCTTAGGCAGAATTAATAGCTTTTATTCATACATATATCATTATTCTTCTCACATTTTTAATGGGTGCTGCTGTTGATGGATCTTTTATTACCAGCTGATTGGGAGCCCCCTGAAGGTGGACCACAGGCCTTATTCATCTCTGAATAAGTCCCAATAACTTGCACAGAGCCTTCCACAGTATGGATGAATAAATAATGAAATCTCGTAGCCAGAGGATTGTTGTGCCTAATCCCCACAGCAATGCTGGGATGGGGGTGGCAGGGCAGAGAGGGGCGGGGTGTTGAAGCACTAAAATGATTTCCCCTGAGTTCCTCTCAATCCCATAGCCCTCATTCTCCTTCTCCCTTCAATTCTATTGCTACAATATAACTCTCATCTGAATGTGGCAGTTGTTGCACAGAATGGCAATTTAGACCCATGACAGTTCAGTGCAGGGACAGGCAGCCTATGGCACTGAAATGACAACACGGCCCCTGAAGTCCCCAGTGGTGACACACTGCCCACTGCATAGCCCTCTCTCAAGTCTCTCCCACAGAGCTTCTCCCCTCTCCCTCACTCTGCTTCTCCTCTGCTACTCTCTCTTCTTCCCTGCTCCATTATTCCCATTGCCCTGCTTGTGCCTAGGTTAGCCCTTGGGCTAAAAATATTGCTGGGTAGGGATGGAAAATGTCGAGCAGTGTCACCACTCGTCTTTCACTTGCCCGGGACAAAAATCATTAGTGGATTCTTAAGACACTTACCTGCAACCTCAAAAGTCTAAAACAGGGCTAGAGACAGCCACCAGCAATTAATATGAGTGGCCATGGAAGATAAAGTCTGCTTGCAATCTCTACAGAATTGTTACCTTCTTGGCAGTAGAAAGTATTAATTTATTTAAGCCTTAGTACTGAAATAACCAAAAAAAAAAAAATCTTCCTTTTCTTTTCCTTAATGCCCCCCAACCCCATTCTGATTGACTGGTAGTAGTTCTGCTGGAGCACTGTGTTTAAAATAATCAAGAGGTAGCATCCTGGCCCAACAAGAAAAGGTATTATAGGGGCACCTGGGTGGCTCAGTCAGTTGAACGTCTGCCTTTGGCTCAGGTCATGATCCCAGGGTCTCTGCTCAGCAGGGAGCCTGCTTTTCCCTCTCCCTCTGTCTACCGTTCTGCCTACTTGGGCTCTCTCTCTCTCTCTCTGTCAAAAAAATAAATAAAATCTTAGGAAAAAAAGAAAGAAAATAAAAGGTATTATAGTGCATTAGCAATGTCTTGCTAAGTGATCAAGAATAAAAAGCAATGACATACATGTTAGTTATGTGCCCCATTTGCCTAATTCTCTCATCTGGTAAATTACTACTCTTGATGTAATCATCAGGGCTGCAAAGTTTATCTGATTCATTCCACAATTAAAAGAACTTGAGTACGGCTTAATTAGAATTGAGTATGAGCCAGCACTATGCCGGACACTGGACATGCAAAGATAACTCAGCACAGTCCTTAATCTCAGGCCACAGAGGCTAGCTTTTCACAACCACAATATTCTGTTTGCACTGCAGTAAAGCCAGCCAGCAGGCAACGTGGTCCATGTTCTTGCAGTTTAGGAAATGGCTGGCATACAACCATCCTTTTAATCTAACAGAGAAATCTTAACCTTGGATTTCCAAAAACCTAAACCACTGGAGGGGAGAGGAGATGGGGAATAGACAAAATAGGTAAAGGGGATTAAGAGGCACAAACTTCCCGTTATTAAATAAATAAATCATGGAGATGAAAGTACAGCTTAGGGAATATAGTCGATAATATTATAACAACTTCGTATGGTGACATAGTAATTACACTTACAGTGAGCATTTGGTAATGTATATACTTGTCAAATCACTATGCTGCACACCTAAAACTACTGTAATATATGTCCACTCTACTTCAATTAAAAATAAAATAAATAAAATACAACCGAAAGAAAACTCCCATTTACAATAAACTCCCACAGTGTAAAGCAGGTAGATAGAAGTCTAATAAGTAGACCTGTATAAAAAATAAAATACCTAAAAGAAGATGAAATTTTTAAAAAAAGCCTAAACCTGTCAAAAATATCCCAAAGGGTCTCCCCAGATTTTCTAGTTATATTTGAAAGAGGCTAGGGCCTATGATGTAGGTTCAAGTAATTAAATATTGAGCGTCGCTACTCTGAAGAGTTTGAGAACCTGTAGATGACACTTACATAGTACACGATCCTGGTAACAGTAGCTGAAATGAGGACGAGCCTAGAGAAATAACAGACGAAAGCAATATGGCTCCGTACAGACATGAGTATCTGCCATGCAAGCACTGACTAACTTTCCAGAATAATCAGTTCTGGGTGAGGTGTGACAAACTAGAAGCTGTGACATTGACACAGCCATGCTGGGAGTCACAACTCATCTGTGTGTGCTAAGAGGTGCTGGCTCCTTGCAGAAGGAGGAACCGTTCAGCCTGAGAACCAGGGCAGCAGCAGGGCAGAGAGGACAGATCAGAATGGAAGACACACAGCTTAGCCCTCTGAGCTGAACCCCGGCCTGTCTTCAGGGTCTCCCCCTCTCTCCGCCCATCATCCTGGTGGCTTCCCATTCGGAATCCTCCCCAGCATTAGGCTGTGGCTGTTTTCTAGATCTCAAAACCTTGTTTGTGACAGACATCTATTCTCTCAGCAAATGTGGGGTTCTCCTTCTTTCCTTGCTTGGGTTAAATTTGTACACAGGCTTAAGAAAATCCCCAAGGGGCGCCTGGGTGGCTCAGTCGTTAAGCATCTGCCTTCGGCTCAGGTCATGCTCCCAGGGTCCTGGGATCGAGCCCCGCATCGGGCTCCCTGCTCAGCGGGAAGCCTGCTTCTCCCCTCTCCCACTCCCCCTGCTTGTGTTCCCTCTCTCGCTGTGTCTCTCTCTGTCAAATAAATAAATAAAATCTTTTTTAAAAAAAGAAATTAAAAAAAAAGCCTCTTAGCTTTTTTTAACTAGAATATAGGCACCATATTAAACATCTAATTTTTAACTAGATACATTCCAACAGGAATTGGGAGAGGGTGTGTTTTCCCCCACATTAGCCAAAGTCCAAGAATTTGTTTACTTTCAGCTCTGGCTCTTTACCCAAAGGTGAGACAGGTACCCTCCCTCCCCACCCTCTTTGTTAAAATGAATGGGACCCTCAGGACAAGATGTTTCTCAAGGTGCAGTCCTAGACCATCCATCTCAGCATCTTCCTAGGAAATATTAAAATGCAGATTTCTGGGCTCCACATGGGAACTATTAATCTGCATTTTAACAAGTTCACCAGATTATTCATAAAGCGATTGAAGTGTAAAGGTCTCTACCTTTTTAGGGTAATTGCTCAATGGAAAAGGGCTTTTCCCATCTGGTCCTTAAAGGCATTTAAAATATATCAGCAAGGGGCCCTGGGGTGGCGCAGTCCATTAAGCCATCACTCTTGATCTCTGCCGGGGTCATGATCTCAGGGTCCTGAGAATGAGCCCACCTGGGGCTCTGCACGGCTCTGCACTCTCTCCCTTTCCATCTGCCCCCCCCCCCCCCCATTCATGCGCTCGCGCTCTTTCTCTCTCTCTCTCTCTCAAAAAAAATTAAAATTAAATAAAATATATCAGCAAACATAGTCACATCTGTGCAGTAGCGTTAGGATAATTCAAAGTTCAGATCACTGGAAATTCCCCGAAATTTGATATGAACTCCAACCCCCCCCCCAAGCCCCCCGCTCCCGTCAGCCCCGTGGGTTTAGAATAATCCTATTCCCTCGGTGTAAGGCAAAGGAAGGCTGTGGGTGTCTGTCGTGTGGGAAGGCTAAAACTGTTTACAGACTAGGAACAGATCTTCAACCCTCAGAGGGCACCCCCACCCCCGGCAGCGGGCGTCCCCACCCTTCGCAGGATGGGCAGAAGCCATAGCTCTTCCACGCCTCTGACCCCCTGCCTTGCCATTCACTGGAGGATATTCCTGGCGCTGGAAACGCAGCTCCCAAAGTGAGTCACAGAGGGATTTTTGCCTGCATCTCTGGCCGGTGCTGCTCACAGCCCAGCACCCATAAGTCCTCCTGTCCCCATCGATCAATAGCAGACACAACAAAACTCCAACCTGGCAAGTCTAAAGTTCAACGTGGCCGCTGAGGGAAAGCACACTGTTGTTTGATTCCCTGGTTCTTTTTAAGGAAGAAGAGCTCAGAGAGAAATACAGAAAGTCATCCTCTTGCTACTTTCAAATATCTAACCTTTCACTTTGTTTAACTTCAACAATTGCCTGAGTTGTGACCACTTTTAAAACCAGGTTCAAGTTAAATACTAAGTTCCCTACTTGATTTTATTCAGTATAGATTTTCTTCTTCACCGCCAAAGAGCCATTATTTTGATTCAGACACACGTCACGTCACACTTATTAGCACACACAGAAAGCCCCTATGCTAATGCTGGGATAGAATGAAAATATTTGAATTTGCTCATTTCCAAAGTATTCATAAGCCTCTTGGTGCTCCTATCGTGCTTCTAGCAAATACACTTCAACCCATCAAATTCCAAAACATGACTTTGTACAGGATCATACATACATGAAAGATCTACAGCCAAGGAAAGAATTTAAAAGTTAGGGACAAAAATGACTAGAATTTAGTCTACAACCTTCATCTTGCAATCACAGAAACCCAATTCTGTAGGGTGAATTCAAAATTTCCTTCCAGCGCTGAAACTGTGATTTCCTAATATGGCGGAAGCTATTGGTGCTTTCCTTTCCCCCCTCGTCCATCAAGGTTCCCACACCTGCCCACAGCTTTCTACCCCGAGCACCTGTGCCTCTCCACCTGCCTGAGGGAGAGCTGGGCTTGCCTGGATAGGAGGCAGGTGTTGGGGAGTGAACGCCCCAGCTCTCAGCCAGTGACACAAAGAAGTTAGATTATTAACCAGCGTTGTGTCCCCAAGTGGGACAGCTCGAAGGTGTGCATTACACCATATCCCAAACGTGGGTCACCTGTCTGCCCACACACCCCCGTTGGCTTCCCGGTCCTGCTTAGCCACTCCCTGCTTGCCCTCAAATCTTGTCTTGGGATGTGCTTCTGGAGGTTACACCCAAGTCCCCCAGCTATGGCAGAAAGGGAAAGCCAAGACAGCTTGGTTTTGCATTTTAAAAAGACAAATAGATCAGATTATGTCATGGGAATTTAGAGGAAGAGGTAAATAGTTCTGTCTCAAACAGCCTGAGAGGTGTTCATCCAGTTCTCACAAGTGCCAAGGTTTCAGAATCTTTTGTCTCAAATCACACTGGGGAGTTATTATGCATTGAATAAGAATACACGTCAATCAGGCTCAAAACTGATCTAACGAGCGATTTTGAGGTAAAACTCAAAAAGTGACCATATTTCCTCAAAACCCAAAAGCAGCATTTGGGATATTGGCCTTAGGAGAGCAGACATAAGAATTCTGTAGATCTCTTACTTGGTCTAAATAAGCCTGGTGTCTCCATTGGTTCATTATGTTTCACTTTTACTTTAACCAAGACACTTTTACACCTCCATGTCATTAAATTTGTATTGAAGTAACCCTAGAAATACTTGCTTTAAAACTTTGTTTTTTACTTTCTGTTCATACTAAACAGCTATCTGATAGCACTTTAGTCTCTATAACAATACACATTTTTATTAAATAGGTTTTGTGGAGAATTTACAGGTTTTCAAAACAAAGGCTTTTCTGTCTTCCATTGTTATATTGATGGATAAATAAAGACATGAAAAGATGACTTTAAATTTAAGCCTTTGCTCCACGGAGTCTGAGGTCACTCAAAAGATGAATTTAGGATGAAAAATGTAGTCAGATGGTGTATTTCTTCCCAAGGAAAGATATTACCTTAAAAACAGTTATTGCTGCAGCAACACTCACAGAAGAAAAAAAAATCTGTTTTCCAGAACAAACCAAAACACTAAGATTGTAAGTGAGCAAATAAATTGCCTGAGACCACTCAGTGAGCCAAAGGTCTGAGTGAAAACAGGCTGCAGGACCCTAATTCCAGATCATGCTGTCTAAACAAAAAGTTGGTTATTGACTTGCACGGCCAGGTAGAGGTGGATTTACCCTACATCCAAGGAAGCCTTACTACATACGCAGGCAATATTTCCAGAGCTCTGGGTGGCCCTCTTGTATGATTTCACATGTCATAGGGTTTTGTAAAATTTGTGGAAGTGCAATTCTTTTTACTGTAATTAAAGTCTGTCTCCTAAAGAAGACCTCCCCAAATGTTATAAGCTTCAGATTCTATAAAATCGGAAACCTTTCTTCTGCTGGGTCTTCATGAACATTCCCTGTACTTCCCAGCTGAACACTAGCCTCAGAACTCACAACATTAGCTCAAGCCTCACAGTACCTCCCCAGGTAACAACTTCAGCAATCCATGGACTTCCAGAAAATACTTGACAATGACTCGGAACCTTTGTGAGAAACTTAGGAAGCTTTAGTGCATCAGTGAGCAGTTAACTTCTGTGGGATCCTACTGAGATCTAGTATCAATTAGTAGTAACTAGATTCTTTCTTTCTTTTTTTTTTTTTAACCAAGATTCTTTGCAATGGGCTTTCATAGAGAACAAGTATATGCTGATGTTTTAAATGAAAAACGTACTCTCCTATAGAGAATGTCTGCACCGCATTCTTCTTCTTCGGCCCATATAATTCTTATTACATTTTGCCCTCCAAAAGTGATCATGGGACTCATGGAAACACTGAATCCCAAAAGAAAATATTTCTTTATAAGAAACCACAACTCTTTGAATGCCATTATTTTCCAGACTTTTAATCATGTAGTTCTTTTTATCTTTGGTTTTCGTGAGCCCCTGCAGCTCATTCTTCATTCTCTACTACCAAACCCCAGCCAAAATACTAGATAAAAAGAGATGAACCCTAACATAATGGCAGGACACCAGCGTGTCCTGGAAGGTGTTATCATCTTTCTAGGCTTTGGGTAGACCTAGAGGGGAGCTGGCAACTCACCCTTCTCTCCAACTCTTGTTACTGTAACTGATGTTGCCAAGTGTGCCTGAACTAGTTTCATTAACAATAATACTATCTAACAGTTATTGAACTCGGACTTTGTGCCAGGCACTACACTAATTAGCCCTTGACATGCATTATCTCATTTAAGCAACCCAAGAACTATAAAAGGTAAGTACTCTTTAATGTCCCATTATACAGATAAGGAAACCAAAACATAGCAAGGTTAAGTAATTTGCCCAGAATTACTTTTTGTTTGACCACCTTCCTTCTCACCTAGGGACTCTCAGTCCTAACCTCCCCCAATATAGGATTAGACATGTGACTCAGGCTGGCCAGCTAAAGCATCCCATCCTCCTGGCCATGATGGTTGATTCAGGGATGGGCATTATATTAGTTTTCTTTTGTTGCATAACAAACCACCACAAACTCAGAAGTTTAAAACAACATTCACCGTTCTGTAGGTCAAAAGCCTAGACATACCATGGCTGCATTCTCCGCTCAGAGTTTACAAAGCTAAAATCAAGGTGTTGGCCAGACTGAGTTCTCATCTTGATGATCTGGGTGGTGGCAGGGGGTGGAGGGGTGTCCACTTCTAGAATCATTCTTGTCATTAGCAGAACTCCATTCCTTGCCATTGTAGGTCCAAGGTCCCTGTTCCTTGCTGGCTGTTAGCCTTGGGCCACTCTTAGATCCGAAAGGCTACCCACATTCCTTGCCACATGACCTCTTTCATCTTCAAGTTGGCAATAGTGTGTTGAATGCTTCTTATACTTCAAATATCTGACATCACCATCTCTGAGTTCAAGACCCAGATTTAGAGCATTTGTGTAATTAGATCAGGCCCACCCAGAGAGCCTCCCACTCTTAACATCAACTAATTTGGGGACCTTAGTTATATCTGTAAAATCCCTTCACAGCAACATCTAAACAAGTGCTCTACAGAATAACTGCAAAATAATATTTTGCACATCAAGGGCTGGAAATTTTCAGAACCATCTGAAAATTCTACCTACCACCGACATACAGCTCAGGCCAGGCCAGTCAGAATCCTCTAAACAAAGAAGCATTCCCTCTTCTCTGGGCTCACTAATTGTATATAAAACATATGCATAGAGCTGGGAAATGGAGAGAGTGTGCCTGCAAATGAAGTCAGAATAGAGGGAAAAAAAGTTGAGAGGGAGAAAGAGGTCACTGATAATATTATTTGAATATCTGGATACAGATACCTGCTAACTTGAGTTGGCATCTGTTACTTTCAACCAAAGAGTTCTGGCCCACACAACTAAGTCTTTCTCACTCTAAAGCCCAAGCTCTTAATGATGAAATTCTGTATTTTCCCTTTATGTTAATGATAGTTAACACTATCAGTAACAAGCATGTGTTGGGGGGAGAAATAAAAGTGTAGAGTTTTTGTATATGGTTGAGGTTAAGTTTTTAACAGCTTAAAACAAACTGTTAAAACTATAAGCTGTTTTATGGAACCCTCATGGTAATCACAAAGAAAATATCTATAGAAACCACACAAAAGATAAAGAAATCAAAGAACATCAGGACAAAAATCAACCAAATACAAAGGAAGACAGCAAGAGGGAAAGAGAAACAAAAGAACTATAAGACATACAGAAAATGGCAATTTTAAGTCCTTCCTTATAAATATTTGCTTTAAACATAAATTGATTAAACTCCTCACTGAAAATACATACAGTGGCAGAATGGATAAAATATAAGACCCAACTATATGCTGAATAAGAGACTCACTTTAGATTTAGGGACACACATAGGTTGAAAATAAAGGGATGGAAAAAGCCGCTCCAGGCAAATAGTAAACAAAAGAGAGCAGGCGTGGCTGTATATATAACAGACAAAATAGACCTTAAGTCAAAAATGGTCACAAAAAACAAAGAAGGACATTACATAATGACAAAAGGATCAATTCACCAGGAAGATGTAATAATTACATATACATCCAATAGCAGAACATTCAAATATATAAAACAAACATTAATAGAACTGAAGAGAAAAACAGCAATACAATAATAGTAGGAGACTACAATACCTCACTTTCAGCAATGAATAAAACATTCAGAAGGAAAATCAGTAAGGAAACAGCAGTCTTGAACAACAACACTATATACCAATTGGACCTAACAGACATATACAGAATAGTCCACACCCAATGGAAATAGAATACACATTCTTCTCAAGCACACACAAAACATTCTTCAGGGTAGATCCCATATTAGGCCACAGAACAAAACCTAACAAATTTAAGATCGAAAATGCACCACATATCTTTTCTGACCACAATGGTATGAAGCTAAAAATCAATAACGGGAGGATAATTGGCAAATTCAGAAATATGTGGAAATTACACAACACTATCCTGGGAAAAGGGGGCTGGGGTGTCAAAGAAGAAATCAAAGGGGAAATCCAAAAGTATCTTAAAACAAATAAAAATGAAACCCAATATATCAAAACTTATGGGATACAGCAAAAGCAGTACCAAGAGGGAAGTTTATAGCAATAAATGTCTATATTTAAAAAGGAGAAAGATTTCAAATAATGTAACTTTACACCTCAAGGAACTAGAAAAAGGAAAACAAACAAATCCCAAAGTCAGCATAAGGAATAATAAAGATTAGGGGAGAAATAACATAGAGACTAGAAAAACAATAAAATTAAGAGCTGGTTTTTTCAAAAAATGAACAAGATTAACAAACCCTTAGCTAAACTCGGGGAAAAAAACTCAAATAAATAAAATCAGAAATGAATAAGTAGACATTGTAACTAATGCCAGAGACATACAAAAGATCATAAAAAACTTGTAATAATAATTATATGCCAACAAAATGGATAATCTGGAAGTAGAGAAGTTACTAGAAATATATGAAGTTATTAGAAATATATGACTTACCAAGACTGAATCATAAAGAAATAGAAAATCTGAACAGACCAATTATTAGTAAAGAGATGGAATCAATAATCAAATCTTTTCAACAAGAAAAGCCCAAGACCAAAAGTTACACAGGTGAATCTACCAAGCATTTAAAGAATAATTAACATCAACCATTCTCAAACTCTCCCAAAATATTGAAGAGGGGGGAATACTTCTAAACTCATTTTACAAGTCCAGCACAACCCAGATACCAAAACCATACAAGGATGTCACAAGCAAAGAAAATTATAGTGCAGGGCACCTGGGTGGCTCGGTCGTTGGGCGTCTGCCTTCGGCTCGGGTCATGATCTCAGGATCCTGGGATCGAGCCCCGCATCGGGCTCCCTGCTCGGTGGGGAGCCTGCTTCTCCCTCTCCCACTCCCCCTGCTTGTGTTCCCTCTCTCACTGTGTCTGTCTCTGTCAAATAAATAAATTAAATATTTAAAAAAAAAAAAAAGAAAATTATAGTGCAATATCCCTGATGAACATACATGCAAAAATCCTCAATAAAATGCTAGTAAACCAAATTCAACAATATATTAAAATGATCACACATCACAATCAAATGAGATTTATTCCTGGGACGCAAGGATGTTTCAACATAAGCCAGATCAACTAAGGTGATATACCACATTAACAAATGAAGGACAAAATACCTAAAAGATACAGAAGGAGCATACAACGAAAACCAACATCTATTCTTGATCAAAACTTAACAAATTAGGTATAGAAGGAATGTACTTTAACATAATAAAGACCACATATGACCAAGCTCAGAGCTAACATTGTACTTAACAGTAAAAACCTGAAAGCTGTTCATCTAAGATCAAGAACAATACAAGGATGCCTGTTTTTGCCAATTGTAGTACTCAAAGTCCTAGCCAGAGCAATTAGGCAAGAAAAGTAAATAAAAGTTATCCAAAGTGGAAAGGAAAAAGTAAAAGTATCTCTGTTTGTAGATGATATGATCTTAAGTACAGAAGACCCTAAGGTTTCCAATACAGACACAAAAATTCTTAGAACTAAGAGATGAATTCAGTGAAGTTGCAGGACAAAAATCAACATATAAAAATCAACATATAAAAATCAGTTGTGTTTCTATACACTAACAACAAACTACCTGAGAAGGAGATTATAAAACAATCCCATTTACAATCACATCAAAAAGAATAAAATACTTAGAAATAAACTTACCCAAGAGTATGAAAGACTTGTACACTGAAAACAACAAAACACTGATGAAAGAAATTAAAGAAGACAGAAATAAATGAAAAGATATCTGTGTTCATAGATTAGAAGATTTAATATTGTTAAAATGTCCATATTAAAGAAATCTACACTTTCAATGCCATCTGCGTCAAAATCCCAAAGGCACTTTTTAAAGTTTTTATTTAAATTCCAGTTAATTAACATACAATGTAATATTAGTTCCAGGTGTATAATATAATGATTCGATACTTCTATACAATATGTGGTGCTCATCACAAGTGTGCTCCTTAATCTCCATCACCTATTTAATTGATCCCCCCGCACACATCCCCTCTGGCAATCATCAGTTTGTTCTCTATAGTTAAGAGTCTCATTCTTGGTTTGCCTCTGTCTCTGTCTCTCTCTCTTTTTTTTCCCTTTGCTTGTTTGTTTTGTTTCCTAAATTCCACATATGAGTGGAATTTGTCTTTCTCTGACTGACCAAAGTCACTTTTAAAGAAAAAAAATCCTAAAATTTATTCTGAACCACAGACGTCCCAGAAGAGCCAAAGTCATCTTGAAAAAGAGTAACAAAGCTAGACAGATCACAAGGCATCATATATCCTGATTTTAAAATATATTACAAAGCTACAGTACTTAAAACAGTATAGTATAAAGACAGACGTATAGACCAGAGGACCAGAATAGAGAGTCCAGCAATAAACCCATGCATAAGTGGTCTACTGATTTTTGATAAGAGTGTCAAGAATATACAATGGAGTTTAACAAATGGTGTTGGGAAAACAGAATACTCACATGCAAGAGAAGGAAATTGGATCCTTATCTTACACCTTACACAAAAATCAACTGAAAATGGATTAAAGACTTAAACATAACACCTGAAACTGTAAAACTCCTAGAAGAAAATACAGGGGAAAAACTTCTTGACATTGGTATTAGTAATGACATTTTGGTTATGACACCAAAAATGCAGGCAAGTGAAACTACATCAAACTAAAAGCTTCTGCACAGCAAAGAAAAGAACAGAGTGGAAAAGTCAATCTACAGAGTGGGAGAAAATATTTGCAAACCATATATCTGATAAGGTGTTAATATCTAAAATATATAAGAAATGCCTAGAACTCAATAGCAAAAACATAAATAATTTTTAAATTTTTAAATGGGCAGTGGATCTGAACAGATGTTTCTCCAAAGAAGACATACAAATGGCAAACAGATAAATTAAAAGATGCCCAACATACCAATCATTAGGAAATGTAAATCAAAACTACAATGAGCTATGACCTCACATCTGTTAGGATAACTATCATCAAAGAGACAAGAGATAACAAGTATTGGTGAGGCTATGGAGAAATTAGAACCCTTGTGCACTATTGGTGGGGATGTAAAAAGATGTGGCTAGCTATGGAAAATAGAATGGTGTTTTCTCCAAAATTTAATAATAGAACTACCAGATGAGACAGCAATCCACTTTGGGGTATACAGTCAATAGCCTTGAAATCGGGATCTCAAAGAGAGATCTTCACTCCCACATTTATTGCAGCATTATTCACAATAGCCAAAATTGGAAACAACCCCAGTCTCTGTTAACAGATGAGTGGATTAAGAAAAATGTGTATACATACTATAAGATGTTATTCAGCCTTTAAGAAGAAGGAAATCCCACCATATGCGACAACATGGACGAACCCAGAGGACATTGTTAAAATTAAATACAAAATGGAGAGGAGATTTGGAAATTCTCTGAACACACAAAAACATTTGAGCCATATAAATGAAACCTAATTTAGCTTATTCTGCAAAACAAGCTGAAATTTAACTTGGGTCGATTCTTATAAAAGAAACAAGTCATCTTTTGAAAAACTGTGTAAGATAATGACTTTAACCCATTCCTTGCCTTTTGGAAACCCTCACTGCAATAACTAATCATTGTAAAGTTTAAACAATTTCCTCATTTTCACTTTATAAACAATCATGTAATCTCATCCCCCTGAACTTCACATCAGTCCTGGAATTTGAAGGTTTCCAGTTTAAGAATTGTTCTTAAATCCACAATAAACTCTTACCAAGTACTATTTATTGATTCAGTAGTTTTAATTTTGCTATTTCTGGATTTTTGACAACATTATGCTAAGTGAAACAAGCCAATCACAGGAAGACAAATACTGCATGATTCCACTTATAAGGGGTATCTAAAATAGTCAAAATAATAGCAGAGAATAGGTTGGTGGCCAGAGGCCAAGAGCTGGGGAAATGGGGAGGGTTGTTCAATGGCATAAAGTTTCAGTTATTCAAAATGAATAAGTTCTAAAGATCTCCTGTAAAACAATGCAATTGTTAACAATACTGTATTGTGTACTTAGAAATGTGTTAAGAGGGCTGATCCCATGTTTTTATCATACACATGCACACAAGAAGTGTTCCTACCACAAGAAAAATAAACAAAGGGACACAAAGAGATTTTTGGAGGTAATGGATACGTCTATTACCTTGATTGTGCAATGTTTTCATGGGTGTGTGAAAATGTCCAAACTCCAAATTGTATTCATTAAACATGTGCCATTTTTTAATATTAATTATACCTCAATAAAGGTGTTTTAAAAAAATTGCTTATGGAGTATTTTCCACACTGACTTCCATCATAAATCCTGAGGTGCATCTATGAATATATATGCAGTTACTGAGCTTAAAGAATACTTATTCTTCTTGAATGTGTCCTACCTTCAGAGATTTTGATTTCATTGTTCTGCAGTGTAGCCCAAACATCAGGATTTTTTTTTAAACTCTGAGGTGATTTCAAAGTGCAGCCAGCCATGGTTGAAATCATTTGATGCACAACAGTGCTTTTCCAACATGAATAAACATACACATCCCCTGGGATCTTGTTAAAATGCAGATTCTGATTTAGGAGGTCTAAGGTAGAGCCCAAGAGTATACATTTCTAAAATGTTTCAGGGCTTGCTACAGATGCTTGTCTGTACCTCACTCTTGGACCAACATATGGTATGTATGTAGCCATATGTAAGGGTGGCATTAATTGAATCAGAAAAACCAAAAGGGCAATTTGGATACAAGAAAAGGGGCACCCATAGAAAACATAAACAGTGCTTCTTCAGCTTTGGCTACTGTGGAATCACCTTGCAGGGAAATCCATGAGTGGGACTCCATCTTCCTTGTTCTATTTCCATAAACTCATCAAGTAACCAGAACATCATTGGTCTGTTGTAGTGATCTAAACCAATCATTGTTGAGATGGGGAGAGAACAGCTTCCCTTTATGAGTAGAGACAATCTGGAGTGGGAAAGATGCATTCATCTTCTTTTTGTATTGTACTATAGTGTCTGTGACAAGCTGTAAACAACAGGGGAACACATTTGGCATATTTGCCCTGCAGCCATTTGTCAGGTGTCATAATTCTATGAAAAAGAAATCCCTTGGGAAATTATAATAAATGTATTCCTTACTATTGAATTTCTATTTATGCTGACATCTCTTAAGAATCTCAGCTTTTATCTGCATGGCAACATCATTTTAATATTTTAATATAACTTTATGGAGGATTTTTATTTGAGACACAAAGTATTTTTGGTAAAATAGAACAAGTACAGTATTTCAGGATTTCCACTACCCATAAATATTTGCACCTAGAAATAACCAGAAAAGACATACGTTTCGCAGTTACACTACTATTAAAGTTTTTTTACAGCTATTTTTCCACATCATAGAAATATGAGTGCTGGTTTTCATTTCTCTACTAGTAAATAAAAGATCCATAAATGAAAGGACTTAAATGTGACCCCAGTGGGGGTTTTTTTCTAGACCAGTAGTTCCCAAACATTTTTTGTCCCAGGACTCCTTTTCATACTTAAAAATTATTGAGGATACAAATTGCTTTTTTTTATGTTAGTTCTATTCATATTTACTCATTTAGAAATTTAAGAAAAGCTTTGTACGTTTAACTCATTTAAAAATAACAATAGTATATGCATTACAATCCACTATAAATAATGTATCTTTAGGAAAAGTAAGTAAATTTTTCAAAATAAAAAATATTTAGCAAAAAAGAATATTATTCTTTTTTACATTTTAAAAAAATCTCTTTTGAGTCTGTCTTCCTAGAAGACAGATGGAGTCTAGTATCTGTGTCGGCATTCAATTTATTGTGATATAAAGAAAATCTAGCATCTCAAGATCAATAATCTGGAAAGGAAAGAGTATTTTAATATCCAGATAATTGTGGATATCCTTCTTTGATACTACACCAAAACTCAACAAGTGATCATTTCTGAAAGGTTAACTGCAATCTGGAATCAGAATCCATAACAATAAACTTTTATTCTGTGTTACATTAAAATCTACTTGTCTAGCTTGTTCTTTGAGGGATCTTTTATCCATTCATGATATTTGACATTTGGAGCATGTTGGTTCACTGGATATCTTCCTTCATTATACAATATAAAAAAAAACAAATCCATTAATATCACCACTAATCTGATCAGAAAGTTTTTTACATATTGGAAAGCTATCTAGCTCATGGTAGTGATACAAAATTCAATTTTCTCTTAAAAGCTCAAACTTTTTCACTAATAACAACTGCTCTCAGTTGTTTTCCTTGTAGTGACAGGACCAAGTCATACATTTTTTAAAAAGATGTCAGCTAAATATTCATGTCTCAATACCAATAGTTTGTTTGTCATTCTTTCAAGTGAAAAGGAAACTTCCTGGTATTCCAAGAAAAACATGGCTAGTTTACCTATAACTCAAACAAATCTACAAATACTTTTCCTCAAGAAAACCAGCCTACTTCACATGCAGTAGAAATGTTTTATGCATAATTCCCATTTATCCATCTAGATTATTAAAAATAGTGTGCTCAATAGTAAAGATTTACTAACTTTAATATTTTTTACTGATCCACTGAGGACATTTCTAAGTAAAACTAACTTTTGTCTGTTTTTATGAGTTTTTCTGTTTTTTTTATTTGAGTATAGTTGACACACAATTAGTTACATTAGTACATTAGTTTCAGCCATACAACTTACTGATTTGACAAGTTTATACATTATGCTGTGTTCACCACAAGTTTAGCTACCATCTGCTCCATTACATCACTATTACAATATCATTGACTGTATTCCTTATACTGTGCTTTTAATTCTTGTGACTTATTCATTTCATAAATGGAAGTGTGTATCTCCCTCTCCCCTTCACCATTTTGCCCAATCCCCAACCACCCTCCCCTCTGGCAATCATCAGTTTGTTCTCTGTATTTATAAGTCTGATTCTGCTTTTTGTTTATTTATTCATTTTTTTAGATTCCACTTATGAGTGGAATATGGTTTGTCTTTCTCAGCCTGCCTTATTTCACTTAGTATTATACATGACACTGAAAGTACTAGCCACAGCAACCAGACAAGAAAAAGAAATAAGAGGCATCCATATTGGTAAAGAAGAAGTTAGAGTGGGGCACCTGGGTGGCTCAGTCATCAGGCGTCTGCCTTTGGCTCAGATCATGATCCCAGGGTCCTGGGATCAAGCCCCACATCAGGCTCCCTGCTCGGCAGGAAGCCTGCTTCTCCCTCTCCCACTTCCCCTGCTTGTGTTCCCTCTCTCGCTGTGTCTCTCTGTCAAATAAATAAATAAAATGTTTTAAAAAAAAAGAAGAAGAAGAAGAAGTTAGGCTGTCACTATATGCAGATGACATGATACTATATAGAGAAAATCCTAAAGACCCCACCAAAAACTACTAGAAGTAATGAATGAATTCACTAAAATGTCAGGATAAAAAATTAATACCTGGAAATAAGTAGCATTTCTACACACTAATGAAGTCACGGAAAGAGAAATTAAAAAAAAAAACATTTACAATTGTACCAAAAAGAATAAAATATCTAGGAATAAACTGAACCATAAAGGTGAAAGATCTGTATTCTAAAAACTATAAAACACTGACAAAAGAATTTGAAGATGACAGAAACAAATGGAAAAATATTCCAAGCTCATGGATTAGAAGAATTAATATTGTTAAAATGTCCATATAAAGCAATTTTATTTTTCACATAACAGAACAAATAATCCTAAAATTTGTATGGAACCACAGAAGGCCCTGAATAGCCAAAGCAATCCTAAAAAGAAGAACAAAGCTGGAGATATCACAATCCCTGATTTCAAGATATAATACAAAGCTCTAGTAATCAAAACAGTATGGTACTTGCACACAAATAGACACATATATCAATAGAATAGACTAGAGAGCCCAGAAATAAACCCATGATTATATAGTCAATTAGTCTATGGCAAAGGAGGCAAAAACATGCAATAAGGAAAAGACAGTCTCTTCAATAAATGGTGCTGGGAAAACAGGACAGCTACACATAAAAGAATTAAACTGGGCCACTGTCTAACATCATACACAAAAATAAACTCAAAATGGATTAAGGGCCTAAATGTAAGGTCTGAAACCATAAAAATCCTAGAGGAGAACAAGAGCAGTAATTTCTCTGACATCAGCTATAGCAATATTTTTTCTAAATATGTCTCATTTGGTAAGGGAAATAAAAGCCAAAATAAACTATTGGGACTATATCAAACTAAAAATGCTTTTTCACAGCAAAGGAAACCATCAACAAAGCAAAAAGACATCTAACTGAATAGGAGAAGATATTTGCAAATGATTTACCCAAAAAGGGCCTAATATCCAAAATATATAAAGAACTTCTACAACTCAATACCAATAAATCAAACAATCCTATTAGAAAATGGGCAGAAGACCTGAACAGACATTTTTCCAAAGAAGACATCCAGATAGCCAATGGACACATGAAAAGATTCTCAACATCACACATCATCGAGGAAGTGCAAATCAAAACTACAACGAGATATCATGTTCTTGTTTTTGTTTTTCTGAAACTGTGTGGCAATGAGGAATGATGACTAGTACACTTTGGAGACACTCCCCTGATTTGTGCTAAGGCACCAGCAATTGTACCCACCACCTATTTTGTGCTGTCATTATTTGACCACAGGAAGTATTTATTTATTTCTTGAAACTAAAACTGTCTTCTGCAATAGTGTTCCATGGAACACATTTGGAAAAAGTGTTAAATACCTCTTTAGTCCTTTCCTACATCTAGAGTTTATGGTTGCATCTATCTCCCGTATTATCCTTCAAACTGACATATATTTAGGGAGTAGAGAAATTTTACCAATTTTCATTAGGCTTCAGTGTTCTTTCCTATAATTTACTTACCAAGTTTTGCCTTCTATCTGTAGTACCGAACACAGTACCTGGAACAGAGTATGTGTTTTGAAATGTATATTTCTTTATACTTTATCATTTTTAAAAGAGGATTTGAGGCATTTTACAAAACACATACAATATGACAAATGCATTTTAGAAATCTGATCAAAGCGGGGTCTGTGTGGCTCAGTTGGTTGAGTTTCCAACTCTCGGTTTCAGCTCAGGTCATGATCTCAGGGTCCTGGGATCAAGTCCTGCATTGGGCTCCATGGTCAGTAGAGAGTCTGCTTGAGGATTTCTCTCCTTCTCCCTCTGTTCCTCCCCCCACCCATGTGCTCTTGCTCTCAAATAAATCTTTAAAAATAAATAAATAAAAATAAAAATCTGATTAAAGAAAAAAGTGCAGCATGAACAATTATTAGAAGTGGGTTGAAAATTTTATTCAGAGTTTTCTGGTGGTCAAAGAAACAAGAAATCTTAATTAGAAAAGCCACATTATGAACTTAGGTTTTAATCAGAACTGGGCAGAAGAGAATTCAGGGTCATAGAAAGTGATCTCCATCCACATTCAGAGGTGGGTTGAGATAGTTTAATAAATACCAGATGTAGATTTAATTTTTGGCTAGTAAAATATTACTCCTCTATAATTTTATTATTTCACTCATAATTTTAATCAAATCTACTTTTAAAAAAAAATAAAATCTACTTCCAATTATAGCTGTGAGGAGTCAAGTTGTCCAAGAAGTATCCAAGGTATCATTTGACTCATTCATTGAACAAATTAAAAATCCCTCACCATGAAAGCTCCAGAATCATAACAGCAGCACATGCCGTTCATTCTAGAAGGATTAAAGCTTGTAAAGAACCTAAATGTATTTATTAATCTATTCATTTATTCAGAAAATATGTATTGAGTATCCTCTATGTGTTAAAACCACTGTGTATGAGGTATAAGTACCTAGATAAGACCTTCATATTTCCTTGGAATCAGGTATCAAGATGATATAATTCATACAGATAATTTTTTCCTAAAAATATAAGTAATAATACTTAAGAAGTTGCTAAAAGCAATCAACTTTACATTCCTTAGGGCATCATCTTTGAATATTGTATACAGGGCTTGGATCACAGCTTATATTATGTAGATGTGCCAATTTTGGTCTGGGTCTACACAGCACAATATGAAGTGGAGGCTTAAAGAAAATATAAATGGATTTGAACTGGATTTGGGGGACAGATGAACTATATATGGTGGGAGAAGAGAGGAAGATTATATGCTAGAGCAAGAAAGTTATTACTAGTGCAATCTTTATTGGAACTTTTAAAACTTTTTCTCCCACTTTTCCTAAATGTAAATAGTCCATTACACCCAGTAATTATTCTCATGTCTTGGAAATTCAGATTTACTCTACCTAATCATAGTGACTTTATTCAAGCTATTCTCCACCAAAATATAGATGGAGATGGTAGATAGATAGATGATAGATAGATAGATGATAGATAAATGATATAGAGATATCTTTTCCATTCTTCCCTTTCCTTCCACTCAAAATTCTATCTGTTCTCCAAGATACAGTTTAAATTTCATGTTATAATGAAACATTCTACATCACCTAGTATTCTCACACCTCTCAATTCTTAGAGCATGTGTAATATGTACATCATTGATTTAGAAAATTATTCATGAGCTTTTGCTCTTAACTATTTGGTCATTTATGATGTCAGATTTCCCTACCTAGGTGATATATGTGCCTCAAAATGCTAAATTCTAGCTTTTCAGTCCCTGACATAATACTAAATACCTACATGATAGGTGCCCAATCAATATGTGTAGAATTTAATGGAATTTCACTGATCTGTGAAAAAGAAGACACACCATCTAGCAATGATGAAGAGACATTTCTGTTAACAGCGAAACAATTGGTAGTTACGAGAGTGATCCTTAGAGCATCTGATCATTGAAACTCTTCTCCCAGCAGGCTCAATGGGTATCCTTAAAAGGATGGCTTCCTTGGGGCACTTGGGTGGCTTAGCCAGTTAAGCGTCTGCCTTTGGCTTAGGTCATGATCCCAAGGTCCTGAGATTGAGCCCCACATCAGGCTCCCTGCTGAGCCAGCAGGCTGCTTCTCCCTCTGCCTCTGCTGCTCTCCCTGCTTGTGCTCTCTCTCTCTGGCTCTCTTTTTCTCAAATAAATAAATTAAAATCTTAAAAAAAAAAAAAGAATGGCTTCCTCAAAACATTCTCTGAGGGCCTTCATGGCTTTTAATTTATATTTTTATTAAGCAGATCCCCCGTTTTCTTTTCCTGTGAATGTCCTGTGTCTCATTTTGCAGTGTGACAGAACTGGGATGATCATAGTGAGTAAACAACTATTTTATTCCCCCCTCCTTTTTTTTTTTTTTTTTTTTGGTTTGGATATCTCAGGAGCTCATATGAGAACATTATTTTCACCTTTACTTACTGAGCTCTCTCCAGTTTATAGTTTCAGAGGCAAATAAATGAAGATATGCCATTATGTTACAGCATGCTTGGCAAGTTATGTTTCCATGGATCTTAACATGATTTTGACTTGCTTCTTTTATAACTAAAAGAATAATAATGTATATATAGTGTCAGAAAAGCAGTTATTTTACTAAGTCAATGAAGGAGCCAGTTCATGTCATGAAAATCAGCACAGTGTCTTGCTCACACAGGCAAGTGTCCAGATGGATTAAGTTTGGCCCTGGGAAATTTAGGTACACATCACCAGAATGACTAGAATTATCATGCTTCAACTGTGCCAGCCTATTAATTCTTCTTAATTTGGCATGTCTATTATTTCTATTCTAATTCTTTCTTAAATTTTTATCTTAGAGGATAAAAGAGAAGAAAACTCTTTAAAGAACAAAAGCATAGGCTTCATCTGGTATCCCACATGTCAATGGTCCTTTAGGACAATATATTTCAGCTAGCTTTTCCAAACAACCATCATCCAAAAGATTAACTTGGGTTAGACATTAGATAAATAATAGACCTGAAGATCCAGGAATGACATTTTCTCAAGCTTGAAACAATTTGAGCAACATGAAATGAATACCCCCTTTATAATTACCTTGAGAGTAATTGATCTAATTAAATTCTTCATCTTAAGCATCCACATTGCCTATTTATGGTGAAAGCCTACATTTTAATGGTTTCTTCATGCATCATTGACATAGGACCAAATTGAAACCTAGGAGAACTGCTGAATTTAAAAAAAAATCTCCAACTCTGTTAATTAACTGACCAAGGAGGATTTACAATAAAGAACCCCTAAGAATGTGTCTTACTTGTCCTGAGTAGCATTTTAAAGGCTGGAAGGAATTACATATCTCAAGGACCCAACCAGAGGGCTTCAGGAATTACATTTCTTACCACAAATGGGCCTCCAAAAAACACTGATGACAGAAGACTTGTAACATGGCATTTCGTGATTTGTATTGAACAATCTTTTTGAAAAGAGATTTGATTTTAGACAGAATTAGAATTGCTGAAATTCTATAACAGTTATTAGAAACCCCACTACCACTTATGGTATGATGTATTCCAAACACTGAGCATAACCCCATAACTGCAAATCAGTAAAGTTAAATAACTTGCAGCAGGTCATACAGACAAAAAGTAAAAGAGATAGGAAACAGATGCAACTCTGTGTAATTTCAAAGTCCATGCTCATAAATACTCTGCTATGCAGCTCAGGCTTTTCCTTAAAAATTATTTTTAAATAATTCATGATGATGATTGGAGGTGGCTGCCCAAAGAAATAAATGTAATTCAGATATTAAAACAGTGGTATAAGAAATGTAAACAAGGAAGGGAGATCATGATACCAAAGGTCCCAATTAAAATATGATTTCCTAGACAACCCTCAGAGTAAAAAGGAAACATACTTTATATATGTTTCTCTCTCTGATAAAAGGAAACAGAGGAGTAATGTGAGAGCTATCAGGTTTCCTAGCACTTAAGTTCTAAGGAAATGTCATTGTGTCCATAGTTAAGAGATGGGCCATTGAACACAATTTCTCCCATGCACAGATTTGTAAAAAAATGTACAAATATTCCTTGTGTAACTACTACTAAGATCAGTCCTCAAAAAATGTTGAGAATATAATGTTAAATCACCATCCTATGAAAAAAATTCTATGGTACATAATTTTTTAGTGATCTAGAATAAGCATAAGTCTTGGAGTATATAGAAGTGGTTGTTTAAAATGTCCCTTAGATGGAACTTTTACACTGACTTTGAAATATTAACTGTTACAAGAATTTCCATCCTGCCATAAATAACTAGAAAGCCAGACAAAATATGGGAAATTACTATTTTCATCCAGTGGACATAAAGCAGTGTAGAACTATGATTTCCGACAAATGAAGAGGGCCCTACAACTACCCCAGCTTACTGGCTGAAGGGTTTTCAGGGTGTAGGATAAAGAAAGGAACCCAAATAAAGTCCAGTAGTCACACTAATTATACTGGAAGTCCCAGCCAGTGCTATAAGATGGAAAAAAAAATTAAAAAGAAAAAGGTATATGTAGATTGGAAAGGAAGAAATTCAATTGTCTTTATTCACAGATGACACGTTTATCCATGTAGAAAATCCTAAGGAATCTACTAAAACGTTACTGAAGCTAACCAGTAAGTTCACACGTTATAAAGTCAATATTAAAAACAAACCAAAAAAAAAACTATTTCTATAACTTACAATGAACAGTTGATATTGGAATTTTAAAAATATAATTACAGTAGCACCAAAAATCATGAAATACTTAGAGATAAATTTATTTTATTATTTATTTATTTATTTATGAGAGAGAGTGAGAGAGAGCATGAGAGGGGAGAGGGTCACAGGGAGAAGCAGGCTCCCCACTGAGCAGGGAGCCTGAGGTGGAACTCAATCCCGGGACTCCAGGATCATGACCTGAGCTGAAGGCAGTTGCTTAACCACTGAGCCACCCAGGCGCCCTAGAGATAAATTTAAATACACAATAAAAAACTACAAAACATTTCTGAGAGAAACTGAAGAAGCCCCAAGTACATCGAAACAGATACAGTGTTCATGGACTGAAAGACTCAATATTAGTATCAATTTTGCCCAAACTGATCTCTAGATTCAGTGCAATTCTAAAAAAAAATCCAAGCAGTTCTTTCATTTTAGTAGAAACTGACAAGTCAGTTCCTAAATTTATATGGAAAGGGAAAGGATCTAGAACAGTTGAACAATTTTGAAAAAGAAGAAAATGTTGGAGGACTTACAATAACAGATTCCAAGACTTACTCCAAACCTAGTTATTACAATGGTGTGATATTGATAAGGAAGACACAGAGATCAATGGAACTGATTATAAAGACCAGAAATAGACCCATACATATATGGTCAATTGATTTTTTTCTGTGTAGGTGCAGAGGTAATTCAGCAAAGAAAGTATAGTCATCTCAACAAATAGTGCTGAAACAACTCAGTATCAATATGGAAAAAAAATGAGTCCCAAACTTTACCTCATGGTATATATAAAAATTAACTGGAAGTGGATTTAGACCTAAACATTATAAAGATAGAACTAAAAACTTCCAGAAGAAAATATAGGAGTAAAATTCTAGGGCCTTTCAGTAGGTGAAGATTTTTTATGTAGGACACAAAAAGCATGAATCATAAAAGAAAAAAAGTATTAACTTCCTTTGCAATCTTGTAGAACAGATCTACTGGTAATGAAATCCTTTAGCTTATATTTATCTCGGAATGTCTTAATTTCTCCTTCATTGCTGAAGGGTAATTTTGCCAGTATAGAATTTTTGGTTGACAATTTCTGCTTCTTTCAGTACTTATAACATGTCATCCATTACCTTCTGGACTCCATGATTTCTGATGAGCAATGAGCTGTTAATGTTATAGAGGATCCCCTGTATGTGATAAGTCACTTCTCTCTTGCTTTCAAAATTCTTTCTTTGTCTTTGTCTTTTTACAATTTTATTAAAATATGTGGATATCTTTGAGTTTATCCTTCTTGGCATTTGTTCATTCTTCTTGGATGTATAGATTTATGTCTTTAATCAAATTTAGGAACTTTTCAGACACTATTTCTTCAAATATTCTTTTTGTCCCTTTTTTTTTTCCTTGCTTCTCCTTTTGGGACTCCCATGGTGAATAATTTGGTACATTTGATGGTGTCCCACAGGTTCCACAGGTCCCTCTGGTCCTATCATTCTTCTTCATTCTTTTTCTTTCCGTTCCTCAGATGGGACAATTTCACTACTTATCTTCGAGTTCACTACTTTTTTTTCTTCTGCCTACTCAAATCTGCTGTTGAACCCCAGTAGTGAATTTTTTATTTAAGCCATGGTACTTTTCAACCAAACAATTTCTATAGGGTTCCTTTTCAAAATTTTTCTCTGTATTGACATCCTCTATCTGTTCATACGTTATTCTTCTGATCTCTTTTAGCTCACTGAACACATTTAAGACAGATGATTTAACATCTTTGATTAGTAATTTCAATGTTTGGGCACCTCAGAGATAGTTTCTATCAAATTCTTTATTTTCCGTGAAAGAGCCATATTGTCCTGTTTCTTTGTATGCTTTGACATTTTGTTGTTGATGTTGAAAACCAGACATTTTGAGTATTGTAAAGTATTATAATGTAGTGAGTTCTGGAAATCAGATTCTCCCTCTCATCAGGATTGCTTTTTTGGCATAGTGAGGGCTTTAGATGTCCATTCATATAGTCACTGTTCCAAACTAAGTTTTAAAGTCTGTAGGCCTTGTGTGTGTGAAGTTTTCGTCCCATTATCTCTGCAGTCAGCCTGTGACCTAACAGAAATTTCCTTAAATGTCTGGATTAAAATTTGTTAGAGGTGTGTATATCTCTTTAAATCTTCCAATGGACACTACAGGGAAAACCAGTGCAGCCCAAGGGTAGTGAAACAAAAGCAAGTGCCTGTTCTAGTCCCTAAGGGAACTGCCAAACTAATTAAAATGAACAACCCAAACTTTTTGGATGACAAGTGCCTTAGTATCCATCTAGCACTAGCCAGCCACTCTAGGAACATAGGCCACCATCTCCATAGCCATGGAGGTTCTGAGGAATGGGGAAGATAGTTGGTTGACACATGTCACTATCTTAACAAAGTTCAGCAGCCTCTCCCTTCATCAAGCACTCCCTTGGTTACTCTTAAGTGTTTGATCAGGTCTCAGAGTTCAAAATAGTTGATTCTGATCTTGTTGTCCAGCTTAATGATTTTTTCCATAGAGGAACTGACACCTGGAATTTACTACTTTTACTACTTTACTGTTTTCAATGACACCACTATTTAATTTTTAATTTTTAATTGTGAAAAATATTTAGGTGTCATTTTAATGAAGATAAAATACTATGTTACAAATTGAAAATATAACTTGATAATCTTTAATAATACTTAAAATACTCATAGCATTGGCTTTTTCTGTCATGATCATAAAAGAAACCAGATATGCAAGGCAAGCAAATGATAGAAACATTATTGGCTAATAAGCAAATATAATCCTCTTATCAAGCATAAAACTCTCCTCTTATGATGGGTCAGGTTTAGCTTCATTATGATGGAAATATGCAGGCAAAAAAAATTGTTATTATCATAATATGGTTTCTGTAGCATTAATTAACTGTTATCAGCTTCTCTAATTTTAATTAAAATGGGCTGTGGCTGTGACTTCTTAGCTCTTGACACCTTTGAGTCTTCTCAGTGTGTTTCTTAGCCTCTCTGTATTTATCATCTTCTCTTCCATCTCCCTAACCAAATACACATACATTTCCTTTTGTAGGTAAAATCTAAGTTACTTGGAAAATTGACCAAATTTTTGATTTCCCTTCCTTGATGTTCTTTTCCTTTGTGGGATCTAAATAAGAATCTCCCTCTAATTATAAAATTATTTATTCTAACATTTGTGTAGTCTTACCTTGATGATAACCCTTCTTTCCAGGAGTTAAAGCAAGGGATTTAGCTATGACCGTGGTAGAGAAATGGTAGGGAAGAAAACATGAATTACAAAAAGATTTTTTTTTTGTCATTCATTCATTCAACAAATATTAATTGAGTACCTTCATGTCAGGAGCTTTTCTCATGCACTGGGGATACACTGTAGGCAAATAAAAGGGTTTTTTTGCTTTCATAGAACATATTCAGTGGGCAAGAAAGATATTTAACAAAAATCATCAATGCTATGAACATACCAGAAAAAAAAAGGGGAGCTCTATGGAAAAAATGTTAATCTACGAAAGCACATAACAAATGAAGATTTAAAATTCAGGGAAGGCTTCCCTGGAGAAGGGACCATTGACCTAAGATCATAAGCATGATACAGTGTTAACTACATAAAGAGGATGAGGGCCAAAAGAGAGCTTTCAAAGATAGATTTGCTTGTGCAAAGGCCCTGTAGTAGGAAGCAGGAAGGAAGGATTGGGAATCTGAAAGAAGACCCTGTGGCTATGGGGAAGATAGCAAGAGGAAGAGTGTGAAGTGTGTTGTAAGAAGGACCAATCTATGAAAGAAACCATAGGATCATAAGGACTTTATTCTTTATTCTAAGAATAATGTGAAGCTACTTGGAGATTTTAAGAGGGAAGAATGCGTTGACATTCTAGAGAACAGATGTGGATAGGCCACTTGAGAGGCGATATAAAGTAGTCCAGACAAGTATCAATAGTGGGTTGCATTAGAGTGAAGGTGGGGGGAAGGGTAAGAACAGAAAAATTTTAAGGGATATTCAGTATGATAAAATTGACAGGACTTGGTAATATATTTGGTATAGAAAGTGAAGGAAAAGTCTAAATCCAGGATAACTTGTGTTCTGCCTCATACAAAAGGACTGATGAGAGTATCATGAGATAAGAAATCCTGAAAGAAGACCAGAAGAGTGTATGGCAAGATTCTAAAGTCCGGGTTGGACACGTTGAGTTTAAGGTATGTTTGAGATACCCACAGTAATCGAACTATAGTTCTAGCTGAGATTCCTTAGGGAAGGAATAACAGCATGGGAAAAAATGGGGTATAAGTCCATCTCTCCACGTTTAGGGAGATGAGTATGAATAAAGGACACAGAAGAATCAGCCAGAAAATATAAGATGGAAATAGAAGTATATAAGAGAATACTAGGAGAGCCGAGAAAATAAGTTATTTTAAAAGGAGGGTGTGGTCATCAGAGTCAGGTCAGTAATTGAGTTCCGAGATTATCCATTGAATTTGGCAACACAGAGGATATTGGTGATCTTCACAAAAGGCACAAAAGGTATTTTGGTGGACTGTTGAGGGCATAAATTAGATTGTAATGGTTTTCAAAGAGTAAAGAATGAAACAATTATTGTAGACGACTCTTCAAGAAATTGAGCTGTGAACAGGGAGAGAAGAAATGGGATAGAAACTTGCATAGATATCTGAGGTTCAAGAATTTATTTTACTCAGGAGAAACTTCAACAAGTATAAATGTGCATAGAAATGATCCATATTCATAGTGGAGGTGAAGACTTTGATCCAGATGCCAAAATTATCAACAAATGAAAGAGACACAGGGACTTCCAGATTACGTGAACCAACAGAAAGAAAGAGGGAGTGATAGAAGGGAATGGTATGGGTTTCATAGCCAAAGAAAAAGACTTTAAAAGAGAGTAAGGGAGTACTAAGTTGAATACTGATTCCATCTCCAACCACATGGTATGGGATGTGAGTGGTAAAAGAATAAATGTCACCACTTTGAATGCTACAAGGGATGCCCTGACCTCAGGGAAGAGCCTGGCTTCACTTAAAGCAAGAGAGTCTTAGGACCCTCTCTTGTCAGTTTATGATATAAGGGCATCTGTCTATTAGACTGTGAGACCTTGGATCTCTAGACAGTGAGAACCTTGAGATCAAGGATTATGTCTATATTGACAAGACAGTTTAGAGTTATGCTTCTCAAACTTCAGTATATATCAGAATCACCTGGAAGGTTTGTTAAAACACAGATATCTGTGTCCTATCCTCAGAGTTTCTAATTTAGAAAATCTCGGGTAAGCCCAAGGATGTGCATTTCTAATAAGTTCCCAGGTCTGCTCATGCTGCTAGTCTGTATACTACACTTTAAAAAATCACCGGGATAATCTATGTTGTGATAAGAAACAAACCCTAAAATCCCAACAGGTTAATAAAGCAAAAGTTTATTTTCACTTATTCAAAATCTAACTGGGTTGGGTAGCTCTCTAGGGCATTCTTCCCTAAGCAGAAACCCAGGAATCCAGGTAGTTTCTACCTTGTAGTAATGCCATCTGGAACCTGTGGCCTCCAAAGTCATGTGGCTAGGGAAGAGAGACCTGGACAGTCACATGGTATGTTTTCAGGGGTCAGGTCTGGAAGCGGTTTACATCTTCTCTGCTCAGATCTCATTGGTCAGAACTTAGTCACATGGTCTAAAAATAGTAGCAAGAGGGTCTGGGAAATGTAAAGGAGAGCATGGGTATTTTCTGAACATTAACAGGATCTGTCAGAGCATCATCTGTGTCTAACCTCAGCAGAAGGAACAATGCCCGTCAAGATAAGGAGCTCGGTATATGTTGACTGGTTCAAGAAATTGAATTAGAATTTAATAGCTATTGACTGAAACCTGGGTTTCAGTTTTCCTTTAGACAGGCAAAACATCCCTCACAACTAACTGTTGTTACTCACATATATCTTCCAACACACACACACAAATCATTGCCCTCTCTGAGTGACCTTCTCTGACCTTGCCAGGTTCAACTTTATATTGCTACCCTTCGGATGTCCATAGTTTGAAGTGATATGAACATGCTGAAATGGAAAAGAAAATTATACTGAAGAAAAAAATAAGGCTGTATCATGTTCACTCCCCTCTGCCATGAATTCAGACATTTGAGATAAAGCATTTAGTTCAACCAACCAGCCTCATTTTCGAGAAGGTTGTGCCCTTGGGATGTTCCACTTTCTGTATTACCTTCAAGGCCTTTATTTTATTCGAGGGCTGGTGATGGCTGAGTGACAGGAGAGCTGACATTTCTATTAGCTGTAGAAGCAGGACAGGTCAGTCAAGACTTCTCACATCTCTAGGTAATGAGCGGAGTTTCTGAAGGCAACCCAGATTCCAGCAGGATGAGCTGCAGAGCCTAGTTACAAGATGAAAAGGGCTCTTGAGGGCAGCTGTTACCTCTCGGGTCCTTGGCCAGCACTTGAAATGGAAAGCATTAGTCCTTGCTTCCCACCAGCCTTTGGTAGCACCTAGTACAAGAGTACAGAAATACAAACTGAGAGGGAGAGAGCAATTTTCTGGGCTCTGAGGTGTCAGGAGAGCAAGCTGCCTCCTCGACCACTTGTGCTCTTTCAGGAAGGAAGAGACCCTGTGATGGCTACTTGAGATAAGCAGACGTTTTGGCTTCAATCTATGAAGATAAAAGAGGTCTTGTTTTAACAGTTTGCATCTTATTCTTTTCTCACTTTGAAGCACAAGTCTTACGATCCTGAAGAATTTCACTTTGTTTAATAAGCACATTCATTCAGGGGAAAATGAGAAAACCTTATGAAAAACATCAAGAGGGACATTCCATGAGGAGTAAAGAATGTATTATCCAGTGTCTTAATACAATTGGTGTAATGGGATGTTTCCACTTCAAAAGTGGTTAGATTGGCATTTTATTGGATTTGTAATTGTTACAGCATTTCATAGACAGAAAATATATTAGAACTTGGAGTATCTAGCGGCTGCTTTGAATCTTTGCACAGTACCATCTTATTAATCTTCAAGTTCTCGATAGTGACCAAAGGAACAGCAAGTCAGTTTCTTAATTCTTGACTGTGGTGAGCTGCCTTAGAAAAGGAAGCTGGACCCTTGTAGCAATTGTCATTGAGTTCACTTTTCAGGTCAAAAAAATACCTACACTGGGCGCCCGGGTGGCTCAGTTGGTTAAGCAACTGCCTTCGGCTCAGGTCATGATCCTGGAGTCCCGGGATCGAGTCCCACATTGGGCTCCCTGCTCGGCGGGGAGTCTGCTTCTCCCTCTGACCCTCTTCCCTCTCATGCTCTCTGGCTCTCATTCTCTCTCTCTCAAATAAATAAACAAAATCTTTAAAAAAAAAAATACCTACACTAAGGTTTGTACAAACGTGATCTGCATTCAGACCCCTAGACATCTCAAGAAATGACTGGATGAATGATACTGGATTTGTAAAATGCCAGGTGGCCTAAAAGCTACTCCACAGGGAGGAGTTGTTGTTTCAGGAAGGAAAGTGTTAGTTTTTTATATTCTACTGTAGAGATCTGGGAACCAGGGCTCTCCAAAATCTCCAGCAACACACAACATTCCACAGGTCAGTGTTTATTAGGGTGTTACTGTCCTTTAAAAAGACAAAACTGATATTGCTCTGAAATGAATTTTGCACTCAATCAATACATATTTGTTCAGGCCTATTATGACCAGGGAAAATAATTCTACAGAAGTCTACATGATTTTTACTGAGTATATAGAAAAGGGAAATCATGAGCCTAGGAATCAGGGTTTATGTTTCAATATGTTGACAGTGAGAGCAATTCAAAGATTGTAGCTTGTTGGGTGCCTGGGTGGCTCAGTCGTTAAGCGTCTGCCTTCGGCTCAGGTCATGATCCCAGGGTCCTGGGATCGAGTCCCACATCAGGCTCCCTGCTCAGCAGGAAGCCTGCTTCTCCCTCTCCCACTCCCCCTGCTTGTGTTCCTGCTCTCGCTGTCTCTCTCTGTCCAATAAATAAATAAAATCTTTAAAAAAAAAAAAAAAAAGATTGTAGCTTGTTCCAGGACTGTGTGATATAATGAAAAGGGTTTTTATGAAATTTTTTCAAAGATTTTATTTATTTATTTTGGAGCAAGAGAGAGAGCGTGCACCCACGCACAAGTTGAGGGAGGGGCAGAGGGAGAAAGAGAATCTCAAGCACACTCCACACCAAGCGGGGAGCTGGACACAGGGTTTGATCCCATGGCTCTGAGATCATGACCTGAGCCAAAGTCAAGAGTTGAATGCTCAACTGACTGAGCCACCCAGGCACCCAGTTTTTATTAATTTTTTTAATTAGCGAGACTTACGTTTTTCCATTACCTCTTATTTTCAATCTGTGGATCATAGGAAAGTTACTTAAGGCTTAGTGAGCCTCAGTTTCCCATCCATAAAAGAGACATAATATTTTTACCTTGTAGAGTTGCCATGAGAATTAAATGAGAGATATATGAAAGCCAAGTATAGAGTAGATGCTCAATGAATAGTAGCCATAACTGAATTGTAATTGTTATTATTCAGCCTTCTATGAATAGGTGACTGTACAAAATATTGTTTATCAAAAAGAATTTGATTTCTAAATAAAAAGTGCTGCAGACTGTGAATGTTTGTGTTTCCCCAAAATTCATGTTAAAACCTAATCCCCAGTGAGGTGGTAATTTGGAAGATGTAGATCATAGGAGTGAAGGCCACACAAATAGGACTGGTGCCCATGTATATGAAGCCCTCGTATATGTAGATGAGACACCAGAGAACTCCCTCACCCCTTCCATCATAGGAAGAAGCATCTATGAACGGGGAAGTGGGCCTTCAGCACACACTGACTCTGCCAATTCCTCGATCTTAGACTTCCCAGCCTCCAGAACCATGAGAAATAAATTTCTGTTGTTTATGAGCCGGCCTATGGGATTCTGTTATAGCAGCCTAACAGATAGAGACAAAAAGCTTCCTTTGTAAAAATTTTAAAAAAGGATCTTACTGCATGATAATATTTTTGTATAACTGCTAACATGAAATATACATTAGCTTGTAAATGCCCGTTAACCTAAGGAGCTGGCTGATATTTCAAAATAAATGAGGATGAAAAATAAGAGGAAATGAATCCTGACTTCCTATTTGATTATACTTCCTATTGTGTATTTGGATTTTTTAAATTTCCACTGACCTTTAAATTAAACTGTTTATGTGTCACAGAGTATATTTTGAACATTCTTTTAGACATGTCCCTAGACAATTTAAAAGAACCAGGCTAATAGTGGATATCAACTACAGCATACACTTTGAAGTTTATCAAACACCTTATGAGAGAAAGATGATTCCTGAGTCAGAGTCCAAAGAAGTGCAAAAGTGGAAAGTTATTTAAAAATCTGCTTATTTTTAATTAGCTCCTATGACATCATTTATCATAAATTGTGAGAGACTTGTTCATAAATATTAGAATTTGAAAGTCACATTTATAGATGATATGCGTGCTAGGCTTTCTCCAACTGTCCAATTGTCCAGAAGTAGGTCGTTTTTCACATGGACTAGACACACGTTTTTCTAGTTCTCAAAAAAATTCATTTCTTGGAGGGTGTGTCACAGTTCCCAAAAGAAAAACCTCAAAAGATACATATTGTAAAGAAATTGATATGTCTTTTTGCCAATATGAAGTTCCTGGATTCACCTTCCACACTGTTCGACAGATTTAAATGTCAGAAATCAGCAACAAAGCTTAAAAGTTGCATGCCATCTCTGCAAAGAGTGTAAATTAAAAGGCTGTCAAGCTATTTAGTTTTAAAAATGAAGGTGGACTTCCTGGCAGTCACATTTTTCCACCACTGATGATTCTGACCATATCCAGAGAGGATATGAACTAACTAAACAGTGACAGGCAAAGAAGGACAAAAGGGGGTGAGAAGCATAATAAAGGAAAGAAAAATAGGAAAAGAACAGTTTTTAAACCGAGAATAGAAATAACCAAGTTATTTTTCCAGTTGCAAATACAAAGACAAAGAAAATTAAAAATAATTTCTCAGTAAGATGTGGTAAATAAACTAAAAGAGACAGCCCTTCAGAATCAAGTGTTCTTAACTTAGATGCAATTGTGCTTGTGTGGAAAGAGGCACCTTAGGTCAATGTTTTCAAATTGCATTCTATACACAGATTACTTTTCATATTATAGTTTCAGGAGTGGCCAGACAAGCCTGACAGACGTTTGGCTTTTCCTATCAGATCCAAGCAGTGGATTCTGATAGGTGACATCTCTGATGAATTGATTTGAGGGATGAAAGCAGGATTTGGGAAACTAATTAGATTTCTGATCTAATTTGTCCTGTTTGAAATAAATGAGATTCATTTCTTTCACAGAAATAAATTGTAGAACGAGGAGTCATCTATGCCAATTTCTACACAGAGATATGATTGTGTTCTTTCCTTTATACACATTAAGATATCTGTATATTCACCTATAAAAATACTAAAATGAACAACCACACAAAAATTAGTGTTAATCTGTTCAGATCACAAATTTTTATAGAAGCCAAGGATGAATAGATAATGCTATTTAATTGGTACAATAGGATACAATTGAAACAGGTGAATTTAGACATACTGTTGTAAAAACATATCTAAATACCATTTCTCACTGAAAAGAACCAAGGCCCTTTCATAAAATAGTTAATTTCAGGGCTGGAACAAGGAAAACATCAGATGAACCTAGAACATTTTGTGCCAGAAAACGCTCATAGAATGAATGAGACATTTCAAAAACATCAAGAAATCATCTTGAAGGTGCTCCCACTGGGCAAATTTGAGACAATTAGATCATCACAATAAATACAACACAAATGAACAACACAAATTTGGGAAAATGTGTGTGTCCATTTACATAGAGATTTTTTTCAATAAATACAGTACAGTAATATAAATGTATTTTCTCTTCCTTATGATTTTCTTAATAACATTTTATTTTCTCTAGCTTACTTTATTGTAAGAATACAGTATATAATACATATAACATATAAAATATGTGTTAATTGGCTATTTATGTTATTGGTGAGGCTTCCACTTAACAGTAGGCTATTAGTAGCTAAGTTTTGGGGGAGTCAAAAGTTATATGTGGATTTTTGACTGCATGGGATTTGGCATCCTTAACCTAATTGTATATCCATAATTTTGTGGAATAACTGTGATAGAGTGATCAGTTAAAAAGCCTCCCACCAGGAAGTATATTATATTATTATAGTTTTTGAAGCAAGAATGAAATGGAAATCTACCTTAAATTGGAAACTAGAACAATGTAAAATTTCTGGCTAGTAATGACAATGTTATTCGTGTATTTTTTAAATAGATGATGGTGTATCTCAAATACTATAATATGTTGATGCCATACTAGAAACTAACCCATACATTTAAAACTAATGTAAACAATGTTATTTTAAAATCGAACTGGAAGTTATGCACTCTTTCAGATAGTTATACATTCTTTTGAAACCTTCAACTGTTTTTATTTTATTTTATTTTATTTTATTTTATTTTTAAGATTTTATTTATTTATTTGAGAGAGAGAGAGAGCACATGAGAGGGGGGGAGGGTCAGAGGGAGAAGCAGACTCCCTGCCGAGCAGGGAGCCCGATGTGGGACTTGATCCCGGGACTCCAGGATCATGACCTGAGCCGAAGGCAGTCACTTAACCAACTGAGCCACCCAGGCGCCCTGTTTATTTATTTTAGAGAGGGAGGGAGAGAGGGGGTGGGAAGGGGCAGAGGGAGAGAGAGAATCTCTTAAGCAGGCTCCATGCCCAGCACAGAGCCCCAACACGGGGCTCTATCTCACGACCCTGAGATCGTGACCTGAGCTGAAATCGAAAGTCAGGCGCTTAACTGACTGAGCCACTCAGGCACCCCCAGCTGTTTATTTCTATTATTTTAGGGGTTATCCTTGAAATTTTACCATGAATATTTAGCACAGTGCAGTCCATGGTTAACAGATTAATCTTCTCTCAGATGATACAAAAATTTTAAAACACTTTAATTTAAATCACTCCTTGTATAAGTTGTCAAGTATTTTAATTCTGCCCTTTGTTTAAACTCTCACAAATTAGATATTATTTCACAAATATCTCACAAATTAGATATAGTACAAATAATGTTTGTTTAGGCTCATAAGTTTATCAATTTCTTTGTTCACCTCCTTCTTGCTTCTCAGACCTTCCTTCTAGAATAATCTTTCTTCTTTCTTTTTTCTAATTTTTAAAAAATTATTTATTTATTTATTTGTCAGAGAAAGAGAGAGAGAGAGAGAGAGCACACCAAAACATACAAATTTTGACTCCCCCAAAACTTCTCTCTCCAAAGGGAGAAGCATACTCCCTGCTGAGCAGGAAGCCCAATGAGGGGCTTGATCTCAGGACCCTGAGATCATGACCTAAGCTTAAGGCAGACCCTTAACCGACTGAACCACCCAGGTAGCCCTTTTTGTGTTAAGTTGTATAAGTTCTTTAGATATTTTGCATATTAACCACTTATCAGATACATCTATGCATATATCTTCTTCCATTCTGTGAATCATCTTTTTGTTTTGTTGATGGTTTCCTTCACTATGCAAAAGCTTTTATTTTGGTATAGTCCCAATAGTTTGTTTTTGCTTTTATTTTTCTTGCCAAAGGAGACATATCTAGAAAAAATAAGACAACTGTCTAAGTTTTCTTTAAGCAGTTTTATGGTTTCGTGTTTTACATTTAGGTCTTTAATTTATTTGGAGTTTATTTTTGTGTGTGGTGTAAGAAAGTGGTCCAGTTTCATTTTTTTACATGTAGCTGTCCAGTTTTCCCAACACCATTTGTTGAAGGGACTGTCTTTTTCATATTATATATTCTTGCCTCTTTTGTCATGGATTAATTGACCATATAATTGTGGGTTTATTTCTGGGCTCTTTATTGTTGATAGATCCATTGATCTATGTGCCTATTTTTGTGCCACTGCCTTACTGTTTTGATTACCTCAGCTTTGTAGTATATCTTGAAATCTAGGATTGTGATACTGCAGTTTTTTCTTCTTTTTCAAGGTTTCTTTGGCTATTTAGGGTCTTTTGTGATCCCATACAAATTTTAGGATTATTTGTTCCAGTTATGTGAAAAATATTGATGGTATTTTTATAGAGATTGTGTTAAATCTGTAAATTGCTCTAGGTAATATGGACATTTTAATATTGATTCTTCCAATACATGAACAGGGAGTATCTTTCCACTTGTTTGTGTCATCTTCAATTCTTTTATCACCATTTTATAGTTTTCAGAGTATAGATCTTTTACCTCCTTGGTTAAGTTTATTCCCAGGGATTTTGTTCTTTTTGGTATGATCATAAGTGGGATTGTTTTCTTAAATTCTCTTTATGTTACTTCATTATTAGTGTGTAGAAATGCAAAAGATTTCTGGGTATTAATTTGTATCCTGTGACTTTACTAAAAATTACTTATCAGTTCTAGTAATTTTTTAGTGGAGTCTTTAGGGTTTTTTATATATAGTATCATGTCATCTGAAAATAGTAAAAGTTTTACTTCTTCCTTACCAATACAGATGCTTTTTTTTTTTCCTCTTGTCTGATTGCTGTAGCTAGGACTTTCAGTTGAATAAAAGTGGTGAGAGTGGACATCCTTGTCTTGTTCCTGATCTTAGAAGAAAAGCTCTTAGTTTTTCACCATTGAGTATGATGGTAGCTGTGGGTTATTTTATATATGGCCTTTATTAGGTTGAAATATGTTCCCTCTAAAACTACTTTGTTGAGAATTTTTATCATGAATGGATGATGTACCTTGCCAAATGTTTTTTCTACATCTATTGAAATGATCATATGGTTTTTATAATTTCTCTTGATATGATGTATCGCCTTGATTGATTTGCAAATATTGAACCACACTTGTGTCCCAGGAATAAATCCCACATGATCATGGTGAGTAATTTTTTTAATGTATTGTTGGATTCGGTTTCCTAATATTTTGTTGAAGAATTTTGCATCCATGTTCATTAAAACTATTGCTTGTAGTTTCCCTTTTTCTGTAGTTTCTTTTTCTGGTTTTGGTATCAGGGTAATGCTGGCCTCATAGAACAAATTTAGAAGGTTTCCTTCCTCTTCTATTTTTTGGAGTAGGTATTAATTCTTCTTTAAATATTTGGTAGAACTCACCTGTGAGGCCAGCTGCTCCTGAAATTTTGTTTGTTGGAAGTTTTTTGGTTACTGATTCAGTTTCATTGCTAGTAACTGGTCTGTTCAAATTTTTTACTTCTTCATGATTCAGTTTTGGGAGGGTTTATATGTTCCTAGGACTTTATCCATTTCTTCTTGGTTGTCCAATGTGTTGCCATATAATTTTTCATAAAATTCTCTCATAATCCCGTGTTTCTGTGGTGTTGGTTGTATTCTTCCTCTATCATTTTTTATTTTATTTATTTGAGTCCTTTCTCTCTCTCTCTTTCTCTCTCTCTCTTTTTAAATGACTTTGGCTAAAAGTTTATGTTTCGTTGATCTTTTCAAAGAACCAGCTCCTGGTTTCATTGATCTGTTCTATTGGGATTTTTTGGTCTCTATTTCATTTATTTCTGCTCAATTTTTATTATTTCCTGCCTTATTCTGGCTTTGGATAAACCCAGAGATTTTAAATAGTTCCTTGTAGCTTGCACATTTTGGTCATTTCATCTTCTGTTTCTTTAACTATGTCATGGAATGTCATTTTATGTTCCACATCTTATGGAACTATATTTTGTGATTCCCATGTCCATAGTCTTTTAGGGTCTAGGTCTGTTGTAGGTTACCTATATCACTAATGTCATTTATTTCATTTGCATGTTTGGCAATCCTTGCTTGTGGGCTTATACTTGGTTGAACTTAATCAGTGGAAAACCTGAGAGCCTAAAATAAGGATACTTTTAGCAAGGAAGAAGCCATGAGTCAGGATAAGCCACCAACCTATGACCACTTCAGCCACCCTCAAGATTCCCAGGCTTAACCTGGGGACACTAGGGGTTAGTAATTTCTTACCCCCACCTTGTCACCAGGCCAGGGCACAGTTTCTTGGCCACAATGACCATTGCTTCCTGACTTTGAAGGAATCCCTTCTTTCATATGTGTTTGTTGTTTGCTGACTCCTCACAGCTTTTCCATTTTTCCCTCCAGCGTCTTTGAGATATGCCTTAATTCTTTAAACCCAAATACCAAAAATTATGTCTCATGAAGTACTTGGATTTTTTTCCCCAAAAAGAAGACCCCTCCCTCATAACACACACACAAAGGTATTCCATTCATTTTATTCCAAGAGCTATAAGCTCTGAAAAGAATTTTCACCCACAAGTCCCCCTCACAATTAGCTATGTTTGACACTCAACCCATTACATAGTTATTTCCCTAGGTCCTGAACATAATGCTTGAATATATTTCAGTAGCTGGGAAAATACTCACATTAGATTTCCAACTCACAGAGTAAGAGCTATAGAAAAGTAGGTTCATGTGGAGCCTTGTATCTCTCTTTTTATACAGATTAGTAAGCTAAGAACAATACCATACCCCTAGGAGAAGCACAGAGATTATTGCTACCACTGAAGGCTGGAAAATGCAGGATGGTAATTCCAACATGCCCAATTTAATTCTCTAGTTCAGTTTATATAAAATATTATTGATTCTCAGAAAGGAATAATGAATTTTCATAACTTGGGTTAGTTGATGATGCCAACAAAAGCTGCTGTTTGAGATATAATCTTTCTAATGGACTAACTTAGTATAGTCAATGGCACCTAGTAACCAGCTATTGCTCCAGTGACTTTATTTTTTTAATCTCAACAAGCAGAAAATAACAGAAATCATTAGATTCCCCTGAAAGAGAGAATAGTACATCTTTGTTATCCTTCCTTGGGATACATCAGCTCCCCAGGTTTGTGTCACAACTTAGTTCTCAGGAAACTTGTCTATTTCCCAGTCAACAACATATCTCACCGGTTTACCACATTGAAGATAACAATATAACCTGAAGAGCAGAAAGTTGCAAGTTGCTTAGAGGCCCAAGTTAGACACAGACTCAGCAGGAGACGGGAAGTATTCTTTACAAAATTAGAGGTATATGATAGCTCAGTGAAGTTTTTGGCAGACCAGTAACTTGTTACAAGACAGGATAAAAAAATAAGTTGCAGTATCTCGTACCTACAATTCTTGGTAGGATCTTTGCATTTTGGAAACTGTGCATATTATATTTACTAGATTATTTATTTCATGATCTGAAACTCTACCTGATTTGAATAAAGCCCAGAGAAAGAGAAGAGTCCTTCTTGTCCAAGCTACACTGCAAACAGCCTTGCCCTTTGATCCCTATGACAGCCAATTCAATGGCATGGCAAACTAAATGTCTTGGGCAGATTAAGATAAAGTATTACACGTGTGGCAAATCCCAGAAGAGTCACAGTGAAGGCTCCCAAGAATGGAAGAAAGCCACATCCTCTCTGATGTGTAACTGTTATTCTTTGGGGGAACAATTGCTTGCCACTGAGTCCTGCTAACCATAGGACATCTGGTGATCAGAAACCTCAGTTGACTATAATGTACTTGGAGTTTTCAGATCTACCTAGCCCTAAAACTGACTTTAAGCAATGTACTGAACAATCAAGGAGAAGTTGGTATATTAGAGACCAGCTTTAGGAAGATCCTCAAGGCAAAAATTGAAAAAGAACATTGTCCAGACATAGTCGGTTTATGTCTCTCATGCTGCCATCTCTCCCTCAGCTCACTTCATGGGCTCACACTGCTTCATGAAAAGTTCCCTAATGACAATCAATTACAGGATTGATGACAAAGAGAATATGTGTGTCTCACATTGACACTAATTATAATAGCTTCCCTGCACAAAAGTGCAGTTACTGAGCCTGAACCCTTCAATATGGTAGAATACCTAATTGGACCAGGAAGCCATCTTGTGGCAGATTGATAATGCTGAATCCTGCTACATCCCCTGGAACAAATATTTGTTCTGGATTTGGATATTCCTTCCATGTTGGAGAGTCTTCAAGTAACACCAACCATAAACTTATTGTATGGTTTTTTTTTCATTTTCATGGTACACAATATTGCTTCTGGGCAAGAAAGTCCTTTCACTATAAAAAGAAATAAGTCAATGCAATAAAAATTCACTGGTTATATCTGTTTCCCCATTACCCAGATGTAGTAGAAAATTCCTATTAAATACCCAGTTACCATGTCAAACTAGTACGTTAACATTTTGCACTACGAAATGCTATCCTACAGGATAAATGCTCTGGAGAGGATTCAATTTATGACTAGAAGACATGAGTCCCAGCAAGGAGTGAGTGGGGTTGGCACCTGTTATAATTACACCCAATGACTCACTCACAAAATATTTTCTCCCGATCTCCATGACTTTTTACTCTGCTGACTTGGCATTTTCAATATCCAAAGAGAAATGTTTCCATCAAAGGATTTAAAAATATTTCAACTAAATTGGAGGTGGCAACTGCCATCTGTCCATTGGGTCCTCTTGGGGACAATAAATAAAAAGGAAAAAAGTGGTGTTTGGTCCTGGCTCCCTAGGGGAAATAGAGTGACTGCAGCACAATGGGAGCATAAAGGAGTCTGGCTAGAACCCAGTTGATCCCAATATGTTTATATTAAGTCAAGATAAATGGAAGAGTCCTTCAATCCAAGACAGATTGGACATCAAGAGTTCAGATTCTTTAGGAATGAAGGTTTCAGTAAGAAATCCTAAAACCTGAGGTGCTTGCTGAAGGCAATATCAACCATGGCTCATGCCAGTTGCATATTTTTTCCTTGCTGTGTTATGTATATATTCATATACCTACACAATGTCCTTCTCTTTTTTTTCTTTTCCCTCAGATAGTTAACTTTGATGTATTATACTTGTATTGCAGAATTTGAGATGACAATCTGATTGAGATCCTAAATAAACTTTAATTCCCCCCTTTGAGAGTTTCTGATCATCCAAAAGATTGCACAACTTTAAGCATTTTTTTTTTGGAAGTTTAAGTATGGGATTAGATATTTATTTTTGTGTACATACCACATAACACAATATACAAGATAAAGTATTTACTTGAAAAAATGTTTATTGAATGGATATATGGAAATGAAGGATTAATGAATAGGTAGATGGGATGAATGGATGGCTAGATGAATGGGTGGGTCTGTGGTATTAGCAAAGAAGAAATGTATGTGATCTTTTCTTTTAAGGAGAATTCTAAACTCTATTCTTTTGGAGTTTGAATTAGATATATATGTTAGAACATTAGTCTGTTCTTTATGTCTATCCCTAGTTCATATCATCCATAATTTTATCTGAGTTGCATTACAAATAGTTTTCTTCAGATCTATCTTCTAATTCACTATTTCACTTTCAGCTGTGTCTAATATTCTATCCAGTATAATCGAGTTTTTATTTAAATGATTACATTTAAGTTTCTAGAGATTCTATTTGTCTCTTTGATACTATCCATGCCATGTTCTCTTACACTTCTTCTTTTAATCATTTTAATACACCTTTTCAAAGTCTAATTGATAAATGTAACATCTGAATTTCTTCAGGTTATGATCCTGATACTTGTTTACTGTCTTTGCTGATTCTGGTTCAGGATGAATGATTTCCTTAAATATTTTGTAATTTTAGATTGTGAGCTCATCTTCAGCATATCTATTTCTGTGGGAAAACTCTGTGGTCAAGTCTGGGTATTTGCTTTTCCCAGGTACCCATGGTTTCACTAACCTATAACTATTTTTCATGTTGATTCTCAGCTTGTGGATTCATGAATCATCAGAGTAGTATATATTTGAATAATGAACCAATAAGATGACAAGCCTGTGATTATGAAATTCTCTAGGGGAGATTTTGTCCCCCAGCAACAAGGCTTAGCTTTAAAGCTTCTACATGGTCTCTTTGTGTGGGTGATGAGATTTATTTTCTAGTTACTCTTACGGAGCGTATTACCCTCCAAGAGTCTCATCTTTATACAGAGGTCTTAGTTCCAACTCCTGCCTCTTACAGGCCTCAAGTCTTGTCATCCCTCCGGTGTTACAATCTAAATCCCTAGGTTATCATGACTACTGGCACCCATCCTCCTACACACATGCACATGCACACACACGTGTGCGCATGCGTACACACAAAGCAATAGCAGTAGCTGTTACAGTTTCAGATATGGCTTTTTATTCACTTGCTTCTAAAGATTATGTTTTGTAAAAAAAAATAAAGATTATGTTTTGTGAATTCATCTATGCATTTAAATGGGAGGTTTAACAAATATTCACCCAGAATTTCTAAGTGTTTCATTATGGGAGAATTTGCAGGTTATTTAGTATAAAATACTGTCTGGAGAGAAAGTCTCAAGAAAGTCTCACAAACTGGAAAGGTCTGTGAGATGATGAATCTTAGGGGAGGGTTTAATTTGCTGAGAAAGGGAAAGAGAAACATGAATGCAAGGAAGGAGAAAAAAGGCTCCCCAGGCTGGAGAGCAGCACTTGTAAAGAATCCATAATGGGAAAAGGTAAAGCAGTTGGCTTCCATGACTGAGGGGAAAACTGTTGACCCAGGCAGGAAGGACTGTTAGATAAAGGGCCACAGAAGGGGTATGTGCTGGATATTGTGTTTTCTGGGGAGAGACTGTAATTCTATATCAAAGATCTATGAGATCACTGTAAAGGAAGCAAACCATACATGTGGCTTTAAGAACAGCCTACCTTCCCAGTTCCATGGGGAAAGAGATGTAAGAAAAAATCCTGACAGTTTTTAAACGAAAGCTCTTTCCACCAAAGGAGATATAACAGAGCCAGCAGGCAATTGTTGAAGTCCAAAAGGAGACTGAACCCTCTGATACAATTTGACATTGAACAAGTGTTAACCGATTAGCATCCACAAGCATTTCTGACAAGATATAGTTCCCTCAGGCTGTGGACAAACATGGAAGTGGGCAATTGACGGCCTGCAATACGCATACCACTTTTTACCACCTTGACCACATTTTATGATTACGAATCAGTTTCCTTTGATGTGCCCCATTTTTCACTGCAGCATCTCCGTCTTGGTGCCTTTATCAGTTATAACTTCATCAGAGAATTTGAGTGCACCATTTACAAAATTGCTTTTTTGCTAAAAGTGAGAGTACAAAGCAGTGCAGTTCTGCAGAACAAAAGAGAAGAAAGTACTACCTAGAGACTCTAGCACACATGGCCTTCATTTTTCTAACAAAACACCCCTGTGAGGTGTTTTGCCAATAAATATCTTTATGTTTTACAGTGAGATGAAATTACCATTGAAGTGATCATGCATTCAGGTTTTCTCCATAGGTGTGGTAAGAGAAGAAAGTAAAGGCCTTCGATGTAATGCTTGTATGGTGAAACATTTGAGTACACACATTATCCACACGCAAGCTTCTCTCTCAAGTCCTCTAGCTCATAATATCACCAGTTATTCCTGTTGCAAATGAGAAATCAGCCCTCTTCACAGGCAGCTCTATTTTATGTCCTTGCCTGTCTGTGTTCCCAGCCTTCCCTAATAGACTGCAGGGTCTACAGTAGAGAACTGGCAAATCCTCTAATTTCTAGAAGCTGTCTGCACTGTCAGCTCAATTTTGGCTTCCTCTTCTATTGACAAGATTTGCTTGTATTTATTCTCTCATCCCATGCAGTAATGTAATGTGAACCATCACAGCAAGATCAGCTCCAATGGCTTCATTCACAATTATGACCCGTAAATTATGTATAACCCATGAATAAATAACCTGGTAAATATTATTTATGAAAGCAACATCATATCCTTAAAGTCACAGATTTCTCCCAGGATCAATCATGGCAAACAGAGATTGGCATTTGCAGTGTAGCTTCTGCTATGCCTCAAAGACCAGATCCCTGGGACCAGACCAGCTTCTCTGCATTCTAATCCTAACTGTGCCACAGAGCCACTAGTCCAGAGCACACACACTTTTTCTGCCTTAGTTTTTCAATCAGCAGAGTGAGAGCAGGCTACTATTTACAACTGGGCTAACAGAGTTCAGTAAATGTTATTGAGCCATGACTATAAATGTTCTTGAAATATGCCAGCGAAACTACCAGGTGTTATTGTCCTAATGGCTAATTACTTCCAATTGTAAATATTTAGTTTAAAAGTTGAATCTAGGCCATTTTTATATGCCAGGGCCACTTCATATAACAAATTATCTTGACCTAACACAAAATAAACACCTGTCACACTTGGGTATCTACCAGATCCTATAAACATGAGATGGGTAATTTATTTTAGCAAAAAAACACCCCCCCATACACACACACACAAAACAAAAACCAAGCAAATAACAACAAAAACGACCAAAAAAAAAAAAACCTCCAGCTGCCCTCATGGAAAGTTACTGTCTGGATGAGTGTTAACTCCCAAGAGTCTTTGATTGGGTGGGTGGCTAACACTTTCCTGAATCTGTTTTGCATCCAGTCCAGTGAACAGGAAACAGCTAATGATTATCGAATTCCTACAGCCCTGCAGTGACCAGAAGCAGCAAGGTGACCATCTCTGCCCAGCGGGGAGGGGGTGGTCAACGGATTCACAAATGACATTGCTGTAGTCTGTCCTTGTACTTTTTCTCTTTTTCTTTCCTTTTTTGGGCAGTTTCAGCAGATGGATCAGTAAAAGCCCCAGTGCTTTTGTGCCCCTGAAAGGAGAGCCCTATTAAACCCAATGTGTGAATGAATGAATCTTTCCTTCACCGACGCTCATTTTTCACTAACAAATACTACCTGTTGAGCAGGGATGGTTGTTAAGTCAACCCTTCTCAAGCTTTAACAAGTGAGGGGGTCCAAATGAGCTATGACTTTTTCCATCTTCAAGTTCCTTTCTCCCTCTCTTCTTCATCTCTCATCCCCTTCATATTTGATGTTAACATTTTTACAGAAGACTCACAGTAAATGTTTCATGAATGGCCTTGCTTAATGGCTCTCTCCCACCCCGTCCAATCATTTACATTTTTCTCCAGCAACGTTCTCATCACAGATGCTGCTTGGGGTGGGGTGAGACTGGGGTGAGGATCAACAGCTCTCATACACCTGTAGAGCTGGCATCTGCATCTTTGTCCAGGTGTAAAGAGAAAAATATGTCACCTTTTAAATAGTCAAATCCTTCACATGTTATAAATAAATTGCATGCCTTACTCTTATGATGTGCCCTGGAATTCTCCTAAGGTAACTTCTTTTTCCCACTGCATTGACTGGGTCTCATGCATCATGTCCTTTGTGTTTTCAGATATTTATGTTTGAAGCACAATTTCTGTAAAAATGTAGAAAATTTATTGTAGGTAAACCAGTATCCATCAGCTCAAAAAACATCATTACAAAGAATCTAGCTCTACTACCTTGGGCCATTGCATTATTCTTATACATGGCACTTAGAAAGCAACCAAAGGCTTGTGTTGCCGTCCTCAGAGCTTTTGTGGCAATGACAGGGTCTGGGCACTTACAGACTGTTCTCTTTCAGCCTGGATCCCATCAACCCATACAACATCAAAAGTGCGTTTATAATGTCCATCCAATCCCTGGCCCAGACTGTGGCTCAAAGTTTTCAGCCACAAGGCCAGTTCCTCCCACCCCAGTGGCAGCACCTGGCCATATCCCATATCCCTGGTACCTCTCCTTAGGAGCAGGCAAAAAACTCCCCTGTCTTGTCCAGGTCACATGAGGAGCCAGGATCTCTCACGGAAACTCAATTCATACCCCTCTTCCTGCCTGCAGGGATTTCAATCAGATGTACTTCTCTGGTCAAGTCCCCTAGGCCTTGATCATTAAAAGAATCAGACCATTCCTTCGTCTTAAAAAGTCTCACTCTTAAATGTGCCTTCTTGCAAAATTTGACTTCAGATTTCAGGAGCTAATTTAAAACGTTCTTGCTTTTCTTTTCTGCTTTTTTTTTTTCATCTTGTTCTCCCCAACTCCAGCCCCACCCCTACCCGAAACTCAATTTATCCTATATCCCTCCTCCCACTTTGTGTTCCTGTTATAACAATCTTCAACCTCTCCAACGCAAAGAATGATCTCCAGAATAGTGTAGGGAAATGCACAAGAGAAAGTATATATATATAGCTTAACAAATCATCCCCCTCACAAGTACCCATCCTATCTGCGACTCAGTTGAGCTGCCTGACATCCACAGCTCATTGCTTTGTTTCCCTCGGATCCTCTTTTTTTTTAAAGTAGGCTACAGGACCAGTGTGGAGCCAAATGCAGGGCTTAAACTCACAACCCTGAGATCAAGAGTCAGTCGCCCAACCAACTGAGCTACCCAGGCCCCCCCTCCCTCAGAGCCTCTTAACAGGTTGAGCCATATCCTCTATAGTTCTTCCTCCTGAAATCTTTCCTGGCACCATCTCCATTTTCCCTCTTTCTCTCTTTAAATCACTCTCCTCTTTTCTCTGCCCCTCACCCACTCTGGGGATGGAGTCTTCACTGTTACCTGAACTTCTTCTTCTCATCTCCGTGCCTCTATCCAAACATTTCACTTGTCCTTCAATTTTTACCATTTGACTTACATTTCATCACCTCTGTCCTCTCTGGCGCCCATCTCTAGAAATGCTTCTGTGGCTGACAACATACATTTTAAGTTTTAAAGGCTTTTGATTTAGCTCTTCCCCCACGTGCTTCCAGAACACAGTGGGGATATTTAATGTTGTGACCCAGGGAGTCTTAGAAGTTATATAGTGGGCGTCCATTCTTAATCTAAGGCCCAGAGGAAGAAAAATCCCTTAGCAAGAAGAAACCCCAACCATCAAAATTGAGGACACAGGACTGGAGAAAGTACCCAGCTAGAGAAACAGATTCAGGGTTAGAGGGAGAGCTACAGCAGGGTCTAGCAACAGGAAGAGGCCATTTTTCAAGTTACAGTTTTTCAGTAAGGCAGGCAGCCAGCATTTTGCAGAGCACAGCGAAGGAAAAACCTTTATAAAAACTGCGCTTAAAATGAACAGTTATATTTGCATATTCATTGACTGGAGGCAATTTGCAACTAATAATAAGAACCCTGAGAGGAGAGAAAGAACAAACCCCACCACTCTTTGCTGAGTGTGTACCATGTGTTGGGCAGAATGCAAAGTGTTTTACAGCATTATCTTAATTAATTTTCACACCAACTCTATAATGGAACCATTATTTTAGCAATCTCACCGAGAGGGAAATGGGTTCAGAGAGGCTAAATAAATTGTCCCAAATCACACAGCATATATGTGACAGAACCCAGGTAGTAGTAGTCATAGGACGTAAGGAGAGTCTGGACAATACAGGAGAGGAGCAATCCAAAACAGACCCTTCTCATCCCATAGAAGGACAGTTATCTAATATTTAATGAAAAAGAACATGATTCTGACATCAGAACCCCACTCAGTATATATCACCAATGTATATATTTAAACTTCAAAAATTATATAATAAAATAATGTCACTCTCTTTACAGAAGGGGGACTCAGACCTTCTGAATGAATTATTTTGATATCTTCATAAAATTATATGTTTAAGGACCCCTCTGACTAATGTCAACAATAGCTACATAAATATTTCAGTCAATACCCTGGTAGAAAGAATGGAAAACTAGACAAATAGTCCCCTTACTACAGAATTATATCTTAATGTTTTAACTTGGTGTGCCAATTAATACTCTAGTTCATATTGTGTTGCGTGACACGATTCTATATTATCTTGAAAAGAAACAAAAGGTTCTCCCTTTTAATCATTTTAAATCATATGCTAACATTTTCTCTTGTTTAAACAAGAGGATTTTTATCCTCTATGTATTCTTTGCAAAGTGTTCTAGTGCCTGAGAAATTACTTCAGTTATTGCCAAAGCATGATAAGAGAGAGCAATCATTTTATATTATATATATTTCATAATCACAGTTCTTTTTAGTTCATAATCCTGTTAATTCTTTTCATCTACTTCCTTTTTGGTAAATATTTATACTCCAAAGTATTAGCATACGTACCTAGATAAATAACTTTCAAGTCTCCCTCTTGGAATCTGATCAGAAAATGTGATGGCACCATTACATTGTAAACTCCTTGAGTTTACACAACTTACTAATGGTGTTAGCAGAGTGCTGGGCATAATAAAAGGTACTCGGTAAATATTTGTTTACAGACTTAGTAATATTACTACTACTAATAGTAGTAGTAATAGTACTAATAGTACTACTAGTAATAGTAATAATAGTTAACATTTCCTGAGGGAAAGTAAGAATTTACCATGTGTTCGGCATTGCACTAGGTTTTAAACTACTTTTCACATGTAAGCCTCATGAGAACACGTTATTTCTATTTTGCAAATAAGGAAATTCAAATTTGTGGAGGTCAGGTCCCTTCCCAAGATCCCACATCCAATAAGTGAGAGCGCCAGATTCCGTCCCAGGCGTATCTGAATCCAAAGCCCACCACTGAAATAGTATACCATACTAGCATCTCACTCCCTGTCAACTTGCCTACAAACCTGCTGAATAACCATTTAACCTCACCATTTCCTTTCTCATTTACTTGCAAAGCAGATATATTTACAAACTTCATTCCCCATACCCCTCTAATTCACATGCATGCTCCTGCAATGAAATGTCAGATCTTACCTTGTATGTTCATTATTTATGCTTCTTCCCAGTGCTTCACTGCTAAACATTTAACAATCGACTCTGGGGGTGGGGGGTTCAAAAGGAGCCCTGATTTGTAGCCTTTGTCTGATTTCCATGCTATATCTTCTGCTACCATGGATGACTTCCAGGCCACTAAGATGATGCCACTGAACACAGAGTCGGAAAGAGATGTGTAGAAATGACTTTCTCTATCTGGTTCCCGTGTATTTCAGCATACCCACCAACTCTTCCCCATATTGAGTAGTGTGAAGCTGGAAAAAAAATTCAGTAAGTCCTCCCTGTTAGGATTAGCTTTGGATGAGTACCTGGGAAACACTCCTGTCTGTTTTAAATGCTCACGTACTGTCTGATGAATTAAAGTGTTCTTTTGCTTTTCTAGATCAGTGTTCCTCAAAGTGCAGTCCCCAGACCAGCAGCATCGGTATCACCCAGGGAATTGTTACAAATGCAAATTCTGGGCTGCTTCCCAAACCTACGGGATCAGAACTTCGGTGGTGATAGGGGGAGGTCAGCAGTCATTGTTTTCAGGACTCTCCAGGTGGTTCTGATGCACTGTAAGGTGAGTGCACTGTTACAAATTTCAAAATCTCTCTTCCAGTTCAGCCCACAAGGGAAAGAAGTCAAGGTACAAAAAGCTAATGAGAGGAACCCTATGTCAGTTTTACCGGAAAAAGAAGTGTAGGTGGTCACAGGCAAGTAAGTATGTAACACAGACCGCAAAGTAAAAAGGTCTCACCACTTACCCAAGTACCCCTCACATGTGAGTCAGAAGTGAATGTAAGACTAACCTGCGGGAGATCTCTCCACAACAGAGATTTTCATTGGCTCTTTGAGATTCAACCCCAGAAGCAGTGTCTTAGCAGGTATCAAAAGAGAAGGGATCCAACTGGAAAGGCTCACTCTTTAGCATAAAGCTGGAGGAACTCTGTACTTTACATAAGGGAATTAAAAACACAAGTTCCCTAGCTTCACACCACCTGGGTTTTCCGTGGGTCTACTTGAGAGTTACTTTTTTTCTGCCTACCTCTGTAGTTCACCTGCATCAGATTCTCCTGAAGGGCTTGTTAAAACCCAGACTGCTGACTTCCCTCCCCTACCACACCCAGTTCCTGTTCCAGCAGGGCTAGGATGGGACCCCAAATTTACATTTGTAACAAGTTTCTGGTGAGGCTGCTGGTGTGGGATCTACACTCTGAGAACTCTGGCCCTACCTGCAGGCTCTATATACGCTCCCACTGTGGGTAGTGCTCTTGATTTGCTCAGGAACTGTTGGATTTTACCCAGAGGCTGGCCTGATGGCGGGGTAGGTGAGGACATGTGCACGCTGGAACCGGCAATAGCAGAGCTTTCATTTCAGTAAAGCCATCAATGCAAAACAGAAACACAGTTTAATCAGAGCCATAATTGGTGCATTGCATACGGATTTTCATGTACTCTGCTGCATCTCATTTTACTCAGAAGAGGCATTTGCTGCACTTTTTAAGGGAAATTTTTATAATTAGAGAATATATGTGTAATCAATTTTGGCTTACAGGAAGGCTCTTCTAGAAATCAAAATGCATACTGGCATCAACACACAAATATTCCAGAAACAAACATTATGCAATTTACAAGGTGTTTATCAATATACCGATATACTATTTCCAGCATCTCATTCAGGAGCCAGCTGATACTTCCTCTGGGAAGACTCAGTGTTCCTATTACTGAAATGACCCAAAGGCAGCAAAGTAGTGAGTACAGCCTGTCTTCATCATTCTGCTCCTAACCACACCAATAACCAAATAGCATTCATTAAGTTTACAGATGGCACCAAGCTAGAAGAGAAATTACCCCAAGGGGAGAACAAATTTTAAGTATAGTATGACATTGATAATTTGGAGCAAAGAAGAGAAAATATAACAAACGTTATCTGAGCAAGGCAACACATTGAAGGAGAAAATCCAAACTAAAAGGTAAAAAGGTCAATATCCATGCAAGTTTGTCATTTATTTATTTATTTATCTATTTAGCAATTAATTATTAAGCACCTATTATGTGCCAGGCTCTGAGGATAGAGTGATGAGCAAAACAGATATTGTCCCTCACTCACGGAGCTCACAGACAAGAGAGAAGAGAGGCCTTAAACTAGTAAATAAACAAACAAAAAATGTAATTTCCAATCATGGTCAGTGCTTGAAGGAAAAGAGCAGACTAATATGAAAAAGAAGAGCTCAGTGTGAGGAGGGACTATTTAGGTAGAGTGGTTGGTTAGGGAAGCTTTCCTGAGGAGGGGACATGAGCCAGAACATGAAAGATGAGATGCAGTCAGTTTTGGAAGGACACTATTCCGGACAGAGAGGAATGGTCCAGGCCAAGCCACTATCCTGCAGTCATTCCCTGGGCAGGAAAGGTGAGCACCAAAACCTTTCCTTGGAACTGAAAGACCAGTGTGGCTTGAGCACAATGAACAAGAGAGAGGGTAGAGAGAGATGAGGTGGGAGAGAAGGTGTCCAGGAAAATAGGCGTCAGCAGCAAAATAACATTTTAGAGCAGGGGGTCAGCAAACTTGTCCTGTAAATGGTCGGATAGTAAATAGCATAGGCTTTTATGGGCCATAAGGTCTTTGCCACAAGTACTCAACCTTCTGGTTGTAGCAAGAAAGCAGCCTTCCACAATACTTAAGTGAATACTTATTTGTGGCTCTGTTCTAATAAAACTTTATTTACATAAACAGGCCGTGGGTAGACTTAGCCTGCATGTCAAATTCTTTCTTTGGGTCCCTGGAAGCATAAAAGCAGGTATGAGACTGTACTAGAAAACGTTAAGTAGGAGCAGGAAATTAATCTTCTAAGTGAATCAGACCAGCTACATTAGTCAGGCGGTCACTCCATGAAATGTCTTCCTTGGGCTCCACACTCATGTGGGATATAATTAAACATGTATAGGTTCTAAAATAGTGATGTTACAGCTTTGGAAAACTCTGACCAAGTGCACAGTTTAAATGAGTTGATGTGTTCAACCTGAACAACAGAGAAAAGTAATAAAATTGTTTTCGTGTGTCCCGAGTGTTATTTTGCTGAAGATGTATCCAACTGTTCACAGTGTTGCAGGAATAGAAAGACAGAGGAATCAGAAGGAAGGGAGACATGAGAAGGAACTGGAGCCTGAACAGGTACTGGAACTGGAGCTGGAGCTGGAGCTGGAGCTGGACCTAGAGTTGGAGCTGGAGCTGGAGCTGGAGCTGGAGCTGGAGATGGAACAGGAACTGGAACTACAACAGAAACTGGAGCCGGAGCTGAAACTGGAACTGGAGCCAGAGCTGGAACGGGACGGAACTGGAGCTGGAACAGAAACTGGAGCTGGAACTGGCAGAACCCAGTGGCCTGACCAGGACGACTTGTGAAGAGTGGCCTCTGCTGGCTCTCCTCCCTGTGTCTGTGGCACACCAGTCTACTCGGGAGTAGAGGAATATTTTAATCAGTGTGTCTTAGATATACCACTGTTTATTTATTTATTTTTTTTGATTTGATTTATTTATTTGACAGAGAGAGACAGCGAGAGCAGGAACACAAGCAGGGGGAGTGGGAGAGGGAGAAGCGGGCCTCCCGCCGAGCGGGTAGCGCGATGTGGGACTCGATCCCAGAACCCTGGGATCATGACCTGAGCCGAAGGCAGACGCTTAACGACTGAGCCACCCAGGCGCCCGATATACCACTGTTTAAAGGAACGCCATATTGTACACTTTTGTCAAGTGAATAGTTGTCCCATCATTCATCCATTTCTAAACACAGCATTTTCCTATTTAAAAAGAAGCGGGCGGGGCGCTCAGTCATTAAGCGTCTGCCTTCGGCTCAGGTCATGATCTCGGGGTCCTGGGATCAAGCCCCACATCAGGCTCCCTGCTCAGCCAGAAGCCTGCTTCTCCCTCTCCCACTCCCCCTGCTTGTGTTCCCTCTCTCGCTGTCTCTCTCTGTCAAATAAATAAATAAAATCTTAAAAAAAAAAAAAAAGCAGGCATGTATTGATCACTCACTGCATGTCAGGTGTGCTAAGTGCTTTACATGCATTGTCTCATTAGCTCCTCAGGAAGTCAATATTATTCTCCCCCTCATTTACCAACAACAGAGTCCTTGCTGTTATTATCCTCATTTCCCAGAAAACTTAGACTTAAAAGATATTAAATAATTTCCCCAAGGCCAAATAGCTAATAAATGGTAGACCCAACTTACTTTAATTTTTACAATAAAACAGATTAAGTGAGGAACAGCTGTATTTACATTTTCAAAAAATAGCATTGTGTAATATAAATCATAAAATTTCCACATTTTTTGATCAAAGGGTCAAAGGTTAGAATGCACTTTTGACTATAGCCAACTTAGCTCATCACAATTCTGTAAACATTTCCAGATCAGTGATTTCTATTTATTGTCTATGTGCATGTGAGTATTATGTGAAGAGGCTCAAATCTTGGAATATTCTAAGATATAGATTTACTTTTCTAAGCTCTCCTAATATCTTTTGCCGTAATTAGGGTTTTAAATTTCTTGAAACATAGGAAGCATAGTTGTTTTATCTCAAACAACTCTCATATCTAACTTCTATATTTAAAGTATTTGTGGGTCTGTGTCTGCTGTCTCTTATTCTGTTCGTTCTTACTCTTGTGTCTTACTTCCTTATATGCTTAGATATCTTTTACTATAAGATGCTCATTTCTTTCAGAAAATTTTTTGTGAGGGGGCGCCTGGGTGGCTCCATCGGTTGAGCATCCGACTATTGATTTCGGCTCAGGTCATGATGTCAGGGTCCTGGGACCAAGCCCCGCATAGGGTTCTGAGCTGAGCGGGGAGTCTGCTTGAGGATTCTTTCTCTCCCTCTACCCCTCCCCCTTGCTCTCTCTCTTTCTCTCTCAAATACGTAAATAAATCTTAAGAAAAAAAGAAAATTATTTGTGACAATTCTTTGAGGCCTAGGTTAAAGGTGCATTCCCCCAGAGAAGATTGGAATTTACACCTCCCAAGTGTTTGGAGGCTCTGCCAATTTAAGGCCTACTTTAAACAAAATTCACAGCCTGGATTTCATTAGACTCCAAATCTGGGAATTTAGGCTGTAAATCTTTGTTGGGATTAGCATGCAGTTGCATGTCACATTTCCCTCCTTCTGTCACTGCTTGGCACCAAGGTAAATATCCTTGCATTCTCTTGGAGGAGGGTGTGAGGTGAATATTTCTGGTTTACACTTTCACTTTGATGTTCCAGCCTGATGAGCAGAAGGGTCTGTGGTTTCCAGCTGTCACCTTGGGCTCTGTCTGGTTCCCCACACCTGTGAGGCCAGCGTGGCAAACCCACTACCCATGCAATTGTCCTCAAGGCAGGAATGGCTTTGGGGATCGCTTACCTCTCCAGATCCCACCTTCACTTAATTTTGGCTTAATAATTCTGTTGTCAGTGCTCTGATGTTCCTAAAAAGGGGACTTTTAAGTATTTTGTAGCATTTTAGTTTGTTGTATAGTAAGGAATTAACCTTATTCAAAGAGAAGTCTGGCCTTTGGTCTTGGTTCTGGGGAGGTTGATCTCTAAGGCCTCAGAATGTACAGCCCGAAAAGACTGTCTTGGTTTCCCTAAGGGCCTGGGGTCACACCAATAGTCTAACAATGGGATTTAGGGTGGGGGCTCTGAGTCACTCAGCATCAGCTCTGGAGGGGGGAGCCACACAGGCTACCAACCATGTCTTTAGTGACTGAGCCCCAGTAAAAACTCTGGCCCACAGGGCTCAGGTGAGCTTCCATTTTTGGCAATACTCTGTGCATAGTGTCACACTGGGAGGAGGTAGCTCTAGCCATGACTCAATGTGGACAGAGTAATGGAAGCTTCATACGTGAAGCTTTCCTGGATTCTTCTCCCCTGCTCTGCCCTTGGCAGATTTGAATCTGTATCCTTTTACTGTAATAAACAATAGCCATTGATATAATGGCTTTCAGGGAGTCCTCTGAGTACTTCTAGCAAATTATCAAACCTGTGGGTATCTTTGGGAGCCCCAAACTTGAAATTGGTATCAGAAGTAAGGATGGTCTTGGGGACTTCCCAACTCTGCAATTATTTTCAATGGAAAGTTGTTGCTTTCAGTGGGAAGAAAGTCTCATTACCTAGCTAGCCATATGATCAGAAATGGAAGAGTCTGTAATAATTAGGAAATGCAACACTATCCTGCCCTTAGTCCATGTTTACATACAGAACTATTTATTCAAGTTAAGCAGTATGATTGAACTAATTTTAATCAAAATATCAGAACCATCTTTTAGGAATCAAACCTAGTCAAACCCTGACTGGATGGTTTTCAACAAAGTAAATGTCATCATATATGTGTGAATATATACACATGTAACATACATATATGGCTCTATTTGTATAAATAGACCTAAGAAATTAGCCCTGGCTTAGTAATCAAGAGACATGGGTTATACTTATAGTTTTGACTTTACTACTTTCTAGAAAAGTCAACTTTGGTAAGTAACCCATCTTCTTGGAGTCCACTTCCTCCTAAACTGAATGACCTAGGTCGGGGATTCTCACTGGAGTAATTTTGCCCACCAGGGGTCATTTTGGACATTGTTAGGGCTACTTTTGGTTGTCATAACATTTGGGAGTGCTATTGGCATTTAGAGGGAGCCAGAGATTTTAATATTCCATGACAGAACTGCCCAAAAAAGAGTTGTTCCGCATCCTGTACATATTTTGGATGTTTTATCAGACATTTGTTTAGGTGAAATATCTGTTTATAATTGTCTGAGCCTAGAACCTAACTCTATTTTATATGTAAAAACACTTTATGTTTTTGCATCATTTTAATGTGCACGGAATTTTCCAGATTTATAACCACTATGTAAATGAAGGGAAGATTGTACATTGTCTTGTTTGGTACTTTCCCAGCAATGCCACTTACATGTTTGAGTTACTGAGACCACCCACCTGCATGAGTCTGCATGTGTGGCTCTTACACTCAGGGTCCTCACTGTAGTCCTAAACTGAGCATTTACATATTGAAATGTAGGTTGTTATATCACTTTCTTTCATTTCTTATTTGTATTATAGTCAGTGGATCCATATATATATATATATATATATATATATATATATATATATGGATTTCATTTCTATGAGGGGTCCTAGTCTGCCTGTCAAATTTGCCCTACACCACATAGAGAATGACTTCGGATCTCCCTTTTTTATGAAAAGTTGTCCATATTAAGAATCTGTCAAGGTAAAGAATTCATAAACTCTTTCTTCCTTCATTTCAGTGAATTAGTCTGGTTTGGGTGTTGTGTGGTAAACAACTTTGGGTATGTTTCTAAGCCACCCTGCCCTGTGTGACTTCATTAATACCTGCTCCCTCAAGGTATGGTCTATTATCAAGGATGATCCCCTGGTTCAGAGAGGAAAAAAGGGGCCCATCATTTTCACTTTCAGAGGTAGCCTCTGCTCCGGACAAGGTATGTCTTTATTTCAGCATAATTCATTTCAGTGAACTTACTACTAATAGAATCACATTGATGAGTAAGATAATGCCCGTCATCACAAAAGACTTGTAATCTAACTGGGGAGAAAGTCTTAAACCCAAAAGACTATGCCATGATGCAGGGAATAGAAGAATCTGAAGTGTGAAGTATAAGCAAAATGCTATGGGAGAACTCATATGGGGAGTAACTAATATGACCTGGGAGAATTGAGGAAAGGTTTTAAAAGTGGAATGGGATATTTCAGGCAGGTGGTACTCCATTAATAGGGGGTGGAGTAGAAGCTAAAGAGTGTAAGGCAGGCCATGGGAGAGTCTGGTTAGTGATCTCAGAAAGTTAACATCAGTAAGGAGTCTTGGACAAGGTAGGGCTGGAAAGGAAGGTTGGGCCCCAGTCATGGAGGGCCTTGAAAGCCAGACTGAGGAGTCTGGACAGAATTCTGCAGGCAATTCTACAGAAAGCCATGAAGTGTTTTTTGTTTTTGTTTTTTTTTAAGATTTTCTTTATTTAACAGAGAGAGACACAGCAAGAGAGGGAACACAAGCAGGGGGAGTGGGAGAGGGAGAAGCAGGCTTCCTGCTGAGCAGAGAGCCCGATGTGGGGCTCGATCCCAGGACCCCGGGATCATGACCTGAGCTGAAGGCAGACGCTTAATGAGGTGCCACCCAGGCGCCCCAAAAGCCATGAAGTTTTGAGAAGAGTGATATGACCAGAGCCTTCCCTGGTTCCTGAAAATTTTCTAGCTGGTCTAAGATGCATTAGGGGCCAGGAGAAGATAGGAAGAAAGGAACTTGTGGTAGTAAGCAGTTGTACCAGTCCAGGTGAGACTAGCAAGGTGGGAAACAGTAGCTGAACTGCAACAAGAAGGTGGAGGGAGAGACTTATGGGGAGCAGGATTAGGGGGAGGAAGGGTACACCTTGACTCCAAGGGCTCTGGCCTGCCTGCATGAGCTCCTGGTGATGATGTTGTAACCCTGATACTGCCAACTACCTTGGGAGGGTTGCCCAGGAAGATGGAGGTGATAATGAGCTTTGTCTTTAGACCAGTTGGATCTTTTTTTTAATATTTTATTGATTTATTTGACAGAGAGAGAGTGCGCACAAGCAGGGGGAGCAGCAGGCAGAGGGAGAAGCAGGTTCCCCGCTGAGCCAGAAGCCCGATGCAGGGCTCGATCCCAGGACCCTGAGATCATGACCTGAGCTGAAGGCAGATGCTTAACTGACTGAGCCATCTAGGTGTCCCTAGACCAGTTGGATTTGAAGGCCGGATACTATATTCATGTGGAGATGTCCAGCAAACTATCAGAAAAAGAGACCGGTGCTCAATAATTTCCAGATTATCTGGCACTTCTCTACTGCCCTCTCCTCTGAAAAAGGCCGTCTCCTCTGTTAAAGCTGAAAAGTTACAGGTAGCTCTGCAGTTAGAAGCCTATGCTCTGGACCCCACTGACTTAGACTCAAATACTAGCTTTGTCACTCTCTAGTTGTACGAGCTTGGCTGAGATCTCTAAGCCCTGTTTACTCACCTATAAAATGGTGATAATAAAAATATCTTTTGCATAATATTGCTTTAACAACTAACTGAGTTAGTATCTGGCATATTTAAGTGCCTATAAATGTTACCTGTTATTCAACCTGATGACTTACGATTCGCCAAACATACCCTGAACTTTCCTCCCTCCTGTCCTCTGCCCCTGCTGCTGTTCACAGCTCACCATGCTCTCCTACCCTAACCCCACCCCACCCACCAACAGGATTCATTCCTACTATTCACCTACTCCCTACTCAAGATCCTGAAATCCAACCGACTCCTGACTCTCAGAGCCAGGGTGGGAATGTGGAATTATCCCCAAGATTGGAAGAGTCTGCACATTCACTGTTCCGATTACACAAAGTCTTGGCTGGCTCAGAGGGGAAATCCAGAATTTATTCTGTTATAGAAAATACTCTGATTCTGTGAGGTGATCTAATATGTTTTAATAGAGGGAATCATGTAGCAGATCTCGTGCCAAGATACAGGCTTTATCGAGTATGAAAAGCAGAAAAATGAGAACTTGGGAAGCCCAAACAAATTTGGACACGTCTAATGTTTGCTTTTTTTTTTTCTTTTTGCATGGACATTTGAGCACTTTTTCCCTGGCACTTCTATTTTGGATTCCTTTTTGGCAACATTTTCCCGGATGAAAAGTGCTACTTTCCTGCTACCTTCCACCCCCGCTTTGTTTTGGCAAATGTAACTTGCCTGGGAGCTGTGGAAATGCTACTCTGTACAGCCCTGATGCCAAATTTTAAGAAACATTGTTCTCTGTGAAATTAAGGTAAGAGTTCAGAAGGGCCGATCTGCTTCAAAATATGATTTTAACCATTTTTTTTAAGTTAACTGAAACAGTAGCCCAGTGTCATTCTTTGGGGTTCTACTTACTAGAGTAGCTTTCTTTTGTTTTAGAGCAGTTCCTATAGCAATATAATGAAAATAACCTTTATTTTTTGCTCAGCTGCAAAGACAGAACTATAAATTATTCCTTACCCTCGTTTCTTTTCAGCACATACAAAAGCCAGTGCTTCTTCTGCCCCAATAAATCAAAGCCTCAAAAAGGGTGAGGCAGCTAATCAGAGAACACAGTTTCCCCTAACTAGACAATGAAATCCAGTGTCTGTCATCTTTGGAATTAATAAGAGATAAAGGGCCACTTTACACAAAGTTTCCAAACCAGGTCAGGAAAGAGTCAGGACACAGAATGGATTTGTAAACCTGGTCATTACATTCATCTAAGACCATATAATCCAATAAAAGATTGAATTTCCATCTGCATCTTACAGCCATTGGTGAATGTCTTCAATGCGTTTCCCATAGGACCAAAGACTTCATTTTGCTTTTGAAAAATATATTTTCAAAAAAGAAATAAATATTTTTGAGCTGGGACTGATAAGGAAAACATTTCTGAGAGGAGGCAATATTGGAAATAAACCGTGAAGGATGTAGGACCTTTTAACAGTCACAAAGATGCATAAACGTTTTGTAGGAATGGATTGACTCAAATCAATCTTACCCTAGAGATCCAATTCACTAGTTTTCAAATATTAATGCCCCCAATAGAGTAATTAATGAAGCCAACATCTATTGACTGTATTCTCTAAACCAGGTATCACTGCTAAGCATGGAATTAAGAAGATGAATGCAACATTGGACCTCCCTCAAGGAGCTCTCACTCTTCAAAAAGCTCCACTGTTGCTTCATTTTATTAGACAAAATAAAACATGAGAATCATTATAAATTGATCCTGAGGTCCATTGGGAAGCTCCACATGGAAGTTTTGCTTCATAGCAATTTTCTCTGTAAAATGAAATCGAACAGGCAAAGACGCAAAGAAGACAGCTTTTCAAGGGCAGAATGTAGTTGCATAAATTTATCATAACCATAGCCACAGACTTAGTAATTCTATAAAACTGCTTGAAAACAAAAAAAGAAAAAGTAAATGACTAATGCTTAGGTTACAGCACTTTTGTAAGGGCAGAATAGTATAAAATATCAACGTATTTGGAGTCTCAGCTAGAACCCAAACAGTGCTAACATCTAGGATTTTTGGCCTGAGTGTGTTTATATCAGAGACCAAGAGATTTACTGGGAGAAACTCATTTTAAAAGAAGAGAGAATTCTGCACATGGGCTTGGTTCAAAAAATGGTGTGTTCATGTATAGTACTCAAAATTTGTCTTTAAGTCTAGCTGCTGGCTGGGCTGGGCTGGGGACGTCAAATTTTAAAAAACGATAAAGCAATTTTTACTAAAAACTTTATAGACACCGGGGTGTGAGATAACACTGCTTTGGGATCCATGTCACCGAGTGCAGCACAAAATGGAGAGAATCTACATTTTCCCTACTTCCACGCACTACACAGCTGAACTTTCGCTAATGGAAGTCTCCAAGACAATGGCACCCTTTTACTCCACTGGCACATCCAGGAAGGTGAGGTGGTGCACTTCACAAAGGACAGCCCCCTGGGGACACCTTAGAAGTGGAGATCACCTGCACCAAATGATGCTGATTAAGAAGAAAAGGAAGCAGGTAGCAGTTGCCTTGAGGTAAATGACAGGCGGTAGACGATACATATGAGCACCCCCTAGGGCACCGTAGATATAATTTGAGCATTTTGCAGTGAGTTGCAGGACTTTCCATAGTAGGTGGGGATAAGAACCAGAGATATGGTTTATTCCTGCTCATCTGACCCCGTTTGTCTGCTTCCCTCAGCTGGAATGGACTACACACACTACACAAACAGAAGTTACCCAAATGTTAGGGTCCTAATTCATTTCAAGAATATGCTGAATTATTCTCTAAGAAGAAAAGCACTCACTTATCTGAAATTTAGTAACACATTCAACAACTTCTTTCCATCTGTGGTATTTCTGGTCAAGCACTCCTACTTTGCACTGTTGTGACCATAGTATACTTCTGAACATGAGTGTGTGTATGGGGCTGGGGGAAACAAACACACAAGAGAATTAAGAATACAAGGGAATAGGGTTTGTTTGCCATGAAGACTGCCTTGTTCTCCTGGGAACCAGTGACACTAAACAACAAAAAAGGATTCCGGGTACTTTTGGAAATTACATAAAAGGTAAATTGAACTTTAGTCCAGAGGACATACCTGTGAAATGTCTGATTTGGGGCTGGATTCCCTTCCTCATTTAAAGATTTTTGCAAAAGGTTTTCTGCTCACGAGAGAAGACTCTGAAAAAGAACTCATTTTAAAAGATGTGAAAATGCTCAAAACGGGTTATCTTGCACGGTTGGACCTAACCTGCCTGCAAATGGAAAAGTATGTATCCTATTGTACTTTCAATGCCCTTCAACAAGAATTAAAAGCAGAGTAGGAAAAAGCACTGACGAAGTTCTTTGGTGAAGACATTCTATGATAGTTTCTTTGGCATTAGAAAGCCTCTTCCTATTTTGCAACAATGGTCTTTTCTTCTTGTCCATCAACCTTGTGCTCTGCTACCGGATAAATTTTTCTAAGGCATCACCTTCATCATGTAATTCTTCTGCTCACAGCCTCAGAAAATAAATTTCATAGGCAATGGGAAGGAGGAGTGGCAGAGAAGAGCAAATTCATAGAGTAATGCCTACAGCTAAAACGTATCATGCGCTGTGTGCCAAGCAAGCACTGTTCTAAGCACGGTGCATGCAGTGACCAGGTAATACTCAAAAACTCCTGTGAGATAGATGCTAATTTTTTTACCCCATTTTAAAGATAAGACCAAAGAACTAGCTCAAGATTATACAGGTGACATTTCAACCCAAGCAGTTTGATGCCAGGCCTCTCTCACTCTTATTTATTTATTATTTATTTATTTTTAAAGATTTTATTTATTTAGAGAGAGCACGTGTATGGGATGGGGGGAGGGGCAGAGAGAGGGAGAGAGAGAATCCTAAGCAGACTGTGCTCTGAACACAGAGCCTGACTCAGGGCTTGGTCTCACCATGACCCTGAGATCATGACTTGAGCAGGAATCAAGTGCAGGATGCTCAATTGACTGAGCCACCCGGGAGCCCCTTAACCACTGCATTTAAATCCTAAAGCTCAAGAGGCCCTCAGGGGCAGACACACACACACACACACACACACACACACACACACACACACACACACACACACTGTTTCCTGTTCATGTTGTGCTTGATCCCTGAGAACTTAAGACAGGCATTCAGTGCCTTCCACATTCTAAGAACTCTTTCCTATTTTATCATTAATTGTCCCCTCTTAATTCCTCCAATCTAGCCAAATGTTCTTGCTGTTTTGAATGCTGCTCTTCCTGAGGGTCTCTGTCTTCCTGCCTTTCCAAATCTTAACCGTCACTCAAAGCCCACAACAAATCCACTTCATCCGAACAAAAGCACCTTCTCTGCCACATTCATTGAGGGGACCTCTTTGGACTCCCACAATCATTGGGGTCCATTCTGGTGGTGTGGTATCAGCATTCACTGCTTTGCAGTGTTCTCTTCCAATATGCTTTTTCTCACCTCCATTCTCAGTTTTAATCCCATCAAAACCAGGTCTAATGACAGTACACGTTTCAGAAACTTTATTGATTGTGTAAGAAATACAACCACCAAATGTTCCATAGACAGAGACTTTATTTAGAGGATATCCTTGGCTTGATAGAATAAAGCAGAGGAAAAAACAAACGCAAGTATTGAAACGAGCTCTTCTAAAAAATTGCCTTGAACAATTATCACAGAGTTGAAGATATACACAGGAAATGTGTTTTATTGATCAAGTCTTCTTTGTTTCCTCTAGTGATTTCTAACACATACATTTCCAATTTACTGGTGATTTCATTTAATAAGTTTTAAAAATAGATTTCAACTTATTTTTCTCTAATATCAACAATAGAACGACTTCTTTTGTCTGTGCTTGATGAGAGTACCTTGGCCACTTTTTTTCTTCCTGACATCATTGCTTCTCAGATTTTATTGAATTAAAAAGTGGAATTTTATTTAAATGCCTTTGTTACCTTATGTGCCTTTCAATTTTTTTTTCTTTCTTTCTTAACATTTGGACTAAGCTTTATGATCACAAGGACATTTGAGAGAATTTATAGTTCCTTTTGTTGAGTTTATTATTCAGGACATTTGGAAGAAAGGGAAGCAGCTGTAACTAATTTTTTTTTTTTACAAAGTTTAAGTGGATGGTATACTTTCTAAGCCCAATATGTACTATTATGGAACATAAAACTAATGATGACTATAGTCAAATTAAAAAAAAAAAAGACTTTATCATGGGGAACAAAACCCTAATAATGACTAATTTTGATATTGTTCCCATCCTGTGAGGAGAAAGTTCTATAGATGGGCCATTCTGGCCTGAAGATTATTTTGAGCTGAAGGCAACTGAGACCCTACAGGCTCAAGAGAACATTTGCTCCTCCTGTAATTGCCTAGAAGACTAAACTGGGGGGGGGGGGGGTCTTTCTCAGAATAAGGGTTATTAGCAGCAATAAATTTTATCTGAGTGACCCATCTGTGTGGCAGGGCAAACATCTAATTACCACACATATGCTCTACTTCCTATCATCCAGTGAATTACATTCTTCCCTCTGAGGTCCCAGATCCCCCTTCTCCTTAGTTCAGGATGATATATAGACCTCATTTTGCCTGTCTATGGAATTTCCATGTCTGTGCAGATTCCTCATACATACGCTATTTAAATTTGATTTTCTCCTGTTAATCTGTCTCATGTCAATTTGATTCTTAGTGCAGCTAGAAGTCTCTTTGAGGGGACAAGAATTCTTGTTCTCCAACAGTTTCAAATGAAGAGGCCACAACCCTTAAGTCTTGAGTCTGGAAGGGAATACAAGAGTAACCAGCACTTCTGGCTCATTTTCCTAAAAATGGTACTGTTCAGGGAGGGGCACGGAGAGTGGTAGGAAATGAAGGGGAGGTATGTCAGAGAGATCTGTTCCTGTCCCCAAGCACGGGTTTCCAAAGACTCAGTGAAGAAACAGATTTCATTATTTTATGAGCACGTATAAAGTGCTTTGTTTCTACAATTCCTTTTCTAGCTTAAGTCTACAGAAAGCCTGCCATGGCCTACTCAGGCCTGGAAGGTTTTGGGCATAGAGTAATGAGCTCTTTTCTTGAGTTTAGAAAAGGTTCAGCCAGAAACTCCAAATTAAGTTTTAAATGAAGTTACCCACTTACGGTGCCCCTGATTTGGGTCTTTTTGGTATACATATTGAAATTTGTAACCAGGACACTAAGAGAGTGTGTATAAACAAGTTATGGCAATACGAATCCTTCTCTTTTTTTTCCTCCAAAACATAATAAGATAAAAGGAAAAATTTTTATTGGAACATGAAATGGAGTCCTCTTGTCAGCAATTCCCATTCTGACTAGAAAGGCTGTGGAATCACAGGTGGGTCTGGGCAGACCCTGCACTCTGTTCATTGCACCTTGTAGCCAAAGGGCACTAGCATATAGGTGGGGCCCCGAAAATGGGTTTCTTACTTTATCTGTAACAAGTTTGAGGTCGAGCTGGTTTAGTCTATTCCTGAATGAAAATGAAACCGTATTTTAAAAAGAATAGTATGGTATAGGTTTGATGCTTTCTAAAATATTCTTTTAAGGGGTGCCTGGGTGGCTCAGTCGGTTAAACGTCTGCCTTCCGCCCAGGTCATGATCTCAGCCTGTGATGACGGGCTCCTTGCTCAGCCGGAAGTCCCTCCACCCCATCTCTCTCCGCCCCTCCCCCCTGCACGTGTGCTCTCGCGAGCTCTCTCTCAGATAAACGAATAAAACCTTTAAAAAAATAAAATAAAATAAAATGTTCTTTTAAGCAAGTGTTTATAATTCCTCTTAAAACTAGGGAAATTACCCTGTAATTAAAAGAACTTATTTCCATGTAACTCCCTCCCACTTTTCCCCCCAGATTAAGGAATGATGATGAGCTCTGGTTCAGTAGATAAAAGCCTGAAGAATCTCAAGAGGCAAAGAGAAATTGTTATATTATGTCACACTGAGAGCTCTTGAGTATTTAAGAAGATGTAGGACTCTTAGATAAGCAATTAGTGGGAACCATCCCTCTGATGTGTAAGATAAATGTTAATGCTTTTCTAACTACAGACTAAGATATACCAGTCATCCTTACATTCCTGAATTATAATGAAATGTGGGTCCCAACTAATCTTTGTTATACATTAAGGACAAAAACAAATGTCCCAGGGACAACAACTAGACTGGCTTTATCCATCATACAAAACCATTTAACCTTGTTAGCATTTAACCTCACATATAAACATAATATTTTTTTGTCTGTCCCCTCCTGAGAATGTAAACTCATTAAGGGCAGGGACTTTGATCCTATCTGCAGTACTCACAACTACGCCTGGCAGATAGTAGGTTTTCGATAAATACACATCAAATGAACAAACTTATTAGAGATCAGTTTGCCAAAACGGGTGGCCAATAGAAGTTTTCAACAGTGTCTATCTATTGTTGTTATACTAGGTAAGAATGAGTTCACAGAAACACTAATTTACAGCAGTTTTCAGATATCCAAAATGGATTGGAAATTTGGTGTTTTAATATGGCTCTGGTCCTTGTCAACCTCCTTTTCCTTTTCCTTCTTTCCTTCCTTCCCTCTTTCTTGCCCCTTCCTTCCCCCCGCCCCCCCCCCCCCCCCCCCCCCCCCCCCCCCCGCCTTCTCTTTCTTTCTTGTTTTAATTCCATCACTGGTATCCAGGAGGTTCAATGGAAAATGGTTAGGTGCCTGTGCTCCAAACCCAGCTCTGCTTCTTACTGTGTGTCTGAAATATCCACCTACCCTCTGGCCCCTCAGCATCCTCACATATGAATAGGGATTATAAGAATTCCCTCATAGGATTATTTTGAGGATTAAAAGAGAGATAATACATGAAAGCACGTAGAGCAAGACCTGGGATATGGCTAACAATAAATAGTACCTGTTATTATTATTATTTTGGCTGTCATTTGGATTTTTACTATTTCTGGGGTTTCTAATTTCTTTTTTACTTTACCTGTACCTTTCCTTAACTTCAATCATTCTCAAATACTACATGGTATTTTTTTTGCCCTGTTTCTTGCCTTATTCCCAGTTATTTAAAAAACCTGCTTCATGGGGTGTCTGGGTGGCTCAGTCGTTAAGCGTCTGCCTTCGGCTCAGGTCTTGATCCCAGGGTCCTGGGTTCGAGCCCTGCATCAGGCTCCCTGCTCGGTGGGAGGCCTGCTTCTCCCTCTCCCGCTCCCCTTGCTTGTGTTCCCTCTCTCGCTGTGTCTCTGTCTGTCAAATAAATAAATAAAATCTTTAAAAAAAAAAGAAAAAAACCTGCTTCATTATATCTATTCGGTTTGATCTTCTTTCATCCAGAGGCTTCTTACTCAGAGTTCTCTGACCATCTGAGGCAAATTGCACAAGTGGCTCTCTTGTCTGGGTAAAGTACAGATAGAGTAAAACTATCTGTAAAATGGGAAAATGCCAGCACCTGTCTCACAAACTCCTGGAGAGCACTGCATGAGGTACTTAATGTTAAAGACCATCAGTAGTGTCATGCATAGAATTACTCACTTGACGATAGTGAACATTTTTTTTTACCCACAATGTCCTCTCCTCTTTTTGCTGGCTAACCCCTGGTTGATTTTTTTTTTTTTTTGCAACTCTTAATAGTATATCAAAATTCTGTGTTACCATTATCTAGGACTGCTACTGAATAGATACCAGAATTGTACTCATAAGACACAGGAGACTAATGTGGAATGACTTCCAAGGGCCAACAATGAGTTTGTACAGCCTGCTTCAATTCTCTCTAGCCCTCCTTATGTGGTTTAACTAAATCTCTTTAATGCTGGAAATTTCTGTCTCTCCTTCTCAGAGAGAGAGAAGCAATTTTTTCTTTTTAGCAAAGAGAAAAAATGAAATAAAATGGCTCCCTTCTCCCTCCTTTCCCCACTCCCTGTGGCCCTAAAGAAGAAGACTCTTACAGGTTTACACGTTACCCTCAAGACCTACCCAGTGCTTAGATGTTAATAGCTTACTTGGGGCACACCTCCCTTCCGAACCCTAAGAGAGCCAGTGGAAACCTGTTGAGCTTGAGAACCTCACCACGGCAAGATTTTAAGTTGCACAACAGATGCAACTTCACACAGTAACTGCAGTCTACGGAAAGAAATCTGTGTGTGTGTGTGTGTGTGTGTGTGAGAGAGAGAGAGAGAGAGAGAGAGAGAGAGAGAGAAACAGACTGACCTGCTCTTATTCCTGCCCTCCCTCCGAGCTTCTCACAGCCACTCCACCTCCCTTCCCCACCTGTGCCATCAGGAAGAAGCTGTGCTTAGCTCTCTGTGGCTTGGCTCCTCCTAAGACTCAGAGCGAGAAGGGGTCTAACTATTGACTCAACTTGATTTTATGCAGACAAGGTTAGCAAATTAGAACACTCTTCTAGCTGGGTTTTGTTGAGTGGTAGAGTTGTCCTGAACCATGAGCACCTTCACCATCCAAAATGCAAACAAACACAGTCACGGCTGCTTTCTTTTCCAGAGGAAGAAAGGCTATCTCAGAAGACATTTCTCTTTTATGCAGACTGAACTCTGCTTCATTGAGTTGATTCCAGTCTCCAACAATACAAACGGAACTCTTAAGAAATATTCACACACAAAAGTATTCATCATTAACGCATTCATTTGTGAAACCAATGGTATACTAAGGCCAGACCACATGCCACAAAAAGACCTAGATTTGGTAATGGCTGTGTCAGTGGCAACACACAAATATACGTAGTCACCAAATTTTGTTTCATTCTCTAAGGCAGTGGTTCTCAACTGGGGTCGATTTTGGACACCAGGGCAATGTCTGCTGATGTTTTTAGTCGTCACAACTGGGGTAGGGGGACAACTGGAATCTGGTCGGTAGAGCCCAGGGATGCTGCTAAATATCCTTCAGTGCACTGAAGGGTACCAGACTATGTCCCCGCAAAATCCACCGCTGTGATATAAGTATTATCTTGAGCTAAAGACAGAGGCAGAAAAAGCTCTTTACCTCCATGTAAATGCCTAAAAATAAAGTATAAATGTCCTCTTTTGCAAATGAAATTTACATTTATAAAGGAAATTTCCATTTGTAAAGAAGTCTCTGTACCAGGAAGAGAGCTACTCTGGGAGACAACTCTTATCATCTGAGCAACTCTTATCTGCATAACAAGACAACCCTATTACCATACATTTCCTTCCCTCACCTTCCTATAATTTGCCTCCCTTGCCAAGAAGCCCAAAACTCTTTTTTCTTTGTTTAGCCTAAGATGGTATATAAACCTCAATTATCTGAACACCTCCTTGAGTCTCATTCCTTTGTGAAACTCCTGTGTGGATGTATGTAATTAAATTGTTTTTTTTTTCTTGTTAATCTTTTATCAGTTTGATTTGTAAGCTGCAGCCATTGAACCTAGAAAGGTACAGGGAAAAAGATCTTTCCTCCCCACAGCAGAGGACAGTCTCCCAAGACAATCACCAGGCCCCAAATGTAAATGGTGCCAATGTTGAGAGATCCTGCTCTATATGGACAGCTAGAAATCTAAAGCACAAAAAATCAGCTTGCTGTTTGGGAGCTTAGTAGCCTACGAGAAGCCCAACTAATTCTTGTCTCTGGCATGTGTCTTGGACATATCACTGAGATCTTCCATGTTTCCAACTGTGCTTAATAAAGGGACTCTGCAGGGTCAAACAGATGGGTTTTATTCCTCGGCCGGTCTGCTGGTGACAGATTAGGAGTGCCCCACCATGCTGTGATGCTGGCAGGCAAGCGTCTCGGTGAAACAAAAAGTTCACCAAAGCACAAGTCTGAGGGACACCGGTGTTTTGAGTGTTAGGAAATTAGGGGAGGTAAAACCCTGAGTATTTGGCGCAGAGAGGTATTAGGTGGTCTGCAGGCTCAGATGAACGCCAACAGGCTGGATGAGCAGCCAGTACAGTTTACATGCAGATGGTTCTCCTGACTGCAGAGTGGGAAAGGAGATCTGCCCAGCTCCGGCTCCCGTTCCAGCTCTGCCCGGAGCCGGTGACGACAGGCGAGGATCGAACCTTCTCTGTGAAATCAGCAGCTCACCCGTGCTCTGTAGGATTCCCTCTAGCTCTGTCCTTCTCCATCCATGGTCTCCTCTCCAGGTGCTCTGGCACACAGGGACTAAGATACTTCTGTAACAGGAGGCCGGCGAGGTCTATTTGTGGATAGGCAATAGTATTTGGTAAAGGAAATAAAGAACAAAAGGAACAAGTGCAGGTCTGCATACACAGGAAAACCTTCAATTTGTTAATCATTCATTCAACACACATTTATTCACAGAGCATCTCTTCCGAATAAGGTATACAAAATTCTCTATTTTTCTTTCTAAAAATTTGTTTCCAGCAAACCGAATGGGAAGTTTGTTAAGTCTACCTGCCTGGATGCATAGCAGTTAACATTCAGTTCCACCAACGGAGTCCCTCACTCCATCCCCCAAAGGACAGACGGGACTCCAGGAGCAAATACCCTCCCAGGTGCTGCTGACACAGCACATATTTGGCTATTCCTCTCAGTGGGAAACAGAGACATAACTTCTCTGCGACTACAACTTTCTTCACAGCCTTGGTTCTTCAAAGATTTGAAGTGAACTCTTCTCTTAGAGACAATATGCCAACAAGTCAACTCTCAACTTCATGCAACACTCTTATTCTGGAGCTTGGGTTCTTGCGTCTGTGATGACTGCCCGCCATGCAGAACGCTGGCCTCCGGCCTGGAGAGCTGCATGCCAGGGAGGGTGCCTTGGCTCCAACCAACGGTTACATCTTCAAAAAGGCCACCTGGAGAAGCAAAGAAAACCCATGATGCTTTACTTATACAACATGATGAAACGGCTAAACGCACATCAACTCATAATCAGGTAAATCTGGTCAACAAGGATGCAAGCTGATCTAAGAAAGAAAAATGACTCTTCGTCGGGGCAGACATTGCCATTTTACAGCAGGAACCAATTACTCCTCTTTTAATGAACCATGTAGTAATTAACATGATTCACATGCCCTTTAAAGAAAATAAATAAATAAAAGTTTTAATTGACACTCAGGTTGCACTGCCCTGAAGTGACCCAGTCCTCTTTCCCGTTGGTTCCAACTACTGTTTTGGACCTTCCTTGAGCAGAATTTCGAGTCCTGAAGATTCCTGGGCAAGTCCAGTTCCTCACGGCTAGCCTCTCCTCAGGTCATGCCGATGCTTTTCATCACATTCAATTATATTTATTGTGCTTGTCAGTAGCAACTGATCTTAAAACTTAGTGTGTAAAATAATTCAGACAGGCCTACCTACAAATTGAATGAGGCCCAGATCAAATGCATCTATTTTCCCAATAGTTTTAAACCACAGAGAAACAAACAATAAAGCTAATCATAGAAGTTTAGAAAGTTTTAGTTCAGAGGTGATAATAAGTTGGGAAGTGTGCCTGTATCAGGAAGACAGCAGACTGCAGATTAGCGACAAAGATGGGGAAGTGTGGGAGGACTGGCAAGCTCATGCTTGGCCTTGTTGTGGGCGTGGGGCTGGGGAGGGGAGAGTGAGCCACAGAAATAAATACATTCTACTCTTGGACAGCTGGTTCTTAAGTCCCCAAATGCAGTCAAAGGAGGCATGTATTTAATGATCCCTGTTAAGGGGAAAGGAAAAAGGAAGAGTCACGCAGGGCAGAAAGCATCTGCTTTATGTTGAGTAATTCAGAAGGATGTTACTCTTCCTACAGTGCTGGTGAGAAAGGCACCTGCTGAGTTTCCATATCAGCTTCCTGCTGAGTTTTCTATATCAGGTTCTGCAATGACAACACCAAAGTTGAAGGAGCAGGCAAGGAAGAAAGGTTAAGATTCCTAAACAAAATGTAAACGCAGACAACAGATACAAACTTCAAGGGCTTACTGTGAAGATTAAATGGGATCATGGTTATGAAGATACGTGTGTTTCTCTTCCATGCCTCTCGGCTGATAGGAGCCCATGCACCTACCAGACGAGAAGGGGCAGTTCAAGAGACAGCAGTGGGGCCCCTGAGGGGATGGTCACAGAATTACAGGGGAAGGTTGTTCAGTCTGACTTCTGGCTCACTGTGGATAGTGTCTCCGTCAGGTGACCCTGCCTCTGTAAGAACAGTTCATGGGGACCTTCCAAAGAAGACAATGCCACTGTTCATATTCAGAAACAGAGAAACCATGGATGAAAACCAGTTATCTCCTTTTTAATTCTGAAAATTGCTATGTCATGGAGTATTCCAACCAGAAACCACTCAGAATAATGATAATACTGATAAATGTCATCATACAAGTGGTTAATAACTTTAGCTCTGGAATCACACAGACCAGTGGTTCTCAACTTGGGGTGATTTTGCCCGCCAGGGGACACGTGGCAGTCTCTGCGGACATTTTTGGTTATCATAAATTGGGGAATGCTGTTGGCATCTAGGGGATAGAAGCCAAGGGTGTTGCTAAACATGTTATGATGCACAGGACAGCCTCCTGACCCCCAAGAAAGAATTACCGGTCCTAAAATGTCAATAGTACTGATGCTGAAAAATACCGACATTATAGATACAGGATCTTAAAACTAGATCTCTATTCGCCAGCCATGTGACCTTCAACAAACTGGTCAGCAGCCTCTCTCAGCCCTTCCTCATCTGCAAAATGGGAATTATAACGGGACCTAGCCAACACTTGTAAAACACTTCATAGCACAGGAAGCCTCTTTGGACTGCTCTGGACTCACCACAAACCTGTGATTTACATAAAGCAAATGAAGAAACAGAAGCTCAGAAAAATTAAGTGACTTGCGCTGGAGACAGAGCTATTACGTGGCAATCATGGACTGAGGAAGAAATTTTGATTCTCAATACATGCCTTTCCCACTAGAAGTTTTCAGATGAATGAGGTAAACTGCAGAGGTTTGGGGACTTTTAATCTTCATTATTGCCTCAAATATCAAAGATTTATCTTCTTTTGCATGCCTGTGAATATGAACTTGGGATGGAACAGGTGCATAAGAGACTGAGCTGATTAAATAATGCAAAATGGCGCCGTACACCACCCCCCCAAGAGAAGAAAAACTTTAAAATTTGACCTAATATGTCTTTTTTCATCTCTGGTTTTCATAGTTCTGCCTGCCAAGTACATAATGTATTTTACAGGACTTAACAACAAGAAACTGCAATCATCCTTGGGAACAGGTACTATACAATGCATTTTAGCTTCTTTTTATTTAAAACACTGTGAGTTAATATATTTCAAATGCTGATTTTGTGTTCTCTAGCTTTTATCCATGACAGCAAAAATTGCTTTCCCTAACTGCCATTTATTTTGAGGATAATTTTGTTTCATTACACTGGGAAAACTCCTTGTATTTCATCTTTTTAGTTTTATTCTGGAAAGTAAAGCTACAGCTTACATTTTTGGAACATATAGTTACAGAAGTATATATTATTATTAAAAACAAGGCAAAGAGGGTCTCTTTCCTGTTGGCTATAAGGTTTGAGTCTCCGTATTCTGTGCACCTGAATTTGGACAGTTGGGAACAGGAAGAAGGAGAGGAAGTTAAGATGTCTGAAAATAATGTCTCTGCTTTGAGTCATCACCGAAAAACAATCTTCTTCAACCACAACAAACAGGGCTAGGCTGATGTGATAGCTGACCAGATGTTAAGTTTAAAATGCTTCAATACATTTACATAATATGTTAAAACACTTCTTAGTGTTCTTTTATCTTAGTTAACACATTCATATTACTAAATTCAATTCTTCAACATAGATTTGAACTTTCAATCAGTAAAAAAATATGCCGTCAAGGCAGGCTGCACAAGATAACATTAGCATTAAAAGAAAAGGCTATCTAAGTGCTTTGGGGTGTGTTAACAAGACAGATAAAACTGGAAAATACTCGAAAATGTGAACTTCGTAATACTTGTAAGCTTTAGAAAAGACTCTTTAATTTTAAATTTTTAAAAGACTCTTTAATAAGCACAGCCATACCCAAATGTTCCTTCTAAAGGGTACTGTAGACTTAAAAAAATAAGTATATAAAACCATGCCTTCAATATGTATTTTTGTGTAGGTATGGCTCATGTTCAAAGTTAGGTTCTGAAACAGAATGCTTTAATGGCATGGAAAAAGAGAGTTTATACTTTATATTATACAACAGTTTCTAAAATCAAACCTCATGGACAAAATAAAAAAATATAAATGTAAATATAAAAATATCAGAAAATGACTTTTTCAAGCATCTGTCAAATCATAAGATGAAGCAATTTTTGCTAACTCGTAAATACAGCATGGGTCTGGTCCATGCTGGTAATACCTGGCCTCCACTTTTCGAGTGGGACAGATAGTAGAAGGTATTCCTTCCTGTGGGCTGGCAGGCTGGCTTCATTCATTCAACTCATTGAGTCATGAAGTGTTGTCTAGGTGCCAGTGACTGTGCCAGTCCCAGAGCACACACAGGAGGCGTCCTCTTAGGGTGCTAACATGACAGCGGGGGAGACAGCCCAGGAACGAGATGATTCTAATAAGGTGGGATAAGTTTAAGATGGATGCCGAATGCCTGCCGGGAGAAAAAAACTATTCTTGGGTTATGAAAGGAAGTACATTTCTGAGGCAGTACCTTGAGAGAGATCGTTCTTACTCTGATTATGAACATTGTGCTGATGGGGCGGCAAAAAGCTGGCCTGGAACAGTGTGGCAAACACTTTTTCCTCCTGAAGGACGGTGGCTTGCTGAAGGATTAGCAAAGAGGGGGGATGGAACAAAAGACCAGAGAAACAATACAATGAGGAAGAAGAGCTTGTCCCTCTAAAATGACAGCAGTTAAGTATTTACTTAACTGTGGACCAAAACTCTAGACTAAGGGAACATCAGTGCACCCTTCCAACTCCACACTGCACAAAATCTGTAAGAGCTTTCAGAAAGTAGGAAAAAGGGGTGCCTGGGTGGCTCAGGTCATGATGCCATGGTCCTGGGATCGAGCCCCGCATCAGGCTCCCTGCTCAGTGAGAAGCCTGCTTCTCCCCCTCGCCCTGCTGGTGTTCCCTCTCTCGCTGTCTCTCTGTCAAATAAATAAATAAAATCTTAAAAAAAAAAAAAAAGAAAGTAGGAAAATGTACTAAGATGGACATCTGGGAGTTATTTGAAACCTTGACCTTGTATTTTCTCTAAGCCAGGGATGCACTGTGATAACTTCCATATACATAAAAAGCCTGCCGATTTTCATCGACGTGGGATGCAGGTAAGCCAGGCACGGCTGTTTTGCAGTGGACATCTAGGTGGAAAGCCAGCAGTATGTCGAGTATCAGAAGAGAGGTTATATGTGGGGGAGAGAGGAAGACTGATGCCCCTTCATCTCTAGATAGGGCTGCAAACGTGGGCTGATTCAACAGTTACCGGATCTTGATCCTATTCACCAAAGCAAGTAGGTTCCAGACATGAAATTCTCATCAGTTCTTCCAGAATAAGGGGACGGTGGCCAATACTGCTGGCATTGTCATGAACAAGGAGTTCGGATGCCATTACTGAAGCTTCCCATTCTAGAAAGCAAATCCAGGCCCTGGCCTAATGACAGCAAACGCATGGGGCCAACATTTAGACAGCAGTAGTCTTTAGGTATCACATAAAAATATACGGCCTCAAGCACAACATGTATTTGTTAAAATAAATAATTCTGGGTGGGTTTTCAAATGCATGATATAAAACAGTGCCACCACAATAAAATACACCACCACTCACGAATCAAAAAGTCTTCTGAGTTTCTAATTCCTATGGAATATCTACCGCAGAGAAGGTGGCAGGAGGGAACCCGCGGTTACAGGTGCAGCCGTGGACATGGGGTCGCAGAAACCCCACCGTGCCGGCCGTTGGCGACAGGCCTCGGACCACACAAGTTTAGTCAGAACCAGAGTTCCCAGAGTTCTGAAACAGAGGAGTGTTTTTCTCCAGTATTGATTAATTCAAACATTTAGCAGCAAAACCACTTTAAAAGTCATCTTTCAAGGAAGATATGCTCGTTCTTAGCTATCTTTCTTACTACTGACATGCATGAGTGTTGAGTAAGACAATATGGGATATCAGTACAATTAGAAATCCTGGGTGGGGACCTGAACCCACCTGCTAAACAAAATCCCCTTCTATAGCAGATGACTGCTTTCTGCCATCTAAACAGACTTAGTATTTCAGACTGCTTAGATCTTACTTCAGGCTGCTTAGGCATTTTTAAATTCCTATTTTACTTGTAAATATTAATTCTTCTAAGAGAGATGCAAGCAAGCAAGAAACATGCCAGATAAAATGCTTTCTGACCCTACTGTCAAGGATGTGGGAGAGGCTAGCTTGTGAAGCCGAGGCTGTGATTCCCACCAGTTAACAGTGGCAAAGTGTCATGAACATATTAAGTAGGCAGTAACGCAATGCTGTAATGCATGGTCCTGGGGCCAGACCAAGTAGGAAGAAGGCACAAGGTGATTTACCAAATTTTTTAGGGAAAGGGCTAAGGAGGGTCATAGCTGCCTTTGTAAAGGGTCCTGGACAATTTTATCTCATACCTGAACAGCTTACTTCTGTTGGATGGCATTCAACACGTTCTTTACTGCAATTATTAAAACATAGAGAATAAAATAAAATAAAACTTAAGAGAAACTGAGAGTTGTATTGCTCAATTTTTTTGTTTCAATAACTGGTTAATGATTATATGAATTATAGACAAAATTAGAAAACACAGAAAAGCACAAAAAAAGGAAAATAAAATTTTAACAGCAATAACTATTAACATTTTAGATCTCTCCAGACTACCATTTTTTATGTGTTTCTATATATGCTGTTTTGTAATATATAGCTTCTTTTAAGCCTAATAATGTATTGTGGTAAGCTTCCCATGACAATGACTGTTCTTCTATGATATTTTTTAATGGTGGCATTAAATTCTGCCATATATCTGTATCACTTAAGAAAAAAAAAAAAAGACAAATGCAAAACTAGTTTCACCAGAAAGCAAATTTGAGGGTTTTCTTTCGGGGGGGGGGGGGGGGTTAAAGGATGGTATTGACTGTTGGGCCCAGAGGGTATTTTAGCATAATCTAGCCCAGTGGTTCTCAAGGTACTGTCTCTGGACCAGCTTCACTGCATCACCTGGGAAGTTGGAAGGAAAGTTCTTGTGCCCCAATTCTAGACCTGCTGAATAAGAAACTCTAGGGATGGGGCCCAGCAATTGGTTTCCTAAGTCTTCCAGGTGATTCTAAGGTATGTTAGAGTTTGAGAGCTACTGGTCTCGTCCATCCATTTTATGCAGCCGAGCAAACTTAGAAAGGGTAACTGACTTATTTATAGTGACACAGCTAATAAGGACTCAAACACAAGTCTTCTAACTCCTAATCCAGCATCTTCATTTCCAGACCAGTGCAAAGTGAAGACACTGGTCTAGGGTGTTTAAAAATACATATAAAAATATTTTTTCTTCTAGAAGACATTTTTATTCTAGAAGATTATCAAACAAGGGAGAAAGAAACAATGTCCAATCCTATTTCCTGATATTGATAAAGGAGAGTGGGCCTAACAGCTACAAAAGGAGAGCTGAATCCTTTTGGTTAGTTATCTGGAGACTAAAGGGGCCAAATATCTCAAACCAACCTACTCTGTAGTCTATTAAGAGTTAAGTGAATGATTCTGGCGAGGGGTGGGGGTGTCGGGTGGGAGAGACAGCTTCTGATATGCCCTAATGTGGTTTTCTTTTCTAAATCTAGTCATCCCACATGGGTCTCTACCAAAACTATTTGGTTAGTTGAGGTAAAGAAAACTGTCCCAAATTTTGATTCAAAATAAGGCTACCAGGACAGCACGAAAAGCTGGCAAAGAAACAAAATCTCCCATACATTTCTGGGGGAATATACAATTGTATGGGCATTCTAGAAAGTAGTTTAGCAATTTCTTTGAAAACATGTAATTATCATATGATCCAGCAACTGCGGTCCTGGACATTTAGACCAGAGAAACGAAAACTTCATGTGCACACAAAAACCTGTATACAAATGTTTCTGGCAGCATTATTTTAATAGCCAAAAACTGGAATCGGCCCAGAGGTATGGTTAAACAAACTGTGGTACATCCCTATTGTGGAATACTATAGAGCAATAACAAGAAGCAAATTATGGATACATGCAACTTGGAAGAATCTTCAGGGAATTATGCTGAGTTTAAAAAAGCCAACTTCAAAAGGTTATATACTATAGAACTTCATTTATACAACTTTTTTTTCTTTTTCACCTATTTAACCCATCTTTTACCCCTACTTCCCTCTGGTAACTGTCAGTTTGTTCTCTACAATTAAGAGTCTGTTTCTTGATTTGTCTTTTTCTATTTTTATCCCTTTGCTTGTTTGTTTCTTAAATTCCACTTATGAACAAAAACATGGTCTCTGCCTCTCTCTGACTTATTTCACTTAGCATTATATCTCCAGCTCCATCCCTGTTGTTGAAAATGGCAAGATTTCATTCTTTTCTATGGATGAATAATATTCCATTGTATATAGATACCCCTTCTTCTTTATCCATTCATCAATCGACAGACACTTGGGCTGCTTCCATATCTTGCCTATTGTAAATAATGCTGCTATAAACATAAGGGTGCATATATCCCTCTGAATTAGCGTCCTTGTATTCTTTAGGTAAATACCCAGTAGTATGATTGCTGGATCGTAAGGTAGTTCTATTTTTAACTTTTTGAGGAAATGCCACAGTGGCTGCATCAGTTTGCATTCCCACCAACAATGCAAGAGGGTTCCCCTTTCTCCACATCCTCGCCAACACCTGCTGTCTCTTGTGTTAATTTTAGCCATTCTGACAGGTGTTGAGGTGGTCTTATTGTTTTGATTTTGCAGTTTTGATTTGCATTTCCCTGATGACAAGTGATGATGAGCATCTTTTCATGTGTCTATTGGCCATCTGTGTGTCTTCTTTGGAGAAATGTTTGTTCATGTCTTCTGTCCATTTTTTAATTGAACTATTTGTTTTTTGGGTGTTGAATTTTAGAAGTTCTTTATATATTTTGGATACTAACCCTTTATTGGATATATCATTTGCAAACATCTTCTCCCATTTTGTAGGTTGCCTTTTAGTTTTGTTGTTTATTTCCTTCCCTGTGCAGAAGCTTTTTATTTTCATGTAGTCCCAATAGTTTACTTTTGCTTTTGTTTCTCTTGCCTCAAGAGATCTATCTGGAGAGAAGTTGCTATGGCTGATGTCAAAGAAGCTACTCCCTATGTTCTCTTCTAGGATTTCTATGGTTTCAGGTCACACATTTAGGTCTTTAATCCATTCTGAATTTATTTCTGTGTATGGTGTAAGAAAGTGGTCCAGTTTCATTCTTTTGCATGTTGCTGTCCAGTTTTCCCGATATCATTTGTTGAAGAGATTTTTTTCCCCATTGGATATTCTTTCCTGCTTCGTTGAAGATTAACTGACCATATACTTGTGGGTTTATTTTCTGGATTTTCTATTGTGTTCCATTGTATGCAACATTTTGAAATGAGAAAATTTTACAAATAGAGGACAGGGTAGCGGTTGCCAGGGGCTAGGAGTGGTGGAGAGGGGAGAGATGTGTGATTATAACAGGGCAATAGGATAGATCCTGGTTGAGATGTTAATGGAACTGCTCAGTGTCTTGACTGTGGTGGTAGAAACAAACATACACAGGTGATAAAATTGTATGGAATGAAATACATGTGTACACACATACACAAAGGAATAAAATAAAACTAGGGAAATGTGAGTAAGATGGGAGGGACTGTACCATGTCAATACCCTGGTTGTGACACCGTAGAATGTTTCTGTACAGTGTTTCCATTGGGGAAAACTGGGCAAAGTGCACAAATGCACAAGCAATCTTTGACATTATTTCTTATAACGACAAGTGAATCTACAATTATTTCAGTAAAAATTTCAACAACAAAAAAAAATGCTACAATTCTTGGCAAATGACCTTGTCTAAAGCTTACTTCAATCCAGTTACCTCTACACGTAGCTTTCAGATGCATTATTAAAAATCTTGCCCACACTGATGTTCTGGTCAATATATCACTGAGATCCCATATTCCTCCATGGAATGACCCGAGTAAGCCAGTAAGTTAATTTTGGAATGAGTCCTAAAGCAGATGGCTATAGTGAGACAGAACACCATTACATTTAATGTGGTTGGGCTGACGGCCTCGCATTAAACGCTTAGGTGACACACAATAGCACCTTAAATCTTAGGTTGTATATGAACTACTTATTCTAAATAGTCCACTAAGCACATTCTTTTTTGCTTTTTTTATTGCCCTAGAGTAAATAATGAAGAAAGATTCTGGCATGTTTTTAGACTCAAAATGTCATAGCAGATTTTCCACACACATAATAAGCACTCAATAAATATTTCTTCAGACTGAATACATTAGATTTAAATTCTAATTTTACTCCTAAAAGTAATACTACCTTAAAAAAAAAAGTAGTATTACCTTACAAAAGATTTGGAGAAACAGGAAAAAAGAAAAAAACATATACTATAATAATCTAACATAATTATCACTTGGGTCTAGGGGCACTGGGTGGCTCAGTTGGTTGAGTGTCTGACTCCTGATTTCGGCTCAGGTCATGATCTCAGGGTTGTGGGCCTGAACCCTGCGTTGGCCTCTGCACTCAGTGGGGAGTCTGCTTGAGGATTCTCTCTCTCTCTCTCCCTCTACCCTGACTTTGTTTCTCTCTCTCAAATAAATAAATCTTTTAAAAATATTGTCACTTGGATCTATTTCTATATAGTTTTAAGATTCATTTTTTATATCAATGATTATATGTGCATATTTCTGATATAAACATTTTTCCATGTTGCTTAGTAAGTCTTTACTCTTATTTTAATAGCTGCAAAATAATTCATCTGAACTTAATCCATTACAAACTTAAGTTGTTTCCAAGTTTATTAAGATCATAATCAACAATTAAATAATTTTTATGTTTACAGATTTTTTTTCCATATTTTAGAATATTCCCTTAGGATTGAGTCTCAGAAATGGGATTACTAGATTGAAAAGTATAGAAATGGGATTACTAGATTGAAAAGTATAAATACTATTATAATTTGATGCATATTTTTTCCAATGAGCTGTACCAACTGGCAATGTCATCACCATTAAGTCTTTTTTAATCGGTACTAATTTAATAAAAGAAATGACATCTCAATGCTTCTTGAATGTATTTAATTGCTATGAGTTTAAACATTCTCCCAAATGTTTAATAATTTGTTTTTCTTGTGAATTGGTTAACTGAATTCACATCTTTCTTCTTTACCTACCACTAGGGGGTTTAATTTCTTTTTTTATAGTTTGTAAAAGTTTCTTAGTAAATGTTAATACGTTTTTTATGCAGTGAAAAAATTAAGTGCCAGGCAGTCTCATCTCACTAAATCCTACAAAATCCACTTGAATTAAATATCTAATTTGATTGTCCCCAAATTATAAAAGAGGAACCAAGATTTTCAGAGAAGGTAAGTAACTTTTCTCACTACTTTAAGCAAGGAACAAGACTGGGTTTGCAATCAGGTCTTTGTTTCTGAGCCTAGTATTCATTCCATCATAAAAGCTCCCTTCTACCTAATTATGGTTAAGAGATAATTGCTATAGTAACTTCAGTTGAAGAAAGAATCCATAATATTCCAATTTTAAGCCAGATTTAGTAGCAGTTAAAATGATGCAGGCACTCTATTTCTTAAGAAGAAAGTAGATTATTTCTTTTGGATTAGACATCAGTAGGAGAAGGAAGAGCTAGAATGCAGATTAAAGCCCTTCTTGTAAAGAGAAAATAATTCTGATTAGAAGAGAGAGCTTCTGGCAAATGAGGATAGCCAACAGGACAGGTGAGAAATTGGCACAAAATCTCAGAAAGGAATTTTTGTATGTAAGTTTAAAAAGCAGGATGAGTTATACTGGCATCGTTTAGGCAGTTCAGTAAAAAAGATTATGACTTGGAATCATCAAATAACAGCTAAGGACTGGCAAGAAAGGGATCAAATTGTAACCAGATGCTTATTTTCTTTGGCCATTTACTACTTAGGCATTACTTTGAAAATATAATATTTAAGGACACATAAATCTTTAAGAAGGAAAACATGGTAATATATCCATTTTTAAATAAACACCATTTATTTCTTAAGCCTGTTATTTAGAGTTGCTAGAAATAAACAGGGATCATAAAACTGTTAATTAATCTATTTATTTTAAAGAGCAGATAGAGAATGGCTTATGAGGATTTTATAACTACAAAATGAAACAGAAGTAAACTCTCATACTGACAGAGGGGAACACACTGAAGAGGAAAATGCTATGTGATGTTTTACTTTGAGCTTTGCCTTTTTTTCACTCTATGCCCCAAGGAAAACAAAGAGGGGCTCTTTTACACAGAACTGCTTATGGGGCTTCTCCAAGTCAAGAACAGCCTAGGGTCTGGGACTAGAAAAGGGCATGTAGAAATCAAGGTTCAGAGTCGTAAGTTTTATACCCACCATCTAAGCTCCAGAAGCCAGAAGATCAGAGGGATACTAGGAAAGTGCAGAAAGGTGAACTCTAATTGATACAGAAAGACTAGAAAGCTAGAGATAGAGTACAATAAACAGAGAAATATAAAAACAGATTAAAACAGATTAGCAGGAGAAGGCAGCACTCCGTGCACAGATAGAAGCTGCAGGAGAGCAAAGATCCAGACTCTGGACTAAGGGAAAGCCGAGACTAAACCTGCAACCCCCCCGCCCCGCCCCCACCCTCTGAGCTGAATGACCACCGAGAGCCCCAGCTCCCTCTGATTCCGACCTCTGATGGCTGTAAGGATAAGTGATAAAGAATGTAAATGGCCTGGAAGGCCCTGAACAGATGAGTCCCTCAATAAATGAATAGAGCTTATTATTATTATTACTATACCTAAATGTTTCATGTATTTTAAATATTGCTACAGATGCATCTTCTGTCTGCTGTTCATGAATGAATCTATGTCTCTTTAATTATTTTGAAAGAAATAAGTACAAATGGCTGATTATATATATATAATATCCAAGGTTTAACTAAGGCTTTTTTTGTTTTGTTTACATTACCCTAAGTAACAATAACATTTACTAGTGACAGTTACCAAAATTGCAGATATCGAAGAAAACACTGCAAACCTACAGTGTTTGTAAATAAAAACGTAGATGGCTTAGTGCAAAATATCACCTGCTATGTGAAAAATAACCCCAAGCCCACAGGCCACTGATAGGATTGTGTAGGGGTTCTCTGGAGGTGTGTAATGGGTAGCACTCATGGGGGAGTAACCCAGGGATAACTAGTATATCCTTCGCTATTGACATAATCTACTTAAAAATTCAGCACTGAATCCAGGATGACAGACTATAGTATGAGTCCTTTAATACATGAAATTATTTGGATGAATTTACAACAATCAGGCCCTTACCAAATATATCCAAACTGTATCATATTAACTAGAAACAAGAGTCTGACTGATTATTCAAGATATTCTGTAAAACAGTGGGAATGAATAGGTGGATATAAACACAACCTATTACCACTCAGTCATTAGTGTATTACAATGTGGACTGGACCATTCTGGCTACCGGGACATCAAATACTTGGAAATGACCAAAGTTCAACTGTATTTTGTTGGGAAATGTCAGCATCCTTTAAAATCAGCTAACTGCCCTAAAATGCTGGACTTTAACTCATTATGAGACTGGATTTTGCCATCTCTCCACAAAAATGCACCTTCTGTGAGTTGGCATCACCAATTAACTGAAGAATGTGCCTATTTCAATGCAAGTCAGGGCAGAAACAACATATACCTGAAAGAGATAGCCTGGTTTAGGAGAAAGAACATATGTATTTTCCAGAGACAACATGGTCCAGGCTACTCAGTCTTCATGCCTTAGTTTCTTCATCTATAAGAAGGGGTCTCCCTCTTCCTCTGTTGGTCAAGGATTGCACCAGACACTGCAATGTTTGTGACTGGCCCCAAACAGGCAATCTCTTCTCCACACTCCTGTCTGGGAAAGCTTAGTAAAAGCCTTCCTCCATGTGCCTAAAAGAGGTCTGAAATTCATGACTGGTAAGCTACAAAATGGAACATCAAGTATCTAGGGTTATTTCACAGTGAAACGAGAAGTAATTTCTGCAGGATTAGAGTTTTAAGAGGAGACATGGAAACATAAGTTTTGATCTGATGAGAGTAAAGACTATAACTTGTCCAAGTCAACCGTGAGAAAAAAATACATTATGTTTTGATGGGAAGTGAAGCGAATTTTGAAACTCACATATTGTTTTGGGTGTCTTTAACACACCTCGATTGCTAAAAGGCTGTGAGCATAAACAAGTATTCCACTGGGTGTGCTGTGCTCTCAGAACTATTCCACTCAGCATAAGCTTTAAACACTTTTGACAAATGTTTTCTATTTTCCATTGATTTAGGGGTAAAAAATGTCTTTGAAAAGAAACAATGTTTTTTAAAAATTTCCCTGGAATTTCTTTCCCTGAGAGGTCTTCATCTTTCTAAGCCGTGAGAAATAAGTGGGCCCAGATGGTAGTCCCTCAGTAAGGATATCTGGGTGATCAAGACCCAGTATGAGATAAGTGTGTACAATCTCATTCCTTTTCTCAAGAACCCTAGGTTCATAACATTAGTATGATGTTAATAAACAAATAGGGAGAGAAAAATGTTGGGGGCAGGTTGGATCAGTGGGATACTCATGTTGTTGCTCTGAAAAACCTATAAAGAAACCCAGCAGGATAGGGCTCCTCACTCAAGTCCAGTGATCCCTAGCAACTACCCCTCCCTGTTCAAACTTCTGCCAGTTAACCCATGACACCAGCTATCTGCAGGATACCTAAGTGTTTTTTGTTTTTAACTTAAGAAAAATTTCAGATATTAAAGTTCTCTAGTAAAGAGGATAGTCTAACAAATTCATAAATATTACTCAGAAACAATAATTACCAACCCATAGCCATTGTGTTTCATCCAAATCCCTGCCATAACTCTTGAAGCAAATCCCAGACCTAGTATTTTGTATATAATTCAGTATATATCTTTAAAAAGGGACTACTATAAAAATAAAACCACAATGCCATGATTACAACTAAAATATTAATAATTCCTTAACAAAAATATCCAGTCAGTGATCCAATTTCTGCAACTAGCTCATAAAATGTTTTAGTAGTTGTTTGTTCAAATCAGAATCCAAATATGCTCCAATTATTACAATTCATGTGTCTTTTAAATCTTTTTTTTAAATTTTATTTTATTATATTATGTTAGTCACCATACATTACATCATTAGTTTTTGATGTAGTGTTCCATGATTCATCGTTTGCGTATAACATCCAGTGCTCCATTCAATACGTGCCCTCCTTAATACTCCTCACTGGGCTTACCCATCCCCCCACCTCCCTCCCCTCTAAAACCCTCAGTTTGTTTCTCAGAGTTCATAGTCTCTCATGCTTCATCTCCCCCTCTGATTCCCCCCCTTCATTCATCCCTTCCTACTATCTAAATTTTTTTTAAAACATATAATTTATTATTTGTTTCAGAGGTACAGGTCTGTGATTCATTGGTCTTACACAATTCACAGCGCTCATCATAGCACACACCCTCCCCAGTGTCCATCACCCAGCCCACCCAGCCCTCCCACTGCCTAACACTCCAGCAACCATCAGTTTGTTTCCTGAGATTAAGAGTCTCTTATGGTTGTTTCTCAGGTTTCATCTTGTTTCATCTTTCCCACCTTTCCCCTATGATCCTCTGTCTTGTTTCTCAAATTCTTCGTATCAGTGAGATCATATGATACTTGTCTTTCTTTGACTGACTTATTTTGCTTAGCATAATACCCTCTAGTTCCATCCACATTGTTGGAAATGGCAAGATTTCTTTTTTTTTGATGGCTGCATAAAATTCCATTGTATATATATACCACATCTTCTTTATCCATTCATCTATTGATGGACATCTAGGCTCGTTCCATAGTTTGGCTATTGTAGACACTGCTGCTGTAAACACTGGGGTGCAGGTGCCCCTGCGGATCACTACATTTGTATCTTTGGGGTAAATACCCAGTAGTGCAATTGCTGGGTCATAAGGTAGCTCTACTTTCAACTTTTTGAGGAACCTCCATAATGTTTTCCAGAGTGGCTGCGCCAGCTTGCATTCCCACCAACAGTGTAGGAGGGTTCCCCTTTCTCCGCCTCCTCGCCAACATCTGTCATTTCCTGACTTGTTAATTTTAGCCATTCTAAATGGTGTGAGGTGGTATCTCATTGAGGTTTTGTTTTGGATTTCCCTGATGCCGAGTGATGTTGAGCACTTTTTCATGAGTCTGTTGGCCATTTGAATGTCTTCTTTGCAGAAATGTCCGTTCATGTCTTCTACCCATTTCTTGATTGGATTATTTGTTCTCTGGGTGTTGAGTTTGAGAAGTTCTTTATAGATTTTGGATACTAGCCCTTAATCTGATATGTCATTTGCAAATGTTTTCTCCCACTCTGTTGGTTGTCTTTTGGTTCTGTTGACTGTTTCCTTTGCTGTTCAAAAGCTTTTTATCTTTTTTTATTTTTTTAAAGTTTTTATTTATTTATTTGACAGAGAGAGACACAGAGAGGGAACACAAGCAGGGGGAGTGGGAGAGGGAGAAGCAGACTTCCCACCGAGCAGGGAGCCAGATGCGGGGCTTGATCCCAGGACCCTGGGATCTTGACCTGAGCTGAAGGCAGATGCTTAACCAACTGAGCTACCCAGGCACCCCCAAAAGCTTTTTATCTTGATGAAGTCCCAATAGTTTATTTTTGCCCTTGCTTCCCTTGCCTTTGGCATTGTTTCTAGGAAGAAGCTGCTGCGGCTGAGGTTGAAGAGGTTGCTGCCTGTGTTCTCCTCAAGGATTTTGATGGATTTCTATCTCACATTTGGGTCTTTCATCCATTTTAAGTCTATTTTTGTGTGTGGTGTAAGGAAATGGTCCAGTTTCATTCTTCTGCATGTGGCTGTCCAATTTTCCCAACACCATTTGTTGAAGAGACAGTCTTTTCTCCATTGGACATTTTTTCCTGCTTTGTCAAAGATTAGTTGACCATAGAGCTGAAGGTCCATTTCTGGGCTCTCTACTGAGTTCCACTAATCTATGTGTCTGTTTTTGTCTCAGTACCATACTGTCTCGATGACTGCAGCTTTGTAACAGAGCTTGAAGTCCGGAATTGTGATGCCACCAGCTTTGCTTTTCTTTTTCAACATTCCTCTAGCTATTCAGGGTCTTTTCTGGGTCCATACAAATTTTAGGATTATTTGTTCCATTTCTTTGAAAAAAGTGGATGGTATTTTGATAGGGCTTGCATTAAACGTGTAGATCGCTCTAGGCAGCATTGACATTTTCACAATATTTGTTCTTCCAATCCATGAGCATGGAACATTTTTTCATTTCTTTGTGTCTTCCTCAATTTCTTTCATGAGTATTCTATAGCTTTCTGAGTACAGATTCTTTGCCTCTTCAGATTTATTGCTAGCTATCTTATGGTTTTGGGTGCAACTGTAAATGGGATCGACTCCTTAATTGCTCTTTCTTCTGTCTTGTTGGTGTATAGAAATGCCACTGATTTCTGTGCATTGATTTTATATCCTGCCACTTTACTGAATTCCTGTATGAGTTCTAGCAGTTTTGGGGTGGAGTCTTTTGGGTTTTCCACATAAAGTATCATATCATCTGCAAACAGTGAGAGTTTGACTTCCTCTTTGCCGATTTGGATGCCTTTGATTTCTTTTTGTTGTCTGATTGCTGTGGCTAGGACTTCTAATACTTTGTTGAATAGCAGTGGTAATAGTGGACATCCCTGCCATGTTCTTGACCTTCGTCGGAAAGCTCTCAGTTTTTCCCCATTGAGAATGATATTCGCTGTGGGTTTTTCACAGATGGTTTTTATGATATTGAGGTATGTACCCTCTATCCCTACGCTCTGAAGAGTCTTAAGCAAGAAAGGATGCTGTACTTTGTCAAATACTTCTTCTGCATCTATTGAGAGGATCATATGGTTCTTGTTCTTTCCTTTATTAATGTATTGTATAACATGGATTGATTTGCGGATGTTGAATCAACCTTGCAGCCCAGGAATAAATCCCACTTGGTTGTGGTGAACAATCCTTTTAATGTACTGTTGGATCCTATTGGCTAGTATTTTGGTGAGAATGTTTGCATCCATGTTCATCAGGGATATTGGTAATTCTCCTTTTTGATGGGGTCTTTGATTTTGGGATCAAGGTAATGCTGGCCTCATAAAATGAGTTTGGAAGTTTTCCTTCCATTTCTATTTTTTGGAACAGTTTCAGAATAGGTATTAATTCTTTAAATGTTTGGTAGAATTCCCCTGGGAAGTCATCTCGCCCTGGGCTCTTGTTTGTTGGGAGATTTTTGATGACTGCTTCAATTTCCTTACTGGTTATGGGTCTGTTCAGGTTTTCTATTTCTTCCTGGTTCAGTTTTGGTAGTTTATACGTCTCTAGGAATGCATCCATTTCTTCCAGATTGTCTAATTTGCGGGCATATAGTTGCTCATAATATGTTCTTATAATTGTTTGTATTTCTTTGGTGTTGGTTGTGATCGTTCCTCTTTCGTTCATGATTTTATTGATTTGGGTCCTTTCTCTTTTCTTTTTGGTAAGTATGGCCAGGGGTTTATCAACGTTATTAATTCTTTCCAAGAAGCAGCTCCTAGTTTCGTTAATCTGTTCTACCATTCTTTTGGTTTCTATTTCATTGATTTCTGCTCTGATCTTTATTATTTCTCTTCTCCTGCTGGGTTTAGGCTTTATTTGCTGTTCTTTCTCCAGCTCCTTTAGGTGTAGGGTTAGGGTATTTGAGACCTTTCTTGTTTCTTGAGAAAGGCTTGTATTGCTACATACTTTCCTCTTAGGACCACCTTTGCTGCATCCCAAAGATTCTGAACAGTTGTATTTTCATTTTCATGTTTCCATGAGTTGGTTTTTTTTTTTTAGTTCTTCTTTAATTTCCTGGTTGACCCATTCATTCTTTAGTAGGATGCTCTTTAGCCTCCATGTATTTGAGTTCTTTCCTACTTTCCTCTTGTGACTGAATTCTAGTTTCAAAGCACTGTGGTCTGAAAATATGCAGGGAATGATCCCAGTCTTTTGGTACTGGTTGAGACCTGATTTGTGACCTAGGATGTGATCAATTCTGGAGAATGTTCCACGGGCACTAGAGAAGAATGTGTATTCTGTTGCTTTGGGATGGAATGATCTGAATATATCTGCAAAGTCCATTTGGTCCAGTGTATCATTTAAAGTCTTTATTTCCTTGTTGATTTTTTGCTTAGATGATCTATTTCAGTGAGGGGAGTGTTAAAGTCCCCTACTATTATTGTATTGTTGTCGATGTGTTTCTTTGATTTTGTTATTAATTGGCTTATATAACTGGCTGTTCCCATGTTAAGGGCATAGATACTTACAACTGTTAGATCTTCTTGTTAGATACACCCTTTATTCCTTTCTGGTCTATGTTACTTTTAGGCTCTCTCTTTGCTTAGAGGACCCCTTTCAATATTTCTTGTAGGGCTGGTTTGGTGTTTGCAAATTCTTTTAGTTTTTGTTTGTCCTGGAAGCTTATTATCTCTCCTTCTACTCTGAATGACAGTCTAGCTGGATATAGTATTCTTGGCTGCATATTTTTCTTGTTTAGTGCTCTGAATGTATCATGCCAGTCCTTTCTGGCCTGCCAGGTCTCTGTGGATAGGTCTGCTGCCAATCTAATGTTTCTATCGTTGTAGGTTACAGACCTCTTGTCCTGAGCTGCTTTCAGGATTTTCTCTTTGTCTCTGAGACTCGTAAGTTTTATTATTAGATGTCGGGGTGTTAACCTATTTTTACTGATGAGGGGGGCTCTCTGTGCCTCCTAGATTTCGATGCCTGTTTCCTTCTCCAAATTAGGGAAGTTCTCTGCTATAATTTGCTCCAATATACCTTCTGCCCCTCTTTCTCTTTCTTCTTCTTCTGGGATCCCAATAATTCTAATATTGTTTCATCATATGGTATCACTTATCTCTCGAATTCTGCCCTTGTGATCCAGTAGTTGTTTATCTCTCTTTTTCTCAGCTTCTTTATTCTCCATCATTTGGTCTTCTATATCACTAATTCTCTCTTCTGCCCCATTTATCCTAGCAGGTAGAGCCTTCATTCTTTGATTACACCTCATTAATAGCCTTTTTGATTTCGACTTGGTTAGATTTTAGTTCTTTTATTTCTCCAGAAAGGGATTCTCTAGTATCTTCCATGCTTTTTTCAAGCCCAGCTAATATCTTTATAATCGTCATTCTGAACTCTAGTTCCGACATCTTCCTAATGTCCATATTGATTAGGACCCTGGCAGTTGGTACTGCCTCTTGCTCTTTTTTTTTGAGGTGAGTTTTCCCATCTTGTCATTTTGTCCAGAGGACAACAGATGAATGAGAGAACAAAATGCTAAAAGGGTAACAACGACCCCAAAAAAATATACACTAAAGAAATCAGAAGAGACCTGAAAGCAGGGGGAAAAGAAAGGGAAAGAAAGAAAAAAAGAAAGAATATGGTCAGGCTGGTGAACAGATCAGAGCCACACACTAGATTTTGGGTGTATATATTTTGGTCTGTTAGAAGAAACTGACTCTCAAAATTTTAAAGAAGGAAAAACTTATAGTTGTACAAAAATAAGGGCAAATATGATGAAGGGATGGAATATGACTAAAGATGAAAATTATACAAGATTTTATAAAAGGTATTGATAAGAAGTTGGTTGAAAAAAGAAAGAAGAAAAAATTTTAAAAAAAAGGGAGAGAATGTGATCAGGCAGGAGACTAGATCAAAGCCATACACTAAAGATTTAGGGTGTATTTTGGTCTGTTAGAAGCAACTGTATCCCAAAATTTTAAAGAGAGAACAACTTATATATGTACAGAAAAATAAGGTTAACTACAATGAAGGGATAGAATATGATTCTAAAAATGAAAATTAAAAAAGATTTTTTGGGCGCCTGGGTGGCTCAGTCGTTAAGCATCTGCCTTCAGCTCAGGTCATGATCCCAAGGTCCTGGGATCGAGCCCCGCATTGGGCTCCCCGCTCCGCGGGAAGCCGGCTTCTCCTTTTCCCACTCCCCCGCTTGTGTTCCCTCTCTCAGTGTCTTTCTCTGTCAAATAAATAAAATTAAAAAAAAAAAAAAGATTTTTTAAAAAAGGGATAAGATGTTGGCTGAAAAAGGGAAAAAGAAAAATTCAAAAAAAAAATAGAAAAAATAAAGAAAATTTTAAAACGTTATCTCTGAAAGACTAAAGAATCATGGGGGAAAAAGCCATGAATTCTATGTGCTGTATTCCCCTAGTGCTGGAGTTCTGCTGTTCTCACTGATCGGTAAACTTGGCCTTGGCTTGCTGTTCGTGCTGATCTTCTGGGGGAGGGCGTTGCACTGGTTCTCAAATGTCTTTATCCGAGGTAGAATTGCCCTGCCCTTGCCGGGGGCCAGGCTGAGTAATCCTCTCTGGTTTGCTCTCAGTAGCTTTTGTTCCCTGCAAGCTTTCCGTTCAGCTTTGGAGGAGGAGAGTGAAAATGGTAGTCTCCCAATCTCTGCCCCAGAGGAACCAAGAACTCGGGGCCCCACTCCTCGGTGAGCCCCCAGAGAAAAAGAGTCAATCACTCCTGTCTCCCTGGTCTCCGGATCACAATCCGTGCTCACCCAGCCTGTGACCGAGTGTTTCTATCTCTGGTACCCAACCCTGTTTGGAGTCTCCAAACCCAGCAGATTCCTGCGGTGAGCTCTCACACCACTCCTCCCGGGGGTGGAAGGGGAGTCTCCCCGCATCTGCCACTTGTTGGGTCCCTGCTGGAAGAGTGGCCCGACTGTGCTGTGGATCACAGTTTATGGCAACCCTGAGCTGAGAGCCCACTCCTTGGCTCCGTCTCTGCAGCCAGCTTCCCTGCTCTGATACCTGGGAGCTCTGCTGCACTCAGGCACCCCCGGTCTTTCTGTGACTCCAAGGGTCCTGAGACCACACTGTCCCAGAGAGGGTTCCACCCCCCCACTTAGCCACTGGAGCGACATCCCTCAGCGGAACCGACTTCTAAAAGTTCCGATTTTGTGCTCCACTGCTCTATCACTCGCTGGTAGCGGCTGACAGAGGCCCCCTCCCCGCCACGGTCTATCTTCCCGAACTTCACCTCAGATTCACTTCTCTGCATGTCCTACCTTTCAGAAAGTGGTCGCTTTTCTGTTCAGAAAGTTGCTGCTATTCTTTGCTTTGATCTCCTATCGCATTTGTAGGTGTTCAGAATGGTTTGATACCTATCTAGCTGAACTGCTGGAACCAGATGAAATTTAGGTCTCCTATACCTCCGCCATCTTGCTCCTCCTCCTCTCTTTTAAATCTTAAGTTCCTCGTCTCTCCTCTTTTCTCCCTTTGCTTTTATCTTTCAAAGAAAGCAGATCTTTTGTCCTGTCGGGTTTTCCACAGATTGGAATATGGTGACAGTTTTTGTAGCTTTTCGTCATTATGAGCTCATGGATTTAAAATATATTTGATATGCTTTAATCCAATGCAGTCATTCTTATTGATACTCAAGTTGTACTATCTTGGTCAGTGAGAACCTCTCCACCTTGGAGCCTGAGTGTCCTATTGATATGATCCTAGTAGTTTATAATAGTTTTTTGTTTACTTGCTTTTTTTTTTTTCCTTCTGGTAGGAAGGATTCAGGAGGACTCAGCCTCATCTTACATTATTTCTTATCCTAGACATAGAACTAGACATAGAATCAGCCATTTCCCCAAAGAGTCTGGTTCCTTTAAAAAGGGGATGGTATTTAGAGATCAAAACTACAGATTGCACTTTGTACCTGTTACCTCATGTATGCATGTATACACAAGACACTCTCCTGGGACTCAGCATGTTCCCTTTTCAAAGTTCAGTGAGAAAACACCGAGCTTCAAGCACGCTTGCATTCAGAAATCAGGTCCTAAACAACTCAGAGATGAATCTTTTTGTCTGGTCAGCCAGGGGACAGGTTAAAAAAAAAATACCACATTAGCAACAAACTATTTTGGTGGACAGAAACTAAAAACAAAGAAAGCTCATGAATCCCTTCCTTTTCCATTGGAATTAAAGGAAATAGCTTAGTTCCATTTTCAGAACTTAGATGGAAAAAGGAATCTTTCTACAGTTTTTTTTTTTTTTAACTAGGTAAAGACATTCCTATATGAGTAGAAGAAAAATGCTTCCAGAAAAAGACTCACCATGAACCTCCCTTGGACATAGAATTATGAAGGTGACTCACTGCCTTGTGTGGGACAGGTCCCTGCTGGTGATTTGTTTGTCAAGGCTGTAAAGGATGACATAAGTCTGATTGTTGTGTGAGGCTGTGGGCATTCGAAGACTATCCCAAAGAAAATAGAAATAGTTTTGTATACTTGTCTGGTTAATTAGGAGGAGTATTTCTGACCTCACTAAAGGAAAATACTCTCTAAACCTCACAATATATTTGGAAACAGAAAGGAGAACAAAAAACAGAAGGGTATGTTTCACAGTACTTTTTATAATTTAGACCAAATTTATTCAGATGGCAAAAGGTTTCTCAGTCCCTGAGGCACAGGAGCAGGTTCCTATAAGACTACTATGTGGGGGCCGGGGGTTTAATGGGGACTCCGACAAAAACCAAAAACGACTTAAAACGACACTTCAAAAAATAAGATGAATGACCAAAAGGCATCTGAAAAGCTATTCAATATTCTAGGTCATCAGGGGAACGCAAACAAAAATCATAATGAGATAGCCACCAGAAAAGCTAAAATAAAAAAGACTGACAACTTCAAACGATGTTGTTGATGATAACTTGGAACAACTTCAACACTCAGACACAGCTGCTGGGAACATCAAATGGCATAACCACTTGCAGAAGTGTTTGGCAGTTTATGAAAAGTTAAATGTACATCTACCCTACAACCCAGAAATGCCATTCCTAGATATTTACTGAGAGAAATTAAAATATGCCAAAAGACATCTACAGAATATTTATAGCAGCCTTATTCAAAGTAACCCCGAATCAGAAACAAGCCAAGTGGCCATCAACAGCAGGATGTATTTACAAATTGTGGCACTTTCATACAATAGAACACTATTCTGCAACAAAAAAGAATAAACCACTGATAAATGCAGTAACATGGATAAATTGCAAAAACAGTGAAAGAGACCAGACAAAAAAAAGAATACACAGTGTATGATCCAGTTATGCAGAGTTTATATATAGGCAAAATGAACCTAAGATGATAGAAATCAGATACCCTGTTTTTGGAGGGTGGGTGGATTAATGAAAGAGCCCAAAGAAAACTTTCTAGAGGAATGGATATGATCTATATCTTTTTTTCTCAACAGTAGTTACGTAGCTATATATCAGTGGTTCTAAGTCGGGGTGATTTTTGCCTCCCAGGGCACATCTGGCAAAGCTTGGAGGCACTTTTGATTGTCAAGACTAGGGGGATGCTACTGGTGCCTAGTGGGGAGAGGCCAGGGATGAACAGGATAGCTTTCCTAGAACAAAGAATTATCTAGTTCAAAATGTCAATAGTGCCAAGGCCAAGAAACCTAGTATATATAGTATATATACAATTGTCAAAACTCATCAAACTGAAAAGTTAAGGTCTGCACATTTCAATAAATGTTAATTATTACTGAAAGAAGGAAAGAAAGAGAAAGAGACCTCAATAACCCCCTTCTCACCCCCAAATTGTAGCTGGAAAAGATGGGCAAAAAAAAAAAAATTCGTATTTTAAACTTAGGAGAATTCACCTGCTCAATAAATGCATTTCATATCCAAACTGTACCCAATTAATGTTTAAAACAAAAAAATATTGGGCGCCTGGGTGGCTCAGTGGTTAAGTGTCTGCCTTCAGCTCAGGTCATGATCCCCGAGTCCTGGGATCGAGTTCCACATTGGGCTCCCTGCTTAGCGGGCAGCCTGCTTCTCCCTCTCCCACTTCCCCTGCTTGTGTTCCCTCTCTCGCTGTGTCTCTCTCTGTCAAATAAATAAATAAAATCTTAAAAAAAAAATATTGAAGGAACTTCCAGTTTCTGGTTCCACATGTGAGGAGCTTAGAAGTTGCCACTCCATACAAACAAGTAAAAAGCTGAACAGACTGAAAAACCAACAACTCTTCTTGGGTCAATGTGAGTGGGGAGGACACAGGGCAAACCACTGCCTCCAAGATTGGAGAGACAAGAGAATACCGGGAGCCATGGCTTACTGGAGCAGAAACTGCTGTGGGAACTAGTGTCACAATAGGAAAACCTGAACTCGTAATCGATGAAGTGCTGGAGGCTCAGTGTGGACATGCCTGAGAGCTAAAGACTCCAGGGGGATCCATTATAAAGTTAGTCCACAACTTTGTGAGACTGACCTCCTAGGGCTCTACCACGTTCTCACAGCAACTATCAAGGAAAAAAAAAAAATCCTCTCATGCTTCCAGATTGGGAAGGGGAAAAAGTTCTATTCACAAATACCGGAGCACTCTTCTTCTTAACAAGATCTGTCTTCTGGGGAAACAAGTTAACCACAGCCTAACCTGCTGGGGTATTATCAGAGCCTAATTTACCTGGGGAAAGGGAAACAGCCAACTCTAGTCAGCTCTAGCCATCCTGTCCAACCTGAGGGGAGAAAAAAAACTGAGAAACAGTTGTGTAGTTCACAGTCCAGAGGCATAAGCTCAATAAAGGACTAAGACTAAATTGTAGGATCATAGAATACTTCCCCTCTTCATGCACCTCACCACCATATTCTTAAAGGCCCATCTATAGCAGTTCCTTTTACCCAGTGCATCACGTCTAGCTATCAAGAAAAAATTACAAGGCATACTAAAAGTTAAAAACCAATTTTGAAGAGACAGAGCCAGGCATGGCATGAAGGAATTATTATACTGAGAATTTAAAACAATACTAATTAATATGCTAAGGACTCTGATAAAACAGAACACACAAGAACAGATGTATAATGTAGCAGAGAGATGGTAATCCTAAGAAAGAAGCAAAAAGATATGCTAGAGATCAAAAACACTAACAGAAATGAAGAATGCCTTTGATGGGGTTTATAGTAGACCACACTCAGCTGAGGAAAGAATCACTGAAATTGAGGCTATATTAATAGAGTCATTGAAAACCAAAATGCAAAGAAAAAAAACTGATAAAAAAAAGAAACAATAACCCAGAATATCCTAGGACTGTGAGACAACTACAAAACATGTAACATACGTGTAATGAGAATACCGGAAGAAGAAAGAAAGGAACAGAAGAAATAATGACTGAGAATTTCCCCCAAATTAATGTCAGACACCAAACCACAGATCCAGAAAGCTCGGAGAACATGAAGCAGGATAAATGGCCCCAAAACCCTACTACACTTAGCCACATCATTTTCAAACTACAGAAAATCAAAGATAAAGAAAAGATCTTGAAAGAAGCTGGGTGCGGGAGGACTTACCAACAGAGGAACTAGGATAAGAATGAGATCCAATTTTTCATCAGAAACCATGTAAACAAAAGAGTAAAGTAAAATATTTAAAGTATTGAGGAAAAATAAACCCCACCAACCTACATTCTATACCCTGCAAAATTATCCTTCAAAAGTGAAAGAGAAATAGAAATTTTCCTCAGGGAAACAAAAGTTGAGGGAATTTGTTGCCAGTAGACTTGCCTTTCAAGCAATGTTAAAAAGAAGTTCTTTTTTTTTTCTTTTTGGAGAAAGAGAGCACACGAGCGGGGGGGGTGGCGGCAGAGAGGGGGAGAGAGAGAGTCTTAAGCAGACCCCACATCCAGGGTAGAACCCAACTCTGGGCTTGATCCCATGACCCTGAGATCATGATCTGAGCCAAAATCAAGAGTCAGACACTCAACCAACTGAGCCACCTAGGCACCCCAAAAGAAGTTCTTTTGAAGGAAAATGATATAGGTCAGAAACTCAGACCTACATAAAGAAAGGGCAAAGAACACTGAAGAAAGAGTAAGTAAAGGTAAAATACAACCTTTTTTTAAACTGGTCTAACTGATAACAGTTTGTTAAAAAAAATAATAGCAACAATGTATTTGATTATGTATGCTTATGCATATATCTTCTGTGGGTGTATGTATATATAAGTGAAATGAATGACAGCAATGATATAAGTGACAGGAGGGATGGATTAGGATTGTTTTGTTATTCTAAAGTACTCACACTACCTGTGAACTGGTATAGTGTTATCTGAAAGTGGACTTGCATTAGTTGTAAATGTGTATTACAAACTCTAGGGCAACTACTAAAAAGGTTTTCAAAAAAAGTATAACCGCCATGCTAACAAAAGAGAGAAAATGCAATCCTATAAAATGCTCAATTAAAACCATAAGAGACAGAAGAGGAGTGGAAGACAAAAAGAGGAACAAAGAATATAGGGACCAAATAGAAAACAGCAACAAATTAGTAGATATTAACTCAACTATTATAAATCATCACTTTGAACATCAATGGTCTAGATGCACCAATTAAAGGACAGAGGTTGTCAGAGTGAATCAAAAATAAGACCCAACCAAATGTTGTCTATAAGAAACTCACTTTAAGTAGAAAGACACATATAGATTAAAAGTAAATGTGCAGAGAAACATATACCTTGGTAACACCAATCAAAGAAAGTAGGAGTAGCTATTATTTTCAGACAAAGCAGACATGCAAGGACATTACCATCATGATAAAGGGGTCAATTCTCCAAGAAGACCTAACAATTCTAACCATGCATACATACAACAACAATGCATCAGGCTACATGGGGCAAAAACTAAGAGAACTATAAGGTGAAACATGAATATACTATCATAGTTGGAGACTTCAACACCCTCTATTAAGAAATGGACAGATCCAGCAGGCAGAAAATCAGTAAGGACAGAGTAAAATGTATAAAGAACTATAAATCATTAAGAAAAAGATAGGAAACCCAATTTTAAAACTGGGCAAAGGACTTGAGTGGATACTGCACCAAAAAGATATCCATGTGGCCCACGGACAGAGAAGGTGCTCAACTTCATTAGTCATTAGGGCAAACAAATTAAAAGCACAATGAGCTATCACCACATCTACCAGAATGGCTAAAACAAAAATGACAGAAAATACCCAATGTTGTTGATGATTTAGGGGAACCAGAATTCATATACCCTGGTGGGATTTAAATTAGTACAAATACTTTGGAAAACTGCCAAATATTTACTAAAGCTGAACATCCATAATTTTCCTCCTAGGTAAATATCCACCAGAAAAGAACACACAAGCACCAAAGACACTATAGGGCTGTTCATAGTTGTACCACTTGGAATAGTGACAAACTGTAAACCCCCCAAATGTCTGTCCATGGAAGAATAGATAAACTACAGTTTACGCTCATGAACTAGAATACTATACAGCAGTGAGAACGAATGAACGACTGCCACATGCAATTGTAATGCTGAAAAAAAGCAGACACAAAGGGGCACCTCTTGTATGATTCCACTGACAGGATATTTTGGAATAGGCCATAATCATGAACTATGACAGAAGTCCGAGTGGAGGCTGCCCTTTGAAGGGCAGGATCCACACTCCATTTATTATTTCTTGATCTCCATGCTGGTTAGATAGGTGGACCCACTTCTTAAAAATTCACTGACAGGGGCGCCTGGGTGGCTCAGTCAGTTAAGCATCTGCCTTTGGCTCAGGTCATGATCTCAGGGTCCTGGGTTCGAGCCCCACGTCGTCGGGTTCCCTGCTCCGCAGGGAGTTCATTTATCCCTCTCCCTCTCCCTGCCCCCTGCTTGTTCTCTCTCAAATAAATAAAATCTTTAAAAAAAATTCACTGATGAATATTTGTGTACTTTCCTACATGTTACACTTCAATAAAAACTTGACCTATAAAGTGTGAAACAAATACTGGGGGAAAGATGGATGGGGTCTGGGAGTCATTTCAACAACTCTTTTTCAAACACGCTCTTCCTATCTTCCCTTCTTCCACTTGTATAAACTCATACCTGGACTACTCTACCTAAGACTTCCTGAGGGAATTAAATTTTGGCCTCAGGGAAATGTTTAGACAGTCCATACACAGACAGTCCCGGGGTGAGAAAGCAGCGTGGGACTGGAGCAGGGCCTGGCGCAGGCTGCGGGTGAGTCAGGTCAGGTTTCCCAGTAAGCCCCAGCATTCCCTTACCCAACCTGGAACGCCCGCCACACGCTTGCGGGGCCCATTCACTCCGTGCTCAATGAAGGCACAGGGCCTGAGGCAGCCACGGGGTGCAGCAGGCATGGAGCGGGGTGACAAATTCCAAAGGGGTGTCACTTTGTCCCACAGGTCACAGGAACAGGCTGGCAACGGATTTGTGTGGTTCCAACTGAATCTCAGAGGAAATTTCCAGTACAAAGTAAAAAGTTGTTCTTAAGTGGAAAGAAAAATGGATCCGAAAATGTAATGCTGTGAACTAGTTTATGGTACAGGTACTATTAACTCTGATGTTTGCAGAAAACAAGGAGCTCATGACTCAGGTTACAAAAGTTGAATTTCATAAACACTGGGGGAATCTGAACTGTATAATACTAGCCCCTTCCCTGCCCGTGATTTTTAGGCCTTCCCTAATGCTTACAGTGGTACCTGGAGTACATTCTCTGCTAAGCCTGGAGGCAGCCCTGAGTCAGCTTTTCCTATTACCTGCACACCTAAGCCATTCAGGAGATACTATTCAGAAATGCCTCTGGAGGAGATGCTGCAGAGCTCCTTCAATATTCTGGCCTTCTCCCCTGCCAAGAACTTTTTCTTTAAGTTTAAATTAACTGACTTTTAATATAGGAAATCCATGTCTGCTTTCTTTCCCTTAATGTAGGAGTTGCTGCTTCATCCTTTGGGTGGGGCAAACTAGAACTCCCAAGTTAAAAAAATGTTCCAGAAAAACTTCATCACTCACTCACTCTCAGAAGCCTGACGTTCTATACTTGTCTCTAACCTTCACGCTGATTCTCCAGGATTCGAGGTCTATGAGCAATGAAGCCCATTTTGCTAAATCCTTTTGGAAACCCAACAACCTCACACTGTGCAGTTAGTTGTTCCTATGGGCACATCTGCTGCACAGTGGGGGAATGAAATTGGATGCAGTCCTCCCCCCACTTCCTAACTTTGCTGTTTAAAATGGCACTGAGTCTTAGAAGTGGTAGGCGGTGGACAAGAAAGGCACCCTTATACTTTGGTCACTATCCTTGACATATTCAAATACTCCAGCTTTATGTTCATCATCGATTAGACACTTGAACCGCTGAATTCAGAGAGCTACTTCTTAGAGAGGGATTCAAGAGAAAAAGCATTAGTGATTTTTTAACTCTCAAACCTTGCACGTGACATAGCTCCCTGGTATGTCCGGCAGCCCTTGCTCATGCACACAGACACTGAAAGGGGGACCACATGCCTCTTCTTGCTGACACTCGGTGTTTGTTTTCCCAGTAAAACCATTCTTTTACCACCTGCTCCCCAAAACCAAACTTGCATGTGGAATGGTGACGTCTTATCTAAATCTCTATATAACCCTGTCCTGCACACAGGACACTTTCAATACATATCTGTCGGCTGGAAGGAAGAAATGATTGAATTAACGAATTATGTAACTAGAATACAGGTTTAGCTAATTTCTATAGGAGTATCAAAGAAAATCATGTTTTCTAGGATGGAGCTAAAAAGAGATTGGGAATTCTATATTTCCCATCCCAGTACTCCAATACTTCTACTATGTTACCAGAGAAAGCACCCCGGCCAGAAAATGCCTTTGCTTGGAGCTTTGCCCAGCACTGCTTCGTAGGTCCCAAAGTTGAGATCAAGGAGCAGAGACCTTCACTGCTCTTCCCAGCTCTATGAAGAGCTAACTATCACTAGTGGGGTCCTGAGGATTCCGGGTGATTTTGTTTCTTACAAAAATTATTTGTTGGGGTAACACTGTAGGATTCCAATTAGAATCAGGGGATAAGAGTCTTCATACTGAAAACAAGAACCTAAAGATGGCCTCAATCATCAAGTGATTTAAAATATAGGGATTAAGGTGCCTGGGTGGCTCAGTTGGTTAAGCGACTGCCTTCGGCTCAGGTCATGATCCTGGAGTCCCGGGATCGAGTCCCACATTGGGCTCCCTGCTCAGCAGGGAGTCTGCTGCTCCCTCTGACCCTCTTCCCTCTCGTGCTCTCTATCTCTCATTCTCTCTCTCTCAAATAAATAAATAAAATCTTTAAAAATAAAATAAAATAAAATATAGGGATTAGGCAGGCAGCAACACTGACAATGTGAAGATTGTTCCAAGTGTTATTCTGAACACTGAGGCAGAGTCTGGTTCTCAACAGTGACCATGGCTCACCGGTTTTTCAAGTGTTTGCTTTCCATGCATATTTTATGTCATTCTAGTCTGTTTAACTCAAAAGATTTAATCCCACAAGATCACCTATAATTAGAGAGTGATGATGCATTCTTAGAAGACAAATATAGACACCACAGAGGTGATGCATCAGCAGTCTGAAAATAATTAATGCTTATCCTCACAAGGCCACCTACACCAAGACACTTGGGAACAGTTCACTATTGCCATGTCATAGAAGGATGGCAAAATCATTTTTCTTATCTGCAGAAGTAGGTCACAGCAAGAACATTTGGACAAAACACACACAAACACACACACACACACACACACACACACACACACACACACACACACACACACACACACACACACACACACCCCCAAAACCCAGAGTGGACATGAATGGGTTTTGTGACATAATCTTTTAATTTTTTAACTCAGTGTAAGAATGTAAGACTTGATCACTGGTTCACGCTCTACTCTCTAAATATCTCTCTACATGGTAATGAGACAAGAATTAGGCTTTGAAATGCAATATTTGCAAATACAGCAAAAAGCCCCATTACCCGAATGCTGCTTCTGAACTAACAAGAGCTGCAGGATTTGAGGCAGCCACTGGTTTTATTGTTGTTTTATTTCCAATGACAAGAAAATAAAACCTATCATCATAAATTAGCACATCTATCAGGAGTCTGAGCTAGGCAAAATATAGTCATAGAGGCTAAAGGTTACAGCATTTCCAGCAACCTTTTAAACTCAGCATATGGCACGTGTGGGGTGGCATTTTATTTTTGTCCATATGTCTATTTAAACTCAACAGACAGACCTTTCAAAAACAATCTGAGCTGTGTGCATTGCACTCATGCCTTTGCCTTCTGAATAATAAAAATACCTTTCCCAGTGCCAAGGAAGAGGGCAGAAAAAAGGGGCGGATGGTACTGGGAAGGGGGACCATGACATTGACATGGATGACACTGTAATCTCAGGAAACTCATTGGAGAGGCCGAAATCCACACTGCCTAAGGCTTTGTCCTGTCATCAGTCAGAAAGACACAACACTGATTCCCACACCAGCTGCTTTTCCAGGTCACTGCTGAGGCTCTTTACAATCAAGCACTTGGGCTCACAGACTGACTGACACACTTGCTTCTTAGGGAAGAGATAAGTTATCTCCAGGAACCCAGGCTTCTCTCCTAACGGTGTGCTCTTATTGACCTATATTTTTAAAGAAATTTGTTCTGAAGTTGTGGTAAGGGATAGAACCCATTCTTTGGCTCCAATTCTGAGGTACCATTTGGTGCAGTCCTTCCTCTCTTCCCCGCAAATGTACTAAAAAAGCTTTCCTCTGTCCTTTTTTTTTTTTTCCTTACTTTCTTCTTGCTCAGAGCAATCCTATTTCATTTTTTTTACAGAATATGATTTTCTGTGTTCACTTTATCATTTTTACTCCTCTTAGTGTCATTAATGACCTTCGAGCTTATTCTCTGCCTTCTCCTTCCACATTCATCCTTATTTTTCCCCCCATTTTAGCACTGAAGGACAAGTCTGGGGGAAAGACTCTGGATTGGATTCTTGCTCTGTGGTTTGCTGCTTGTGTGGCTTTTCTTAGCCCCTCTGAGCCTCAGTTTCCTTCTGTGAAAAACAGAACTAGCTGCCCCAGTCCCCAGAGATGAAATGAAATCCACACATCTTCTATTACTGTGCCCGTCTCGAAGTTGATGCTCAATAAATTGTAATTTTAGTAGTATCATTATCATGACTGGGTTTTACATGCTAGAAGCAATGATTGCCCTAAACCAAGGAATTCTTTTCTTCTCAGAAGGGGAATGATAAAGTTGATTTCAAGGAGACACAGGCTGAAAATCAGTGTATCCCATATTAGCCCTGCCCCTCCTGAGTTGTGCTATTTCTCTCACCAAGCACCCCATTTATTATCTCCATACATGGCCCTCCACCTATTCACTGACTCTTACTTGCCATCATTATCTTTTTCTCTCTCTAGCCCAAACTTGTTTAGAGATAGCTGAACACAGGGAAGTAGTCAGCTACTTTACATGAGTCAACAAAAGGGAAGGGGATAAATCAATTTTCTTTTTGCTTAGGGATGGAGGTGAGGGAAATGTGAGGAAGAGAATAATAAGGATGTAGGGATAACCGGGCCCCCAAAAAGAGGGACTTAATGATCCAAGCCTAGCAACAGAAACTGACGCTTGGGTGTAGAGAGGACTATTGATTTCCTGTGTTCGCCTCAATTTGGTTCACAAAATTACACAACACTAGAGCTGGAAAAGATGTCAAAAATAATTCAGTCAAATCCCATCTTTTTAAAGATAAAGAAATTGAGGCCCAGAGAAGTCTGAGATGTCTTTTTGAAGGCAACCCAGCTAACTGCTGTACAACTAGAACATTCTAGAATCTAGGTTTCTCACATTTTCATTCCAAGAGAAATTTAAAATGACTAGGGTACAGTGTGTTTAGGTGGTTGTATCTGTTTGTTTGCTATTTATGTCTAGTGTGAAGAAGATTCAGTCTGACTTTTAAAAGGGGTCTGGACCCGGGCAATTTACTTTATGTGCCTGGTGGTGGTGGTGAGCAGGCCATGAATGCCCTGAAATTACATGCAAAATTTTAAGGGGGGTAGGGGAGGGGCAGAGGGAAAGAGAATCTTTTTTGTTGTCGTTGTTAAAGATTTTATTTATTTATTTTTAGAGAGAGAGGGAATGTGAGCAAGAGAGGGGGAGGGGCAGAGGGAGAGGAGAGAGAGAATCCCAAGCAGACTCCCCACTGAACCTGGAGCCTGACACGGGGCTCGATCCCATGACCCCCAGATCATGACCTGAGCCAAAATCAAGAGTCAGACCCTTAACCGACTGAGCCACCCAGGTGCCCTGTGGATGGGCGTTTTCCTAGGAATAAGGTCCAAAGCTTTGACATAGTCTCAAAAGTATCAGCGAGCAAAACAAAGTTAAGTGCAGTGGACTGGGGAGAAACAAGGGTAGTAAGACCAGGGGTTTCCAAGCTGCTCCAGGCTGGGATGCTTCCAGTGTAGACATGGAGGATGCGGGGTACAGAGAGGCTGGCTGGGAAAGCGAACTCTGTGGTCTCACCTTGCTTTCCAGAAGGGAGGCTTTATTTTAAACCTGCTTTCCACATTGGTGTTCTGTTCGGTTTGCTGAAGGGAAGGCTGCTGCTGCTGGCAGTAGGGGGAATGAAAGCCACTGCTGGACCATGTTCTATAACATTTCAGCAAAGGTGCGGCCCTCCGCCCATTAAAAAAATAATAATCTTTGGCATTCTGCCAAAAGCCCCTTCCCCTGACTCTATCTGTTGTTCTCTACTTCTGTGTTTAACAATCAAGGTTATCTCTTGTCTTCCCCACATCTTCATGAACGCCTGCTAGCAGCCAGAAAATGAGGACCAGAAATTAAAAGTGGCTGGAGAAAAGAACCAGAGTCCATCCTTCTTACTCCGTGAGGGTAAGAGAAATCACCTTTTTCTTTTTCCTGGCTTCTCACAGGATGATCTTCATCCCAAAGGCCTAGGTGCTGCTATAGCTGTATCAGAAACCCCAAGTGGATTGTCCACCTTTTTCTTTATAACCTAAGAAAAGTTCTCCCCTCCATTTTTCTCAGATAATAAAGAGCTGAGAGTATATATTTAGAAACAAGTAGTTTTAAGCTTTATAGAATGTTTGATAACTTGGGATGGGGAAAAATGAGAACTAGCAAAAAGCAATAAAGCTTAGAAAGCAATATATTTGGTCATTTTCACCCAAAATTAGAACTTCATGCCCCTAAGACACAAGCCTAAATAATGTTGTTTGTGTTGCATTAACCTTAAGCTATAATATGGCAAAAGTAGATTACAGGAAATCACAAAAAACAGTTATAACATTAGCAGCAGCTAGCAGGAGTATTTTGGCAAGCAATCACTCCTACAGATTGAGTTATAAACATCAAGATCATGGCCTGGGCCTGTGTGACTTTGTACACAATTTGCATATAAATACATGACTTCAAAAATAAGTACCATATTGAAAAATGGCCATCCCACAAGATATTTTATTTGAGGTTTGATGTTTCTCTTGTTTTGCATTTTGCCCTTCACTTAACATGTTTATGAAGGATGGGAGAGCCCCAGGGTTGGGGGGGGTAGTGAGAGATCAGTCAGTTCAACTCCATGTCTCCTGCTCTCCACAACTGTAACCGTTTCTACTTGTCAGTATGGTACACTATAGATTTAGGATTTTCAAAGATAATCTCTCATTGACTAGCTGGGCCTATACCCAACGATTTTCTGGGTATTGTGAATTATATTATACAAGTATAAGACAGGGGTGCCTGGGTGGGAGAGTCGGTTAAGCATCTGACTCTTGATTTCAGCTCAGGTCATGATTGTGAGATTGAGCCCTGTGTGGGGCTCCACTCTGGGCATGGAGCCTGCTTAGGATTCTCTCTCTCCATCTCCCTCCACCCCTCCCCCCCAACATGCTCTCCCTTTCTCTCTCAAATAAATCTTTTTTTTTTTAAAGTATAAGATAATGCTCCTGTTTTTGAGAAATTTATGATCCCAATGGCAACCCTAGACAGACATTTAAGCAGCTGTTAGTCATTTTAAGTGGTGGCAGCCAGAGCAGGGGGGTGATGGCATGTTAATCTTATTGCCTTCTTTGGTATCCTTTACAGTAAGTAGCCAATATGAGGTATATAATGTATAATGTGGCTGTTGCACTAGAAGAACATAACATAACAACATAATATAGCCCTGGGCTGCGATATAAGGGGCCATGTCTCTCAAAGTGATAGAAGTAGATGTTCAAAATTAGAAATAGAAGGAAGAGTCACAGATATAAAAGTAACAACCATTTATTTAGCATTTATTATATTACAAGTATTCCTTAATATAATCACTGACTTTATCATTACAATACCCATAAGGTAAATAATACTATTAATATATAGATAAATGAACAGAGGCTCAGAGGCATGTCTGCCTCAGGTCCTACAGCCAGCACATAAAGGGGCTGAGATTTCACACCAAACCTGTCTGATTTCTAAGCCCATGCTTTGATCCCAACTCTTCGGTCCTGTTATTTCCAAGATTCTATAAATGTGTTAACACACCTATGATGATGCCTTGTTCAGTTATGAAATATAGCAAAGCTCATAAAGTATATAGACATTTCTGCAGAAATTCTGATATCTCAGTATGTAATAATTTTTTACTTTTCAATATTAATATATTGTAAAGACTATTACTAGAGCATCTTTAAGATAATGAAATAGAGGACCATAACATATACATTATATTTCATTTCCGAAGGTTCGTATCATTCAGAATACATTCATAACTGGTACGTTGTTTTGCTATTTTATTTAGCTCTGATGAATGGAACATTGAGATGAATTCAAGATATTTAAGCATTGGGATGGCTAAATTCAGTGTTGGTGGGTGAAGGCAGATACAAGTCTGATGCATTTAATGGTACTGTTATAAGAAAGTAACTGTAAACAACATCTACACACATTTCAAGAACAACTTTTAAGTAGGAACAAAATACAATGGACTCTATTTTCAGTATAAGGAAAGTACACTTATCACGGCCCCATCTGCTGCATGAAGAAAGTCAGCTAAAGGTACATTCACTTCTGGACACAGCAACTAATTCATGTCATGCCTGGGTGTGTTCAGCCAGCCCCCATAATGCCAACTTTATTTAGTTTTAGATTATTACATTTTAGAAGGAACCTTTCACTTCATCTACCCAGCTTCTGGCACTTGCAGCGTCCCATTTGAAGTCAGACACTACTTACTAAAAGCCGGTGTTCTACAGATTGAATCTGGAGATTAAAGCTGACAGTGGAGAAGGAGTACACAGGGCCACTTAAGAGAACAAAGGAAAGGCTAACCTTCCACCTCAAAAATCCTGCGTGAGCCTCCTTTTCTAAAGGATGTCGAAAATGACATTTCACATGGAGAACTTTCTCCAATTCTCGTAAGGAAATGAATTTCCACTTTCTCCTGACAGATTACAGAAGCTCAACAGGGAAAAAAGGACACAGCGAGGGCAAGCCTGGTGCAAAAGGCCGGGGCAAAGGCAGGAAGAGAGGAAGTTAACTTCTTTGTTTTGGCAACAGTTTTGTGTTTGCCTTTGAGGCGTCTTTTAATTCCTGAAAGCACAATACTCATTGGCCCTTCTCCTAGGGAAGTAAAAGGAAAGAGCAAGCAAAAGACCTTGATGTCCTGAATCTTACTGTCATAGGAACTCGATGAATTTGAGCTTCTCAAAGTCATTTTACAAATGAGAAAATGACGGCAAGAGCTACTAAGAAACATACCTGAATTTACTCGATGGAAAAGCTGAAAAGAAGACCAGAATAGGTTCCTAGTTTAGCTTAGATAGGTTCCTAGTTTAGCTTAGATAATTACAGTGCTGTGGAAACATAAGGTTTGGTGTAACAGGATGACTTAATGAGACATAAACTAGCATACCGTCTTTGCTGCTACGGATTCCTCTGCAAATTTTAAGTTTTCACTCCCCTTGCCTTTCTCCCATGCATAGGAAAGGCAAAACGACCCCAGTGAGTTTGAATACTGGCCTCCCTTACCCTTCCTTGAGGCTAGAGCTTCCAGAGGCGAGTGAAGGGGGCCACCCCACAAGGACAAAGCAGGCTTCCTGAGATGCAAGTCAGGGGAAGGGTGGGTTGGTAAATTCGAGGGGTGGCCCTGTTTTTAGTGCCTGGCCTTAGAAGTTATCAGCCTGGGGAGGGCAGATGATTATAAGGATGCCAGGGGAGATCCTGGAGGCAGCAGCATGGGTCTCCGGAACTAGTCTGACACGAAGGGAGTCAAAACACCAGGGAAACTGTCTACTTTTGAATTTGAGCTGAGTGTCTTACCAGAAATCTTTTTTTCTGATTTTCCTGGACTGACAGAGACTGGCTACTTTAGGGGAATAAAAAGTTGCTTGAGAAAAACACACATTGTTGTCTCAATATTTATCCCCTAACTGGCAAACAGGAAACAGTGTCACACACGAAAAAGAAGGTTCACTGAAAACACTGACTACCTGAGAAAACAGTACTTCAAACACTACCACATGAAATTATTGTACTAAGAAATTTTCCACATTTTTTAAGTCTGAGTCATAACATTAATGTTCAACTGGAAAAATATTTAAATTTCTAAGAAACACTTCCACTGAAGGAAGTATGTATTAACACTATAATCAAATACCACACAGTTGGCTGAAGTTGAGAGAGAAGTGTTTGGGGATGAATAATGGAACAAAAGGTATCCACGTCTAGCAATTAATCTCTCAAGTCCTTGGCCAAAGTTTCTCTTCTCATCCAAGCTGACAAATGTGTTTTGGGATTTGATAGCCAGAAAAATCCTTGGGAGGTATTTTAAGAGTAATTTTTCTTAGAGGAGGCAAAGGAGTAAGGAAGGCAAGGTGAACTGCCTTCAGTATTTCTTTGATATGCTTATCTTTTTAATACATAACAGCACGCTGATCTGCAACAACACAATTTAAATGGAAATTTAAGATATATTACACATTTTGCTGTCTTTCAAAATAGCAATGCACCAAGCCTAAAAGGATTTTATCAAGCATAATTTAACCTTTTCTTGATGACCCAAGGTCGGTATTATAAATTACCTACCAGCTGTGTGATCTTGGGCAAATCACCTGAACCTTCAGTGTCCTCATCTTTACTATGGGAATGATAGTATAATTATAGTATCTATCCTTCAGAATAGTGATGATGGTTTAAATGAGATCATCCCTGCAAAGCACTTAGCATTGAGCCCTTTACACTATCAAGAGATCCAAAATGGTAGTTACTGCTTCTTTTTAATATATTTCTCTGCTCAAGATTGTGATCTAGAAAACTGAGTTGACCTCTAAGTTTAACTTCTGAAGTTACCACATAAAATTTAAAACTTATATTCTCTTTTAGGAAAAAAAAAAAAAAAGATCTTACTCCCTTTCTTCCAATATGGTAGACTTGAGGTCAGAAGCAGCCCTCAGCATAAAAGACTAAAAATGCTGAATAAATATTTTAAAAATCTTAAATACATAGTTGAATTGTCAGGAGAATAGCTGAATCCTAGGAGGTAGGAAAGAATTCTGAAACCCCTTGGAAAGCCAAGGCTGAACAAAGAGTTTTCCCAGAGGACTCTGCTCATCCTTGAAGGTCTGGAGTAGAAGAGCATGAGCTTTAACCTGTAGAATGCTGGAGGTCAGAGGACAAGCCTGGAGCCCTGGAAAATAAAAGGTTGGATCACAAGCCCTTGAGATATCTGCCCCGCCTTCCCTGCCATTCCCCCCATGGTAAATGAATTGGAAAAACACTCTGCCTTCCAGAGGCAGACAGTAGACGAGGCTATTTGCCTGCCTCAGCCTTGGTCAGAGTCTGGCAAGGAGGGTGGAGGGAAAAGCACCTCTGAGAATTCCTAATCACAAGCCTACTCTTAGGAATGTTTGGGGATAGAATTCATACTATTTATGGGACTTCACAAATAATCCTTCTGGCGGGAACATACTTTCAACCCAGGCCTCAAAGAGCTCCCACAGATAAATACCAGGGAGAATGTGAGCTCACAGTCATTATCACTTACCTACTTTGAGAGCACAGATAACTTTGAAAATATTTCCGTGACTCAGTTTCCTCATGGAACAAATGTAGATGATAATAGTACTTATCATAGGGACTCTTGAAAAGATTAAATGAGTTACTATGTATAAAGTGTTCAGAAGAGCGACTACCACATACTACTCAATAAATATTAGCTATTATTAAATGATACGGGAAACTATTTATGACATAAATGAAGAAAGTAGGATTTAACATTATACACAACCCGATTCTGGTTTTGTAAAAACAACTGCCCTCTTTCTCCTTTAAACTGCCCTCCTTACGCAGAAGCATGCCTGCAGAGAAAACGCTGGAAGGAAACACACCAAAATGCTAACTCTGTAGGATATGACTTGGGGAAATTCATTTTCCTTTTAGATCTTTTAGTTTTTAAATTTCCAACAATCATTATACATTTCTTGTAAAATTAGAAATACTTGAAAAAGAAAAAAAAAGACTCCTGTTTCTTCTAGTTGAATCCTAGTACCACCCCCCTCCCCCATGCTAGCATGCTCATTTTCTTCACAGAGACCCAATTTAGCCACATAATTTTCAGGTTAGTAGGTAAGATAAGAGAAGGATGTCTAAAGGAAAAAAAATATCAGAAAGGAAAAATTGGCAGGTTCCCACGTCATGGAGGAGAGAAATAGTTTCAATATTTCCATGCAGAGAAACAGATTGGCTAGTGATGGCACTCATGTTAAAAGCTAACAGAGGTTTGGGGATAAGGAAGATGAGTTTTTATCCCCTCAGTTTTAACTTGCTTAGCTTTTGTGATTATGGCCCACAAAGTCAAGATGTCCTATATGTATAAAGACAAATATTTGAATGATAAGGGCAAGTGACACAGTTATGCCTGAAAACAAAGTCTACTTTAAAAAATAAAACACATGATTTGAAGAAGGAATAATAAACCAATATCACCTTTCTTGTAATTTAGATATATTTTAGTCTTTATGAATCAATCTACTATAAAAAAAAAAAAGTCCCTGGAGTGCTGTCATATTTTCTGCCCGCCCAGCACCTTCTGAACACCCTCGAAATGTTTAAAGAATTTCTTTCTTTATTGGTCCTACTTTCCTAGGTAGAGCCAGAAAACTTGTTTCCCAGGCCCTCCATGAAGCCAGGACAGCATGATGGACCAGCCTCTACCAACCAGATGCCCTGCTCAGCACTGAGCTTGGGAAATAATTAACTTGAGAAGGAAATAATGGAGAACCCATCCTACAGAGTCCATGGAGGGAAGTATCAGACTTTCTGAGGGTAGCACGGTAGGGTCTCCTGGATAAATGATATAGTGATGTTTTCCCTTAAACAGCCTGGTTGGTGTACTGGGCTCTGTTCCTGGCTGCACACCTAACTACCGGATATCCTTTAATAAATTCTGCTTCCACTCAAACTAGCCAGGGTGGATTCTGTTGTTTTCAAAGAAACCCGAAAATATGAGGAATAACAGTAGATGCCCCACAAAATTACAGAAATATAATAATATAATATATAATATAAATAAAATATAATAAATATATAATATAATAAATAACTAGTCTTTTCACTGACTGGTTGGTCCTTTATTCCTATTAAATAGAGATGAAATTCTCATTTACAAGTGGGGAAACTTCCCCAAGATCACACAACTTGTAAGCACATGGTAGAACTGGCATTCAAATCCACATATTTCTGGCTCCAGAGTCTGAAATCTTATAACTGACATAAAACCTCTCCCCTGACACAACCCAACAGGGGATATAAAACAAACATCCAATGACACTTCAAAAATACTTCCTAAGCAGGGAAATCCCAGTGTGCTTTACCCAAGCCCTTTTTCAGACCTTTCAGTTCACTTTACTGTGACTTCTAAACTGAAATGTAGAAATGGAATGAAATCCATATAAAAAGTGAGTAAGAATGGAAATTTGGTCAGATGCTGAAATGGATCCTGGGAACCACACATATGAACGACTTTCTTTTTAAAGCCAATTCCTATCAATCACTAAAAACAAAACAAGACTACAAATCTCTCAGGGACATCTGAGAACATTATTAATGATGTTACATATATCATAAAAAGCAGAGGAACAGGAAATAATATGAATTTTTTAAAATACAGTTCAACTATATCCTGATTTCTGTAATCAGCTCTATATTGCAAATTGCCACTTCATCATGGTAAATTTGCAAATGTACTGGGAAACTTTAAAAGATCTTTTAACACATGTTTTAGGGAGACGAACCACCTTATATTAGCCCCTCTGCACATTTAGAAAACAAGATTCATTTAGCAAGTCCACTTAAATCTTAAAACATGAATGCATTCAGTGATAGTTTTATTTTGCAGAGTAGAAAGAAGCACAAGGGAGCTTCTAAATGTTGGCTCTCATTATACTTCCAATTATTTCAATTATTTCAGATTATGCATAAGGCAATTTCTCCTTTGACAAAATGCTGGATAAAGATATCCAGGGGACTCTAAATAGCAGCAGTCTTTGTACATATGGTAAATTATGTTCTTGAGGGGAACAAAAAGCTCTAAGTTAGGTGATGTAATATGAATTTGATTTTCTTATAGAGACACTATTGTAACAAAGCCTTGCATAACTAAACCTAGTCTGAACTTTATATATAATGACTATAAACATCTCATTTAATCAACTATTTTGCATTATTTCAAACATAATTCCAAAAAACCAAAATGGTAACCAAAATAATAAAAACATCCTACTATGATTCCTGCTTGATTTTATGATAAAAATCAGAAATGGCATAATCAGAACCACAGAAATAACCAATCCTTCTATGGAGAAACATAAGATGTCCATTTAGCCTACGAAAACCAATAAATGCTTTCTTAAGGATTTTCTTACTTCATAGGGATGAGTGGCTTTTCAATAGCCATATTTATCCTGCATGACCTTGGGCACTGATCACATTGGATAAACTCTGACCTAATGGAACTGTTTATCTTATCGTAGAACTAAGACTTTTGGGAACAAAAAAGGGTTACTTCATGCTTTTTGAGAAAATATCATTTTTGCTAAGCTTTTTTATAATTAAGGCCTAGATATGGGCTTTCTAAAACTAAAAACTAGAAGATTTCCAATTTTCTTAAGATTCCAGCTCCTTAACACCACCAGCTATTCTTTGAACATTGATGTGAAGACCCTGGAGTCTTTAAAAAAGATGAAGATAGGGCGCCTGGGTGGCTCAGTTGGTTAAGTGACTGCCTTTGGCTCAGGTCATGATTCTGGAGTCCCGGAATCGAGTCCCGCATCGGGCTCCCTGCTCAGCGGGGAGTCTGCTTCTCCCTCTGACCCTCCCCCCTCTCATGTGTGCTCTCTCTCTCTCTCATTCTCTCTCTCTCTTTCAAATAAATAAATAAATCTTTAAAAAAAATAAAAAAGATGAAGATAACCAACATTTACTTCTTCAGCATTTTTCCATCCATCCTTCCCTCAGAATGTGAATTCACACCATTACAAGCTTCAAGGCTCTGAAATAAATGGTGGCCAAACTGAAAGACAATTAATTATGGTATATACATGAAAAATTTCCACCTCTATCTCAAGGCTTACATATTATCTTACATATTATAGTAATAAAGTAAACTGCCCTCAGTCTGATGCCTTCTTGATTTGTAACCAGCTACCTCCTGGTCCCAACTCTCAAAAGGAGCTTGGCCAGCCTCTAACACCTCTCTTCTCTAGTTGGCACCAGTATGTTTCCTTTCTTAAGGCTCTAAGGATAAGCCTTGGTCTAGTCCCCCATCTTGTGGGGAATATTTTTACTTTATTTTTTTTTTGGTTTGCTACCTGATATTTTAAAACTTTTATTTTGAAATATTTTTAAATTTAGGGAAAAGTTGCAAGAAAAGTACAGAGCATGCCCATATGCACCTCAACCAGCTTCTCCTAATATTAACATCTTACATAACCACACAGTAATTACCAAAACCAGGAAATTAATATTTGTATAATATTATTGAGTAAACTACAGATCTTATTCAAATTTCACCAGTTTTTCCACTATCATTTTTCATTTGTTATATTTACATCCCTAATTAATTTGGGGTTTGTTGTTATATATGGTGTGATATGTGGATCTAATTTTATCTTTTTCCAAAAAGCTACCCAACTGTTCACATCAGTATTATTCACAACAGTCAAAAAATAAAGACAACCAAATATCCAATAACTGATGAATGGATAAATAAAATGTGATATAGCCAATGGAATATTATTCAGCAATAAAGAAGACTGAAGCACTGATACATGCTATGACATAGAAAAACCATGAAAACTATGCTCACTGAAAGAAGCCGATCACAAAAGACTACCCTGTCATCATTTTTTAAAAACTCTGTAATTTCAATTTATGTGTCCCCTTCCACCCAGGAGTTGTTTAATAAGAGAATTTATTAATATCTAGGTATAAAGGCTTTCCTCTTTTTTGTTTTTATCGGTAAACAATGGCTTTTAGCATTAAAAAGTGTCCTTTGTCAGGTTTAATGCTCTGTGGCTTAAATTCTATTACACACACACACACACACACACACACACACACACACAATGGAATATAATGCAACCATAAAAAAATATGAAATCTTGCCACTTGCAACGACGTGGATGGAATTAGAGGGTATTATGCTAAGCAAAGTAAGTCAATCAGAGAAAGACAATTATCATATGACCTCATTGATACATGGAATTTAAGAAACAAGGCAGAGGATCATAGGGGAAGAGTGGAAAAAATGAAACATGATGAAACCAGAGAGGGAGACAAACCATAAGAGACTCTTAATTCAGGAAACAAACTGAGGGTTGCTGGAGGGTGGGGGTGCAGGGATGGGGTAACTGGGTGATGGACACTGGGGAAGGTATGTGTTGTATTGAGCACTGGGTTATTATATAAGACTGATGAATCACAGATCTGTACCTCTGAAATAAATACATTATATGTTAATTAAATGAATTTAAATTAAAAAATAATAAATGCTGCCCCCACTACTGTCTTCATTTTAGATTTTTAAGTTTCATGCTAGTCTAAATATTTTGTCTTTGCAAATTATTTGATCTTTTGACTGACAGCACTTGAGTATTTTATCTTTATCCCTGAAATCTAAGAGATTTAGTCTGATATGTTTCAGATTTGGTCAGTCTACATTAATTTTCCCAACTACCCAGTGAATTCTCTCATTGTGTAGATTCAGGTCTTTTTCTATTTCTATAATTTATTTTTATAGTTTTAAATATTAGCTGTGTATCACTGTTTTGTTTCCGGAACTCTGAAAAATTTTTTTAAATGACTTCTTTGCTTATCTTTCATTCCCATTTCTCTTAGACCTGAAGGGTGGCAGAATAAGGCACTCTAAAATATGTCACTTTAATATAAAAATTATTTTGAGTTAAAGCCCTTGAAAAACAGCAAATCAAGGAAAAACACATTGACCTTCCTTCTTTTTCTTAAAAGCAGGATATGAAATTCCCAGGTGAAAGATGTCCTCCCTAAACCAGAAGGAAAGTAATATTTTTATGAAGGACCAGAAGCTGAGACAAAAAAATTTTTGTGCAAACAGACCTTGTTAAAATAATTCTTAGCTTCCTTTAGCCTCTTCACATAGTTTTTCCCAATTGCTTTTCTGTTCAACCAACTATAAAAGAATGTGGGTTTGGTCATTTCTTTGGGTCTTTATTCCTTATGAGGACTTCCATGTCATGCAAAACTTATATAAATTTGTATGCCTTTCTCCTGTTAATCTGTCTTATGTCAGTTTCTCAAAGCCAGCCAAAAAAAACCTAAGAGGGCAGAGGTAAAAATCTGCCTCTCCTTCAAACCCTTATTTTCTTCTTTATGTCATTTTCATGTCTATCTTCAAACCCCTTATTAAATTTTCATTAGAGTCTATTTTCAATTGGGCACTTTTAAATTTATGCTTCATTTCTGAGACCATTTTGTCTTCTTTCCATTTCCTGAGTTCAATCAACTCCTTTTTTATTTATCCTGGTTTTTGTCCATTTTGCATTTCTGACTCAGAGTTGTTTTTCATATCCTCAAATGCTTGATGTCCTTAATTCTGTCTGGAGTGTGAATTTACACTCTTCTTTTGCTTCAGTTCATTTTGCAGGGAAGGATTTTCCTGAATTGGTGGTTGTGATTTTGTGTCTTCTGATTTTCTGCAAAATTTCTCTACTGACTTTCTTTTTCTCATTTTTATGATATTGGAGTGGTTTTTTTTAAAATCCCTATTTTGAAAGGAGCTCTTTTCTGTCAGCCTAGCAAAAGCCCAGGTACTTTAATGAGTTTTTCTGTCAATGGGTTTGTTTTGGTGGTAGGAAAACAGCTGCAAGTCCTGATTATACGATTCTCTTTGTCTTAGAGAACCCTAAATCCACCCCCACCTTCAACCCACTTTTCTTTTTTCCTTCATGTAATCACTAAAAAGCACTTTTTTTTTTTTTTTGCCTTTTCCCCCGCTCCTCCAGAAGAAAGACTGCTCCAGTAACTAATGCTTACCCTTTTAAACTGTGCCTGTCTTTTAAAATGTTATACCTGGTCCTATATGTCACCTGACCCTTTAAATCACATGTACTTTAAAATCTCTTCTCTACACTCCAAGCTCTTATCTGCTTGGACATTTTTCCAGCATTTTAAAATTTAGGATGGGTTTAACTTTTCTAGTGGCCATTCAAAATCACCCTTAGGCACTTTTGCTAGCGTCTCTCTTTGTCTTCCTTGGAGTTTTTTTTTTTTTTTTTTTCTGCTTTTGCTCACAAAAAGCCTTATGGCAGAGTGGAGGTGGAAAGGAAGTATAAGGAAATGGACATCAGAACTTGTTTTGTTTTTTTTTTTCTATTTACTCACAGTTATTTTGCACTTTTGGCATTGTCTGTCTCCAAGTATGAGTGGCGAGCTTTCATAATTGGGAAATTGTTTCATATTGTTTTCAGTTTTTGAGGCTGATTATTACATAGCTACCATTGTTTTCTGCTATCTGGAAAATGTACAGAACATTTTTTGACACTCCAGAGGATGGGGAAAGAGCAGGATGCAAATTTTTCAATTTAAAAAAAAAATGACCAGTTTAAGAAAAGCAGGGCTCCAGCTGACTGTTGCCAAGAATGTAGCAATATGAAAAGAAAACGTTTAATTTTGTGTATCCAGCATCAAACTCAGTCTGTGACTTCTCTCACTGACTCTCAACAACTGCCAAGGCACAGTTTTTGTTTCTGTTTTTGTTTTGGGGGGAGGGAGGGAAGGATGCAAACAAAGTGGTTTATAAAACTGAAAGAAAGCATCATATCCACAGTGAGACTCTCCAAGCCCTCGACATTATGAAATGAAAGTAGTAATTAACTACAGAAGTAATATAAGAAACCCTTATATATCCAGAGCAAGTTTAGTTTAAATGGATTTTTAAAAGCACCTAAACGCTAACTAGCAAGGTACATTGTAGACACTATTACTGGGTTAAAAAAGAAACAACAGAGTCAAGAAAAACTGAAAATACAAATGGCTGAGCTAGCGCTACTGTCATTAAACACAATTTCCTTTCCATTTCACAGAACTCTAAAAGTAAAAACAAAGCCACAATCCATTTGCTTCTAGAAACTACTCTGCAATTTGTGCCCTGAACTGCTGACAACATTTAGCAGACAACTAAAAATCTGGGGTGTGTACTTCTATCATGACCTAACATATTTCATTTCCTCCCCATGCCACCCACCCGTCCTCAACAAATTTGACTTCAAAGATAGAGAGTAGTGGTAAAATGTGCTACCAAACACATTAATTATCAAAATGGCCAGATCTTGCCTTTATTCTTTACAAAGTGCTTTCAGACAGGAAGGGTAGTTATTCTCCTACCACAGATATGAAAACCAGGGTTAAGTCATAGAAAGCCAAGGATGACACTAAAATTCTAAAACACACGAGAAATCGACCCTACATTAGCCACAAAATTAACAACTAGAAGATTAAGCAGCTGCAGACAAAATTAGAAAAACAGAACAAATGAAAAAGACTTTAAGAGCATGCTGATTTCAAATTCTGAGAAAGATTTTTGAAACTTGGTGTCTTGGAAATAAAAAATATATATCCATTGAAAGAAAACTCAATAATGGGGATAAACACCAGAATGAGTGAACTGGAAAACCCAATACTGAGGGATTTATCTTGAATTCATATATATATATATATATATATATATATATATATATATGAAAAAACATTTAATAGACAAAGGAGAATAGCTTGAAAGACTCCAATATATGCCTCATAGGAGGTAAAAAGAAGGAAATGGGAGGGGAGGGATAATGGAAATTTACTATACAACTGTTAACAACTTTCTAGAACTAATTAAAGACAGGAGTCCTCAGATGAAGTGGTCTCAGAGTATTAAGTAGAAAATTTTTTTTTAAAATCCACACCTGGACATCACTATCAAACTACAGCACATCAAGCACAAAGATAAACTCTTACAGACTGGTAGGGAAAAAAGGATGGATTATCTTCAGAGGAATAGCAAATAATTTTACAAAAGCTGTCTTACCAACAGAAATAGATGGCAGAAAGCAATGAGTGATAGATCTTCAAATTGAAAAGAGGTACAGAACTCTGTACCTAGCTTAGTCATCAGTCAAGACTGTGAACAAAATAAAGACATTTTAGACATAGAAAGACTAAGAAAGTATGCTATTCATAGGCTGTCAGTGGAAGGAATACTAAAGGATATGGGATGCAAGAGAAAAAAAGCATAACAACTGATAGTATGGAATGAACATTAAAATACTTAAAATTAATAACTAATTTATTTGTTTTTAAGTGAAACAAACAAAAACAGTAGACAATAATGGGGAAAATGTGGGGTGAGGGGAATAATGTGCTTAAAAGAGAGTTAAGGAACATGTTGGGGAAGACACAGAGTAGGAGGATCCTGAGCTCACCTCGTGCCACAGATATACCAAGACAAGTACATCCATTACAATTAACTCTGAAAACGAAGACTGGCAGAAAAGACCTTCCACACCTAGTCACAGAGGGAAGGCCACAGAGAAAAAGGGTATGAGGGGCAGACACACAGTTGGGAACCAAACCCCTCGATGACTACCCAAAATCTGAAGGGCATCATAAACAGAGAAGTGGGGATCAGACCCACACTGGGCACCCCCACCCTCGGGATCTGCACTGGGAAGATGAATCCCCATAATATCTGACTTTGAAAATTAGTGGGGCTTAACTCCAGGAGAGCTAGCGGGTGTCATGAAATTGAGTCTCCACCCTTAGAGAACTCATGTTAAATAACTCGGCCTGAGACACAGCAGAGAAGCAGCAGTCTGAAAAGTGCCTAGGGTATAGGTGAATGAGATTTATAGACTAATCTTACATCCATGCAGGAGGGGCAGCAATCTATAGGAGACTTCTCTAGGCACGTGCCATTTCTCTTGCTCTCCCCCAGCCTACATAGCCAGATATGTGCAGAAACCAGTTCTAACACTCTCCATCTACCTTGCAAGCACCAAATGCCCCACCTGGCATTCCCTAGCAGATCCACCTCCAAAGTGACCTGTGCCCTGGGAAGGCAGGGGAGGTAACCTCACACAGCAGGATGCCCACAGTTCCAGCAGCCGGGTAGGCCTCTCAGCTTCCTGTGCAGGGAGTAAGCCCTGCCTTCTGTGCACCTGCAGCTGTGGCAGAGAGGCTAACTGCAGATAGCCAGGCTGAGTACTGTCCCCACCTACCAATGAGCCCTTGCTGTCACAGCCAGTCCTCTCAACAGTGTAGGGAGTAAACCTTGCCTAGTGTGCCCATAGCAGGCAAGTCAGTTTATTGCAGCCTGCAGGGCTGAAGGAAACTGCAGCTCCACCACAACAGGAGGGCAGACACAGCCCACAAAGAGAATACCCCTGGAGCACCTGGTTCTGGTGACCAGGGGGGATTTCACTAAAGGGTACCAGAGGATCTCTTCTATACAAGGACACTACTTTCAAAACCAGGAGATGTAGCTTACTCACCTAATATACAGAAATAAATGCAGAGTTGGACAAAATACGGAGACAGAGGAATATGTCCCAAATGAAAGAACAAGACAAAAATCACAGAAAAAGAGCTAAATGAAATGGAGATAAACAATATGCCTGATAAAGAGTTCAAAGTAGTGGTCATAAAAATACTCACTGGACTTGGGAAAAGAATGGATGAACTCAGTGAGAACATCAACAAAGAGATAAAAAATATAAAAAAGAAACAGAGCTGAAGAATACAATACCTGAAATGAAAAATGCTCTAGAGGGAATCAACAGCAGACTGCAGGATGCAGAAGAATGAATCAATGATCCAGAAGACAGGGTAATGGAAAGCAACCAAGCTGCACAGTAAAAAGAAAAAATAATAAAAATTGAGAAGAGGTTAGGGGACCTCCGTGATGTCATCAAGCATTAATACCATTCACAATATAAAGAAGCATGACCAAAGTCCAAAGTTAGAAGAAGGAAGGAAATAATAAAGATCAGAATGGAAATAAATGTAATAGAGATGAAAATAACAATAGAAAAAAAGAACAATGAAAACAAAAGCTGATTCTTTGAAAAGATAAACAAAATTGATAAACCTTTACTAGACTCATCAAGAAAAAATGAGAGAACTCAAATAAATAAAATCAGAAATAAAGGGATAGAAATAACAATTGAAACCACAAAAATACAAAGAATTACAAGAGAATACAATGAAAAATTATATGCCAAGAACCTTAACAACCTAGAAGAAATGTATAAATCTAGAAACATACAACCTTCGAAAACTGAACCAAGAAGAAATAGGAAATGTGAATACACAAATTACTAACACCAATTGAATTGGTAACAAAAAAACTTCCCCCAAACAAAGGTCTAGGACAGATAGTTTCATAGGTGAATTCTACCAAAAATTTGAATAAGAATTAATATTTATTCTCAAATTATTCCAAAAACTAGAAGAGGGAGGATAATTTTCAAATTCATTCCACAAGGCTAGCACTACACTGATACCAAAACCAGACAATGACACTACAGAAAAAGAGAACTACAGGCCAATATCCCTGATGAACATAGATGCAAAAACTCTCAACAAAATATAAGCAAACCAAATTCAACATACATTAAAAGGATCATTCACCCAACCAAGTGGGATTTATTCCAGGGATGCAAGCGTGGTTCAATATTCATAAATCAATGTGATACATCACATTAACAAGAAGAAGGATAAAAAAAATCATACAATTATCTCAATAGATGCAGAAAAGCATCTGACAAAATACAACATTCATTCATGATAAAAACTCTCAAAAAAGTAGTCTTAAAGGGAACATACTTCAACATAAGAAAAGGCCATATATGAAAAACCCACAGCTAACAACATACCCAATGGGGAAAAGCTGAAAGCTTTCTCTAAAATCAGGAACAAGACAAGGATGTTGTCCCTTTTATTCAACATAGTGCTGGAAGTCCCAGCCAGAGCAATCGGATAAGGAAAAAAAAAAAAAAAAGGCATCCATATTGGTAAGGAAGAAGTAAACTTTTACCATTTGTAGGAGACATGATACTATAACAGAGAAAACTCTAAATACTTTACCAAAAAACTACTAGAGCTAATACATGAATTCAATAAAGTCACAGGATGCAAAATCAATGTGCAGAAATCTGTTGCATTTCTATACATTAATAATGAAGTAGAAGGAGAAATTAAGAAAACAATCCCATTTTCAACTGCACCAAAAAGATTAAAATACCCAGGAATAAATTTAACAAGGAAGGTGAAATCCCTATTCTCTGAAAACTAGAAGGCAATATGAAAAAAAAAAACGTGAAAATGGCACAAATGGAAAGATATTCCATGCTTATGGATTGGAAGGATTAATATTGTTAAAATGTCCATACTACCCAAACCAATCTAAAGATTAAATGCAAACCCTATCAAAATACCCAGAGCATTTTTCACAGAACTAAAACAAATAACCTAAAATTTGTATGGAATCACAGAAGACCTCAAATAGCCAAAGTAATCTTAGCAATCTTGAGAAAGAATAAAGCTGGAGGTGTCACACTCCCAGATCTCAAGATACACTACAAAGCTATAACAATCAAAACAGTATGGTACTGGCACCAAAACAGACTCACAGAAATAGGATAGAAAGCCCAGAAATAAACCCAAGCATAAATGGTCAATTAACCTACAACAAAGCAGGCAAAAATATACAGTGAAGAAAACAGTCTTTTCAATAAATGGAGTAGGAAAAAGTGGACATTTTTGCTACATGCAAAAGAATGAAACTGGAATACTTATCTTATGACTTTTAAAAAATAAATTCAAAATGTATTAAAGACCTAAATGTGAGACCTGAAACTATAAAACTCCTAAAAGAACATGTAGACAGTAATCTCTTGGACATACTCTCAGCAGTATATTTATGGATTTATTTCCCCAGGCAAGAGAAACAAAAGTGAAAATAAACTACTGGGACTACATCAATATCAAAGGCTTTTGCACAGCAAACAAAACAGCCAACAAGATAAAAAGGCAACCCACTGAATGGGAGAAGGTATTTGCAAATATATATCCAATAAGGAGTTAATATCCATAATATATAAAAACTTACAGAACTCAAAAAACCAAACAATCCATTAAGAAAAAAGTGTGCAAAGGATCTGAATAGACATTTTTCCAAAGACATACAGATGGCCAAGAGACATATGAAAAGATGTTCAATATCACTAATCATCAGAAAAATACAAATCAAAACCATAGGGACACATTACCTCACACCAGTCCAGAACAGCTAGTATCAAAAAGACAAGAAATAACAAGTATTGGCAAGGATATAGAGAAAAGGGAACCCTCCTGCACTATCAGTGGGAACGTAAATTGGTGCAACCACTATGAAAATCAGTATGAAGGTTCTTCAAAAAATTAAAACTAGAAATGCCATATGATCCAGTAATTCTACTACTAGGTATTTACTGAAAGAAGACAAAAACACTAATAAGAAAAGATATACGCACGCCTATATTTATTGTAATATTATTTACAATAGCCAAGATGTGAAATCAGCCCAAGTGACCAATAGATGAATGGATAAAGGGGCTGTGGTTTATACATACAATGTGATATTACTCAGCCATCAAAAAGAATGAGGTTTTACCATTTGCAATGACATAGATGGAAGAGAGGGGATTATTTTAAGTGAAATAAGTCAGACAGAGAAAGACAAATACTGTATGATTTCACTTATATTTGGAATCCAAAAAACCAAAACAAATGAACAAACACACACAAAACAGACTTTTAAAAGTCACAGAACAAACTGGTAGTTGCCAGAGGGGAGATGGTTGCTGGGGGGAATGGGTGAAATACGTGAAGGTGATTAAGAGGAACAAACTTCCAGTTATAAAATAAATAAGTTACAGGGATGAAAAGTACAGCATAAGGAACATAGTCAATAATATTGTAATAACCTTGTATGGTGCCTACACTTAATTGTAATGAGCACTGAGTACTGTATAGAATTACTGAATCACTACATCGTATACCTGCAGCTAACATAATAACACTGTATGTCAACTATACGTCAATAATAAAAAAAATAGATAAAATATTGATAAAATTCTTGCCTGTTTGAAAAAGGTAAAGATATTGAACAATTTTGCTTTTGCTAGAAAACTTTCTATTCTATGTATTTTTAAATTTTAAGAGCAACCACTACAAAAAAAACCCTGCACACTATTGCTTCCAAGAAAGCAGAGAATTTTTTTTAAAAGGATGAAAAAAATCAAGATAACAGAGAATAAGAAATAAGAAAAAAGAAAAGTATGACAACCAAAAAAATGCATACTCCTCTCATCACACTCACATATACAAAGATGATATACATCATTCCCACTATATTAGAGATTACAATCATGTAGGCAGATTTAACACATCTATTTAAAATAAAAATATCAAGAACCATGTCTTCTGTTTGCAGTGCTCTGATTTCTGCTAAAAATATTAGTATATTAGCAAGACTTTCTGAAAAGCAGCTGATAGTTCAAATGGACAATGTCTCAAATGTTTATTTTCCTTTACAAATGATACTCAAGCTGAAGTTAAATGAGAAGAAAACAATAATTTAAGACCAGAAAGAAGAGAATCAGAAAAATTGCAAGTACGGACAAATGCAGTTGTTTATAAAGAACTATGTATGTACAGTTCTAAAGAGACAAGAAAAGGCACCAGCACCTAAACATTGCTCAGCTCTTTTTTTTTTTTTTTTTTTTTTTTAGAGGGACAGAGGAAGAGGGAGAGAGAGAATCAAAGCAGGCTCCATGCCCAGCCTGGAGCCCAACATGGGCCTCGATCACACAAACCTGAGATCATGACCTAAGCTGAAATCAAGAGTCGGACGTTTAACCAACTGAGCCACCCAGGTGGCCCTCAGCTAATTCTTTACTCCAGTTTAGTTTGTGTTCCTTTATTATAGCTTCGGAAATGCACCCTTTTTTATGCTACAGATTAATCCGACTGCCCTATATTGTGGAAAGCCAACTGCAGATATTAACTGCATGAAGCCCCAGCTGAAGCTACAGACCTACCTTCCCTGCCATTCCAACATAGTCAGTCCTCTGCAACCAACATTCCCAGCTTCTAACCTAGTAAGAAGCAACAGGTTGGTCTTTATCGTTAAAAGGATTCGAGCCTTAGATTAGATGCCAGCCTTCCTTCTTCAGGTGAACTTAATTCATAAGCTTTCACAGTACTGTGAATCCTTTAACTACTGACACTTCACATCAGTGGATTTCTGAGAAACCTGAGATCTAGGCAGGTGAATGACATGTACCCCGTCACACCGATGCAGGTGAAGCAGCTCAGAACCCAAACCCATCTCTCACCTCCATGCCAGGGCTTTTCCCCACTGTGTCACTTATTAGGTCTAGAAAGGCAAGGACAGAAAGGCATTTCGTTTCTCACGGTCCCTTTGGCTTGGTTCCCCAACACCTTTCCTGTTCTACATCTCTTCGCTTTGCTGAAGCTATTAGTCATTGGCGGGCTCACGAGAGGTTCTCAGTGGAGGCTCAGAACAGTGACACCTTCCAATCCATCATTCCCTTGAAGGTTGGCATCATTCCCAGGCTGTTGTTTCCCCTCCAGCCAGCAAAGCTCCTGTGAACAACAGAGTGGCTTCCTCCATGGGAGGAGCAAGTACAGTCATTTCAATTGTGATGCTATTTTATTTCTAAAAGCAGACATGTACTGCATGGAGCACTGGGTGTTAGACGCAAACAATGAATCATGGAACACTACATCAAAAACTAATGAGGTACTGTATGGTGACTAACATAATATAATAAAATTAAATTAAAAAATAATAAAAGCAGACATATATCTTTAGCCACCTTTTTAAGGAAGCAAGACCTGCCACCAGGAAGCCACCTGACTGAACCACAGCTGTGCTAAATGTGTGAGAAAGAACCAAGTCCTCTCCTTAATAGCTCCAGGCAAGGGGAAAAGTTCACATGTTAGACAACTTTCTTGGAATAACCATAGTTGCAAATAAACGCAAATACAAAAGCAGTGGAAAATCCTTAAGTCACAAATGTTTCAGTGTGGACCAGGATCCACAGTCGGACAGAGGAGGTGAACCCGAAAGCAGAAAAAGACTGAGGGAGGGCGGAAGGGCTGTCCAGAGCATATCCCAGCTTTCTTCCCTTCCTTTTCTCCGACAGACAGCCCATCTGCCGGGGGTCCTCCCATGAAGCAATGACCTGGGTCTCTCAGGCAGGAAGAGCCGAAGCCCAGACAGCACTCCAGTCTCATCATTCCTGACCCTTCTTTGGGGCTGTTAGTAAGGTCCTGTGACATGGACTCCATTCTCTTGGAGAGAAAAAAAGAAACTACATAATGTGGCTTTATCTATGCTTTTATTCAGTTAAACACTTTCAAGACATTCAGGAGAAACCTAGTCCCTTTAAGGAATAAAGTTATATTATTCAGCCTTGGTGAATAAATTAGGAACAGCTGGGAACAGACAAAATGACTCTGTGTGCATCTACTTTAAAAGGAACATTATAATCTAATCCAATCTCCTTAATGTACAGATAAAGGAACTGGGACCCATACAGGTTACCTAACTAGACCAGTGTCACAAGTCCAGTTGGTGGCAGATCTAAGACCACACGACACCTTGAGTGTCCTACCTCAGGGAGCATGATTGTCCTACCAGACCAGACTTGCCGTGAGAGGGAGAGAGGGCTCCAGATGTTGTACATCCCCCAGGGAAGGAAGAAACTCAGGCTGGGAGACACTGGGATGCTAGGTGTTCATCTTGAATGGCAGCAAGATGACTTACAGAGGTAACCAACACCTTGATTCTACAAAGCACCTGAGTGTAAAAGGGAGAGGTCATGGTAGAAGGAAAAAAAAGGAAAGAAAAAATACAAGCTTCATGACACTGATTCACTTTACTTCAATAGTCAGGGATTGTGTTAAGTGCAGATTAATAATAAAAAGTGAAGACAAGAGGAAAATAACCTATTTGAGCTAGTGACCAGGTTTTCATCATAATTAAAAGATTTTTCCCTTAACATTTACTGGGAGTATATATTCTATTATCATGTAAGTGTTTTTTACCTTGGTTCTGGAAAACCTTTATTAGAAACACTTTGGATGTTTGTTAGAATGCAGATTCCTGGGCTCTCCTCCAGGGTTACTGACTCAGAAACCTGAATTTCAAACAAACCTCCCATAGATACCGACAAATAAGAATCAAAACCAGCCATAATGCCATCACCACAGAATTAGACAGACTCTTTTTGTTTTCAGCCTTCCCCACACCCATTTCAGAGTTAGAGGTACAGAGACAGGGAGTGCCCTCAAATCACAAAGGTTACTTAGGGCCTGCCAGGCCTTGCCATCAGGCCTTCTCTCCCCACCATGTCAGGAAGGACAGATGGACTGAACTGGGCTGGTAGTAGTTGGTTTAATTTTAAGATTCTATCTTTGTAGGCTAGAAGTGCAAATACGTACCATTTTGTTAATGAAAACCATACCACATTTTCTGCCATGAGTATGCATTTCCTTTAAAGTTGGGGGGGGCTGGTAAATGTGTTAAAAACAAGCAAAACAAGAGATAATATGATTAACTTTTTGGGGCAAATCGTTTAATTCCTGCTTTTCTCCGTAAGGCCAAAGGCAGAGCACCCCCAGCCTATTCAAGCTCCCCAAACCCAAGTCTAGCAGCTCCTCAGAGTATACACCAGTGCCACAGACGGCCTAGGAACTAGCCTGCTCTGCCTACAACCCTAACTCCTTGGTAGGGACAGAAATTCCTGAGGAGCGTGCACGTGGCAGAGAACTTGGGCAGGGCGAGTGGCCTCTGGCTGGCTTTCTGCCTGGCCCCATCCTCCAAACACTCTCTAGAGTGGGGCAGCATGGTAGTCAGGTAGGAAAGGAGGCAGCGGAAGGCAGAAGCCACACGAGAGAACTGTATTAAGCTAAGGATACCTGCTCATTTTCCCAAACCAAGAATGCCCTGCAGGGCAACAAGGGATGGAGAAGGCAACATCCTTTTCACACCCAAACTGCTGAGGCAATTCTCAGAAATCTGTTTTGAGAGATTGAAAATAGAGCAGTAATCACTACCTTGGAGACTGGATTCCCTAAATATAATGAGTAGCACTCAACTCCTGATTATCTCTGTCCACTGAGGACAAAGGAATTAGCAGGAAAGAAAGAAGGCTGATACTTCTCAGGACTTGAGGGTGCCAACACTACTCCCTTTACAACGAGAGCTGAGCACAAATTCTAGCAAGTGCCTGCCCATCTTCATGAAGGTCTATCCACCTCCTGTTATGTCTGCAGCAATAGGACCCTGGACATCTGCAATGGCTTACAGCCTCCTATCTTATCTATACTCACCTAATAATAGGACCTTTATATAAAAGTACCCCCAAGGCCCTTTAGCAGTCTCCAGGAAGACTGTCATCATGCCAGAAGATGAAGCAAAGGAAAGAGCAGAATACTGTCAGTATCTCATTCCCAGCATTTCCAATGAGCCCAGTTTTATACTAAAATATATTTGTATTGGTGTATGTACATTGGCACATGCATTTTCGAAGCACACACAAAAAACACTAACAAGAATTACCCTACAATGCCATTATTGGTTATTCCCAGAGATTTCAATTTTTTTTACATTTTTCTGTATTTTCCAATTTTTACATGAAAGTGATCTTTTCATAATCAATTTGTAAAATGTTACTTTAAAAGGTAATAATGGCTGTTATTTACGCAGAGATGAACATGGCACACAAGAGACAGATAAGGCCATTTGTGTTGTGTGGTGTCTGAAAAGTAGATGAAAAAAATGGTGTAGACTTAGAAACCTCACTTTCTCTTCTCTGTAGCCCTTTGTTGCTACTCGTCTGTAAAGTTCTCAGGCCTCTGCCTAACAATTTCTTGGAGCCCCTATAGATTATATATTTTTTTTAAAATGTTTTAAATTAGGGGCGCCTGGGTGGCTTAGTCGTTGCGTGTCTGCCTTCGGCTCAGGTCATGATCTCAGGGTCCTGGGATCGAGCCCCACATTGGCTCCCTGCTCAGTGGAGAGTCTGCTTCTGCTTCTCCCACTCCCCCTGCTTGTGTTCCCTCTCTCACTGTGTCTCTGTCAAATAAATAAATAAAATCTTTAAAAAAAAAGTTTTAAATTAAACCACAGCTTCCTTCAAACTGCTGTATCATCAAAACTTTTTACCTGAGATTCCAACAAATGGCCAAATGATTAAAACAAATTTTCATGTGTTATTTTCCTTCCCTCTTCTCTCATGACAGAGGTCTTAGCAGGCAGTGAAAAAGCAGATGGATGGGAGAATTACTTGTAGAATTATTAATTTCTGAACAATTGAGAACTTGAATATATAGTTTTTACATCATGGAAATGATGAAATTCAACTATCAGTGGATTTCTTAAAGTTAAAAATCAAACTACATACAAGTAACATAGATGAGAATCTTTTTCTCTACATAGTATACAGGTCCCTTACTCAAGATGCTTCATCTGCTTCATCCTTCCTCAGTGAACAGTGTATGATTTCAAATCTATCTAGAGCTGAGAAAATATCCCTGACCAACCCTAATTATCAGATGGTAATAGATAAGCTCTATAAAGCTTTTCTGTGTCTTCTTTTCTACATATTTTCACTATATAATTCAATCACACAGCATATACATGAAACTGTAACCTGATGAAACTCAACTTTTCTGCTAAGATCCATAATGCTTGAGAATGTTACTCACACGGCACCCACGTTTGAAGGTTGTGGTTCTCTAAAGGGTGATATTAATAAAAGAAAAACTGTTGCTGCCAGATGGTAAAAATAAGATAATACCAAACCCAGGACTGTGAAAAAGGACCATTTGCCATTTTCTTTGATGAAACGGTCATGGGATGGAATAAATAACAGACTCAGAATCAGAGGACCTAGGTAGGTATTAAAAAAAAAAAATAGCCCTGCATATTAGTAGTTACATGAACTTGTCTAGATTACTTACTTTCTGTACCTTTAGAATGGGGTTTGTTGTTGTGAGGATTTAAGAAAAAAGGATCATGTCTGTAAAAACATTTACAATTATTGTAGAACCTAGCTATCTACCTGGGGGAAACAAAGAAGCTTTAATTGGGGGGCTCTATGCCCTTAGAAATGCCACCCACACAGTTGGGAAGGCCAGGAGCAGCTGATGGAGCTGGAGTTAATGAGGTAAGGTGTAGGAAAGAACAAGAAAGATTTCCTCAGCTCAGGGCTCGAGGTGGTGGAACAACCATATCTCTCAGTTGAGTATAAGTTTCCAAGGAAGACTCTTATTGGGAATTCTCTGTGGAAGTCAAACCTTAAGTTAGGAGAGAGAGAGAGAGAGAGTTTAGCCAGATGGCTCCACCTATTAATACCACTTAGTTATTCCACGTTTAGAGTGGATGAGACCCAAATGCAGAAGAAATGGAAGCATGCACATACTGGGAAAATAATGCTTAGCTGGGGGCCTTTGGGCCTCTGGCCTGATTAAGTGTACACCAAGAGTGCCAAAGGTAGGTCTTGTTTCTGGTAAGATGTTTGGATTTTGTTCTCATTGCAATAGGAAGGTCATGGAAGAGTCTTAAGCAGAGAGTGACATAAGTCCATCCTCCTTCTTGGGGTGCAACAACTACAGTATGTGCTTAGCAACGCATCGGTGATTCTGTTTGCTCATAGTTACACTACGGATATTAAGGTATGGTGACACGGAACATGTTAAAATTACAACAAATCCACCAAAAGATATCCCTATTGGCCTGAAAGAAATGTTACAATGTAATTTAAGAAGTTAGAATTTCATGTATGTTAATAGCTCTAATTAATACGATAAACCTTTCCTTTTGGGATTTGGCAGTGAGAACAGCTCAAGCAGGAGTGCCATCTGAATCCCTGGAAACCTAAAATAACATTTTTACAAAAAAAAGCCGCAGTGTTCACAGTCACTAACTTGGCCTGGAAAGTAAGAGAGTTGGAAATATAAAGATGGTATCTTTAACAAGTGTCATTCTACTATTTTACAGCTCTTTAAAAGATGTGCATTACAGTGAATTTCCAATTGAAAAAGTAAACCCCAAATATGGGCAAAATTAGCAGCCCCATTCCTTGTCATTGTAATACACGATTAAGTAGGTGTTACAAAGATGAAAAAGCAGAGCCATCTCTTTCTAATCCTGACAGACATCCTCCCCTTCTTCACTGATCCTTTATCTTGCAGTGAAGACCTGCATAAGGAAGTGATTCCTGGTATTCTCCTGATAAGAATGTTTCTCTCCAGAGGCAGCAGCAAGGACTACATTGCTTTAGCAGATACTGTTCATGAACTTGTGCCAAGTTTCTCCGAACCTTGGAAACTGGGAAAGTGCCTGTGCTCCTGATTAATAATATTCAGCAACCAGGCTGAAACCAGATGAAGTATAATCACTAGTAGGGAGGGAGAGTCAGTCACAGAGTTCCTGTGGTTGAGCTGCTATGAGAAGACATTAACACCACTAAGAGCACACAGGGCTTTCGTGCCCAGGTGCTGACATGAGCCTGAGCTGAGATCCGTCAAGGGATTAAGACCTCCTCTGTCTCAGGGACAATACAGAATGATTGTCAATTCCCCCACACCCAGTTTGAATTACTCTTCTACCTAATCTCTTTAAGGCTTGAGTTGAGGCTACTTTGTAATAAAATTATTCTCAGTTTATATCACACAATAATCATGGATGCTTATTCTATCTCCCTCATATGCTGCAACATCCTCCAAGTCAGAGTCATCTCTCTTGATCCCCATTCACCCATCATATAAACATTTCAAACAGTACATGAGAAAGTGACATAAATAGATCAGAGCGAGTGGGGCTGGGTGTCTTCCAGCCTTGTTCCCCAAAGATAACCACTATTAAGTTTCTTGTATCTCCCTCCATAAATGTTTGTGGGCATATACAAACTTTTATGTTATTCAATGTTCACTCCAATGAGCAAACCTTAAAAGAAATATGGATTGATATACAGAATTTTAAATCATTTCTGATTCAGGGTAGTATATAAATAATTTTAAGTTACTGCAAAATAAGGTGTGTGTGTGTGTATGTGTGTGTGTAGACATTCCAAGGTAGATACAACCTGCCTTCATCTACCACTCATACCCTCTCCACCTTCCAGGACTTCAGCAAGTATTGCATCTGGGTAGCAGGTGGAATTACCAGGGCACAAGCCTGGTGAGTCCAGCTCTGTCTCTAACACGGTGGGTATTCCCTGGCCAACTCACTCCACCTCTTTGAAATCTCAGTTTCCTCTCTTACAAAATGAGAAGGTATTTTCAGAAGTCCCTTTGAGGGTTCAGGATTGAAGCTGATAATCAAGTACTGATAAATAAAACAGGTACACCAAGGCCAAAGTATGAAATTGGTATCAGGAAGAAAATCAAACATAGTATCACGGCTTACCAGGAGAATATGGATGCAAATTAGACTGGAGCAGTTATTTAAAAAATATTTTTAATTAAGGTATAACTGACATATAACATTATATTAGTTCAGGTATACAACGATTTCACATTTATATACAGAGCAAAATGATCATCACAATAAGTCTAGTTAACATCCAGCACCATCCCAGTTACAAAAAAATTTTTCTCTTGTGATGAGAACTTTTACGATCTAATCTATTAGCAACTTTCAAATATGCAATATAGTATTATTAATTATAGTCACTATGCTGTACATTATATCTCCAGGACTTATTTTATAACTAGAACTTTGGACCTTTTGATCGCCTTTACCCATTTTGTGCTCTCCATAGAGAGAACTTGGGTTTCTTTGGTTTTGTGTTTTGGAATCCACATATAAATGAGATCATATGGTATTTGCCTTTCTCTGTCTTATTTCACTTAGCATCATCTCCTCTAGGTCCATCCATGTTGTCACAAACGGCAGGGTTTTATTCTTTTTTATGGTTGAATTGCATCTATATACCCCACAACTTCTTTATCCATTCATCCATAGTTGGACACTTAAGTTTGTTTCCATATCTTGGCTATTGTAAATGATGCTGCAATGAACATGGGGATGTACAGACCTTTTCAAGATAGTGTTTTCATTTTCTTTTTTTTTTTTTTAAAGATTTTATTTATTTATTTGACAGAGAGATAGAGAGCACAAGTAGGCAGAGTGGCAGGCAGAGGGAGAGGGAGAAGCAGGCTCTCTGCTGAGCAGGGAGCCGGACATGGGGCTCGATCCCAGGACCCTGGGATCATGACCTGAGCCGAAGGCAGCCGCTTAACCGACTGAGCCACCCAGGCGCCCCGAGTGTTTTCATTTTCTTTGGATAAACACTCAGCAGTGGAATTGCTGGTTCATATGGCAGTTCTGTTTTTAATTTTTTGGCCAAAAGGTTTGTTTTCCATGTGGCTGCACCAATATACATTCCCACCAACAGTGCACAAGGGTTCCCTTATGTTCTCCACATCCTCGCCATCACTGGTTCTTTCCTATATTTTTGATGACAGCCACCCTAACAGGTGTGAGATGATAGCTCACTGTGGTTTTGATCTGCATTTTTCTGATGACCAGTGATGTTGAGCATCTTTTCATGTACCTGTTGGCCATCTGTATGACTTAATTGGAAAAATGTCTGTTCAGATCTTTTGTTCATTTCTTAATTGAAGTGTGGTTTTTTTTTTGCTACTGAGTTTTCTTAATTTCTTTTTTTTTAAAAGAATATTTTATTTATTTATTTGACAGAGAAAGAGAAAAAGAGAGCACAAGAAGGGGGAACAGCAGAGGGAGAGGGAGAAACAGGCTCCCCACTGAGCAGAGAGCCCAATGCAGGACTTGATCCCAGGACCCTGGGATCATGACCTGAGCCGAAGGCAGACGCTTAACCAGCTGAGCCACCCAGGTGCCCCTTAATTTCTCTTTCTGGTATTTTGTTATTAGAATATAGAAACACAATAGATTTTTGTATATTGATTTTGTATCCTGAAACTTTCTTTCACTAGTTCTACCAGTTCTTTGGTGGAGTCTTTAGGGTTTTCGCTACGTAATATATCATCTGCAAAGAGTTTTACTTCCTTCACTTTCTAATTTAGATCCCCTCTTATTTCTTTCTCTTACCTAACTGCTTTGGCTAGGACTTCCAATACTATGTTGAATAAAAGTGGTGAGAGTGAGCATCCCTATCTTATTCCTGATTTTATCACTGAGTATGATGTTAGATATGGGCTTGTCATATTATGGCCTTTATTATGTTGAGGTATGTTCCCTCTATACCCACTCTGTTGAGAGGTTTTGTTTTTTTTTAATTATAAATGGATGTTGAATTTTGTCAAGTGTTTTTTCTAACTCTATTGAGATGATCATATAATTTTTATCCTTCATTTTGTTAATGTGGTTAATTACACTGATTGATTTGCAGATGTTGAACTATCCCTGCATCTCTGGAAAAAACACCACCTGGTCATGGTGCATGATCCTTTTAATGTATATTGAATTCAGTTTGCTAATATTTTCTTGAGGATTTTTGAATCTATGTTCATCGGGGATATTGGCCTATAATTTTCTTTTCTTTTCTTTTTTAAATATTTTATTTATTTATTTGACAGAGAGAGACACAGCGAGAGAGGGAACACAAGCAGGGAGAGTGGAAGAGGGAGAAGCAGGCTTCCCGCCGAGCAAGGAGCCCGATGCAGGGCTCGATCCCAGGACCCTAGGATCATGACCTGAGCGACAGGCAGATGCTTAAGGACTGAGCCACCCAGGCGCCCCTATAATTTTCTTTTCTAGTGGCTTCTTGTCTGGCTTTGGTATCAGGGTAATGCTGGCATTGTAAAATGAGTTTGGAAGCATTCCCTTGCAGCAATTTTTAAAACAATTTCCTGAGCTATAATTCATAGGAAAATCCACATCTTGTTTTACCACAGAGGTATATCAAGCAATATACACTGATCCTGAAGTTATCTTAGGATACAGCCACAATCCTTCAAAAGTAGAGCCAACCCATGTTTACTTATTTCTCAGCAATGCATGTGACCTTCTCAACAGCCTCAGAGGGCTCATGAGTATTTTTCCATTGTCAAGAGTCATAGATAAGTTCAATGTTACATTCAGTAGCTATGGGTCATAACTTAAGCAACTAGTTAGCATCTTAATTCCCATTTGCCACCTCAGTGACAATTAGCTGCCTACCAGGGAGGAGGTTTTCCCGTTGGTCAGACCACATATGTTGTTCTATTCTGACCACGTCCTTTACCAGGAGCATAGATAAATATCCAGAGGAGTGTCAAAGTGATGAGGGAGGGACTTGGGAGAAAGGGAAAAAGTGCTGGAAGTGGGTAACACCATCTGTGTTAAACATCTATTTGGCAATCTGACTGCAAGCTAACAGTAGCAAAAGCTACTAATAATGGTTGAAAATCTGTTTTAGGGCAAAGCTAGGAAAGGGAAAGTGGCATTCACAGTGTCTTTGTCAGGTGTTTTTGCCATTTCTGTCAGACGCAGGAGAGATGGAGGTTAAGAGAACAAATTCTGGAGTTAGAAAAGTACAGGTTCTGCCACTATTAGACTATTACCTAATCAATCTGAGCCTCTATTGTTTATTTATTTCAAAGAGACAGACAAGGCATTACATGCATTGTGCTTATTATTGTTATCATCCGGAAGTGCGGGTTCTGTGGGCTATCTCCTGTGAAATACAAGATCCTTAAAAAACAATTACAAGTAAAACTGAAAAATCATCCTCTGGTAAAGGAGCTGTACTTACCTGAAAGGAATTCACAGAGCGAAGGGATGGCGGCAGCATGGCATTATTCCTTGATAATATCAACAGAAGCTCCAAGCAGGTTGCAGAGGGCAGGGTTAGAGAGTGGATGCTGATATCACTTTCCCAAGCACTGGAAAGCCTGAAACACATTGATGTGTATAATTTCATAATTGTGGCTCAGTCAGTTCAGCGTCTGACTCTTGATTTCAGCTCAGGTCATGAGTTCAGGATTGTGAAATCCAGCTCAGTGATGGGCTCCAGGCCCAGCTGGAGCCCGCTAAAGATTCTTTCTCTCCCTATGTCTCTGCCCCTCCCCTACCCGCTCACACTTTCTCTCAAAAAAAATTTTTTTTTTCATAAATGTGTCTGGTCATAATTAGTTCAAAAATCTGATGGAGAAGGAGAAGACTTTCAAGTGTGGAAGGGAAAAGCAATGCACAAAAAAATAGAAATAAAATGGTTACACTAAAAATTCAGAGTAAATATCCAAGACATCTTTATAGTGTTTTTGATATAAAACAGATCAGGCAATTTTTTCAGGTATTTCATACTCAAAGTTCACTACTCACATGAAATGCAGTCTTATTTGTGAGGGACTTACTTGGGGTGGGGGATGGATAACAGCTAACATACTGAATGCTTCCTATAGTCTATGCCCTTTTTTATATGTAACATCGTGATCACCCCTCAGATACCTATAAAATGAAACTATCGTTATTCTCATTCTACAGATGTGGAAATTGTTTCTGAGCTGGATATGCCCTATGAAGTGTCTAGTTCGTTGATTTTCAAACCTTTAAAAAGTGACGGAATCCTTTTATCACAAAGTCTTGTGAAAGCTCCATTTATAATACAAATAAAAGCAAAGCTGCTCTGTTGGAACGGGAAAGGTTGGCAGGAGGCTCTCTTCATCTTCCAAAGCAGCCTATGAAGCATCTCTGCTACATCCCATTGAACCTACTTGAAAATTATTTCATTCAAGAAATGAGGAAACCAAAGGCTAGAAAAGTAGAGACTTCTCTGGGATGAGGTATGTGTTGGGAAACGATATGGCTGGGTCTAGAATCCCAGTTTCCTGACTTCCTATCTAGTGCTTAAAGTAAAGGGGAAAATCAGAAAGTCATTATGGGAAAACATTTACTTGAGTATTTCCTGACGGTGCCCCTATCAAAGTATCTCTTATCACTGTCCTAATTTTTAAAAAGAAATATATATATATTTGCCATTTACATAAACTTCTTTTTGTAAAGCGACCTTTAACCCAATCGGTGAATTCTGGAATGTCAGAGAGCATCAGTGGCTAAGAGAATAATGGATTTTAGCGTTTATATGATAAGTCGTAGCAGATGGTTTAGCTGTGTCATCAGTCAGGTTACCCGTGCTATCATTTCTGACGTGGGGTGGGGAATTAACTCTTCTCTGAAGCATTTGCCACCTAGCTGAATTGGAATATGACACTGCCCGCTTTCCCAAAAAATGGTCTGTTTTCAGCAAGGGCACATTTGGAGTGTCTTCTTCGTGTTTTAAACACTTCTCTGTTATTTTATATTGATTGGCTATGTTATTCTTTCTCCTCTTATTAATTATACAACATTGTCAACATTTCTCTGGGGTGGAAATAAAAATCTCACTGTCTTTAGTAAAAGTCAAATGTAGCACTAGTGCAGTGGCTCTAAGCTCATTCTCCCTAACCCCTTCCTTATGCCCTCTACAAATCACGCCATTACTTGCATTACACTAAACACATTATGTCTTGCTTGTGCAGTTTTCTGGACCTGGAAGGCTGTTAGGCTTCCTGGTGAACTTCTCTGTTTATCCGGCAAGCCCTACATAGGTATCACTTCCTTGGAGACATCCTCCTGTTTCCTTTATAAGAATGAACTACTTGCCTAATACCATATTTGTATCCATTACAACACTTAACCACCACCCTCCTTGTATTCTTATTTGAGCTGTGTGACTCATCCTAAATCAGACATGAGCAACCATAACCTGTGGATTCCTCTAACTTTGCTACCCAGTGTGGAAACAAAGATTAGATTAGTTGTTTTTCCTCAGACACACCCAGGTATTAACCTTTTACTGGCTGTAAGAAAAACATTCCACTTACATTTGTATGTTCAATAATTCAATTTACTTTCCAAGTGTCATTTTAATAATCAGAAATGGGATTTCTGGGTCACACAAAGGAATGTTTAACTGCTGCTCAAAGGTGTCAACATGCTGCTAAGTGGCTATGGTATGATCTATCAAAAAGGACACTCAAGTAGAAATTAAAATTCTTTAGCATTCCTTGTCACTGACCAGTGACAAGCACTCTTGGACAAGTCTGGTTTCCTCATGAGATCCTGGAGTTCACACACAACCTATACAATGTACTAAACGACCAAAATTTACACAAAGGGACATTCATCACACTAATGATATCCATAGTAACAAAAAAGATACAATTAGTTATACGTGTTAGTTATTCATGTCTCTATGTAATTACAAATATTTGTATGGTATGTGAATTCAACTTTGGCATTTTAAATCTAATCCTTCAAGTATTCTGTGATTCCCTGTTGAAGCTCATGAAGGTGAAGAGTGTTGTCCTGATCACATGGTACGTAATAGAAAAGAAACTCAAGCATGATCCTCTCCATCTAAATTTCATTCTCTTTTGTATCTAGAAATGCTTGGTATTTCTGAACAAATTCTAGCCAAAAAAATTGAAAAGCCCAAGGGTAAATGATGGAGCAAATTTCAGGTATCTTAGAACACCTCATTTCTTAGTAATTTGAACCACCTTATTTTTTAAATTAGACAACCCAGCTGGACCTACGATGGCTTAAATTCCTAATATTTATCCTTTCATTTATCCTAATATTTATCCATTTATTCTTTCTTTTCCCACAGTATATATTCATTAGCCCCAGGATTTACCTTTTTATTGTTAAGTTTTATAAATGTTCTCTATAATCTTAACCACATATTAATCACATGAAACATCCATATATGTGGACAAAGACAGAAAGTAATACATGAAAAAAAAATGATAACAGCTGTTTTGAAAAGTTAGAACTATGGGTAACTTTTCCCCAAAACTTCAGTTAATGTTTTTACATTGTGGTTTGTGTTTTGTTTTGTTTTGGTTTTATCTTGTTTTGTTGTGACTTAGGAAGAAAGAAAGAAAGAAAGCAGGAAGATGGAGAAATGGTCTGGCATATTTAAAATTCAGTTTATCTTAAAACAACCACCAAACTCATTATGAAAATTTAAGGCCTGTGTTAATTAAGCCAGAAGTATCCTTGAGACTATCTACCCATGGCTCAAATATCAATACAAATTTCTGCTAATGATATAAACATTTTAAGAAACACAGGATTATAATAATCCAGAATTTGGATTATTTCTGGTATTTCCTGCAAAAACATCCTAGACTATTAGACATAAATCAGCAAACTTCCACTATAAAACTGACAAGAAAGATAATTCAAAGAGAATAACAATCTGACATTAATTGAAATCTATTTTGGTGATTTTCAAAGTAGTGGGAGAGAAGCTTTCCTAAGAGACCAGAACTGTCAGCCAGGTGACCTTAGTCAAAGAGACCAAAATGCAAGCAGAGGACACACCATCCTTATTTCTGAACTTTTGACTTGACAAAATTCCCTAGAGAAACAACTATGGCCTCTTTATTTTTAATGAGGCAATGAGAAGGGGGAAAAAAAGTCACTTTCCATCACTTCTAACAAAATAGTGAAATTGAGAATGAATCAAACACCAATAAATATCAAGAAAAGAACCTGAGAAAATAGAAAGGTGATACAGTCTACTAAAAACCAGAGGTTGTTAATGTAATAGATGAAAATGACAAATAGAGATAAGAAAACAACTCAACCAAAAATTAAAATATTTCAAATGAGTCCAACATATTGTATAGAAAAAAATAATATGGTATAGGAGAACTCAAGATAAAAGTATTTAACTTAAATTTCATGTTTCTCATATTTTAGCAATGGATCTGGACTCCTCAGTCTTAGAAGGACCTAAGAAAGGAAATAGCCTATTAATGATGTTAAAATATAATATTGTTTATATCTGTGTGTTTTTAAATTTAAATTTCAAAGCTATAACAATGATAAAGCTCAACAATTTAAGCTCTCAAAATACCAAAACGAGCAAATGACTACAACTAAGTGCTAGACTTATTATAAACATACAACTATTTAATAAATAATTTGGAGAAGGAATCAAAATTTTATAAATTCTTATACTGTCAAGAACACAAAATTCAGAATCAACTAAATATACTGTTTATCTGTTATGATAAACCATATTAACTCCCAGGTATTTAAATATTTTAAAAGAACTAATTAGTAAAAACAGAACCTGAAAAGTATAAATCAACTGTTCCTTATAAATTTCAAAATAAGGTTCAATAAGTCATGAACAGCAGTTCTTTGAAATTATTTTCTTTGAAAATTACAGAAAAAAATCGAGTTTTTTTAAGTCATAAATGTCAACACTGTTCTTCAGTTCTCTTTAAACTAAAAAGCTCTTCAGAGAAAAAATTTAGGTACACAATCCCTGAAAGCTATGCCTTTTAAACTTTGTCCATAAGACATATGAATTGTCAAGGCAATCTCTCTCTCCCACAAATCAAAAAGCACGGGGAAAATGGTTCTGCTTTGAATAAGACACCAACAAGGCAATCTAAAAATAAGGTGTATTTAGGGGCACCTGGATGGCTCAGTCGTTAAGTGTCTGCCTTCGGCTCAGGTCATGATCCCAGAGTCCTGGGATCAAGCCCCGCGTCGGGCTCCGAGCTCCGCGGGAAGCCTACTTCTCCCTCTTCCCACTCCCCCTGCTTGTGTTCCCTCTCTTACTGTGTCTCTGTCTGTCAAATAAAGAAATAAAATCTTTAAAAAAAAAAAAAATTAGGTTTATTTGTTCATGCCAAAAAACAATAAAAGATTTTGTTTTTTATAAATGCATATGTTATTACAAGATACCAGTTGTTGAGAACTTAGGGATTGGACCGGCAATACTTTATTTATTGTTGTTTCCAAGTATTTTGCAATTTATAAACACTGGTTTAATTCTGTTTTATTAAAAAAATTTGGGGGGGTATAGTTGACACACGATGTTTTATTTGTTTCCAGTATACAACATAGTGATTCAACTTTTCTATACATCAGGCTATGCTCACAAGTGCAGCCATCATCTGTCACCATACAATGCTATTACAATACCACTGACCATGTTCCCTAGGCCTGTGACTTACTCATTCCGTAACTAGAAGCCTGTACTTCCCACTCCCCTTCACTCATTTTGCCCAACCCCTAACACCCCCTTTCCTCTGGAAACCATCAGTTTATTCTCTGTATTTATAGGTCTGATTCTGCTTTTTGTCTATTCATTTGTTTTGTTTTTTAGATTCCACATGAGTGAAATCATATAGTATTTGTTCTCAGTCTGACTTGTTTCACTTAGCACAATACCCTCTAGGTTCATCCATGTTGTCGCAAATAGCAGGATCTCATTTTTTTATGGCTGCATAATGGAAACATTTTCATTAAAGGAGAGTACACCTCTTTGAACATGCTTGCCAGAAACTTCCCATAATAACATTAGAATAGTTAGAAGTCCATCAAAAAAGGCCAACTAGTCCTTCAGATTTTTTTAACTTTTTGTTGCAAAAAATTTCAAATATACAAAACTATATACAAATATACAATATACAAAAGTATATTTGGAAGAAAATAAATTAAAAAACCAATCTGATACTATATTCAAAATTAAATTCAAGGTGTATTAAAGTAAAAGTTATTAAATGTAAAAAATTGATTAAAAAATCTTTCCAGAAAATCTAAGAAAACTATGACAAACCCATAAGCTATAAGGTTTTACAATCGGCTCAGGTCATGATCCTGGAGTCCCAGGATCAAGTCCCACATTGGGCTCCCTGCTCAGCGGGGAGTCTGCTTCTCCCTCTGACGCTCTTCCCTCTCATGCTCTCTGGCTCTCATTCTCTCTCTCTCAAATAAATAAATAAAATCTTAAAAAAAAAAAATTGTATTGTTAAGAAATAAAAAATCTTTAAAAACCACAGGCAGAGGAAAGGAAACTTTATATAGAAAGAACTATATTCTCCTATATATTTATAAAAGGAAGACAACACAAATTCATTTTTAAGTAGTGAATTTTAACTTGCAAGTAGTGAATTTTAAACCATTTGAAGGTGAGAGGTCTCTGACAATATGATCAAAACTATAGACTCTCTCCCCACAACAATGCTCATTTTTTTTAAGATTGATTGACTGGTTCATTGATTGATTTATTCAGAGAGAGAGAGCAAGAGAGCATAAGGAGGGGGAGCTGCGGAGGGAGAGGGAGAAGCAGGCTCCCCACTGAGCAGGGAGCCCTTGGTGGGCAGGCCCAATCCCAGGACTCCGGGATCATGACCTGAGCCAAAGGCAGACACTTAACCGACTGAGCTACCCCAGGGCCCATCAACAGTGCTCATTTATAAAAAAAAAATTCTGCACATAAATTTGAATGTTTCCCAGACCACCCAATTCCCCAAAACTAATCATGTCCTCCTTTCGTATTAATGGAATTATGCAATATGTGACCTTTTTTGTCTGGCTTCTTTCACTTAACATAATGTTTTCAAGATACACGGATCTCAGAGTAGGACCCCTTGCTTTCAGATACCACTTTTTATAAAATATTAAAAACAGTTCCATATTTAACTATATATAATATCTGTGTTAGCATATTAATAAGTATAACCACTTACGAAAAGCTTTCAGTTTTTGAAGAGGTCTCCTGGCTCACATTTTTACCTCATTCCATTACCAGAGAATATCAATGGAAGGGAAGGCTGAGAAATGCACTTCCAACGCTTTAATCACTTTACTGAGTAACTGGAAATCAAAGTATGAGGGTTGGGATGTAATAAATTAGGTCCACTCTAATAACATCCTCCAAAGTAAACCTCATACTGGCAACCACTTGGTTCCCTGTCCCATCAGGGGGCCAACTCAGCCAACACTTTCATTAATCAACACTGCCCAGTCTGCCCCACAGTTTAAGTCCTTTGCCAATGTGGATGGAAAAGTGTTTGTGATGCACAGAGTACAAAGCAAAAATTTAAGACTGCTGCTTTTATTACTTCCTAGGCTTAGTAAAACAGAGAGGTTTTCTTCATTTTTCAATTCAAATTGGTTGGCAGTGGCTGTGTTGAGATGTATTGTGAAACCATGTTTGGTCTCAGCAGAAGAGAGAGAGATCTATCAGAGCTCTATCAGCCCATGGCTTCAGACAGGGATGTAACCTGGTGGTCTGGCAACATATCCAATTCTACTCTCCCCTGCCTTTATGGAACACCGTCATCTTTAGTACCTGTGGCTTCTCTCTACAAGTCTTCCTAAGTCCACCTTCAGATGGCCTTCTCCTGGAAATCCACACACTCTTTCTGCACAAAAGGGCAAGTGGCAATGGTGTAACTCAATTCAGATGAATTAGGCCTGGCCAATCTTTGTGTCTTAGCTATTAAGCTATACTAAATTGCATAACCCAAAGTCACAGCTGACTCTGTCTGACCCATTAAAAGGCAAATCCCAATGACTAAAATTGTGTCCCTCCATGAGGAGAGATGAGAATTTAAATACCAAGATCGCTAACCTACACATGCTCTCTATGCAACAATCCTTGATTTTAGAAAATGTCCTCTCGTTTCAGACCTTTTACGAAGTCACACATCAATGTAACTCTGATAGAGTGAAAGCGCAGCTGGCCACATCCATTTCAGGCAAGGTAAGAAAATCAATTTCCAAGTAATTTTGCATAGAGAAAATTTATTCCTACCAACTTAAATTCAATTCCTCTGTAATACTCTGGTTCTTTCATACCTTAGTAAAATAAACACTAAGATCTACCAGGTCAGGCCAGAAAGTCTCCTAAATTTTATGTCTATCATTTACCCATTAGCCCTATAAAGATAGGATTTTAGGGCAAATATGCTTTAAAGTTTTATTCAAGAATTTTATGAGTTAAGATGTATTCCCTAGGAGGAGCACCTTAAGTCAAAGAATAGAAATATTTGACTAAATTGTTCCAAGGCAGAATCAAATATTATTAAATGGAAGCTTTTGGAACCTAAGAGGACTTTCATTTTAATCTCCAAAGGCCATGATTTTTTACAAATTATTAAATACACAATATTTTCTTTCCTTGCCACCACACCCTTGAAATGAGGTGTCTCTGGTAGGTGGCTTCACTACTCTACATTCTGTTCATTTTGGAGAGGCTACTCTCAATATCTGAAACCAAGGTAAAAAAAAAAAAAGACTCTTTAATCATCCCTGTACAGTAATCAACACTGTACAGTGTACGTGTGTATAACTGAGGTAGGAAGGAAGGAAAGTGTTAAATATGGGATACTCAAGAAATCAATATTCTAGTAAAATATTAAAGGTATTCTCAGAAATTAGTTAAAGGTACTTAAGCACCTGAATTTACCAGTGCTAGAAGAGCTACAAAAGCTGACTTGTCCTTTTCTTCAGCAACAATACATCATACTGTGAATATAAAAAAACTGTCATCTTCTGAAACAATTCATAATGATGAGAAATTATTTGTGAGTGTTAAAATAAGGGAAGCTTGTATTTTTTAGCCTACAAAATAGGAAGAAAGGAAAACAATGTTTCTTAATGATCTAACTAAAAAAAGCTTATTTAATTTTATTTTAAAAAATAAAATACTTCATTTATAAACAAAGTATTTTTATTAAACTTTTGATATAAACATTCAAAAATAAAAATTTGCTTTAGTTAGTAAAATAAACACACAGTTTTCAGTGAAAGTAACAAAATTATACTTTTGATACCTGAGTTCATCTCTTATTAATGCCCCAAGTATTATCTTCAATTCTGCTTTCTAATTTACTTAGAACATTGAGTTTTAAAAGTCACTGCTTCAAAGTATGAAACCCTCCAAAATCAAGACTTAAATAATAATTATAAATCTATACTGACATGGAAAGACACACTATCTTGATCAGTTTAAAAAAAAAACAAAACAGCAAAATAGGGCACCGGGGTGGCTCAGTGCTTTAGCATCCGTCTCTTGATTTCAGCTCAGGTCATGATCTCAGAGTCATGGGATGGAGCCCCTAGTCCAGCTCTGTGCTCAGCGGGGAGTCTACTTTTCTCTCTCTCTCTCCCCCTCTCCGTATACCTCTCCCACTGTTCAAAGGCACTTGCTCACTCTCTCTCAAATAAATAAATAAAATCTTTTTTTTTAAAGAAAGGAAATGAAGCCTATCTTGGAATGTTTAAAATGTGTATTAATGTTATATCAAATAAAATCAGCTTTTTCTAAGCAAGAAACAATCAAATCATCTTAACAAGTACTTTAAATCTTTCATTTACCTGAAACTAACCTAATGTGTAGTCTTTTCCATGAAAAAAGGTATTTGAGATAAATTTGGAATTCAAGATTTTTATCACTGTGAGCATCACTCAAGTTGATCTCGATATTAAAAATGCATTGCCTACAAGTTGACTAATTTGGTGGTTGCTATTAATAGGATTCTTTACTTAGATCACGAAGAATAGGAAATAAAACAAATGACTACTTGAAGTGACTTGAGCAGGTATATTTTCTATTAAGAGACTAAATAAAGAGATGTTAATAGTACTAGGGAGTTTTCTTTCCTTTTCTTTTTTTTTTTTTAACACTAGGAAAAATGTTTGCATCCAAAGACTATAAGGCACAATTATTTTAGATAATGTCCATGAACCTGGAACAAGGTAAAAGCCCATGTTATTTGCCTTAGCCCTTTGCCAAAACAAACCAGGGAATGTGACTTCTTTGGAAAGTCAGTGTCCAACCAACGATCCGTTCATATTTTTGTTATGTGCAATAAAATCATAATAGCCAATCTGCCTGGTGCTATGTTCCCATTAGGTCTTACAACCTAAGCCCAGCCAGCTCAAATCTAATCAGACCAAACAGCTGTTTTAACAGTTGGGTTTCTCCAAAATTAAAATATTCTATTCCTGACAGTGCCTAGCAACTCAACTGTTGAAACAGCTGCTCAAGTTGAAGAGGTAAAACCACGTGTACATACAGTCTTCTTCCCATTTGCAACTGCTATGAGATTCTTTCAGAATAGAAGTTCCTAAACTTAAGTTCATGTTGACATTTCCCAACCTGTTTAAAATTTTATACTTGCACTGCCTCTCTCTCTGACCTTCCGTCAATATTTCTGCCATCATCATCTCTCTTGGTGTTTGCCCTTTGTCTCCTTCATACTCTAAACCATAATTACCAGCTGGGGGTTCTGTACTTCCCTCCTTAGAAATATCATCTGTGTGCTTTATACTCTTATTCCTCTCTCTATTGTCTTAGAAGTATTTTTACTTCCTATGAAACAGAGGTGGTAACTCAGGAGTCCCCAGACTCCACTAAGTGATATATTCTTTCCAATGACTTACATTAGCACTATTAAGGTTAACTGTTGAAGTAAGAACCTTAAAAAATTTCTTAAAATGCTCTCTGGCTAATGGTTTTCATTTTTGGTCATTTTATAAATGTTTTCAAAATTCTGGACTTGTCACCATGATCTCATTCAGATATGTTTGTTCAATTTTTTAATACTTACGTAGCTGAGAAACCTTTTCACCAACAGTCCTATTACCAATGAGTAAGTACTTTTGTCTGTCCATCTCTCTACCCAACCTTTCCATCCATGCATTCATTATTTTTCCAGCACCTTCTCATCTTAAAATTTTGCCAAGCAGACTGGATATACACAGACTAAATTGACTCTGATATGCTCTTAAAAGTCTACAAAAGGTCTTGACGCTGATTTTGTAACATTTGCTTTCTCCCCTCATAATGTCCTCACTCCTTTAAATTGTACTGCATTACAGATAATTTAAAATCCTGGCTCCCAGGGTCTAAGAATAGATTTACGGCAGGACCCAGACTCATCAAACCAGAACAAACCTACAAAGACGCTGAACACGTTTCAAGATTACAAATTTTTTCCTGCAGCAGCTCCAGCTCTTCCGCTAGGTTATGTACAGCGTGATTCTGGCACATTAATCTTAGAAACAACCTCTCTCCTGTGCCCCACTTCTCAGTGGGGGAGGGCGGAAGCCAAAGATACATTTCAACAAGTGCAGATACCATAAATGAAAAGGTGCTCACAGACCTCTTACCCAGCAACCCAGTCCTGGGGCAACACGACTCCACAAGGCAGACACTGGAGTGCTCTGTGAAACAGGGCTCCCGGGCTGGAAGTCATTTTAATATGTCATGTCAAACCCTAAATTACCAGCATTGTAAAGCTCAAGTTTTTAATTAAAGGAGACTTTGAAATACTGGCTCTGCTGTCACTATCCCATTACCACCATGTCAGTGCAACACTAGCCCCGAAGTTACCTAACTTTGTTTTTGAGTCGGTCTGCAGAACAGGATTCATTCTTCCAGCTTACAGTATTGTTAAGATCAGTTTTGCTTCACAGCGCTAAACATAGAAAAGTTTTCATTTTTAATAAGAGCTTAGATAAATAACCCTAAGTCCCAAAGGACCTCGTTAAAGCAGCCTCATAAAAGTTTTACACTTGCATATGAGTTTGAAAAAAAAAGTGTCTACCTAGCAGTTTGAGCTCCTGCTGACTTCTCTAGCCTTGGGGAAGTTATTGTTGAAATTCATATGTCTTGCTATTTCTGATGATTTAAAGCAGTCTATTATGATAAATCACCATGAAGTACACTAAATGAAAGACACTGTTCAAACAAAAATTTCAATTTTAAATACACAAAATACACACAATGCACTCATCCGTATGTTTAAATAGCACTAAGGTTCTTATACATTACTCATCTAGCCACATATTTTATCCCTACAGCCTAGGATGCAAAAACATATTTTGTACTAGGTGATCTATTTTCCCTTTCTTTTTTTAGGAGGTCATTTCAACACATTTTTGACGCTACTCTGGAGAATTAAAGTCCACACAGGAAAGTTCCAACAAAATTGGAAACTAAATCAGTTGGAATAACAAGAACATAGTAGTGGGCACTGTTAACATTTCTTCATATCCCTCACAGGACCTGAGAAGATCAAGACTGACACAATATATTTAAAAGGTGAGAGAAGGATTGAAAACAGAACAGAATCTTGTATGTTCAAACAATAAAACACTAGAAAAGGCTTTTTAAAAATGCCTCAGTACACAGCACCTCATCTTGCAATATGGTAAGTGCCTAATTAATATTTACTTAGTGAACTTGAAAGGAATCAGCTTATAAATCATTTTCTGCCATTTTATCCCATTATGGGACATTCATCATTCGTGCTTCTCAGGCCTTGGAATCAGTGACCAGGAATCTTCACCCAACTCTGAAAATTTGTTAGATTTCAATGATAGAACTTCAGAGCATAATCCACCTTGAGAGGAATTAAGCCCCTCTGCAATATTACTCACATGTGACTATATGGTCTTTGCTTGAAAAACTCCAGTAACAGGTAGACTCACTGCAAAGCAGTTCTTTAACCGGAGTGAAATCTACTCTTCAGAACCTGAGCCTTTCAGAAAATGTCTCGCAACATCTAACACTTTCTCCTGATTTTTCTCTAAGATAAACATTCCCCATTTCCTCTAATAGGAAATATATCCCATTTCCTAAACATTCCTCTTTTTTTATGACCATTTATTCAAACAGCCCTACCATTATCTTCATCAGTGCAGAATGAAAATCTGCAAAGGATCTTATATGTCATCAGACTCTTTCACATATATCAGTTCATTTAGTCTTCACACGAACATTGTAAAATGAGGTTTCATTACACAGACTTTACAGATAAGCAAAATTAAGTTCAAGAGGTTAAACGACATGCATATGTCCTCACAAAAGAATCAGGGCTCAGATCAGTACCTCTGATTCCCCAGTGTTTTCCATTACACTTTTTAACCTCAGTCTTTTCACCTGTAAAATGGGGGAAATAGTATTTGCGCTTTAAGCCTCAAAGGTTTCTTGTGAATATCAAATGAGATTACAATGTATAGAAAAAAACATAAAAAGCAGGTTTTTATTGCTAAAATCATTCATATGCAGAAAATCTAAGCTCTTTCAAGTATTTATGAGTAGGAGAAGTCTGAGTCACAGGTAATGTGAATGTCATCATTCTTTGCTTCCTGAATTCAAAGCATATGGCAACTAATGATCTAGGAATATTAACGAGACTAACCCCTAAAAAGATATGGGAAAGTCATTCATCCTTTGGAATTTAGAATTCAATTAAGAAAGCACTTTCCTAGAAAAATTATTTAATTTTTGCTTGTAATAAATGCTTAGTACTCTGTCAGCCTTGTAAATTACATTACAGTATGTTACGGATTTTTGTGGACTAGCCTGGAAATTTATTTGACATTTATAACATAATTCTATGAGAAACACTGTTGTAGTTCTAGGAAAGAAACTTTGAGATATACCCATTTGTAAGGAAAGAAGAACCTTTTCTTTTCCCCTTTATTAAGGCCTATTAATAATTTTCTAATGCATAATAGGATATTTTAAGTAATTACTTTAGTCTTATTTTTCAAGGGGAATAAAGTAGAAGTATACATCCTAGAGCTAGTTGATGAATGGAGAATTGACTTTCAATTCAGGTACATTTTATCAGGTACTGCTGCAAAAACACCACGATAATGTGAGGATTTCCTTCATTTAATTGTTTTCTAGAAGTATGAATTGATAAGCAGAAACCTATAATAAATTGCCTGTTTCTCAATGAAAATGATTTAAGCTAAATTTTAACAAGTGTTTTGTCAAAAATTTGAAAGATACACCAAAGTATAAATAAACATAATGAACACCCACATCCCCATCATGAGCTTCAACATTATCAATGGCTAATCTTGTTTCAGCTGTATACACCAAATACCCTCAGCCCCTGATTTTTTTTTAAAGTCAATTTCACAAATACTATCATGTTACCTGTAAATATTTCAATATGTACTCTGAAAGATAGGGACCCACTTAAAAATATACCCACAATATTATCATACCTAAAAAAAATTAACAGTAACTCTTTAATGTCATCAAATGTTCACATCCTCAACTGTTTTAAATTTTTTTTCAGTTCGTTTGAGACCCACATAAGTTCTATAATGTATTGTTTATTAAGTCATATGTTTCTTTTAATCAATAGATTCTCTTTCTCTTTATCTTTTTTCCCCCCCTTGCTAACTTTTCATTGGAAACCAGGTTGTCTTGTAGTGTTTCTCAGTCTGAATTTTGCCAATTACAACGTGAGGGTATAATTTAATATGTTCTTCTCTCCTGAATTTCCTGCAAGCTGAGAGTTGGATCTAGAGACATGACGAGGTTTGCTGCGTTGGGGAAGCTTACTTCATAGGTAGGGTTATATACTTCTGCCAGGAGACATATAATCACCACCCCCACCACCACCCTTTATCTTTTTGTGATGTTCCCAAGTTCCATGATTTCATGATGGGTCAGTAAATGGTGATATCCTAATTCTAGGATTTCTTTTTGATTGATCAGCTGGAATCTTTCTATAAAAAGAAACTTCCCTTCATTATCTATTTGGTTACTTTGAGGTAGGGTTCAAAGAAGAAAAGCAGGATAAATGGTAGATTTTGCCCCCCCTTTATCATCCAGTTTTCAAAGCAATGAGATGGCTCACTAGCATCTTCCAAAAGTAATGACCAGTGAAATTTCTTGGATTTTTTTTTTTTTAGTATCATTAAGAACTTATGGATCTAAACATATTTATTATTTTATCCTTATATTAAGTTATTACCCTTACTGATACTCAAATCAACCCATCTTTAGCTAGTGGAGCCTATTCAAGTTGCCTCCTTAGTCCTTTTGACATGACCCTGATATCTGATAACTTATTTTCAGTTAGGACAAGATATTACAAGTTCTTCTTGTACACTACCTGTACATACCTGCAATCACCCATTCCTGGATGGAATCTTGGTTGCTTTTAGTGGGAAATGGCAACTAAAAACCAAATAATCTGGGTTCTAGGAATGCACCGTCACTGGGTTAGTCAATATTTTTAGGCCTTTCTCAGCAAATAAAGCTAAAAAGTATTATCTTTTAGGATTAAAATAAATCATGTATTTATTTTAACGTTCTATTGTAAACCTAGGACAACAGTTTTACTTAACCTCATCAATCTTGCATCTGTATCTTTTTCCCTTGCCCAAACTCCCAGTTTTCATGACACTAACAAAATTACTCATTTGACTTACCCTAAAATGCATATAAACAGTCTCAGTGTATCAGTACCACACTATCACCAATAGTATGATTATTGAAGAGATTTTAAGGTTTTCTTAAAGTTTTCTTTTGTTGTATTACGGTATGTCCCAAGAAAGATATGCAATCCAGCTACCGTGTTTTAAAGTCTCTTGGAGCCCTTCCTCTTTATGCATTTATGTTACCAACTTACATTCTTTCTTTTTAAATTTCCTTTAGATTTTTAGGGATGGCTTTTAAAAATTATATTCTGTTTTATAATTAAGTAAAATATGTACCTGTTCCAAAGACAGAGCTATAAAATCAGGTAAATTTTAAAGAGTCCAATTTCTATTTTTGTTCTATTCGTCTTCTTATCGTCCTTTTATAAATATCATTTAAATTTTATGTTTTATCCTTTCATTTTTTTAAATACAAGCAAATATATTCATATTCTTCAGCAAACAATAGCCTACTATATACTTTTCTTCAAAAATTTTCCTCACATTTTCCTCACATTTTCTTCTTCACTTTGCCATAGCGCTACCTGTCATAACTTTTTATGGTTGTATGGTTCTTAACTGCAAGCATGCCTCAAAATTTATCTAGTCCTCTCTTGACAGACATTTGGGTTGTTTCTTTGTTTTATTCATTCATTCATGTTACTGACAATACAAATAGTACTAAGAATAGTCCTGTGTGTTTGTCCTTTCATTTTTGGCCAATGTCTAATTGAAATAAATTTACAGAAGTGAGACGGCTCCGTCAAAAGGTAAGTACACTTAAAATTTTGCCACATTCCTCTCCATAAGGATTTTATCATTTTGTGTTCCCAGTATTGTACAAGACTTCCCATTTCTGCATAGTTTTACCAGTAGAATATGTTGTCAAACTTCTGGATTCTTGCCAATCTAATAAAATCTAATATAATGTTTCATTTTGTACTTCTTTTATTAAGAGTGAGCTTGAACAGGGGCGCCTGGGTGGGCTCAGTCATTGAGCGTCTGCCTTCGGCTCTGGTCATGGTCCCAGGGTCCCGGGATGGAGCCCCTCATCGGGCTCCCTGCTCAGTGGGAAGCCTGCTTCTCCCTCTCCCACTCCCCCTGCTTGTGTTCCCTCTCTCACTGTGGTGTCTCTCTCTGTCAAATAAATAAATAAAAATCTTAAAAAAAAAAAGAGTACGACTGAACATCTCTTCATATGTGTAAGAGTTCTTTTGCATTTCTTTTCCTATGAAATATCTGTGCACATCTGTAGTCCATTTTTCTATAGGGTTTTAGCTTGCTTTCTTCTCTGTGTGTAGATTTTCATATATGAGGGTTATCAGCCTTTGTGGTTGAATTTTTAGAGTTTTCATAGTTATTCTTTTTTTACTTTATGATGCTTTTTTGTTGAACAAAAGTTTTTTTTTATTTTTATGTAATCAAACTCATCATTCTCTCATTGCTTTTAGATTTTGAGAGAGAAAAATTTTCCTCACTCCAAAGTGATAAAAGAATTCACCCATAATTTTTTTTTGTTAAAACCTCTGATCTACTTGGAATGCGTCATAGTGTATGATGTGAATACTAAAATCTTATTTTTTCCTTGTATGTACCCTACCATCCAAATACAAATTATAAATTCTACATTCCCTCACCAATTTGTGTAACCACCTTTATTATATATTCTATGTCCATATGAGATCAGGTCTATTTCTAATGGATTTCAATGGTCTGTCTATTCATGGGTCAGTACAGTACCATTTTAATTACAGTATCTTAATAATATGCTTTAATATCTGATAGGGCTAATCTCTCCCATGATTTCTTTTATTTTTCAGGGTTTTCCTAATTATTTTTGTTTCCAAATGAACTTTATAATCAAACTGTCTAGCTGAAAACAAAACAAAATCTTATAGTATTTTTAGAGTTTTATTTTATTGGGTTTATATATTAATTTAGGGATGACTGACATTTCAATGACATTTAACCTTCTTATCCAAGAATATGGCATATATTTCCATTTATTTTAGATCACTTTTGAAGTCTCTTTCAAGAGTATTTTATAATTTTCCTCATACAAGTTTGGAACATTTCTTAAGTCAATGTGTTCTGTCTTTTTCTATTGTAAATGGACTATTCCCTTCCATAATATATTCTAACTGGCTTTTGATTATATATTAAAAAATAGTAACCTTTACATAATTTGCTAATTTAATAAATTATCTTACTGTTTATAGTAGTTTTTTCATGGATACTTTTGTTTTTTCCTGATATGTAATCATAACACCCTCAAATAGTTTTATTTCTTCTTTTATAATTCTTATGCCAAATTCTCTTGTCTCACTGAAGTAGCTACTACTATCTCCAACACAATGTGAAAGAGTTAAAAATTTTAAAGTTTTAAAAAAGAGCCAGTATTTAAATTAATCACACTAATAATTAGGAAAATACTATTTATAATAACAAAATATCAAAGCAGCCAGTTATAAAATGTTGACCATGATGTGAAGCAACAGGAAGGTTTATAATGCTGGTGAGGGTGTAAATCTGTACAGCTACTTTGGACAGCTACCTGGAAGTATCTAATCATACTGAAATGTACTCTATGACTCAATCATTCCATTTCTTAGTGTAAAGAAAAGTTCAAACTAACAAAGAGAGATGAATAAGAATGCAAACTGCTGCATTATTTGTAATAGAAAAAAACTGAAAATAACTTGAATGTCCATTGAAAGGATACATCAATAAATAAGTTGTGGTATATTTTGATAAAGGAATATTTTACAAGTATCAACATGGAAAAACCTTAAAAAATGTTTTAAAAAGCAAGTTGAAAAAAATAAATACAACAGGAAACCATCTACATGGCATTAAAAACATATAAATTCAGAGCATATAATCTTAGTATTTATATTTAGCAAAAGTATAAAAGTACACATATTTAGTAAAAGTATGCATGGCAATCAATAGTATACACTCTTATTGATAGAAGTATTCATGGCAATGAAAAACACCAAATTTCAGGTACCACATTTCCTCCAGGGAAAGATAACAAGGGATGGATTCAGAGGAAGCTTCAACTGTTTTAATGTTTTATTTTTAAAAATTACCTATCTACCTACCTACCTATCTATCACAAATACGGTAATATGGTAAGGTGTATTAAAAACAGGGAAGAAAACAGATATTCATTATATTATTCTCCAATGACTATTCTATAAATGCCAAACAGTTCATAGCAAAATGTAATTAATTAGATTATAAACTTGGTCAGAACTCTTAGGAAATTAGCTAAAGTACTCTGAGAGATTGGCCCCCTGACTGAAGTATAATTTGTGAGGAAAACAAATACTCTCACTGACATAACCAGCAATACAGACAGAACTCTTAAACAATTAGCTTCAAATACAGATGCATGCATTTGGTAATTGCTCTTCCATGCTGAGCAGCGAAGTGTTCAGCCAGTGTTCACCAGAGGTCCATATGAGTATACACTGGGTATTGCGCTTGGGGAACGGCAGGCACCTGGACAGCCACAGTCAACAGAAATAAGATGAAATGTATAAAACACTGACATGATCTACTACGTGCCATTTCCATTCCTGACATTTTCTAAACTAGATTATTAATAAAGCTTGAGAAATGTCTTAGATATTTAAGGATAAACATTTAGCACACTGGAACCAAAAGTACAAAGCAAAACCAGTGTTGCCAGGAAATTAATTGCAAGAAAACGGAATCAGACCAGAAGTTCCAGGATTAAAGCCCAGTACTAAAGTAAGTATCACTTTCATCTGGAAGAATCAATCCAGAACTCTTAGTGACAAGAGAGTTCACAACACTTATACAAAATGAAATTAGAAAGGAAACAGACCTGAATCTTGCCCTCAAGAAACTTATTTCAAAATAACGTATGTATCATTTATATATCGGGTTTATGAAATCTTTGGCTAAAAAAGTAAAATGTTAGGCTGTCCAGACAAATACAGAGGAAGCAAGAGCTCCTTTATAGTAAGAAATTACACAGGCCTCTCCCACTTATGCCCTTTATGGCTGAAGGGCCTTGTTAGCAGTTTAGGCCCCAGTGTGTTTACCTCGGATCCAGCATCATTAACCCTTGCTCTCTGCTCTACAAATCTCATTTCTCCAGGAGGCTGTCCAGATAGCCACTTTTTCCTTGACCAGGACAGCAATTACTCCTGTCGGGCTTGAAGAGTCAATATTAATGTATTACTTCCCTTTAACACAGGCCGCTACATGACATGTAGTACATGTAGTACACTCACTCATCAGTTAGGAAAGTGCATTTTACCTACCATTTTTTGCCACAAGAATGCCAACCTCATTTCATTAGTAAAAAGTAAAGGTCAGCAAACTTTTTCATAAAGGGTCAGATAATAAATATTTTAGACTTGTTGGACATCTGTCACAACTACTCAACTCTGCTGCTGTATATGGTAAAAGCAGCCATAGAAAATGTTTATGTAAATGGGCGTGGCTGTGTTTCAATACAATTTTATTTACAAAAGCAAGGGGGGGTGGATCTAGACTTGTTCTGCTGGCTACAATTTGCCCACCCCTGATCCAAAGCAAGCAAGCACACTTTGAAAGAGAATTGTTCCATATAACCATGTTAGTTCTTTTCACTTTTTAAAGTTCAATTCATTCCAGTCTTCATCAACAAATACACATCAATTACTTATATATAAGAGATGTTTCCCTCAGTGAAACCTTTCTATTTCTCTGGGCCCCACTGCTGTATTTCCTCCGAATAAAAACAGATCTGTAGCCTTTCAGAGATTAAGAGCCCTGTTTAGAAGCTGACGCAAGCTTTGGACACTTGCCATAAAAATGCACATACATAACACACATAATTTTTTATCCAATTTCATGGGGTTCACAGACACCACGAAATTTGCTGGAAGTGAGGGCAAAATGTCTTAAGAACTCCAGGTTTCTGTCTTATCTCTTGAGTTAGTTACCTACTGCTACATAATCACCTCTAAATTGGGCAGCTTAAAACAACAAACATCAGTTTCTGTGAGACAGGAATCTTGAAACAACTCAGCTGGGTGGCTGTGGCTCAGGCTCTCTCATGCGGCTGTAGTCAAGATGTCAGCAGGGGCTATAGTCATCTGAAGGCTGGGCTGGGGCCCCAGGGTCCTCATGCTGGTAGCTGGATCCCCTGGGATTGAGTGAGACACATAGACAAGGAATTCACTGTGCCTTTTATGATCTACTCTCAGAATTCACCCTCTGTCACATCCACTTTGTTCTATTCATTAGAAGTGTTTCACTAGGTCCAACCCACACGCAAGGGACGGGAATTAAACTCCATTTCTTAAGGAGAGGAATAAAGAATTTGTGGGCATATTTTAAAACCATCACATATCTTCAAGTCACCCAATGATACCAAGAAGGTGGGATTCTATTTAATCTGCCTGTAATACCTCAGCTTTCCTAGCACCATGCTTATCAAATAAATACCTGGCACTGATTCATTAATACACTGAGTTAGGCAGGAATCAGGTGGTTTTTCAAAATAACCCTGTGAATTTGGTATATATCAACAGAATCTTTAGTTATTTAACTTGGGCAAATGAATTAAACTATAAAATAAAGAATGGATGATGATTCCTGAGGTATGTTGCCATGGCTTACAAGTAAATCTTCTTCCCCCCAAAATTTTGGTTTATGGAGATTTATATAAGAATGTAAGAAGGACAGATTTTGTTGACAAGAAAGAGTTATCATTTTGAAAATAAAAAAAAAAGAGAACAATAGCATAGCAATTAGCATAGCTAATTAAGATTTACCTTCCAAACTGGCTAAACAAAAACTATCTTCCCCTGAGCATTTCCTGAATTCCCAACTTTTGGAATTTTCCCTTAAGGTTTTTCACCAAGGCTTTGATTACCTATAAACCTGCCAAGCACATAGCCTCAGGAGGTAGAGCTGCCAGGCATAATCAATATGGTTGGAAAGAAGTAGATGTACGTGTCACATTAGCATTATCAGTGTCACCTGCAAAAGTCCCAAGTACATCAATAAAAAATTAAGATCTTCATGCAAAAAAAGTCAGAAGTTAAAAATTTTCCATTAAATTTTCTTTAGTTTCAACCGATTTCAGTGCAAATATGTACAGAGTTTATATAAATATTCCAAGATGTCAAATAAGCCCTCCAACATTTATAGGTCATGCCTCCAAGGTACAGAAATGGGATCTGTAGTTAAGTCTGTCTCTGTAAAAACATCTGCATTCTTTAGGGAAGGGAAGATAAAGTAGGAGAAACTGAATTTTCCAAGGGAAGTGTGAGTTGGAACTGTTGGTTACCTCTCCACCCCCTCCCCTCCTTATGGGACCCGGGCACTACAGTGAGTAACACTTGGCCACACATGTATACTTGCAGAAGAGATCCAGTAGTTGTTAATTCCTCATAGGCCAGCTTATTTCTAGCTCCCAATCCTGGGAGCCCAGCACACTGGACAAAGTCCAACATGAGTGGCTGGTGTACATATTGATGCTGTTGGACATATTTTATATTATAAACCATTCTAGGGATTACTTCTATTTGAGTCCCCCAATAAGAACTAACTTTGCCTTTTGGGTATTTTCCATGAAGTCACCAGAATACACAATACAGATACTAGATTAATACCAGTTGTAGGTGAATCCCATTCCTAGACTATATGTTCTACAAAGTTTTTATTCACCAATGTGTACCTATCACCTGACACACTATTAGTTGAATGCATGAACAAGCACATAAATAAACAAATCTTCTACCTTACCTGTGTGGTACAGTAGGGCAAGGTTCTTGTGAATGTGTATGTGTTAGCAAAATACAATGCACTATTTGAGTGGCTTAAAACATACTAACCTTAAATAAATATAAATTCTCTTATGAATTCCCTTCCTTTGGTATACAAGCACTCATGGAAATTATCAACAATTCACTGCCCTCCTTCAGTCTATTCTCCTTGCTGGATACAACCGAGCTGTACTTGGCGTATGCTGACACCTACTGGCTGACAGAAAATGTCTTCTGTGTGTATATACTCCAGTCTCTTTCTTCCTTAAATTCTTAATTGCCAACTTTGATTCATTTAATATCAGAGAGTCTCTCTTTCTATATTCACTCTGCTCCACTGATATATAGGATCTTCTTGTGCAATTTTTCAAAAGTATATTCTTTAGACCTAGTGTTCCCATGAAAAAGTGTTCCATAATCACATAAGATTCACAAGTGCTAAGTACTGTATGCTTCTTAGTAATTCACCCTGAACTTTACTGCTATTTGAGCAGTCTAGCAGTAAAAATGCTTACATACAATTTCACTGAGCCCACTGATTCACAAATTTATTAACAAAAATGACAATAATAAGCAATAATTATTGTATGATATGAATCTCAATTAGTATTATTTGACTATTGCATCCTTTTTTGCTCCCACAAAAAAACCTATTAATATCTTTTAAAATACATTTTGGGAAATGCATCCTGCAATTTCCCATCTTTGTTCAGAATTCTCCTCTTCAACCTCCAGCCCCCATTATCTTTCCATCCCTTAATTCTCAGATCAAATGCTACCTTCTCTATGGAATTTTCCTTAATTAGAACTAATGAGAAAGCCCTTTGTTCATCTCTATCATAGGACAGAGCATGTGTACCTTTTAGAGCTTTTATGTAACTTGTTAGTTTCCAAGATTAAACACTGAAACTCTGGAAGTAAAAATTCTGTCTCATTTATATTTTTATCTTCTATATCTCTAAGCAGAAAGTTTTACACACAGGAAGCCTAAGTGAATGTCTGCTGAACTAAATCTGAGGCTAAGCACTGCATTCATTAAATACTTGTAGCAAGAGAAAACTAAGCCTTCAGTTTATAAGACAAACTAAATACAACAGAGATCACACTCTTTAAAATGCTTCTAAGTGTCCCAAAGTCATGGAACTGCATAAAGTTAAGTATACTTACCCCAAAAGATGAGGAAATTAAGAGCCAGATTAAAGGCTATCACTTAGTCTGGCAACGTAGCTAGTCAATGGAAAATCTGGGACAAGATTCCATGTCTGACTCCAATCCCATACTCTCCCTGTTGTAAAGTGTCAAATATCCTCCTACAACTTCTAAGTGCCCCAAATATTTCAGGTCATCTCAGTATCAAATGCCCTAACAATCACCCCCAATTACAGATGGGAGAATCATTCCTGTGACTGACTGACTTCACACTGAAGTCCCAAGTCAGATTATTAAATTTAAGAAATACATTTCTACAACTGCATCATGAAGCCCCATACCCAACTTTTTCAACTAGAAGATAACACGGTCACTTTTATTTTTCTAGGCTCACTCTACTCTTCTAGAAGACATTTACGGAGTTATATGTAAAGTGAACATTACATAGTTTGCATGTTTCTATAAGCATCTGAAAAACCGTTTAGGTAGGAATTTTGCTAATGACAAGGCATTTCCAAATAATCTCCCACCCTAAAGTTCTGTTTTTACTGCAGTTGTTTTTTAAACACCGACCAAATAGTTTCATCAAAGAGGTAAAAAGTGGCTGGTAAGCCAAGGTGGATCTGAAGGTTTTACAATGACTAAGGCTGTCACCCCACACTGGGAGAAGAATGGGGTGAATATACAAGCAGTTATCGGAATTAGGTCCAAAGAAGGCCAGGGAAAGCAAATCAGGTAGGAGACCTAAATGAGAACTCAATATGGAGAATGTTGAAAAAAATAAAGTATTTGGAAAGGAGCCGAGCATGTGAGTCAAAGGTGGAAAAGAGAGCAAAGGAGGTCAACCCAAAAAGTGTTAATATGGTTAGAAGCCATTTGTGAGTACATGGTGTAAAAATAGACTAAGATGGGCTTGGGAGCAGCAAATTAAGACTGGTGCTTGCAACCAGCGGGGGAAAAGAGTAGAGACTGAAATTAGGTTTAGAAGCAGAAGCCAAGTTTAGGCTTCATTAGGTAGGTAAAAAGAGTGGATTAGTTAGTCTTACTTGGGAGCTAACAGGAAGGAGCCTTGATGATATCAATCTGAAGAGTCCAAAAGCAAGACTTAGTAAATAAATCCATTCCCATCCTTTTCTTTTTCTTTTTTTTTTTTTTTTTTGCTTTTACAGGCAGTGTTTTTGATGGTGGTCTGTAAATACTGACACAAGGACACATAGCAGACATAACCAAGGGTTTAGAAGACGGACCTGTTTTCGAATCCTGAATCTATTACATCTTAGCTGTGCCTCACTGGGCCAGTAACCTCAATTTCGATGACTTGTTCTAACCACAGCACTTTCCCACACACGTTAAAAGGATTCAATGATATGGTATATTACAAAGCTTAGGACAAGTCTGATGTATAGTAAAAGCTCAAAGATAGTAAATATTATTATTAGATAATTAAAACCACAATACTTAACCTTAGGAAAGACTTTAAAGAGGAGGGGATTTATAGCAAGCTTACAAAAAAGAAGAGGATATAGATGCACAAAAAAATAAAAAAAGTATTACCCCAAGAAAAAGGAAAGCAGAATGACAGTCTATAGTGTCTATATAAACCTTATTTGAACCCACAGACACTTCTATTCAGAAAACTCAACTATGCCTGAATAACTTTTCAGAGTTAACTTGAACAACCTAGCACATACAATGTCAACTGTGACTTCCAACCTCCCCCTTTCGGCCTTATCGATTTAGAAACAAACTCCGTGATAAAATTAGTAAGGTTAAGTCACTTCACCAGTAGAGGTATCATTATTTTATGTCGCTAAAAGGAGAAAAATGATGGAAATAAGAGATGCTAAGAAAATAAGAGTTAAAAAAACCCCAGAAACACACAGGGCTTAGAATAAATTTTTATATATTTATCTTCATATAATTCCCCAGGATGTCAGGAATAGTTTATGAGCCATGTACAATAGAAGAAAAAATTTTTAGGTCTGTTAATGAAGACCTTACCCATGTAACAATATTTATAAACAAAGATATCCATTTCCATATCAATCCCTTTCTTATAGAAATATTAAAAAAAAATAAGGACATTGGATGAAATGGAAAGCTTAGACTCCTATGGGTAATTATACATTTTTTTTAAAGATTTTATTTATTTGACAGAGAGAAAGAGAGAGCACAAGCAGGGGAGCAGCAGAGGGAGAGGGAGAAGCAGACACCCTGCTGAGCAAGGAGCCCGATGCAGGGCTTGATCCCAGGACCCTGGGATCATGACCTGAGCCAAAGGCAGACACCTAACCAAAGGCAGACTGAGCCACCCAGGCACCCCTAATTATGCACTCTTAAACACAATGAACTATATATGATCTGCACAGATGAATGAATATTTGAGAAACTGTGGAATTCCATTCTGATTGGACATGACAGAAGATGTGTCAGGCATAGGACAAGGCAGGGCTAAAGTGGTTAAATCAGAGCTAGGCTGTAGAAGAACTCAAAAATGATCCAAGGAGATAAAGATTTTGGGTAGGCAGAAGGAAGCAAGGGAGTGATGTGATTGGGGATCGCTAGGCTGGCTTCAGAATGTAGGCTGGATTAGAGAGTTCTGGCAGGCTCAAGAGACGCACATAACCTCCACATGAAGAGTATTGAACACGTGAACTAGGCTGGCAACAATACTAAAGAGAAAAAGAATAGATATGAAGAGATTTTGAAAGAACACTGGACATTGACCTCCTAACTGGTTGGAAGTAGGGTAATTGGGAAACAATTAATGGCCAACTTCAGGATCTGAGCCTGGTGACTAGGAGAATCAAGATGTCATTGATAGATACAAATGGGAGGAAAACATATGTTCACCAGGAACGTTAATGAATTTCTTCTACCTCGCACATATTGAATTTGAGTAGCCAGTGGGATATCTGGCAGAGATAACCTAGAAATAAGATGGAGATATAAACAAAGAACTTAGAGAAAGTTAGGTCTGAAAATGTAGAGTTGAAAGTTTTTACTCAATAGAAATTAGACTTTCTACCATGAGAGCAGATGAGCTTTAGCAAAAGGGAAAAAGAAGTCGGGGATACAGTTGTCAGGCTATAGGAAAAGCAGAGATGGTAAGAGAGGAAGGGAAGAGGTCAAAACAAAGGAAAGGGAGGATGAAAAGAAGCCAGAAGAAAACCAGGAGAATGCCAGGGCAAAGATGTCCAAGAAGAAATGGTGAATAAGGATGAATGTGCAGGACTGAGAGAAAGCAAACGATTTTGCTTACCAAGTGACCATTTGAGATCTTTGGATCATCACTTCAGTGAATAATTGAAGTAAAAGCATAGGTGGACTTGTTAGAAAGAAGATCTCCTTAAACATGATACAAAAGCAAAAGCCTGCCAATTCTGATTTTAATTTTGATAGGATCAAATTATGATAGGAGCCTAATTTTGATAGGATCAAATATTTCACAAGACATTATAAACCAAGTTTAAAAGTAAGCTACAGGCTGGAAAAAAATATTTCCAACAGATAAAGGACTACTAAGATTCACAATCTGTAAGAAATCCTAATACCAAACACAGGCACGCGCACACATACACACACACAAACACAAACACACACACACACTCACACAAATTTAAGTAGGCAAAATAACATGAACACGCTATTCACAAAAGAGAAAACTGAAATGGCTGGTAAACATAAACATAGATGTTCAACCACTAAGGAAAACACTCATTTATAAAAGATGCAGTTCTACCAGACTGACCAAAATTAGTAAACCTGATGGTATTAAACACTGGAATAGGTATGAGGAGAAGGGTAAAAGTGCCAAAGAGAATAGCCCCTAGGAGAACAACTAGACAATATCTATTAAAATTTAAAACATCAGTAGTAAGGGCCACTCCCACTCTCTAATAAAAAAGAACCAGAGCTCCTTGGTTGGCAGAGTCCAGGGCTGGTGCAGGGAAAAATAGGAGTCTGGGGCATTCTGCAGTATCGGAAGTAAAAGGGTGATCAAAAATTAAAAGTATGGGGGCATGTCAAAGGGACCCAGGAGCCAACCTAAAAGAGCTCCCAAAGGCCAAAACTGGAACAATTTGAACAAAATAAATTAATAACAAACATATAATGTGATGTTGGATTATAACCCAAGGTAGAAAATAAATACACGAGTCCATCAGATAAAAATAATTGAATAAATAAACAGAAGAAACAAATCTTCCTTATGTGAAAATTCCAAATAACATATATAGATAACACCCCTCTTCTAGGAGATGTGATTTAACTTCCTCCCTCCTCTTTAAGTGTGGGCTGGACTCAGTGACTTGAATCCAGAGAACAAAATATGGAAAAGAAACAACAGTCACTTCACAGTGAAAAAACTGGCCAACACCACCTTAGCTAAGAGATCACGGTGTGCATCACCAGTGATGGCTGCGGATACCCTGTACTCCTGGTATGTGACGGTATTCTTTCCCAAACCCATCGTCTCAGTCTAACCAGGAGGAAAATATCAGATAAACCCAAATTAAAAGACATTCTAGAAAATGCCTAACTAGTCCTTCTGAAAAAAACTGTCCAAGACCAGAGGAGACAAAGAAGACACAATGAATGAATGCAATGTAACACCATGGACTGGCTCCTGGAGCAAAAAGGAACATGAGTAGAAGACCTGGTGAAGTCCCAGTAAAGCTTGGGATTTAGTTAATATGAATGTGCCAAAGTTGGTTTCTTAGTTTTGAAAAAGGTGCCAGGGTGATGTAAGATAACATGAGGCAAACCTGGAACTGCGTGAAGGGTACATACACAGAAGCCATCTGTACTATCTTTATGACTCTTCTATAAATCTAAAACTACCCCAAATAAAATGTTTATTTAAAAAATGTAAAATAAATATATCCCAGGAGCAGCAACTCCCCTTCTTCCCATCCACTTTAAACAAGTCCTTGCAGAACTGCACGGGGAGGCGTGTACAAGGGTCTTCACTGCAGAATTGTTAGAATCAGAGAAAAAAAATGTAAAAAACTGTAACAGAATGGCACAAGAAACCATGGACTATCTACATTATGGAACAGCAGAGAGCTGTGAAAAATGAGACAGATCTATATGTACTGAGAAGATACAATGCCGAGTGAGAACAGAGACTGTGGGAGGGTACTACAATATATGATGAGAGAAAGGAAAAGATACACAGAATGTAACACACAAAACATTTCTATAGACACTCTTGGGGCATTTATATACATATGTCTACGTTGAGATAAAGAGTGGTTACAGGGGTGACTTCTAGAGGGGAAACTGGAACTCGAGGTGGCCAAGGGGATTTGAGCTTTATTCCATGATGTTGAAGTTACTTTTGAGGAGAATGCCTTTATCTTTTACCTGGGGAATTATGAGTGACTAATTTTTTTAAGGTAAGGAGATCATTTTCCTCTAACACAGTAGAGAAAATGGCTAGAGTAAGGTTCTTGGGAGTTGCTATGATGCAGTAATATAGTGGGCATCCCCTGGAGACTGGCAGTATTGCAGGAGGCCCTGGGCCTGAAGCCCTGCCTAAGTCCCTGAGACAAGCACTTACTCTCATAGGTGTTACAATAGCAGCCAGCCTTAACAATGGAGAGACCAATGACATAATGTTCAATGTATCTTGTTTCCAATAGAGGCTTAAGTACCTTGGAGGGCTCATGCAGCCATCTGGATAAAAAAAAAAAAAAAAAAAAAAATTCCCCAAGTGCTACTGAAACTGACTTCTTCCCTCTACTCAGTTGGCCTTTGAATCCAAGGTTCATTTTTCACTCTCAATGACTAGAATAAAAGCAGAATCAACCAGGACCATTGCAGTTGCTTTAGATGACAAATGTCAAACTGAAATTCTGGCAGATACGGAAGATTAAGTACCTTTTCTTTGATACTCATTATCCCACATTAAGCCAATAAATTTCCTTATAAAGTGGCATTACAAAAATCCTATGAACCAACAATCTTGAAGAAAATTTAACTCAGAGCATATATTTAAATAAGTGCTTAGAGCTCCATTTAAAGTACTAGTTTTCCTTAATATATTTAAAAGAGGTTATTTCCCATCAGTAATCCGATATTTTTAAAACAACATTTGAGAAGCTTTAGCTATACAATTAAAAGTAAATGTCTCCTCTACTATAGCTACATTTCAGTAGCTGAGAAGCCAAGGCCCTTTTCCAACTCTCAGTCTTCATTCAAACAGGCGACACAGATTCTGTAGTCCATCATTTTAATAACACAAAAATAACACAATACCCTTTGCATCGAGACAATAGAGCTTGACCCTTGCTGACCCCAACCGTGTTTTCTCTGTGCTGATACTCAGCTCAGTGATACACTGGACCAAGTCACACTATAAATTCACAACCACAAACCTCAACAGGCAATGAATGACGCCTACCAATCCCACACATCTCTAGTCATCTCACTCACCTCCTCTCCAAATGACCGTTTGAATCTTCTCCATTCTCCTCAAACTTCCAACTGTCCACTACACCCACCCCTTTTCCTCTTATGCCTCTTCCCCCATCACTCCTACTTTATAGATAAAATAGAAGCCATCACAGGCCGAGACTCTCATTGTCCCCAAACCTAGTATGCAAACCTGTTCCATCCACTCCAATTCTGATCTTCCCTCCTGTTACAGAAAGGGAATTATCCCTGCTCCTAAGGCTAGTTGTTACACCTCAGCTGGAGAAACCAGCCCCTCCTGTCCTGTCGGAATCAACCACCACTTCTTTCTCATGTGTAATCAACCTCTTCTCTTCCTCTCAACAGGATCCTTGTTGTTGGCTTTTTTTTTTTTTAAGATTTTATTTATTTATCTGAGAGAGAGAGAAAGAGAGAGCACATGAGAGGGGGGAGGGTCAGAGGGAGAAGCAGACTCCCCGCCGAGCAGGGAGCCCGATGCGGGACTCGATCCCGGGACTCCAGGATCATGACCTGAGCTGAAGGCAGTCGCTTAACCAACTGAGCCACCCAGGCGCCCTGTTGTTGGCTTTTAAATAGGCTCAAGAGGGTCTAACCCACCTGCCTAACTTCGGTGAGCTCCCTATCCCCTTCCTATTGCTCCTTCCCCTCAGGGCCAAACTTCTTCAAACGGTTGTCCACACTTGTCTCTGTCACATCCCCTGCCACTCACTGCTCACCCATTCCAATCCAGCTCCCAGCACTGTCACCTGACAAAACAGTCCCTGCTAAGGTCACTGATGGCTGTGTCAGTCTAAACCAAATACACGTTTTACGTTCAACATCTGATCTGACTCCTCAGCAATCTGACCTCTTCCTTCTCCTTCAAGTACTTTGTTCTTCCCTCAGCTTCTATGAAACAGCACTCTGTTGCTTTCCTCCTACCTCTCCTGCTGCTCCGCTCCTCCAGCTCCTTTCAAGGCTCACCCTCCTTTTTCTGGCCCATAAAAGTGGGCCATTCTTTACAGCTCAGTCCTTCCATTCTCTCTTCCTAAACAATCCCACCCATCCTTGGCTTCAATTATGACCACTATGAAGATGACTCACAAATTTAAAAACACAGCCCAAACCTTTCATCTGAACTCCAAGTCTATATATTAACTTTTTATTTGCTATTTCCTCTTGAATGACTCAAATAGTAACTCAAATTCAACACATATAAAACCTCATGATCTTCTCCCAAAACTTGATCTTCTTCCAATGTTATCTATCCCAATAAATAGTGGTTTGGTTCCAAAATCCAATCAATCACAAACACTGCAATATTACTATAGTATCTCTCAACTCTATCTCAGCTGCCATCGTCCACTATAGTCATTTCTCTTGGGCTTCTGCAATTGCCTCCTATCTGATCTACCATATTCAACTGTTCCCTGGTTGGCAGCCAGAATAATCTTTCTGAAGCATACATTAAACCATCTCACCCTTCTCTCTGGACAAAACATTCAAAAGATTCTTATTGTTTTTAGGATAAACACAAACACAAGCTCTTTAAAATGCCTCCAAGATCCTGAGTTGGTCTGGCTCCTCCTACCCTGTCCCCGTATCTCACTCTCTCCAGTGTAGCCACCTTGGTCTTCTTCCCATCTCTTGCCCTCACTATGCTCTCTCCCACCACAGGTCCTTTTGTACTGCTTTCTTATGGGCAAGCCCAGAGCCTCTTCACATAGTTGGCTTGTTCTCATCTTTCAGACAGCAGTCAAGCATCAGTTCTTCCTGGAATCCTATCCTCACCTGGCTTGTCTATGATTTGCTCGCTTCTTTTTCATAGCACTGATTATCTATTTGTCTTTCCCACTAGACTCTACTAAGGTCTATGATGCCTTAGCTCAGTTTTCTATTTCCAGTACCTAGCACTGTAGTATGAATTTAATATCTGTTGAATGAATGAATAAATGACCATCTTTAACACCTGACATTAAATTTTGTTTAATGGGTTCTTGAAATTCTGTCTCTCCTGTCTGGTACCACTGTAAATGCCTTCTTCCCTTTACATCTAAATTACCTAAAACAGCCCTGAAAGATGTACCTGATTTACCCTATTACGTAAAGCTGACAGGAGGCTGGGGCAACATCTTCTTATGGGCAATCAAAATGGTAATAGGAAAGGGGACCAAGTGGGAAAAAAAGAGACTGCACAAGGAAAAGGAAGCTTGAAACCATTCCATTTGAGGCTATTTTAAGCTTGGAGAAGAGAAAATCTAGGACTGAATTTCAGATTATCTGAATATTAGAGGAGTTGTCATATTCAAGAATCAACAGATTGATTTTTGGTAGCTCTGGATCAGAGTTTCTGGGAAATAGATCTCAGCTCAATAAGAGGAAGACCATTCAGTCAATTAAAACTATCTCAATGTTGTCAATCTTGTTAAAGTAGGGACTTTGCCATGACCCAGTGAATTCAAGCCCAGTCTGGTGAAATGCACAGCAAAGAGAACAGTGGTTCTCAAACATTTTTGTATCAGCTCTGGAACCCCTTCTTCAAACAAAAGCTTTTGATGAGACCCTCGGAGGCCACACAGATAAATGGGAGCATCTCTATGGGCAGATGACTGCCACCCTCCACTTCCCACTCAACCCCTCTGCGAGTCACCTGCCACTATATCAGTGGCAGCCTATTGGAGCTCCCTACATGAAAACATGCATGCTTTCAGGGCGCTGGGGTGGCTCAGTCAGCTGAGTGTCTGCCTTTGGCTTAGGTCATGATCTCACGGTCCTGAGATCAGGCCCTGCATCAGGTTCCCTGCTGAACGAGAAGCCTGCTTCTCCCTCTCTCTCTCCCTCTGCCCCTCCCCGCTGCGTGTGCACTTTCTCTCTCTCTCAAAAAATAAAGTCTTAAAAAAAAAAAAGAAAGAAAAGAAAAAACATGCATGCTTTCCCTGCCCAGCCCTCTGCAACTTTTACTGGGGTAGGGGTGGAGTGCAGGAAACTACTTCTTAACTCTTTTCAATTTTCTTTGATTCAGCTAATGAATATGATTTTCTATGAAAACGCTTTTAGCATGTATGTAGATTTTGCTCTTTTCAAAGAATTTTTCTTTGTACATGTTGCCTTTACTATAAACTCCTTTATGGCAATAATCTTTGGTTTCCTGCTCTGGAATCACATATAATACCAAGTATAGTAGGAGGTAATAAAAAAAGAGGAAAGAAAAACCCAAACCCTTCTGACGTGAAAACTGAAGACAACTACTTCAGGTTGGATTCATAAAAATACCTAACACATGATAAGAAAACACAGGAAAGTGAAGTAACAATTTCATACACACATTCTCCTTCCTGCTTTAGCCAATCCCAGGTCCCTCGCCCTTTCTACTCCCACAGTTCATGATTACACTTATCTCACATTCTTGAATCAAAAGAGGGAAACCAGATTCTTTCCAGAAAGCGATTCCAAGAGATGCATTGCTTTCCACAGGTAAAACCTGCTTTGACTAGCATCTCGAGGGAAAAACCTCACTTGTATTATATGTCACTGTCTTATTTCCTATATCTTCTTTAATGATTATAAATTCATAGATAAGAATTCCAAATAAAGTAAGTTTGAATTTAGGCCACTGTACATACACAGTGTAATTTTTTCAATTACAGATTAAGGAAGCATGTGCTCAACTTGCTTTGTAATGAAGAACAATTTCCAGATGGGTACGTCTAGGTGATAATATGGTAGTAGCAGACAAATGTGTGAAAAGTACTTTCCGAAGAAGCATTTATCTTTTCCCAGAGGTATTTGATAACTTTCCTGTATTTTTAGATTAATTTCCTTTCAATGGATTCCTGTTCTAGGAAGCTAAGGCACTGACTTCTGAAAAAAATCATATTTGTATCCTTAAATTCTGATCTAGAAGATCAGATATGAACATACTATAAATCAGAAGTTTCCACTGCTGATGTTACATATTAAGATGCATAAATATTTACTGAATATAGTATAGTAAGTAGTGTATTTTGGGGAGTAATCAAAATGCTGACACATTCTAAACTACCAAAGGAATTGTTCTTGAGGAAGAATATACATTTATAGTGACATTTTCAGATCTCCTAAAATTTTATGGTGAAGGACTACATGATATAATGAAAAAGAAGTGAATTTGGAATCAGGACAACCTGGCTCAAATTCTGGCTCTATCACCAACTAACAAAGTGACTATTTCTCTAACTAACCTTCAGTTTCCTCACTTATAAAATATGACTTGGACATTCATACCTGAAGTCTAAATTAATCCTATTCTGCAAAAGGAATGCCCCTAATTAAAGTACATTGACAATGTCAGCCTGTGACTTCTATGTGGGCACATAGAAGGCTCTTTAAATGGTGTAATAAAGTGCTCTTTAGGGGTTGGTGACACTTACAAATTCATTCATCGCTTGCTCGTTCATTCTAGCATAGTAGTCACACACTATCCAAATGAATTCATGTGAAGTGTTTTAGTAAGTTATATAATTATTAAATTAACAGGTCTGAGATATTCTGCTGGATATAAAATTAGCATAAATTAACATTTGGTGTATGTTTTCATCAATCAAAAAGGACAAATTCCTCTAAATCTCCTCAAAATCACCTAAGTTTATCTTAGGCAATGATAGTGCCTGATACATCAGGTAGGGCACCTCAATTAAGCAAACTTTAGCAATGATTTTATGAGTACACAGGCATCAAAGTAAAAATAAATGGAACTGCATTTAACTTAAAAGATTCTATGCATCAAAAGACACAATCAACAGATGTAATCAAAAAACGCAATCTATGGAATGAGAAAAAATATTTGCAGGTCATGTCTAATAAAGAGTTAATATCAGAATATATTAACTCCTACAATTCAACAACAACAAAAAACCAAACCAAATAACCTGATTTAAAAATGGGCAAAGAACTCTGGAAAACAGTATGGAGGTTCCTCAAAAAGTTAAAAATAGAGCTACTACCCTACAACCCAGCAACTGCACTATTAGTTACATACCCCAAAGATACAAATGTAGTGATCCAAAGGGGCACCTGCACCGCAATGTTTATAGCAGCAATGTCCACAATCGCCAAAATATGGAAAGACGTCCATCGACAGATGAATGGATAAAGAAGATGTGGTGTGTGTGTGTGTGTGTATATATACACACACACACACACACATATATACAATGAAATGCTACTCAGCCATCAAAAAAAAATATGAAATCTTGCCATTTGCAATGACGTGGATGGAACTAGAGGGTGCTAAGCGAAAGAAGTCTATCAGAGAAAGACAATTATCATATGATTTCACTCATATGTGGAATTTAAGAAACAAAATAGAGAAGCAAAGATTCCGGAAGGGAGAGAAAACTAAAACAAGATGGAATTAGGAGGGAGACAAACCATAAGAGACTCGTAATCATACGAAACAAACTAAGGCTTGCTGGAGGGGGATCGGGGGAGGGATGGGGTAATGGGATGATGGACCTTAGGGAGGGCACATCATGTAATGAGCACTGGGTATTATAAGAGACTGATGAATCACTGAACTCTCCCTCTGAAACTAAAAATACACTGTATGTTAATTGAATTTAAATAAAAAAATTTTTAATTAAAAAAAAACAGGCAAAGAACTTGAACAGACATTTCTCCAAAGAAGATATACAAATGGCCAACAAGTGTATGAAAGATGCTCAATATCACTAATCAGAGAAATGCAAATCAAAACCACAATAAGATACCACCGCCCACCCATTAGGATGGCTACTATTAAAAAAATAGAGAATAGGAGCACCTGGCTGGCTCAGTCTGTGGAACGTGCAAATCTTAATCTCGGGGTTGTGAGCTTGAGCCCCACATTAGACACAGAGATTACTTAAAAATAAAATCCTTAAGGGGCGCCTGAGTGGTTCAGTTGGTTAAGCATCTAACTTCAGCTCGAGTCATGATCTCAGGGTCCTGGGATCGAGTCCCCCATCAGGCACTGTGCTCAGCGGGGAGTCTGCTTCTCCCTCTTCCTCTGCCTTTCCCCCTCCACCTGCTCATGTGCTCTCTTTCTCTCATAAATAAGTAAATGAAATCTTTAAAAAAATAAACTAAAATAAAATCCTTAAAAAAAAACAGAAAATAGTAAGTGTTGGTGAGAATGTGGAGAAATTAGAACTCTTAGTGGGAATGTAAAATGCTGCAACTACCATGGAAAACAGTATGGAGGTTCCTCAAAAAATTAAAACTACAACTACCATTTGATCCAGTAATCACACTTCTGGGTATATATCCAAAGGAACTGAAAGCAGGATCTCAGAGATATTAGCATGCCCAAGTTCAAAGCAACACTATTCATAATACACAAGAAACAACCCAAATGTCCATTGAGGGATGAAGGGATAAACAAAAAGTTATTCACACACACACAAAATGGAATAGCACTCAGCCTTAAAAAGAGAGGCAATCTTCTTATATGCTACAACATAGATGAAGACTCCTAAGGACATTATGCTAAGTGAAATAAGCCAGTTAAAAAAAGACAAATATTCCATGATTCCACTTATATGAAGTATCTAAAGTAGTCAGTGTTATGAACTGAATTGTGTTCCCCAAAAATTCTTATGTTGCATATGAATAGTTAGGGCTCTAATCCCCAAAGTTACTATATTTGGAGACAGGGCCTTTCAAAAAGTACTTAGTTAAATGAGGTCATAAGAACGGGGCTCTAATCAGATAGAACTGCTGTCCTCATCAGAAGAGGAAGAGAATCAAGATCTTCTCCTTGTCTCTACCCCTTCCCTATCTACCTCTCTCTTTGCTCTCACAAAAAGAAGGGAACATGTGAGGACACAGGGAGATGGTGGCTGTCTGTAAGCCAGGAAGAGAGGCCTCATCAGAAACCAATCTTTTTTTTTTTTTCAAAGATTTTATTTATTTATTTGAGAGAGAGAGCATGAGAGAGAGCATGAGAGGGAAGAGGGTCAGAGGGAGAAGCAGACTCCCCGCTGAGCAGGGAGCCCGATGCGGGACTCGATCCCGGGACTCCAGGATCATGACCTGAGCCGAAGGCAGTTGCTTAACCAACTGAGCCACCCAGGCGCCCATCAGAAACCAATCTTGATGGCACCTTGATCCTGGACTTCCAAACTCCAGAACTTTTAAGAAAATAAGTTTCTGGTTCTAAAGTCATCCAGTCTTTGGCATTTTGTTATGACAGGCCTGGCAGACTAATATAGTCAAGTTCATAAAAACAGAAAATAGAATGGTGGTTACCAGGGGCTGGGAGAAGGGGGAAAAGGTAAAGAGTTTCAGTTGCAGAATGTAAAAGTTCTGGTGAACTCTTTCACAACATATATGTGAATATACTTAACATCACTCAACTGTATACTTAAAAATGGTTAAGATAGTAAATTTTATTCCATGTGGTTTTTACCCAATTAAAAAAATTAAGCAGAATTTCAATTTTCCTGCTGAAATAATGGAGAAAAAAGATTTAAAAATACTATTTCACAGGGGCACCTGGGTAGCTCAGTTGGTTAAGTGACGGCCTTTGGCTCAGGTCATGATCCTGGAGTCCCGGGATCCAGTCCCACATCGGGCTCCCTGCTCAGCAGGGAATCTGCTTCTCCCTCTGACCCTCCCCCCCTCATGTGCTCTCTCTCTCTCATTCTCTCTCTCTCAAATAAATAAAATATTAAAAAAAATACTATTTCACAAATAAAAACAACTACCAGTATTATTTTATGCATATGAAATGTATATGGGTGTGATTTATGTGTTTCTACTTCATTAGAAAAAGCAATAATGGGGGGTGCCTGGGTAGAATAGTCGGTGAAGCATCCAACTCTTGGTTTCGGCTCAGGTCCTGATCTCAGGGTCGTGAGATCAAGCCCCAAGTCAGAGCACAGAGCCCACTTAAGTTTCTCTCTCTTAAAAATAAATAAATCTTTTTTTAAAAAAAGGCAGTAATGATGACTGTCTTAAGGCAAAACAATACTTCTTTTTTAGAACAATATTTACCAATACAGAGCCAACAAAGAAAAACCTAGTTTGCTAAATATAATCCCTAAATTCACTAAAACTAAGGGTGAATATAACATATCATCATTTCCTCCTTCCATATATTTGGCCAGAAAATGCTTCTACTAATTGTGGAACACAGAACAGTTCTCAGTTTAAATTCTCTAGATTTTTTAATCACATATTTTATCTTTTGAAAAGCTACTACCAGTAGCTACTACCAGTACTGCCAGTACTCAGACTCATTTAACTTAAACAATGAAGAGAATTCAATTCAGCTTTTTTAAAAACCCACTTATTGAGGCGCCTGGGTGGTTCAGTCCTTACATGTCTGCCTTTGGCTCGGGTCATGATCCCAGGGTCCTGGGATTGAGCCCCGCATCGGGCTCCCTGCTCAGCAGGAAGCCTGCTTCTCCCTCTCCCACTCCCCCTGCTTGTGTTCCATCTCTCACTGTGTCTCTGTCAAATAAATAAAATCTTTAAAAAAAAAAAAAAACACTTATTTACACTTAGTGATTACATTCCTATAAGTTCTCTTAAATACGTAAGAACAAAGGACTTGAAACCTATAAAATTCTTCATCATTTATTACAAATAAATCTATTTTTCATGTTTCCCTAAGAGAAAATGAGAGAAATATAACAATAAACGTTATATTTGTACTTATCCTGTTTACCCTAAGTTAACATGTGGGATTATAGAGGTTCATTGAGCTCATGCTGCAGTAAAATTTCTCTTATTTGCTGGCCTAAATAAAATTTCAAGAACATTGTGGGTTGTGACACCGAGAGGGAAAGGCAGACACAGCTTGATTTCAAGAGATAGACTAGGACAGGGGTTTTCAACTTTGGCACTACTGACATTTGGGCTGGGTAATTCTTTGTTATAGAGACTCTCTGTGGCATTGTAGGATATTTAAGAGTATCCTGGGCTTTACCTACTAGAGTCCAGCAGCCCCTCAAGTCGTGACAACCAAAAATGACCCAGACATGGCCAAATGTCCCCTAAGGGGCAAAATTACCCCCAGTCTAGAGAATATGAGGCCGTGGGTGAATTGATGAATTAGCACAATTAAACTGCATACTTTAACTTAGGGTCCAAAGCTACAAAGTTAACATTTAGGATCTAAACTCTGATATGCAAACTAAACAAGTAAGTTGTAGGATAACTGTGGGCAGTGGGGAGGGGGATTAAAAAAAAACAATAGACTTCAAAATATTAAGAGACGTGTGCCTATTGCTAGAAAGAAAGAACATTCTAAATATATACCTGCCACTTTTTGTGTGTGCTCAACCAGTTACATTTGCTATTTTCCTCTTTTAGACTGCCATCTGGCAATCCACACTTCCACTAAAAAAAAAAAAAAAAAAAAAAAAAAAAAAAAAAATTAAAATTGCAGCCGATTGGACTAAAATAGTTAATGTACCACCCCACGTGCCAAAAATATGCCAGGGAGTCTACAGTTTACTCAGTAATGCCCCCAAAGAAAGAAACTAATGTCTCTTAAAAGACAATGTCCTTAAAGACAAAAGCAAATAACTCGCAGGATGCTTACCCAGTTTATGAAGTTCCTTTACTACCTTTGGGGGATACAGAGTCAACCAGTAGTAGGAAAAAAAGCAAAACAAAAGATGATATACAACAGGCCAACTGAACTCATCAAACTCATTTATTATGTCCCCAAGACATGACATACAAAATTAAAAAAAAAAGTCTACTAATCAAATACAGCAGAACACAACTGACTATAGTCATTTTATTTCCAGCGTCACAGGGATTTGTTAGGAATGAGTGAAATAATGAGACAGTACACTGAATCCTTGTCACTCTCCTCAAGAGAGGCAGTGTAAAGATCCTTCACAATAATGAATATAAGTTCACCACTGTAACTGAAATCTACTACCAATTCCTTTTCCTTAGCACCCAAAAGCTCTCAAAAGACAAACTGGCCCATCCACACTGGTATATCCTTTGAGTTCTCTTTCACAAATCCGTAAAGGCAGACTATGGGAACAAGAACCTACAGTTACCCATAGATGAACAGTAATGATCAAATATAAAGATGAGCAGAAAACTATGAACCATTCATTTAACAAATGTTTTGTCAAATGTGACCATAATTGTATGTATTAAACACTTCTACAAGAACTCATCTAGGGGCGCCTGGGTGGCTCAGTCGGTTGAATGTCTGCCTTCAACTCAGGTCATGATCCCAGGGTCCTGGGATCAAGCCCCGCATCGGGCTCCCTGCTCAGAGGGGAGTCTGCTTCTCCCTCTGCCACTCCCCCTGTTTGTGTTCTCTTTCTCTCAAATAAATACATTAAAAAAAAAAATCTTAAAAAATAAACAACTCATCCAGATGTAGTAATGAGCAAGATAGACAAGGTCCTGATTCACTGGAGTATACATCCGAAGGCAGGAATTCTAGCAGAAGCATCAAACATTTGGGGAAAGCAACACCATGAAACAAAGTATCAATCACAAAATATCTTTTCAAAGAGAAGAGTTAACACCCAAAGAAAAGAGTTAGTAGAGAAAATAGAAGACTTGAAGTATCACTATTATTCTCAGATATTGAGAGAATACTTCATTTGTAAAATAAGAACAGATGTGACATGAGAAAATTCTGAATAAACACTAACATTTAGATATATCTGTCTGAAATCTTAGAAAAACAAAGATAAAGAGAAATCCTCTAGGTTTTCAGAGAATATCATATAAGAGATTATCAGGTATTCAAGGACTGACTATAGTTCAACTTTAAAAGAACTATGAAAGAGCATATTTCATCAAAGCAAACAATGAAACAAAGACTATGAAGTGAAAAACAGCAAAAAAATACATACTATAATACTATTTATAAATATTTTAAAAACATCAAATATTTTCATGGAAGTAGAGATACAATAAAAATATAAAGACATTTATGGCCGTGATACAGGAGTGTAAGAGGTAAGCAAATGGGGTAGGGCTTCTTTAAGAAGAAAGAACCACTATCAGTAGAATCATAAATGATCTCAACATAGAGGAAAGTGCATAAGACAGGGAAAGAAAGAAGAAATGAGAAACTTATTAAGAGTCTTTTCTTGTTCTGGTGAAGAGTATGGGTACTAGTTAAATCTAGAAATTGATAATAAAAAAAAGAAGTTTAAGTACATATATTAGCGTTTCAGGTTAACCACTAAAAATCATCTTGAAATAGATATATTTTTTTTTACTTCCAAATCATCAAGAAATGATAGAGAAGACAACCAATGTAAAAGACAATAAAATAAGTTCAACTACATTAATAATCACAGTTAGTGTGGATTAAATTCACTTTTAAAATAGACTGTTGTATTGGAGTTTGTTTTCTTCTAATTCACCTGTTTTTTGTTTATTTGTTTTTTAATGGACCATTTATATTTGCTTTATTCCAACACCCCAATAAGTACCTATATCTTTGGTTAATTCTTTTTTTTTTTTTTTGCCACTCATAAGGGTTTTTTTTTAATTTAAATTCAATTAATTAACATATAATGTATTATTGGTTTTAGGGGTACAGGTCTGTGATTCATCAATCTTATTTAATATCCAGTGCTCATTACATCACATGCCCTCCTTAATATCCATCACCCAGTTACCCTATCACCCTACCACCTCCTCTCCAGCAACCCTCAGTTTGTTTCCTAAGATTAAGAGTCTCTTATGGTTTGTCTTCCTCTCTGGTTTCATCTTGTTTCATTTTTTCCTCTCTTCCCCTATGATCCTCTGCCTTGTTTCTTAAATTCCACATATCAGTGAGATCATATGATAATTGTCTTTCTCTGGATTCACCTGTTTTTTGTTTTTTGTTTTTAATTTATTTTAAGTAGGCTGCACACAATGTAGGGCTTGAACTCACGACCCTAAGATCAAGAGTTGCATGTTCTACCAACTGAGCCAGCCAGGTGCCCCAGTCATAATGTAGTTTTAAAATATCCACCTACAGAGTTTACAAGGTACATGTTAGCAAGACATATACCTAAGATAAAATAACAAAGGACAGCTGTAAAGAAAGAAATGGAAAAACATTCCCCTTCTCCATGGGGGTTACATTTCAAGACCCCCTAGTGGATGCCTGAAACCCCAGATAGTACCCAACCCTATATATATTATGCTTTTCCCTATCCATACATACCTATGATAAAGTTTAATTTATAAATCAGGCATGGTAAGAGATTAACAATAACTAATAATAAAATAGAACAATTACAATGATATACTGTGATAAAAGCTATGTAAATGTGGTCTCTTTCTCTCTCTCAAAATATCTTCTTGTACTGAACTCACCTTCTTATGATGGTGATGATGTGAAATGACAAAATGCCTATGTGATGAGATGAAGTGAGGCAAGTGATGGAGACACCATGACCTTGCATTAGGTTATGACTGACCTTCTGACCATACGTTAGGAGGAGGATCATCTGCTTGTGGATGCAGGTGACCAAAGGTGACTGAAACCACAGAACATGACACTCCATGTAAGAGGGGACTACTGTCTAACAAATTAGCAATTAAAAAAAAAAAAAAGGAAAGGAAATATAACAATATTAACATCAGGCAGATTGGAATTAAAGGGAAATAGCATCAAATGGAAGAAGAGCAAAATCTTTCATGGATAAAATATGTAATTAGGCAAAGTGTCACCGCACAAACATTTATGTACCTAAAAACATAGCTTCAAAATATATAATGCAAAAACTGATATCAAAATCAGAACAAAAAAACCTTTTCTATATTTAACACACCCTTCTCAAAAATGCACATTTCAAAGGAATAAAAAATGTGAAAAGGTTTTTAATAAGCTTCACTATATAAGTCTAAATATACAGAAGTACACACACACACACACACACACACACACACAAGTAAATAGAGGATACAAGCAACCAACAGCTTAAAACGTGACTGTATTAGGCCACACACACACACCAAAGTCCCCAAAGCATCAAAGCATAAGCCATATTCTCTGATCATACCTCAAAACAACACAAGGGTAGTCATCTGAGCTGTTTCATTTAGACTGCCAAAAAATGGGCAAAAATCTAAATGGCAGTTTGGGTGAGGCTTCAGGGAAGTAGAATTTATAGAAACTCCAGGTAGGAGTATATATAAACTGGCGATGCTTTTTTACAAAGTAACTTGATATTATCTATCAAAATTTTAAATGTCATACCTTTGCCACAGCAATTCTACTTCTAGAAATCCCTCATAAGAAAAGTACACATAATTACAAACCAAATTTGCGTAACAACACACAGCACAATGCTAATTACAGAAGGAAAACAGTAATAACCCAAGTATCTATCAACAGAAAAACAGTTAAATTATTTATAGTACATCCATTTCATAAAATGCCAAGCACTTATGTGGAAAGAATTTCCAAGACTCTACAATGTTGCCTTTTTTTTTTAAGTGTAAAAAATACACCTGTATCGTTCAAATCATGTTAAGATGAAAAATAAATAGAAATAGAAAAAAGGAGTTGAAGAATAGACAACATACTTTTATTTTCAGAGAGGGAAGAATTTTCATATTTTACTTTATGTATGTCTCAACTGTTTGAATATTTATGATTTGTACTGCTTGTATAATCCAAAAAAGAAAAGAGCAATTTTTCAAAATTTCTTATTTACTTCCCCAAAAAGACTGGGATCTTTCTGTTCTTATTACAATTTGATCAAACTCACTGGAGAGTACAAGACAAGTATAAACTTCCAACTGTTCCCTCTGCCAGGAACACTGTTCTCTCAGATAAGGCTCACTCTTTTTCTTCCTTTGAGTTTTCCAGTTAAATATCATCTTATCTGAGAAAACTTCCTTGACTTTTCAATATAAAATGACAACCTCCTACACCCACCCTACTACTCCCCAACTACTTTGCCTTGCTTTATATTTCACTAAAGTAATTTCTACACCTGTGTCTTAGTGTCCCTATCTCTAAAGAGGGTGATAATAGTACCTTACCCTGCAGGGTTGATGTTAGGCTTAAATGAGCCAGAAGCCCTCCGATGAGTGCCTGGCTCTAGTAGGAGCCACATCAGTTCATGATTTTATGACTGTCTTGCTGATGGTCTGCCTTCTCCCTATTACAATGACAAGCCCGGGGAAAGAAGGACTGTGTTTTGTTCACCTTTGCATCCTGAATGCCTGGAAAGTGCTTATAAGTAAATATTCATAGTGTTGATACCTGATTTAGTACTGCAGCCATATGCACAGACAGCTGAGATTACAAGAAAAAGACCAATTATTTTCAGTAAAAGCAAGCTTTCTGCACATTAGCATGAATCATCTGTAATAATTCAATCTACTTTAAAGCATAATATTTAGCAATACAACTCCTAGAAGCTTCAAATAGGTAAGTGGTATGGTACCATTTAATTCACTGATTTCTCAACACCAAATGGCAAAAGAAACTAAAACATAATGTGGAATGAGAAAACAAAAGCACAACTTACTTTTCATTCCTGTTTTTGATGCATGGCTGATAGAGGACCTTGACAGCATTCCAGGCAGAACTGGAATCTGCCTTCAAGATATCTTCCAACAGGGGGAATTTTTTGATACTCTTGGAACTTCCCAAAGATTCAATCACCAAGCTGTCTGAGTTTAAAAGCCACAGCTAAAGATACAGAGAGAAAAGTCCAAGTATAAGGATATTATCATCACCCTGTCCATATCTCATACCACCACTAAAAAACAAAACACAAACAAAACTATAAAAATACCAGAAAAAAAAGAAGAAACCTGTATATAATTTTTAAGTATGATAAGTCTTTCAAAGTGTAACATCTGGTAGAGCCAATGAGATCATAAAGTTAAAAAAAAAAAAGACAACCAACTAGGAGAAAATAGTTAATATGTAGATAACAAAGTTATTATCTGTAATATATAGAGCTCCCAGGAATCAATAAGGGGGCAAAAACAGCCCAAAAGAAATAAAGGCAAAGAATATGAACAGAATTAACAGAAGAAATAAGTGATAAACATATGTAAAAATGTTAATATAATAATAAGGAAATGTAAAAATCATGTGCCACCCTTTTTCACGTATCAGATTGGCAAGTACAAAAAGATAACAGGGACACCTGGGTGGCTCAGTCGGTTAAGCATCTGCCTTCAGCTCAGGTCATGATCCCAGGGTCCTGGGACTGAGTTCTGCATCGGGCTCCTTGGTCAGTGGGGGAGCCTGCTTCTCCCTCTGCCTGCCACTCCCTGTTTGTGCACTCTCTCTCTCTCTCTGACAAATAAATAAAATCTTAAAAAAGAAAAATTAAAAAAGATAATAGCATCCAGTTCAGTAGAGGGGGCTGGTCTGCTGGTGGAAGAGGGTTTCGGGATTTGGATGCACGCTATTCACTGAGGGGCTCAGCTGGAGTCTGGCTTCAGCCTCATCCCATGGGGAGCTCTGACGCAAGAATGGCACCTACAGAGTCTGTCCCACCTTGAGACAGGAGGCCCCTGCTTTCTGTACCCGAGGGTCAAATCACTGGCAGTAGACTGACCAGGGCAAGGGTGGGGAAGAGGTAACTTTCCGAACAAGGTGGCACCTGTCATGTAAGGGCATGTCTCAGCAGCTGGGAACTGGGTGCACCAGCCTGAGTAAGGAGGGTCTGGGTAGGGCACCAAGAATGTCTAACTATGTGGGATAAGTGAGTACAAGTTTTCTGGAGGGTGATAACTATCGGTTTAAAAAACACAACTTCTAATAGTGTCTTAGATTAGAAAGGTCTATTTCCAAAGAAGTACTAAAAATACACAAAAGATTATTTTCATCGCAGCATTGTCTTTAACAGCCACACTGGATTTCTAGTCACTCAAGACCCTGGTCTAGATTTAAACTCACAAGAAACAATCCTTATGCTATACTGTTGAGTGAAGTAAACATGAAGAAGAAAAATGCTTGTTATGTGACTCGGGTATGTTTCACGAACAGAAAAGCAGAATGTGAGCATATGAACACAGAGTTGTATATAGAGAGGGAGATGCTGAAGTGCACATACCACACTGTTAGTAATGTTTACCTTCAAATACTGTGATATAGCAAGACAAGGAGTGAAGACAAGATGGGAGAATACCATTTCTTTTACATTCTTCCTGTTGTCTGAATGTTTCAAGAATGTATTACTTTTACAACAAAGTTTCTTTGAATTTATTTTTTAAAAGATTTTATTTATTTATTTGACAGAGAGAGAGAGAGTGAGCGCAAGGGAGAGCACATGCAGGGTGAGGGGGAGAGGGAGAAACAGGCCCAAAGTGGGGCTCGATCCCAGGACCCTGGGATCATGGCCTGAGCCGAAGCTAGATGCTTAACTGACTGAGCCACCCAGGCGCCCCTGAATTTAAATATATATTAGCAGTAAGTTTTAGGTTTTCAGGTGTTTCCTATTCCTGAGTTTTAACCTGAAAAACCTTACAGTAAAAGAAAATTAAAACTGATTTCAGACTATGACTATGAGGCACACTCAGTATTAACTTCAGTCCAGAAGTATGTTAGCTTTGGTAGAAATGATCTGGAATCAGAGAAGCACGGGGTCCCCATAATGGATGGCCAGCTACAAAGCCACACTTAACAACAACCATAACTCTCTCCCTCCTTCGAGCTACCATGTTTTAGATGCAGGGGACGATTCTTCTAACCGCACGGCCTCTTATCCAAAACTTGCCACTACTTCTCAAACATCAATGTGTTAAAATCAGGACCTCGAAGAGGTATCTGTACCCCCGTGTTCACTACAGCACTATTTACAATAGCTAAGATACAGAAACTATCTAAATGTCCGTCACCAGATGAATGGATAAAGCAAATGTGGTGCATACACATATGGAGTATTTTTTTTTTTAAAAAGAAGGAAACCTTGTAATATGCAACAACGCAGATGAACTTTGAGGACAGTATGCCAAGTGAAATAAGCCAGACACAGAAGGACAGTACTGCCTGATGCCACCTTCCATAAGGAATATAAAATAGTCTAATTCATAGAAGCAGAGAATAAAATGGTAGTTGCCAGGGGCTAGGAAGGGAGAAATGAGGAGTTGCTCACTAAAGGGCACAGAGTTTTAGTTAGGCAAGATGAATAAGTTCTAGAGATCTCCACGTAATACTGTGCCTATAATTAACAATATTGTTATCACGCACTTAAAAATCAAAAAAAAAAAATCTATGAAGAGGGTAGGTCTCACATTAAGCATTCTTACCACATACACACATACACAAAAATAGGAGCAACAGAACATATTTTAAACAGAAGAGTATCAAGAGGGAAAAATAGGGAAAAATCAATAGGGGAAAAAAGTGACAGAAACAGAATTAAGTTAGTGACCAAGAAAAGCCTATTAACAACTTGGAGTGAAAAACTTTATTTTGTGGTGTGAGCAGGAATCAGGTTTTATTTCTCTATATCCCCAGTACCTAGCACATAGAGGCACTTGATCTTTTATTATTAAATTAAGGGAGTTTGATTTGTGAATTAAACTGATATATGAATTCAATTTTTGATCATTTATTTTCTAGACCTGAGAATTAAAGAAAAGAGAATGGCAAGACTAAAGAATTTCTGAGACCCTGGATTACCGAGCTACAGAAAGCTGGGAGAAGTCACTTCTTACCAAGATGTACACTTTGCCATCGTGACCTTGAATAGTGAATCTAAAAGTGCTTCTAGCAGAGGAGAGTTCCACCAGACACTGGGCGATAACGTTCTGTACAAACTGAGACCTGTTTGAACAGAAATCAATTTTCACAATGTGCCTTTCATAATAACTCTAACTGGCAAGAGGAGCCAAAAATACCCACAGGGTACCTAAAAAGGCAGAGGTGTGTGCAGCCAGACTTTTCTATATGCTACCCATTCCTTCACAGACTGTGCTAATGTGGATTTTAATATATTTTAATGTATTTGTGTTTGCTCCAGTCTTCTTATAACCTATTCTCCAATCCTTAACACACTTCCCACCCTAAACCTAACTATTCCCCTTGACTGAATGAAAAAATACTGTGTTAGTCAAGTCAATATTCCATTTGTGCTGTAGCACATTAAACAGTGAGTAAGTTAAAAAAGAAGGCGAGATATTTCCTCCCAAACATTAGACAGTATTAAATACAATGTCTTCCATGTACATCCCCTCAAAGAGTCAGAGCTGAGGCACAGAATCAAAGTATTTACAGAAGGATAAATTTTAAGGTTATATTCAGATCGCCATAATTTTTAGATATCCATAAATAAACTGAAAGACATACTATAGTTAACTTCTGTTTGCAAACTAAAAAGATTCAAAGAGAGAAAACGCTAATGGATTTAGTGGCTAAGTAACTTTTTTTTTTTTTTAAACACAGGAGTCATTTGAAAACTGACTCGTTCAAATTTTAGATAAATCAAATTAATTCCAGAAATAATTATTCAAAAACCTATTGATGATTAAGTTATAAGACCTTGATTATCTGACAAATAGAAGCACAAAAAACTTTCAGATTTAGAAGATTTATATGATGAGCACATTTACTTATGCCACTATGTAATAAACAAACCATAAATCCTCAAGTCTTTTATATGTGTGGTTTGGTTCAACTGTCTAAGCCTTTTTCAAAGGTTTTTATTTTTCTTTTCCAAGTAAAGAAAGGTATAAATAAAAATGAATTCCCAAATAATCAATTGTACCTATCATTCTCCACATTTTACAGAATAAACTTAATTTGCTACTTGTACCTTGGTACGATGGAAAAATTTCTTTCAGACGGCTGAATAATTATCTCTGTTATAAAAAACTTGGTGGTTTCTAGAAACAAAAATAAGAAAATTTAAAATCTCCCTGTTGCACTAACATTTTTATGGTGGGCATGTTGGTCCTAATTACAACATCCCAAACTAAATATTTCATACACATACTGGTAAAATTCACATTCAGTAAAAATTTTCCCAAAATGACTTAGTGTAAGATACCAACGCATTGATGACTACAAGGAGAGTATCCTGAGACTTGGGAGGGCCTGGTGTTTTAAAAGACACGCCCCAAGTGGATACTGGCACAACGACACTCTGTTCACACGCATGAAAAATCAGCCACATTACAGCCACAGCCCACTTACGCAGAAACTTGTCATTTGATTCCCCATTTCTATAGTCTAAAACCTAGGAGTCACTGGAAAAGGCTTTTGAATCATGGTGTCCCAAAGCCCATGCAAAGATGCTGTAAACCTCTTATTAGTATTTCCCAGAATCTCACCGAGTCTATTAATGTACAATTCCCAACAAATCTGGTTATCTAATTACTTAGTTTACAGAAACATTTAAACAGTAAACTAAATATCTTACAGAAATGAATATAAACATAACCATTCTGAGTTTTTTAAGAAATCCATGAAAAATATTTTTCACGAGTAATGAAGGAAATACAAATTAAAAGATATTCTTTAGCATCAAATAAATATTTGTGAATGACAAAACGCAGCAATGAAGAAGATATGGAGAAATGGTATACTTGTTCACATATTGCTTTCAGAACTGCAAATGATACATTTCTGGAAAGCCACTTGATGAAGACCTTAAAAATATTCTGATGCCAATCATTAAACACCTAAGAATTTATCTCAAAGAAATATTCATGTCTATAAAAATTTATCTACAAATATGCTCATATTAAACTGAAAACAAATTGTCTAAAAATTGAGAATGGTTGGGCTAAACAATTATACATTTAGGCAAGAGAATTCCATGCAATAATTAAGAATGGTGTGCCAAACAATTGTGAATTAAGATGGAAAGTTATTCTCAGTACATTTTCTGAAAATGTTTTCAATTGCTCAACACACAAAAAAAGGCAGAAAAAAATCAATAGACAGTTTAACAGAGTATTATACATCTAGAGCCATGGTGATGAAGTTATCTATTTCCCCTTTAAGTTCAATTTTTCATTTTACTATTTTGAAATCCTGTTACTAGATGCAGAATTGAACCTTTTAACATTATGAAGTGATCCTTTTTATCCCAGCTGCTGTTAAACTATAATTTGATTCTACTATTTTAATCCTACAAGGTATCATTATTACTGCTTTATGCAGTTAGCATCCACTTAATATCTCCCACGTATTTACCGCTGTCTTTACCAACCCTTCTTGAACTTAGACCCTCTATCTGGGATCATTTTCTTCTATTCTCTACAGGTAGAATTCTATTCTTCCACAAGTATAATTTCTTTTAATAAAAAGCCAAACCACTAGAAATGAATTATTCTAGTTTTTGTCAGAAAATATCTTTGTCTTGATTCTTTCATATAGAACATTTTCACCACATAAAATCCTAGGTTAAGTTTTTAACCTTTGTGCACATTGACACTATCATTCCATTGTCTTCAAACTTCCATTATTATTGCTCCTTTGAAAGTGACCTGTCATTTTTCTTAGTTTTTAAGATTTTCTGGTTTTTGTTTGTTTTGCAGTATCATTCTGTATGTCTCGCTATAAACTTCTTATTTATCTTACTTGGGTCTCATTTAATTAGAATTCATTGGACCTCCTCAATCTGTTGCTTACTGTTTTCCATCACTTTTGTAAAATTCTTAGCAATTATCTCTTCAAATATTGCCATGCTCCCTTATATTTCTTTTCCTTCGAGAAGTCTGACTAAACATATGTTAGAGTACGGAAGTTCTTCAGAAAGTTAAAAATAGAACTACCCTATGATTCAGCAATTGCACTACCAGGTATTTACCCAAAGAATAAAAAAAAAAAAATACTAATTCAAAGTGATACATACACCCTGATGTTTATAGCAGCATTATCAACAATAGCCAAATTATGGAAAGAGCCCAAATGTCCACTGACTGATGAATGGCGGTGTGTATATACACATACATACACACACACACACACACACACACACACACACACACACACACAATGGACTATTACTCAGCCACAAAAAGAATGAAATCTTGCCATCCACAGAATGAAATCTTGCCATTCGCAACAATGTGGATGGAACTAGAGAGTATTATAATAAGTGAAGTAAGTCAAAGACAAATACCTTATGATTTCACTCATGTGTGAATTTAAGTAACAAAGCAAATGGGGGCACCTGGGTGGCTCAGTCAGTTAAGCATCAGATCTCGATTTTGGCTCAGGTCACAATCTCAGGGTTGTGAGATCAAGCCCTGAATCTGACTCGGCGCTGGGTGTGGAGCCTGCCTAAGATTCTCTTCCTCTCCCTCTACCCCTCCCCACCCCCACCCCACTCTCTCTCTCTCTTAAAAAAAACAAACACAGAAGAAAAAAGAGAGAGGAAAACCAAGAAACAGACTCTTAACTACAGAGAACAAATTGACAGTTATCAGAGGGGAGATGGGTGGGGGGATGGGTTAAATAGGTAAGGGGATTACCGACCACACTTATTGAATGAGCACCAGGTATTGTGTGTAAGTGCTGAATCACTAAACTGTACACTTGAAACTAGTATTACAGTATATGTTAACTGGAATTCAAATAAAAACTAAAAAAACAAAAAGCATATGTTACATCTTCTCGGTGTATGTTTTATGTCTCATGCCTATATTTTTTGCCTTCTTGTCTCTCTGTGCTAGATTACAGATTTTTCTTCTCATCTATCTTCTATTCATTAATTCTTTCTCCAAGTTATACCTAATCTGCCATTAAATCACCGACTAAATTCTAAATTTCCGTTACATATTTTTTAGAAATTCTATTGTAGATCTTTTCCAAATATGCTTGCTCTTGTTTCCTTTGCATTTTGATATTCAAACCTGTCTCTTATATTGTTCAATAAACGAAAGCACGATTGTTCTAGTTTACATCTGACAATTCTAATAACAGAAGTCTGTTTCTGTTGTTTCTGTTTTTGTTAGTTCTTGTTGAAGGAAGTCTAGTTTACTTGTGTGCTTATTTGTCTTTGGTTGTATGGGGAACACTGTACTTGACAAATTATTTGTGGGAGTGTGAGTTTTACAATGAAGGTATTTTACTCCAGAGGTGATTTACATTTGATTTTGCCAGGCATATGGGTGTTATAGCTAGTCCAAGACAGACTACCAAGTTTAAGACTTGAAATTCCCTAAAGTGCCAAAGGATTGATACCTATCTGTAATTCCACATTCACAGTAAGGGTATGGCTCTTTCGGGTCCCAAATTTTTGTGCAGAGTCGTCCGCTAGGTTCCCTTTCTGTGTAGTCTTTATGTCCTTACTTCTCAAAGCAATCAAAATAATTTTAGAGAAGTGGCATATTGCAGGGAAAAGGTGGCTTCAATTTTGTGCTAAACTTTGAGTTTGCTCTTGTGGTAATTTACTCATATATTTTCTATTTATCTTGATCTTCATTCCTTCCTGTGGTTTCCAATCACCATTTGGTATCTTTCACTTCAGCCTGAGGAACTTTCTTTAGCATTTTTTGTAGAGAAGATCTGCTAATAATGCATAACTTCCATCTATTGTATGAAAATGCTCTTATTTTGCCTTCATTTTTGAAGGACAGCTTTGCTGGATAAAGAATTGTTAGTTGACAGGTTTTTTTCTTCTTTCTTCACCACCCCCCAGAATTTTGAATATCTCATTTTAGTGTCTTCACTATTTCTGCAAAAAGTCAGCCTTAATTGTATCAGGAAGTCCCTGTGTGTGATGTTCCATTTTTCTCTTGTACTTTCAAGATTCTCTCTTCATCTTTGGCTTTTATCAGTTTAACTACAATGTGCCTGGTGAAGTGCTCTGTGTGTTGATCCTACTTTTCACTGCAATTCTTGAATCTAAGAGTTAATATTTTTCAGGAAATTTGCCAAGATTTCAGCCATTGTTTTCTACAAATACTTTTTCCTGAGTTATTTTTTTCTTCTTACCTCTGAGATTCCATTTACACATTAACTGAAACATTTGATATTGTCCCACAAATCTCCGAGGTCCTGTCCATTTTGATTCAGACTTTTTCCTCTGTTCTTTGCATTGGTTAATTTCTATTAATATACCTTCAAGTTCAATGATTATTTTTTCTTCAGTCATCACAAATACGTAGTTTAGCTGATCTAGTGAGTTTTTTAGATACTGTACTTTTCAGCTCTGTAATTACCAATAGTTCTCTCTCTGAAGTTTCCAATTTGTTGATATTTGCCATTAGTTCACTGAGTTTTTTTTCCCCCTTTTAATTCTTAGCCATATTTATAACAGCCACTTTAACATCTTTGTCTACTAAATCTAATGTTTGTGCTTACTCAGTACCTGTTTGCTGAGTGCTGCTTTTGGTTATCAATCACTCTTTTCTGTTTCTTTGCAAGTCTAATAATTTCTAAGTGGAAGTAGGACACTGTATGTAATATAATGTTGCTATTCTGGATTTTGTTTTGTTCTTTTAAGGGTTGTTGGCTTATAATAGTCAATTAACTAGCCTGGACTCAAACTATGAAATATGTCTTCCCACAGTGTGTAGCTGCTAATGTTTCTGCTCAGTTTTATTTTGCTTAGCCTGGCTCCCTAGAGACCATTCACTATAGCTGCAGAGTTTAGCTGTCAGCAAATCTGGGGCGAGGTTTTGCTCAAATACCTCAAGCCATTAAGGCTCCTACCTTCTGTTGCCCAATTGTGTGTAGATTGAGAAATGAAATCAAACACATGGGAAATGTGCAGGTCTCCCCGAGCTTTTAATTCTTATTGGACTCTCTGGCATCTATTACACAATAGATGCATTTAACACATTTAAGAGTCAGCCACAGCTATGTGGAGAAGTTATCATCTCAGCCCATCCCCCTGCCTCTTGCTTCCAAAATCTCCCTCTTAAATTTCTAGTTTCTCCTTTGCCTCTTATACCTTATATTATAATGACCATGATACCATGGAAATGTTTCCTTTCTTGTTCAGCCTTCTGTTTTCCTGCAGTGCATAACTGCTTTCTTTTTCATGTGTTTAGCTTTCCAAGCACCTTTAGCTAATTCCTTCCATATGATAAAATGGTTTATCTCAAGATTGTTATGTCTGGTCAAACTGAAGAATGTATCAGTTCATCTTGTAGTTGAAAAAATGTTTATTGCAATCTTCTCTCCTTTGCTTCAATCTAGACTCTTATTCCCTGCGCCTGCCTGTGTGTCCCTCACCCTAGGATTCCCTTATCTGTGTTAGATAATCTGTTTCCCAAATCCCATGTCCTCTCTCTAAAGGTTAAATCCTTAGGTTTGGTGAGGTATATCCTATGGTACATTCCTAAGGAAAATATACATTTGAGGTCTGTGTTTTGAGACACTGCATTTCCAAAACTGTATGTGTTATCTTCATACTTGATTGATAGTTTGACTGTGATAGAATCTTTTTCCTTCTAAATTATGAAGGCATTACTTCACCATCTTCTAGATTTCAACAATGCTGTTAAGAGTTCAATGTCATTCTAATTCCTGATCTTTTGTATACTACTTGCTTTTTTTCCTCCAGAAACTTCTTCCTTGGTGTTTAGAAATTACTCAATAATACAGCTTTGAGTAGCTTCTCTGCCATCCCATTAGTCATGTCACTGGACATGTAGTGGGGCCCTTTCAGTTGAGAAACCATAGCCCTAGCTCTGGAAAATAGCCTTGCAATGTTTTTTTAGTATTTCTGTTGTTTGATAATTTCCTAACTCTGTTGTCTCTAGTCTTTCTTTTTTCTAGAATTTCTATTAGCTAGATGTTGAATATCCTAAAAGTCTCCATTCATTCATTCATTCAACAAGTATTTACTGGGTACCCACTATATTTAGTGCTGAGGTTACAGTGATAAATGAGATAGACAATATCTCTATCCTCAGGAAATTTACATGATGATTTTTTTTCCTATAATTCCTTTCCAATTTTCAATCTCTGAATTTTGGTTCTGATTTATGAGATAAGATAGTTCCTTAATTTATTTTCTAGTCCTTTGATTAGGTTTTTTAGGCAATCACATCTTTCAGTCTACATTCTTTGAATTATGGGGGCAATATTATTCCATTTCTTTAAGAACATTACTTTTGTTAAAGATTTTCTTCTGTTTTATACATATTTCTTCTCAGTGCCTTTATTCTGTTTACTTCATTGTTTATTTACTTCAGTCTCTTTTATAGTTGGAGGTTTGCTCAAATACTTGTTGATTCTCATTAATCCATTCATATTTAAGTGTAAGGTAATAAAATGCTGACAGGAAACTCTCAGGCGTAGGTACAAGGCTTGTTGACTGTAGGATGGCTGAAGCTCATTTTACTGTGGAAAGACCCTTACAAATCAGTGTCTGCACATCTCTTCTCTGGTTGGTATTCTTCCATTTTCCAAGAAAAGAGTCGTCTAATCTCTTGCCTTGAGAGTATAAGCAAGTTTTAAACAGAGGAGGAATCTTAGTTGTCTTACAGCTCCATATAAAAATTTTGAATTAATCATCCTTCCTCCAGCCCCTTGTCTCAGACTGCTTTCCCTGTTACGTGCTGCCTACAAATTCTGAGCAGACTAGTTCTGAGGCTCTACAGTGAGTACTGGCTCACTCCTCACTCAGATGATCTGCAGACACTGAGGCTGCAACTTCCTCCGTACCGCCAAGCATGTTCCCACACCTCTCAGCTTTACAGCTTCCAAAAGAGTGTGCTTATACCTCTTGTTTACATCACTGTTGCTTCCTCTCCATTTTTCTTTCTCTGTGGATGTACATCTTTTTTATTCCTTAACTGACATTTTAACTGGGCTTCAGGGAGAAAAGAATAAAAAAAAAAAAATCAATTCACCTAATTTGACTAGAGGCCTTAACATTTTCTAAGTTGTTGCTTAAAGCACTTGCTTTCATTCTCCAAAACGACGTTGAAAGTGGCATCCTTTATCCCTACTCACTCTTCCTTTTCTGTTCACTCTGAGCAAGTAACTACTTACAATATTCTGATAATTTTAAAATACAAACAAAAAGACCACCATCTGCCTTCTCTTGGGTACACTAGCTTCACTTAAATCACATCTTCTAGTTAATTATATTAAAAACAATTATTCATCACCTCCAAAGCTAATGCAGCATGTTGTAGCTCTCCAGACATTTTTAAACCTTATCTTTAAATAACAATGCAATTTAATTATCAGGATTTTATTATATTTGAAAGTGGTATAACAGACTTTACATAATGAACAAGGAACAGAGTACAAAACTCAGAATGTGGTTTCTTCCATTTCAACCCCCAGCCCTAACATAGAGCCCTGAGGCAGAGGGCAGCCAAGAAAACTTCATCATCTTTAGCAACCAACAATTCTGACTGAGGAGTTGTACTGAGAAAAAAGCTCTGCTATTCTTCAGGACAGACGCAGGTACAAACTTTATAATATTGCTTTATAACCACAGAGAGGATATGAAATACTGAAAATGACCCAACTTCTTAATGCTTAAAACACAATACTATGTACTTATAAAGGTCAAAATATACAAATTTCTTGGCATATTAGATGATATGTTAGCTGATTTCTATTTTAAAAATCATCAATTCTATAACATATATTAGTTACCTTTAATATATATTTCCTATAAAATCTCCTTCTACTCTTTTTTTAACAAGAAGGCAATCATTTTGGCTTTTTTATTATGAAATTCTTACCTGATGACATGGTCTCTCCCAACATTACCTTGCAACGCTTACAAATTACTTTGGTATTTGCCTTTGGTTTCTGTAGAACAGAAAAATGTCATTTAAATGTCATTCAGCTTTTCTTAAAAGGAATATATAATTTTAACATAGTCTCTAGAGTATACATTGAACTTTACATTTTATTTTGCCCTCTACTAAATACTGGGAACACATTTAGCTTGTATGCATAATTCACATGCACAGAGATCATTTTTTTTTTAATCTAAAGAAAGAATAATGAACAGACTGATTTTTCCAAACCTAGCCACTTCTTGATAATCTAACTGTTGTAAATAATTTGAGCAAGAAGCACCTTACATTTCTAAAAAGCACTTCCAAACATCCATTACCATTTAGGATAGACAGACGGTGGACAACAAAGGCAGAGAGACTAGGTGACTTGTCCCAATTCATGTTTCTAGAAAACAGGAGAATCAAAACCTGGAGCCATTATTTTGACTCCTAGTCCAGTGTAACTCATGTAAAAGTAATCTATGGTTCATAACCACTCATCAGAAGTCAAAAATATTTAACCCATTCATCTAATTCTATTTTTCCACTTAAGATACACATTGTACCTGAAAAAACCGCAAAGTGTTCTGAGACAAATTCCTGATCCATTCTTAAACTTCAAAAATCCAAATTCATTCATGTGGGATACAGATTAAATGGCTAGCATCCATCTAATCATTAAGCAAATAAATAAAAAAAAAGTTCTCTTACATTCAGAGAACAGATTGGTGGTTACCAGAGGCAGGGGGTGGGGTGGTAAAAATGGGTGAAAGGGGTCAAAAGGTACAAACTTCCAGTGACAGAACATGGAAGTCATGGGGATGTAATGTACAGCATGGCAACTACAGTTAATAATACTGTATTATATATTTAAAGTTGCTAAGAGTAGATCTTAAAAGTTCTCATCACAAGAAAAAGATTTGTAGTTATGTATGGTAATGGATGTCAACTAGATTATGGTGAATATTTTGCAATACATACAAATATCAAATCATTATATACCTAAAAGTAATATAATGTTATATGTCAGTTATACCTCAAGTTAAAAAAAACTTACTGATTTGTAGTTTTTTATAAGAGGTTATGTTATAAGCAATAGCATGGTGATTAAGAGCCCTGAGTCTGGGCCAGACTTCCTTAAGTTTCAATCCTGGCCCTGTTATTTACTACACACATGACCTTGAGCAAGTTGATTAACCTGGTTTGGTTTCCTCATCTGTAAAAGGGAGTTAATAGTAGCGCTTAACTCATAGTGTTATTAGGATTTAAAAAGGGGTGTTATAAAGCACTGTCCTGGGTACGTGGTAACTACTAAGTGGATGTTACATAAACAAAATATACTTTTGGCACACATCATTCAAGATAGGCTGAAAACCCATACCTTCCCAAAAGGGACCAATTTTTGTCTTTTACTGGACAGCCACTGTGTATTAAGAATCTACAAAAAAAAAAAAAAAAATGTTTCCATAGCAATATCTTTGTTAAAGCCCTTCAACAGTCCTCTCACAAAGATACACTGCAACATGGCAGAAGTTGCATAAAAGTGGGCAGGGAGAAGGAATTTCTGTAACTCTGGCCATCTCTTCTGGGAAACCACAGAATAGAGTGCTGGTCTAAGTAAGGAATGAGTGCCTTTCTGATGTGGGATAACGTATGTATTGATCTAAGGAATCTTAACTGATTAAGGTAAGTTTGAGTACAATTACATTTTCCTTAGCATTAATCACTACTTCCTAAAAAACTACATAAGAGGCACATTGAAACTGAGTTCCATGGATGTGCTGCTAGTAACTGATAGAGCTGATATTTGAATCTAGATCCCTTCAATGCTAAACCTTGCGCTTCTATGTCCACAATAGCCAAACTATGGAAAGAGCCCAGATGTCCATCAACAGATGAATGCATAAAGATATGGTATATATATATATATATATACAATGGACTACTACTCAGGCATCAAAAAAAAATGAAATCTTGCCATTTGCAATGACGTGGATGGAACTAGAGGGTATTAGGCTAAATGAAATAAGTCAATCAGAGAAAGACAATTATCATATGATCTCATTCATATGTGGAATTTAAGAAACAAAATGGAGGATCATAGGGGAAGAGAGAAAAAATAAAACAAGACAAAATCAGAGAGGGAAGAAAACCATAAGAGACTCTTAATCATAGGAAACCAACTGAGGGCTGCTGGAGGGGAGGGCGGTAGAAGGATGGGGTAGCTGGGTGATGGACATTAAGGAGGGCACGTGATATAATGACCACTGGGTATTATATAAGACTGATGAATCACTGAACTTTACCTCCGAAACTAATAATACATTATATGTTGATTAATTTAATTTAAATTAAAACAAATTTTAAAAACAAATAAATAAAATTTGTGCTTCTAAGCACTATGTCAAGTGTTTTCCAAACTAACTCATAGAATCAGTTCAATTGGTTATGGCCTACATTTTTTAAAAAGATGAAACAGAGGGGCACCTGGGTGGCTCAATGGGTTAAGCATCTAACTCTGGATTTCGGCTCAGCTCATGATCTCACGGTCATGAGATCAAGCCCCGTGTCAGGCTCTGCGCTGGGCGTGGAGCGTGCTTAAGAGTTTCTCTCTCCCTCAGCCTCTGCCCCACCCTCCCCCCTCAATGCTGGCTCTGTTTCTCTCTCTAAAAATAAAAAAATAATAAAAATAAAATAAAAAGATGATCTTAATCTCAGGAAACAAACGGAGGGTTGCTGGAGTGGTGGGGGGTGGAAGGGAAGGGGTGGCTGGGTGATAGACACGGGCGAGGGTATGTGCTATGGTGAGTGCTGTGAATTGTGTTAAGACTGTTGAATCACAGACCTGTACTTCTGAAACAAATAATACATTATATGTTACAAAAAAAAAAAAAGAAGATAGCAGGAGGGGAAGAATGAAGGGGGGGAAATTGGAGGGGGAGACGAACCATGAGAGACTATGGACTCTGAAAAACAAACTGAGGGTTCTAGAGGGGAGGGGGAGGGGAATGGGTTAGCCTGGTGATGGGTATTAAGGAAGGCATGTTCTGCATGGAGCACCGGGTGTTATACGCAAACAATGAATCATGGAACACTACATCAAAAACTAATGATGTATGGTGATTAACATAATAATTAAAAAAAGAAATAGAATAGAAATATCACAGTACTTCAAACACAGTGTAAGTACTACTTCAAGAAACTTTTACTTGACATGTGTTCATGTGTGTGCATAGTGTTATCAGATCTTGATATAAAAAATGTATTTCTGGGGCACCTGGGTGGCTCAGTAGGTTAAGCGTCTGCCTTTGGCTAAAGTCATGATCTCAGGATCCTAGGATGGAGCCCCGTGTTGGGCTCCCTGCTCACGGGGGAGTCTGCTTCTCCCTCTCCCTCTGCCCCTCTGCTTGTGCTCTCTCTCTCTCAAATAAATAAAATCTTTAAAAATATATGTATTTCTTACTTTAATTAGAGGTCAAAAAAGTCAAAGCCACAGACATAGAAACAAAGGCAGGTGATAATCTGTTCAGGTGTAGGCAAGGATATAGGAAGAAGACAGCTCAGAAAGCAGGTATGCTCAACTGTAAATTTGGGCATTTTCACGCTTTCTTACAATAAAATCTATCTGTATAGCTCCAAACTGGTAGTAAAGACACTTTTTAAAGGATCTATTTTGTACAAATTAAATTAAACCATCTTCATTAAATTTTACCAAAAACTAAAGGCTTTACTAAAAACTAATACCAGGTATTGGAGTAGCAATGCTTGAGAAGAAGAAATTTTTCTATTCAAAGCAGAGAATTTTTCATCAGGTGCTCTGTTACGTATTTCATTTATACTTGCTCTTACAGCACATTTTGCTTTATCTTTCAATGAAGCAGGAAAAGTGGTATTTGTTGGTTTAAAAAAAAAGGAGTCTACCTTTTCAAGACACTGGTAATCAGGATTTTAAAATGTGATCAATAAAAAGCAAATTATCTCAAACAACCAAATATGTGTATTTTGATTCAAACAAATGGATGGTAGAAGGGACCTTTAATATAATTGGTAAAACCTGTATATGGCCTGTATTTTATCATAAGTAGTAATTGTTCATTTTGTCAAATGTGAAATGACACTGTGGCTATTTAAAAAAGAAAAATCCATATGGGATAAAATGACATAAAGTCTGGGATTTGCTTTAAAGCACTCCGGCTGGGGAGGGAATTAAAGGGACAGATGAAGCCTACTTTATGAATCAAGATGATTGGTACACTGAAGTTCACAATTCTTTCCCTTTTACATTTGTGAATGTTTACAAAGTTCAACCCATTAATCTAAGAAAATTAAAAAAAAAAAAACCCAGCCTTATGGATTTAACAAAACAAATGACTAAAAATCAATAAATTATTGCCAAGTACCCCAGGAAAGAAAAAAAAAGTAAAGCTGTTAGTCACACTGTGATATAATCAAAGTTCAATTTCGTTTGTTCCTTAAAAGATAGGGTGAAGTTACGGTGTGACCATACTTTCTAAGTCTAGAATACTATTATGAATCTTATAAAAGGGTGGGGTGCCATCTTTATCATCCTATTTTAAGATGCTGGTAGACGCAAAAAAATAGCATGAAACAATAAATGCAAGAAATAAGGAAATCTTCAGGAGGTATCTTTTGAAAACAAAAGGTATATACTGCCACATTTTTTTTTTAAAGATTTTATTTATTTATTTGACAGAGAGAGACACAGCAAGAGAGGGAACACAAGCAGGGGGAGCAGGAGAGGGAGAAGCAAGCTTCCCGCTGAACAGGGAGCCTGGTGCGGTGTGGGGCTCGATCCCAGGAATCATGACCTGAGCCGAAGGCAGACGCTTAACGACTGAGCCACCCAGGTGCCCCTATATACTGCCACATTAACAGGCACAAATAACATACTGTACACTCAAAAGGGGTTTTGAGGGAAAGAAATAAGTGTTGGATTTTGTTTGTTTATGCTATCCTTAAAATCAGGCCTTTTTAATTAAAATCTTATAGCATTTGAAATTTTGTTTAAAGAGAAACTCTGTTTTGTAATGCATTTCTCTTGACCGATGCTTAAAGGAAATAATAAAGCAAGCTGTGCGATGAAGCAGCCTAACAGTGTGGGAACCCGACATCAAAGAAAGACCTTGTTGTGGACTAATTAAATCAATATATCTGAGAGAAGGCACCACTGCTCAGAGATGTGGATTAGCCTCCTGTCCTTGTTTTTATTTCCCTTTGCGTTGTTTCAATTTCTAAGGACCCTTGATACTGTCTCGCCAAAAAAATGTTTCCCAAGAGATAGCATTAGGATGCTGTGTCACCATGTGACATTTCAAAACCCTGCTAGATGGCTAGACTTGTTGATATGAGAAACAGGTTTTCAATAGCACAGGGCAGCCTTGTTCCCACAGGAGCCTTGAGAGCACTGTTTAAGTAGTCCCTCCAAATATATGTTACTATTTTGGACACAGGCATACTCTTTCAATGGCTGCAATAAGCAATTAAAGAGAACTTCCATCTAGGCTAACTTGGAAACAATCTTGTCAAAGCAGCTGTCATGACAGGAGTTTTCCACAGTCTCCTTGATACTAAACACCATAATGTCTGAATATAAAGGGTCTTCCTTTAATGCATAGGATGGCTGTTCACAATTGAGAGAAATTCTTGTAAATGGCATCATATAACTGATAAAGACATAAATATGAAGAATGTATTTCCATATAGAGTGCAGAATTTATCTAAAAAGGGAAACTCATGGTTTCTCTTATTTAATCTTTCTCCTCTCCTCTTCTATTCACACCTTGCAAATATTTTAAAAATTTATAGCTTAATCACAAGAATGAAAGTTAAAATACATAGAACAGTACAGTATTAGTCTACAAATTTAGATTAAAATATGATTTTAACATAACCATTTTAAACATAACAGATTTTTATTAACTTCTTACCATTTATTTTTGGAAAACTACACAAGGATAAGGTACGATAATTTTAAACGAACCATATTTAGGTAAAGGGATGGGTGTTTATGGTGAGAGATAAGGCACTTAAATAATTCTGATAACTTCAATCTTTGATCAACTTCCTTAATCTACCCTCAAAATATAAAACAGTTCTATAAACTAACTTACATAAACCTGAGAGCTGCCCAACTATTGCACATTTCCTGAGGTGGTTCAGTTTTTGTTACAAAAATTAAATAAGTTTTAAATGAAATTTAATATACAATGCTTTTATTCCTACCGATAATCAGATGTTAAAAATGAAGATTCTCTGGCAATGATTTTCTTTACTTTTTAAATCACATCTGTATTGACCTGCCATCAGGAGAATGATTTCTCACAAGGGCCAAGTCAATGCCATTGATTTTCTTTTAGAGTGAGGTAAAGCACTTGTCCTCTGCAGTGAAAGGAAAAAACTTCTTTCTCCCTAAATCAACTTCTATAGCAAGAGGCACCTGTCCTCACATTGTCCACCACCAACTTGGAATCACAGCATAAGCTTCATTTCCACATTTTGACTCCTCCGTTTTCTCTGTTTCCTTGATGGCATCTGCTTTTATGACATCAGCAGAAGTCTTAACAATGGGCAGACACGGGGAAATACCTAGGCCTAACTGTATAGTATATATCTTGGAATAAAAGAACACTTTTAATTTAAATCAGATTATATAGATTATGATATGTTGTCCTAAAAACAAGAAAGTAGGGCATTTTGGTTTGTAAAATGGCAACATTCCCAATTCTATGCATGAAAAAGTCCTCTTTCTCTTCTTTCTCCAGCCCCTTAAGCTGTTCTGGTCTAAAGCCATATGATCTCTTCCTCTATCAATAGAGCAGAGCAGAGGTGGTGAATAGAGGCAGTTGAAAATCATGGACTTTGGTCCTTGGAACAGTCTGTGTAGCATGCTTTAATTAAGAAAAGATAGAAGAAACCAGTTTCTAAGCCAACTTCCAAATTAGCATTTATTTTGAAAAGATATTTTACCAGTTTAAAATGGCTCTCAGAAGAAGGACATTGTGTCTCCACTGGGGCTAGTTCAGGTCTTGGCTGCCATAAATCACTTCTTAAATTCACCAAGAAGAAAGAGTCTCCAATAAAACAGTCATGCTCTTGTGGATGAAGTGGCTTATTAGCAAAGGGGTCAGGATGACAACACCATTCTTCAACTAGAGCTCCCCAATTCTCACTCGGCAATGGGAGTACCCTGAGGAGCTTCCTAGTAGAGAGAGGAAAAACAATTTTTAATTTTATTTTATTAAGAAGTCAAACTCTCACTCTTTGCAGATGATAGGAAAAACAATTTTTTAAAGAACAAAATGGAAATGTAGCATTTTCTTAATTAAATCAGCATGAAAGATGAAAGAAAGTCAGTAGCTACATTGTCTGCAATAATTTTCCCCCCAGATTACAAAAGTAATATATACTTATTTGTGATAGGCAGTTTGAAAATGTAAAGGTATAAAGTAAATAAAAATCACCCTTTCCTTACCATCCAAAGACAAGTAACTACTTCGAAAATGACGGGATATTTCCTTGCAATCCTTTTAAGAAACATAGTTATACCCATGTACACAGTACGGGAACAGAAGATACACACAAACTGTACCTTGCTTTCACTGTTTATTTAGTTCTATTATGATTCTTAATGATGCCACTCTATTCTAGAGGCTTGCCAGTGAACTTTTATTTATTATTATTATTATTATTTTTAAAGATTTTATTTATTTATTTGACAGAGAGAGACACAGTGAGAGAGGGAACACAAGCAGGGGCAGAGGGAAAGGGAGAAGGTTTCCCGCAGAGCAGGGAGCCTGATGCGGGGCTCGATCCCAGGACCCTGGGATCATCACCTGAGCTGAAGGCAGACGCTTAACGACCATGCCACCCAGGCGCCCCAAGGCCTGCCAGTTAACTTTTAGATCATTCCCTCACTGGTGGATATTCAGGTTTTGAGTTTTTTGGTATCAACAACCCTGTGATGAACCTTCTTATTAAAAAATTTGTATACACAGCTGATTATGTCCTTGGGAAAAAATCTTGCAAGAGTAAGACCACAATCACAAATGATATCCATATTTTAAAATCCCATACATATTGGCAAACTGCTTTTCAGAAAGGCTGTATGAATCTCTAATTCTTCCACTTACCTTCTTCAGAACTGAATACTATCACTTTTCCATGTAAGGGGTGAAAATATTCTCCATACATACGGTTTTAATTGGCAACTCTTTAATTACTAGTGAGACTGAACTGGCTTTCATATTTATTGACCAGCGTGTTTCTTCTGTGAGCTGTGATCAGTGACTATTTTCCAATGAAGTATTAGAATGTTCTTACTAATTTTTAAAAGTATATTCTATCTTAAGAATCTTAGCCCTTTATTCATCATCTGTGACAAATACCTTTTCAGTGTTATTGCCCCTTTAATTTGGTTTGTCTTAAATTTCAAATTACCTAACCCTTTCTTCTGTGATTTCTCCCATTAATTATTTTGCAATAAACTTTTTATTTGGGAGTAATTTTAAATTTACAGAAAGGTTAAAAAATAGTACAGACAATCCTCATATACACTCCACCCAGCTTTCTCTAAGGTTAACATCTTTTATAACCATGGAAGATTTGTCAAAACTACAAACTTTATCTGGATTTCCCTAGTTTTTCCATTAATGTCCTTTTTTTCCTTTCATCTAGGAACCAATTCAAGATAACACACTGCCGTTAGTCATCTTGTTTCCCTAGTCTCCTTTAGTCGGCTACATTTTTTTAGTCTGTCCTTATTTTTTAGGACCTTGAAATTTTTGAAGAGCAGTGGTCTGGTGTTTCACAGAATATCCCTCAATTTAAGTTTGCCTGATGTTTTCTCAAGATTAGACTGGGGTTATGGGTTTGGAAAAGAATACCACAGAAGTGAAGTGACCTTCTCAGCACATCTTATCAGACGGTACACTCTCTCAATCAATATGACTTATCACTGGTGCTGTTAAACTTGCACATTTGGCCAGGGCGGTATCTACCAAGTTTCTCCACTAATAAAGCTACTATTCCTTCCTTTGCATACTCTATTCCTTGGAAGTGAATCACTAAGCCCAGATCACACTCAAGGGGAAAGAAATTGAGCTCCACTCTACTATTATTTTTTATGCTTAAAAAAGCCTTATAATTAAGTAGGCCCTTATATTTGCTACCAGTTGTTTTTTTTTTCCAATGGTTCCATTTTTTTTCTGGACAAGAGATACCTCAGACTTTATCAGAAGAAAGGCTAAACATGATTTACCTCTATTCTACTCTTAAGTAGGGAGATCCATAGTGTAAGAGAAGAAGAAATATGGGCAGGATGATGAGAAACTTCAAAATAATTAATCCTGAGAAAAACAGAATAAAAACATGTTCATGGTCTTCCTAATGCCCATGAGCAGCAGTGTGAATGCTTAAAGCAGCCTGAATACTTGCACACCTCCGTTCCTATGCACAGAAACATGTGCTAAGAGTCAACTGTATTTGATTAGACCTGTTTATGTCTCTTATACCTTATTTTAGTTACATAATTTAATAGTGTGTAAACAAAGGAAATATGAATTGCTATTCTCCTGAAACTAAAGATTTCAGACTAAATGAAAGCCAGTTGTAAAAAAAAAAAAAAAAATTAACTGGTAAGACATGGGAGATACAATTACAGAACATTGGAAAAAGGGAGGAAGAGTAAAAATCTAGAAGTCTACAATTCCCCTGCTTTAAGAATGAGTAACTTCTCATTCCATTTAAGAAAACACAAACTAGAAATTGTAGATGGTGAATTTTGGATGAAATACCTGATAATAAAAAAAAGCTACTCAACAGTGGAGTCATGTTCAACAAAAAGATATTGGTTCCGTAATAAAATATTAGTAAATTAATCTACATTTGCATGTTTTAAGTTAAAATATTTGAATGCAAATGTATTATTTTTTAATGATTTCCCCCATGTTAGCCCCTTTTCTTTGATCTCCTCAACTGTAAGTCTCCTAAAAATACTCTTAACTACAAAGAACAAACCGATGGTTACCAGAGGGGAGGGGAGCAGGGGATGGGTTAAGTAGGTGACGGGGATCGTTGTGATGAACACCGCGTGTTGCAGGGAAGTGCGGAATCACTACATTGAACATTTGAAAGTAATATTATACTGTATGCTAGCTAACTGAAATTTAAATAAAAACTTAAAGAAAAAAGAACTACCAGTAAGGAAATGACAGGTGAACACACCACTTTCTCCCACTGGAGTCTCTGGAAGGGAACCGTGGAAGCAGGTCTTTGAGCAGCACCTCCATTACCACCTCACCCAGCTTCTCAAGCATCAGCCCAAAGCCAAGATCCGCCACAGGCCTCTGTCCAGTAATTCTGGATCCACCAGCAACAACAAACCCAGGGAACCCTCAAACATTCCACCTGGAGCCCTGCCAGCAAGTGCACTCATGGACTGGTCAGCTATTTGATCAGGGATAGGGGAGGGGCATTTGTAAATATAATGTGATTCCCTTTATTACCGTTTAATGGTCATTCTTCTAGATCTCTTTCTTACTGTTCTTACATCAATATAAAAGTAAAATATACTAAAATGTGTCCATCTTTTTTTTTAAAAAGGCAATTACAATATGGAAGAGAGTAGACATTTAATTTATAAGTCCAGAGGACAAAGTTAGGAAGAAGAAAGGCTGATTTTAGTTTAAGATAAGGAAGAACTTTCCCTTTCAAATTAGGAAATGTTCACTAATAGCATCACTCAAGCTGCTGAGCCTGTTTAGGATATTAAGTGATTCTTTCAATACCCATTTTCTAAAAGTCTTCTATGAAGCAGGCACTCTGTTGACACAAAATATTAATACACACAGTTCCCCCTCTCAAGGTACTCAGGGTTCTAGTAGGAGATATAGACCTATGAGCAAATAATAAAACCTTATAAAATAAATATAATAAATGTTCATGACAAAGTAATGGTTCTAAATTCATAGGGGACTGGTTAGACCCCCCTGAAAATTTAACAAAAGTTTTCATCCTTTCTTCAAATATACATTCCCACATGCACACAAATCTGCATATTACTTCAGAGGATTCATGATTTCACAAAACCAACCCACAAATTCAGGGCAGTAAATACAAAGTGCTAGGGGAGTAGAGTGGACATGGATTTCAGAGAAGCAGTAATACCTGAGTTGACCTTTGAAGGAAAAATAGTTCTTTTGACAATAAAAGGAATTAAGGGTGTCATGGGGGGAGTTAACAATATAAAGATGAGCACCATATTCCTAGTGTCTGGCACAGTGCCTGACTCAGTATAAGTTCTTAAATACTTGTTAAAGGAATGAATAAGCACATTTTGATAACTATAACACGAGAGGCCCCTGGTTAGGTCTGTCGCATACTGGAATAAAAGGGTTAACAAACCTTTCTCCTTGCTGCTTGAGAATCTCACCTTTGGTTTAACCATGGAGCTCTGTTGCCCTGGAAACCAGGTAGATGGTAGGCAAGAATTATATTGCTAGGCAACATCGCTTATGGTAAAAATGAACCCTGACTGGTAAATTGCATCTGGACTGAAAGGAAGTATGAGTGAGCTGCAAATATCTGATGAGGGTGCCATGCTTGGGACTTGCCTGAATGCTGTCCTTTTCAAGGTACCCTAGAAACTATGCCAAAGAATTGTTACAAGAGATACGGGCTGCTTAGGTCACGAGGCTTCTTCGCAGGGTAGCTCCCGCACCTGCTTGATTATGGATCTTGAGCTTTGTACCTGGAACTGTGTCACATGGGAAGATAAGAGTCCCCCAACAGGTATGTGAGCTGTCACTTGCTTCAGCAGGACCCCTGCTGAGAGGAACTCTTGATGCTGCCCTGCTGGCAAGCTGGCAAGAAATGTGGTCTGTGGTAGTGTTGTGAGCCTGCAGATTTTATTTATTTATTTGAGACAGAGAGAGAGAGAGAGCACGAGCAGGGGGAGGGGCGGGGGAGAGGGAGAAGCAGATCCCCTGCTGAGCCTGACATGGGGCTCAATCCCAGGACCCCAGGATCATGACCTGAACTGAAGGCAGATGTTTAACCGACTGAGCCACCCAGATGCCCTGTGAGTCTGCCTATTTAACTGAATTTCACAAGACCTCTGGTGGGCACTACACACACACCTTATTCCGTTTAATGCTTACTACAACTTTACGAGGTAAGAATTTCTATTCCCCTGCTACAGAGGAGGAAGATAGGCTCAGAAATGTTAAATAATCTGTGTAAGTTCACAGAACCAGAAGTGATGAATAAAGGCAGGATCTTAACCCAGGTCTTCTGGGCTCCAAAACTGAATTCTTTCCGTTGGAATACGTTCCCTTCCGACAATGCAGAACATCAGAAAAGGAGACTGGGAAGGTGGGATGGTGGCAAACTGTGTGGGGTGTTAACATGCCAACCTAAGGAGTAGGGACTGGTTTCTATAGATAGGTGGAAAGCATTACAGAATTTTAAGCAGGGAAGCAATAGGTCAGATTTGAATTTTTACAAAGAAGCAACAGTACCTATTTAGAGTGGGAGGCAGGCCTAAATAGGCTCCTAAATCTTCTCCATCACTAAGATTCTCTAACTCTTGACATTTTGCATGTAGTGCCAATGAACAAAGCCTCAAGACAGTGCAAAAGACACCCATGCCAAAATCTCACGCAAGATCACAGAAATAAAACTGCACCGAGACTGACAGAAATCTGGGAGACTTGATGCATATTAGCACAAAATGTGGTATTTCAAACTGAACTTGACCCCATATCACAGTGAATAAAAGCTGTATTATATCCCATAACTATCTACTTAAGACATCAGGAGCAACAAAGTGCCTAATTCATAAGTCACCGCAAAGATAAAAATGTTTTTACAACAGAAAGAATTTTTCTGATATTTTGAAAAACATAAAAACTGTCAGAAGAAAGGATGTATTATAATCACAGCTCTACTCAAAGTATATCTGTCAAAAACCCTGAAACTTTGATATGATCTACTTCCCAAGAGAACTTTCAAAATAAAATAGATACCATTTTTTTCAAGGCAGTTTTTGGGGAAAAACCTGCCAAAGCTCAGAAAAAGAGTGAAATGATTTCTTGAATTATCTCTCAGCTTAAAATAACAGAAACAACACATGTAAATTTATAATAAATTATAATAAATGTTAATTTATAATAAATTAAACTTTGCTAGTTATTTTTAATGTATCTTAACCACAAGCTTTAGGAACAAATAAAATACACAATGTTAATCAATGCTATTGATTGATGATGCTTATTCAAAACTTAAACATGTAGACAAGAAAATGAAATGCCCCTAACTTTAAAATGAGCCATTATTCAGTGACAATAACAATGGTAACAACATCGAGCTTTTACAGATTGGATTATAACCAAGTGGACGTTAAGAACCTTAAGAACAACATCAAACATCTAAAGCTCAAAATATGGCTGCCGAAATTTAGATAAATTCAACTGGTAATATCCAACTGGTAGACGACAAATCCTATGAACCAAGCTTTGCATTTTATTACCATTTTGTACATAGTACAATTAGACCATAAAAGTATCATCCTTTTTTTTCCAAAAGTTTGTACAATATTACCAACAATCCAATTTGTGCCTGTACTCTTTTTCCGCCTCTTTATTCTCTTTCATAGACAAGTGACTGCATTCATAGGAGTAGTTATTTTCAGACTATAATTATAGCTGGTCTGTCAAGTGGACCAACTGGTTGGATAGTCTGATATCTCTTATGTTTCCATAAAGTCCATTCTACTTGTTTTCTTCTAGAGTTTCCAAGCCTCCCTAACTGCTGGGCTGACACCCAGCTCTGCGGTGCAGGTGGAATGAGGAAGGCCTGTCCAGAGACCTTAGGAGACCTCGCAAATGGACAGAAAATCAAAAGCTTTTATGTCTGAAAGTCTGTTTGGCCAACTGATATAACTCAAGTCTGGCATGAATTTATTTCTAGGAGATACAAACAAATTCTAAACACAACCATTCAGCTGTTTCTGAGACTATTTTCAAAAAAGTAAATTTTGTCATTATTGTTACTTGATATTAAGGCCTGTTAGTCTCAACAAGAGCATAATCAATAGCTTAATCAAAAACTGTACATGTTCTTTTTTTTTTTTTTTTTTTAGAGAGGGAGAGCAGGGGAAGGGGCAGAGGGAAAGGGAGATAGAGAATCTCAAGCAGGCTCCATGCTGAGTGTGGAGCCCAACGTGGGGCTCAATCTCACAACCCTGAGATCATGACCTGAGCCAAAATCAAGAGTCAGATGCTTAACTGACTGAGCCATCCAGGTGCCCCTGGTCAGACAATTTTTATACAAATACTATGAACTGGTAAAAATGTAAACTGGAGAATTTTATGGCAAGGAAATGAAGCATTATTTATTTTCAAATAACCAAAACAAATGGCTGAGATCATATGTTCCTAAATTAAGAAAAAAAGACTGCTTAATAATTAGCAGATTTCATGCACCTTGATTCTAATAGGTATTAAAAGCCATTAATGAGTCTTAATAGATTAAACAGTCCTCTGCACCTCATTTCTATAATTTGCTTTATGAGAAATTTTTTCAATAAAGAAAAAAAGGAACAAGGATTAGTCTTGCACTACCCAAATGACCATGAGTCACAGAACCCAAGGTACAACTTTATGAGGTTCACTAATCAGAATTTTCTGGTGGTAGGACTCCTATAGTTGTATCCAATCCAACTCCTCATTTTACGGATAAGGAAACTGAGGCCTAGAAAATTAAAGCGACTTACTTATTCCCATATAATAAGGCTAGCCAGTAAGCAGATCTTAACTCTGCTCCCTCCTCTTATTAGAAGAGTTCCCAGTACAGATAAATCAACCTATCCCAAGACACCCTCCTGGAAAAGATGCTTACAATTAGTTGGTTTTGATTATAGAACACACAAGTCTCTTTTGGTTTTGTTTTCTATTTAACAAGCACAAAAGATGTCCTTACTACCCACAGATAACTGAGGGAGAAATGAGAAGACCATTGGGTTTAATATAAAAAGTCAACATGAAATCCTTGTGCTGATACTGGAGGATGCTTGTTTTTCCAACAAACAGGCATGGGGCATGCTGCCTAAGTGTGAAATGTAAGCAAAGCCTTGACTCTCCCACTAAGGATTTCTCTGCATTGTTCAAGAGGCATACACTTGCCAGCCACACAGGTGTGACAGGAAAAGGCTTCCAGGTAAACCTTGTTTAAGTGAGGCAAGGCCTAAGTCAAGTCCATGTTTATCTTCTCAGAAAGAAAAAGGGAGAAAGGAGGGTCATTTCCCTGGCACACCTCAAAAATAGAGTCCTGAATCAAAAAGACCTGACACACTACACAAGGTCATTTGCTAGTTTGTTAATAAAGACCAATATGGAAAAGGGGGTGGAAGGAGTCTATAAAACCAATTAAAAAGAGCTTGTCAAGTTTTGCTATTATATATATGACAGCCCTTAACTCTTCTGACAAGTTTGGAAAATAGGCCTTATTATGTCTACTTAAGAAGAAACACAAACAGGAAGCATTATAGAATTTCAAGCAGGGAAGTGATAGGTCAGGTTTGAGTTTTTACAAAGAGGAAGAAATCCAATAAAGGGTGCCTGTTTAGAGTGGGAGTTAGGCCTAAATAAGCTCTGAAGTCTTCTCCATCACCAAGATCCTGCCTCTTGACATGTCTAAGAAGACTCCTTATGTCTACTTAAAAAGCAGCTGAGCTGACATGCACAAGGTTCCCCAGCTACTAAGTGGTGAAGCTGGAGTTACAACCCAAGGTCCCATTCTCCCACTTCTGCTTTAACAGCACACAGCCTCCAGAGGGTCACGGTTAGGGAGACTGAAACTGTCCTTCCAGGTTCACAATTCTTCTAGTTCTCAATTCCACGATCAGAAAAAGAATTGACACAAAACAGAAGATATAGTTCCTGCATAGGAAAAATCGCTACAGGTAACCATTTTTAATATCATCATCCTTTCCCAGTGAAACACAAATATCAGCCAATAATGGATGAGCATATCCTTTACAGGGAGCAGTACCAGGAAACAGGGCTACACTGCATTTAACTTGCTCTTCCTGTGACTTGTAAGTCATGCCATTGTTGTATAGGCGTGCATGTTTCAGAAACTTCATGTGAGAATTCAACCAAAGCCTGAAATAGACTGAGAGAAGGAGAAGTTTCCGGGTTTAACTACAATGCAAATTGGAATCCTCTGGACATTTCAGGCTACAGTAGGTCTGTCACGGACTGCATACTCTGCAGCAACTTCAGCCCGTAGGTAATGTGAGCAAGGACATTCTCCTTTCTTCTGCGGATTTAGTCATCTCATCTCTTACCCAAGATAATCATTCGGAGGTGCTCCATTCACAATCCCCCCACTTATACTAGGGTAACTTTCCATGATCTCATCTACCTGGGGCACTGCCAGGAATCAGAAAGTAAGCAAGAGAGGCTGGTGGAAGGCCAAAATAAGCCCCCTACTGTTTATTCAACCCAGGAAGAATTTATTGGGAGTACACTATTCATCAGGCACTGTGGCCTGATGCTGGGGCTGATGGTGATGATGCTAGGGGTGATAAAAATAATAATTATAGTGGTAGCCATCATATACTGAATGCCTACCATGTGCCAGGCACTGCAATAAACCCTTAAACAACCCAAGGTAGCTCCTATCGTCATCTATAACTTTTGTAATAGGGAAATTGAGGCATGAAGTGGTTAATTAAGTAACTTGCCCAGAGTCACAGCTAGTAAATAGTGGATGCAAACCAGACAGTCTCGCTTCTGAGTCTATACCACTAGCCGCTACCCTACACTGCACTCTAAATATGAGTGGGGATAAGGGATATAGGTCAGTAAGACTATTCCAACCCCAGAACCTATAGCTCAATTGGGAAGACAGGCAAATAAACCTTGGAGGAGCACATAAACCAACCCAGGGCTCAGGGAAGGCTCCTGGCAATAGATACTCTGTCAGATGAATTCAGGTAGGAGCTAACCAGAGGGAGAGAGGGGGTCTGGGGCACACCCCAGGGGGAGAGAGGAAGCTCTCTGCAGGTAGAGGTCTGGCATTCATTGAGACAAGGAACACTGTAAGAGGAGCAGGTTTCAGATATGGAGAAGGATCCATCCCCAGATAAGTCTCAGGCACCCGGCTCAGTGGAAATATATCTAATGAAGAAATCTAACTTCTTTCTGTAAGGATTGTTCACAACAATAAGGTTTTGATCTGTCTTTCCAACCTATGAGTGATTAGAAACTGAATATTCAGGGGAAAGGCTTTGTGCCCAGGAAACAAGTAGGATGACAGAAGGAAAGGAGAAGATGGAAAAAATAATAAAAAGAGACACCTTGGGAATACAAAGACTATAGCAAAGGGCCCTTTCCTATCTCAAAAGAGTAATCACAGCACACTGCAAGAACAGGTAATAAGATTAACCTAATCATCAAGAAAAGGTTAATTTGTGCTCTGTATGCTCTGTTTTAATAAGCAGGGAAATAGGAAATGGATTTTAGAAAGGGACTAATAGAAATAGTTCAAATAAAAAGTTGTGTTGCAAGAGCCTCTGGGATTTAGAAAATTCACTTATTGTGGAAGAAACCTCATTCACCAACACGATGGATAAAACATGCACCAAAGCCCCTCTTTTCAGAAGAGACATGCTTCGGTGATCAACACAGGCTTCCATCAAGATAAGCCTTCCTCCCTCAAAGCCAGCATGCTATGTTCCCCCTTGTCACCTTTAGAAGGCCTAACTGCTCTATGATTGCTGGAGGGTTTTAGGGTTGATTTTGCTCAAAGTGACATTAAGCTGGCTCTCATTTTAAGGCCATATACGGCTCCCCTGGTAATTACTTCAAAAATTCTGATAGAAAAGAAGAAAACCATTGCCAGGCACAGAATTAATCAGTGTAAAATACATTCCTTACCTGTCCCTTATTACGACTTCACCGCAGGACTGGCAATAAAATGTGCAACATCCTTGGGCTTGTGAGCTTTGATTAAACATTGAAATCAGCTCTAAAGAGAAATCGATGAAAGAGCAAATCTCAGAAGTGTGGGACAAATATATTAACATAAAGAGTTTAACAGCCACAATAAATTACTATCAATAAACACTGTTTACGATCCACCCAGAAGTACACATTTAATTAGCATTATCTGATGACTCAAAGAGAAGCAAATATTGTGACGTGTTCTCAAAAACAACAGATTGTGCTAAGTGTTTCAGAGCTAGGTATGGCCCTAGATTATCCCTGCAACATACCACTGAGTTATTTCACTCATTCCATAAATACCAACATTAAGGAAGAAGAAAGAGGGCGATTGCTTTCACATCAAGCTCACTACAGGGGGCCTCACCATCCTCAGCCTTCCTCGGCGGCTATGTTCTCCGTCCAGTTTTCATCAGCGTGACTGCTGCTTCTATCCCTCAAATTTAAGTTTAATTTAAATAAAGTCTATGTCCACTTTGGCCTATTACCAGTACATAAAACAAGAATCATCTTGAAACTGGTCTTTATTGGACAGATTCCTGGGAATGGAATGGCTCCTAAGAAGAATTCAATCTTCTAAGAACAAAACTCAATTTCTGATTAAAGCTGTGGAAAAATGTTATTTCCCACACTATATGAAGCACAGCATTCCCTTAGTTTCCATTATTTTATTCATGAAGGAAACTTTCATTTCAAAAAAAAACTCCCCCAAAACAAAAAACCCACACACAAAGATATGTCTGTAAAAAAAAAAAAAAAAAAAAAAACCTTAAAGAAATGAGGTCATACTCATTAGAATCAAGCAATTTGAACTTGGTTTATGTTACTTTGTACATATGTTAAGATTTTAAAGACTGATGGTAGAAAGTTTAAGCCTTGGCAATTAAAAATTCAACCTTTTAATTTCTAGGGGTATCTGCCAATCCCTGTAGCACTAAGGTGAAATAAACAGTATTCCTTAATTTTGAGCAGATAATAAGTAGACCTGGGTTAAGTCATCCAAACATTCTTTTCCAAACCAATAAACAAACTTTCAGAGAAACACTCCCCCCTGCTGGTCACCCAGCATGATCAAGTTCAAGTCAGAATTCCTGACAAGGTGGCATCATGGGAGAGTACTGCCCCCTGCGGATGAGTCTAATGCTGGCGCTGTCTCAGACTTTACTGTAGCCATGTCCATGTCGAGGGTCATGATCTGACCTATGTTACATTCAGAACAGCACAACAATAAGCTTACTGTAGTCCTTAAAAGAACATTTATAGTTGAAAAGCCAACTTCTTAAAAAAACCTCAAAATACAACTGAATGCTAAAAATGTCAAGTTGCTTCCTACACTACATTTTGATTCAAGTCAGCATCAGTATGCATCAATCCGGTATTTATTCATTCAGCAAATATTTACTCACCACCTATTACGTGGAAAGCACTAAAGTTATTAAATACTGAGATCTATTTTGCATACCCTTTCATGCACTGCAGAACAGGGCTTTGAAAGTCTTCCTTTTCAGATATTTGAGTAAAATGTTTTAAAAAATGTAAAGCCACAGCAGACCAATGGAATGCAAGCAATATGCAAACCAACATTTCAGCAGTCAACTTATTGTGTCCTACAGTTACAATGAAACAATCATGCTTGCTGATTTAAATTTTCTTTACTAGTTCAAGTTTTGCTATTTATTAACCGTTACAGAAGACGGGCAGGTGACAAACCAACTGTGTCTCTAGAAGGCCTCCACACCACCTCCTCAGTATGGGACCTAAAACCCAAATCCAGAAAACTGGCAGATCTGAAAATACCTCAGTGTGGCTTTCGTGCCCGCCTTTGCCCAGTTTCCATTGTCAGTCTATTTCCCATCTTGGTGACCCCATTCTTCTTTCCATGGTTATTACAGTAGTCATTCTTAGCATGTGGATACGTCACTTCAGCTCCATGACATTTCGGTTCCTTACGCCTTGTTCCTAAATCCAACTCTGCCCAACTCAAGACTAGTTATTCACTAATTTAGGACTTGAGCAAAAATTACTCGACAATGACTAAAGCAGCAAGAACTCAGGGGAATGCTCCACATCTCCTACATGGCTCTTTAAAACCACCCTGCTGACCCCACTTGGAGGCTCCACGCAGCTCAAATGAAAGGCTTAGTATAGATGCGGCAGCCACAAAGTCTCGGGGTGCAGTTGAAAAAAATCATAATCCTCTCCTGATAATGAGCATCTCACAGGTCTGTTACAGCCTGTTCCCCTTTCACATCATTTTTCATCCTGTGAAGCACATTACTTACATGTGAAGAGATGCAATGAGCCAATAATTTTATTCAATAAGTTATTCTGAGAAACATTTCTACCATCTTACTGAATCAATGTGGCAATAACAAAATACTAGAAATGTAACAGGCATAGCAATAATCAAAATCAAATTATGCATCAAACTCAATTTCAGGATCTGTATATATACTATTCTATTTGGAAATGTCTCTACAGGGATTGGATCACTTCCATCATTCGGTTCTCTGGGCACATATTACCCCTCCTCAGAGGGAAGCCTTCCCTGAGCACCTTTCACACTAGTCACTCCTTATCCCATTACTCTGCTCCTCTTTGACCACAGCACTTTTCTCTGTATCCAAGCAACTTATTTGTTCATTATCTGTTCCCACCCACAAGAACATAACCCCCCAAAAGGCAGAGGCCTTCCTAGCCTATTCACTTCTGTATCCCTAGCACCTAGATCAAAGCCTAACACACAGTGTAGGGCGGTGTTTGTTGAATGGATGAATTTCTATGTAACGCTTTAAAATCCACCAGATCTTGCACAACTGTCATCTGATTTCATCTTCCTATCAACCCTGTGAGCTGGGCAATTTTACAGTTAAAGAAACAGAGCAGGGGTTATATGGGAAATCTCTGTGCCTTCTGCTAATTTTGCTGTGAACCTAAAACTGCTCTAAAGAATAAAATCTACTAGGAGGAAAAAAAAAAAAAACACTAACTGCTTCACCCCCCCAACCCCGCCCCCCAGCCTTCGGAACAAAGCTCCAGAAAGGTTAAGTGGCATGCTCAACTGCACAACTAAGTGGCAGAGCTGACAAAGAACCTTCTGACCAGCTCTTTCCATGTTGCTGCTGAACAGTCTTTTTCACCTGGGAAAAGGTCAACTTTTCAAAGGAAAAATCACCTTTGATCTACAAAGAAAAACTAAATGCAGGAGCAGGAGCACTGAGATCACTCACTGGTGTTGTCGGGTTCTGCCCGCACCTGCAGCCGCAGGTGCAGTCCATCTCCCGGGACGTACTGCAGCCCGCGGCAGGAGGAAGGCACGAGCCTGACCTCTGCTGGAAACCGGAGCTCTGTGCAGCCTTCCGGGGTCTTCACCTGGAGTGAGGAGGGCGCTAGAGAAATATCCATGGGCATACCTCCTTCTTTAGGCTCCCTGGTGATTAAAAACAAAACACACAAAAAAATTACCTCTCATTGATGAAAACCACATGATCAAACAGGCAAAAATGGCCAAGGATCTCTCTGTTCCTCTTCAATAAATGGTCTAAAGTCACTGTCCCCCCCCAAAAATAGCAGTGAATAGATCAAAAAGGAAATCATTCTATGTAAGATTTAGATTAGGTCAGAGAATACTTTTCACTGTCATCGTAACATGAAAGTTTTGGAACATATTTTTTATTCTTGGCTTTTTTTATGGCAATGATGCATTTTTATTTTATCTTTTTACTTTTTAAATTTTTTTAGACATTTATTTATTTATTTGACTGAGAGAGAGAGAGAGACAGTGAGAGATGGAACACAAGTAGGGGGAGTGGGAGAGGGGGAAGCAGACTCCCTGCCGAGCATGGAGCCCGATGAGGAGCTCGATCCCAGGACCCTGGGATCATGACCTGAGCTGAAGGCAGACGCTTAACGACTGAGCCACCCAGGCGCCCCCAATGATGCATTTTTAAATGTGTACTTTTCCCCATTGCTAATAATGATCCTGAGCCCCAATTCTCTATCCTAATGCTTCCTGCAGCTACTCCAACCTGGACCTTCCTGGAGTTGCTCCCAGAGCCATTCTGCTCACACAGCCCACCTTCCATTTCCTAAAGCCCCCTATTTCCTCCCACACATCTCCCCAACTTCAGGTTCTTTGAATCAGCACAATCTAATGCTGGCCTGTCATACATCATGCGCTTGTTCTTTAAAATATTTTGGAAAGAGGATTCAAGGCAGCATAAGACAGGGGCTTATTCATCTTTGCATCCCTTGACCCTAGCATGGTTTGTACATTCATTCACTCTCTCTCTCATTCATTCAATATAGCTTTTCTGAGTTCTGTAATGTGTCAGGTACTGGGACTACAACCATAAACAAGATACCTTCTCGGCCCCTCACCCCCCACCCCAAGTAGGGCACAGGCAAGTAAACAGGAATGATCAAGGGAGCATTAAAACAACATTGTACTGGCCGGGCAGGGGCTGGGAGCAGCAGGCCACACTGGGAGGGATGCCCACCCCCAGGACAGGTTCCTCATAATCCAGAACCACAGGACCACCATCTTCACAGACACCAAGGAGTGGAGCACCATGTTCAGGCTGAAGCGCATCCTCCAGGGCATCCTCAAGCAGCTGCCCGATGAGCAGCAGCTGTACAAGGATGACCAGCTTCTGGATGATGGCAAGACAGTGGGAGAGTGTGGCTTCATCAGTTGGACGGTGTGGCCGCAGGCCCCAGCTACTGTGGGCCTGGCCTCCTGAGCAGCTCTCCCCATTCACATGAATGGTTCAAGGCCCTGTGCATGGAGCCCTTCTCCAGCCTTCCTGAGCTGCCTACTGTGATGAAGCCACAGGACTCAGGAAGCAGCGCCAATGAACATGCTGCGCAGTAGGGGTGTCCCGGGCCCACCCCCAGTGCCCTATCCCCTCTAAGAGATATGACTGTCAAAAAAACACAAAAAAACAAAAACTACATTGTACTTGTTCATGATAAATAGAGAATACTATGGAAACACATGGAGGGCTGCAGTGACTATCACAGGTCAAGCACTGCTATTTGAACAGTAAATGGATGAGCCAGGGAAATATTCTTGCTTCTGAGATAGCATTACAATGATGCTGTATTTTACTTACAATAAGTATTGTCGTTTGATATACAGGATTTTGATAAGGAGACCAGGATTACACAAAACAAAAAGAAGAGGAGGAAAAAACTTCTTGCCAATTTTAAAAATTAAAAAAAAAAATAAGGGCGCCTGGGTGGCTCAGTTGGTTAAGCGACTGCCTTCAGCTCAGGTCATGATCCTAGAGTCCCGGGATCGAGTCCCGCATCAGGCTCCCTGCTCAGCGGGGAGTCTGCTTCTCCCTCTGACCCTCTCCCCTCTCGTGCTCTCTCTCATTCTCTCTCTCAAATAAATAAATAAAATCTTTAAAAGATTAAAAAAAAATAAAACAGTCTAGTGATGTATGAATACCAGATATGAAAGAACTGGCTAGTCTAATTCACTACAAACACAAATCTCTTGGTATAAGCAATCAAGAGTAAAACACAGTCCATTCCCTGTCCACCAGACACGAGAAGTACAGCAGGGGATGAAGACGTAGAGAAACGATCCTATGAAGCTAAAACACGCTTAGCATTGAAACAGAGGAGCTGCGCACTCTGACTCCCCTTTAAGTGCAGACAGCAGGGATAGGCCAGCAACTTGGAATCACCTAAGTACAGAAGGCAGGCCATCTACCTGAGGATTATCTAAGTACAGAGATCATACCATGTGTTCAGGGGTGAATCTTGATTAGGCCTCTTAACTTGCCTTAGAAAATCTTAAGATTATTTTCTGGCTAGTTCCTTTTCAAAGCATATGGACCTGAACTTAACTGGCAAGAACCTGAGTCTTTCCCAAGGAATAGATCCTCAAACTCTTGAGTCAAAAGTTATTTTTTTTTTTTTAGAGAGAGAGAACATGAGAGAGCATGGGCAGGGGGGAGGGGCAGAGAGAGAGGGAGAGAAACAGAATCTTAAGCAGGCTCCATGCTCAGTGCAGTGCCAGATGTGGGGCTTGATCTCATGACCCTGAGATCATGACAGGAGCTGAGATCAAGAGCTAGACACTTAACTGAGCTACCCAAGTGCTCCAGAGTCAAAAGTCTAGTTTTAAGAAATGATGTTTAAGAAATAATAATCCTCAGGGCGCCTGGGTGGCTCAGTCGTTAAGCGTCTGCCTTCGGCTCAGGTCATGGTCCCAGGGTCCTGGGATCAAGCCCCCAGTCAGGCTCCCTGCTCTGCAGGAAGCCTGCTTCTCCTCTCCCACTCCCCCTGCTTGTGTTCCCTCTCTCGCTGTGTCTCTGTCAAATAAATAAATAAAATCTTTAAAAAAAAAAATAATAATCCTCTAAAGAAGAGGTCAGAAGTGGGTGATAGACATTGGGGAGGGTATGTGCTATGGTGAGCGCTGTGAATTGTGCAAGACTGTTGAATCACAGATCTGTACCTCTGAAACAAATAATGCAATATATGTTAAGAAAGAAAAGAAGATGATAGCAGGAGGGGAAGAATGAAGGGGGAGAAATCGGAGGGGGAGACGAACCATGAGAGATGATGGACTCTGAAAAACAAACTGAGGGTTCTAGAGGGGAGGGGGTGGGGGGATGAGTTAGCCCAGTGATGGGTATTAAGGAGGGCACGTACTGCATGGAGCACTGGGTGTTATATGCAAACAATGAATCATGGAACACTACATCAAAAACTAATGATGTAATGTATGGTGATTAAAATAAAAAGTTTTTTTTAAAAAAAGAGGGCATGTTCTGCATGGAGCCCTCGGTGTTATACACAATGAATCATGGAACCCTACATCAAAAACTAATGATGTAATGTATGGTGATTAACATAACAATAAAAAATTTAAAGAAAGAAAAAAAAAAAAGAAGAGGTCGGAAGGACCAGATGGCATGTATTTCAGGTTTTGCAGGCCATATATGGTCTGTTGCATATTATACTGTGTATTTTATTTTTAACAATGCTTAAATTATGTAAAATCCATTCTTAACTCATAAACTGTACCAAAACACGCCACAGGTTAGATTTGACCCATGGGCCATAGTTTGCTGAACATTGCTCTACAGATACACAATTTGTCCATTTTGCTACTTCATTTATTTTCAAAAACTGGACTGTGCCGTTGGCACTAGAAGTGCTTCAAGGGGTATTACTGCGTTTCTAAGCCTCTGCCCCACCCCATCTCTGGCTTACCACTCTTCTTCCCCTTCTCGAAAAATTCAGCCAATTAGAGGGCTGAGTAAGGTAGGAGGCATGGATGCAAGTGTGGGAGAACCACAGTGGCCTGGGGTAGAGGTGAGACACCCAGCAGAATGAGGAAGGAGGGCATCCACCAGGACAGCCACCCCAAAGCGATGTCAGATCTCAAGAGGGATGAGGAGAAATCTAAGGGGGGGGGGGCGGGGTGTGGCAACTCAGCATAGGGTTCCAGAGCCTGCCTCAGACTGCTCAGGCTGCTATATTGTTATAGCATAGACTGGCGGGCTTAAACAACACAATTTCCTATAGTTCTGATGGCTGAGAAATACAAGATCAAGATGCCAGGGAATTTGGCGCTTGTTGAGAGCCCTCTACCAGGCCTGCAGATAGCCACGTCCTCATTGTACCCTCATATTGCAAAGAGAAGCAGCTTTGGTATTTCGTCTTATAAGGGCAATAATCTCATCATGGTGGCTCCACCCTCATGACCTCATCTAAACCCAATTATCTCCCAAAGTCCCCATTTCCTAATACCATCATATTGAGGGTTAGGGTTTCAACACAAAACACAAAAATTCATTCCATAACAGAGCCCAGGCAGATGAGGAAGGTGTCAACACTGAGTGGGGAGGGGGAGGGAAGCAGCAAAGGATGCCAGCATGAGATTATTTACATAGAGGGGAATTGACCAAATAAATGTATGTCATGAGAATAATGAAAGCCAGAATTCTCACTGTGGGAGAAAGAGTTACAAAGAGGACAAGGGAAAAAATCAGAATGGATCCTACGGCGGTAGACTAGAACTGAAAATACCTGTGTGGAGTCATGGTCTTCAATGCATACAGAGATACAGTAATACAGATATATATGTGTGTAGAAGGATGTATGATACACAAACACAAATACACATGCATACATTCGTACATAAACATGTACAGGTCACATACACACTACAGTTTTGTGCACTAGGGCCTGGAAAAAATGACACATCAATAGTAATGAGGATACTTTGTGCTCAGATTTTGGTTTCTAAGGGTCATTTTCCACTTTACATTTTTTTTTAAAGTATATTTGAAAGAGAGAGAAAGAGAGAGAGCACACACGCATGTGTGCGCAAGCTGGGGGAAGGGGCAGAAAGAATCTTAAGTAGACTCCATGCTGAGCAGGGAGCCCAATGCAAGGCTCGATCCCCTATATAGTGACCTGATCCAAAATCAAGAGTCCAATGCTTAACCAACTGTGCCACCCAGGTGCCCTAGTGATTTTCCACTTTAAAACAAATGAACAGGGGCGCCTGGGTGGCTCAGTCGTTAAGCGTCTGCCTTCGGCTCAGGTCATGATCCCGGGGTCCTGGGATCGAGCCCCACATCGGGCTCCCTGCTCGGCGGAAAGCCTGCTTCTCCCTCTCCCACTCCCCCTGCTTGTGTTCCCTCTCTCGCTGCCTCTCTCTCTGTCAAATAAATAAAAATCTTTAAAAAAATAAAATTAAAAAAAATGAACATACACAAAATAATGTTCCTTGAAAAAATAACTACATCCAGGGATGGGAAAGGAAAAGAATGAGATAAGCCTGGAATATGTCACCGTGCAAACAAAGAAAAAAAATCAAAGAGTAATAGGAACATATTAAAAAAGAACATATTAAAAAAAGAATAATAGGAACATATTAAAATCATCTTGAAGAGACTCCCCCTGGACACATCTGGTATAATCTGAGCAAAAATAAGTAACCCAATGAATAAAAGACCATGGGTCCATACTGATGTAAATAAATGAATGAATAAAATGCAAGCCTGATGAGGAACAAGGGTATTTATACATAGTCGCAAAGGACCTCTCCAGTTAATACTTACTGATTATAAAGAGAAAAAGAGTCTTGTCCAACTGAATCAGTAAGAGTAGGAACAGTTAGAATTGGCTATTGGACTCAGCAAATCTGAGATATCAGAAGTATGAAGAATTCTCCTGTCCTTTGTCAACCTTACAGTATTCTTCCTGAATATTGCAGCTCTTTACAGTGTATATCAAAACTACCCATGAGCATGGGAATACAAAAGGTTTGAATTCCTGTAAATGTGACAAAAGGTTTGTGTGTGTGTGTGTGTGTGTGTTTACTACACTTCAGATTTGTCTTTCTTCTTTCCTGTCAAAGCAGTAACCCAGTCAGACAACTTCACCGAGGCCCCCGTTCTGTTGTGTATTTACTGTGAGCTTTTGCCTGCCTGTGCTACTTTTACTTGTAAAGCCAGAGCACCCACGCTTCTGCCTTCTGGAATATAGAGAAATAGTTTCATCCTGCGCTACCCTTGTTCTGCAGGTACTCTGATGATAGTTGGTGGGGTTCTTAAAGTTTGCAGTATTCTCTTCTTTGGCTGAGGGAGGGGAAGGGAAAGACCATCCTATTTCTTTTATGATAGTGCACACTGGCTAAAGTCTGTTTGTATTTCCTTATCATTAAAATACTGTTCAATTTGTTTTTTATAGACAAGGAAAAATATTCTGAATAAATTGACTCCACTATTGAAAATGGGATGGTTTAGGTTGAACCATTATAGCTTCGCACTCAATCTTTTCCTAAATAAAAATGTTAAACCCTCAAAAAAAAAAAAAAGTAACTTTATGGTGGCGAAGGCAGACATCATCTTATCTACATGCTCAAAGTTAATATGAACTTTAATGGAATAAGTCAAATTCATGTGACACCTGATAGGATGTAATGAGAACACAGCATCACTTCTGTGATATTCCCGCCAAAGATGTATAACCTGAACCTAATCTTGAGGCAACATGAAACAAACCAAATGGTAAGGCTGTAATCTTCAGAAGTGTCAAGATTGTGAAGGTCAAGGGAAACTGAGGAATTCTTCCAATTTTAAGAGACTAAAGAAACACAATGAAATGCAACGCATGATTCTGAACTGGGTTCTTTGGCTATTATAGATATTATGTAGACATGTGGGAAAATTTGAGTGAGGTCTGAGTATAAGATGGTAGTAACTTATTCCCCAGCTTTGAAGGCTGTATAGTGGTTATATGGGGGAATGTTCTTATTTGTAGGAAATCCACAGTAATGTATTCAGCAGTGACAGTAACTTACTCTCAAGGTTGAGACTGTCCAAAAACAAAGTGTTTGCAACCCTAACTGTCCACACCTTTTCCATACTTGAGGCTTTCTTCACTGTGAACTTATATTCTTTCAGGTACCACACCCCGCTTGAAATTATCCAGTGACTTCCCATCTCACTCTGAATACAAGCTAAAATTCTTTCAATGGCTCCTAAGACCCAGTAATATACTAGAGACAGATGTTAAAATTCCAGGCATTTTGCAAACTGGTTGACATCACTTTGGTAGCTTGACATCACCCATAGTGAAAATATCTACACCACAGGAATCAGTAAATGCTGCAAATAGGGAAGATTTTTTGTTAGTTTCACTGGCTTTCTCAGAATGCAGGTTGTTAAACATTTACTAACATACCTCTGTTAAGACCCTTTACTATGCGCTCCACCAGCCCACCCACATCTCTCTGAACTTGGCACCCCTTCAAACTTGCTATTCTCTCAGAGGGAAACAGTCTTTCACCACATATTGTACAGTTCTAAACCTCTCCCCTTCTGGTTTATTACTCAAGTGTTGCTTTCTCATTTGGAATAAGGGGTTATACTTTTTTCTCCCTATCCCTTTTTGTTTTATTTTTTTTATGTACTTATCTCCATTCAATATCATATATATTTTATTTATTTTGTATAATTTCTGCTCACCTCTCACCCACTGCCACCATTAGACTATAAGCTCAACGACAGCCAAGTATATTTTTCTTTGCCCTTGTCACTCTTCATAGCTGGATTCCAGCACTTAGAATCTGAGTTTTCGGAATGAGAATAGGAACTCAGTAAACATCTGTGGACTGAAGGTTTACCCCAGGCATACTAAAATGGCTTCATATAAACAGATTTTTCTATTGCAATTCACAGATGTAAATATGAAAGGAAAAAAATGACCATCACGATACATGCACAAATCATTTCAGAAAATATAGTATCTATTAATGATGAAAACCCATAGTATGCTAGGAATAGAAAGGAAACATGCAATTTACCACACAGATTCGCAAAAAGTCAATTTCATCATACCTAGTGATAAAATGCTAGAAATGATGGGGGTTTTGGAATATACGTGAGGTTCGGTGGGATGAGGTCCAGAGCTGACGACCAAGAAAGAATTCTTGAGACGTCTTTGGTGCAAAATGGTGGTTTATTAAAGCATGGGGAAAGGACCTTTGGGCAGAAACAGCTGCTGCACCGAGGTCTTGAGAAGTGGCTGATTATACTCTGGAGTTGGGGGAATTTAGGAAAAAGGGAGGTTTCAAAAGAACTTTCATATGCTAAAGAGCTCCAACCTACGAGATAAAAGATATCAGAGGTCTTGCCATTGTCAAGCCAAGGCTGCTTTCCCCTCTAGCAAGGTATTAACATTTAGTGGGAGATTCCTGGAAGAATGTCACAAACGTCCTACCCAAGAGTGGGAGGTAGGGGGAGGTTGCAGGGTATCAGCTAGCCTTCTGCTCCCTCATCAGAAACATTTAAGTTTAGGAACAAGAATAAGACTCAATCATATCATTTACAGTAACTGTAAACAGACTAAAAATTTAAAATGCAGAGATTATCAGAATGGACTCAGAAAAACTCAACCCAGCATATGCTTTTAAAAAATTTATATATTAAAGGCATACGTTAACAGTAAAAGGATAGAAAGAGATATGTGATGCCAAACAGTACAAAGGTTTTCTGACAAAGACATTGTGTTATTTCGATGGGAGAAATGGCACTCTTTTAAACTAATGGCAATGGAACTACCAGATATCCTTATAGAAAAAAGAAAATGAAATTTGACTATCTCGCTCCAAACACAAAAAATGAATTTCACCTAACTATAAAAGCTAAAACTAACTCCTAGAAAATAAACACAGGAAAAAACTTTACAACCTTGAGGTAAGTAAAGATTTCTTAAGACACGAACAACACTAACCATTAAAGAAAAGATGCAATAAACTGAAGTTCATTGTAATTAAAAATCTTCTGTTCCTGAAAAGACACTATTAAGAAAATGAAAAGGTAAATTTCTGATTGGGAACAAGTATTCATATATTTACAAGGCATAAATAAGAACAGTCTTATTTCCAGACTCTAGAAAGAACTCTTTAAATTCAACAATAAGACAAACCACCTGATTTTTTATAATGGCAAAAAATCAGAAGACACTTTCCAAAGGAACACGTATGAATTAACAAAAACCAAATGAAAAGGTATAGACTTTTGGACTATTACAGAATTAGGTAAAATGAAAATGTATGACCACTAAAATGCTATAGCAACCTTATTCATAATAATCAAGTTCTAGAAACACACAAAATATCCAGCAATACAATGGGTAAAAATATTGTATATTCATACAGTAGAAAACTACTCAGCCAGAAAAAAATAGACTGTCATGTGCAATGACACAGATGAAACACGAATCTCAGAAGCACTGTTGAAGGAAAGCAGCCAGAATCAAAAAAGTACATACTGTATGAATCCATTTATATACAGTTCATGAAATGGCAAAACCAATCTTTGTTTAATGAAATCAGAAGAATGGTTGCATTTGCTTTTATGAGGGGCAAGTTGGTGATAAAACTCAACAGCCAAAGACCATTAGGGACAAACCAGTAGTCTAGCAAAGTCAGGTTTCTTCACTTGCTTAAACAAGGGACAGTAACCTAGGGGAACTTTGAAGGGCCCCTTTGATGAGAGGAAGTAGGGACTTTGTCTTGTTTTTGTTTTAAGACTAGGGCTGCTAATAACCCTACAGGGTGGACTGGAATTGGAGATACTTATCTGAACTTATGATTTGAGATGGAGAGGGAGAAACAGAAGAAAAAGAGAAAGAAAAAAGACTAATAAGTATTACCCATATTTTACAATTGAAAAAATTCAGATTAAACGACTCTACTCCTGCGAAGACGCTAGGATTTGAATTCAGTTCTCATGCCAAATTTCCAAACTGCCACACCTATACTTGGCCGATTTAAGGAAAAGGCCGATAAAGGAAAAGCAAGCATCGACCTACCTCTTGAGTGGCTCCGCGTAGTAAAAATTTCAAGATTTTAACATCTAATTTACTCTATTTGAAACGGCAGTCACAAGGGAATAATCGAGGGGGTCACATACTACCAAACAAACAAGGGACCATTTCTCCTAAAAGTTTCTTGAATGTGTAGTGAATAACAAGTTAAACGTTTGCTGACTTCTCATTGGAACGCGCAATATGAATACAAGAATGAGCTCCAATAAGAAGTTTGTAACCTTTGTTAGTCGTTCAGTGAATGTGTCAGTTTTTCTGCAGACAACAGCGTGGGGAGAAAAAAACAACAACCCGAGTTTATGTACAAAATAGGAAGCTCTCACATTGGACTTTATCCTCTAATGAGGATCCCAAAAAGAAGGCAAGGCTTTGTTTTTGTTTTTGTTTTTGTTTTTGCACTGTTTTTGGAAAACCCTGGCACTGTTATATCAGTGCTCCTCAAACAAAGTGTGTATTTTGAGTCCTGGAAAGCGTGTTAAAATATAAGTTCTGGTTCCACAGGTCTGGTGTGGGGCTGAGACTCTGCATTTCTAAAAAGCTCCCAGGTGATGCCGAGATTACCGGGGCGGGGGGGGTGGGCGATAAAAGCACGGGGTAGGAGAGAAAACTCCACTTTGAGTAAATGACAGGCTCTAAGCAACTGGAAAGAAACTCAGAACTCCGCCCTTTGAGGGAGGCGGAGGCTCCCTGACCCGCAGAAACAACAGACTACGCACTGCGCCTAGATGCCCACACGCCCAGCGCCGGCCTTACCCCAGGATCAGCAGCGCGCTCTGCAGCCGTCTCCGCACCTCCAGGAACACGTGCGTCCCCGCCGCAGGTGCCGCCATGGCCGGCGCCCAGCCGCAGGTTCAGGCGAATACAGGCCACCACGGCCAGAAGCGGCTGCACGTGCGACGGCGGCGGCAGTGGCGGCGGGGAGGGTCTCCGCGACCAGATCGCGGGATGGAGACAGCCCGCCAGCCCACAGCGCCACCTGCCGGGCGGAGAACGCGCTGCCGCGAAATCTCGACCCGGGGGCGTGAGCGTTTTCAAATCCTGGCTGGTGTCTGAGCGGGAACAAAGGTGGGCAGGGAGAGCCAAACTGTCCTCCCACTCTTCTTCTTGTGGGCGTGGCCCGGTGCGTTAGTCTCCCAGGATGTGACCTTAAAAACCCGAGCCCAAGTACACTCCTTTGCCTAGAGTGGGTAAGAATGAGGCTGAAAGAGAGGGGGATGACGGAAGGAGGAGATAGAGGCGGGCACTGGCCCCAGGAGGTTCGAGAGCAGATTTCTCCACCCCAAACACAATCTTGTTTCGTTTTTTAATAAACTACAGTATCTTTTTTACGAACCCTGTCAGTCCTTTGGTAGCTCTCCTCTGAGACAACAAACGTCCAGGATTGACCTGGCATGGCTTCTGGATTTAGACACAACTGCTCTAAGATAGAAACAGTTGCAAAAAATGTTAAGAAGTTTTCTGTTATCTATACAGAAGAGAGTGTGGTTAAATCCAGTACCATGAATCACAGGATTAGCCATTCCTATAACCTTTGAAAAAACGAGGATGAGAATGATTCCACAGGTACTTTTCCACTCGTCATGTTTTGCAGAAGTAAAAACTGATTCACAGAAGTCAATCTTAATACTTCTAGAAGATAATTTCGGAAAGTTTGACCTAGTAAAGAAAAGGCTCTACTATAATGTAAGTACTTAAAAGGGGGGGATACTTAAAATGGGGAAATACTAAAATATAAGGCTAGGGTGGTAAATTTACAATAAAGAATTCTTTAAAAACAAGAGGCTCAGGGTGCTTGGCTGGCTTGGTTGGTGGAGCATTGGAGGCTTGATTTCCAGGTTAAGTTCGAGACAAGGTTGGGTGTAGAGATTGCTTAAAAATAATATCTTAAAAACAAAACAAAACAAAAACAAGAGGCTGTTAGGTTTTAAAAAGAGAAACGATGGCTTGTATTCAGAAAATCATGTTTATAGATAGCCTCTTAATGCGAAGATTTTCCAAATAACAAATCCACATCCCTAGAGATACTATTTTAAGACAAATCTTCTTAAAGTCAGTATTTGCAGTTCTTAAAGTTTATTGTGGTGCTTCACAAATTCCTGTATCCACCACAATAATTCAAAATCATGGATGGAGGTAACAACGTAGTTAAAAGAATTGTTTTCCACTATTCCACTTCAAATAATGGTGATCATGGGTGATGATTTCAACTCCTAGTATCTTCCACCTTTAGTTCTCAAAGCTTAAGTCTTTTTTTTTTTTTAAGATTTATTTATTTGAGAGAGAAAGAGCACAGGGACAGGCAGAGGGAGAGAGGTGGGGGAGAAGCAGGCTCCCCATGGGGCAGGGAGCCTGATGCGGGCCTTGATCCCAGGACCCTGAGATCATGGCCTGAGCTGAAGGCAGCCGCTTAACGACTGAGCCACCCAGGCGCCCCCAAAGCTTAAGTCTTAAATACTGCCACATTCTATTGAAATATTTGTCTTAGCACAACATGCTCTTCGTACTTGGTGTTTGATTATTTTTAAAGATTGCTATATTTCAGGACGCCTGGGTGGTTGGTTAAGTGACTACCGAGTCCCGCATCGGGCTCCCTGCTCAGGGAGGAGTCCACTTCTCCTTCTCACCCTACCCCCTCTCGTGCTTGCTCTCTCTCTCAAATAAGTGAATAAAATCTTAAAAAAAAAAAAAAAGATTGTTATACTTAATATATAGTCACACATTTGTGAAAAACAATCTTTTTTTTCTTTGACCCTACGGTTTAGGCAAAACAATGCAATCTTCCTTGTAGTTACTACATGATTTAGAGAGAGAATAAACTCAAAATGTGTCCAAATCTTTTAACAACTATTTATCTCCTAACTTCACCAGTCTCCCAACTTCTCTGGGCCTCAAATTCCTCATATGAAATATCGAGGAATCGTTTAAATAACACTTAAATGATTGTTTAATAAAAGCTGTCCTCAATTCCTAGCATTCCTTCCAAGTCTCCATTAAGATGTTGCTGGCGCTGGCGAGTTGGAAACACCATCCCCGTAGTTGGTGGCTATAGGCCGCTTCCCCGACTGTCCGCTCGAGGGCGCTGTGGCGACAACTAGCGCCGGGAGGCGAGGCACGGACCGGGGGCGGGGATCGAGGGCCGTCGACGTCGACGCCGGCGTGGGCGCGGGCGCAGTGCACACTGGGAGCTGTCACTAGGCCTTTCGGCTCCCGGCCTCTGCGTCGCTGCCGCGGTTGCCAGGAGAGCGGCGCCGGCGGGAAGCGGCCGAGCCCACAGCAGGTAACAGCGTCCCTGCCCCCAGCGCGGTCGCGAGGCCGGCTGCCGACCCTGGGCGGCCTCCTCGGCCTGGCTGGTTCCGGAGCCGCGGGGACGCCCCTCGGGGCAAGCAGCTGTGGCGTCCGGGGTGTTGCCGCCCTGGCCCCGCCTGGAGCCTGGAAACCGGCCGGCCGCCCTCCGGTGTCGGAGAGGCGGGAGCTGAGCGGGGGTTCGGTGGGCCGGGGCCGGGCGGAGGCTGCAGGGCGGCCCCAGGCAGGGGTGGCCGCTCCCGAGCCTCCTGCGCTGGGGCCCAGCGGTGCGCAAGGTTGGGGTGGAGGTCGCACCTGTGCGGTAAAGGCGCGCAGAGTAATCTCTTTGTTGGTGGAATCCAGGCTTCGTGCGGTGTCATTCATCTACTGGGTTCTTTTAAGATTGAGGAGACATGAATACCTGCCATAGTTAATATTCCATGAGGGGAGGTTCGAAAGGAGTGCAGAAGTTTATTAGAGGAAGTCAGGGTAGTCATAAGGAAGTTGTTAACCATTATCACCTTTGATTCTCAAGCCTTTTAAAGTTGCAGCATAACAGTAGTTACTTGTTGGGTCTCTCCCATTTTTCTCTCCTACCCTGAGGGGGGAGGGTGAGTGGTACTTAACTACTTTTAAAGCTGAACGAATTGTGTTTCTTACACTATCTTACAGTTCCGTGGAGTTTGAGAAATATACTGTGATAATCTGATTTGGACACTGCAGTTAAAGCAATCAAAACATTTTTTTGATAATTACCAAAAAGATAGGAAACTAAGTGTTTGCCTGACAAGCCCAGAACTGTAGAAAGACAAAAATCTCTCAATTTTGTTGTTGCTGACTGTCATCTACGCAGGCAGATCTCCTATATTCTCATGTCAACATATGTTGACATTATATGCTAAGAAATTCACCTGATAACACAGTGATTTAGTTGAGCTGACAAGTTGTAACAAGGGTAAATTAAAACCAGTTGTAATACAAATGCTTTATTCCAGTGATTACTTTAAGCTGCCACTCTGAACGAAATCATTCCTCATTAGTACTAAACAATAGTAAATCTTCAGGTGGGTCTAATTATTAGGAGCCCAGGTCTTGAAGGAATTAAAAACACCTGAGTTAGTACACAAACCAGAAAATGTGACACCATAACCAAAATGTTAAATGTAAATTAAATGTTTGACTATATACGGTTTAAAGAGCCTATTTTGTAGTTAAAATGAAAAGAGTTCCGGCCTGGGAATGAAAGATTTTGTTCGCATTCTTTTTTTCTCGTGCTAACCAGATGTGATCTCTAGGCCTCAGTTTTGTCATCCATTAAAGGGAATTTCATAAGATCAGAATTTTCCAAACTGATGTTTCCCCTAAACACTGTGCTCAATCCAGTAACAGCCTTACTGCCCCCAAAACAGTGTTCCTTGACAAATAATTTAGGAACACATAAGGTTAAAAGGTCTTACCTGGCCAGAAAGCCTATTTTCTCATGGCCAACCTGTTAACATCTAGAATATAATTATATAGAATACCAATTTGAAAATTACTGTACAGATCTTCCTCTACTTATGATGGGGTTATGTCCTGGTAAACCCATCATAAATTGAAAATATAATTTGAAAAGGCATTCAATACATCTATGTTACATATGCTCACAATACTTACATTAGCCTACAGTTGGGCAAAATCTATCAAAGCTCATTTTACTATAAAAGTTTTGAATATCTCATGTAATTTATTGAATATTGTACTGAAAGCGAAAAACTGAATGGATAAAGAGTGGTTGTAAGCTTATCAGTTGTTTACCCTCGTGATTGCAGGGCTGACTAGGAGCTGAGGCTTGCTGCCACTGAAAAATTGTAAATCTAACTCTCATGAGTTGGACTGCCTATATTAAGAGCTCAGTCTCCTTTCAGTTCTAAAATTCCCTACATTATGCTTTCTAGCTTTCAGTTTAAGCTTCCTGGGGCATAAGGATATAGTGGCAATGCATTGATGTAACAAAGGCTTGTATTTTCCTTAGTAAAATATTAAGGATGCACATAGGTTTCAGTGCACTTTAATGCTTTGATTTATGGCAGGGGAATACTATCTTTTTTTTCTGGTCTCTTGATGCTTTTCTATAACCATAATTAATTCACATTTGGATTTGATTTTATGGTTAAGTCATTAATTTTATTGAGAATGGCATTATAAAGTTCCAACAAGACTTGTTGATAATGGCATTATTTTTACTGTGCATGAGTTCCCTCTCTAGTCATGAGCTTTTAAAAATATGAAATGTAATGGGGCGCCTGAGTGGCTCAGCTGGTTGAGCGTCTGCCTTCGGCTCGGGTCATGATCCCGGGGTCCTGGGATCGAGCCCCACATTGGGCTCCCTGCTCCACAGGGAGCCTGCTTCTCCCTCTCCCACTCCCCCTGCTTGTGTTCCCTCAGTCACTGTGTCTCTCTCTGTCAAATAAATAAATAAGGTCTTTGAAAAAAAAATGAAATGTAATAAAAGCCACTTGAAATATACTTAATAATTAATAACTAAATTTTAAGAGCTTAGATCATTGGAAAGAGTTCAAGGTTAAAACAAATTCTAAGGCAGTCATTTCTGAGTTGCTGATAAACGGGATCTAAGTGTTGAATGCAATCTTAAATTATTTTGCTAAATTCTGTCAGGTGTCACACAGCCAGTTTGACCACTTTAGTCTGTTCTTTGTTACTTTGTTAGGAATGAGTGCTATTGTGCTCCTTTGCCGGGGGGGGGGGGGGGGGGGGGGGGGGGGAACAATACATTTAATAGGTAACCGTTAATTCAGGTAGATTTTCTCCCTGAAATGAAACTGTTGAGAAGTATAGAGCTGCAAGTTTTGTATAAGAGCTCACAGGTTTTACTGAAAATGTATGATATGAAAATAAGTACTTTCGATTCCCTTTTATTGTATTTACCTATTTACGCCCCCCCCCCGCCCAGCTGTCCAAGCCTAAAATCTCAATAAGTTTTCATTGCATAGGTCAAAGACGTACCAAGTTTAAGGAAAAAATTACAGATAATGTGCATTCATTTTATGTGTACATTATATACATACCTGGGTAACCACCACAATCAAGATTTAGAACATGCCACCACTCAGGCCTGTATTATTATGCTTTTGCTTTCTTCAAATGCATGCTCCCTGCCTTGGCATGTCTACTTCATACTATCCTAGCTCCAGTGCCACCTTGTCTGTGAATCCTTTTTGGATTACCTCATTTTGAAGTAACTTTGTTCTCTTCTGACTTTCCTGTCAGCATTTATTTTCTGTCCTTGATGGCTAAACCAATGGTATGCTCATAGTTCATGGTAGGCACTTATATTTATTTCTTGACCACATGGGTAAGTGTAGTATTTCTCAAATGTCAGTCATTCTTATATCTTCAAAATTTTGACCATATCTCCGTATTTCCTGTATACTTACTTTCTTTGTTTTTCTTTATATCCGTGTAGTTGTTAACATAATTTTTAAAGAAAACTTGAAGGGGTGCCTGGATGGCTCAGTGGTTAAGCGTCTGCCTTCGGCTCAGGTCATGATCCCAGAGTCCTGGGATCGAGCCCCACATCGGGCTCCCTGCTCAGCGGGAAGCCTGCTTCTCCCTCTCCCACTCCCCCTGCTTGTGTTCCTGCTCTCACAATCTCTCTCTCTATCAAATAAATAAATAAAGTCTTTAAAAAAAAAGAAAACTTGAAATAATCACCATAAAGTATCACTTGCCATCAACAAAAGGTAGACATAAAGTTGAAAATAATGAAAACAAAACTTGTTAAATTCTAGACACTATTGGCTATTGAACACTCTTAAGCCTAAAACTTGCTGTTCTTTGTTTAGAAGGGAGATTAGCAAGAATTACAGAGGTGTTGATAACATTCTACCATCGATCTGAGAATTTCCTGATGCAGTCAGAGGAATTATAAGAGAATGAAGAGGGAATAAATTCCTCACTGATTTAGTAGTGTCACTTAGCCCTCTCCTTGGGCCCCATAAAATCATTTCATATCTGATTGGTGGCCAAAATTTGGGAAGACACTGGATTAATCAGGGCCTGAAAATTCCTTAGAATTTTATCTGTGAAAGAATTGGGAAATAAAACCTTAATTGCAAATTAAAAGGTGTACTAGAGTTAACTTTAAAAATACAATAAAAAGACTAAACAATCTTTATTGAATAAGTCTTTTTTCAAAAAAAAAATTTTTTTTAAGATTTTATTTATTTAACAGAGATACAGCAAGAGAGGGCGCACAAGCAGGGGAAGCAGCAGACTTCCCGCTGAGCAGGGAGCCTAATGCAGGGCTCGATCTCAGGACGGCGATCATGACCTGAGCCGAAGGCAAACGCTTAACAACTGAGCCACCCAGGCGCCCTTCAAAAAAATGTTTTTAATGTTACTTTTACAAATAAAACATCCACCCTTTTATTATTAGGCTATCATAGCTGTAAGATAAACCTTTGAATCTAAAGAAATCTAAAAATCAGTGGGCACCTTTTATATGACAAAGTGATGACTGTTCAGGAGTGATGAAATGTTGATATGTTTATCTGGCAAAGCTCCTATAAGCATGGATAAGGTAATAAACTAAGAGAATATAATACCTCCCTTCTTCCTTTCATCACTTTTTAAGTTTGAGCTAGATTTTAATATTTCTATCCTACAAAAGACATTTCTGGCCTTTTTTTTTTTCTTCTGAGGTAATAAAAAAATTCTCTCTATGGTAAGAGTTTAATGTGAATAGGCAGGAAAATAAATTCCCTATTCTTGTTCTGTAAAATACATTCTGTATTTCAACTTGCTGTGGTTATTTTCAGGCTTATATATGTATTGCGAGCTTAATGTTTAAATTACCTTTATTTTGTGTTCATGAACAAAGAGTTCAGGTGAATAGACCATTTGGTTTGGTGTTTCTGTTTTCCAAAAAATAATTTACCTGAATGGTAATACTAGGTTTATGAGTATACACAATAATTTGCTACTCAACCAGAGGTCAGGTTGCTGTTAATCTAAGGTTCTGCGATACAACCTCGATTTGGAAGAAAAGAGCCCTCTTGATGAATAGTCTTTATTTCGTTAAAGAGCTTTCACCCAAAGGAGTAGTTTCTTTCCTGTCTCTACTATAAAATAAAGCAGCAGGAATAAAGCAGTGCAGATAAACTCTTAACTTACATTTGAAAGTAACAACTGACTGTAATCAGAAAAACTATAAAAACATAGCAGTCTTAGTCCTTTAAGTTATACAGGCAAATAACCGTTTGCTTTCTGTGTGTGCTGTATCAGCTACTTGAAACCCTTAGAATATGTGTTAGTATAATCAAATTTTCCAGTGTATATTGTACACCACAAATGTCATCCCAGTCTGCTATTATGCTTCTGCTTGTCTTCAACACGATGTACTTTGCATAGTGGCTTTTCATATACACTTAACACATGTCTTACAATGTCTTGATTTTAAAATTTCCTGGACAGAAGTTTTTCTCCATAGGAAGAAAAAAATAGATTATAGTACTTGGTTAAAGTTATATCTGTCATTTTGGAAGAAAAATAAGTATTTAAATGACTTCCATATTGTATACCAGCAAGTCCATAAATGTTATCACCAGTTAGTCAGGAGTCCACCCTTAAGCCTGAAAAGGGATTCCAGCAACATGATTATTTTTATGGTACCTGTCATTTTATTGGAAGGCTATCTTCAAAGCATTGTGCCCCAAGCCTACCTGATTCTCTTAATTTGAGGTTGCCCATTAGTTTTATGTGATGTGATAACTGCTGCTTTTATTATGTTTTTTTAAGTTAGAGTATAGAGGTGTGGTTTAAAAAGTAAATATTCAGTAGGTTGCCTTCTTGTGGATGGATTGCTTTCTGCAAAAGGTTTTTATTTTGATGTAGTCCCAATAGTTACTGCTTGTCTTTCTGTTGCCAAGGAAGACCTATCTAGAAAACTGTTGCTATGGTCAATGTCAGAGAAATTACTCCTTTTGTTCTCTTCTAGGATTTTTATGGTTTCAGGTCTCACATTTAGGTCTTTAATCCATTTTATTTTTGTGTATGGTATTAGAAAGTGGTCCAGTTTCACTCTTTTTCATGTATCCATCCCTTTTTCCCAGAATCATTTATTGAAGAAACTTTTCCCCATTGTATATGCTTGCCTCCTTTGTCATAGATCAGTTGATCATATAAGTGTGGGTTAATTTCTGGGGCTCTCTATTCTGTTCCATAGATGTGTCTGTTTTTGTGCTGGTACTATACTGCTTTGATTACTACAGCTTTGTAGTATATCTTGAAATCTGGAATTGTGATACCTCCAGCTTTATACCCAATAAGGGGTTAATGTCCAAAATGTATAAAGAACCTGTACAACTCAACACCAAAAACCGCCCCCAAACAATCCAATTAAGAAATGGGCAGAGGACCTGAATAGACTGTTGTCCACAGAAGACATACAGATAGCCAACAGATACATGAAAAGATGCTCAACATCAGTAATCTTCAGGGAAATGCAAACCCCTTACACCTGCCAAAATGGCTAAAATCAAAAAGACAAGAAATATTAAGTGTTGGTGAGGATGTGGAGAGAGAGGAACCCCCACGTACTGTGTACTGTTGGTGGGAATGCACATTGGTATAGCCACTGTGGAAAACAGTATGGAGGGTTCTCAAAAAAAAAACAAATACCATATGATCCAGCAATTCCACTGGGTATTTATCCAAAAAAAAAGTCAGAAAGATATATGCACCCCTATGTTTGTTGCAGCATTATTTGTAATAGCCAAGATATGGAAACAACCTAAGTGTCCGCTGACAGTTGGGTAAGGAAGATGTGGTACACACGCACAATAGAAAATTACACAGACATAAACAGGATGAGATTGTGGCATTTGCAATAAAATGGATCGACCTAAAGGGTATTGCGCTAAGTGAGATAAGTCAGACTGAAAAAAGACAAACACCATATGATCTCATATCAAGAGTCTAAAGAAACGAGTGAACAAAAAGCAGGATCAGACCTATGAAAATACAGAGAACTGATGGATGTAGGAGGGGAGGGGAGTGAGGGGACTAAGTGGATGAAGGGTAGTGGAAATACAGGTTTCCAGTTATGGGGTGAATAAATCATGGGAATAAAAGGTATACCATGAGGAATCTAGTCAATGCTACTGTAACAGCATTGTATGGTGACAGATGGTGGCTACACTTGGGGTGAGCATACCATAAGGTGTAAACCTGTCAAATCACCTGAAACTAATGTAACATTGTGTGTCAACTATACTCAAAAAATTGTTTATACAAAAAAAATATTTTTGAGGCTATAGTCATCTATGGCTGCATAACAAATTATCTCAAAATGTAGTGATTTAAAACAATAAATACCTCTCAGTTTCTTTCAGGAGGGTTTGGGGAGCAGTTTGGCTGTGAGGTTCTGGCTTAAGTTTTGTGAGGTTGTAGTCAAATAGTGGCCCGGACTGCAGTCATCTTTAGGTTCAATTGGGGTCGGAGAACCCCTTTCCAAAGTAGTTCGCTCACATACTAGCAGGTTGTTTCTGGCTGTTGAAGGGAAACCTAAGCTTCTCCCCATAGCGCTACTTGAAGTGTCCTTATCACCTAAAGGCTAGCTTGCGCCAGAATGAGTGATCCAAGAGACAGCACATAGACCAGCTGTGATTTTGTGTAGGAGGGGTAACTATACAAGAGAATATCAGGAGGTGAGGATCATTGGAGGCCATCCTGGAAGCTAGCTACTACATTTTAAAAAGCTAGTATGTGTGTATGTCACTAATAAGCAGTACATACTTATTCAATATGCAGTTTATACGCAGCTCATGGTTTTAGAATATTTAAAGATTAACTTAATATGCTATTGGATTACATTACTAAATGAAGCATGTACTTTATCCACAAAATTCTTAGTTTCTGTGGTTCTTTGGCGGGTGGTGGGATGATTCTGGGTTCAAATGTAACACTAACGATACAGATTTTATCCATTTTGATTTTGTTATTTCTTAAATGAAGGAGGAAGGTAAAGCCAACATGTTACCCAGCTGCTATTTGATTTTCTATGGGGACATTACTCCTTTACTTTTTTTTAAAAAAGTAAGCTTATTTAATACCAAAAAGAGGGAATAATTTACATGATTTTAAAAGTATAAAAAAACTCTACAGAGAAAAGGCTCCCTCCACCAGCCCTCATCTATGCAATTTCCACCTGGCCAACCAGAAGTAATCAGTTTTATTTTCTTGTGTGTTTTTTCAGAGCTATATCGTATACATGCAGATTATGTGACTGTATTTTTCCCTTTTTATATAAATGGTAGCATACTATGTACACTGTTGTGCACCTTGATTTTTTTTTTAGTTCATATAAGCATTTTCTAAATCAATAACATAGACTTTATTCTTTTTACCAGCTGAGTATATTCTGTTGTCTTTAATTTTTATAATTATTAGTCATTTACTGTGAGTCAGGCAAGGACTGACTAGGAGCTGGGGATGTGAGAGCTAAAAATGGTAGATGAGTACTCTTATCACAGGGATTAATACCCTTGGGAATCACACAGTTCAGTCAGGTAAAGCAAAGTTCTGTGGTACAGTGTGTAGTGGGAATTCACAGCAAGGAGATGTATATGTGACTGTTGGAGAGAGAGAATAGTTAGGGAAGACTTCACAACAGGGGTAAAATCTGAAGCCTGAAGCATGAGTAGGTACTAGCCAAGTTAAGTTGGGATTTAGTGTTTCAGGCAGAAGGAAGTTCTTAAAAAGATTTTTAAAACATATTACAAAGCTATAATAATTTTAAAACAGTGTGGTACTGACATAGAGGCAGACCTGTAGACCAGTGGAGTAGAATAGAAAGCCCTGAATTAAACCCTAGTGTATATATGGTCAAATAATCTTCAACAAAGAGTGCCAGACCAATCAATCGGGTAAGGACAGCCTCTTCAACAAATAGTATTGAGAAAACTGGATATCCACATGCAAAAGAATGAAGTTGGAAATTTATGCTATATGAGAAATTAATTCAAAACAGATTAAATACCTAAACATAAAACTTATAGAAGAGATCATAAGGGAAACCCTGACATTGGGTTTGGCAATGATTTCTTGGATATGACAACAAAAATACAGGTAACAAAGGCAAAAATAGGTAAGTGGGACTACATCAAACTTAAAAACTCTTACACATCAAAGGATACAGTAAAAAATATAAAAAGGCAATCTAGAATGGGAGAAAATTTTCAGAAATGTATCTAAGGGACTGATATCCTGATATATAAAGAACTGCAACTCAGCAACAAAATCATAACCCAATTAAAAAATGGGCAGACACTATTCAAGTGCCCATTTCAAGAAATGAAAGAAATCTTTCATTTCTCCAAAGATTATATGCAAATGGCTGAAGCATATGAAAAGATTTTCAGCCACATTAGTCATTAGAGAAATGCAAATCAAAGCTACCATGAGATGCTACCTCACACCTATTTCAATGGCTACTATCAAAAAACTGAAAACTGTTGGCAAGGATGTGCAGAAATTAGAACCCTTATGTACTGTTGGTGGAAATGTAAAATGGTGCAGCCACTGTGGAAAACAGCTTGGTGGTTCCTCTTAAAAACAGAATTGCCATATGGTCCAGCATTCCCACTTCTGGGTATATTCGAAAGAATTGAAAAGAGGACCCTGAAGAAATATTTGCACACTCAAGTTCATAGCCACACCATTCACAATAGCCTAGAAGTAGAAAATATAAATGAACAGATGAATGGATAAATGTACACATAGAACTGAATATTATTTAAAACCTTAAAAGGGAAGGAGATCGTTAGGGTCCATTCTGGGCATCAGCCTACTTTAAAAAAAAAAAAAGGAAATCTTGTCACATACCACAACATGGATGAACCTTGAGGACATTATGTTAAGTGAAATCAGTCACAAAAAAAGCCAAAATACTGTATGGTTCCACTTACCTGAGGTATCTAAAGTAGTCAGAAGCAGAAAGTAAAACGCTGGTTGCCAGGGGCTGGCAAAGAGGGAAAAGAAGAGTTTTTTAATGTGTGTAGAGTTTCAGTTTTGCAAAATGAAAAAATTCTGGAGGTTAATTACACAATGTGAATATACTTAACACTGAACTGTACACTTAAAAATGGTTAAAATGATAAATTTTGTTTTTTTACAATTGGAAAAGATAAATAATATTAAACTTTTAGAAACATGAAGTATATATGCATTTTAAAATGCTATCCTGTAATGAAAGTCATGTCTCTAAATATTGAAAAAAAGGGCTGATTAAAGAATGAGCCTAGAGGGGTTGAATTGTACTGGCTCAGTTGGTAGAGTATATGACTCTTGATCCTGGGCTTATGAGTTCAAGCCCCACATCAGGCATAAAGCTAACTTGGAAAAAAAAAAAATATATATATATATATATACAGAGTTATAGCATTTTGAATATAGTTTGGTAGAAAAATTTTAAGTGATGAAAGGGAGCATATTTAAAGGCACTGAGGTGGGAGGCAACAAGTCTTACACAGTTGGCTAGTTTTAAAAAATAGGCATTGGCTCTTGTTAAAGATAGGCCAGTTTTATTAAGGATCATCATGATAGGTATAGGGACCACTGCAATGGGATTTTACAGTGGAAGAGAGAGATCGGCCTCAATTCTGAATACAGCATGTGCCAAGTGTTGGTAACCTCAGACTCTGAAATCCCTGTCTGTGGTGAGAAAGGAGTGACAGAACAAAGGGATCAACCGCTCCAGATTTATAGGTGGCAAGTTTAATAACAGGGAATTTACATATGAGGCTTGTCTTGGGTGGCCTCAAAACAAGTAGATTGCCACACCCACTCACCTGCTGGAATCTTAAAAGTTTATATAGACAGGGGGCGGGGCAAGATGGCGGAGGAGTAGGAGACCTAGATTTCGTCTGGTCTCAGGAATTCAGCTGAATCGGGATCAAACCATTCTGAACACCTACGAACTCAACAGGAGATCGAACAGGAGAGTAGCAACAACTCTCTGAACAGAGAAGCGACCGCTTACTGGAAGGTAGGGCGTGCGGAGAAGTGAATCCGAGGCGATATTCAGGAGGATAGACGGCGGGGGAGGGGCCTCTGCCACCCGCTTCTGGCAAGTGATAGAGCCGCGGAGCACAAAATCGGACCTTTTAGAAGTTGGCTCGGCGGAGGGACGTCGCTGCAGTGGCTAAGCGGGGGGTGGAATCCTCCCGGGACAGTGTGGTCTCAGGACCCTTGGGGTCACAGAGACCGGGGGTGCCTGAGTGCGCCAGAGCTCCCAGGTATCAGAGCGGGGAAGCCGGCTGCAGAGACGGAGCAGAGTCGCGGGCTCTCAGCTCGGGGTTGCCATAAACTGTGATCTGCGGCCCAGTCGGGGCACGGCTCCCCCAGCAGGGACCCAACAAGCAGCAGATCCGGGGAGACTCCCCTTCCTTCCCGGGGAGGAGCGGTGCGGGAACGCACTGCAGAGATCTGCTGGGTTTGGAGACTCCGTGCGGGGTCGGGTGCCAGAGATAGCAGCGCTCGATTACAGGCCGGGTGAGCACGGAGTGCGGCTGGAGACCGGGGACACGGAAGTGACTGCTTTTCTCTGGGGGCACACTGAGGAGCGGGGCCCTGAGTTCTCAGCTCCTCCGGGCGGAGATTGGGAGGCCACCATTTCTGCCCTGGTCCGCCAAAGCTGTACCGAGAGCTTGCAGGGAACAAAAGCTCCTGAGAGCAAACCGGAGCAGCTTCCTTAGCCCGGACTGACAAGGGCGGGGCAATTCCGCCTCCGGCAAAGACATTTGGAAACCATAGCAACAGGCCCCTCCCCCAGAAGATCAACACAAACAGCCAGCAAGCCAAGACCAAGTTGATCGATCAAGGAGAATGGGAGAACTCCAGCGCTAGGGGAATACTGCACATAGATTCATGGCTTTTTTTTTTTTTTTTTTTTACCATGATTCATTATTTCATCAAAGTTAATTTTTGTTGACTTTTTTTATTTTTCTTTTTCCCTTTTTCAAGCAACATCTTATCAATCCCTTTCTTTTAAAAAAAAACATTTTTTATTTTTCATTTTTAGAGTCATATTTTATCCCTTCATAGTAGTTACCCTTATTTTTGGCATATATATATAAGTTGTACTCTCTTTAAAATTTTGAGGTACAGTTTCTTCTAACAGATCAAAATATACCCTAAATCACTAGTGTATGGCTTTGTTCTAGTCTCCTGCCTGATCACATTCTCTCCCTTTTTCCTTTTTTATTTCTTTTTTTTCTTAAATCTTTCTTTTTTCAAACAACTTATCTTACCAAGTCCTTTTATAAAATCTTTTATACTTTTCATCTTTACAGTCATCTTCCATCCCTTCATTGTATCAACTCTTATTTTGTACATATATGTCTTTCTTCCTTTAAAATTTTAGGAGGCACTTTTTTCTAACAGACCAAAATACGCCCAAAATCTAGTGTGTGGCACTGATCTATACACTAGCCTGATCATATTTGATCATATTCTGCTGTTTTTGTTTTTTTTTTTTTTTGTTTTTATCTTTTTTTTTCTTTTTTTTTTTCTTTTTCTCTTTCTTTTTTCTTTCTTTCCCTTTCTTTTCCCCTGGTTTCAGGTCTTTTCTGATTTGTATACAGTATATTTGCTGGGGACGTTGTAAACCTGTTAGCATTTTGTTCTCTCATTCATCTATTCTCCTCTGGACAAAATGACAAGACGAAAGAAATCACCTCAGCAAAAAGAACAAGCGGTAGTACCGTCAGCCAGAGACCTACTCAATACGGACATTAGTACGATGTCGGACCTAGAGTTCAGAATCATGACTTTAAAGATACTAGCTGGGCTTGAAAAAAGCGTGGAAGTTATTAGAGAAACCCTTTCTGGAGAAATAAAAGAACTAAAATCTAACCAAATCGAAATCAGAAAGGCTATTGATGAGGTGCAATCAAAAATGGGGGCACTAAATGCTAGGATAAATGAGGCAGAAGAGAGAATCAGCGATATAGAAGACCAAATGATGGAAAATAAAGAGGCTGAGAAAAAGAGAGAGAAACAACTACAGGATCACGAGGGCAGAATTCGAGAGATAAGTGATACGATAAGACGAAACAACATTAGAATAATTGGGATCCCAGAAGAAATAGAGAGAGAGAGAGGGGCAGAAGGTATATTGGAGCAAATTATAGCAGAGAACTTCCCTAATGTGAGGAAGGAAACAGGCATTAAAATCCAGGAGGCACAGAGAACGCCTCTCAAAATCAATAATAATAGGTCAACACCCCGACATCTAATAGTAAAACTTACGAGTCTCAGAGACAAAGAGAAAATCCTGAAAGCAGCTCGGGAGAAGAGATATGTAACCTACAATGGTAGAAACATTAGATTGGCAACAGACCTATCCACAGAGACCTGGCAGGCCAGAAAGGACTGGCATGATATCTTCAGAGCACTAAACGAGAAAAATATGCAGCCAAGAATACTATATCCAGCTAGGCTATCACTGAAAATAGAAGGAGAGATAAAAAGCTTCCAGAACAAACAAAAACTAAAGGAATTTGCAAACACGAAACCAGCCCTCCAAGAAATATTGAGAGGGGTCCTCTAAGCAAAGAGAGAACCTAAAAGCAGCAAAGAACAGAAACGAACACAGACAACAGACAGTTAACAGTCACCTTACAGGTAATACAATGGCACTAAATTCATACCTTTCAATAGTTACCCTGAATGTAAATGGGCTAAATGCCCCAATCAAAAGACACAGGCTATCAGATTGGATTAAAAAACAAGACCCATCAATATGCTGTCTGCAAGAGACTCATTTTAGACCCAAAGACACCCCCAGATTGAAAGTGAGGGGGGTGGAAAACAATTTACCATGCTAATGGACACCAAAAGAAAGCTGGGGTGGCAATCCTTATATCAGACAAACTAGATTTTAAAACAAAGACTGTAATAAGAGATGAGGAAGGACACTATATCCTACTTAAAGGGTCTATCCAACGAGAAGATCTAACAGTTGTAAACATCTATGCCCCTAACATGGGAGCAGCCAATTATATAAGGCAATTAATAACAAAAGCAAAGAAACACATTGACAACAAAACAATAATACTGGGGGACTTTAACACCCCCCTGACTGAAATGGACAGATCATCTAAGCAAAAGATCAACAAGGAAATAAAGACTTTAAATGACACACTGGACCAAATGGACTTCACAGACATATTCAGAACATTCCATCCCAAAGCAACGGAATACACATTCTTCTCTAGTGCCCATGGAACATTCTCCAGAATTGATCACATCCTAGGTCACAAATCAGGTCTCAATCGGTACCAAAAGATTGGGATCATTCCCTGCATATTTTCAGACCACAATGCTTTGAAACTAGAACTCAACCACAAGAGGAAAGTTGGAAAGAACTCAAATACATGGAGGCTAAAGAGCATCCTACTAAAGAATGAATGGGTCAACCAAGAAATTAAAGAAGAATTAAAAAAATTCATGGAAACCAATGAAAATGAAAACACAACTGTTCAAAATCTTTGGGATACAGCAAAGGCAGTCCTGAGAGGAAAGTATTTAGCAATACAAGCCTTTCTGAAGAAACAAGAAAGGTCTCAAATACACAACCTAACCCTACACCTAAAGGAGCTGGAGAAAGAACAGCAAATAAAGCCTAAACCCAGCAGGAGAAGAGAAATAATAAAGATCAGAGCAGAAATCAATGAACTAGAAACCAAAAGAACAGTAGAACAGATCAACGAAACTAGGAGCTGGTTCTTTGAAAGAATTAACAAGATTGATAAACCCCCGGCCAGACTGATCAAAAAGAAAAGAGAAATGACCCAAATCAACAAAATCATGAATGAAAGAGGAGAGATCACAAGCAACACCAAAGAAATACAAACAATTATAAGAACATATTATGAGCAACTCTATGCCAGCAAATTAGATAACCTGGAAGAAATGGGTGCATTCCTAGAGATGTATCAACTACCAAAATTGAACCAGGAAGAAATAGAAAACCTGAACAGACCTATAACCACTAAGGAAATTGAAACAGTCATCAAAAATCTCCCAAGAAACAAAAGCCCAGGGCCAGATGGCTTCCCAGGGGAATTCTATCAGACATTTCAAGAAGAATTAATACCTATTCTCCTGAAACTGTTCCAAAAAATAGAAATGGAAGGGAAACTTCCAAACTCATTTTATGAGGCCAGCATTACCTTGATCCCAAAACCAGACAAAGACCCCATCAAAAAGGAGAATTACAGACCAATATCCTTGATGAACATGGATGCAAAAATTCTCACCAAAATACTAGCCAATAGGATCCAACAGTACATTAAAAGGATTATTCACCATGACCAAGTGGGATTTATTCCTGGGCTGCAAGGCTGGTTCAACATCCGCAAATCAATCAACGTGATACAATACATTAACAAAAGAAAGAGCAAGAATCATATAATCTCTCAATAGATGCAGAAAAAGCATTTGACAAATTACAACATCCTTTCTTGATCAAAACTCTTCAGAGTATAGGGATAGAGGGTACATACCTCAATATCCTAAAAGCCATCTATGAAAAACCTACAGCGAATATCATTCTCAATGGGGAAAGGCTGAGAGCTTTTCCCCTAAGGTCAGGAACGCGGCAGGGATGTCCACTCTCACCACTGCTATTCAACATAGTATTAGAAGTCCTAGCCACAGCAATCAGACAACAAAAAGAAATCCAAGGCATCCAAATCGGCAAAGAGGAAGTCAAACTCTCACTCTTTGCAGATGATATGATACTGTATGTGGAAAACCCAAAAGACTCCACCCCAAAACTGCTAGAACTCATACAGGAATTCAGTAAAGTAGGAGGATATAAAATCAATGCACAGAAATCAGTGGCATTCCTATACACCAACAACAAGACAGAATAGAGACAAATCAAGGAGTCTATCCCATTTACAATTGCACCCAAAACCATTAGATACCTAGGAATAAATCTAACCAAAGAGGCAAAGGATCTGTACTCAGAAAACTATAAAATACTCATGAAAGAAATTGAAGAAGACACAAAGAAATGGAAAAACGTTCCATGCTCATGGATTGGGAGAATCAACATTGTGAAGATGTCAATGCTACCTAGAGCAATCTACACATTCAATGCAATCCCCATCAAAATAGCATCCACTTTTTTCAAAGAAATGGAACAAATAATCCTAAAATTTGTATGGAACCAGAAGAGACCCAGAATAGCCAGAGGAATACTGAAAAAGAAAAGCAAAGCTGGCGGCATCACAATTCCGGACTTCCAGCTCTATTACAAAGCTGTCATCATCAAGACAGTATGGTACTGGCACAAAAACAGACACATAGATCAATGGAACAGAATCGAGAGCCCAGAAATGGACCCTCAACTCTATGGTCAACTCATCTTTGACAAAGCAGGAAAGAATGTCCAATGGAAAAAAGACAGTCTCTTCAACAAATGGTGTTGGGAAAATTGGACAGCCACATGCAGAAGAATGAAACTGGACCATTTCCTTACACCACACACAAAAATAGACTCCAAATGGTTGAAAGACCTAAACGTGAGACAGGAGTCCATCCAAATCCTAAAGGAGAACACAGGTAGTAACCTTTTCGACCTTAGCCGCAGCAACTTCTTCCTAGAAACATCGCCAAAGGCACGGGAAGCCAGAGCAAAAATGAACTAGTGGGATTTCATCAAGATAAAAACCTTCTGCACAGCAAAAGAAACAGTCCACAAAACCAAAAGACAACCGACAGAATGGGAGAAAATATTTGCAAACGACATATCAGATAAAGGGCTAGTATCCAAAATCTATAAAGAACTTATCAAACTCAACACCCAAAGAACAAATAATCCAATCAAGAAATGGGCAGAAGACATGAACAGACATTTCTCCAAAGAAGACATCCAAATGGCCAACAGGCACATGAAAAAGTGCTCAACATCACTCGGCATCAGGGAAATCCAAATCAAAACCTCAATGAGATACCACCTCACACCCGTCAGAATGGCTAAAATTAACAAGTCGGGGAACGACAGATGTTGGCGGGGATGTGGAGAAAGGGGAACCCTCCTACACTGTTGGTGGGAATGCAAGCTGGTGCAACCCCTCTGGAAAACAGTATGGAGGTTCCTCAAACAGTTGAAATTAGAGCTACCGTTCGATCCAGCAATTGCACTACTGGGTATTTACCACAAAGATACAAATGTAGGGACCCGAAGGGGTACGTGCACCCCAATGTTTATAGCAGCAATGTCCACAATAGCCAAACTGTGGAAAGAGCCAAGATGTCCATCGACAGATGAATGGATAAAGAAGAGGTGGTATATATACACAATGGAATATTATGCAGCCATCAAAAGGAATGAGATCTTGCCATTTGCAACGACGTGGATGGAACTGGAGGGTGTTATGCTGAGTGAAATAAGTCAATCAGAGAAAGACATGTATCACATGACCTCACTGATATGAGGAATTCTTAATCTCAGGAAACAAACTGAGTGTTACTGGAGTGGTTGGGGGTGGGAGGGATGGGGTGGCTGGGTGATAGACATTGGGGAGGGTATGTGCTATGGTGAGCGCTGTGAATTGTGCAAGACTGTTGAATCACAGATCTGTACTTCTGAAACAAATAACGCAACATATTTTAAGAAAAAAGAAAAAGAAGAAGATAACAGGAGAGGAAGAAAAGGGGAGTATGTCAGAGGGGGAGACGAATCATGAGAGATGATGGAATCTGAAAAACAAACTGAGGGTTCTAGAGGGGAGGGGGTAGGGGGATGGGTTAGCCTGGTGATGGGTATTGAGGAGGGCACGTTCTGCATGGAGCACTGGGTGTTATGAACAAACAATGAATCATGGAACACTTCACCAAAAACTAATTATGTAATATATGGTGATTAACATAACAATAAAAAATTAAAAAAAAAACAGGTGAAGCCCACAAAAAAAAAAAAAAAAGTTTATATAGATGCCTTTACTGGGTTCAGTCATGTACCCAGTACAGGTAGCCTCCACACCACGTTTCTATCTCAAGGCTGTATCCTCAGACCAGCTTCTGGGAGCAGGGAAGGCAAGCATATCACACATTCTAAGGACAGGGAAGGAAGTGGGGAGCCTCCAGTTGCCTGGGTCCAGCTCATGGCTCAACAGGCAGTCGCATCTTCTTGATGACCTCCAACAGCAAGTGGGACTTTATAGCCAAGGAGCAGGGTCGGAGTCAGAGGAGGAAAATGAGTCTAAAAGGAAACATCACGGGTAACAGGATTCTTGTTGAAGATAGATTGGGGTGTCCAGATGATGATGAGGAGGCTGATCAGATATGGAGGGTGGTCAGTTACTGAAGGTGTGGGTTTCTGGTTAAGCTGATATAGCAGGGTTCTTGATAAAACTACATTTTAGCAGAAAGTGCACAGGTGGGCCTAGGAGAGGATTCAGAAGTTTTACTAAAGTTCAGTCAAGCAAAGAAACTTTGTCACCAGGTTTTGCTTAGCTAGGACAGAAATACGAACTGTAAGATTGAATGAATGGGTCCAGTTTATGAAAAGACTTTAGTCATATGATTAAGGGGGCTATGTTTCATTTTTAAGTAATTATTACGATTATAGCAATGATAGAGTATTTTTTAGGTGTTAAGTAAGCCCTGGTCTAAAGTGCTTCTTGTGGACTAAAGTTTACTTTCAGAGTTTCCAGCAGGGCGTATGCCCAAACTGTTTTGCTGTGTAAAATAAATTGGCTCTTAGAAAGCTGAAGGTGGTGAAAGTAGAAGGTTGTTATAATAGCCCAGGTGGAAACTATTCAGGAGACATGGTTAAAAGACCATTCTGAAAGATAGGGCCTACCACAGTCAACTTTGAGAGGGGGTGAGGGGGGTGGTGAATTTATAGATAGATTTGAACAAGAAGAGGAAATAAGGCCAAAGTGCAAGCTTGTGTGATTGGGAAGATGACAGTACTGTTTCAGTAATGAAGTAAAAACAAACAATAATAATTGCAGTGCCTGACCGGTTATATTTCTAGTGTTGGAGGGATATCCTAAAAAAATGTAAGAGCAGAGTGTGAAACAAAGTGAGGAGAAGTGTAATAATAATGATAATAGTTCATGGTTTATCAGTGTTTCGGAGGATACCCAGTTTTTGTAAAGAGACTCTGAATAAAGATTTTACAATAAGCAACACCGTATTTTGGTTCTGATTCTGTTAGGTGCTTTCAGAATCTACTAAAATATCTAGAGTTAATTCTCTTTTCTTGCCAGGTAGGTAACACCTCAGCACGGTTCTTTTGTTTATTCATGATATTAATACTGTTGTTCTGTTTTCATTTAAACCTTAAAACATGATACAAGATGCCCATTGGAAGAGATAATAGAAGCAGAGGCAGGGGTGCCACAGGTAGTTTCCCATTTTTCTCTGTGAAGTATCTTGATATCTTCAAAATTAATTATAGCTGCTTTCCTTTGCTCATTAAGGGATTTAACCCTTGCAGTGCTACTTCCTGTCCAGCACCATACTTTCATAACTTTGGGTAAACTGATGTGCAGACACATGCATGGTTTGTGTCCAATGTGAATCCTTTTTTGTATGTTCCTATATGTACAATTACTCAGCTAAAATGTTAGTTTCTTCTTGCTCATGTAATACTGTGATCTTATTCTTTAGATGCATAGGCAACAGTTGAATTTGCATCTTTGTGTTTTCCTCATGATTTCACTTTTGGAACAGTTTTAATAAAATTTACAAAGAAGACATCCAAATGGCCAACAGACACATGAAAAAGTGCTCAACATCCCTCGGCATCAGGGAAATCCAAATCAAAACCTCAATGAGATACCACCTCACACCAGTTAGAGTGGCTAAAATTAACAAGTCAGGAAACGACAGATGTTGGCGGGGATGTGGAGAAAGGGGAACCCTCCTACACTGTTGGTGGGAATGCAAGCTGGTGCAACCAATCTGGAAAACAGTATGGAGGTTCCTCAAACAGTTGAAAATAGAGCTACCATAGGATCCAGCAATTGCACTACTGGGTATTTACCACAAAGATACAAATGTAGGGATCCGAAGGGGTACGTGCACCCCAATGTTTATAGCAGCAGTGTCCACGATAGCCAAACTGTGGAAAGAGCCAAGATGTCCATCGACAGATGAATGGATAAAGAAGAGGTGGTATATATACACAATGGAATATTATGCAGCCATCAAAAGGAGTGAGATCTTGCCATTTGCAATGACGTGGATGGAACTGGAGGGTGTTATGCTGAGTGAAATAATTCAATCAGAGAAAGACGTGTATCCTATGACCTCACTGATACGAGGAATTCTTAATCTCAGGAAACAAACTGAGTGTTGCTGGAGTGGGGGTGTGTGGGAGGGATGGGGTGGCTGGGTGATAGACATTGGGGAGGGTATGTGCTATGGTGAGCGCTGTGAATTGTGCAAGACTGTTGAATCACAGATCTGTACCTCTGAAACAAATAATGCAATATATGTTAAGAAAAAAGAAGATAGCAGGAGGGGAAGAATGAAGGGGAGTAAATCGGAGGGGGAGACGAACCATGAGAGACGATGGACTCTGAAAAACAAACTGAGGGTTCTAGAGGGGAGGGGGGGTGGGGGGATGGGTTAGTCTAGTGATGGGTATTAAAGAGGGCACGTTCTGCGTGGAGCACTGGGTTTTATGCGCAAACAATGAATCATGGAACACTACATCAAAAACTAATGATGTAATGTATGGTGATTAACATAATAAAGAAAATTTACAAAAGAAAATAAAACTCTGCATGGGATTTTTTGTTGTTTAGAAAAAATTACATCTTTTTTCACAGGCTAGAAAATTGGTTTACAGATACTCATTTAAACACACTGGGAAATACAGAAAAACTTGTACTGTTCGGTATATATAATATAACATTTTTTTATGTTCATGTAACAACCAGTCTCTATTTTTAAATTGGATACTATAATTGATGGTGTGTCACTTATTTTAAAAATGCTGAGAACATTACTATTATTTTAAAAATGATTAAATTTTATTTTCTTGGAAATAAATGTTTAATATGGTGGGTTTAAGTGTATAGTAAATTATTTTTGCTTTTTTTTAACATTTTTTCTAGTAGTTTCAGTTAAGAGTATATTTCTTTCAAAGGTTATGCAAACTCATTTGTCATTGTTAAATGAAGAATAATACTCAGCGACTAATGAGCATATTTATTTTGAGAAGGATACTTTCTGAAAAGGGATGTTTTAAATAAAGTTGAGGAAGTACTTGGTAGGATAGCTAACATTAGTGTTGTCCTTCATCTTGTGTTTCATATCTTTCTTTTTAATCATTCTGTATAGTCACACACTCATTGTTACTTACATTATCTCACATTTTACCTTCTATTTATAAAAAAACAAGCAGTGTTTTTTTTCCTAATAATTGAAAACAAAACGAGAATATGGTTGATCTAAATAATTTAGATTTCCTTTAAGTATATTATGCTGACACTTACTCTCAGGCTGACTTACTCTTGCCACCTAAAAAGTTAGTTTCATTTCCCACCACCAAATTCAATCAGTGTATATATAGGGAAATCAAATGGATTTTAATATTAGCAAATACTAAACATTAAAAAGATATGTTTGAAAAAAGCATTCTGAATCCCAAAGCCAAATTTTTTGTTTGACATTCTCAGTTTTAGATTATTCACTCTACTTCTTTCTATGTGGTTGATACAAATATATGACTAAATCGGAATATGTAATTGAATCATCAGTGATGTCCACAGATTTCATAAAAATGTGGGTAATTTCTTTGAAATATTTTCTTTCTGAACTATTATTTTGTCCCCCCATAACAGCCCTCATGAATTCTATCTCCCTTTCCCGAGAAAAAAACAACCTGTCTTTACTGGGTCTTGTTGGGTGCTTCATAATAAAATTTCTAACCTTGAACATACCCCTAATCCAACAGGAATCTTGACATCATCCTTAATTTAGGGACTGCCACACCTATAATTCTGTTTTTGGATGCACAATCCAACCTGCAGCACCTCTAGGATTAATCCCATATGAGAGCATATTTTTACCTTTTTGGTATTGTCTTCTCAGGAGTAGGTTGTGTTCTTATACATCCTGTATAGAGTGCTCCTTCCACCATGGTCATTTATTGAAATAGGATCACTGTTTTACAGATAACCAAACAAAACCCTCATATCAGAATTTATAGTTATTTCTCCTTATGCTTTAACCTACACACTTTTAGTATTGAGCAGTGATGTAGGTTTGGGGTATTCAGAGTTAAGCTTTGGTTCTTGTCCCTAAGCCAAGGTCTAGAAGGAATGACAGAAATATATGTCCTTGCACCATTATAGTATTTTATAAAGTAAGTGGAATAGGAAAAGAAAGAACAATGTCTAAAAAATGAGTTAAAGAGTCAGGAAAGGCTATATAGCCTGAACAGGTTTTTGAAAAGTTGACCAAGAGAGGAGAGGTAGGATATGTCAGGCAGAAGAATTAAAGAGTTGTGATAAAAAAAAAAAAAATTGTTGAGGGGCGCCTGGGTGGCTCAGTGGTTGAGCATCTGCCTTCGGCTCAGGTCATGATCCTGGGGTCCTGGGATCGAGCCCCACATCGGGCTCCCTGCTCTGCGGGAAGCCGGCTTCTCCCTCTCCCACTTCCCCTGCTTGTGTTCCCTCTCTCGCTGTGTCTCCCTGTCAAATAAATAGATAAAAATCTTAAAAAAAAAAAAAAAAAAGATAGTTGGGAAAGGCAGTGATTATGGACCGGGCCTAGGTGTCAGCCAGCCAGAGTTCTTCCTGGTTCCTCCTCTTAACTTTGTGTGAAACCTCAAACACCAGAACGTTCATATGTACATGGCTGCATGAGTGTACTTGCCTCTTGGATTTGTTATGAACATTACATGAGATAATTTATGTAAAAGGGCTTAGCATGGTGCGTGCTACACAATGTCAGTGTGAGCTATTAGTAAGCATCATCAACTTGAATAATGTTTGGGCAGTATTTATTTGGCTGCTATGGTTTGGGGACAGGATATTACCTTTAACTCAAGGGCATATGTTTCACTGTTACAGCTATTAACATTTGAAGCTTACAAAAGAATCCTAGCTACCCATTAATGAATTATTCTAGGTGGTAATATGTGCTCACACTGTTCTATTTTCTGAATTACTTTTCTTCATGATGTTTATGTGCCACAAAAATCAGAGTTTAAAGCTAGAAGAAATCTTTAGTTATCCTTTTTATAGAATTTGGACTATTTGTAATAGATAATTTTTTATATATTGATTAATTTTACTATCTTTTTTCCAAGCAAATAAAACTTGCTGTTTGTCATCTAGTTAGAATTGTGGGATTTTTTATTTTTTGAATCTTAGGTTTTATTTTTATAATTTTCACCAAGATCAAAAGTGAAAATATAAATATATAATTAAAATGCAGTAAAACTCTTTGTCAGAATTTTCTCCAACTAAAGATTTGCATTTAATTAATTTTAAAAGCTTTTAAAATTAATTGCGTCCCTGGGAGTATCATACATTTCCTTTCATGAGGCTCGAATGACATCCTCTATATTTAAGTAGGTATGCTAAATAAAGATGCTAAACTCAGCTAATTTTTTAAAACGTAACTGGACAAAGCACATTTTTTTAATAGGTGTTCTTAGGAGAATCTTTCAATTTTTTAAAGTACTTAATAACCACATGAATATAGTCTGTTTAAAGGGAGTGAGGTCAAGTGTGGCTATCGATTAAAAAATAGAAGTGTAGTTTTGCTCTTTTCTCCAAAGCTTTTCTCAGGAAAAAAAACAAAGCAAAATGGTTTGTGAGCTGTGTTCACATTGATAGATACATTTATTCAAAAACATATTTGAGGGCCTATTATGTATCAGCCACTTTTATGGGTCCACTGATTCAAGAATGAACAAGTCCATTATTGGACGTTGGCTTCTGACCTCATGGCATTTGCATTCCATTAAGGGATGGTAGATAGGAAACATGCAAACAATGGGAAATTTCAGATTGAAGTGCTAGAAAGGAAATAATGTGATATTCTAAAGTAGATGTTAAGACTGTGGGCTTGGCATAGGCCACTTGACATGGACTGTTCAGAAAAGGCTTTTCTCAGGGTTTGATATTACTTGGAGGATGGAAAGGAATTTGTCACACAGAGTTGACCTAAGAGTCTTCAGGTACAGAGAATAGCAAATATAAAATGCCCTACAATGCAAAAAATATTTGTGTGTTTAGTTTGGATATTCTCATAATGACATAATACGATTTTAAAAGATCTCTGGCTTCTCTGTGGAGAATGAATTATAAGGGCTTAAGAGTAGAAACAGGATTTGGTGGTGGAGTGGATTGGACTCTAAGCAGAATAATAGAAAAGGAAAAATGGTGGTGGAGACATTTAGGATATATTCTTAAATGCTATTTGAAGCTATAGGACTAGAGAAGAGAGTTCCTGATTGAGCCTTGAAGTACTTAATGTATCACATAATATTTCTATACCTCAGTCTCTCTAAATGTGGACAGTAATAATGCATACTTCATAGGCTCAAATAGGATTAAATTGATTAAAATAATGCAAAGCATTTAAATAGTCCCTGGCATGTTGTAAGCCACAGCATAAGGTTAGCTAAGATGCTGCTATCTCTGCTGCATCAGAGGTCTTACCTGAGAAGGTAGTTAGGACTAGAAGGCAGTCAGATGTGCAGAGTAAAGCTGAAGATCTGTTGATCACAAATTTGGAGTTTTTTAGAGTGCATACCATTTTGAAGGTTTGAGATGGGGTCAGATGAGGGGACGTACAGACCATCAGGGTTCTAGTGGGTACCTTAACTTATTTGTGAAATACCTGGTAGGTGTTTTCTTTTATCCATATTGTTAGCCCTCCTGGGGAATTTCCAGTTTTCTGGAGTAACTGGATTTATGAGTTGACTGAATAAATTATTTGCTAAAGAGTATTAGTGTGTCAGTATTTGAAACCCAGAACTTTTGACCAAAATGAAATAGATTTATTAATAAGTGTCACATTCATTTGTTAAATGGTAACAGTTAATGATAATTTTTCATTTAGTCAAAAAAGTTTGGAAAGAGTATACTATTTATATTTATATAAAGCATTTTTTAAAGTACTTTTTCATTCATAATCAACAAGTAGAGTTTTTCCCCCTGAACTGCATGGTACTTTATTTACATACTTGGAATGTGATAAAACTCTTGGAAAGTTCCCAGATATATCTGTGGAATTGGCTAATACTGAATAGTCCTTTGTCTCTTCAGCCCTCCTCTGACTTTTCATTGGCAAAGGAGAGAGGGAAGCAGGGAACTCAGCTAGTAATAAGCAAATCAGCCGAAGTATCTGTGTGTGTTTATTTTCTGAAATTAGGTCTACTTATTTTTTATAATGATTTAAACAAATTTTTTAAAAGTTCAGATGGTCTGTTGAAATGTTTTCTTTCTTAAATTTTGCCTTTTCACCCTGTAAAATATGAATACCCTCATAATTTTCATAGGGCCTAATTTGCCTAGAGAAATCTATGCCTTTTTTAATAGCTACTTTGTTTCACTTTATATTTGAATGAGACAAAAACACTACACTAAATCATGCTTTATTGCAATTCAGGTCCAATTTATGTGAGTTATAAGTTTGAAAGAACAGCTAAATTGTCAAGGGATATGATTATAGATTAAGTCAAAAAAACCTGCTTATTAACAGCTCCAGAAAGAAAAATTTTTTTTAACAAGCATAACTTTTTTTGTTAAAGTGTTATATTAGTTTCAGGTGTACAATATAGTGATTCAACAATTCCATACTGAAAGAAAAGTTATAAATGCCACTTTGACTTTACCTGCATCACTTTAAGAAAAAACAAATCACAATTTTTCTTTTATTTACATTTTCAAGTTTCCTAGTTATGTTAGTTACTGTATCTACCAGGAAATAGGTTTTGGGTTTTTTGTTTTGTTTTTTCGTGTTGTTTTTTTTTTTAAGATTTTATTTATTTGACAGACAGCGAGAGAGGGAACACAAGCAGGGGGAGTGGGAGAGGGAGAAGCAGGCTTCCTGCCGAGCAGGGAGCCCGATGCGGGGCTCGATCCCAGGACCCTGGGATCATGGACCTGAGCCGAAGGCAGACGCTTAAAGACCGAGCCACCCAGGCGCCCCAGTTTTTTGTTTTGTTTTAATTTCAAACCTCATCTGATAGAGGTGGTAGAATTGCTTGGTTTCTTGTTTATAGTGATGCAAATGTTCTATATCAATTCTGGTGAGGAATCTTGATTGTTGTGATGGTTTTATGGGTATATACATTAGTCAGAACTCAATAGGTATGTTAAATATGTACAGGTTAATAGAAAAACCCACACATTTGGCAATGATAAATTTTAATTTGCATTCATGAGACAATTGGATATAATTTAGTGAGTCTTCAGTTTTCCATTTTACTACCTTTATTAAGTTCAAAGCGATATCTGGTTCTTAATTATTAGTCCGTAAAATTAGCATACTTGCTTCCTAGTACTGTTTTGTTTTTATTGGTTCTAATGGTGGCAATAACTTTTTAGAGCATTTTCTATGTGCTAGGCACTCTGATAAGTTTAATATGTTTTTTATTTAGTTTTGACAACTATTGAGCTAAGTATTATCATCTTGTTTTACAGATGAGGAAACTGAACTTTGACATCTTACCCAAGGTCATACAGCTAAGTGTTAAAACTAGGATTTGGATCCCCAGTTGTCTTGACTTTAAGTCCTGTGCTTTGAGACCCTGCCTCCCACTATCTTTGTGGGCTGGGTGGGGGGGAGATGGTTCTACAGAAAACTGTTTTATTATTGAACATGTGCATTTTTTGCCAGCTGTTACTACATTTCTGGAGAAGAGGCAGTGTATAAAGTTTCCTTGATCCAATATGGGAAATGCTTTATTTGCATTATGATCTAAGCCAATGGTGCTCAAAGTGTGATTTGTGGACCATTTACAAATTCTTTGTTAAGGAAACGTGAGATAAATACAGGTGAACGTAAGCATTAGACATTTTTTTTAAGATGTATTTATTTGAGAGACAACAAACATGAGTGCACATGGGGGTGAGGGAAGAGGGAAAGAAACTCAAGCAGACTTTGGAGCTCAGAGCCAACACAAGACTCAAACTCAGGACCCTGAGATGATGACCTGAGCCGAAATCAAGAGTGGGACGCTCAACTGACTGAACAACCCAGGTGTCTCTCACGTTTATAGCAATTTGATATCCCTACAACTACATGCATGATTTATATTTATATCAGTAAGCAGTGGATTGGGGGAAAACTGGTTCTTCATCACACTAAGAAGTATTGATCTAAGCCACTTGAAAATAAAATACGGGAAAAAAATATGTGAGAGCTGGAATTTGCATTTATAAATTGGTTGAAAAATTCAAAAGTGATATATCCCTAGACTTCTGATATGTAATGAGTAATTTTATTTTCATTAAAAGTCATTGAGGAAGCATAACCTAATTTCTAGTCCCAGGATTGGACCATCTTTTCACACAAAAGAAAATACCATACATAGCTCTGATGAAACTTCCGCAAAATACCCTTTTTAATTTTTCAGCTGTTTGCATAAGATTTTGCTTTTAATATTCTACCTGATTGTTAAACATGTCCAAACTATATGGATTCTTTTTAGTTACATTTAAATATTTAGATGATTTTTAGCTAAGAAAAAATCAAATTTCTGTTTGTTTTTTTTTAAGATTTTATTTATTTATTTGACAGAGACACAGCGAGAGAGGGAACACAAGCGGGGAAGTGGGAGAGGGAGAAGCAGGCTTCCCGCCGAGCAGGGAGCCTGATGCGGGGCTCGATCCCAGGACTCTGGGATCATGACCTGAGCCAAAGGCAGACGCCCAACGACTGAGCCACCCAGGCGCCCCAAAAAAATCAAATTTCTTAGCTTTTTTAGCTGCAAATACATGAAAGAGTTCTAAACCCCACAAACTTAGCTGGTCATTATTGGTTAGTTTCTTTATACCAAATTTAAAAAGTATGTCTAAAGAATATGTCAGTTGAGGTAAAATTGCCTCAAAATTATATTACTACTCTGATTACAATTAACATACTTTCATTTATAGGAATTACTACTAAATTGATTTTTAGGTTAATTTCCCCATGCACAGATACTATATGTCTTATCTTGAAAATGATGTGTTATATCTTATACTGGCAATATTGCTAAGGAAAAAAAAGTCCTTGTCCGTAAAAATTATATGTGTGCTTTCTCTACCACTATTCTTAGGTTTATTGATTAGAATTTAGTTATTTTATACTACTTTTATATGCTTTCAGATAATCCAGTCAAGTTGACTTTTTTCCCTGAACTTAATTTGGTTTTACAGTTCTTTCTTGTAAGATTTCTCAGAAGCAAAACCAGAAATGATTTAGTTTGTGTTCGTTCTAACCTTCATTCTTTATATGTCATTATGTGTTAATATTTAGCTATTTTATCATGTATCAAAGTTTATGGCTTTAATTGTTTAGTATGTCAGTCTCTTTTTTTGAAGAATTTAAGTGTAATATATCCATTTAATGAAACCATTAGGAATTATTGCATAAGAAGTAATAGGGAAATGGTGAAAAATATAGAATACCAAGACATATATGCTCTATGATCTTAGCTATTTAAAAAATATGCATTAACAATTAAGTAGGTAATCATGTTAATAAACATTGTTATTTGGCAAATATATCCACCTGCTTATTTTCAGTTGTTTGCATTTTATTTAATGCATTTTCTAATATATATTTCTTTTATTTAAAAAAAATTTTTTTTTAAATAGGCTCAGCCCCCAGTGTGGGGCTTGAACTAACAACCCTGAGATTAAGAGTCACACGCTCTTCCAACTGAGCCAGCCAGGCACCCCTATTTCTCTTTTATAAAGTAAAAATCAGTAAAGAGAAATATAAAGATGTTTTTGGCCTTCTAGTTTACCTTTACAATGACCTTTATATTGGCCTATGCTTTTACTTTATTTTTATTGAAATTTGATTGACAATATTATAATAGTTTTAGATGTACAACTGTTGATTCAGCAATTATTACTCAGTGCTTGCCATACAACATTGTTACAGTATTATTGACTATACTTCCTGTGCTGTATTTTTCATCTTTGTGATTTATTTATTTTATAACTAAGTTTATGCCTCTTAATCCCTTTTATCTGTTTCACATATATGCCCACCCACCTCCCTTCTGACAATGACCAGTTTGTTCTTTATTTAAGAGCCTGGTTGGTTTGTTTGCCTGTTTGTTCATTTGTTGATTTTTTAGATTCAACATATAAATGGAATTATATGGTATTTGTCTTTCTCTGACTTAGTTAACATCCAGGCTCATCCATGTTGTCACAAATAGCAAGATCTGATTCTTTTTTATGGCTGAGAAATATTCCTGTGTGTGTGTGTGTGTGTGTGTGTGTGTACCATATCTTCTCTATTCATCTATCCATGGCACTTGTGTTGCTTTCATATCTTGGCTATTATAAATAATGTTGCAATAAACTAGCAGTGTATATATCTTTTCACATTAGTGTTTTCATTTTCTTTGTGTAAATTCCAGTAGTGGAGTTACTGGATCATATGGTATTTATATTTTTAATTTTTTGAGGAGCCTCCATACAGCCATTCCATAATGGCTGTACCAATTTACATTCTCACTAACAGTGCATGAAGGTTCCTGTTCTCCACATTCTCGCTAACACTTGTTATTTCTTGTCTTTTTTTTTTTTTTAATTTAGCCATTCTGACAGTAAAGTGATACCTCATTGTGGTTTTGATTTGCATTACCCTGGTGATTTTGATATTGAGCAACTTTTCATTGTTCTGTTGGCCATCTGTATATCTTTTTTTGGTTTCTACTACCTTAGGGCTTTGTTCTTTTTCTAGCTCTCCTAGGTGTAAGGTTAGGTTGTTTATTTGAGATTTTTCTTTTTTGTTTTTTTTTATTTTTTGAAAATAATCTCCATACTCAATGTGGGGCTCAAACTCAAAACCCCAGGATCAAGAGTCGTATAGTCCACTGACTAAGCCAGCCAGGCACCCCTCTTGTTTTTTTTGATGTAGGCCTGTGTCACCATAACCTTCCATCTTAGAACTGCTTTCTTTTGCTGCATCCCAAAGATGTTGGACTGCTGTGTTTTCATTTTCATTTATCTCCATGTATTTTTTAATTTTATCTTTGATTTCTTGGTTGACCCAGTCATCGTTTAGTAGCATGTTGCTTAGTATCTATGTATGTGTTCTTTCTAGATTTTTTCTTGTAATTGATTTCTAGTTTCATACCATTGTGGGCAGAAAATATGCTTGGTGTGATTTCGGTCTTAAATTTATTGAGACTTGTTTTGTGGCCTAACGTGATGTATCCTGGAAAATGTTCCATGTGCACTTGAAAAGAGTATGTATTCTGCTCTTTTTGGATGGAGTGTTCTGTATATGTTAGGTCCATCTGGTCTAATGTGTCATTCAAAGCCACTGTTTCTTTGTTGATATTCTGTCTGGATGATTTGTCCATTGATTTAAGGAAGGTGTTAAAATCCCCTCCTATTATTGTATTACTGTCAATTTCTCCCTTTATGTCTGCTAACATTTGCATTATTTATTAAGAGAGAAAAGGAGGCAAAGAACTTGTTGGAAGAATTAATAGGTAAACTCCCCTAATTTGTGGAAAGAAACAGACATCCAGGAAATGCAGAGAGCCCCTAACAAGATTAACCCAAGGACATCCACATCAAAACATAATAATTAAAATGGTAGAAAGTAATGATAAAGAGAAAATTTTAAAAGGAGCAAGAAAAAGCAATTACAAACAAGGGAAACCCCATAAGGCTATCAGTTGATTTTTCACCAGAAGCTTTGAAGGCCATAAGGGAGTGGCATGATATAAAGTGCTGAAAGGAAAAAATGTACAACCAAGAATACTCAGTAAGGCTATCATTCAGAACAGAAGATAGTTTCTCAGACAAAAGTTAAAGGAGTTCATCACCACTAAACCAGTTTTATAAGAAATGTTAAAGGGAATTCTTTAACTGGAAAGAAAAGACCATAACTAGAAGAAAATAAAAATTTCACAGGTAAAAGCAAACATGTAGTAAAGGTAGTAAATTAATCACTTGTAAAGCCAGTATGGAGGTGAAAACACAAAAGTAGTAAAATCAGTTATACCTAGAAAAGCCAGCCAAGGGTTACACAAAATAAAAAGGCATAAAATATAACATTATATAGAGAGGGGGGAGTAAAAATTTAGTGCTTTTAGAATTTGTTCAAACTTAAGCAACCATCAACAATATAGACTGCTATATACGCAAAATGTTCTATATGAACCTAACGTTAACCACAAATCCAAAACCTACAATAGATAAACACACAAAAAAATGATCCTGAGAGTAAGAATTCCTCATAGCAGTGAGATCATATGATACATGTCTTTCTCTGATTTATTTCGCTTAGCATAGAGGGACATAAAATGCACATTACTAAAAAGCTACATACTGTGTATTTCCAACAATACGACATTCTGGAAAAGGCAAAACTTACAGACTACAAAGTCAGTAGTTGACAGGGATGATACAGTTGAATAGGTGCAGCACAGAGAATTTTCAGGGCAGTAAAAAAATACGTACGATATTACAGCTATGGATATGTCATTATACATCTGTCAAAACCAATAGAATATACAACATTAACAGTGAACTCTAAGGTAAACTCTAGACTTTGGGTGACTATGATGTGTCAATGTAGGTTAATTAATCCTTGGTAAAGAATGTGCTGTTTTGGTGAGTGATGTTAATGGTGATAATGGGGAGGTTCTGAATGTGTCAGATTAGTGGGCATACGGGAAATCTCTGTACCTTCCTCTCCATTTTGTAGTAAACCTAAAACTGCACTTTAAAAAAACAAGTCTTAAAAAAAAATAAAGGAATCCAAGCATAGCACTAAAGCAAGCCTGAGAGCAAGTGAAGAAGAAAGGAACAGGGAAAAACTACAAAAACAACCAAAAAGCAATTAACAAAATGGCAATAAGTACATACCTATCAATAAATTTAAATGTAAATATACTAAATGCTATAATAAAAAGACCTAGGGTGACTGGATTTAAAAAACAAAAAACAAGACCCATCTCTATGCTGCCTAGAAAAGACTCACCTCAAACCTAAAGACACATAAAGACTAAAAGTGAAGGGATGGAAAAACTGCAAATGGGAGGGAAAAAAGCCGGTGTAACAATACTTATATTAGAAGAAATAGATTTTAAAATGAAGATGGTCTTTTGTGTCCAAAGCATATGTTGCTGTGTGTGTTTGTGCTTATGGTTAAATCCAGTTTTTAAAATTTTTAGAATATACAGATTGATAATAAAACAGCTTGCAGAATTTTTAACTCATTCCCAGTCTTAACTGTTATACTTATGATACTGTGTATGCATCCAGATTGAGCTTAACTATTGTAGGTTATGTGCTGTGCCACATACAAATATTTATGATACATAGTTCCTGCTTTCAAAGATGTCTTCCCTAATAGGTGAATTGCATAGCCAGTTCTTTACAAAACAAATCAATGTTGAAAGGGAAGGTAGTTAAGATTCATTTTGATTCATTTATCATTTAAGTTCTTATTCATCTTGGATTTCTCACAGTACTTCAAAATACTGCTTTATTTTGTTGCTGTGAGAATCCAGAATATGAAGATATAACAATAAAGTACAGTTTTTTCCCGACATAAATTTTGCAATATTTTAATTCCCCAATTGGGAGTGAAAGTATCAGGGTCAGGAATATTCTTTTTAATCAGTACCCAGACATAGTGCTTGGCACATGGTGTACTAAAGTGAATAAGTCAAGTGACTCTGTGTTTAAGGTAGTCTCTCTAGAAATGGCATTTGGGGATTTGTCTGTTTTTATTTTTATGGATAAAAGAATTAAGGTGGAGAATTGGGAAGTTTGTATCATTCTTTTTGTCACAGCCTTAACCAAGAAAATTTTGATTTAATAAATTCATAGATTTTTACCTTTTTTTCAGTGCAAGCATTTATTACTAATATAGATTATATTTTCTAGAGTAGTGACTCTTAACCTTTTAGAGGATTTTGTTAAAAACCATTTTTGAGAATATTATAAAAGTAGTAGACTACCTCCCCAATAAAATGTAAGAGGTAAATTTTGCATGTAATTTGAGGTAATTCAGATTCCCTAAGACCCAATATATAGAAAAAAAATATGTAGGGATATACACATATAACTTCACTGAGATAATTCACCTACCATACAGTTCACTTATTTAAATTGTGTAATTTAGTAGTTTTTAGTACAGAGTTGTGTGACCATCCTTATAATCAATTTTATTTATTGAAGTATAATTATCATACATTGTTAGTTTCAGGTGTATAGTATAATCAGCAATTCTGTATATTACTCCAGTGCTCATCAAGATACACGTAGTCTCAATTCCCTTTATTTATTTCCCACATACACCAACATACCGCCCCTCTTGTAACCACCATTTTGTTCTCTGTATTTAAGAGCTTGGGTTTTTTTAAATCTTTTTTTCTTTGTCCATTTGTTTCTTAAATTCCACACATGAGTAAAATCATGGTGTTTGTCTTTCTCTGTCTGACTTTAAGCATCATACCCTCTAGGTCCATCCATGGAGTTGTAATTGGCACTATCTCATTTTTTATGGCTGAATAATAGTCCATTGTGGATACACATACCACATCTTCTTTATTCATTCATCTATCAATGGACACTCGGGTCGTTTCCATGTCTTGGCTATTATAAATAATGATGCAGTAAACACAAGAGTATATTTCAAATTAGTGTTTTGATTTTCTTTGGGTGAATTTCCACTAGTGGATCATATAGTAATTCTATTTTTAATTTCTTGAGGAACTTCCATATTGTCTTCCACAGTGGCTACACCAATTTGCATTCCCAACAGTAGTGCATAGGGGTTCCTTTTTCTCCACATCCTTGTTAACACTTGTTATTTTTTGTCTTTTTTATTTTAGCCATTCTGACAGGTTATAAGGTGATACCTCATTATGGTTTATCTTTCATTTCCCTGATGATTGGTGTTGAACATCTTCTCATGGGTCTCTTGGCCATCAGTATGTCTTCTTTGGAAAATGTTCAAGTCCTCTGCCCATTTTTTTATCAGATTCTTTTGGTGTTGAGTTATATATGTTTTAAAAATGAGCCCCTAATTGGATATATCATTTACAAATATTTTCTTTTCTTCAGTAGGTTACCTATTTGTTTTGTTGATAGTTCCTTTCACTGAACAAAAGCTTTTTATTATGGTGTAGTACCAGCAGTTTAATTTTGCTTTTGTTTCCCTTGCCAGAGGAGACATAGGGAGAAAAATGTTACTATGGCCGATGTCAAATTACTGCTTTTGTTTTCTTCTAGAAATTTTATGGTTTCAGGTCTCACATTTAGGTCTTTATTCCCTTTTGAGTTTCCTTCTGGGTATGCTGTAAGAAAGTGGTCCAGTTTGATTCTTTTGCATGTTGCTGTCCAGTTTTTCTAGCACCATTTGTTAAAGAGACTGTCTTTTCTCCATTATATATTCTTGCCTCCTTTGTTGTAGACTAATTGACCATATAAGTATAGGTTTATTTGAGCTCTGTGTTCTGTTCTATTGATTTATGTGTCTCTTTTTGTGCCATTACCATACTGTTGTGTCTACTACAGCTTTGTGATATATCTTGAAATCTTGGATTGTGATAACTTCTAGCTTTGTTCTTTTTCAAGATTGCTTTGGCTATTCAAGGTCCTTTGTGGTTCCATATATAAATGTTGGGACTGTTTTTCTAGTTCTGTGACAAATGCCATTGGTATTTTGATAGAAATTTGCATTAAATCTTTAAATCTAGATTGCTTTGTAGAGTATGGATATTTTAATAATATTCTTCCAATCCATGAACATTGAATATCATTCCACTTATTTGTGTCATCTTCAGTTTCTTTCATCACTTTTATAGTTTTCAGAGTGCAGGTCTTTTACCTCCTTCGTTAAGTTTTTCCTATGTATTTTGTTCTTTTATGGTACTGTATTTTGTTCTTTTATGGTACAATTAGAAATGAGACTGTTTCCTTAATTTCTCTTTCTGCTACCTCATTATTAGTATAGAGGAATACACAGATTTCTGTATATTAATTATGTATTCTGTGACTTTACAGATTTCATATTTCAGTTCTAATAGTTTTTTGGCAGAGTCCTTAGGGTTTTTTATATATAGTATCATGTCATCTGCAAATAGTAAAAGTTTTACTTCTTCCTTACCAATTTGATGCCTTTTCTTTTTCTGATCTGATTGCTGCAGGTAGGATTTCCAGTGCTGTGTTGAATAAAAGTGATAAAAGGTAACATCCTGTCTTGTTCTTGTTCTTCTTAGAGGAAAAGCTTTTACCTTTTCACCACTGAGTATGATGTTAGCTGTGGGTTTTTCACATTGTTGAGGTATATTCTCTCTGAACCTACTTTATTGAGAGTTTTTATCATGAATAGATGTTATCCTTTATCGGATGCTTTTTCTTCATCTATTGTGATGACCATATAGTGTTTATCCTTCCTCTCATTAATGTGATATACACATTGATTGATTTGCAAATATTGAACCACCCTTGCAGCCCTGAAATAAATCCCATTTGATCCTAGTGAATGACATTTTTAATATATTGTTGGATTCAGTTTGTAATATTTTGTTGATAATTTTTGCATCCTTATGTTCATCAGAGATACCTGTAATTCTCTTTCTTGTAGTGTCTTTATCTGGTTTTAGCATCAGCGTAACGTTGGCCTCATAGAATGAATTGGAAGCTTTCCTTCCTCTTCTAATTTTTTGGATAGTTCGAGAAGAATAGGTATTATCTCTTTGTTAAATGTTTGGTAGAATTCACTTGTGAAGCTGTCTGGTCCAGACATTTGTTTGTTGGGAGTTTTTTTATTACTGATTCAGTTTCATTACTAGTAATCAGTCTGTTCAAATTTTCTCCTTCTTCCTGATTCAGTTTTGGGAGGTGATATAATTCTAGGTTGTCCAATTTGTGGACATACAATATTTTCATAATATTTTCCTATAACACCTTGTAGTTCTATAGTGTTGGTTGTTATTTCTTTTCTTTAATTTCTGATTTTGAGTCCCCCATTTTTTTTTTTATGAGTCTGGCTAAACGTTTGTCAATTGTTGATCTCTTCAAAGAATCAGCTCCTGGTTTCGTTTATCTGTTCTATTGGGTTTTTTTTGTTTGTTTGTTTTTTATTTTGTTTATTTTTGCTCTAATCTTTATTGTTTCCTTCCTTCTTCTGGTTTTGGGTTTTGTTTGTTCTTTTTCTAACTCTTTTTTTTTTTAAAGATTTATTTATATATTAGAGCACACGAGCAGGGGGAGTGGCAGAGGGAGAGGGAGAGAGAATCTCAGGAGACTTCCCGATGAGCACAGAGCCTGATGCAGGGTTCGATCTCACAACCCTGAGATATGACCTGAGCTGAAACCAAGAGTCAGACACTCAACTAACTGAGCCACCCAGGTGCCCCTTATTTTTCTAACTTCTTTAGGTATAAGGTTAGGTTGTTTGAGATTTTTCTTCTCCAGGTAGGCCTGTATTTCTATAAACTTCCTTCTTAGAACAACTTTTGTTGCATCCCAAAGATTTTGGACCATTGTGTTTTCATTTTCATTTGTCTCCATGTATTTTTTATTTCCTCTTTGATTTCTTGGTTGTCCCATTCATTGTTCAGTAGCATGTTATTTAACCTCCATATTTGTGCTCTTTCCAGATTTTTTTCCCTGCAGTTGATTTCTAGTTTCATAGTATTGTGGTAAAAAATGGTGCATGGCATGACTTCATTCTTTTTGAATTTTTGAGACTTGTTTTGTGCCTAATATGTGGTCTCTTCTGGAGAATGTTCCCCTGTGCACGTGAAACAAATGTGTATTCTGGTGTTTTAGGATGGAATGTTTTGAATATATCCATTAGATCCATCTTGTCCAGTGTGTCCTTCAAAACCACTGTTTCCTTGTTGATTTCCTTTTGGATGATCTATCCATTGATGTAAATGAGATATTAAAATCCCCTACTGTTACTCTATTACTATCAATTTCTTTATGTTTGTTATTACCTGCTTTATGTATTTGGGTGCTCCTGTGTCGGGTGCATAAATATTTACAATTGTTATATCTTCCTGTTGGATAAGTCCAGATAAGTCCTTTTTTTTTTTTAAGATTTTATTTACTTATTTGACAGGGCGGGGAGGGGGGCACGCACAAGTAGGCACAGTGGCAGACAGAAGGAGAGGAAGAAGCAGGCTGCCCGCCGAGCAGAGAGCCCGAATGAGGGGCTCAATCCCAGGACCCTGGGATCATGACCTGAGCAAAAGGCCGACACTTAACCAATTGAGACACCCAGGCGCCCCTGGATTATTCCTTTTATGACTATATAGTGTTTTCCTTTGTCTCTTGTTACAGTCTTTGTTTAAAGTCTTTTTTGCCCAATCTGAATATTTTTACCCACTTTCTTTTCGTTTCATTCGCATGATAATGCTTTTCTATCCTGTCACTTTCAATCTGCGTGTGTCTTTAGGTCTGAAATGAGTCTCTTGTAGGCAGTATATAGATGGGTGTTGCTTTTTTACCCCTTCTGTCACTCTATTCCTTTATTGGAGTGTTTAGCCTATTTACATTCAAAGTAATTATTGATAGGTATGTATTTATTGCTGTTTTGTTACTTGTTTTATGGTCTTTTTGTAGTTCTTCTCTGTTCCTTTCTTCTCTTGCTCTTTTTTCTCATGGTTTGTTGGCTTCCTGTAGTGATATACTTGGATTTCTTTCTATTTATTTTTTGCATATCTATTACCATTTCTTGATTTGTGGTTGCCATTAGGTTTGTATATAATATCTTATGAATATAGCAGTCTAAAGCTGATGATCGCTTAAGTTTGAACGCATTCCTTACTCCTCTCACTCTTATGTTTAGGTATATGGTGTCATCCTTTTGTGAATCCCTTGACTGATTCTTATTGATATACTTATTTTTACGGCTTTTGTATTTCCTACTCATTCCTGTTAATGGTCTTTTCTTTCTGCTCAGAGTCCCCTTTAATATTTCTTGTAGGGCTGGTTTAGTGGTTATGAATTCCTTTAACTTTCGTTCGGGAAACTCTTCATTTCTCCTTCTATTCTAAATGATGGCCTTGCTGGATAGTCTATTCCTGGCTGCAGTTTTTTTCTTTCAGCACTTTGAATATATCATGCTCATCACCTTCTGGCCTGCAAAATTTCTTCTAAAAAAATCAGCTGATAGCTTTATGGGGTTTCCCTTGTATGTAACTTTCCATTTCTCTTGCTGCTTTTAAAATTCCCTCTTTAAGTCACTACTTTTTGTCACTTTAATTTCTATGTGTCTTGGTGTGCACCTCCTCGGGTGGATTTTGTTGGGGATTCTCTGTGCCTCCTGGAGCTCAATTTCTGTTTCCTTTCCCCAGATTCAGGAAGTTTTCAGCTCATATTTCTTCAAATACATTTTCTGCTTCCCTTTTCTCTCTCTTCTCTTCTCCTTCTGGGATCCTTATAATGCAAATGTTATTACGCTTCATGGTGTCACTGAGTTACTTAAGTCTTTTTTCACTTTTTATTATTTCTCTTTCTCTTGCTCAGCTTGAGTGCTTTCTATTACTCTGTTATCTAGGTCACTGATTCGTTCTTCTGCTTCCTTTAGTCTACTATATATTCCATCCAGTGTATTTTTTTTTCAGTTATTGAGTTCTTCATCTCTAATTGGTTCTTTATGGTTTTTGTCTCTTTGTTAAGGGTCTCATGAGGTCTTCCACTCTTTTCTTAATAGTCTAATGAGTATCTCTATGACCATTACTTTAAATTCTTTATCAGGCATGTTACTTACCTCTGTTTGGTTTAGCTCTCACTGTGATTTTATCCTGTTCTTTCATTTGGGATATATTCCTCTGTCTCATTTTGTCTAATTCTGTGTCTAATTTATGTAGTAGGAAAGTTAGCTACGTCTTCTGCTCTTGAAAGTAGTGGCCTATGAAGAGGGCCTGTAATGCCCGGTAGTGTGTTGTTCTCTGTTGACCGGAACATGGTGCTTCAGGGGTGTCTCCTGTGTGTGTTGCATGTGCCCTGCTGTTGTGACTGAGCTGCTTTTGCCTTCTGTCCATTCATCTGCTGTGGCTCTCTGCCTGTTGTGGGCAGGATTTGATCCTTTTTTTGTTAGTGAGCCCATCTGGGGCCACCTTGGGCTTAACTTGAGTCAGAACAAATGTTTGCCAGACATATGGTAGCACAGAGCTGTAGGAGAACATGAGGGCAGGGTGTATGGTGTCAGCAAGGTTGGCAGCAACAGAAGGAGACCTGCAGCTGTTGGGAACAGAGGCACATGGGTTGGAGGGGACTGGCCCACAGAAGCGTGTGGGGGTGGATCAGGTGGTATTAGCAAGGTTTGCCCGGTCTGCTGTGGGAGAAGATCTGGAGTGGGGTTCTGGCTGGTTGGGGTGTGTCTGCAGGAGAACAGGTGGGCAGGAGGCACTATTAGTAAGTTAGGTAGTAAGTGTTGGTACCCCACTGGTTCTTGCAGGTGTCTTTGTGTTTATGCTGGCGGGTGGGGGAGAGCAATGGTGCCTGCCAGCTCATTTGTTCCTGGAGAAGTCTCCCAAAGATCCCTGCTCCTCCAGCACTTGCTTTGAGGTTAGTAAGCAAATCTCCCTCCCAGATACCCAGGTTTTTTTCAAACTGCTGCTTCTATGCTCTATCTCATTGGGGCTGTTTCTTGTGCTGTCTCTTTAAGGCTGGGTGCTCAGTTTCCTCTCACCCTCTCTGTTCTCTCACAAGCCCCCTGATTTTTAAAGGACCAGGTTTTAAGCCCTGCTGATGGTAAGAACTCACAAAATTTGACCCCTCTGGTTTTCAAAGGTAAATACGGTGATTCATCTACCCTGTGCAGGCTCCCTGGTGTGAGTCTGTTTCTCTCCTCTTTCAGGCCTGGGGTGTTCCTCCCAAGGAGAGTCCCATGGATCCATTTAGCTCTCAACCTATCACCACCCTTCCTACCTTCTTTGATATGGCCTCTTCTCTACATTTAGCTGTGGAAAGTTTGTTCTGACAGTCTTCAGGTCATTTTTTTTGAGTTATTTACATTGATACGGCTATTATCTAGTATCTGTGGAACAAGGTGAGCTTAGAGGCCTCTCACTCTGCCGTCTTCCCTAGAAGTCTCCTCTTTTCACTTTCTTGATGATATCTTTTGAAGCAGAAAGGTTTTTCATTTTGATGAAGTCCAATTTATTTTTTGTTGTTACCTGTGATGTCTTCTTTAGTGTTATTTCTAAGAAGACTGCCTAGCCCTAGGCCATAAAAACTTACTCCTGTATTTATTCTAAGATTTTTATAGCTGTTACATTTGGATCTATCATCCATTTTGAGAAATGCAGATATGAGGAAGGAGTCAACATCTTTATTTTACATGTGGTTTTTCTTTTTAAAGATTTTATTTATTTATTTGACAGATAGCAAGAGAGGGAACACAAGTAGTGGGAGTGGGAGAGGGAGAAGCAAGCTTCCTGCTGAGCAGGAAGCCCAATGTGAGGCTCAGCACCTCACATTGAGGCTCACCTGAAGGTGAGCCACCCAGCACCCGTACATGTAGTTTTCCAGTTATCCTAAAACCATTTGTTGAAGAGACTATTTTTACCTTTCATTTAATCATGTTGGCATCCTCTGAGTCCCATTCTTAGACCCTCCTCCACATCCATCAATCTAGCTCTAAAGAAAGGTACAGAGTTACTTGAAAGTCCTATAGGATACCAAAAAAGTGGAGGAGAAACCACATTGGGTTTTAAGTTGAGCGTAAGTTAAATCCTTATTACTACTCTATTAGTTATCTAGTGCTGTATAAGAAATTTACCCCTGGGCGCCTGGGTGGCTCAGTCGTTAAGCGTCTGCCTTCGGCTCAGGTCATGATCCCAGGGTCCTGGGATCGAATCCCACATCGGGCTCCCTGCTCAGTGGGAAGCCTGCTTCTCCCTCTCCCCCTGCTTGTGTTCCTGCTCTCACCGTCTCTCTCTGTCAAATTATTAAATAAATCTTAAAAAAAAAAAAAAAAAATTACCCCCAAAGTCAGGGGCCTAAATCAGTGTGATTTATGTAGGTCATCAATTTGAGAGACTTAGTTATGTAGTTTGGCTCAGAATCTCTCATGAAGTCACAGTCAGTATGTTGGTACTGCCATCAAATCAAGACTTGCTTGGAAATGGAAGACCTGCTTCTAAAATGGCTCACTCATATGGCTGTTGGCAGAAAGCAGCAGTCCTTACCATGGGAACCTCTCTATAGGGCTCCCTTAAGTTCCTTTAAGTGTTCTCATCATGTGGCAACTGGCTTTCTCCAGAGCTAATGATCTTAGGGTAAGGGAGGAAGCTGAAGCGCTTTTATGACCCAGTCCTAGCCATTATGCATTGTCACTTCTGCCTTGCTGTTTTTGTCAGAACTGAGTCACCAGATCCACCCCAAGGGGCTGCAGGATTTGGAACCACTTTTTTTTTTTATATAATATAGATTTTTATTTATTTGAGAGAGAGAATGAGAAAGAGCATGAGAGGGGGTAGGGTCAGAGGGAGAAGCAGACTCCCCGCTGAGCAGGGAGCCCAATGCGGGACTCGATCCTGGGACTCCAGGATCATGACCTGAGCCGAAGGCAGTCGCTTAACCAACCGAGCCACCCAGGCACCCCTGGAACCACTTTTTAAAATTAATATCGAAGAATGTGTGAACGTTTTAAACTACCATATGTATTTGTCTTTTTTATTAAAAGTAAGGTCTAATTCTGAAAAGCTAACGTTCCTTTATCTTATATGCTCATTTGTTGCCTAATGAGATGATTTCCAAGTAATTAATATTTTTTTTTACGTGTCGTTGATGTTTCCAATCCAACCACTCTTAGTATATCTTAGTATCAAAACAAAGCAGAGAAGTATGTCTATCACAAATGTCATATCAGAAAATATAAGAAAAATAACATGATTTCTAAACTGAAATAAGTACCAAAATATTTCCCATTTTCTATCCCTTCGTTCTCACTAGCCATTTTCCAGTCCCTGGGAAGGAGCATATGAGTAGTTACCTTTGAAGCTGTCTTTGAGTACTTCATGACTCTATATACTAGCTGACCAGTTTTGACCACTTTTAACTCAAGAAACATTTTGAAGTTAGCCAATAGTTTTGTAGCAAGAGCATATGAGCCTGTTTCAGTACTTTACTTTGTAACTTTGGTTCCTTCTGCAAACTTTTTTATAGGTAATGATTTTACATGACTTTGGAACTGGTCTCTAGTGGGACGCTGTGGGAGGATGAACACAGAAGAGCTAGAATTACTGAGTGACTCCAAATACAGAAACTATGTAGCTGCAATAGACAAAGCACTAAAGAATTTTGAATATTCCAGTGAATGGGCAGATTTGATATCAGCACTTGGAAAACTTAATAAGGTATGTCCATTTTACTCATTTCATAAAAAGTAAAAATCAGAAGTCTGAATTTATACTTATTGGATTTCTCTAAAGGTTGAAGTAAAGAATTGTAAAAACATAACAAAAGCTCAGAATTACTTTTGGTACTGCTATTTTACTTCATGAGTTGCCTACCTATATAGCCAGGCATATTTTTGTGGCCAAAACAACAACAGTACTTGAAAAATATAGTTATTCCATCATTGCTGTTAAAAACACAAGACTAGAAAGCAAATATGCTAACTCCGAGGGCTAACAAATTTCTGTAATTGATCATCAGATACGGTTCTGCAGTTCCTGACAGCAAAATTTTAAAACTGCGTATAGAATGTAGTAACTTCTCTGTCCTTTGCAAATGTCATACATATAGCAGTAAGGAAAATTTTGTACCCAGGAAATCCTTAGATATATTCAGTACTTTTTACAAAAGTGTCAAGTAGTCACTTAGGCCTTGGCGGTTCCACCTTGAGTATTTCCCCTTAACATATCTGGTTTTAATCCCCTGTTATAGTGGCATTATGAATCAACTCATAGTTTTAAATTCTAATGCTGTTTTTTGTTTGTTTTTTTCTTAGATCAAACTTTTCTCACCTCACACCTATAGTTTTGGAGGGTTTTTGTTTTTTTGGTTTTTTGTTTTGTTTTTTTAACAGTTCTTGAATTGGGATGCTTTTAAATATTAAATGGAGTGGAGAAGAAGATAGGAAATGAGAGCTCTTCTGGTAGCTTTTAACATCAAACAGCTGAGCATACAATTATTAGTAAAGAAATTGTCTTAAAATGCATTTCAAGGACACTACCGTTCAACCTCATACATACTATGGGTAATTACTTTGGTATCTTCAAAAAAAAAAAATAAAAACTTTCATTTTTAATGTGCCAAGGACTTATCTTAAAATTAGATGCACAAACTTCTGTTTGACATGTTAACTTCTAACATTTATCATTTGCAGTTTGATAAATTCTCAGATTTTTTACAATAGCCTCAAGAAATTGCATTCAAAAGTATGAATATGCTTAAAAGTAGTTAGGTTCTTTTTTGTTCTGAAGAGTCTCTTTCTGAAAACTTACTAGAAACTATGTTTAAAAGTAATTTATTAAATTGTGGAAATTAATGTACATAACTGAGTACATAATCAATATTTATGAAAACATTTTCCTGTGTCCAGATAATACAAAGTAGGATATGCAAGTCATTGAAAAAACTTACTTTAAGTTGAGAAACAGGCAAGGATTGTATGTTCTATATGTAATATAAATTTGTTGACCATAGTCTAAATACATGTTTTAATATAAAATTTTATTGTTTATTAATATACTCAATTTTTACCTCATTTATAAAAGTTTTTCAACTTCGAAATACTTTTAGAAAATGGTGCTATATTTTACTTTTTAAATTTTTCTTGGTACTGATAGAATTTTTTATGAAAACATTTTGTGTTACAGATCATTAGTTATAACTTCTTTTTTTACTTAATAACTAATCTCCTTTGGGTGGTTTGTAAAATAGAATCTTCTATAAATTCTACCTTATTATCTCTAAAGAAATGTTATGTTTGAATAAATACAGTTGTATTTGGTTCACTTGGGAAATTAAGTTAGTAAAAACAATTGGGCAATTATAATCTTAAGTAGATTCTTTTAAGCATTAGAATTCCTTGCTATCATATGATATATTAAAGCAAAGGTTGTCCCTCTTCCAACTACATATTTATATTGAGATCTGGTTTCCTTCATATCTTTCAAACAGTGTATCAGAAATAGATTGAAGGATAACTGACATTAAAGATTTGCAAAAATTAGGGCACCTGGGTGGCTCAGTTGGTTAAGCGACTGCCTTCGGCTCAGGTCATGATCCTGGAGTCCCGGGATCAAGTCCTGCATCGGGCTCCCTGCTTAGCAGGGAGTCTGCTTCTCCCTCTCCCGCTCCCCCCTCTTGTGCTCTCTCCCTCTCATTCTCTCTCTCAAATAAATAAATAAAATCTTTAAAAAAAAGATTTTCAAAAATTAAATCATTGCTTCTCTTCTGAATAAATTTGGCAAAATATTGTTTTTTTAATAAAAATATTTCTGTTAACATGTAGTGGGTTTTTTCCACAAAATAATTTTTTTACATCCTCGGTTTTAATTTTAAATATGGCATATACTGATAGATGTAACTGACTAAGACAAGAATTGTTTGGCACCCTTTATAATTTTTTAGATTGTAAAGAAGTCCCATACGATTTTTGATAATTCTGTGTTAGAAAATGGAAATAAAAGATAAAATTTGTTTTTCTCAACTGAATTAAAATGTTTTCTTCAAGGTTTTACAAAATAATGCGAAGTACCAAGTAGTACCCAAAAAGCTGACCATAGGCAAACGCCTAGCTCAATGCCTACATCCAGCATTACCAGGTGGAGTTCATCGAAAGGCACTTGAAACATATGAAATTATCTTCAAAATCATTGGACCTAAGAGACTTGCCAAAGATCTTTTTTTATACAGGTAAGAATTATTTTATTATGTGTAAATAAAAAAACATTTTTAACTGTTTTATGTTTTGTGCAGTAAAAGCTAAAATATTGAAAACTCCTTAATGGAAGTTTTTAGACATCAGTGTCAAATATTTCTGTAGTTAAGTGCCTCAGAAAAATTTAGGCTATTCCTTAATGTAAGATTTTTTTCTTCTATGTCATTTATGAAAAGTTTTTGTTTAAAATTGTTGAGACTACACTACTTTCTGCCTTTTTAAACTTGAGGACTACACTGAGAAAAAATAAGATACTTTTATCTCTCAGCAGCTTTCAATGTAGTTGACCGTTCTTTACCTGAAATAGTCTTTTTCTATTGGCTTATATTCTGCAGTTTACTTTCTCAGTCTTTATATGGACATATGGAATTTCTTAAAGCCTGCTTAGTCTTACGTTTTCACTTTATATTCCTTTGTTGGGTGAGCTTATCCACACCTGTGGTTTATCCTTTAAGTGCTGACTCCCAACTTTTTATCACCAGTGTTGGCTTCTGCTTTAAACTTCTGGCTTACTTGTCATCTCTGTGTGGTTCTATAAAAGCAACTGAAGCTCACCCTCTTCCAACCTAACCTCATTTTCTATAAACCCAGCCTTCTGCAAGTGCACTAAAGTTCAGTAAATGGCACCATTTTCCATCCATTTATACAAGCCTGAAATCCAAGGGTTACACTTAGTATCTTGTTTTCTTTGCCCATATTATTCTTCCTCCCATGAACAGTCTTCACCAAGAGTTTTGTTTCATAGTGGTGAAGAACAGAAGTTTAAGAATCAAAATGGTTTGTCTTTACCATTACCAGCTCTGTGATCTTGGATCATTTTCTTCACCTCTCTGTGCGTATTCTCATTTGCAAAATGAGAATAAGATTACCAGTTTCACAGGATGTTAATAGAATTAAAAATGTAAAGACGTATGAAGTACTTAGAACAATGCAGCATATGAGAAGTACTCAATAAATGTTAGCTATTGTTCTGATAGATGTTCCAGTACATCTACTTTCCATCCTCACTGGCAGCATCTGCTCTAATGTCACTGGCCTCCTAACACACACATAATATTGTTCTTATCCTTTTATACCCTTTCCTCTACACAGTACCAGAGTAAACTTTTTAATACATTAAATGTCATTCTCCTGCTAAAAACCTCCATTGACTTCTTCCTGTTACTTAAAAGTAAAATTCAAAGTCCTTACTATGGCTTCTAAAGTTTTATATACTTTGGCCCTGCCTGTCTCAATTACGTCCAACTCCTACCACTTTCCACCCAGTTTACTCCATTCTGTGACACAGGTCTCTTTGTTTACTCTTCCTCATTTTTTTGTTTCTTTCCTTCACCCTGTAATGCTCTAATCCAGGTCTCTGATTAAATATCAAATCCTCGGGGCGCCTGGGTGGCTCAGTCGTTAAGCGTCTGCCTTCGGCTCAGGTCATGATCCCAGGGTCCTGGGATGGAGCCCCGCATCGGGCTCCTGGCTCGGCGGGGAGTCTGCTTCTCCCTACCCCCCCACCCCCCGGCTGTGTTCCCTCTCTTGCGTGCATTCTCTCTCTCTCTCTCTCTCTCTCTCTCTGTCATAAATAAAATAAATATCATCCTCAGAGAAGACTTGCCTAGTTACCCTATCTGTAAGAGCCCTTCCTCTACATCTTTGTCATTAGTACCCTGTAGTTTTACTGTGATGTATTTAGAGGGGAGGTATCTTTTTATTTATCCTGGTTGGGATTCATTGGGATTTTTAAATCTGTGAATCAGTAACTTTCATCAATTCTGAATCTCTTCAGATTGCCTTTACTCCATCTATTCTCTCTCCCCGTTTTAGAACTATGCATAAGCATGTGTTAGATCTTCTCATCTGGCTTCCACATCTCTTATCCTCTCTTCCTTGTTCTCAAACCTCTTCTCTGTCTTTGTTGCATTCTGGGTGATTTCCTCTTACCTAGCTTCCAGATTACTAATTCTCTCTCTCTCTCTTCATATATATGTGAAATTTTTTCTCATCCTTATTGAGGTGTAGTTGGCATACAACATTGGATAAGTTTAAGGTGTACAACATATTTGATATATGTATATAGTGTGAAATGATTACCATAAGTTTAGTCAACACATCCATCATAACCTCAGTTATGATTTTTTTCTTACAATGAGAACTTTCAAGGTCTACTCTCTCAGCAACTTTCAAAGACAGTGTTATTAACTGTAGTCACCATCCTGTACCTTATATCCCCAGAACTTATCTTCTAACTGAGTTTGTACCTTTGCCCACCTCCACCCACTTCTCCTCCCCACCCACCCCAGGCAACCACCATTCCCTTCTGTTTTTATGCATTTGGTTTTCTTAGTTTCCATATTTAAGTGAGATCATATAATATTTGTTTTTCTCTGACTTATTTATTTCACTTAGCATAATGCCCTCGAGGTCCGTCCAGATTGTCACAAATAGCAAGTTTCTTTTATTAATGACCAATTAACACTCCAGAGTGTGTGTGTGTGTGTGTGTGTGTGTGTACATCTGCACAAGCACGTGTGACAGTTTATCTGTTCATCTGTCCATGGATAGAAGTTATTTCCATGTCTTGGCTATTGTATATAATGCTGCAGTAAACATGCAGTGCAGATACCTCTTCATTGTCATGATTTCATTTCCTTTAGATATATATCCAGAAGTGAGATTTCTGGATCACATTGTAGTTCTATTTTTAATTTTTTGAAGGACCTCCATATTTTCCATAATTACTGTACCAGTTTGCGTTCCATCCAACAGCATACAAGGGTTCTCTTCACATCCCTGCCAGCATTTTGTCATCTCTTATCCTTTTGATAATAGCCTTTCTAACAGTTAAGAGGTGATACCCCATTGTGTTTTTGATATGCATTTCCCTGGTGATTAATGATGTTGAGCACCTTTTCGTGTACTTATTGGCCATTCTAGTATCTTCTTTGGAAAAGTGTTCAGGTCCTTTGCCTGTTTTTTAATTGGATTATTTGAGGCTTTTTGGTATTAAGTCACGTGAGTCCCTTAAATTAATTTTGGATATTTACTTTTTATCAGATCTGTGGTTTGCAAATTTTCTCTCATTCCATAGATTACCTTTTCATTTTATTGATCATCTTTTACTGTGCAGTAGCTTTTTAGTTGGATATAGTCCCAGTTGTTTATTTTTGCTTTTGTTGCTTGTGCTTTATCAAAAAAAATCAATGCCAAGACCAATGTCAGGGAGCTTTTCCCCTATGTTTCCTTCTAAGAGTTTTATGGTTTCTGGCCTTATATTTAAATCTCTACTCCATTTCAAGTTAACTTTTGTGTGTGGCATATGGTAGGGGTCTAATTTCATTCTTTTGCATATGCATATCCACTTTCCCTCTTTCACTCTTGATGTTGGTACCTCAGACCTTATTTTTTTCCTTTGATCAACCTTGTCATGGGTTTATCAGTTTTGTTAGTCTTTTTAAAAACAAAGTTTTAGTGGCACTATGGTGGCTTAGTCAGTTAAACAACCCCCTCTTGATTTTGACTCAAGTCATGATGTCAGGGTCATGGAATGGAGCCCCATGTCTGGCTCCATGCTCAGTGCAGAGTCTGCTTGTTTCTCTCTCCCCCCTGCCATCTCTCTCTCTCTCAAATAAATAAAATCTTTGAAAATAGATAAAAATAAAAACCAACTTGGGACACCTGGGTGGCTCAGTTGGTTAAGCATTGAATTCTTGATTTTGGTTTAGGTCATGATCTCAGGGTCCTGTGATTGAGCCCCACATCAGGTTCCCTGCTCAGTGGGGAGTCTGCTTCTCTCTCCCCTCCCCTCTCTCTCTGCCCCTCCCCTTGCTCATGCTGCCTCTCTAAAATGAATCAATCTTTTTTTTTTTTTTAAGATTTTATTTATTTGAGAGAGAGTGAGCAAGAGTGAGAGATCACAAACAGTGGGAGCAACAGAGGGAGCGGGAGAATCAGGCTCCCCACTGAGCAGGGAGCCCCACGCAGGGTTTGATCCCAGGACCCTGGGATCATGACCTGAGCCAAAGGCAGATGCTTTAACCAACTGAGCCACCCAGTCAACCCTAAAATAAATAAATCTTTAAAAAAATAAAAACAACCTTTTAGCTTTCCTGGTCTGCTTTACTGTGCATATATGTTTTATCTTTAAATTCTGCATCAGTGTCTTAAAAAACACTATTTAAACTCATTAACAGGCTATTTTTAATAGTAATAAATACTGCATTTCAAAGAACAGCACTTAGAAAAACCACAAATTTCTGAATCAGTGTTGCATGTAATTTTCTAATAACTTTCTTTTTTTTTAAATCTTTTATTTAAATTCAATTTAATTAGCATATAGTGTATTATTAGTTTCAGAGGTAGTAGATTTTCTTTTTTTAATGCAAGACTTCTATAACTCATGCTTGCTACTTTTTCAACTCATTAATTACACAAATTTTACTTTACGAAACTGTTGGCTAGTTGGCTTAGTTGGTAGAGCATGCAACTCTTGATCTCATGGTTGTAAGTTCGAGCCCCATGTTGGGTATAGAGATTACTTTAAAAATAAAATCTCAAAAAGAGAAAGAAGTTACAGGAGGAAAAAAAAAAGGAAAATGGATGAAGCAGGACCCTGGGAAAAGCTGGCATTGGGCCCTGGCACTTATGGGGGAAGGTAGCTTTGAGGAGGCTTCACCTGTAAATTTAGATCAGACTACCTAAAATTGGAGGCAGAAAAGTGGGAAACTGAGGGAGTTCTCTCGATGACCTCTATTTACTATATAAACTAGGAGCAAGAGATTCTTAATGTATTTGCTAAGCACTTCAGCACAAGAGGACTTGATGCTAGGACGTTAGGATACAGAAACAAAAAAATAGTCACGGTACCTTGCTTTCTGATATTTACAGAACTACCTATTAGAATTAATAAGTACAGAATTACGTACTTGAATAAGTGTTGGGTACTATGGGAACACAAAATAGGGAGCCTAACCTAGTCTAATTAGAGGACAGGTTCCTCCAGGAAATGGCTTAGGCTAATTTCTGAAAGTCTAGGAGTCACCAGACAACAAAAAGTATGTAAGTAAAGGAGCAGGAATTGAACCTGTCAGAGCATCATGTAGAAAGGTCTGGACACCAAAAAGAGCATGGAAGGTTCTAAAACAAACCTGAAAGGAATTCTTCAGTATAGCTGGAGCAGAAGGTTCAAGAGCAAAATTGGTGAGCTTTATGTGGTCTGTACAGAGGTATGTAGTAGCAAAATGTCAAAAAATGGTAAAAGCTACATTAAACTAGATTGTATCTGAAAGGCAACAGGAAACCAGTGAAAGGTTTTACTGAGAACAGGTGCTTCGGGTCAATACTAAAGCAGTACCTGGTTAAGTCAGGGTGATTGAGCTCTATATAATGTTTGTGTCTTCTAAGGAAAAGTCTGGTAGTGATGGAGATAATTTACAATATTAAAAATATCTAGAAGAATGACTTGGAGAGAAAACTTGGTGATTGATGACAAGTTAGAGGCAATTTTTTTAAGAGTCAAAGATCACTCCTAAATTTATAGCTTTTTGGTCAACCAGATGGATGGTGATGCCATATTTTGAAATTGTGAAATTTGAAGACTTTGTGAAATAACCACTGGGTTTATGAGTATGAAGCTTAGGTGAGAGACCTGAGTTGATTAAATGGATGTAGAAGTCATCAATATAAAGGATATCATTTTGAGTTGATCAGTAGAAGTTATTTCATCAAAATTTGAATCAAGATTTATATATATATGTAGGTACATATGAATTAACATTTTGTAGTTAAAGTGCTCCCCACCCCCTTTTGTTTCTATTTTTTTAATAGTTCTGGGTTATTTCCTCTTCTTGCGAATGCTGCCATGTCTGTGAAACCAACATTGCTAAGTTTGTATGAGATCTATTACCTGCCTTTGGGTAAAACACTGAAACCTGGTCTTCAAGGATTGCTAACTGGTATTCTGCCTGGCTTAGAAGAAGGATCGGAGTACTATGAGAGGTAAGGTGGTAATGTTATTGGTGCAGCTAAGTAAGCAAAGTCATAGATTTGTCAGTAAGCATCCTTGGATTAATAATGTTTTAACCTCACAAAAATTATTCTAGACGCTTCAGTATATGACCTGAAAGTTTCTATAACAAAAAAAATATTTTAGTATATGTAGTTTTGTGTATTGCACTGAAAATATAGGTACGTAGTAAGAGCACAGACTTGGGAGGTAGATGGACTGGGTTCAAATCCTGGCTCAACAGACACTGGACAGCTTAGGAAAGCTTTTTCAGCATTTCAGAACTTTATTCAGTTTCTTCATCTATAAAACAAATGTAATACTCTATTCTGTTACTGTAATAATGAAATCACTTAGCCTAGTCCCTAGCACATATAAGTCACTCAAAAAACTGCAACCCATAATTTAAAATAATAATATATAGGACCTTAAATTAATAAAAGGGAAATTGGACCATGTGCCAACAGTTTTTAAATTACTAGTGGTGGAAAAGAGCCTAACACCAACTACAGTGCTATTTCACTAGCTGTAACATGATGCTCTTGATATTTTAACTTTTTAAAGAAAATGAATTAATCTGTTTTGGAGCCTATAATTACTTCTTAGGAAGTTTATAGCTATAGACAATGCATGATGGCCTTAACTATCTTTAGTAGCTTGTTACTGATATTCTTACCACAAAGGAAATTGTGAGTTAAGGTAGCAAAAACAGAAAATGCCAAGCTTAAGTTGAGTACACTTAATGATTTAAATTTAAATAATTTATTCTGATGCATTGGCCAGCTACTCTATTGTGGTTCATATGTTCCTATAATGGGAGTAAGAATCTAATCCTGAAAATACTGGATTACCTTCCTAAACTACTGGAGAAAATATAATTTCTGTCTAAAAACTTTTCTTTTGTTAACTTTTTTACTTGCTTAGAATTTTAGAAACATACGACGTAATTTCATTTAGTGTATAACTGAGTTGTGTTTCTAATGTTATATTAATTCTAAGGGAAACACTTTATAAGTCTGCTAGTCACAATTAAAAATTTAACATAATAATGATTTTTATGAGTGTGGTATGCCTATGATTTATCTCATTACGTGTCTTAGTCCGTTTGAGCTGCTGTAACAAAATACCACAGTTTGGGTAGCTTATAAACAACTAAATTGTCACACTTCTAAAGGCTGGAAGTCCAGTATCAGTATCAACAAGGTTATGTTCTGGTGAGGGCCCTCTTCCTGGTTCATAACTGAAGCCTCCTCCCTGTGTCCTTACACAGTGGAAAGGACTATGGAGTTTCTGTGGGATTTCTTTCATAAGAACACTAATCTCATTCATGAGAGTTCCACCCTCATGACTTAAGCACCTCCCAAAGGCTCTGCCTCTCTTGATGTCATCGTTTTGGGGGGATAGGGTTTTAACATGACTTTTGAGGAGACACAAACATTCAGACCATAGCATTATGTTTTAGCAGTTATTCCACACAAATTCTAATAAAGGGATTTATAAACATGTTCTTTTAATCCATAGCTCTATTAAGGCCAGAAGGGAGTATAGAGTTAGGTTAAATCACATAGCAAGTAAACAGTAGAACGCATCATCAGATTCTTTTAATTCTGACTCTACTGTACTACAATGTAATAAATTTTTAGGTATTATGTTATTCTATGCTTGAAACAAATCAAATGTAATTTATTTTTAAATGTAGTCCTTAATAAAGCAATAATGCATCTTTGATTTTGTTATAGGTCTGATTCATTAAAGTTTTATGAATTACAGGATGTGAGGGCAATCTGGCTGTGACATCTGTCACCGGTGCATTGATCACTAGGGTTGAATCAGCTGACCTGGCTGACTAGACAGGTGGCCGCTTCTTCCTTCACTGTTCCATGTGTGTCCCTCCTGAAGCTGTGTGCTTGATCAAAGTGGACAACCTTCCACAATAGAGGGGGACCGTTCTCCGGTCAAGGCTATATGAGTAGCTGTGCTCCCCTGCTAGAATCTCCAACAAACTTTCAAAGTTATTGTGAATTACATAATATGATTTCAAAGAGAAGGAAACATTTGGAAAACGTCCTTTAAGAATTCATGGGGTGGGGAAGGAGGGGCACCTGGGTAGCTCATTTGGTTAAGCGACCGACTCTTGATTTCAGCTCACGTCTTGATCTCAGGATTGTGAGTTCAAGCCCCACATTGAGCTCCATGCTGGGTGTGGAGTCTACTTAAGGGAGGGGTGCACCTGGGTGGCTTAGTCGGTTAAGCACGTGGCTCAGCTCAGGTCTTGATCTCAGGGTCATGAGGTCAAGCCCCATGTTGGGTTCCACAATGGGTGTAGAGCCTCCTTTAAAAAAAAAAAAAGGAATTTCATAGAAATACAACAGAAAATATATTCTGCTGTAGGATTACTAGTAACTAAGATGTATAGGACTGGGGGTGTTTTGTTGTTATCTTCATTTTACAGATGAGGACACGGAACTGAAGAAAGATTAAGTGACTTTTACAAATTACACAGCTAGTAAATGGGGGAGCCATGGCTGAAATCTAGTCCTCTGAACAATACAGTTCTAGTCTATCACACTTGTCTCCAGGGCAAAGCATGGAATAACAGTGGGAATGCTTTCATACATTCTGGAGGAGAAGAATTTCTTTTTAATGTGAAACTAAATGCCTGTTTTCTTAAGCCCCTTTGTTTTGTATCTCAGAACAAATACCTTGTTGGAAAAGGTTGCTGCTGCCGTGGACCAGTCAGCCTTCTACAGTGCCCTCTGGGGTAGTCTCCTCACCAGTCCTGCTGTACGGTTACCGGGAATCACATATGTTCTCGCCCATTTGAACAGGAAGCTTTCCATGGAAGATCAACTTTATATAATTGGCAGTGATATTGAGCTAATGGTACGTCTATGTATGGTTGCTCACATAACATACTTCTTCCGAGCCAGGCACACTATTCCAGACAGATAGAATTGTGCCACGAACAGAGTTCCTGTTTTCATGGAACTCACATTTTTCATCAAGGAAACTTAAAGACCAAATTAGTCACTAAGTATTGTTTTTAAAAGCTTCAAAAAATTTTTTTCATGGGGAAGGAATTGTAGGTTATATGTTATCTCCAGCTGTTACTCAAGCAAATAAATGGTCTTTATTACTGTCTTTATAACTGATCAGACCACTATTAACATAGCCACATCAATTATGTCATTCCAAAGGGGACCTTCTCCTCAGTCATAGCTTTCATTATAGGAATGATGGATTTTCGACAAAGTGACAGCCAGATTCTGTATGGAATTTGTACAAGAAGATATAGTACCAAAGGAGATGGTGAAAGATAGTACCCAAAAAATCACATTGATTGCTTATACTTTTTAATTTCTAGATTAAGAACAGAGGGAAACCTTTTATCTCTGTAGAGTGCTATACTGTGAAAATTAGCAAGGAGTAAAAAACCTTCAATGGTCACTATGAAAAGTTTTTTTTTTTTTTAAATTATGGTTAATCATCCTACACTTTTTTCCCATATGATTATGGAATGACTTGAGATTTTTATGCAGGTTTTTGGTTACATTTATTAAACTATAATTAATGTACACTGAAAATAACATCTTGCGTGTACAGTAGTATGAATTTTGACAAATGCCTACAGTCGTGTAACCAATACTGTAGTAAAAATAAAGACTATTTCCATCACTCCAAAAAGTTCTTCTGGGCCCCTTTGTAGTTCTCTCTCTTCCCGTGTACTCCCAGGCCCTATGAACACTGGTCTGATTTCTGTTCCTTTAGTTGTACTTTTTCCAGAATATTATATAAATGGAATCATACAATATCATCCATTAAGTCTGGTTTCTTCCGCTTTGTAGAACACACTGGAGATTCATCCATGTGTTTGCACATATCAGTGATCTGTTCTTTTACATTGCTATGTAGTATATTGTGTGAATGTACTGCGATTTGTTTATTCATTCACCAGTTAATGTTTGTTTCTGGTTTGGGCAATAATGAATAAAGTTGCTGTGAACAGTTGCATACAGTTATTTGTGGAGACATATGTTTTTATTTCTTGGGAAAGTACCTAGGAATGGGATTCCTGGTTCATATGGTAAAGGTATGTTTACCTTTTTTTAAATAACAGCTTAATTGAGATACAATTCACATACCATAATAATTACCCTTTGGAATTGTATAGTTCAGTGGTTTTTAGTATATTTGCAAAGTTGTGCAGTTATTACTATCTAATTTTTAGAACATCTTCATCACCTCAAAAAGAAACCCCATAGTCATTAATCACACCACCTTTTTCCCCTCACTCTTGCCTCTGGCAACCACTGATCTTTCTGTTCCTATATATTTGCCTATTCTGAACATTTCATACAAATGCAGTTATACAATATATAGCCTTTTATGAATGATTTCTTTCACTTGTCAATATTTTTAATATCCAGGTTGAAGCTGGTATCAATACTTCATTCCTTTTTATGGTTGAATAATAGTGCATTGTATGGATAATACCACATTTTATTTATCTGTCCATCACATAATTTTTTTTGGCGGTTATGAATAATGCTCTGAATATGTGTAAGTTTTTGTGTGAACATAGGTTTTCATTTCATTTAGTAGTGGAATTGCTGGGGTCAAATGTACGTCTGGGTTTAACTTTTTAAGGAACTGGCAAACTGTTTTCCAAGTGACTGCACCAATATACATTTGCACCAGCAGCATATGAGGGTTCCCATTTCTCCACATCCTTTTTAACACTTCTTGTTGTCTTTTTATAATAGACACCTTAGCAGGTGTAAAATATTTCACTGTGGTTTTGATTTGCATTTCCCTAATGACTAATGACACTGAAAATATTTTCTTGTGGTTATTGTCATTTTTATATCTTCTTTGGAGAAATGTCTCTTCAAGTTCTGTTTTATCTTTTGTCATTTGTGCTTTTGGTATTAGATATTATCTAAGAAATTGTATCTAATCCAAGATCACAAACAGTTATTCCTATATCTTCTTTTAGTGTATGTTTAAGTTTATAAGAAACCACCAAACTATTTTCCAAAATGACTATACCATTTTTATGCAGATTTTAAAATGTTATATTTCCTTTTAATAACTTAATGGAAATTTTAAGCAAGTCACTTTCTTATTTCTTTAAAAAACAAATGACATAATTGGAAAGCTATTTGTAACACATCACAAAGGACTACCCTCCATATTATTCAAAGAGTTACTATAAATAAATAGGCAAATATTAAGTAGAAAAACAGATTTGAACAGATAATCTAAAGGAAATAAAAATAACTCAGACATATGAAAAGATGCTCAACATTACTTATGATAGAAATAAAAAACTACACCAGGATACCAATTTCATATATCAGATTGGCAAAAATGGAAACACACACACACACACACACACACACACACACACATACACACACACACACGGGGAAACATGGAAAAACAAATTGTCACACAAAGCTGGTGGGAATATAAATATATATAACCTTAATGGAATGCATTGCGTTATTTATTTTGCAAATGCGTATACCCCAAGGTCCAGCAGTTCTATTTTAAGGGATTTATCCTACGTGGGTACTTGTACATCTGTATATTGTAGCATTATTTACAATAGTAAATATTTACAAACAGCATAAATATCTATCATTAGAAGCCTATTAAAAAATTAGGATTCATCTATGAAATAGAGTCTTTAGCCATGAAAAAATAATGAAGCTTTGTATGTAGTGTTAAGGAAAGATCTCCAAAATCTATTATTAAAAGAAAAAGGCAAAATTTGTGATATATGCATGTATGTTTTTATTTACTTATATTTGTAGGAAATATTCACTAGTTATACTGGTTGCATGCAAAAAGGAAATTGAGTGGTTGGGAGACAAATATGGGAGAGAACTTTTTGCTGTATATACTCTATTGTGTGCCTTAATTTTTTTAAAACCATCATGATACATTTACCTATTCAAAATAATGTAAATACATTTAATCAGTGATAAGAAACTGAGAAAGATACTTATGTCTTTTGGAGAAAATGAAGCATTCCACTTGCATGGTAAATCTTTCCCAATGTAACAGGCAATAGATATTAAAAGCTCTCTTATTTCAGGTAGAAGCAGTAAGTACTTCAGTGCAGGACTCAAGTGTACTTGTACAGAGAAGCACATTGGACCTCATACTCTTCTGTTTTCCATTCCACATGAGTCAGGTAAAACATTAATAATGACAATATAAGGAATTCTTTGGAAAACCATAGATTCCTGATGTATAGTTATTTTTTAAGTTGGATTTAAGTTGAATTCTTTTGTTTTATGAATTGGTAAGTACAATACATGCAGGGCTTGAACTCACAACCTTGAGATCAAACCTGAGCTGAAATCAGGAGTCGGACACGTAACCAACTGAGCCACCCAGGTGCAGTGAACAAGTTCCTTTTTTAAGGAGTAGAATTTGTAGGGGCACCTGGGTGACTCAGTTGAGCATCTGCCTTCAGTTCAGGTCATGATCCCAGGGTCCTGGGATCGAGCCCTGAACTGGGCTTCCTGCTCAACAGGGAACCTGCTTCCCCCTCCCCCTCTTCTTCTCCCCCAACTCGTCTTCTCCTTCTCTCTCAAATAAAATAAATAAAATCTTTAAAAAAAAAATAGGATTTGTGGAAATTTTGAAAAAAAAGCTTATTGATTTGCATAAGAACATGGAAATTGAAATAGATTTTTCATACCTTTAAAAAAGTTCTAACCTGTAAAAAACAAGAGATAATCATTGCTAGCTCTGAGTGAGGCAGGACTCTGTGACCCAGGCCTTCTACCCAGCTGTTATCTCTGTCCTGATGTAACTTACCTTTTCTTAGTTTGGCGATTTGGTGATGTATTGGCATACATCACAGACCCTTAGGAGAGTTCGCTGTTTGAAAGCCAAATATTCAGTCACTGTGACATTCTCTAGTACTTATATTACAAATGAGAACAGTTAACAAATCATGAGTGAAGTGTTTCATTGATGGAAATGTAATCAATGTCTTCATTTTTAAAGAGGTGGTCTGAATTTTTTGAGTTCTAAACTTTGGTAAGGAGTTATGTAGAACACCATTATGTGAACATTCAGAATGGAAGAACAAAAGTAGTAAGATATGGAAAATTTCTACTTTGGAAAAAGATGTTTATTTCTAAAAAGTCATTAGCAGAAAAGACTGTTATTTTGGGTTTTTGTAAGAACTATGGTTGGTAGATAACTAATGAATTTTCATTGTCATGTTCACATTTTTCAAAATTATTCAGTTTGAAATTGAATTAATAATAATTGAAGAATTTTACACGTCATTGCCTGTAGTCCCTAAGTGGGACATAAACTGTCCCCATTTTCTGTTTTTGAGATTTTCCATCCTTAAACCAGAGGCTTTTATTCTGCCTCTGGCTTTTCACAGAAACACCTGCTGGGACATCAGTCTAGTCTAAACTTACCAGTATAGGGTTGGGCAAACAGCTTGTCAGGTAGTAATGAGTTTGACTTTTTTAAAGACTCATAAAAGAAAGCAAAGAAGAATATGCTAAAGTAATGTATATGGCTCAAAAACCTAAAATATTTATTACCTGGGTCTTTATTGAAAAAAATGTTTTGACCTTTACTCTTAAACTTTCCCATTGTTTTCTTCCCTTCCAAGCATTCAACGTTATTAGTCTTTCAGTATACTGATAGGTGACTCAGCAAGATCTGAAGGATTAAATCATGGTAGACAAATTGGGAAGAACTTAATTTGTAATCTCATTAGACCAGTGTTTCTCAACCTTTTGTTTAGCTGAATTTCCTTCAGTACTTTCTTAATGTACCACCTCTGTATTCCTACCAGACAAGATTTTCTTAAGCCTTACCTTTTATAATTTGTATTTTAAAACCAATAGCTGTATTTAATGTTTTTTTTAATACATACCCTACCCAGACCCAATTATATTTTCCCCCTATTACTCTACCAGATTTTTAGATTACGTGAGAATATGGAAAGACAAATCATCTTTGTTCCCCACTTTTCCTCTTTCCATATCTTTCATATATAATCAATTTTAAGCAAATATTGATTGTAATCATAACTTAAGAGAGCCTTCATTACATTGTCCTAAAAGTGATTGCTGTTAATAGCTTCAGCAGTTGATGGGTTCTTAGACTCTACTTATTTCATGGAAAGTTGACCCTAATCCCTAATACTTTTATCTTTAAGTTAGAGTTCTTTTCCATATTAGAAATGTGTGGTAATGTCAATAGTAATCAAGAAGTGACTTCTTAACGTTCTTAAGAGTAGTTTGGGGGCAGGGCGCCTGGGTGACTCAGTCGTTAAGTGTCTGCCTTTAGCTCAGGTCATGATCCCAGAGTCCTGGGATCGAGCCCCACATCAGGCTCCCTGCCCAGTGGGAAGCCTGCTTCTCCCTCTCCCACTCCCCCTGCTTGTGTTCTCTCTCTCACTGTCTCTCTCTCTCATAAATAAATAAAAAATCTTAAAAAAAAAAAAAGTAGGGCGCCTGGGTGGCTCAGTTGGTTAAGCGACTGCCTTCGGCTCAGGTCATGATCCTGGAGTCCCGGGATCGAGTCCCACATTGGGCTCCCTGCTCGGCGGGGAGTCTGCTTCTCCCTCTGACCCTCTTCCCTCTCGTGCTCTCTATCTCTCATTCTCTCTCAAATAAATAAATAAAATCTTTAAAAAAAAAAAAAAAAAGTAGTTTAGGGGAGAGGAGGGCACATGGGTGGCTCAGTCAGTTAAGCAACCGACTCGATTTCAGCTCAGGTCATGATATCAGGGTCCTGAGATGCAGCCTGTGTCGGGCTCCACACTCAGCAGGGAGTCTGCTTCTCTTCCCCTCTCTCTGCCCTGGCCTCCCCCCAATGCACGCACTTTCTCTAAAATAAATAAATCTTTTTTTAAAAAAAAGTGTTTTTTTTTTTTTTTCAAAATAAGATTGAGAGACATTAGTACTTTAAAAAAAATTTTTTTATTTTATTTATTTGAGGGGGAGAGAGGGAGAGCAAGCACATGTGCAGAGGGAAAGGGAGAGGGAGAGAAGCAGACTCCCTGCTGAGCAGGGAGCCAGACAGGGGGCTTGATCCCACAACCTGGAGACCATGACCTGAGCCAAAATCAAGAGTCTGATGCTTAACCAACTGAGCTACCCAGGCACCCCAAGACATTAGTACTTACCAAGATTTTGTGAAAATATCTGTAATCTTCCTGTCTGATATTAGATAGAGCAGCAGTTCTCAAATGCTTTAGTTTTAGGACCCTATTACACTCCTTAAAAATATTGAGGCTCCTGGGGTGCCTGGGTGGCTCAGCCAGTGAAGCATCTGCCTTCAGCTCAGGACATGATCCCAGCATCCTGGAATCAAGCCTCACGTCCAGCTCCCCCCCTGCTTGTGTGCTCTCTCTCACTCTCTCTCTCAAATAGAATCTCGAATGAATGAATAAGTAAATAAGTAAATAATATTGAGGATCCTGAGGCACCTGGGTGGCTCAGTTGGTCCTGCTCGTGTGCTCTCTCTCACACTCTCCCTCTCAAATAAAATCTTAATGAATGAATAAATAAATAAGTAAATAATATTGAGGATTCTGGGGCACCTGGGAGGTGGTTAAAATTAAGAGGTTAGACTCTTAATTTTGGCTCAGGTCATTATCTCAAGGTCTCAAGGTCCTGGGATCAAGCCCCACTTTGGGCTCCCCACTCAGTGGGGAGTCGGCTTGAGGATTCTCTCCCTCTTCATCTGTCCCTTCCCCTGCTCATATGCTTACTTGCATGTGTGCATCTGATCACTCGCTCTCTCTGTAAAATAAATAAATCTTTAAAAAAATATATTGAGAATCCTAAAAACATTTTGCTTATGTAGTTTAGATCTGTCTATATCATATTAGAAATTAAAACAAATTTTTAAATATTTACTAATTCATTTAAATATAACAGATAACAGGAGCGCCTGTCGGTTGAGAGTCTGCCTTCAGCTCAGGTCATAATCTTGGGGTCCTGTGATCGAGCCTCTAATCAGACTCTCTGCTCATTGGGGAGTCTGCTTCTCCCTCTCACTCTTCCTCTGTGCTCTCCCTCTCTCTCAAATGAAAAGGTGAAATGTTAAAAATAAATAAAAATAAAGATAACAGTAACAAAGTTATGTTAGTATAGATAACTTTCTGTGAAAGTAACTTTGCAAACGCATTAGTAAAAAATGGTGAATAAAGTAGCATTGTTTTATTTTTCCGCAAATTTCTTTAATGTCTGGTCTAATAGTACAGAGCAGAATGCTCATATCTGCTTCTGTGTTCAATCTTTTGTGATTTTTTTTCTTTCAATTGAAGTATATGGGAAAAAAATCTCTCACTGATATGTAATTGGAAAAGGAAGGAGTGTTTCAGCAGTCTTTTGCTGTTGTTAAAACAGCATATTCTTCGATACTACACCAAAACTCAGTAAGCTGTAGTTTTAAAAAAATTAATTGCAATATGGAATCTAAAACCAAATCAATGAACTTTTCATATTCTGTTTCATGAAAATCTGCTGATCTGTCTTGTACTTTGAATACATCTTTTACCCAAAGTTTTGTTTGTTTGCTGGGCATGGGGTGGGGCTTGAACTCAGGACCCTGAAATTAGGAGCCGAGCTGAGGTCAAGAGTCCGTCACTCAACCAACTGAGCAACCCAGGTGCCCCCAAACACGCTTTTGTAACATCATGATTGGTTATTTGGAAAATGTTAGTTTACTGAATTATGCAGATCTTCCAGGGGTTAACACAATAACAAACTATCACATTGCTTACTACTACCACCGATCTCATAGGTAGTTTTTTAGGTATTGGGAAGCTTTCAAGCCAAATACAGATTTTCTAAAATTCTAATTTTCTTGGGGTGCCTAGCTGGCTCAATTGGTAAAGTATGTGACTCTTGATCTTGGGGTTGTTACGTTCGAGCCCCATGTTGGCTGTAGAGATAACTTAAAAGTAAAATTTTTTTTTAAAGATTTTATTTATTTGACAGAGAGAGACACAGCAAGAGAGGGAACACAAGCAGGGGGAGAGGGAGAAGCAGACCTCCTGCTGAGCAGGGAGCCCGATGTGGGGCTCGATCCCAGGGCCCTCAGATCATGACCTGAGCCTAAGGCAGATGCTTAACGACTAAGCCACCCAGGCGCCCCTTAAAAATAAAATCTTAACAATTCTAATTTTCTCTTGGAAGCTCAAAATTTATTCTCTGTTATTATGAATATTGTTTTTCTTGAAGTGACAGTCTCCCTTTATTTTTGAGAAAATATCTGCCAGGTGTTCAAGTCTGAGTAATCATAGTTTGTATCAGTCCCTCTTTCAAGTAAAAGTGGTATTTGGTAAAAAAACAAAAACGAGTAGTACAGCTCACAATTCAAACAGTCACACAGTGATTTTCCTCAAGACATCTGTCATGTAATGTCAAAAGTGTTTTGTGTATACTCCCCATTTCATTACACAATACTAAAAGATTTGTGTGCAGGGGCTAATATTTAATAAAATAAACCTTTTTCTGCTTCATTACCAACATTCCTAAGTGAAACTAGCTTTTTTGTCTTTGTTTTTAATTTTACTGTAAATACATGACAGTAAAAAAATCCCCTGACTCCAAGGACAGTAAATGCCACTGCTGTATTGTTTCTGTTTATGCTCAGGTGCTGGCAGGTTTACCCAGTATTGCTCAATCAGAGCAAATGTCAACACATCTCAGAAGGCAGATAGCATCTTGGTATTATCAGGAATATAGTTTTTACCTTGTGGACCTCCTGAAATGTTCTTAGGAATCCCCAGGAGTTCAGGAACCACCCTTTGAGAATTGCTTAGGTTAATAAAAGGCATCTGTGCTCAGATGAGTGACCATACTTTTTCAGCTATTGATGATCTGTGTTCTGTAACATCTTAAATTTCTAAGATTCCTTTAAAAGAAATAAGCTGGGTGCATCCTTTTCCAGTACTGTCAAGGAGCATGGTGTAGTGAAAAGTTGACGAGTCAATGATTAAGAAGTCTGTTCTCAAAAAAAAAAAATTGTTCAAATTAAAAAAAAAGGTTCTTTATTCAGGTGAGGTACTAACCAGGTATTTGAATTTGGTTAAGTACTTAGGCCCTGTGAGGTTCTGTTTTTTTATTCTAGAATGATTTTTAGACTAGTTGATATCCACGAATACCTTCGGTATTCCTCGGATTCCAAGATTCTATTCTAAAGTCATTATCTAGTAATATTTTTAAATTAATAGCAATTCAATTAGCTGTCTTCCTTTTATCTTCTTTTAATGTCACCTCTTTTAGCTAAAACCAGACCACCAGGAAATCATTTTTTGAACATCTAATTAAGGCTATTAGGAAAGGCAAAGAAAGAAATGAATTTTCTCTTTAGAAGATCTGGAGTAAAATGAAAAAAAAAAATAAGATGTGTTAAAGTTGGATATGGGTACAAAAGCATTTCATTATATTTTCTTTATTTTTCTATATATTTGAAATACTACAAGATAAAAATGTTTTAAAGATCAGGAAATGAAAGATTTGGAATTGATGAAGATAGTGAACTTCTAACTTAATTACCACCAGTTGACACCACTATGAATGTGAAAGACTAAAGGCATATGATTTTCTTGAATCTGTTCCATTTTGCTCCATTTTTTTTGTTTTGTGTCAGATCTTGCTAATATTGGATAGGATAAAGAACTTTAAACTGGAGATTAAAATAATTGAGTTACACAACTAAATATCTGTGCTACCTTTTCTTACTGTTTACTAATCTGTAAAATGGAAGTAATCATTCCTGTGTTTGAAAAGTCAAATGAGTCCTAGATGAAACTTACCTCCTAAGCCCTATCGTTCTGAGTATATTGCAAGGTGGGATTTTTTTAAAGAGGAAAGAAAGGAATGTGTTTTTGTATGTGATTAAGTAAAACCACATTTCTAACTTTTTCAGGCCACTCGACCAGATATGATCAGAATCTTGTCAGCAGCCCTTCACGTAGTACTGAGGAGGGATATGTCCCTGAACCGGAGACTTTATGCATGGCTTCTTGGTAGGTGTTTGATGTGTATTGTCTTAGCTGAGGAAAGACAGAGGGAAATTTGCCATACATAAGTATTATCAAGTTGTATGTATGTCCTAAATGAAGAAACTCATAGTCTGCTTAAATAGACAATAAAAATATAAGTAGTATTGTGTATTATATGAAGAAATTTCAAAATCTTAACAACAAAGGCATTTTTAACCCATAAGTCGTGTTTCCTTTGACAAGAGTATGTAGACAAGGAAAGATAAATTAATAACAATTTCCAAAACTCTGAAATCATCAAAGGAATCAGAACAGTTACTATTGTCCCACACACGGTTCCTTACCAGTCTCCCACTCAAGCAATAAGTTCTTTGTTCTTCCATACTTTCTGTGAGTGTTTGGCCTGTCTTCACAACTCCTTACGCCCAGAGTGAAAAGATACAATATAACTTATCTTGGATTTTCTGAACCTTCAGTTATTTCACTCTTCATAAGATTGAAAAAAAATACAGGATAATGCTGGAAGAATACTATGATATTCACTTAAGTTGAACTGGTTTCCCTTTATTAAACTATCTAAAATGATCTCTCTTGCTGACATTGATTGGGCTGCTAATTGGTAAGTGTTTGGTGCTGTTTTTGAGATATTTGCTGTTTTGGTATTTAGTGAACAACAGTTACGAGAATTCCATTTTAATTTATTTTGCTATTTGCTTCCATGGAGGTTTTGATAACAACGGTGCTATCATAGGACCCAGAAGCACAAGGCACAGTAATCCTGAAGAACATGCCACTTACTATTTCACTACCTTTTCAAAAGAATTGTTGGTCCAGGTAATGAGTGCTTTCACTTTATTTTTTGGTTACTCCCTGATCAGTGGAGTTACTCAACAAAGTGTAAGACAAGGTCCTGCCTTAATTGAATTAGTTCATCGTTGAAGGGGGGAGACAAGGCTCACAAATATCCTAAGAATGACTGTAACAAGCAAATGATTACAATAAAACGAATAAGTAATCTTAAGATAGATTCACTTCTTTATAAGTCCAGAGATCTTTCTCAACTTTGTTCTCATGACTTTATGAAAACATAGTTTCATCTTCTCACTGGTCTGCCCTACGAATTGGAGCTCTTCCAAAAATGAGCTAGGACCTGTGTTATTTCCTCTGAAGCCTCATGGAAATTTTGGTTGCAAGAGGAATCTAAATGTGGTAAAATTACTATTGTAATGGAAAGGTTAAAATGAGCTATAGTTTTATTTTATATTATTTTTACTTTAATTATGAGATATTCACGCTAACTCAGTAAAGGAAAATATATGGTATCTGAAGCATTTTTAAATGAGTGAGGTTATAAGAATACAGTTTTGAGTTACCAGTGGGAAGACAATTGCATAGTAACAGACACTGTCATGGTACTGTGCGTACTTTGGGGCCTGTTGATGATATTAAATAGAAACATTTTTATCTTTTAGGCAAAAAGTCAAAGTAACTCATGAATTTATGTTTCTAGATTTTCTTTAACTTTTCCACTTTTTTTCTAGAGAAAATGTAAGCACTCTTTTTCCCTCAAAATGGATGAATATAACTTTTTCCCCCCCTTAGCAGGGGGAAAAAAGCTAACTCCAGTGACAGAACTTCAGAAAAGCAGTAGATGTAAATCTCCATTATATATGGTCATATTTAAATTTTTTCTTAAGAAAAAAGTCTTTGCATCTGTTTATTTAAATGACTAATATACTTTTTCTTTTTTAAAGGCAATGGTGGGGATCTTACAAGTGAATGGATTTGGAGAAGAGAGCACTTTAATGCAGGATCTAAAACCTTTTCGTATTTTAATCAGTTTACTTGACAAACCTGAGCTAGGTAATATATACTGTCCTAGGGCATAAGATCACGTGTGGTTGTTTTGTACTGTTTCATAATAAAAATAAGACAAAGTCATTACGTAGAGAAATTGCTGTATTTTGAGGTGGCCTTCAAATACAGGTTCTCAACAATTTCTTACCTAAAATTTACTCTAGAACATTAAGAAGATACGGATGTATACATCCAAGCCATATGTTCTCATATTTTTACCTTGTGATATATATATAATGGAGGAGTCATTTTAAAGATACTATCTAAGCTCTTCTTAATCCTGATTAAGTTATTGAAGCATTTATGATGTTATGACTATCTTATGGGTTCTCTCCCTCAGCTTGATTCCCCACAACCCCCTTGTTTTCTGTGTTTTCCCTATCTTCATTGTATATTTCTCAGATATTAGCTCTATTGGAAAGTTAGTTATGGCACCTGAGACAAATTAAGAAAAACCAAAAATATTTGAAACAATAAAATGAAATAATAAAATATGTAATTTTATTAAATTACATGCAGATGTTTTAGCAAATGTGCATGTATTCTCACCAACTCAGAATAAAAATGAAAAATTTTAAATATAAATAATTTGAGTTGGTCGGTGGCTTTGAGAATTTATTTTAGCTATTGTGTGATAATAGATGAAGCTCAAAATTTTTTTAAGGAGATTAGCATCTGTTGTAGCAAAATTTGCCTTGTGCATTTTTATATCATTTAAAATAACGGTAGTAATATAAGTATTTATTGAATACTCATTATATTCTGGGAACTATGCTCCCCACCTTACAAATATTTTTTTCCCAACCCTGTAACGGCCCTGTAAGTTTGGTATTATCCTCATTCTAGGTGAGGAAACCAAAGCTCAGAGAAGTTAAATAACTTTTCCAAGTATATTGCTATTTTAACTGCCAAAACATACTTCCTTGATTTTGTCATTTTTATTATGTCAACCTATTTTTAAATAAACATTTGTTCAGATCAAAATGTGAAGTTTAGTGTAGTTTCCAGAAAAAAATTATTTTTCCAAAATAGTTGTTTTAAAGCATCCTATGATCAGGCCAACTTGTAAATAATCCTGATTTGTCAGTGCTAATTAATTATTGTCTTTAATATGTATATTAACTTTAGGACCTGTAATTCTGGAAGATGTCCTAATTGAAGTATTTAGAACATTATATTCTCAGTGCAAAGCAGAATTGGATCTTCAAATGGAACCACCCTTCAGCAAGGATCATGCTCAGTTAAGCAGGTGGATTACCAAAAACCTAAGCATGATATAAAGATGTCCTCATGGAATTTATGTTCTGAATGAGTAAATCTGATTTTAAATATTACTGTCTTCTGGCAGTATGAACTCTCATAATGAACTGCACTGATCTTTCAAATAGGCATTTACAGCCTAAGCATTATATAGTAGAACCACCATATTCCAGGTTGGTTCTCAATCTATCTGGTTAGAATACTAAATTTTAGCAATTAATGTGAAGATATAGATTCCAGGGAATTTATTCACCCTTTCCAAGCTCAGAAGAGATTAACTGCCATATGTCAGGGATGGAAGTTGTACCTTGCTTGGTACTAGGCCTGGATGTTTGCATGGGGTTGTGCCTCTTGGTTACTTGACACACTCAGGAGACAAAATCGTAGTTCAGAAAAAGATTGAACTTGGGGTTAAATGAATCAAAGGGCACCAGGGGTTCTTTCAACAATTTTTTTTTCAAGTTATGGTTATTCTTTCATATATATAAATATATATATTTTTAATCCCTGGGAAAAGGCATGTAATATTAGCATATCCTTTTCTCTAAGTCAGTGATAGATTCATGTTGACAAGGTCTTACTTGTTCATTTCTTCTCTACTTTCCGCAGCCTGTTTTCCATTCTCATCTATCATTATGACAAAGGTTTCAAGACTGTAGTTTCTTTTACATAATTTGCATTCCATTTGTGTTTCCTTAGTGGGCTTTGGAGATAACCTGGGCTTTCCTAAAACACAGTTTTACATTATTAAATAAGACAGTTTTTGATTTCTGATAAATATTCCTGTAATTTTTGTTTGAGAAGTTAATATTGACTACCCTGGTACTTGATTTCATTTTGTACTCTGCCTGATAATCTGTATTGCCCCATAGAGTATTCAGTTAGTCTTTTGTGCTATAATATGCTAGCTGTATTGATAGTACCTCACTATATATAAAAACAACTGTTTTAATTGTTAGGTAGGTTGGCAGGAGATGGTAGGTAGGTGGGTGCTTAATAGTCCAGATGTTCCCCACTTGAAATAAATTATTTTTCCCTGATGGAATTTCAGTAATTATGGCAATTTACAGTATTATTTTGTTGTTTTTCAGCTAAGAATAATAATTTCCAAGGGAAACAAAAGAATGTAATGCCAAATTAATAGGCACTCAAAAGTTCAAAAATAACTTGCTCTTCCTTTGCTGGAAGCACAGATATTTTTTCTTATAGGCTAATTTCTGATCTTGATCATACATTTGAGTATGAAAACCTGAACTTTGAGAAGTAACTACACATAAAGTAATAGAGTGTCAGTATATAAAAATTATTTTTTGTGATTTTCTCACTAGCAAGTGTTCTAGCAACTACCTAGGAATATGTACTGCTCTAACAACATTGCATTCAAATTTAATTCTGAAAAAAATAAATGTTAATATTTCTCAGTTTTTGTTTCTCTTTTCCTTTTTTAGTAAATTAAGGGAAAATAAGAAAACAGCAGAGCTGATTAAAACTGCCAACCTTCTCTTTAATTCCTTTGAGCCTTATTATATGTGGGATTACGTTGCACGTTGGTTTGAAGAATGTTGTAGGTATGTTAAACTATTTCATTTGTTTTAATTTAATAGCATCCAAAGCCAGTTTTTTTAAGTTGAGTCTAATGAAAAAAATGTTCTTATATATATTATATATATATAAAAAGAAGATATACATATATTCTACTGACAACTATTATTTGATAAACAATCTGGCTCTGTCATGTCACTCTAGAACATAGAATCATTGGTCATATAATCTTAGAATTGAAAAGGAATTTAGAAAACAAGTTACTTAGTTACCAGCATAGATAAAAAATTTCCCCTCTCCAGTCTATAGTAATCTGGTTTTTCTTCGTTGTAGAGAAAATACCAGATTTTGGGGCTGCTGCCTCAGCACACTTTACCAAAATGATTCCCACTTTTAATAACAAATTCCTTGGTCATTTTTGTGTTTCTAAAATCCTAGAACCAACCCATATTGTCACTGGTGAGTAATAAGTATCCTCTACCTCTTAGGACATAAAGTTTAAAAACTGAAAACCCAGGAATACTGGTGAACCTGAGTGGAATCTCTGGATTCTAGACCAAATCCTCTCAGAACCAGATTAACCTCTCAAGCCTTGGGAGCATGTAGTCAAAAAGTAAGCATGTGCGATCTTGGAATTAGAAGTCTTTTAAAAATACAAAACAGTTTAACACCCAGTGCTGCGTGTTATACGCAGACATGAATCATGGAACACTACATCAAAAACTAATGATGTATGGTGATTATCATAACATAATAAAAGAAAAAAGAAAAAAATACAAAACAGTAATCCCTACAATGGTTTAGAAAGTTGTTTGCTTACTCATTCAACAGATAATGAGCACCTAAGAATATAGACAGTCCCAGTCTTCAGAGACCTTATAATGGGAACAAGTAAAACATGCACATGCTTATTCCTAGTATTAAATTAAAAGTTACAGATACCTTGGGGCACCTGGGTGGCTCAGTCAGTTAAGCATCTGCCTTTTGCTCAGATCATGATCCCAGGGTCCTGGGATTGCACCCCCAGGTTGGGTCAGGCTCAGCGGGGAGTCTGTTTCTCCCCTCTGCTGTGTTCTCTCTCTCTCTCTTAAATAAAATTTTTTTAAAAAGTTATAGATACTTAATAAATTAAAATGTGATAGGAATATTGAGGAAATTATGAATATCTTTTTGCCACCTAGCCCTGGCCTGGGTTTCCACCTTCATTTCTACATTTACACACACTCATCTGCCCTTCTTCACCCTTCTGTACTATTCCCTGAACATAACAGTGCCTGAGCCTTCACTCCTGCTGCTGAGCCTTCACTTGTGCTATTTCTTCTAAAACATTCTTCCCCCACGCTCAGCCCCTCTGGGAGGTCCTATAGAGAAGTAACCCAGCTTTCAGTAGCCTTCCATGACTCCCTCAAATCTCTCATCAGAATCAACTCCTACACTGCCACATTGGTATGTTTATTTGTCTATATGCTTATATTTTTGCTGGTTAGGGACTCTGTCATATTCTTTTTGTGTCTTCAGAGTGTAGGGCAATGTATATGGTCTTATAGGACTTAATAGGACTTGGGACTTTAAATCTTACAGGATTTAAAGTGAATGTTTGTTGGAGGAATGATCAGAAGAGGCTTCCTGGAGGAGATAATGTTTGATCTCAAACCATAAAGGATGGGTGCATTCTGGATTTGTGAGATTGAGGTTGAGAGGGACAGCAAATCAGGAGGACAAGTTGATATTGAAAGAAGGCCCTGAGGTTTATAAATCAAGCAGCACATAATCCATGTTAACTAGGAGATGATATGTATAGTGGGAGCAAGTCCAAAAAAGTGAGATCCACCCAGAACACTTGGAAGTACAGGATGGGAGCTCCAGGGAGTTCAAACCTAGGAATCTTGCTTTGGAAATTTTCCACTTGGAGTTAAGTGTCCTGGGGGAAAGGGAATGTTCACAGGAACATCATTGTGTGTGTCCCACTGTTGACTCATTAAAAAGAAAGTGATGTATGTATGATAATGAATATTCATATCACTTATACTTGATAAAGTGAATTTTGTCCTTTTAGGAGGACATTGCATGCCAGACTTCAGATTGGGCCTGGAGATAGTAGTGAGTCATCTGAGTTACAGCTGACGAATTTCTGCTTACTGGTGGATTTTTTGTTGGACATAGTTTCTTTGGTAAGACCATCTTGGTAAAAAAAAAAAAAAAGTATTGAGGAAGGTTAAATAACAGTAGTTCAAATATTTCATGTTGGACATAAACCGCATCTTTAAATAAATTTCATCTTTAAAGTTAAATTGATTTTTTTCCCTTTTGGCATAACTTTTTTTTTTTCCATAAATTTTTCCAAGTGTTCTGTCCTCTGACATATATATAAGTCTTACATAATACATGGAATATACCTCATAGCTGCATGTTATTGAAATTTTAAATGTTTAGTGTATAGTGGTCTAATGCTGCATTTATACTAATAATTCTTTCTATTAAATGAAGACTGTTGGAAATCTTTTCTCCTTTTCTCTCCTCAATTCTTTGCTTTCTCATTTTGAAGCCTACTAGAAGTATGAGGGTGCTCTGTCAGGTATGATGTTCTGCCTGTCTTGTCTTTAACTGATTGTGTTCACTTTTTTAATATTATAATTTCTGTAATATAGCAGATGAAACTGGGGTTATTTTATAATATATACCTTGAAGTACTTAAATTGAGAATTTGGGGATAGAAATTTTTTAAGTCAGTAATAAAATGACCATACAATATTAATTAAGAGCATGATACATATAAAATACTGCAGATGAATAAAATTATTTTTGTTATGTACATTAAAAATAAATGAAATAATAGAATTTTGGGGTTATACATTATATAAACTTCTGTCATTTTCACTTTCCATCTTCAGGAGACTTACATTGAAATCCAGACAGAACACTTGCCCCAGTTGCTGCTCAGGATGATTTCTGCCCTGACAAGCCATCTCCAAACGTTGCACTTGTCTGAACTCACAGATTCACTCAGGCTCTGCTCAAAGATCCTTAGCAAGGTTCAACCTCCACTCTTATCTGCCAACACTGGAGGTGTGTTGCAGTTTACAAGTGGGCAGAGCAACTCAGTCAAAGAATGGGAAGACAAAAAGGTAAGGTTTGCTATTATTTTTGGCATTAGACCAATTATATTTCTTCAAAGCAGAATAGTTTATATGTAGTCATTTAAATATTAATGAATTTTTTCTAGATTCAAGTGTTGTGGCAGTAGACCATCCTATAGGCTTTTGGCAATTTAACTGTCTATATCAGCCCTCCACTAGAAATATAATGCAAGCAACATATGTAATTTTTAACTTTCTGGTAGCCACATTAAAAAAATAGAAACAGGTGAAAATAATTTTAATTATATTTTATTTAGCCCAATATAGCTAATATATTATCATTTCAACATATAATCAATATAAAATTGATGTAATATTTTTAAAATGAGCTATTTCACATTCATTTTTGTACTAAGTCTTCAAAATTCCAACGTGTGTTTTTTACTTACAGTACTGAAATGCAAAATTTTTATTGGAAATACTTGATCTGTATTTAATTTTATAAAGTGTACATTTGAAAAATTAGATTCACATATCCAAGTTCTAAACATATTTAAAAGTTTTATCGTAACTAAATTAAGTATTTTGTGAATTTTAAATTAACTGAAAAAAATTTAGTTCCTTTGTCAGATCAGGAATATTTGAACAGCTCAGTAGTCACATGTGGTTAGTAGCTACCATATAGGACAACAGGTTTATAATCTAAACTTTACTCATCCTTTTCATATATACACTAAATTTTTGGTGTGCTCTTCTCAATCTAGAATCTTTTTGCTCTATTCAGTCTTCCAGATTCTTAATGCTAGCTTTATGACGTTGAACAGAATTATAATTGTAATGGCTGTCCATAGTATCTTACTTAAAACACTTGTGATGCACCTATGGAAAAAAATGTATATAATTCCGTTGAATTTAGGCACAGTGGCTCTATTTTAAAACAAAGGTTTAAAATTTTCTGGCATTTAGGGTTCATTACCTTAATTCTGGGTTTGGGCTTGTATAGTTGCCCTTACTTTTTTTTCAGTTGCTTTTTTGTTTCCAGCCAGGCAAAATATTTTATCTGGATAGTCTAATACAACCTTTCCCATCAAATATTAATCCTAAAACTCTTTTATTGGACCTTTTAAATATATTGCTCTTCATATATGAAATGAATGTCACTGACAATCAATTTAAATATATCCCAGGATTATCCTACATAAGTTAAAATCAGTCTCTTATTTTCCTTCCTACCTGCTTACTATTTATATGTGATGTATATACTGATTCTGTTGGAGGAGAATTCATTTTGTATTGCTGTTTCCTTAATTTATGCCTCTAGGACCTTCTTAGAAATAAGACTAAAATAGGTATTAACTGCTTTGTTTTTTTTGTTGTTTTTTGAGTGAGATTAGTTCCAGTAGGGGGAGGACCTCAGCATTCTCCCAATAGCATGTTCAAATATGTGAATATTTACTACATAGAAAACATCTGGAGGCACTTACCAATGGTTACAGGGTAAGGTAAATGGGAACATGCATTCATATTAAATGAAGGACAATATAATATACTTTTTTTTAACATAATGGTGCATTAACCTGAGAGTATGCTTTTCCCTCTCTTTGGTTTGCTTCTGTATTCTCAGGCCATATATGTTCTTTCCTTTTTCTTTTTAACCACGGCACAATGGTATTGTCTTCACTGAAATGTCTAAAATTTATCATATTTGAAAGCCAAGAGTATTTTCCTTACTCCTTTTTTTAAAAGTATAAGTGAAGGGATAATTCTTTAAAAAAATTGTGACTCTAATTTTGTCTCCATGCACACTTAATACATTGTTATAAAATTAGTGTATTGGGTATCTATACCTGAATGTCCAAAACATGTCATTTCTTTCTCTCTTCAGAAAGACATTTTATTATAAAATAATCTGAAACATAGTTATATAATATAGACCAGACAAATAAATGTATACAAGTGTAATTGAATTTCTAGCTTGAATTCTATTAATGTAACATCCATTGTTTTATGATACTTATATGAAAAAAGATTAATACAGAAATAACTTTACAATAATAAGCTAATAACAGTTTTACCATTTAAGTGAGACTTCTTTTCAAAAAGGTATTAAAATACAAGGTTTTAGAAGTAGAAATGTCAACAGTTCAATTCTGATAGATGCCTCTAAACTGGCATTATAATATGAAAAGTTCTTTTTTTTTAAGATTTTATTTATTTATTTGAGAGAGAGAGAGCACAGGAGAGCGGGGAGGGTCAGAGGGAGAAGCAGACTCCCTGCTGAGCAGGGAGCCCGATGCGGGACTCGATCCAGGGACTCCAGGATCATGACCTGAGCTGAAGGCAGTCGCTTGACCAACTGAGCCACCCAGGCACCCTATAATATGTATAGTTCTTATACTGCTACAGTGATAGGCTACTGTAAAAATATCATGAAGTTTAGAATCACCTAAGCTAAGCTCTTCTAATAACTACTAACTTTATTTGCTATGTAACGTTGGGCAAGTTTTGTTTTTAACTTCCCTGAGCCCTCAGTGTGCTTACCTTTGAAACAGTGAAAACAGCCTTTCTTTATCCAGTACCCACTCTGTGTATTCAGTGGTGAAGTAGGCACAATCCCTGCCTTCCTGACCCGTTTTTGCTAGTTGGAAGACATACATTAAACAAGTAATTGCACATTTAATTATAGTTGTGATAAACACATGAAGGAAAACATAGAGTGGTAGGAATATGGAAAATGCGGTGATCTGACCCAGATTGTGGGTGTAAGGAAGGCTTTCTTAAGGAAGGATTGTTTGAGTGAAGCCCTAGAGAAATGGGGGTGGGATGAGGTAGAAAGAAGAGAGCACTTGAGAAAGGAAGAAGCATTCCGAAAGGCTCTTCGGCAGAAAGGAATGCTGTGCACGCAGTGAGGGAGAGATGCAGTCTTGAGATAGGCAGGGTCCAGGTCATACAGAGCCTTTTCACTATACCAGGGCTTTTATTCTTTATTTTGGAAGCATTGGGAAGACACTGAAAGGTTAAAAGGCAAGTGACATAACATGATTTCTGTAATAGATAAGTTACTTTGCAGTGTGCAGCATGGATCTCAAACTGTGGATGTGGAGAGACCTGCAGTAGTGCAGGTGAGAGGTGGTAACATGCTAACAAGATGGGGGCCTGAAGACAAATAAATGGATTAGACTTACATTTAAGAGAAAACAATCAGTAACCCTAGTAACGGATTGGTAAGGGTGATGAGTGATCACTAACATTTATTGAGTGCTTACTAAATGGCAGGCATTAGGCCATGTGCTTTAGATGTACTGTCTTACTTAATCCTCACAGCAACTGTAAAATGTAGGAACTAGTGTTATCTCAGTTATATGTATCAGGAGACAGAGGTTTAGGTTAAATAACTTGCCAAGCTAGTAAGTGGCAGAACCTTAGCTGACTCATGGCCAGTACCCTTCAATGCTGTTCTGAAGTGGATGTAGGGGAAGTGGGAAGGAAGGGTGGAGAAGATCCCAAGAATCACCCCTAGGTTTCTGTCTTCTGATTTGATGAATGGTGGTGTCATTCACTGAAGCAAGGAACACTGGGCAAGGCCCAGCTTCGTAACCGCAGAACATTTTTTGTATCTTCAATAATCTTCACTAAGATCACTTTTTAGTTACTAAAATGTACTCATATTCAAATTCAACTTATGCTCTGGCACAGTCCCTAAGCAATTTATGATATGTACAACTTTTGTTTCCTTAAACTAAGCCAGAAAATATGCTTGGCAGTTGTACTCCTCCTGTCTTTGTAGGAAGGGGATGGTTAATGCATTCCAGCTCTACTCCAGCAGCTGGTCCATCTTTCGTTGATATTTTAATTGTCTTCCTATCTTCTCTTTCAGATTACAAACTATTCCTTTTATTCCTAGTACCTAATACAGTGTCTGGCACATAATGTGGGTTCAATAACTGTTTGTTGAAAGAATGTAAGATTAATGGCACATATTTTAAATGGTACTTTACACATTTCATACAGAAATTTCACACTCGTGGGTTCTGAATAGATGACCTATTAGAATTTATTTCTGTTTTTTAAAATTTCTCATTCTTTGCATTGTTTAGACATTAGGAAAGTGATTTCATGAAGTAGACTGAATAAATTGTCCGTCATTTGAAAACAGGGATATGGATCCTAGAGATTTGTGCATACACATATTTTGCCCTCAAGAACCTAGCCTTAGGCTATGCAGGTAGTGAATGATAAATATTTAGCAAATGAGTTTATATTAATATATTCATTAGACCCATACCAGTATTTCCTATTGATTATCATAGACATATGAATCAGTGATAGAAACTATTCTAAGATTCTAGCGGACATGTAGATTAAGTTTTAAATCATCTAATCCAAACTGACTTCTCTCAAAACATGGCCATTTCTAATTTTTATTTTCTAATATACACACTTAACCACTTAGCCTTTGCTCTTTTTAATGTCTATCAGGTATCATCAATTTCTCTTGAAAATCCTACTGAAGTGTTTGAAGATGGAGAAAATCCACCAAGTAGTCGATCATCAGAGAGTGGATTCACTGAGTTTATACAGTATCAAGCAGACCGAAGTGATGACATTGACAGAGATCTGAGTGAGGGACAGGGGACGGCTGCCATCCCCATCGGTAGCACATCCTCCGAGACAGAAACGGCCTCCACTGTGGGATCTGAAGAAACCATCATCCAGCCCCCTTCCATAGTCACTCAGGGGACAGCACCCCGAAGTGGGAAGACAGCCCAAAAAACTGCAATGCAGTGCTGCTTGGAGTATGTCCAGCAGTTTCTCACCAGACTTATCAACCTCTACGTCATTCAGGGTAACACTTTTTCTCAGGCTTTGGCTACAGAGCATCCAGGGGATCTCAGTCGAGAGCGAGAGCAAGGAGAGACTCCAAAATGGGACAGAGATTCGCACGGAGATGTAAAAGAGAGAAACATAAGTAAACAAAAAACTTCAAAAGAATACCTTTCTGCCTTCCTTTCTGCCTGTCAGCTCTTCCTGGAGTGCTCCAGTTTCCCAGTTTACATTGCTGAGGGGAACCATACCTCAGACTTACATTTGGAAAAATCGGAGACTGGTAAGGTCGTCTTGGTTTTATTTAAATATTTTTTATGGCATGCCTTCTTTTTTTAAGGAGAACTCAGATATTAAAACTGGGACTTTTTTTTAGCCAGTTCATTTTTTAAAGTGTTATTTAATATGTCGATTTTTTAAATGAAATACTATATTCATGGGGAGATATATATTAGAAAATGTTGTGATTTTGATGTCTTAGTTTGCTTACAAATGAGTAGAAGCTAAAAAGGACATTAACTCCTTTCTCTGGAGAAAAGTAATGTAACATTTAGATCCATTGGTTTCCTTTATTAAGACTAGCATCATATATGTTTACCATTATTTAATTTTTATATACGCACACGCATAGTGCAGTGAGTGCTATGAGTGCTACATAATGTGTGTTGACGAATGTACTATTTTTCAGGACAGGGAAATAGATTTATGACTTGGCATAAGAAAACTACATACTGAAAAAGTTTATGAAATTCTTGTTGCTGCTTTATTTTCTTAAAGCTCCAGTCTAGGTGAGAAACCGTGGTTTTACTAACGAATCAAGGCCTAAAGGTAGTAGGAGGTGCTTTGTTTTTTTAAATTAACCTGGAAGTTAGAGTCTGCATGAAAGGTTTAGCATAATGAACCCTGTTGGCTTCCGTCTTTTTGTTTCAGACTGGGAGCACGTGCAGCCTCCGCTGTGGCTCCAGACTCTAATGAATGCTTGTAGCCAAGCAAGTGATTTCAGTGTGCAGAGTGTTGCTATTTCTTTGGTCATGGACCTGGTGGGGCTGACTCAGTCTGTGGCCATGGTCACTGGGGAGAACATCAACAGCGTGGAGCCTGCCCAACCCTTAAGTCCAAACCAGGGAAGAGTCGCAGTGGTTATTAGACCTCCCCTCACTCCAGGCAACCTGAGATACATCGCTGAGAAGACTGAATTTTTCAAGGTAAATTCTAAGAAGTCCATACATTACTAAGATGGTACTTGACCTCATTTGCTTAGCAGAGATCTTCAAGATGATAATCAGGCTTCACTGAATACCTCTTCACATTATACTGTATAGAAAAAGTTAGATACCAGCTTAATCTGTACTGCTTTGCCAGTCTTGTCCCCAGTTTTGTGAGAGGGAAGAAGGTAAGGATGAGAGGAGATGGGGATGAGGTTAGGGAAGGCATGTGTTAGGGCTCTAAAGTCACAGAGGAAACAATTTCAGCTAAAAATGAGGTAAGATCATTTACACAGTAAAACTTATTTCCCCGTGATGTGGTTATGACACTTCTGGTTTTCATAGAGTACAATCTCAGCTCTCCAAAATCCCCAGGAAAAGTTTTTCTGACTCTGTATTGTCTGATCATCATCTGTGGTGTATGATGCCATTCAGAAAAAAAATGCAGTTTTTTTATTTTGAGATACCCTCTACATAGAAAGAACATCAAGTATATTGGATTATATTACATTTTTTTAAAATTTTTTATTATGTTAATCACCATATATTACATCATTAGTTTTTGATGTAGTGTTTCATGGTTAGGTAGATTCTTTATATATAAAAAATTTTTTTCTTAATTTTATCTCATTTCAATTCATTGTGCCTCATGGGATCGTTTCTCCTGCTAGATGAGAGTTGGTTTCTGTAACAGTATTATAGTGGTAAACCCTAAAAATGGTTACATTTTTTATTAATGCTATCGTAGATCATCAAGTGCTGTGTTAACACATGTAACTCTGAAATACATACAACCTGTTTTGTGTGTCTTAAATAATTTGGATATTTAGACTATGAATTAGATTTCATTTTGTAACATATAACCATAAATATTAAGCTATATTCAATGTGGGGTTTGTATCCTCTTAAGGATAATGTATTCTAGCAACAATTTACTAAAGGTCACTAAAATAGTGAAATGGGGTCTTCTCTGGGCCCTGCAGAAAGTGCTTCCATGTTTGATGTTTAAAACAATACCATTAGGGAGGGACCTTAAAAAAAATGAAAATAATCAGTCAATCATTAAAGGTCTATCATAGAGGTTCTAATTGCCTATATGACCAAAAAGTGAGCACATGGAAAGCTACACTTTTAATTGCATCCTAGTAGCATAATGGTTATTGAAGACCTTCGAAGTCTGGCCTTCAGAGGCTTGTTGTACCTAACAGGAAATGCTTGTTAAAGAAGGTTTAATTTATGGTTTCATAACACTGTCACTTTTACATCTTTTTCTATAGCATGTAGCTTTAACATTGTGGGATCAGCTGGGAGATAGGACACCTCAACACCACCAGAAAAGTGTGGAACTGTTTTATCAATTACATAACTTGGTTCCTTCTTCTAGCATCTGTGAGGATGTTATAAGTCAGCAGCTAACCCACAAAGATAAGGTAAATTTTTTTATCTTGTCCCACCCCCACCCACCCCACTCCCATTATACCAAAAGGAAAATTAAAGAAACTCTAGGAAAATTATTGTGGCTAGTATCTGATTAGAGATTATATAAATTCTTTCAGAGTGATCTTCATGTCTTTAAAACAAATTTGCTCTGTCGTTTTTGGAAGAAAATTCTTTGCCAAAGCACCAGTAATATGAAAAATCAAGTAATCCACAATCAGATACTGGGTTTATTTCTTGGTTCAGGACACAAATTGTGGGCAGCGATGATTAAAGTTGTTGCTGGTCCAAGTTCTTGGATCATTTCAAGAGGAAGCAGTGGCCTTGGTTATGGAAGTATGGATACATTAACAAATGCATGTGAAATGAAGTGATATGTGTGTCAAGTTACATTTATAAGGCACAGAATGCTAATAGTGGAGATATTATTTGCATTATAATAAATATCCAAAATAAGGATTTTGTATCCTAATGTATACAAAGTAATCCATAAGTCAGTAAAAGTGATAGAGTTCTGGGTGCTCCTGAGAAGAAGCCAGAATTGTCATTCTGGTTGACCTATTCAGGCAGTTCAGTGAAGAGTGTGGTCTTCCCATGCCTGCTCTGGAACATCAAGATTTTATCAAACAGCTTTTAGAGGTGCATCACCCTAATTTTTAAGAACTCTAAATGCTAGTGAGTTTTAATGGACCCTAAAAAAAGGCATTCTGTAGAGTAAATGAAGCTTTTGGCAAGGAGGGAAGTGGCAAATGAAGGAGTAAATGAGAGGAATAAAAAGTTTATTCTATTAAAATTCTATTTCTACTTTAGCACATTCTTTGAAAATTGTTTAGGAATAAAATGTTTAATAAAGCCTTGCATTTAATTTCATTTGTTTACATTAAGTGTAAATCTAGGATAAATTATATACCTGTTTACTTGTATAACATTTTAAAGAACTCGTAAGTTCTGAATAAATGTATTATACATCTGTGAAAAAAATTACAATACTATTTTTTTTTTTACATGTTTGTATTGGTTGATGTACAAACACAGCCTTCATAGGAAAAGCATTTATTAGGCCTGAGGGAAAAAAGAAAGCACTCCTAACTGATCACAAGCAATTTAGACAGTTTCAGTCCCTGATTTTGGGAGGCCTCTACTTGAAGGATTCCACAGATGCTAGAGGAAGACTATAAAAATCTTGATAACTTCACATTTCCTACCTGATTTATATTAATTCATGTTCGTTATCACCAAAAGCTGCTCTTTCTGAAAAATGTATTTTTCCATGGTTCTTTCCATTATTACCATAACACTTAATGTTTTCAAGATAATCTCAAAGTGATGTGTTTTTCTTACAGAAATAATTTTTTAGGTGTTTAAATTTTTGAATCTAATAAACCAGCTTTATAAGTAATGACAAATTCATTTGAGATTAATATATAATTTCTGAGAGCAAAAGTAAATTGTATAGTGTAATAAAATAAATTTTGACTAAGTATTTATATTAAAATAAGAGGGAAAGTGCTTCCTATACTGAAGACATCATAACATGTGCATTACTAGTTCTTTCCATCCCCTGTTATATAGTAATCTAGAAACCGGGTTACCTAGTCTACACTAAATTCTAATGATTTGTGAGGTAGCATGAGATGATCCTTCAGGTTTAATATTTCTGCATATATTTAAGTCTTTTTTACATTTCTGCTTTCATAAAAACAGTTTATTGTGTTGTGTGTTGAGTACTATGAATATTGAACCTAATACTGCCTCTTAAATTGCTACTTTGATTTACTAAAATCCTTTAATATCTTCAAGGGAGAATAAAATAATTTAATCTCCCGTATTCTTCCTCAGAAAATAAGGATGGAAGCACATGCAAAGTTTGCAGTTCTTTGGCATCTCACAAGGGATCTCCATATAAATAAGTCGTCATCTTTTGCACGTTCTTTTGACAGGTTGGTGTGTTTGATATTCGGATTCACAGTCAGATATCTCAATGTCTCTTTTCTTGAATCCTCTGGCTAGTTTGGCAGGAGTAGAAAATAAGAATTTACAGATTTTATAAGGAGAACTTATAAATTATTTTTTTAATCGAAGCTATATTAAAATGCATGGCATTGAAGCACCCAGAGCCCCATTCTTTCACTAGATGACAATTCATCAAGACCCTACTGTGTGCCAGATACCATTCTAGGTGTCGGGGATACAGCAATGAATACAGCATTTTGAGTCTTTATTCACAGTGAAGTTTCATTAAAACAGTAGATTATGGGAAGAGGCCAGGTTTCCAAAAGGGCAAGAAGAAGGAACCAGTAGTTCCGCTTTCAGGATAACCACGTAGCCCCAGTTGATGATACAAGAAAGCTCTTCCTTACCGAACAATGCCAGCAAATAAATGTCAAAGGCATAGTATTCGCAAACACCCTCTTGCAATCCCTAATGAAGTAATTGATTCGGGCAAGGAGTATCAGTGGATGCTAAACCCATTAGGTAAAATGTTTCTGGGGGCAGTGATGGATCTAAGGAAGAAAACAGTAGATTATGTAACTGTTTCTCCAACAGTTATTTTCAGTCTTCTGCCTGAAATGGACCTAATAGATCTATAGCTAAAATACTGACCACTTCATGTGGATTCAGAGAACCTGTAGCTGCCTGAGAGTGGTTTTGCTACTTGTCTAGACCACTTAAGATGACTCATCCCCCAAATATGAGATTTGCATCAACTTCCAAGGAGATGCTGTTACGTGGTGGTTTAGATATTGGCATAGGATAATAGCAGTCTCACCAGCAGCTCTCCTAGAGGAGGCCACAGATCTGACTACGCTTATAGCCCCAGCTCAGGACCAATGTGTGCTTTACTGGACATTACTTTTTCAACAGCATCACCATTTTTAAATCATCTGCTATTGAACCAGTACAATGAAATAGGTCCTTGACCTAGGTACTTTACATATAATTATCTCTCATTTGACGCTTGCCTTTGCTCATCATACAGACGAGGCACTGAAGGACCAGAGAAATTAAGTGGCTTACTCAAAACCACACATGAGGTTGTGTGGATAACCTACATTTGAATCTTGGGTTTTCTGATTCCAAACCACACCTCCATACCTTTCACAGGTCTTTCCTTGAATTAAGCTCGTAAGTTTGACGTGTAAAGAGATTAGGTGCAGAAGAACATGGGAGCAGTGATGACTTGCAGGGAGTTCAATATTTGGTGACTTGAAAAGGAATATGTTGCTGAAACAAGACTAAGGTTTTTTTTTTCTATTTTATAAAAGTAATGCATGCTTGTGAAATTAAAAAAAAACCACAAGTATATAAGAGGGGAAAGACGATTTTCTCCTTTCTCGTATCTACTGAGACTGTAGGGATTCAGATTATTAAAATACTGTGGTCAACAGTTATCCTTAAGTATGACTACTTTTTAAAAAGTTAATTCAAAATAATAACACTGATAATAATATTGATTTAAGAAAAACTATAGTGTTACAATTCAAGTAGGTGTTTTCTTTTTTTTTTTTTTTAATTATCGGTGTTTATTGTAGGTCGCTGTTCATCATGTTAGATAGCCTTAACAGCCTCGATGGTTCTACCAGCTCAGTGGGACAAGCCTGGCTGAACCAAGTGCTACAAAGACATGATATTGCAAGAGTTTTGGAACCATTGCTATTGCTCCTGCTTCATCCTAAAACTCAGAGGGTGTCAGTGCAGCGTGTACAAGCAGAACGCTATTGGAATAAGGCTCCCTATTACCCTGGAGAAGAGAGTGACAAGCATTTCATGCAGAATTTTGCCTGCAGCAGTGGTGAATATCACATGGAAGTAGAACAGCTTTATTTACAATTAAATTATGAAAATAAAGTGAGAGGTGAACACAGTGGTGATTGGCAACAGTGAGGTGTTCTCCGTGGGCTTCCCCCGCCGCGTGCCCTGGCGGTGCTCATGTGGGATGTGTCAGAATATCCTTCATCAGTGAGCACCTTAGAGGACTTGGGATCTCTCTTATCAGTTGACTCTTTCAAGGGAGGAGTCAACACAGGTCTGGGCAAAGACAGTCTTCAATTTTGATGAAAATGCCTTTAGAGTGTAATTAGCAGTTTTGGTCCTGCAAGGCTGTGGAGCTACTTCACTGGGAATGTGTAATAAGCTTGTAGTGCACACTTAGCTTTCATGAGTCATTTTCTTCCTCTGTGAAATGGGGATCGTAGCACCCACCTTTCCAGGCTTCACTGTGAACATCAGATGTCGTCCTGTTTGTGACATGTTTAGTGCAGACTGGCATATCCTAAGTGTTTGTTAAATATTCACTATTATTACTTGAAGTCCACACTTTACAAACTGTCAAGTGATGCCATCTGTAATACAGTGATAATGGCTCCATAGATTAGATAAGTTTATTACACTTCAGAGACAAAAGATGCTCACATATCTCATTTGTACCTTCACAAATAACCCTGAGCAGGGAGCTGCTGCTGAGCGGGCTGTGGCTTTCTCACAGTCCCATGGCTGCTGAGTGATGAAGCTGTGACCGAGCTGGTGTGCTCCTACTTCATCTTTAGTATGTCTCTACAGAGCCTTCTTTCCTTTCTCTGCCTTCCTTTCCACTGCTTCCCCTGAGTCTTCTCAGAGCATGCCCTACCCTGCTTATCACCCCAACTTCCTTGTGTTAGCATTTTACTTGCTGCAGTTCCTGCCTGTCTGCTGAATTCTCACCTTGAGATCAGTCTCCTTAGCTGTAGGGTCACCATGCTTTCCCTGAGTTTTATAACATTTGCTTGGTACTATTCATATGGAACTAAGCCTTCTGCTCTTTCTAAAAAGAATGCCGTCAGCCTAGTATGCCCCTCAAAAAGTATAGAAATGGATGAATGTGTTTGTGATCCCCTACTGAGTTCAAACTCTGTAGAGAGCAATGATGTCTTTTCCTTCTCTCACCGCCATTGTCTCTAGGTTCAGGGCCTTACTCATACTAGATAATTCATAAATGTTGAATTTTATTGAAATCAAGGAACTACATATATATATATACCTACTCCCAAACTACTTGAATTCTTAGAAATAACATAGCTAAAGGGAAGTATCACACAAGGAGGAAAAAAACTAAAATTTTGAACTGCCATAAAAAAGATACCTTATTTGGGGATAAGGGCAAATTTTTATATTGTATCTGTTTTAAATGTGTTGTTCTGTTCAATTCAATTGAATTAATAGGCTTTCTCTTGTTGAATTGTCTTATTAAATTCTAGTTAATAGTCATCTACATAATTTTCTAACTTAAAGGGTCTAAAATAGTAATAAATTAAAATGTAATTTTAGGAAAGTATAAGTTGGTGATGAAGCTAATGATTAAAAATCTTGAGTTCAGTCTACCATTTCAATTATTTTAATATGTCTTCTATTTTTCCTTCTTTGCTATTTTCCTCATATGCCAGTAAGCCAAGTACAACTCATTGCATCTAAAGGGAATGGTGAAAAGCCGCTTACCATGGATGAAATAGAGAATTTTAGTCTCACTGTTAATCCATTGAGCGACAGACTTTCCCTTCTAAGTACCAGCAGTGAGACAATTCCAATGGTTGTATCTGATTTTGATCTTCCAGACCAACAGATAGAAGTACTTCAGAGTTCTGACTCTGGATGTTCACAGTCCTCTGCTGGGGACAATTTGAGTTACGAAGTCGATCCTGAAAATGTGAATGTCCAAGAAGATTCCCAAATGCCAAATGCGAGCTCCCCAGATGATGATGTTCAGCAGGTAGTGTTTGACCTGATCTGTAAAGTTGTAAGTGGCCTCGAAGCAGAATCTGCATCAGTTACATCTCAGTTAGAAATTGAAGCTATGCCCCCAAAGTACAGGGATGTAGGCCCAGGCGAAGAGATGCTCCAAACTGATGATCAGTCCGCTCCGCAGAGCCAGAGTGCTGTGCTGAGTAATGACAGTTCCCGCTTTCTGTCTGTGTCTGCGGAGGGAGGCCATGAGTGCGTGGCAAATGGAATCTCCAGAAATAGTTCCTCACCTTGTATTTCAGGAACCACACAGACTTTCCAGGACTCTAATGTTGCCTCCGTAGAAACCAAATCTAGACAGAGGAGTCACAGTAGCATTCAGTTCAGCTTCAAAGAAAAATTATCAGAAAAAGTCTCTGAGAAAGAAACCATCGTTAAGGAGTCTGGTAAACAACCAGGAGCAAAACCTAAAGTAAAACTTGCCAGAAAAAAGGATGATGACAAGAAAAAAACTTCAAATGAAAAACTCAAACAAAACAGTGTGTTCTTCAGCGATGGCCTGGATTTAGAGAACTGGTACAGCTGTGGAGAGGGAGAAATTTCTGAAATTGAAAGTGATATGGGTTCTCCCGGATCACGGAAATCTCCCAATTTCAACATCCATCCGCTCTATCAGCATGTGCTTCTGTATCTCCAGTTGTATGATTCGTCGAGGACTCTCTATGCTTTTTCTGCCATCAAAGCCATCTTAAAAACTAACCCTATTACTTTTGTAAATGCCATTTCAACCACTAGTGTAAATAATGCATACACCCCTCAGTTGTCTCTGCTTCAGAATCTCTTGGCCAGACACCGGATTTCTGTTATGGGCAAAGACTTTTATAGTCACATTCCAGTGGACTCAAATCATAACTTCCGGAGTTCTATGTACATAGAAATCCTTATTTCCCTCTGCTTGTATTACATGCGTAGCCACTACCCAACTCACGTCAAGGTCACTGCACAGGACTTAATAGGCAATCGAAACATGCAGATGCTGAGCATTGAAATTTTGACGCTTCTCTTTACTGAGCTGGCAAAAGTAATAGAAAGCTCAGCAAAGGGTTTCCCGAGTTTTATCTCTGATATGTTATCTAAGTGCAAAGTTCAGAAGGTGATTCTTCACTGCTTGCTGTCCTCTATCTTCAGCGCACAGAAATGGCACAGTGAGAAGGTGACAGGCAAGAACGTGGTCGCCGTCGAAGAGGGTTTCTCAGAAGACAGCCTTATCAATTTCTCGGAGGATGAATTTGACAGTGGCAGCACACTCCAGTCACAACTTCTTAAAGTGCTTCAGAGGCTCATTGTTCTAGAACACCGGGTAATGACTATCCCCGAAGAGAGCGAAACGGGTTTTGATTTTGTCGTCTCGGACCTGGAACACATCAATCCCCACCAGCCCATGACTTCTCTTCAGTATCTGCACGCTCAGCCAATCACGTGTCAAGGCATGTTCCTTTGTGCAGTGATACGAGCTTTGCATCAACATTGTGCTTGTAAGATGCACCCGCAGTGGATTGCTTTAATCACGTCTACTCTGCCTTACATGGGAAAAGTGCTACAGAGGGTGGTTGTTTCTGTGACGCTGCAGCTTTGCCGAAATTTAGATAATCTAATCCAGCAGTACAAATACGAAACAGGATTATCTGATAGTAGGTAAGGTTGATTTTTAACTTTATCATTGACATCTTTCACATGTTGACACGGAATTGTCCACAAAGTCACTTACCATTTGAGTAAATAAATTAGTGGTTATCAGTACATTACAGATAGTATATTATTTTCACAACGAAATTCAGCTTGAGAAAGAGTGTCGATAAAAGAATGCAAGAATGGTAGGAGTAAACAGGCCTTTTTTTATTCTAAGGATTGTAATTAATTTTGATGTTCTTCTTGACTGAGCTGGCGAAAGTAATGCAAAGCCCAACAAAGGGTTTCCCTAGATTTATCTGATAAGTTACCTAAGTGGAAATTAATGTCACACTAAAATTAATTTTAAGGGGCGCCTGAGTGGCTCAGTGGGTTAAGCATCTGCCTTCAGCTCAGGTCATGATCCCAGGGTCCTGGGATCGAGCCTCGCATCATGCTCCTTGCTCAGCGGGGAGTCTGCTTCTCCCTCTCCTTCTGCCTGCCACTCCCCCTGCCTGTGCTCTCTCTCTTTCTCAAATAAATTTTTTTAAAAATTAATTTTAAATTAAAAATAATTGTTTTCCCATCTGATTTTATTTCTTGTTTCCGATTTTCGTGTTTAGTGGTGAATTCCATCTGTATCCCCATGTTCAGTCATCAGAAATTAGCCAGATGTTTAATAGACTCGTGTCTGGTTTATCTCCTGTATAACCTTCGCTACTACGTGTAAAGTATGAGAGAACTGCCTTTATCATTTAATATTGATATGACTGCTTTTACATAGTTACTAGAAATTTACTGGCTATATTTGTTTATTTTGTATTGAATTCTTTAGCCAAAAAGAACTCTAGTACAACTCACTTATTTTAGAGATTAGGATATAAAAGCTTCTAATATATGCTCTTATTTACTCCTGTACTATTTATTGAGCACCTACTATGTGCCTAGCACCTGCTGGACATTTACTCTTGATAAGAACATGAACTTTTCTTTCACAGAACTTGTGTTCAAATGAATACATTTTATTTCAGGCCTCTGTGGATGGCATCAATCATTCCACCAGATATGATTCTTACTCTTTTAGAAGGGATCACAGCCATTATCCATTACTGTTTGTTGGATCCTACTACTCAGTATCACCAAGTAAGACTGCATGAATATTTGGCTAGTTTGAAAAGAATGAGGTCCAATAAGTACCCATTTGTAAACCTCAGTAAGTGATACGTGTTTTTTCCCCCGATTTAAGCTTTTGGTCAACGTAGACCAAAAACACTTGTTTGAAGCCCGCAGTGGAATCCTCTCGATCCTTCATATGATCATGTCTTCTGTGACATTGCTTTGGAGCATCCTGCATCAGGCTGATTCTTCAGAAAAGATCACCGTTGCTGCCTCTGCATCTGTTACCACCATTAATCTTGGAGCCACAAAGGTTAGACAATTCACATTTCTTCTGTGGAGCTCAGGAGTTGATTCAGGGACTTTCCTAAAGATTGTATTCAGAATTTGTGAATAATTTGAGTAGTATTTTTGACATGCTGCATGAATTGACTAATTCCCAAATAATTTTAACTGTTTCATTGAGAAATATCACAGAATTCACCCATTTTAAGTATATACAGTACAATGATTTTTTTTTCTACTACATATCCAGAGTTGTGAAACTGTCACCACAGTCACCAAACGTGTCCATCACCACAAAAAGATTCCTGGTGCCCATTTGCAGTCACTCCCTGTTCCCCCTCACTAACTCCAATCAACCACTAATCTGTTTTCTCTACATATACATTTCTTTTTCTGGACATTTTTAATAAATGGAATCATGTGTTACTTGGTCTTTTGTATATGGCTTCTTTCATGTGACAATGTTTTTGAGGTTCATTTATACATATTATAATTTTATTCCTTTTCTTTAGGACATCTTAAGTTGACATTTTAATATACAAAACCCTCCTAGAAAATAGTTTAGCAATATGCACAGAGAGCTTTAAAAGTTTTGTAGTTTATGACCTAGTAATCTACTTTAGTAATGAATTCTAAGGTAATCAAAATTATGCAAAGATACATACATATCATTATAGACTTATGTAGTGGCAAAAAGAGAGATCCTAAACAGCAAATATGGAAATGGTTAAATAAATTATACTTTTAATGTTACATTATGTAGCTACTAATAATTGTGGTTTTAAAGAAATCTCTGGATAGGAAATGTGTAAAACTTCAGTGAAAAAAGGATATTACATAATTGAACAAATCTTGTATTTATAATTCTATAAAAAATTATATGCAGAAAAAGAAATTAATGTTAATAGTGATTATCTCAGCATAATATGATTAATGGTTGAGTGTTTAAATTTTTTTGTTACACTCTGGCATTTTCCAAATTTTCTACTTTATACTTAGATGAAAATTCTATTTGAAAGCATGTTATGCAAAGTCAAGTTGTTGAATTGATAGTCCTCAGTTACCTAATCTTACTCTTAGACTTGACTCCCTAGATCGAGGAGTAATGGGAGCACAATTGAAATTAGGGGAAGAGGAAGGGTGGAAACTACTTTAAAATTTTACTTAAGTACTTACGTATAGATTAAATTATGCTTTTCCGTTGTATAATTTCACTTAAATATAAAACACTCCCTTTCCTTTTTAAAGGAATCTACTAATGTAATTGGACTTCATATATAGTGTTTTCCTATTACGTCATATAGACAATTGGCAGTTGTCATATTTATAGGGTTTTTTTTTCCTTTCCCAGTTAAAATAACCGTGATTGCCTCCTTTAACACTATTAAAGTGTCCTGTACTGTTATTTAGGTGGCAAAAATGAAAGCACTATACAGTATTTCAAAAAAAGGTAAAAGTACAGTCTATTAATGTTTCATAATTTTTAATTCACTTGTTTATTTAAATTGTTTTAGAACTTGAGACAGCAGATCCTTGAATTATTGGGCCCCATTTCAATGAATCATGGTGTTCACTTTATGGCTGCTATTGCGTTTGTATGGAATGAAAGAAGACAGAACAAAACCACCACCCGGACCAAGGTACATGTTTAACCATTTGGTACTTCTCTTGTGTCGTTTGAGAAGCGTTTGGTGAGTACATGCAAATCTTCAATTCCCCGTTAGTTGCAGTGGGCCTGGGGTGGGATGAGGAATATAAAAGCAATAGTTTTTCTACAGGTTTAGATAATGATGTATTTATTGCCCAAATGTCTTAAATAAGTATAAAAAGCATCATTTTATGCAAGAAAAGAAATTCGTATATTAACTCTATTTGAAATAGAAAAGTTAACATAGTACAGGGTGTTTTTTTAAATGTTAGTCATTCAGGGTATGGAGAGTTTTCATCTTGACTAGATTTCCATTAGAAACTAACTACTAGCTTAAGTAGTTAGTTTCTAAATGTAATCCATATATTGGCTTAACTGGATTATATATGTGAAATTTTTGCAGCTTTGTGAGTTCGAAAGCTCAAAAATGTTCTATATTGGAAATAGTAACTCATTAGACTACTAAGGCTATTAAATAATTAACATTCACAGAAGATATATGATTTGTGTACTTAAAGGTTTCTGATCTGTTATTTTTGTGTTGATTTCACATTACATATATGTTGAAATTTCAAAAGGAATAAAAATATTCATACTTATGACATTTTTTACATGGTAGGATTCAGTAACAGATACTACATTAGACAAGTAAAATCCTGAACTATTTAAAATCAGTCAAGGACCTGTGTTTTGTTATTAACAAGGCATAACAAACACATGCATTTTTCTGTGCTCTTTCAAAATTGAGAATAAAAGAATTTAAAAATGCATAAACCCACAACAAAAAATTGAGTTGACCACAGAAAAATAAGAAGTGTCAGCAGAATTTTGCAAGAATAAAAAAAACACGTCTGTGTGTGGTAACTGATTTAATAGAGAAAATTGATAACTAAATTGCAAGAAAGGAAGCAGTTTCCACTGTAAAACTACAGATGGTTTCTGGAATTTGAAGTGTCAGGTACCTCTAGGCACAGGGTTGGGATGTGGCTGAAATCTGGAGGATTGATTGAAAATTTATATAAGGAGCAGCTGGACAACTTCTAGATCCCTTTTCCCCAGCTCAAGCAACCACTTGCTCTTAATTAGCATTAAGCACCCAAGCAGGAAATTGGAGTCGTTTGCCCTGTAAAGAGTTGGTCAAGAAAGGCTCTGAACCCAAGGGCACAAGATTCACACAGGTACACATTAGACTTCATGGTGAAAACAGGAGCGTTCGCAAAAATTTTATATATTGAAAACTGGGCACTAGCCTCACCCCAGTAGGTAGCAGGAAGCAATATGGCCCTTAGGTAGGAATTTTGAGGATTCCCTCCTGGGAAGATGACCTGACCAAGAAAAAAGACATATAGCTACTAAAGTTTTTGAGGCTACTAACAAAACACTAGGCTGCAGTGACCACACAGGGAGGCCTCCCTACCCACTGGTCTTGCACACAAATGCTTGAGTTCTCATCACTTTTTAATTTCTGTTTCAAAAGCAATAATAGTTGTTATGAGCACAGACTTTGAAACCAAATCCTTACTTTACTAACTGTATGACCCTGAGGTAGAAATACTACTTCATGGAGTTGTGAGAATTGGAAGAATATAGGTATGTGGCACTTAGAGCCAATGTCTGGCACTTAAAAGCACTCTGTAAATATTAGTCGTATTATTATTCCTGACATTTAAATATGAATAAAGAGCCAAGGATTACCAGCCACATGAAGAAAGCCTCTACTATTGATAGACAGTGACCAAAACAACTAGATAAAGTCAAAAGAAACAATACAGGTAACAGAATAACATGTAAGTAATAATAGTGATGCCTTTGAAGAGGTGAAGCTATATTGCATCCATGATACAAGAAAATTCTAAGAAAGACCTTTGCAAAAATTAAAATTTTTCTTGGATATGTTTTTTTATAGCAGAAATGAAACAAAATCAGTACAAGTGTTGGAAGAGAAAGTGGATAAATACCAGAAATAAAATATAAACTTAGAGATATGGGAAGTAGGGGAAAGGAGATCAGAAAATTAGGAGAGGTGATACTGGAGGGTCAGTATCTTTTTTGCAGAAAGAAAGAACAGAAGAAATGAAGGGAAAAAATATTAATGAAATGGTACAAGAAAATTCTCCAGAAATGAAGGAAATAAGTTTCCACAGACACTGTGAAAAGAGATTTACACAAAGATCAGCATGCAATTTCAGAACACTAGAAATCAAAGATCTGAAAATCTTCTTAAGAGAAAATACTATTCCTATTCAGTGGAATCATGATAAGACTTATCAAGAGCAGCGCTGGAAATTGTGATGGAAAAATTAATTTCAACCTATAATGCCTTATCCAGTCAAACTGTCACTCAAGGCATTTTGAACCATGCAGTATCTATTTTTTATAAAGGTATTACCATCAATTCACCCTTTCTCGGCTACTGGAAGATGCATCTCCATTAGAGGAGGAATAAACCAAGAAGGAAGAAGACACGGGATCCAAGAATGAGGGGTTTGGACAGAGAAGACAAGGAATGGGAATTTCTAGACTGATGGTCACAGAAAAGATATCAAGATGTTACTTTGTAGCAAGCCTAGGGAGTACCAACCCAGGGTAGAGCATAAAGACCTCTAACAGATGTCTCAAGGAAAAAAAAAAAAAACAGGAGGAAAAGGGTAGAAGATTAATTATCTAATATATTTGAATATGTAATGAGAGGTTTACAGTTGTTGGAGTAATTTGCGGATGAATTTATGATAGAGATGGAGAAAACCAAACAAAAATAAAGCAGTTTATTAACTCTAGGAAAAAGAAAAAGTAAAAGAAATGTATGACAGTATAATACACAGTACAACCGTAAATAGTTAATGAATATTAGATATTGATTTAAGTAAAATTATGACATAACTATGTTGGGAGGTAGGGAGAGAAGTGTAGGGGAGCTAAATTTTTGTCTTCTGACGTAGGAAGTCAGTAGGAAATTGAAAAAAAAATCATGAAATGGGGGAAAAAGCTGTGTATCACTCTAATAGAAAAGAGCTAAGAATTGAGCAGGGTTGCTTTGGGAATGTGAGATACAGGATAGGACACTGCTATCTTTTCTTGTAAGGCTTATTGTCCTATTTGATTTTTTGAAATGATATATGTACATTGTATTGATAAAAATATATTTTTTTTACCTAATCAGACTTGCAAAGTCCTTTATATTAAAAAGAGCCCATGAAATATTCTCTTAATTCTGTGACTTCTCTTAAAAGACTTATGTACCCACCTACATACAGAGATACAATGATGTATTTATCCAGGTCATTCCTGCAGCGAGTGAAGAACAGCTCTTACTAGTAGAACTCGTTCGCTCCATCAGTGTCATGAGAGCAGAAACCGTTATGCAGACCGTGAAAGAAGTTTTAAAGCAGCCCCCAGCCATAGCCAAGGACAAGGTAAGAAGAGCTTTTCTTTGCATTTATTGACAACTCTGTTTCAGAAATGATGCTGGGAGGTAAGATATTTTTTTGTACAGCATTGTCCTTTTACAGATTGCAGAGAGGAAGGCATCACACTACCATAATCAACATTTATCAGTATCTGCAGTGACTGCTATTGTGATCATTCCCGTAGCTGGTGAAGAGCCATTCCCTGCTTAGATCTCTTATGTGAACATCTAAGGCAGTTCAGACTGGTATGACCGAATTCTTAGGGGAGGTTTTTCTGGTCATTTAAAGGAAGAACCTACAAGCCAGAGCCCAAGGTCAGCTGACCTCAGTTGTTGCCTTATTATTATCATTAGTATTATTTTACAGCTTCTTTATTGCTTTCTCTCTCGAATGGATGTCCAACATTTTGCCGTAACTTTAGTTCTAGTCAGTGTCATTTCTTGACCATGTACAAACCCGCACTTTGCAAGGGCTACAGGAAATGAATAATAATATAGTAATAATAATACAATACAGTAATAATACATTATTCACAGCACGTTGTCTCTAATTAGGCAGATATAAAAGTCTGCAAATGAGTAAAATTATGAACTTCTCTACTTTCTTCTGTTCTTTGTTCCAGCAATACTAAGAGATATTTTCTGAGAAAATAAACAGAATTGTTACACATATCTGAAAATGTTTATTTTTAAAAATTTTATCTTTTTCTTGAGTTGCCAATGGGAAGAGTATACCTGCATGTGTGAATAGCTAATATCCATATTAGCTTCTAACATGCTAACTATTCCTACATCACCCCTGGGGCATTTGCGATAGGATTTTAAATTTGCATGTGAAAGCTCAATTCAGCATAATATTTTGAGCACCTGCTTGTGCCAGACATTGGACTAGGCATGAAGGACATGAAAACAAGAACAAATTCTACCACTACACCCTCCAACGGCTGCCTCCTTGCTCTGAGTCTAAATTCTGAATCCATTAGATACTGGATTTTTCTTTGTGTATGATAAAGGGGAACCTTCAAGGGAATAGTTGGTACTAAAAAGGAACAAATTGGTAAATGTCAGTGGACATCAGTATCATTTTCTTGCCTGTTACTAATTTTATTTTATTGTGTTAATCACCATACATTACATCATTAGTTTTTGATGTAGTGTTCCATGATTCATTGTTTGCGTATAACACCCAGTGCTCTACGCAGAACGTGCCCTCTTTAATACCCATCACCAGGCTCACCCATCCCCCCACCCACTAGAGATAGTGCCGAGTGTGCTAATTCTAACGACAAGTGTTTTCTTTTTTATTATATGTTACACTCGGCACTATCTCTATTTAAAGACTACATTAGGAGGCTATTAGGAGTTGGTCTCAGATTTGAACAAATTACACTAAGTTAGGAGAAACTTGTAGTAAAATAGATTTAAATTCAAATTTCGTAAAAATCTTCAACCCAATTCTGCTAGCACCAACCAAGTATAAGCTGATTAAAACTGATGTTGATGCTTACAGAGTAAATGGATCATGTAAAAATAATGGCTGGAGTATCAACTTTTGATGTGTTGTGGGGGAGGTTTGACAACCTTTTGATTTCTTCTATCCATTTTCAGCTTTTTAAACAGCTCTTGGGTTAAATTTTTTTCTACTAAATGAATTCGCATGGCTTTATTTTTTATGACAAACTAGTGTTTTTGTTTTCTTTTAATGTTTTATATTAAAAATTGGCAGTAAAGTACAGAGTGGTTGCAACAGTAAAAAAGCTAAAGCAGCGTTTTTCTTCAATGTAAAATTGATTTCTTTTGTTTATAGAAACATCTTTCTTTGGAAGTCTGCATGCTTCAGTTTTTCTATGCTTATATTCAGAGGTAAGATAACTGATAGAAATCTCTCCTTACTGCATTAGCAACGCATAAAGGTCAGGGAATAGAGGAGACAAGCACCTGAATCCTTTCAAGAAGTTGCTATTTTTCCTTTTAAAACTAAAAGAACAAATGCTAGAAACATTGTCTATGGAAATATTTATACAAGTCAGTGGGTATGTTAATGAGCCAGCCAGGCAGATCCTGCAAACCTAAAGACCTAAGTGTATTAGAGATTCTGTGGCTACTGAAACAATGAATTGTAAGAAAATCATTTAAGAATAAATGAAATGCTGAATCCAACTCTTGAAACCATGCCTCTTGACACCGAATCCATTATTACTTTGATATGGGTGAACATGTAATCTAATCTGACTTTTTTTTAACGTTAGGAATGATGATAAAATATCTTTTTCTGGTATTCCAGTTTTATGTTCTCCTGAACAGAGGTCAGTTGAGCTTTGATAAATTCCTTACTGAAGACCTAAATCTTAATCCTCCCTTATAAGGCAGTTCCATATTAATCACCAAACTTGGCATCAATTTGTGATGTATGACTAACATTTATAAACTTAGGTTAGGTAATATATTTAAACTGATTGTCATTTAGAGCAAGGACTACCTAACATCTGAACTTAGATACATAGAGGTGTTATGGTTAAGGCCAGACTGAAACAGAGATAATCTTAACTTCTCTAGATGTGAGACCACTTGGTTCAGGACAGATTGATAACTCTCCCTTCGATGAGATAAAGACTCATAGGTGAAGAAAAGGAGCTAATATAAATGGAGAGAACAGGACTGAGAGCAAGTATGATGTCAGTAATTAAACTGAGACTTACTGCAATTGTATTTGGCTTCTGAGAGTCCATGTAATTAAAACTGGGATTTCTCTAGCAAAATTTCTGTACTAATAAGTCACACTGGATATTTTAAATGTGTTGGGTTTTTTTTAATTTAATATTAATAGAAAACAAGGCTTTTAGGAATTTTGTCCTATATAGTCTATACAAATTTAGGGAATGTTTCAGAGAAACTAGTAGGAAAATGTGTTAAAGGCTGTGGGAAAATATAAAGAAAATTAAAGTTTGCTGTGCTTCTCTCTATATATACACAACTCTATTTATCTTGCAGAATTCCAGTGCCCAATTTAGTGGATAGCTGGGCATCACTGTTGATACTTCTGAAAGACTCTATACAACTCAGTCTTCCAGCCCCAGGGCAGTTTCTTATACTTGGGTAAGCAATTTCGCTTAAAAATATTATTTTGAAGAACAGAATAATGTTCACTGACCTAATTGCTGAATAACAGATGTTTTGGGTGACCACACGATCACTGTCTTCTCATGGAATTCTCAAGGTATAGAACTAGACATATGGTATGAGGCCTGAAAAAAAGGGGAGGAGGCCGTAGGGAGGAAACAATGCATGTTTATACAAAATGTAAATGTACTAACATAAAACGTGTAATAGTAGTTACTTTAGGGATGAGTAGGATGGCTGATAGGGAACTTCATAGAGGAAAGTCATTTGAGTTCAGGGCCCTGAACATAAACAGGCTTCACCCCGGACCACCCCAATTAGAATCTGCTTTCTAGCAAGATCCCCAAGTGATTTGAGTGAGTGCACACTAAAGTGTGAAAAGGACTGAAAAGGACTGCTTAAGATATAAGGGCGGGGGAGGGAATAGAGTAAACTTTTCCCCAGCCTTTTTACATTACCTCAAACAGTCCAATGAGGTCTTCAGTGGCCAGCGACAGTCAACATATTCTCATATTGAATGGATATAAATTAACCAAGTCCAAAGAACTTTGACCTTTTGGTTGACTTCTGTAGTTCTGATGGGGATTTTATATGTGTAGGTGTGTGACTATATACACAGACTTAGCTTCGACCCTTATTTTCCTTATGGGAACTAGCAATTCTGATTTGGCAACCAATGGTCTAGAAAATTTTGAAGTGGAGAAGGAAGGTGAGGATCCTTCAGTGAGATGGTGTCAAGTTTTCTGGTAAATGCGGACATGTACTCTTGCTCTAGGAAGCAGAGAGGAGGTAGAGGAATCGTGGTGAGAGCTTGGTGAGAGCAGGTCAGGCTGAGGTAGCTGAGTAACACTAAGGTCCCAGCCCAGCCAAAGTGAGCCAGAGCCCCTGCCCAGGAATTTCAGGCTCATGATGATTCCCAGTCCCTCACACTACCTATTTTGAAAATTATCTAAATCAAAAAGCTGAAGGAGTTTTAGATGTTGAAGATGTAATGAGAAAAGAACAACTGACTCAATGTCTGCAATTCCTGGATCAAAAGTTCAGATAACTGGTGTGTATGAGTTTTAGTGATTGAGAAGATAAATATAAATCCTAGAAATCAAACAACGTACTCATGAAGATTTCTAATTCTTCTTTTCTAATCTCTAGTTCCAGCCCTCGTTCCTGTGACCTTGGGTACCGCATAAATCTCTCCAAGGCTATTTTCCTGTCTGTCAAGCAAAAATAATGGCACCTGCCCTACCTACCTAAGTTACTTTAAGGCTCAAAGAGGGACTATACGTACAGTTCTTTGAGTTACAGCAAATAACCCTGCTGCCTAATTTCATTAGAAATTAAAGCTATTTATTGTCACCTCTAGCTTCCCCATAGGAGACTCTCCTCACCTGCTTTTTCTTCCTTTCTCGTTTCTCAGAAAATAAGGGATCCTACCTCCTTCTCAAGTGTATATACTGAGATTGTTTAAGTAAAAAGTTGGACATTTCAGTTAGACTAGAAACTTAATTCCCTTTTTAAATTTCTGGTTATGTGTTTGTTTACTACCGACCATTCCACTGATGTTCTAAAAATTCTTAATTATAAAATAGAAATTGATATGAAGGTTGCTTTTCAATATAACCTCACATGTTAGTTTGGAAATAATTATGCATATAATTTATCTTAACAAAAGATAAGTGTCAGAGTAAATATTGAGTGGAATTTTAGCAAATAACAGAAGTTGACATTTTTTTTCATTCATGAAGTATTTTTAATCTGTTATACACACACAGGGTAAGAAACCATTTCTGTTACAATTTAAAATTGCTGGGTTTTGTTTTTTGTTTTTTGTTTTTTTACTTTTTTGTTGATACACAAAACAAACAGAAAAATATACAAATAATTAGTACACTACCCCACAAGTTATTAGAGTGAACATATCAACTATATAATCAAGTCTAAAATAAGAAATAAAACACCATGTGTCTCCTCAGGTGCCCTCCTCATTACTGTCCTTTTCCTTCTCCCCAAAGATAACCACTATTCTGGCTTCTAACACCGCAGATAAATTTTGCCCTTTTTTTGAACTATAAGTATATGTAAATATTTTATTTTGTGTCTGCTTCTTTCACACAACTTATGTTTATAAGATTCATCCATGTAATTTCATGTAGCTATAATTTATTGTTTCATTGCTCTTCGGTATCACTGTATGATTATGCTACAAATTCCCTTCTGTTGCTGGACTTTGGGGTTCTTTCCAGTTTGGTATTTTTATGAATAAGTTGTCAGGAACATCCTTTACATGTGTTTTTGTGCATATGTTTATTCCTTTCAACAGAGTCATAGGATACTCATATATTCATTAAACACATAAAATAGAAGTTGAGGCCACAAAGCCACTTGGTCACTGGGACAAATCAGATTGCATCATTTCCTTTACACTGATATTTCCTGTTTTTTTTTTTTTTTCTTTTGGCCCTTTTAGGGTTCTGAATGAGTTTATTATGAAAAACCCTAGTTTGGAAAATAAAAAAGACCAAAGAGACCTTCAGGTAAGGCATTCTGAATTGAGGGCCGTTGCCAAAATTCTGTGTCTCGGTGCCCTCAGCTCTAAAAAGATAAGGTTAAATAAGATCATCTCTGAAGTTATAAGAGCACATGTGTGCACGCAGACACACACATATACATAGAGTGGTTTTTTTTCCTTTTTTCTTTAGGACGTGACTCATAAAATAGTGGATGCAATTGGTGCCATTGCTGGTTCTTCTTTGGAACAGACAACATGGCTGCGACGAAATCTTGAAGTTAAGCCTTCTCCCAAAATAATGGTGGATGGAACCAATTTGGAATCTGATGTTGAAGGTATTGATCTCAAACATTGGGGTTCATATTTATAGGCACCTGTTTACTACGAAATCCTGGCAACTCGCACTGTAAGCACCATAAGACCATCCCTTTCTCATGTTAGCAGGTAGCTTTTTTTACGGGGAAAAGGTGTAACTGTAACTTTACCTGTCTTTTCTCTTATTTAGATATGTTATCACCTGCAATGGAAACTTCAAACATAACTCCTTCTGTATATAGTGTCCATGCATTGACATTACTTTCTGAGGTAAATATCAAGTTTTTTCACACGAACTTCCAAGAAAACAATGTCATAATTCAGTAATAGCAGGTAATTCTGCCAGAGGAGTTTTAAATTTGAAAAACCATTTTGTACTTCTAGAGATCACTATAAAGAATAAAGTTTTGACTTTGTATTCAGACTATTTAGTTTGTTAAATATTAGCGATAGCTTTAGATATTGCTTCCTTCCCCATGCACTATTTTTTTAAGTATGATTTTTAAAAAGAAAAGTGCTTTTGTATCACAGTATGGTCAGGAGGGCTAGAGGTGGTATAATGATGCTTAATGATGCTTGCCACTCTGAAATAATTTACAGTTTACCAAATATTTTTAGATCTATCCTCTGACATGCTCTTTTTTTATATCCTGTTATATAGTCTTGTAGGTCACTTTTGTTTCCGCTTTTCAGTTGTGGATACGAAGCCTCATAAAGATTAGAACAATATGACTGAGGCCAAAGAACTATTAATTGATAGAGTTGGGACTTAAAACAGCTCGGTTCATTTGGTTAGTTTATTTCAAGCCCTCTTTTAACTGTCAAAGAGAATACTGAGTGTCTAGTCTTTAATTCACTGTTTAATCACTGTCACATTAGAAGGTTCTTGATCTCTCTTTTTCCATACTTCCCTATCTCAGTTGGAAATAGTAAAAATTTGCTCATACTCCTATCCTATAATTATAGTGGGCAAAAAAACAAAGAGTGACAGAAACCATTCATATAAAAATGGCTTAGATCTGATTTTAGATTTTTATAATTTTAAGGTATTCTAGGTATTCGACTTACAGACTGAAACCCACCTCCAAATGCTGTCAGTTTTAGCTGCTAGATTATACTTCATTTCTTATGTTTTTTAGGTTTTGGCTCATCTTTTGGATATGGTTTTCTATAGTGATGAAAAGGAACGGGTTATTCCTTTACTTGTAAATATTATGCATTATGTTGTGCCCTACCTCCGAAATCACAGGTACTCTTATTAAAGTAGATTTCTTAATTCAAAGCCTATTAGAAACAAATTGTGTTCCTTTATTGCCATTTTTGGAATTACCACAAAATGACATTATTTTTGCTTTGAATTGTAATGATTTTTAAAGAAAAACATTATTTCTGTTATGGGGCCTTCATTTCATATCACCGTTTTAGGTGAATGTGAACATACATGAATCACATGATTCAAGTTAGACCGTATCAGTTAAAATGGTTCTGGTTCTCCTTCCTCCTAGTGCACATAATGCCCCTAGTTACCGGGCCTGTGTCCAGCTGCTTAGCAGTCTTAGCGGGTATCAGTACACACGGAGAGCTTGGAAAAAAGAAGCGTTTGACCTCTTTATGGATCCCAGTTTCTTTCAGATGGATGCCTCTTGTGTTAATCAGTAAGTCGTGGTCTTGCTTTCATTCACTGTGATAATGCATCTCACTGAAACCAACGACTATCCTGCAAAGTAGAACACTGTGTTTTTAACGGTAGCAGCAACAAAATCTTAATTATGTATCGTAATCCTTGTTTCTTTCAGTTGGAGAGCAATTATGGACAATCTGATGACACATGATAAAACAACATTTAGAGATTTAATGAGTGAGTATTATGGGATGACAACCTAAGCAGTGTATTTCCTGATCATGACCCATTCTTATTGTTTACCTTTTTCTTTAGAAACTATTGAATTAGCTCTTTGTCAAGTTATACTTAATATCCTATAGGGATGGAATGTTAAAATTGAAAGAGGATGGGATGCTTGGGTGGCTCAGTCAGTTAAAGGGTCTGACTTTGGTTCAGGTCATGATCCCGGGTGAGTCAGTCTCCCCACTCAGCGGGAGTCTGCTGCTCCCTCGCCCTTTGCCCCTCCCCCTCCTCACGCTCTCTCGCTCGCTCACTTGCTCTCTCAAATAAAATCTTTTTTTAAAAATGTAAAGAGGACAACAGGTGATAAATAATCAGTAGAACTGTTTGGTCGTGTCTAATTTGTGTTTAAATTGTTCCCCCAGCACACAGCATGGCACTTGCCACATCGTGAGCACTCCATGAGAAATGATTAAATGAATGAAAGACTGACAGGTGGGGGGGGCAGGGAAGGGCTGACAGCTGGGTTCAGCCTGTCAGACAAGTCACTAAATGCTGGGCCTCTGTTTATCTCCTCTGAAGGAAGAAAGAGAAGGACCGAGAAGATCAGAATCACTCTACCCGCCTTCTACTCTGTCTTGATTGGTTTTATATAGTAGGGTTCCTATAGTATTTCATCTGAAAAAAGGGTTTTCCTTTTTTTTTTAAATTAATTTATTTTAAGTAATCTCTACATCCAACATGGGGCTCAAACTCACCATCCTGAGATCAGGAGTCACGAGCTCTTCCGACTGAGCCAACCAGGGGCCCTGGGGTTGGTTTGTTTTGTTTTGTTTTGTTTTTTAAAGTATAAAGTTACTAAACTAATGACTAAATAGCACTAAAGCAGGATAAGTCTGATGATTTCATATAAGTTCTTGAACAAAAACTGTAGTTTCCCATCTGGAAAAGGGGCAGCATATTCTCTGTCCTCTGATCACACAGGGTTGTTTTAAGGTTCAAATTCATCTGTTCAACAAATACTTATTACAAGACAAAAATGGGCCAGGCCATTATGCTAGCCTTAATCAAATAAATAAGATTATTTCAGGGAGTCAATAGTTATGAAGAAAGTAGGGTGATATGATAGATTTTAAGTAACACCTAAAGAGCTGACAGGTGAGGTGAAACTGAACAAGCCAACCCTGGGAGGGCCTAGGGACAAAGCATTCCATGCAGGGAACAAAAATTACAAAGGGCAGGCCAGATATTATTTTTAAAGCAATGAGGCATTAGGCAGATGGCATGAAATGTGAAAGGGTTTTATAAAATGGCATTGTTGGTGTTCGGGATTTTCTAAATCTTCCTTTCTCCACATTCACAATTGCTCCCCTATGCTGGGTCTGTTTGCCAGCCCTTCTGCCCCAGAAAAGAGCCGGGAATCCTCTACCCCAAGCTCCTCCCACCCTTGGAAGTCATAGGGTGTCTCACCATTTTTAAAAACATGACAGAATGATCTTTTTTCAGATGATTGCGTGAGTGTATCACAGCCTCTCGCTTGCGTTCTTCTTTCAGCTCGTGTAGCTGTGGCTCAGAGCAGTTCCCTTAATCTCTTTGCAAACCGAGATGTGGAGCTAGAGCAGAGAGCCATGCTTCTCAAAAGATTAGCATTTGCTATTTTTAGCAGTGAAATTGACCAGTACCAGAAATATCTTCCAGATATACAAGGTAAATAGTGAAAACCTATTTTCTCTGTCTTCCAAACTGTTTTTTTGTTCCTTAGGAACTACTTTCCTTAAGCTATAAGTTGGGGTGAAATATACCAAGTGTAGGTGGATGGAGAATGTTGTAGAAACAGAAATCTGTTCTGCAGAATCAACAAAGATTACCATCACGTAAAAAAAATATCAAGCACTGAATTTGTAGTGTTTTCCTAAATATGGTCACTACTTATTGTTTGGTTTGAGTTTCCTGAAGAATTCATACTTAAAGATGAGGCATAAGACTATTTTGCTGCAGGCAGGCATGTTAGTGGGATTTTTTTTTTATTGTGGATAGGGGGCTGTTTTATTTTTAAGGAGAACTAAAATAAAGGCAGAGCCGAGACATTTTGGCCAGAAGTAACATTTGAGATCTGTCGTTTGTATGGGGGATTGCATAAGGTTTTTGATAAGCTTTACCAAATGGGTTTAGATGAACTTGGCCTGGGGTAGAATGGTTCCATACCCAAGTTCGTGTACTTAGGCAGCCACCAGCTTCAACAGCCACCATTGGGGACTGGGCTGGGAAGGACAGTTGTCATCTCTTGAGTGAGATCATTTCTCTCAGAAGATAAATGGCTCCGTCTTTCCTAACTCTTTCTACCGAGTGTCTGATATGCAACATTGCACACTATTTATATTTATCATGTGATTTTATTTTTAAAGCTGACCAAAATCAGTGCTACTCAAAAGTGTGGTCTCTGGACCAGTACCAGGCTGTTATCCCGTCCATGATAAGTACAGAAATTTAGAGTAAGCATTTTAAACTTACTTATATAAATTTGACAGAATCTGTTGAATCTAATAAGAAAATGGCATCTGTACTTTATATCTTCCTTTGACTTTTTTTCTAGTAATTCATTTTTATTTTATTTTATGAAAGTAACAATCTGCAACAGTTTGGAAATTTATTTTTTAAATTGGTCCTTCACCAGATAGTTTGAGAAGTAGTAGGCTAGCTTATATGGAAAAGCTTACATGAAAATGATCGTCATTATTAACCTATTGAAAATACACTGCATGTCTTTCAGAGAGATTGGTTGAGAGTCTCCGTTTGCCCCAGGTGCCAACTCTTCACTCGCAAGTGTTCCTGTTTTTCAGAGTGTTACTTTTAAGAATGTCTCCACAACATCTTACCTCACTCTGGCCTACCATGATTACAGAACTTGTGAGTTAATTTTAATCCTCAGGTTAAAACAGTGTGATTAGCATCAGCAGGCTTACTGGATAAAAACTAATCTTGGAAAAGAACCGAACTCTCGTTAAGCTTGTTACTGACAATTTTTACAGTTGAAAACGGTAAAACTAGTCAGATTCCATTTCCACAGAGCTGAAACTTCCTTGGAAATCGTTACCCTGTCTGATCTGGTTTCATGTATTCTCTTCTACACCAGATTTTTGGTCATGGCTTCCAGGCCTGTTTGCAGGCCGCTGTAGCGGTGCCTCTGGAGGGCTGAGAGCTGGCTTCGCTGGGTTACCTGCCATGAGGCATGTGCTCACTCTGGAAGGGCAGCACTTACCCGAGCTAAGCTTCCTTTACGGAGACTTTCATAGATTTTGTAATCTCCCAAACAGTCAGCCTTCCTGAGTCCCACCACACCCATCCGTTCTCCTCCCTGGATCATACTGTCGCCCTCAACCGAGTGATTTGGGGAGCTGGGGAAGAGGACATGAGTGAAGAAAGGGAAGTGAATCAACTCCGAAAACCCAAGCCCTTATAATCCTCACAAAGACATTGGCTTTACTATTTTTTTTAAGTAACTATAACCATGTTCCATCATCACCAGACAAAAGCCTGGCTTCATCCCAGCTCGGTCAATAGGAAGGCTCTGTGCTAACTTTGCAGTTTAACTTTCAGAAACTAGATAGGGTTTAATTTGATCGGACCCTAAAATTTATTTTTTTGTTTAATGAAAATATATCCTAAAGAGAACTTGAAAGAAACATTAAATATCAAGTTTAAATATTTAACATGAATTTCACGGTCTTCAGGTACAGGTATTTTTACTGATGGAGCAGGAACTCACTGCTGATGAAGATATTTCACGGTAATATGTATTAACATTTCCATATTTTGTCAGTGTTCAGTATCTAAAGTCATCCAGAATGTTACAACTAGGAGAGTATAGATACTGTTTTATATGAATACTTTGTATATTCATCTGTTATTTCCTAAATGATCATATTTGGATATAATATAGTATCATTTATTCCTTAACCATTTTAGACTAAACTCTCAACACGCATGGCCTTTGTCTTTGAGACAAATTTAGTTTAAAACAATATTATTTCAGCTCCTGAACTGTGTTGGTTTTGGTAGGTCACATGTTGTCCCTGAAACATCAGCAAAACCTATTATGTCAGGTAACCTGTAAATAAGGTATCCGTATATCCAGATCTTCCAGCATGATCTCAGTGTACTACACTGTATTATTTTTAGTACAGGCAATGTACTAATATTGACTAAATATAATTTTTTATATGTAGGAACTTTTGTATAAGTAAGTTTATAAATTGAAAAGTTTCCTTTAACACCATATGTCTTGAATATACTTTATTCTTCAGTGCTAGGTTTATTTAAAAAAAAGCATTCCCCAGTCCTAATAACAATTTTTATAGAAAGACCTCCCCCCCTAATCTTTACAGAGAGACATCGAGTAATAGGGAGGTCTTTTGGTTTTACAGCTTGTATTTTTATATTTCTTGAGTGTAACTTAAGTTATCCTGTACTATTTTTACATTTTCAACATAAGTGAACTTTTTAGGGCACCTGGGTGGCTCAGTCACTTAAGCCCCTGACTCTTGATTTTGGCTCAGGTCATGATCTCAAGGTCCTGAGATCGAGCCCCACATTGGAGTCTGCACTGGGCTTGGAGGCTGCTTGAGATTCTCTTTGCCTCTCCCTCTGCCCCTCCTCTGCTCACTCTCTCACCCTGCCTTAAAAAGGGGGGGAGGGGAAGTTTTTATTGGAAAACGGCAAAATTAATTTAGTCATGACCTTGCTCAGCAGTTACTGGTACACGTACCGGAATGAGAACTCTTAGCTGGCACTTGGGAATCACCTGTTAGGAAATGGGTGCAACTGCTGACATCACTGTCTGCTGCTTACAGGACTTCAGGCCCCTCTGTGGCTGGTCTGGAGACAACCTACACAGGAGGTAATGGCTTTTCTACTTCATACAACAGCCAGCGGTGGTTAAACCTCTATCTGTCTGCTTGCAAATTTTTGGATTTGGCTCTGGCATTGCCCTCCGAAAATCTTCCTCAGTTTCAGATGTAAGTAAAAGCAAGGATATTAAATGGATATTTTTGAAAATGCATTTGCTTTGGTAACTGACATCTAGGACTAATTTAAAAGTTTTTTGTGTAAGTTGAAATATTTGGGGGGGAGTTGTGCAAGAGTTACTGGAAGTAAATGGTTGCTGTGGATAAATTAACACCATTTAGTTAACAAATTGAATACCTACTGTATGTGAGGCAGTGGGATGTGTGACTCAGCAGCTTCCAGTCCAGTTGAACGCATGCTGGGTGTTCTGATAGCTGACATGCAGGAGGCTATTGAGATCACACAACAGAGACTCCCTCCTAGCTTTAGGCGCCAGTGCAGATTTATACTGACATGGTGAAGAACAAGGGGGACACACGTGGAGTCTGGGGGGTTGGAATGGACCTGGTTTGTGTGAAATGCTGAGGAATCAATATTGTAGGAGCAGAATGTTGTGAGAAGAGGCTGGAAAGGGGCTGAATAACGTAAGGCCTTGTGAGCTGTATTAGAGTATTCGACTTTAACCTAGGGACAGCGGGAACCCATTGAATCATAATAAGGAACGAAGTGATGTTACCAGGCTTGCATTTTAAGAGTTTTACTTTGGCTGCATAGTTTGGACAGAGGACTGGAGATGGGCAAGCCTGGAATCAAGGAGGCTTTCATTTCAGATGATAGTGAACTGAACTGGAGAGATGATAGCAGAGGGGACTAAGGAGAAACTTAATAGAAGTAAATTCTCATAAGTGTTCAAAAATCTTTCATTATGGCTTTTCATATTTAAATTTTTTAATAGGCAAACTAAGATTGTTTTATCAAACATAGCTAACTTGAGAATTTAGCCATATGATTAAATATGTTTTTAGATATAATGTTTTATTTTTCTTCTGGAATGGAGTATCAGTAGGAAAAAGGGTAAGCTACCAGAATCTGCTTTCTATACCAGACATGCTTAAGTCTCTAAAAAGTGCTGTTTCACAAGCTTACTTTTCATTAATGGTAAGAACTAGAAATTCTTTATAGATTATTTCTAGTTCCTTTTTTCCTTCCATTTGAAAAGTACACCTACTTCTTAATAAATTTGAAGAGTCGTGTATCTTTAAACTGATGTTATTCCTGAAGAAATTCAGAAAGGGACCCTAAGCAGAATTGTCAGAAAGTGGCCAGAATTAATTTAGGAGGCTTATCGTCACAAAAGTGATAGAACTACAGTCTTCGGTGCTCTAGGAAGAACATTAAGTAGTATGCTCATGGTACTGATTTTTGGCTTCCGTGATCAGAACCAAAATGAGTTCATCCTGTTTACTTGTCAGGACAGCCTTACTAAAGAAAAGGGATGGAATAGGCTGTAATACTAAAAAAAAAAAAAAAAAAAAAACTAATTTTTTTTTTAAAACTACCGTTTTTAAAAATCTATAAAGTAGTAGAAGATGACATGGAGAATTTAATCTTGAAAGAATAATATCTTTCTAAACATGATATATATTTCAAAAGTTAAAGATATTTAATAACCATAAAAAACCTAAAAGGTTTCTGTGTGACCAAAAACTACCATGAAGTGGAAGAGGCAGCAATGAGTTGGGGAAAGATATTTGTGAACTTGCTTAATATGTAAAAATCAGTAACCCAGTAGGAAAATGAGCCACTGACAGTTAACAAATGGTTTATAGAAAAGAAATGGCCTATAAACATGGAAAAGCCATACTCAGAAGTTCCACTTATAAGTAACTATCATAATGGTAAAGATCTAAAAGTATATTTCTTTGTAACCTTAACAGAAGCATTATTCTAGTTGCAAGCATACACAGATATCATCCAGTAATTCTCCAAGGAAGTTATATTTACCAAAATTCAAGATACACTTTAAGCCAGTGATTCTGTTTCCAAGAACTTACCCTATGGCTGTACTGTCAGATGAGTACAAAAGTCAGCATTATGTGAGGGTAGCCATTGTGGCATTATTTGTAATAGCAAGAAATGGGACAATCTAGGACAGGTTAATTCAGTTCATTCCAACACTGGAGTACTGTGTAGTTGTTAAAGAGAATGGGGTTTTTATAGGACATTATCTCCAAGATATCTAATTAAATCAGAACAAGCAATAGTCATGCTTTTTTAACTTCATTAAAAAGGAGGAGGTTGGTTGTATGCAGATGTGCCCTATTCATGAACTCTGGATGGACACACAGGAAGCGTGATATTGATGGATCCTGTGGTGGGAGGGAGGGAGACCACTTTTCTTTAGTATGTCCTTTTATACTGTTTGAACTTTTCCCATAGATATTAATTTCACTTATTGAAGACGAAAATAAAAATACAAGGGAGGTATGAAAGAAGTCTTAATTGTTTTATTTCTTTGCCTCCTTGTGTGTGTGGGATCATCTGGCCAAGTACATGGTAGAGATTTTGCCCATTAACAGATGAGGATGGAATCATTTCAGTTACTTTGTGCTCCTGACAAAAAATGAACACTTTGCTTATTTAGTGTATACAGCCCTATGAGGTAGTTAATAGTATCTTTATTTCATGGGGAAGAAAAGGGTCAGGTGAAGAATCCTGTCTTGGGTGACAGGGCTGCAAGCAGCACAGCTGCCACTGGAATCTGTTGAAGTGGTGGGGTCGTGGTCTTTCCACTGCACTCATGTAGCCTTGTCTTACATGGCACATCTTGTCTTAGCAGCGTTGAAATTCTTCTATACGTAGGTACCGATGGGCCTTTATTCCAGAAGCCTCAGATGACTCTGGTTTGGAAGTCAGAAGGCAGGGCATACACCAACGAGAATTTAAACCTTATGTGGTTCGACTAGCAAAACTTCTTCGGAAAAGGGCAAAGGTATTGCATTCTTTTTCTTTTTAAGTATAAGAAGAAAAAATTTGTAAAGTGTACTTATATCCTGTCTTATGTACTTTATATCTTTCAGTATGCATCAGGCTAGAGATCTTTGCCCCAGAAAATAATGAATTTGGCATGCTCATCAGTGAGCCTTTGTTCCAAATCTTTTGTCTTTTTTTTTTTTAATTAAAAAATTTTCAGGGATACCTGGCTGACTCAGTTGAGCATCCAAGCCTTGATCTTGGGTCATGAGTTTGAGCCCCATGTTGGGTGTAGAGATTACTTACAAAACAAATAAAACAAGACAAAATCTTTAAGTTTTTTTATTTTTTTCAAAAATGTAAAGTTTGGGGATGTGCTTTTGGGGTTTGCAGTATGTGCTTTGAGTGCTCAGAAATTTTCCAGTCTTCTGGGTCCCCTAATCAGGCAGCCACCCCTAAAACTAACCCACATTCTGCAAACAATGGGATGGAGGAAAGTGATTAAAGAGGAGGTTGTGCTTGAAGGATCTGAGGAACTTGATTTTAAAATTCTTCAGGAACTAAGTAAAAGGGCAGAGATGAAGATGAAAGTTGGATCCAGAGTTTAGGGATAGGACTTGGGTACTTCTCACTTTGATATTACAGGGTTTGAAAAAATAATTGTGATGATAAATCCAGAAGCCGTGCACTTTCTGTCATCCCTACATCTCATTAGTATTGACCATTTTTATAAGACCCCTCTCTGGACCAAAGGGATAAACAAGACAGCCTTTTGCCAAAAACGTGTCCCCCAGAATAAGAAAACAGTTTTGATTAGAAAGCATTTTCTACACTTTAAACAAGGTCTTCATGGCCAAACATACATTTGTAATTGGAACAAAGGCTATGAGTTCTCCTCTTTCCTTCCACAGGACAAGGAGGAGGACTTTAAGACAGTGATTTTGGAGGGATTGGAGATGGCCAAGCATCAGGTGAGGGTGGCTTTTTGATGCTTGTGATGTGGCAGCAAAAGTTGCCACATCTGGACCAAATATTGAGACACAAACCCAGGTCTGGATCTCAACAAGTACAAGAGAGGTAAACAGGAAGGAAGTCTGTCTTCAAGTGTAGACTGGTGAAGTGAAAGGAGAAATCATTTTTATGGAAACATGTCTGAGTTTTTAATTTTATTATTGAGGAGGTGTTATAGTTCTGATGAAGAGCAGAACACCAAAACAGGGGCACTCTTTATCGGTCAAGAGCTTAGTAGTAAAAGTCCCTCTCTTACAGGTACATCTTGGCAAGAATATAAACAAAAGATTACACCTCAGTTACATTTGTAAACTAGTTGTATGGAGGGTTCAAGCATATTATGCCTTTTCCCTCAGGATAAATTCATGTTTACTCTTGAATTACTATTGGATTGCAGTTTAATTTCGGGGACTGGAAAGGTGGTATGGTCAGCCAACCGAACGGTAGCCAGTGATGGGAAAGTCGGTCCCGGGACTGTCATTAAAGCCAGTGTTCTAGTTAAGCAAAAGGAAGAGGTTTTCTATAGCCTGTATTTTAGATTGGAGGTTAAAGAATTGCTGGGTTTTTTTTCTTTTTTTCTGGCTCTAAAGAACTGGATGATCTTTTTTTGTTTGCTATTTTAACTTCAATCTATTTTCCTTTCTCAGGATTTCATTTTTAAATAAGCAAACAAAGCTTGTGATCACACATGATAAGCTGGATTTTGCATCTGCTTTCTCCACTAGGAAACTAGTGTTACTAAAACTTAGTGAAAGAAACATCTGATCTGAGAAGGCAAACTCCATTTGTTAACCAATAGGACAGACTGTAGTAGTTTTGCTTTTTAAGTCCCCCTTGATGATTTTTTTTTCCCATTTTCTATCTAGTCCATGTCTGTTTTCATTCTCTCCACTGTTTTTATATCTGTGATTCTGCCCAAACTCAGACATCTCCAGTTCTCTTGTAACTTTCCTTAGATAGACTGATGTCTACATCTTTGTATAATCTAGTTGGCCTTTGAAACCAGCCTCTTCGTACACAAATTATTTTAATTGCATTTACATTTAGTTGACAGTTTTCACCTACATTCTCGTTTGACTTCTCTGCTGGAAAATAGATTGTTTCCCCACTTTTTTAAAATGAGGAACCTTTCTGTATCTTGCCCAAGGATGTCCCCCAGTGAGTAAATAGAGCCGTGACACCCACCCTGTTATTTCGACCCCAGGTCCAGCTTTCCTCCCTATGTTGTTTAACACAAGAAGCAGATGGCAGGGTCTCTCCTGAGTGCTCCTTTCCTTTCTCTCGTACTCAGTTATTCACTTGGAAGCCTGCTACCATGTTGTGGCAAGTTTAAGCCATTTGGCTAGAAGGGAACTACCTGATTTACTAGTGGTGACGTGGAGAAGACTGCAGTCTCTTCTTAACCTTCTTCTGTGGTCACTTGTCCTGGGTCACCTTAGTGGGAGTCCAGAAATCTGGGAGCTTTTTGAGTATATGCAAAGCACAACATAAACTGTTAATATTTGACTCTCCCTCTCCAAAACCAATTCTGCTAATGAGCGTACTTACGCACTCCAGTTGGAAAACGTGACTACGGCATTGGACCCATCTACCCACACTTTGTAACTGGCATGAAGAGGCTTCAGTTAGAAGCAGGAGTTTAATCAAGTCTGGAATGGAGACTTACTGTCATCATTTGTATTTGTTAACTGTTGCTGATGTTTATACCCTTTGAAATGTTCTCATGGACTGTATTCATCTGTATAACAATCTCCTTGTGTTTTCTACAGAAGAATCCGGAGGAAGACAACTCAGGGAGAACGTTGGGTTGGGAGCCGGGGCACTTGCTGCTCACCATCTGCGCCGTGCGCAGTATCGAGCAGCTCCTGCCGTTCTTCAATGTGCTCAGCCAAGTCTTCAACAGCAAAGTCACCAGCCGATGTGCAGGACACTCAGGGAGCCCCATCCTCTACTCAAACACCTTCCCTAACAAGGACATGAAACTGGAAAACCACAAACCATTTTCCAGCAAAGCCAGGCAAAAAATAGAAGAGATGGTAGAAAAAGATTTTCTGGAAGGGGTGATAAAAACTTGAGGCATTACAAGTGGTTCCATTTAACTAGATGTAAATGTAATTATTTAAAACAAACATTGCTCCGAGTTGTATAGTTTTTTTTTCTTTTTTGTATGTAACAAAACACATTTCAGGTTGTATTTAATTTAAATATTTGTAAATAAGAGCAAATGTCTGAATGTGGCCTGAATCAAGTTTAAATATTGTTGGCTCATATTGATTATGGTGCCTGAGAGAGATCTATATACATCTATAGTCCATTGTTTTACTGTCCTGAATTGTCTTAAACCTGCAAAATACACACTGCACATTTTTTGCTATTGGTTTCAGGCTTTGTTTAATTTAGATTTGTTGGGATCTTCTTTCTATTACCACATTCTAGTATCAGAATGGCGTCACCTTTCTGTCGGAGGCATGGTAAGGTATGACCATTAGTTTTCTCCCGCATGCCTTCACTAAGAGGAGTAAAGAATAACTGGAGCCTGGGCCATGCATCCTCCTAAATGTAGCATGAGCATTTCAACCTCTGTACAGAGTAGAGATGCACAGTCTCCATCTCACACCTCTGAATTCCTGGTGATGTTCCTTGAAGAGGTAAGTCATTTAAGAATCATTCTAAAAATTGTTTGTATAAAAGTCTTCTCCACCCTCCCCATCCGTATCAACAATGGTGAATCCTGTAAAACAGCAAGTGTGGCTAGGTAACGGCGATGGAAAAAGACACTCCAAGGAGCTGATAATAAGGTTTACTTTTCCAGCAGCCCTCATGAATTTTCCCTGCATGTATTAGAAAGTTAATGACTGAATCACATAGTGAAGCCCAGGTACTTTACATTAGTGAGACTGAAATTCGGTAAGTTTTGCTTTTTAAAAACTAAATTTAACAAGTATAAGGCTTACCTACTTCTAAACAATTACTTATGGTAGTGTTTAAGAAAAACAATCTGTTCTAGAAGCAATCTAGTAAGATGCACTGTAAACATTTTGATTACAAATGTGTTTGAACCTGTCACCATAATGGCAGTACTATTTTGTAAAAAACTTTTTAAAAACCCAGTTTCTCATGAACATAAAAAATTGTCTTCAGAAACCTGGTTGGGGTGTTTCTCCAACTCCTCCAGCCAGCTGAAATACTGCCAAGCTCACTGCATGAGCAAGGCTATCCGCATTTTCCTGCAAATTACATGAAAGGAGATTAGATGAGAACTAGCATCAACTCTGAGGGAAGGGGAAGGAGCTTCTTGATTTTATTTCAACGTATCAAATGAAAAATTTTCTTTTTTTCAATCTTTCAGTAACAAATTCCAAGACTCTGAGAAGAATTTGAGTTTTCCATTTATTTAAGGCAGGTGAGTCCTTAACTGATTTTACAATCTAATTTGATTATTCCCAAACTCTGAATAATTCAATAAAACCTACTCCTTAAAAGCAAGGCCACAACTGGCCTAAGAGTAAGTAACCGTTCAGGTCCCAGATGGCCTCTCCCCGTCCACCAGGGATTTTTATTCCCTATATTCTGGGATGGCCTAAGCTTCTGCCAAAAAGCTGCCAGCTCCCTTATAAAATGCCTCCTTCTGACTGCCTGTTATCAGGGTTTAAGATGATGGTGTGTGAAGAGGGCAAATTTAAAAGTCCAGACCATGAGGTCTTTACCTTATCAGGAGAATAGCAGCAGAGGGCAAGGCTGTCTAAAGGAAATTACTTTAAAAAACAAAAGTCCAGAGACAAAGGGGTGCCTGGGTGGCTCAACCAGTTGAGCATCTGACTCTTGGTTTCCGCTCAGGTCATGATCTTGGGGTCCTGAGATCGAGCCCCACATCCAGCTCCGTGCGGAGTCTGCTTGGCTTTCACCCTCTGCTCCTCTCCCCCCGCCCACTTGTGCACACTGTCTGTCTCTCTCAAATAAACAAAGTCCAGAGACAAAGATGAATTTCAATCAGCATGGCTGATGGTACCAGTTAATTTAAACATGGACCGCAAAGCTGATTGTTTTCATAAAGCAGCAGGATTATGTTTTTAAAGGAGGGGAAAAAAGGATAATCCACTTCAGGCCACATAAGGCAAACCAAGTCTCTATTTGTTATTCATACCATAGCTAGAAATAGGGCAGTTTCAGGAAGTCTGTAGTAAATCAAAAGAAAAATATTTGGGGAAATAAACTAAGTGCATCTAATTTTGTTCAACTACTGATGAAAATAATTTTGTATTATTAATATGAACCTAAAAATCTGCATAAACAAATCTGACATTAAACCCTTAATTATCAGTGAGACTGCAACACTATTAAAATAGTTTTTCTCTCCTGCCACCAACCCCACTACCCATGTTGTCAGACTCTCACTGCACATTTTTTCAATAGCACTGCCCCAGCTTACCTGCGAGTCCGCTTCTGCATATACTCGGACTATATCTTCCGTACCAGAAGGCCGGACAAAAGCTCGGGAAAGCTTGTACTTCTTCACCAGGTCATTGATGGCCTCCTGTAGTCCCGGAGGTGTAACTACTTGTCTTTCAGCATCAGTGGTGCTAATGACTTGCCTGTCTGCAACCTATGCAAAACATTTTGTATTTGTCACTATTACACTTCCTTTCAGAAGCCTACCTCTTCAACGTAATTCCTACCGAAAGACTGTGGCCATTTCAATAGTAACAGACCTACATTTCAGCTTATTGTACCCCCAAGTGCAACACTGTCAGACAGTAAGGTACCAAAATAAGCACAGAATACAACTGCACTAAAATTTTATGGGGCGCCTGTGACTCTTGGTCTCAGCTTGGGTCATGATCTCAGGGTTGTGAGATCCAGCCCCGCATCATGCTCTGCGTGGAGTTGGCTTGAGATTCTCTCTCTCTCTCCCTCCACCCACTCACGAGCTCACACTTCTAATAAAATGTTTTAAAAATTTTTACGATTTTTATTTCTGACAAAATCAAGGTTAATTTCAGTTGTACAGCTTCTTTCTTCAATATCTAAAGAATACCTCAAGCAAAAAAGATACCATTTCCACACTGTCTTATAGTTACCACTAAAATAGCCAGTAAGTACTGTAGGCCTTAAGTCACTGATCAAATAACCCTAAGTATTTTTATAAAGTGGAAAGTGGCAACCTGTTATGTAAGAGGGTCATGATAAAAATTGCCTAAATATGCCAAAAACTAATCTGAACAATCAGTAGCCATTTGTGTGAACTCGGGCCTTACTACCTGTTAATTATCTTTCACAAATGTGTACAATGGCGTATAGGTATCAACATTTCTATGAAATGCCTTTAAAAAAAATTATCTCCTACTTTGCAGCATCTAGCCCCAGGAAAGTACTATATGAACCAAGAATCACGCAAAGGGAATATTTTCACTCAAAATGATAGGCTATCAGGATTGCTTCAAAATAACATGGGGGATATGGTGAAGGACAATAGCTGAAATCTGTTGAAGCTGAGTTTTGTTCTCCCCACACTTCTGTGTTTTAAACTTTCCATAATAAAATCTTCATTATAAATATGTATCACCTTTTCTTTAAAGTTTGTAAAGTGAATACTTCTCAAACAATTGAATGGTTATGCCATAATTTTTAAGATGTGACAAAACACAGATGATATAAGGCATTTTCTGTGCAGTATACGTACATAATGAACTATGACACAAAGGAACTACTTTCACATAGAGATTGGAGATAATACATTTTAATTTTCAGAAAAGTAGTTTTTAAAATCTCGCTCCCACCTTAACTTTGAGCTGTCTGTTTGGGAGATCTGTATAAAGAGCATCCCACTGCTGTACAGTCAGGCCCTTCAGAATCAAGATTGCCTCAATCACCAGCATGTCAGAAATAGCATCACCAGCTGCCTACGAGACACAATGGAAGAAAGTACTTTAATGCCAGCAAAGCTTGGATAAGAATGCTCTTGTCTTAGAAAACCAATCACAGTATCCTGTGCTTCCTCCCTGCCCCCACACGGGATTATTAAACTGGAGTGGATGGAGAAATAAGGGAATGGAAGACCATAATGAGTTAAACAAAGAACACTGAAACTAGCTCTTGAGAAACTTGCCTCTAATCTTCCTCATTATAAATTAGACTGGATAACTCTTAAGGTTCCAGCATTAACATTCTATGATTCAAATTTTCCTTTATAACTAGATCCCTTTTGAGATATTTATTACCATGACAATGGAAGGCATCATGCATGGTAAAGTGGTATAAGACACACCTGAAGTTAGATCCATACTCTTCACTTAGTAGCTCCGAGCTCTTTGTTTCTTATGAAATGGGAATTATAACCCCCTCCCTGTGTTATTACAAGGATTACACAATGAGGTATGTCAAGTGCCTCGTATGTGCAAGATACTCAAATATTAGTTCCATCGCTTTTCCTAGTCCCACTCTTTGCTTGCTCTTCCATTGCCATATTGTAGACTCCAATCTCAACGATGCAACACATATATATAGACTCAATAGCTGAATCTTGCCTCTAGGTGCAAGCAACTCATTATACTTAAAAATTTTCATCATAAAACGTAGGGGGAAGGAAGCACATCAATGTTTTATCACCGCATTTCAGTGTAAATCTCAACTGTATATACATACCACTGTGGCAAGGAAGCTGCCAGGACTTTTCTACTTTAATGTCTTATTCAGGCGTGCCTGGGTGGCTCGGTCAGTTAAGCATCTGACTTCGGCTCAGGTCATGATCTCAGGGTCCTGGGATCGGGCTCCCTGCTCCCTGGGAGTCTGCTTCTCCCTCTCTCTTTTCCCCCAGCATACTATTCTACCTTCTGAATAATGTAAAAGTAACCAAGAGCCTGCCACCCCACCAGCTCTGACCTGGTTAAACAAGTCAATAACATTTTCAAGCATCTTAGCAGCTTCCCGTTTCTTATCTTCTAATTCTTTTGCTAGTTGTTTTATCTTTGTTTCAGCAGCTTTACTAAACAGTACCTGTAATGAAAGCATAAAACACAAAGTCACAAACCACTATCCATGCCCCAGGCACCCTAGCTAAACCACTTTTGAAACTCAAAATGAATCCGGAAAAACTGAGGGGAAAAATAATAGCAGACGTCGAATGAATGAAATTAACAAGATTGAATCAGTACCCAAAAGATATTACAGGGGGAGGGGGGATTCATTTATAAATTATGACACTGGTTATCAAAATTTAAAGAGCTGATTACAAAGAAAGTACCACCCTGGCAGAGGCAAAATACATGAGTTCATTATGTCTGCCCCTCGGCCAGCTCCATCTGTCCTGTGCCACCAGATTCTTTAAGCCTGTGTCCATTTTACTTGGAAGAATATATAATTTAACATAAGTAGTGCAGTTTTCTTATCCTAAAAATTTAAAGGATATAAGCTAGGTAAAAGTAGAAAGCGGTTCATCATATTTATCACATTATGGCAAACAGTACCATGGATATTATATACATCATGTTCCTCAAGATTCCTGTCATTTTTAAAATTCTTTGGCCATGATTTTAGTGCCTTCCAAGGCTCAATACTACAGTCAGCACTTGATGAAATAGATGTTTGTTGGTAAACTAAAATACACTGGCCAGTTTTTGCCGGAACACAGCCACACCCACTCACTCAACCCTATACCAGCAACAGCGACCTTACAGCCCAAAGACTAGAATATTTACTATCTGCCCTCTAAAATCATTTATCAACCTCTGCATTAATTAGATTACTGAAGTTATATTTTAACTGCATTTCCTAAGAAGTTATTTTTCTTACGTTCAAGGCCTCTAGAAGCCAGCTCGGAATTAATGAGGAAAATAATCTGACCTAGATAACATATTTTCTGTTGGCCACCTCCAATCCATTTATGAAATGAGGTGAGATATAAAAACGTTTTAAAAAAAAAATCAACCTTATGAATATACTGAAAGCCACATAATACACTTCAAAATAGTGAATTTTAAGGTATGTGAACTATATCTCAAACTTTTTAAACATTCTACCTACAGAAAGCCCCCTAAAAATTTTATATGCTTATTGCTAATTACATTCATTTCTAGTTGTTCATAACTTAATTCTCAGGCATTCCAACACTTCAATTCACCAAAGCTACTGAACTTTCCTTGTACCACCTGTGGCCCGTTCAAAGAAAAGATTTTAAACAATATATAGATGATCTGCTTGTAAAAAAAGAACTGCATATTTTTTTTAAGAAACTAAGAATCATCTCTTCATACTCAAAGATCATTATCAATCTAAAAGAAAACCAGTTTCACAACACATAAGAATATAGTATGTTAACCAAATAATCTGATTCTACCATCATACTGATCATTTCAACAAAGGGGGGTATAACCTATTGCCATCCAGATACAGAACTCCCATCATTAAACGTCCAGCTAAAGCCGGTTGTAGCTGATTAAAAAAACTTACCGTGCCATGCCCATTTGCTTCAAAATAAACTCCAATGTCAAACTCTTGAGCCTTGTGGTGCAAATGTTTTACACCAGTTTTAGTACAATAGACAGACACCTATAACATATATTTAAAGAAACACAACAGCAGTTATTCAATGGGCAGATATTATGTACCTACTCTCCCAAGGATACAATAGGGAACAAACCTCCTGGAGCTCGCTAGTGAGGAAGACAAGCAATTAAAATACAAAGTGGTATCAGTATGCGGGAGAGAAGGCAGTAAAGAAGCCCACAGCCAAGGAAAAAGCAAGAGAGAGAGAGTGTGTCCCCTGATAAGATAATGAAAGATTCCAAGTGGGAGAGTGATATGATCTAACTGCAGAAAGCTCAGTTAGCTACAGTGTGGAGAATGGCTTACAGTAGGGGTCTGCAAGCTTTTACCACAAAAGGCCAGATGATAAATATTTTAGGGTGCACAGACCATATGATAGAGATCATATCACAACGGCTCACTTCTGCCACTAGTATAAAAGCAACCACAGATGATAACGGCAACAAATGAGCATGGTTGTATTCCAATAAAACCATAAACCCGTGGCAGGCTGGATTTAGTCCACAGGCCCCTGTTTGCCATCCCCTGGCTTAGAAGGGTCAAAGAGATTGGTTTAGGAGGTTTCTAGGACTAATCCCATTAAGAAATTAGAGTGGTAAGACTAGCAACACTGGGCAGCCCAAGTCTTGGAGAGATCTGAACGAGAAGAGTGGTTAAGACTGATCGCGGCAGAACTACCGAGGAGACCAAGATCAAGTCAGATCAGCATTTGACTGGATTTAAAAGACCTCAGGAAAGGCTAGAGCTCAAAATACTTCATCCACCCAGAGGAGAATGGATTGATGATTAACAGTTTCTGGTGCATTCAGTTTCTTAAACAGGGCATTTTACCTATAAAAATTTTTTAAGACAGAACATGAGAAAATACTAAAACGATAACTCAAGTACTGAGAATAATCCTCATGAACAGCAGGCCACTGGGCCAGATGGAGTGCCGAGGGCGTTTACTGCAACCTTCTACTTAGGTCACAAACTAGCAGCCTCCTGATGTGTTTTATTTTGCCTACCTCTGGAATTTCGCACCAATTGCCAAGACTAAAAAAGTAGGAGGTTCACATAAAAATTCAGATTTTCAGCTTCTCTTGAAGAATCTGACTAAAGGAGATAGCAGTGGGCCTGGTGGGCACTGTTCCTAGTCCTTATACCCCTGCTGTTCTTACCTCACCTATTCTACCAGAATTTGACTTTGCCATTCTTGCTTAAAAAAGAATGAAAAGGTACCAAAAACTAGTAAAATGCAGCAGTCTGAAAAAGGATACACAAAAGTTGGAAAATAATACACTAGCTAGTGAGAAAAAGAGAAAGACAAACATCTAATTTTGGTCATGGACCCTCTAACTCACTCTTAGAGCAGGTGATGTGGTATAGAGGATGGTCAGTCATCTGGTGGATGTTGGGGGAAAAAATAAGATACAAAACTAGTAACAGATTCCATCCTCAGACCAAACTTGCCCTGTGAGCCTGAACAGGTCCTATCCCGTGGGCGCGTCTCCCAGAGTCCAACCTCAGCAAGAATGTCCTACCTTCGACAACTGATCAAAGTCCTCACGCTGTACCATCCCCCAGGTAATATCTAATCACCCAGCCTGCCTTCAGGAGTTCAGGTAGATTTAGCCAGAATCCTCCCTGACCCCTGATGACTGCTCAGTAATTTTCCATCTAATGACCCCCACCCCCTTTGCTCCTTGGCTCCAAAATCTCCACTTTTCCTTGCTGTATTAGTTGAGCCCAGTCTGTCTCCCACACTGTGAAACCCCAAAGCAATAGTCCCTATGCCTACTGAATAGGCCCACTTCTCAAGAAGACTGCACAGGACCATTTGTCACACACTTTGTCTTAAATGTGCCTGATAACTGTGGTGGCAGTGTTTAGTCCTTACCAAAAGAATAATAAAACCTCTCATATCTCTATAACAAGTAGATAAGTGGCTGGTTCCAAGCTCTAACTAACGGAAACTCTCAGGAGCCTGGGAGACGGGGGTGCTATCTTCCCTTAAGATTATATTTCAATGAGGGGACTCCAGACCCTTATGGAAAACATTCCCGAGCTATAAAACTTGCTTAGCCTTTAAAAAGATTTACATTCACTATAAAGGAGGCAGAGAAAGAATTTATAAGTTTTCTAAAAGAAATGCTCTTAAAAAAAGGGAGGGGGGAGAATCTCTCTTTTCACATCAGGGACAATATTTTTTTCCTATTTTTGATTTCTACTTACCCTTAAATGGACAACAGCTCAGTTTCATGTATTACAACCTATTCACTTATATGAGGGCATTGTTTTCCTCACAGAAATATCTTAGAATATATTAAGAAGCTACCAGAAAATTGAAATGGTTCAATACCTTCATAACTTCTTCAAGATACCGTGTTGAACTTCCATTTGCATATGCAGTTTGCACAACACCAATATTCAAACTTTCTCCAATCTAGATAAAAATAATAATTGCCTGGCCATCAAAAGTAATGACATTAATTACAAAAGCAAACATATAATGAGAGTTCTAAAGGATGACAAAATCATCGCCTAGGTCAGCTGTGTCTCAGTTTATGCAATAAATGCCTAAAGTGAAAATTTACATGAATGCCAGAAAAAAAGCTAAAATACTTTTGAGCATTAAAAAGTATTTAACTGAATTCTCAAAGTATATCTTTCCCAATATTATAATAATTACTTCTCATTACGTTCTATATGTAAAGCTGGCCTAGGATTTCCAAAAAAGCAAAACAGAATAAACCTCTCTCACATTATTAAGCATATTATAACACAGTAAATATAGCTCTCAGAAGATGAGATTTTCTGTTTAAACTTGAGGCTTTGGGACTGATAATGGGAACTCTCATTAAAGTGTCAGTTATGAAGAAACCAAAACTTCACAAAGCTTCAAATCACAAACTCTGCCAGTATAAGAAAAGAGTACTACCTTCAGGTTCCAAATGCCCCATGTTGAAATGACTAAAATTACCGTATCTTCTTGTATTTTCTGGCCACAAAGGTAAGGAACTCTGTAAGAATAGTGCCTCTGAGACATTCAAATGCCTGTTAGTCACCAGTAAGTCTTGTTTTAAAGGGCAGTCGATCACCCCACCATACCTCCAACAGGAGCTCTTTAAGGAAACTGCTAATTAGTGTTGCTATCTTGTCTCCATCTATGAGATGAAAGTGACCATCTACATCAAGGTAGTAATAAACAATTCTGTCTGCATCTCCATCAAAGGAACAGCATCTTTCATTAGACTTCATTTCCATTCCTAGCACACAGAATTTTAAAATGCATTTCAGTCATAGAAATGGGAATAAACCTCCATATAAAAGTTTTTTCTCTTACATTGGTTACAAAGGAAAAATATTTCACTAAAGTATGATCATAACTGGCCTTGTGGTACTTAAAAAATTATCCTTCTAAATAAAAGCCAATGTCTTAATCTTTAAATAGTATAAAGGTTTATTGGTCGTTTTTACAGGGTAAATTCTTTCACAGCTAATTGGAAAAGAATTCTATGCTGAAACTTGATGTAATATTAAAATAAAATTCTGTTTTATAAGCCAGTTGGTTTGGCAAGACAGGTTCCCATATAGTTTTTTGAAAGCTACAGATATTTGTGAATGCAACTGACCTAGTACTATGACGTCCTTTACATATAAAAAATAATCAGCAATAGGGGCGCCTGGGTGGCTCAGTTGGTTAAGTGTCTGCCTTCAGCTCAGGCCATGGTCCCAGGGTCCTGGGATTGAACCCCACGTCAGGCTTCCTGCTCAGCGGCAGCCTGCTTCTCCCTCTCCTCCCCGCTTGTGATCTCTCTCGCTATCTCTGTCACTCTCCCTCTCAAATAAATGAAATCTTTAAAAAAATAATAATCAGCAATAGATGAGGTATGTGCTTTAATTCTAATAAAAATGATTTTTATTTGTTCACACCATCAGTAACAAGAAACATTGGTAACTAAGAGCAAAGAATTATAAACTGTGAGAGAAATATGGCTTGTGTAATTTGCATAAAGCTATCAAAACCTCAGCAACTGTCATGTCAAACTTATTAGAAAATTCTGCTGTTCCTTAGCCATGACAGCAGCAGGTGGACAAATCCAACATGAGACTTCCGTGAGGAATATGAACATAAGGTTGACTACAGGGCATAACACAAGCTTCAGGAAAGTGAGAGGGCCTATGCTTTTGTTCATATTGTAGCCTGTGATGTGGGGCCGCCAGCGCAAGAGTCAAGAAAGAATTCTTGAGGCATTTTAAAGTACAAATATGTGCTTCTATTATAGCAGGGGACAGGATCCATACCAGAAAGAGCTGCACTGTGATGGTGAGGAGTGACTGATTATATACTTTTAAGTTCGCGAGGAGGAGTGATTAGAGATAAGGGAAGTTTCTAAGGAATTTCTCCATGCTGAAAGTGAGGTTTACAGGACCTTGGAGGTCTGGTTATTGTCAAGATAAGGTTGCTTTTAGTCTCTATTAATAAACATCAACATGAAGGCAGCCATAAGTTCCTTGAGGTATGTCACACTCTGCATGTCTCAGGTATGAGTGGGCTACAAGTTGTAAAGAGATTAATTTTAGCTACATTTCTCATGCCTTTGTTCTCCTTACCAGTGCCTAGAGCAAGGGAGAGGAAGAGCTCCACATTCAGTGAATGGACAGAACCAAACTGTCAGTAAAGGTCGAAACAAGCAATTCAATAAAAAGTTCAAACTGGTTGATTCAACTAAAAATTTAACTGCTTACTACAGTGAGGCAGGACCATATAAATGAGAGAGCTGACTGGATGAGGTCTGTGGAGTTCTGTCTGAAGTGGGCAGGAGCCACTCCACGGCAGCTGATTACTGCCATGTGAGAATGGACATTTTCTGATTTTGGTAAAAAGAAGCCAGAGTTTCTAATATTTAAGTGAAATCACGGAGTTTTTAAATGGCGACAATTAAACACACACACAGCAGACCAAACAAAACACATCTGCAAGCCAAGCGTGGCCCACCCGCTAACAATTTAGTATCTGCAATGCAGTTAAATATAGAACACCTCTTAGTACAACTACAGTCTACAGAAGTTTTCCTCTAATATACCGACTGTGGAGAACAGTGATTTTTGCAGACAATTATAATTAAGCAGAGTTGAATTCCCTTTCCATAGTGTGTCTAATTCAGATAAGGTGAAAAATGCTACTTACTATTGCTGTCCTTTAGATCAATGATTCTCAAAGTGTGGTCCCAGGAGACCAGCACCATTAAGGAAGGCTGGGTACTTGAGAAATGCAAGTCCTTACCATACCTAAATCCTACCCCAGAGACCTACAGAATCAGAGACTCTAGAGCAGGACCAGGAATCTGTGCTAACAAGCCCCCCAGGTGATTCTCATGCACGCTACAGTTCGAGATTCACAGCTCTAAACACCAGTTTCTGATTTTCCTTCCCCCACCCCCACATGGTAGGAGTTGTGTGACTTACGGCAGAGAGCAGACCACGTTCTAAATGGCACTGACGAGTAAGGAGACGCCCAGATGTCTCAAGCAGCAGTGCCAGGACTAGCTGCATGGACTCAACTCACTTGGCCACTCTGTCTGGAAATAAGACTGGTTTCCAAGAGCTCTAAAAACAAATTTTCTACATACCCTGTGGAGGCTTCTGATGACTTTTCACAAAGTCAGCCCCACATAAATGGTTGAGTTTCCCTTTGGTTCCATCATTAAACAGCTGAACTGACAGACCCTGGGAAATGTAGTGTTCCATTTCTCTCAGCTTCAGGGCCCCTATGCCGTTGGCACAGTCAACCTTAAGTGATCTATATTCATCTCCACTGCAGAAAGCCTTAAAAGGAAAACACACATGGAAGAAAAATTTCAAGTTATAAAAGAGTAAAGCATAAGGCAAATATAAGTATATGTAAACATCTTCCATTGTTTCAGTTAACTCATCTATTTTAACCTGGGAAACAAAAGGGTACACACATTCAGGTGAAAATTGTAGAAAACCAAAGTAAAATTTAAAAACCTTTAAAAACTTTTTTTTTTGGACACTGACACTAGAACAGTTTCACTGATGGAATAACTTATGGTAATGGAGCTTTGTCAAAATTTAGCCTCAGTTAAGCAGGGTCCCTTCAAAATAATACTATAGCCTATATTACATGACAGGCATTCAAATGTGGGAATAATTATATAGACGGATGAGCAGAATGACACCTGTCATTCTCTTCACAGCATGTAACACCACTGGGCAGATCTGGGTTTTTCCTTGTCAGTCTCCTCCCTGGCCCATCCTCACTTCAGAATATAAATTCTATGAGAACAAGGGCTTTGTTGGGTTAACAACATGCATTCAGTATCTGTTGGTCAAATTAATTATACCCCCCCAAATCTTTCTCAACCTGGTTTAAGAAGCTAATCTACCCAGGAGATAAAATCTTTCTCAGCAGTAGACACTTCAAGTATCACGCCAATAGCACCTAACATTAACCCTATGAGAAAATTCATCTGAATGAATATGAAACCACAAGAACCCCATGTTTTCTCTCCCAATTATCTCAGAATGTACTACGTGCCTTGCCAAGTAAATGCCAACAGATATTTAGCAAGATACAAGGGTCAAACCTTGTGGTGCCCTAGAAAGAAAAAGGAAATACACTGCATTTTTGGAAAAAAGGAGGAGTGACAAACTATCTAATTAAGATAAATTATTCAACTGATGTTACTCATTTGCTTAAACTCTAACCATGTTCAAGAGATTTTCACCTGTTTGGTAAGCTCCATAAAGGCCTTAGAGAGTTTCTCATAGTAACCTTCTATGGTTGCCTTTCCATATTGGCCACTGGTATTTCGACAGTACACCATGTAGTGTAGCTGGGGTGTTGTTAACAAGCCGTAATCTGTCAGAGAAATACAAAAAGCAATTTGTCACATTTCTTAATAAAGAAAAAAAAGTTTAAATGGATTGATACCATATGAATTTGACAGATCTTCCTTAAAAAAAAGACATCTCAGAAAACTAAAATGCTAACTTCCAAACTATTCAGAAATATGCATAAATATCCACTGAAATCATTACAAGTAACTGTTACATTATGATGTTGTGATTTATAATAAGAAATAGAGATTTGGTCTCTGTCTCCATTCCTGGCAGGGCTTCTAACCTTTAGAATTTCTAAGCGATGAGAGCAAGGAATTGTCTTTTGTTATGCTAATGAGACGACGAGGACCGCTCCTAGACAGGGCCAGGTTGGTTGCCAGGGAAACCAACCATGTGATTAAAGAGTTGAAACTTCCAGACCTCTCCCTTATTCCTGGGCCCCCTGCCACTCCAGGGAGAGAAAAGGACTAGAGATTGTGTTCAAATAGCAATGGCCAATCACTTAATTGATCGTGCCTATGTAATGAAGCCTCCATAAAAACCCAAAAGGATGGGGTTTGGGTTGATAAACGTGTGCAGACTGGGGGGAGTGGCTGCCCAGACAGAGAGCATGGGAGCTCCATGCCCCTTCCCACATACCTTGCCCTGTGCAGCTCTTCCAGCTGGCTGCTCCTGAGTTTTATCCTTTATCATAAACCAGTAATCTGGAAGTAAAATGTTTCTGAGTTCTGTGAGCCCTTTAGCACACTACTCAAACCAAGGAGGAGGTCGTCAGAAGCTCAGGTGACTGGATTCTGAAATGGGGGAAGGGGAGGAGACATGGCACTGAGCCCTTTACCTGTGGGATCTGACCCTACCTCTAGGTAGATAATGTCAGAGAATTAAGTTAATTGTTTGGTAGTGTTAGAAAAAAACACACATTTAATATGGATAGGTAACATAAAAAGAGAATATAGAAAAATAACTGAGTTCTATTTCCAACAACACTGCAACTATTTAATTCAGATGCACCGTACTCCTGAAAACAACCAAAAATGCTAGATAAAAGAAAAATCTCTTTTAAAAAAGCATCGCTGTGCCAACAAGTTACAGAGGACTAAGGCCAAAACCTCTGTGAAGAGAGAATTCCAAAATTTGAGCTCTGGGAAGCCAGTGTGGCTTTGAGGGCATTCCTCTAAAGCAGAAATTAACCTACCACTTTTGGTGCAAAAAAAATCCTTGCTGACTTAAGATGGGAAGGAAACCCAGTAGAAGACCAGCCCCTCATGAAGCTGAAGCCTCAAAGAATTATTCTTCAGTGCAAGGCTGAGTCAGAAGTGAACTAGCTCCAAGTGCCCACTCCTAGGAGATTTGTCTTGACATCAAGAAGAGCAGGAGATAACCCATCCCTGAAGAGCTGTCACCAGAAGCACAGGCCTCGCCTGGATTTCTGGCCCAAATCACATAACCAAGAACTCCCATCAAGAAACTTGTCATCCACCCGTCAGGTAGCACCCCCAGGCACCCAGCAAAAGCAATAACCAAACTTTGCCACAGAAATAGGCCTTCACCATAAACCTCAAAAATGTCCCACAAATAATTTCCCAAGAAAAACCGCTTATAGTCAAAAATAGCAAACCACACAAGAAAAGCACCAAAAGCAAGAGCAAGAAACAGGAGAAATAGCAGAGATGACCAATATCCAATAAATATTCTGTAACTAAATCCATCAGAGGTCTTCAAAGTCAAGCACATGAGTTAGGACTAGAGACAAAAAGTCATTTAAGCTACTGAGCCCCGCAGGTATACAATGGAAATGGTATTTTATGAAGGCAACCACGGCTCTGATACAAGATTCGGAAAGAAGGAGAGGGAGGAGTTCAAAGTGGATCAGCACTTAACCTAGTGCGATGGAGGTGTATAAGGAGAGGATAACAGTATTCCAAAAGACTTACTCAAGTAAGTAATCTTTACTACAACGTCGGGATGTTATGACTCGTGCTTACTTCCCTGACCTTATCTACTAGCTTCCCCCATTCTCCCTATGCTGTGGCTACATTAACCTTTCATTTCCTCAAGAACACTAAGCTGAAGAGAGAAATGACGGAAAGGTCCAAAAAAAAAAAAAAAAAAATTACTCTCACGTTTTTCTAGATTAAAACATTAGAACAGTGATGGTTCTAGAGCTAGAATGACAGTGCAAAAGGTGAAGCATTCTGAGGACAGTATAAACAATAGTGTTACACCAGGTGAAGCTGGAGTAAGGGCAGACCACCTAAGTGGAGACCTCACTTAGCCTAGTGCTTTACAAATTGCAGACCTGAGCCCATCAGGGATCATGGAATCCACTTAGTAAGACACAACCAGCATCTCTGCATTTTTTTTTTTAAATAACACAGATGAATGCACGTCATGCAGTGTGGGTATTATTTACTGATACTTTTGTGTCAGTTACACACACAGGTACATATACACACATCATGATACAAAATGGGTTTCTTACTTTAATTTGTGAGCGGCATGAAATAGACTCCCTGGAGGGTTGTATATAGCAGGCAGTCAAAATGTTTGATGGGGGCGCCTGGGTGGCTCAGTCGTTAAGCGTCTGCCTTCGGCTCAGGTCATGATCCCAGGGTGCTGGGATCGAGCCCCGCATCGGGCTCCCTGCTCGGCGGGAAGCCTGCTTCTCCCTCTCCCACTCCCCCTGCTTGTGTTCCCTCTCTCGCTGTGTCTTTCTCTGTCAAATACATAAATAAAATCTTTCAAAAAAAAAAAGTTTGATGAACTAATAAAAAATTAAACTATACATAGCTGGAGCTTTGGCAGTAAAGATGATCATTCAAAAATCAAGCAGAATGAAAGAGAGAAATAAGGAACACCCATATGAAGAGAGTGAACCCACAAAGAAGACCGATAAGAAATAGTGGCCAAGAAAGTCGAAGCTTCAAGAAAGAAAGGAAGAGGTCACAGTGTGAAGAGCTATCAAGACAGCAACTGAAATAAAAACTTCAAAATATAAATTCTGAAAGTTATTTTTAGGTCACAGATCCCTCTGAGTATCTGACGAAAGCAGTAACTCCTCTCCCGAGAAAAGTGCGTGTGCTGGTTGGTAACACTCTGCACACTGTTATCAAGAGATCAACCAGGTCCCTGCAGCTTAACCACACATTTCCCAGGGAGCCCTGGGCCCCAGGCTAAGAATCCCCACTTTATAATAGCCACTGGATTTGGCAATTAGAATTCAGGTGAGTGTTGAGAGAGACACTTCACTGAAGGGGCAAGGACGGAGACTTTGCCTGCAGTGGGCTAAGTAATGAGTTGAAGAGCAGAGAAGTAAGCTCCTGGAACAGGCCAAATTAACTCTGAAGGACGAGCACAGAGGAGCTGGAAAGGAGGTTAAAGAAGTCTCTAAAATGAGAAACTAGGGAGATACTAGGGAAATTCACCTCCAAGCAAAATGGAGTCACTGCATTCACAAGGGGCATGAACGATGTGAGAGCAGGATTCTAGTCTCCATTTTCCTGCATGTAGTTCTTCATTTGCTAAAATAGGAAAACCTGTCAAAACTTAAAATCAGATTATAAGCAGGCCAAAGATATTTTCCACCACTATTCGATAGGTAACAGCTGATTCCACATGTGATCAGCTATTTGGGAATACATGATATTGACAAAAGCTCCCCAGAATGAACACCTTCAAGTTAACGTCAAAGGTTTTTATTTCAGGAAATTTGGCCTTACTAAAGTAAAGAAAGTTAAGATCAGTATTTCTTATATATAATCTCCTATAGCTAAAACAAAATATGCACACCCAGAAAAAATTGTTAACTTTTTAAATTTAAAAAGCTAGTATTTTATACCTAGAAGTTCATTTTTTTAAAGATTTATTTATTTGGGGTACCTGGGTGGTTCAGTCATTAAGCGTCTGCCTTCGGCTCAGGTCATGATCCCAGGGTCCTGGGATCGAGCCCCTCATTGGGCTCCCTCCTCAGCGGGAAGCCGGCTTCTCCCTCTCCCACTCCCCCTGCTTGCGTTCCTTCTCTCACTGTGTCTCTCTCTATCAAATAAATAAATAAAATCTTTAAAAAAAAAAAAAGATTTATTTATGAGAGAGAAAGAGGTAGAGACAGTGCATGCTCATGCAAATGGGGGGAAGGGCAGAGGAAGAGAATCTTTAAGCAGACTCCTCACTGAGTGTGGAGCCCAATAAACGGCTCTATCCCAGGACCCATGAGATCCTGGCCTGAGCTGAAAACAAGTGTCTGACGCTTAACTGACTGAGCCACCCAGGTGCCCCTGTACCTGGAAGTTCATTTTTAAAAAAGTTATTTTATCTGTACTTTCAAACTTTTCTAAAATAAATGGTACTACTTTTACAACTTTCTTAAAAGTTTTTTAAGTTTTTTAAAGTTTAATTTACAACTCAGGATAGCTACATACCATGGAATTGACCTCCTAAAACAGTCACACCATCTATTACAGACTGTGAAAGTTTCTCGCTGCTGGGCCTAGAAAAGAAAAGGAAGAAAATAACACATCCCATTCTGAAACCAAGAGTTGCTAGTTCTGAAAGCAAATGCTACAAATTTCAGGATAATAGGTTCACTGTATTTGAACTGAAACCTGTAAAGTCTGAAAACTGCAGAGATAATAGAGGTATAGAGTATAAGCATTTTCCAGCAGCCTTTCACAATACATTTCTTGGAAAGAGTTTGGCTTTTAAATGAATTTAGAAAACAAATATAAAAATACACTAACTACACCATACCCAAAAACCTTTTCAAGTTTGACTGTAACACCATATACAACACCTAAAAATAGTAGCAATAAATACTGAATGCAAACACTTTGCATAATGCAGTACTGGGTATTAAACTACCAAGGATACAGAACCTATTTTTCATTTGAAAAAGTCAGAACAAATTATCTATCTGAAAATAAAGTAGATCATTATAACTGCCTTGTAGAAAATGAAGTTCTATATCATTTAAATTAGTTAATCGGTAAGAGGCAATTACATGTGGGATGGCTTTACTGTAGGATAATAATTTGTTTCAGAACATTAAGTCACTAGGCTATTTCTGATACTTACAAATCCACAATCAGTGGTATTTAGAAGTCTCTCTGGTAACACATTAAGGATAAAACACCAGACATTGTCCTAATGTCCTATCATTAAGACTACGACTAGAAATTTCCTTTAGAAAGAATCTCTAAAATGAAATCTTAAAGAGAATGCTTCTGTTTCAAAGTACACTTTTAATCTAACATTTTACAATAATATCTTTTTGTAAAGGAAGGCAAAAGCTGCCAAATATGACAAGTAGCCCTCTCTTGTCCACGGTTTCGCTGGCCATGGTTTCAGTTACCTGAGGTCAACTGTAGTCCAGAAGTCGAAGATCCACCTTCTGACATACTGTCAGGTCAACAGGAACCTAACACTACATCACAATGCCTACATTGGCCTCATATCCTCTCTCACACAGGTATTTTATCATCTCACATCATCACAAGAAAGAGAAGAGGGAGTACAGTACAATAAGGTATTTTGAGAGAGAGACTACACTCACGTAACTTTATTATAGTATGTTGTTACAATTGTTCCACTTTATTATTATTTATTGTTGATCTACTACTGTGTTTAACTTATATATTAATCTTTATCATAGGGGCACCTGGGTGGCTCAGTCAATGTTAAGCATCTGGACCCTTGATTTTGGCTCAGGTCATGATCTCGGGGTCCTGAGATCAAGCCCCACCTTAGGCTCAGCGCTGGGCACAGAGTCTGCCTGGGCTTCTGTCTCTCCCTGCCCCCTGCTCCTCCCCCCATTCATGCTCTCTCTCTCAAATAAATAAATAAAATCTTTAAAAATTAATCTTTATCATAATTATGTATGTATAGAGAAAAACATGGTATATAGAGTTCAGTACTATCTATGGTTTCAGGCATCCACTGGGGGTCTTGGAATGTATCCCCGGCAGATAAGGGGCAGGGGGAGCTACTGTATGTGAAATAATATATTGTTAATGTTTTCCAGTGAACGCCAGCATGGGAAAATGATATAAATATATGAACCAACAATAATGTAGATTATGAGGTAAATCTCTATAAATATTGAATTACAATCACGTGTTCTTACTTTATAGGAGAAAATAGTAAATCTATAGAAGTAAAGGGGTGGGAGACATACGTTAAGTACTTCTCTCGGGTCAGGAAATAGGTATTTTGCATACATTATCTCATGTAATCCTCACAAAAGCCCTGAGTTGGGCTTTAACATCAACATTTTATAGATGGGCATATGGAAGCTCCAAAGGTTAAGTAACCTACCCAGTCATACAGTGTTAGAGTTGGGGTTCAGACTCCAAAACCCCTAAGATGCAGGAGCGGATTACCACCTCCATCCTATTAAAAATAAAAAGGCCAGGTAGGTGGAGGAGCCTCTTAGTTCCACTTAATTCTTTCAATTTATCATGGGTACTAAAACTAATGCAATCGTTTAGGTCCAGTTCACAAAGCTGCTTTCACCAGTAACTCTGATGGTCACCTGGTATCTCTACCAATCACTACGAAGGCATCTTGGTGCAGATTCACGGCTGCTTTCACACTGATGTCCATCAACACTCTCGGCATCTCGTGTTCCTCGGCATTTGCCAAACAGGTAGCATGTTCCTCCCAGGATGGTGCCAACATTTCACCCAAAGGATCAACCAATTTTACCCCATTGTCTTCCTTAAAAAAAAAGCAAACAGTAAGTCATCTGTGCATATTCACAAGGGTGAGCTGAGGAAGTAAACTCAAGCTGTTTTCCCCTAAAAAAGACACTGATGGGTGAGTGGCTTTACCTGTGACCGTATGGAATGCCAGGCACTGGACTAGGTGTTTTATATAAATCCTCATAACAAACATCAATCCTACTAATGATGCTATTCTTACTCCAATCTTACTTTGAAAAAAAAAACAGATTCAGAGCAAGTAATCTGCTTATGTTCATACAGTATCAGTGCTGCTATTAAAACATCAAGTCTACATGACTCTTAAACCCACCAGCCACTATGCTACACTAGTTTTTTAAAAAGGTTGTCATCTGTGCATTCACCAACAATTACATGACCAGGGCACAAATGGAGTACAATGAAGGCACCGAGAGATCCTCCTCACTATGACACTGGACTCTTTTAAGAACATACTGGCCAATATATCAACCAGTAGGTGACAAAAGCTGAAAACTGACTCCCAATTCTGTTCTGCTCAAATTTTGGGGAAGAAATAAAGTGTAGTTCAGAGTGAATGTCAACTGAAGAAAACAGTTCAGTATTGTTTTAAGAAGTAATTCTAGACCTAGCAATAAATATAGGCTTCAGCCCACAAGTCATTAATTGTGGTGATTTAGACATTCAGACACTTACACATTTATAATGATCCACATTTACAAGCTGGACAAGCAATGTCCTCTTGTGTGGGGGGAAGAGGAGGTTATAATCCTTCACAGACTTAGAGCTTTAACTTGCTGCTGATTTAGCTACAAAGGCAAAAGTCTCACGCTCTTGCAATCAAAAAGAGGCGTTATTCAAACCACATATTAGTGAGCTACAGGCAATACATAATAAAACAGTTAAACTATGTCAAAAAGAATACTTTGCTAAAAAAATTGGGGGGCACCTGGGTAGCTCAGTTGGTTGAGGGTCCAACTCTTGGTTTCGGCTCAGGTTATGATCTCAGGGTCATGGGATCGGGATCAAGCCCCACATCAGGCCCTGCGCTCAGCTGGGAGTCTGCCTGAGAGTCTCTCTCCCTCTCTCTCTGCCTCTCCCTGGCTCACACACTCTCTCGCTCTAAAATAAATAAATATATCTTTAAAAAAAAAAGTAATTCTCATAACACTAGAATCATCAGGCCTCATCAGTAATCTGCCCAAAGCTCACTTTTGTTTACGTGGAGCCACCTGTTTGGCTATTCATTTAGAACAGGAAACTCTTCCCTAATATTCCCTAACTACAGAAAACGGGTCTGGGGTGCCTGGGTGGTTCAGTCAAGTGGCTGCCTTCGGCTCAAGTCACGATCTCAGGGTCCTGAGATCAAGCCCCACATCGGGCTCCCTGCTCAGTGGGGAGTCTGCTTCTCCCTCTCCCTCTGCTGCTCCCCCTGCTTGTGGTCTCTCACTCGTGTGCTCTCTCTCTCTCAAATGAATAAAATCTTTAAAAGAAAAAAGAAAAGAAAACCAGTCTAAAAAATTTTCAAAATGCACTACATCTTTTCAAATGTTTGCCCTTCTCCCCACCTTGGCTCCAATCTCTCTAATCTCTACCAAATTAACATAAGTAATACTTTTTGTTACTTATACTGTCTCAATACAACTAACTTGGAAGGACATTCTGTTATTTCTCTAATATGGACACAGTCCAAGAAATGACTCTCAATTTCATTCTCTCCACACCCTCTACAGTCATGAGCTAAATGAACACTCATCAAGAAAAAGCCATTTCAGGGGCGCCTAGGTGGCTCAGTCGGTTAAGTGTCTGACTCTTGATTTCAGCTCGGGTTGTGTGTAGTCTCAGGCTTGTGGGATCCAGCCTGGTGTCTGGCTCCACATTCAGTGATCAGTCTGCTTGGAATTCTCCCTCTCCCTCTGCCCCTTCCCTCACATGCACTCTCTATCTCTCTCTCTAAAATAAATTAATCTTTAAGAAAAAGCCATTTCAAATCCAAAGGCACATACCGAGTAGGCACATTCCTAGAATTAGAATTTGTACTTGGGGTCAAACTGCTCAGACACTAAGATGTGTTATTGTAAATAAAGGTTTGCTTTATAAGAGCACTAAAGGCATTACCTCAGGATTATGTGATGCCGTTACCATGACTCCTATTGTAGACTTTGTCTGTTTTGACCTCAGGACAGCTAATAATCCCATGCGAAACATGACATGATCAAGATGTTCTGCTTTCGTTCGAAAGCCAGCGGTCCCATATTGAAGAACGAGTCCACTGGGTTTGGCATGTAATGCTGAGTATTCTCTAATAGCATCTAAATCCATGTCTACAAAATTAAGGAATATTTTTCAAGCATAAGAAATCTTTCAAGGGCCATTTGCTTCAAAAACTGCCACCTTAAACTAACAGGTCTGCCTCGTTCTGAACCCCAACAAAGAATGTTTGAGAAAGAAAAGAATGGTACAGGGGCGCCTGGGTGGCTCAGTCGTTAAGCGTCTGCCTTCGGCTCGGGTCATGATCCCAGGGTCCTGGGATCGAGCCCCGCATCGGGCTCCCTGCTCAGCGGGAAGGCTGCTTCTCCCTCTCCCACTCTCCCTGCTTGTGTTCCCTCTCTCACTGTGTCTCTCTCTGTCAAATACATAAATAAAATCTTTAAAAAAAAAAAGAAAAGAATGGTACAGTAAGTCCTGGTGGTAGGCATTACCTACAAGATCCTGCCCAATTTGCATCATCCCCTCCAGGGCAGATGGCAGATTACCCCAACTCATCTCTCATTTTGGCTCCAGGGCTATTCCTGGACACAGGGTGAACTTAAAATGGTCCACTCTCAACTAAAATGAAGATTCCACACATAGATTCACAGACTCCTACACAATCAAAGATTACCTCATTTCACAAATGGAAAAACTTAAGCTTGGGCCTCGGTTAAATAACCTAAATTTACATGGGTAGCTGGTGACAGACTGGGGCCTAAGGTCATACTGTCAAATGGACTGGGACTACATATCCAAAATATCTGGGAAATCTGTTGGTTCTTTTGTTATTCCTCCCAGACCACAGAGACATACACCCAAAGGAAAAGCAAAGGACAACAGCCTCCTCTCCAAGACTGCCCAGACCTCCTAATGTTTCTTGCAGTGGATTTTTCTATTTTCATAAGGGAGGATCAGGACATCCTTCTAAATTAAGCTCTGAAAGTAACATCTTCTTTTTACCTTTAACTGGCCCCTAGCCCACCAGTACTTCCTTCTCTGGGATACTCCAATTTTAAGTGGAACTTGGGGTTTCCAACCTCAGTTGTATGTACTATTTATTCAATTCTTGGGTCAGTCCCATTCCCAGTTAGCCCAGAGATGAGCAGCAGTCCTATCTTGTTTTCTTCATTTTCTTTCATTGCTTCAATGAACAAAAGTTAAAGGAAATGGTGAAAAAATTTTTCTTTTGTCCAGCTAGAAAAAACTGGTATTCAGCAAGCTAATTTAGTTTGGTCCAAAGTGATCAAATCTCTTTCACAAGCATGAATACACTTTGTTAAAAACTGACCATTCGGTAATATATCATGATTATTCATAAGGGCGTAAACCAGTCCTGTTAAATCCAGAAAATCTTTTTAAAAAGAAAAAATGCTTCCACCCTTCAAAGCGTTTTCGGTCCTAAAACTACGTTCAATGAGGGCGCGACCACTTTTATTCAAAGCTTACAAGCCCAAACAGTGACCACTCTACAAGAGTTGAGAGCATCCCCCTTCCCTCCATTCAATTATCAACCGCTTGCTTGTTCCGCTTTCCTTCCAGCCCCCAAATGGCTGCACGTTTCCCGGCTCTCAACCCTGAGCCAGCACCCCCAGCTCCAGGCCTCTGGACCAGAACACCCAGCATGAGACCCTCGGGCCCGCTCGGAAGGCGCAGGGGCGGGTGTGTTCCGCGCGCGGTCCGTGGGTCAGTCCGCTAGCCTACCCGCTAGCCTGCCCGCTAGCCTACCCGCAGCCCATCGGTAGGCCGAACCCCTACGGACTGGAGAGTCCCATTCCCGTCGCCAAGCCTTAGGGCCCCACTCACCTCCGCCGGAGATTAACCCTCACCCCCACCTCACAGAGCAGCTAGCCAGCGGCGGCTCCTCCTACCTGACTGAAGCTCTCCGAACCCGCAGACGTGGCGCTGCGTGACTTCCGGCCCATCGCCACGCCCCCCGGCCAATCACGGAGGGGGGAGGATCCGCTGGCCCCGCCTCGCCTCCTTGCGGATCATGCGCAGCTCGCGCCTGCGGAACTGCGGATCCCGGTTCTGAGAGGGCTTGGGGCTGTTTCCTTTGAATGACCGGGAAGGGTGAGGCCCCCCGCGGTGGCCCGGGGGTTGGGGCCGAGGGTCGTGGGCCATCAGAGCACTGCGACCGGCAAAAACGCAGTCCCCGCCTCCAAATTTGGGTCTCAGAGGGTGGCAGTCTTGCGTTCCTGGGAAGCCAGGGTTCCTAGTGATCCCAGATGGGGGGTACCAACCCTGATTTGGGGCCTCTGACAAGGTGGACTCGGCCATCTCCCCTTTCCCGCATCACCTTCTAGATCCTCGAGGTTCATCTCCCCAAACTTTAACTCCGGGAGCCTTCTCGAGCCGCTACCCCCACCCCATCTCTCCGCACCAGCTCGCACTAAACATCATTTTATTAATGTACCTGTAAGACTCCCCGTTAGCCTGGGCCCTTCGACACACAGGCCAGATGGACCCAAATCGTCCGGAGCTATCAGGATGCCATCCCGGGGTGATGTGGCTCCCGGGTGAGCCGTAAAGGCCCGCTCGGAAGGGGTCCTTGGCGCTGGGGTCTAGGCGCCGCAACTGGCGTTGCGGGCGGCGGGGCCCCCAAGACCCCGGAGCCAAGGGATGCGACCACCGCCTCGCCAGACTGCGGGCCTCCCTCGCCACAGGGCGCAGCTCCACCCAAGCCCGAGACCCTGGTGGGATTGCAAGCTGGGCTCCTTGCCTTTCCTAGAATTCAGGCTTGCAGAGCATCTGCAGGTGTTTGCCAACCACCTACAACGGAATAATTTGGAACACCTGTTGAAAGTCCAGATTCCCGGATTTAAATCGGAAGCGGGGGTGGGGGTGGGGAGATAACGGAATTGGGAATCTGAATTTTAACGAGGTGTCTTAAGGGATATTGTGTATACTAAATTTGGGGGTTGGGAGATAAAGCGAAGAAAGAGTGTAAGTGTCCCGGTTTGTGCCCCTAGCTGTCGGTGCGTAGCGTTCCTGCAAAACTGCTTCCACGGAAAGGGACCTTCGGGAAATTTCTCTGGACACCGCTGAAATTAACAAACCTAGTGCCCCTGGGCCTTTCCAGTTTTCCTGGCAGGTGGATTTCGAGGCAACATGTCTTCTTCAATGAAAGAATGCCTGCAGCTTCAGCTGCTAGAGATGGAAATGCTGTTTTCTATGTTTCCTAACCAAGGAGAAGTAAAACTTGAAGATGTAAATGTCCTGACGAATATAAAGCGATATTTGGAAGGCACAAGGGAGGCGCTGCCGCCAAAAATCGAATTTGTGATTACCCTCCAGATTGAGGAGCCCAAGGTAAGAACCCTGAGTTGTTTTCATTTTTGCCGGGTGCCCGGTTTTTAGTGGAAACACTTGGAACGTGAGATTTCTGTCCAGGAAGCAAATAGAGAATATTCCAGATTCGTCTATCCTTTACTTGTTTGAAAGTGAAATATGTAAAATATGGGATGCCCTGTAAATTGTCTTCAATAAATATCTTGAATTTTACATAAACATGCAATCTTTTTAACAAATGTTTTTATTAAAAAAGTGGTTTTTATTAAAAACATCTTGCAGTCTCATACTACCATTATTATTCTGTTCACTCAACCAGTTTTTTACCATTCCAACTCTTGTAGTATGTACTGTCTTGTACATGTATTATAATTTTTATAAATCTAAGTATTACCTTTAGCAAAACTGACTTGAGTGGATGAATGTTTCTTTGGTTAGTACCATGACACAAAGCAAATACAGACAGGAAATCTAAATTTAGTATTTAGTATTTTAGTATTTAGAATGAATGAATGAATTTACCTTCATCTTCTGATCCATTGTCTCCACCAACATGAGCATAGCATAGGTAACAAGTGGACTAGGCTTTTGAGAACACCTCCTGTAGTGATTTCCTGCTCATCCTTCAGCTGTCATTCCTTCACCAAAGATCTCCTGGTTCCCAGACTGACTTCTGTCTCACTGGTTACACATTTCAGCGGATCCCTGTTCTTCTCACCATTGAAATTAAGTACTTGTGATGTGTAATTATTAGTTTAATGTCTGTCTCCTTCACTGGGCTCTAGTCTTCATGAATAGCAAAAATTTCATCTAGCTTCTTCACTTCTTTATCCTAGCATGGGGTCCCTGACACATGGTGGGTGTTCAATAAATACTGGAATGCATGAATGCATACATGGAAGGAATAGTGTATGTGACATTCTCAGTGCAGTTTCTGGCCCATAGCTGACACTTAATAGTAGCAATAACTTATATTTATCAAAATCATGCTGTTGCCACTGATAAACTAGCTTAGGTGATTTTATGGTACTTAAATCTATTTGATTTTCATTTTAAGGTGAAAATTGATTTGCAAGTAACCATGCCTCACAGCTACCCCTATGCAGCATTGCAGCTATTTGGACGGTCGTCTGAGCTTGACAGACAACAGCAACTACTTCTCAACAAAGGTCTCACTTCTTATATAGGGACTTTTGATCCAGGTGAGCTCTGTGTATGTGCGGCAATCCAGTGGTTGCAGGACAATAGTGCCTCCTATTTCCTGAACAGAAAGCTTGTTTACGAACCATCTACACAAGCAAAGCCAGTCAAGAACACATTCCTCCGAATGTGGATCTACAGTCACCACATATATCAGCAGGACCTAAGAAAAAAGATTTTGGATGTCGGGAAAAGGTTAGACGTGACTGGATTTTGCATGACAGGAAAGCCGGGTATAATCTGTGTGGAGGGCTTCAAAGAGCACTGTGAGGAATTCTGGCACACAATTAGGTATCCCAACTGGAAACACATTTCCTGTAAGCATGCTGAAAGTGTCGAAACCGAAGGAAATGGAGAGGATCTGCGCCTTTTCCATTCTTTCGAAGAATTACTCCTTGAGGCCCATGGTGACTATGGATTAAGGAATGACTATCACATGAATCTGGGCCAATTCTTAGAATTTCTAAAAAAACACAAAAGTGAGCATGTGTTCCAGATACTATTTGGTATTGAAAGTAAAAGTTCAGACTCCTAGGAAGCTTAATTAAGAGGCCTATGCTTATAATTTCACTAAGGCAGTATTTCTGTTAATAAGACCAAAATAAAAGGACCAGTGGCTGTTTAGCATCCTCTGTGAGACAACTAGCCCCCAAATTTTTACCTGGTAATGAAACACAAAGGCCTTTTAACTTTATAACAGTGCAATTGTGATGTTATCTCTATGTTCTTGTGTTAACTGAAAACTAAGTGTAAATTAATAAAAACAGTCAATTTAACCAGTGAAGCTGACTTGATTAAAGAGGAGTCCAAAACCCGTAATTAATATTGATAGTCAAATTGCAGCTCTGAACTCATATAAGTAATGTTCCTCTCTTTCTTGATACTGGCACATGATGGCACAGCACATCTTCTTTCTTTCATTATCGGAGAATGAGCTTAAAGTGAGAAGAGCACACGGTGACTACATTTCTTCCTTTAAGTCAGACCCCCTATTTCTAGTTTTTTCTCTTAGTAAAACTCAATCCTAAGTGCGGTGGCAGAGGAATCAGAACAGTGCAGCCTCAAGAGCACTGAAGATGACATGTAACGCTATGTGTCCTTTGTCTGGCTGTTCTGACCAGCTGATTAATGATACTAAGGGTAAGAATACCGGGATTCTTCGTTATACACACAAAAAAGATGCAGTTTCGTGCCTACAGAGTGTTCCACAAGTAATGTGTACTGGCAGCCTTCCCCTGTGTGCCAGGATGCATTGCTTTGTAGGGCGCCAGTATTGAGGAGGACCACGATGGATGGCTCTGCTCCATCACCTTGGGGGAAAAAAATCAAGCTCTGCATTTTGGTGAGAAGTCACTGCCATCTCCTCTGAAAATTGCCGGCTTCACCAGCCTTTGTCAAAAATGAGAGTTTATTTTGATGACAGTGACCTCTAACTAGCACCTGCCACACCTTTTCCTTTTCATTGCAAAGTATCCACCCTCCCCAGGGATTTCTGGGAGTCCCACCCGTGTTAAGAGATGTCCTGAGCTGACTCTGCAATTTTCTCTGCTTTCCACGGTCTCTCTTTAACCACTACTGCCCTTTCTCAGGGAGCATTTCATTCTCCGGCTGGCCTCAGGCACCCCACCGATGCCCTGGTCCCACCAGGATGCCAAAAATGGATGCTGAGAGTTACTACCTCAGGGGGAATGAGTGCCTCACTCCCTATGTTGTGATACATTCTCTTAGATGCCAAACATTGCTGCATGTGCCAGGGAGCTAACAGAATTTTTGGTGAAATGGCACATTCTGGTTTTACTTTCTGTGTCTAGGATACAGACACATGTGCTTGAGCTAGGGCAAGGATCTAATGCAACAGCAGACCCTGCACTAAGCTATCTTGACCTTGAGGCCTTGGAACTGGGTCTACTCTGCCCTGCCTACACACTCATAGCTCAGAAGGAGTTTCTTTTCAGGGCACAACTCAGACCTTCAAACCAAGGCTCTGGTCACGGGCCTGCCCTGCCAGATGATGCAGCTTGTCCATTCATGTTTTAATCCTAGCCTTGGATGTGGCTGGGACGCAAGCAAGGGCCTTATATTTTACCTTTACCTCTATACAAAGGGAACAAATGGGACTTACATTGCCAAAGACTCATTTCTCAATCTTTGTCAGGACTGAAAACAATATAGTATAGGAGTCGGTATCCTACGTATTGTCCCCAAGACCATCAGTAAGTAGCATTCACAAGTTTTTACTGTTAATTTTTTTTTCCATATCAGATGCCATCCACCTAATAATGTGCCTCAACTTCCCATAGAGGATTTTTTTTTCTATGATTAAATTAGCAGAAGTAGGGATGGAAAGATAAAGAAGCTTAAAGAAGTATAATATAGAATAAAAAATTACGTAATTCACTAAATGAAAGGAATAACTTATGAACTCTTTACTGCTTCTGGAGCTATTTCTGGTGGTAATTTTTCAGAACCTATTTTTACATGCTTGGTGTTACCATGCAGCAATACTTCTTTTCCTATCAGAAACACTAATAATAGACATTAATTATGGGAGAAGTATAGGTTTTATAGAAAAAAATAGACATGATAATTCAAAGCTCTGCTTTGTATGTATAGTAGACTGCTAATTTTCTCTGCCCAGCCCGATAGGAGCACAGACCACCCTCCTCCTCTAGCACCTCCCATCCTGCCGCCCCCCCACCACCAGCCACACACACACACACACACACACACACAGAGACATACATAAAACACTTACTCTGAGGAACTGCCCTTTCTCTGTATGGTTTGGGAGAAGTAATTGGAATCAAATCACCCTCTGGGAGCCTTCTAGAGAGATGGTTTAGAGCTCTTGCTGCTTAAATCCATAAGGCCACCCTCATTTCTGGCCTACTGAATGTTCAGTTGTTCAACACTTCTTTTGAGCTACCCAACATCTGCCCTTTTTTTCTTGAAAGTCAGAATCAGTCTGAATCACTTGGAATTTAAGAATCATGATATTGTATACATTATATTTTTAAATGGTTATTTGGAATGAATGCTCTTTATAAATATTGCAGTGTCTTTTTAAAAAACTTACTGATTAAATCAACCTTTCTTCACATACGTTCTCTGCCTCTCCTTCCTTACTGGTCTATCATGTCTTGGGCTAAAGGCTAAGGATACTTGCATAGTGGATTAAGGAGTGGACCAGATGAGTTGACGGACATAATACAAGGACCTCTAAAACATCCCTATATTAAATCAGAAGTATGTTGCCTATGAATTTGAGTTTCCATATATGACTGTTTAACATGCCAACCATCCCTTCAGAGAACTTGTGAAGGCCTGAGGGAGCCTACTTGAGGTCTTCACAGAACCCTTTTGAACAAAACAATTTTCTTTCATTTGCTTTATCTTATGTAGCCCAGTAGTAAGTTGAAAGAATAGGTATTTTCTGAAGTTGACATGGTTTGTTGAAAAATCCTTGTTTTATACAGAATGCTGATTTGCCTCAAAATTCTGAGTCCATTGGGTCTCCCTCATAAGGTCTACATGGTAGAACTACTTTCCCTGCAGCCTGGGCCAGCTAGAACAGCCTTTTTCTGAGCCCAGTTAAAGCTAGAAGCATTTGGATCAACCCATAAATCAGTTTGAGCAGTGGACACAAATTGCAAAGAAGCCCAGCAAATATTGAGGGACCTTCTTAGTCATAGATGGAACAAAGTACACAATTAGTTATTCCCTATGGAGGTCACATCCTAATATGCGTAAGACATTCGACCTCCACAAATTTGGCTGAGGGTGGCAGACTCTTGTGCTTTCATGAGATCTTAGCAGGTATTCAGGAAATCTAATGATGCCTGTGCTCTAGGCCCAAGAACATAATATCATCATCAATTTGTTAGACCAGCGTGATACCTTGTCTAGCAGTGAGATGATCAAGGTCTGGTGTCAAGAATTATATTCTGGCACAGAGTCAGAGAGTTAATGGAACACTGAAAAAAAGACAGTCTGTAATGTTGTTTATTGGTAGCACAAACTGCTTTGGTGGCACTCTACTTAATGGAATATAGGAAAAACAAAAAAGCATTGGCCTAATCAGTAGCTACAAGAAAGAGAACCTGTCAGCTACAGTTGGAATCACCATCTGATTATGTTAATATGATCCAAAGATCATATTGAGTCAAGATGTGATAAGAATCATACCCCTGTTGGGCACCTGGGTGGCTCAGTCGGTTAAGCGTCTGCCTTAGGCTCAGGTCATGATCCCAGGATCCTGGGATCAAATCCTGCATTGGGCTCCCTGCTCAGCAGGGAGTCTGCTTCTCCCGCTGATCCTTCCCCCTCTCATACTCTCTCTCTTTCTCTCAAATAAATAAATAAACAAATAATCTTTAAAAAAAAAAGAATCATACCCGTTTCTTTTAAAGCTTTTGACGGTGAGACTTACCGCTGCAAATCATTGGGTAGTTCCAGTCAGAATAACCCTTTTGTGTGTGTGATTAGGAATCCAATGTGGTGATAGATGATGAAGAAATTAACTCTAACTCTTCACTGAGAAAATGATTAGACGATGGATTTGTTCCTATATACACTTAGTCCTAAGCATACACTTAGTCCCATAGACCACAATAATTTCTGAGACACTAGAAATTTGTATTTGTTCAGAGCTCTGTTGCCAGGTGATTTCCAAAAGGACTAGTGATTTCCTTTCTGCAATGTATTGTTATTCTAGTAAATGGAACCTTGAAGATTTTGGATATTACAGAGTTCATCACCTTAGGGGTCTTTCATTCATATCTATGCATGGCAATTTGCTGAAGGCCTTGACACTCTATATTGGTGGCTCTAGTCAGGTTTTTCTGCTGTTGTTGTTATTCATAGCAAGTAAGGTCTACATTGGGTTGCCCACCTGTTTGGTCCGAAGCCCAGCTGATATTTAGCTGATATACACTGGTGTGTTTGTACCAGCTGTATACACTGGCACTGATTTTTCTTGGTCAATAACTGTGCTATCCTAGTTGTTAGATTTTTCAACATCATTTCAGGCTATGAAACCCAGTGATTTACTGGCCACCACCAAAGATTTCTGTAGGCCAAACTACGCCGATTACAGTGGACCAGCTTCCTATTATAACTGTTTCCACTGTGTGTCCATTTGGAAGCACTGCTATTCAGTCTCTGTCAACCCTAAGATTCTGATGTCTCCATTAAAATAGGGAGCCTATTAAAAAAATAAAAAAATAAATAAAATAGGGAGCCCATTTTAACCACAGCATTTCCCACAAGTCTCCGAGTTATTAAAATGTCAATTTAGAAAAAGTCCTCAATAAAATGCTGATTCCATTAATACATTAAAAGGGTCATATACGATGAACAAGTGGGATATATTTGAGGGATGGAAGGATGGTTCAACATCAGCAAATCAGTCAATGTGATACATTACATTAACAAAATTAAGGAAAAAATCATATGATCATCTCAATAGATGCAGCATTTGACAAAATTCAATACCCATTTATAATAAAAACTCTGAACAAAGTGTTTATAGAGGGCATAATAAAAGCCACATATTATAAGCCCATAGCTAATATTATACTCAATGGTAAAAAGCTGAAAATTCTTCCTCTCAATCAGGAACAAGGCAAAAATGCCCATTCTCACCACTATGTTATTCAACATAGTATTGGAAGTCCTAGCTAGAGCAATTAGGCAAGAAAAAGAAATAGAAGGCATCCAAATTGGAAAGAGAAAACTGTCTCTATTTGCAGATGACATGATGCTATATATATAGAAAACCTTAAAGTACCAAATATCTTGTTAGAACTAATAAATGAATTCAGTAAAGTTGCAGGATACAAAATCAATATACGAAATCTGTTGGCATTTCCATACACGAATAACAAACTATCATAAAGAAAAATTAAGAAAACAATCCCATTTACAATTACACGAAAATAAACCCCTAGAAATAAATTTAACCAAAGAAATTAAAGATCTGTACACTGAAAATTATAAGACATTAATGAAAGAAATTGAAGACAACAAAAATAAGTGAAAGGTATTCCATGCTCATGAACTGGAGGAATTAATATTGTTACAATGTCCATACTGCCCTAAGCAATCTACAGATTCAGTGCAATCCCTATCAAAATTCCAATGGCATTTTTCACAGAAATGCAAAAAACATTTTTAAAATGTTTTAAAATTTGCACAGAACCACAAAAGAACGAAATAGTCAAAGCAATCTTGAGAAAAAAAGAACAAAGCTGGAAGCATCATACTCCCTGATTTCAAATTATATCACAAAGCCATAATGATCAAATAGTGTGGCACTGGCATAAAAACAGACATATAGATCAATGGAACAAAATAGAAAGCCCAGAAATAAACCCATGCATATATGGTCAATTAATTTACAACAAAGGAGTCAAGACTATACAACAGGGAAAGGAGAGTCTTTCAATAATTTTGGAAAAACTGGACAGCCACAAGCAAAAGAATGAAACTCAGCCACTATCTTACACCATTCACAAAAACCAACTCAAAATGGATTAAAGATTTGAATGAAAAACCTGAAACCATAAAAATCCTGGAAGAAAGCATAGGCGGTAAGCACCCTGATGTCAGTTTTGGTGATGATTTTTTGGATTTAACACCAAAAGCAAAGGCAAAAAAAGCAAAAACAAACAACTGAGACTACATCAAAACTAAAAAACTTCCACACAAAGAAACCATCAACAAAATGAAAAGGCAACTTACTGAATGGGAGGAAATATTTGCAAATCACATATTTGACAAGAGGCTAATATACAAAATATATAAAGAACTCATAAAACTCAATAGAAAAAAATCCAATTAAAAAATAGAGAATCTGAATAGACATTTTTCCAAGGAAGACATACAAACACATGAAAAGATGCTTCACATCACTATCATCAAGGAAATGCAAATCAAAACCACAGTGAGATATCATGTCACACCTGATAGAACGGCTATCATCAAAAAGAAATGTGTTGGTGAGGATGTGGAGAAAAGAGAACACTTATGCGCTCTTGGTGGGAATGCCAATTGGTATAACCACTATGGAAAACATATGGAGATTCCTTAAAAAATTAAAAATAGAAATACCTTATGATCCACAATTCCACCTTTGGGTATTTATCCAAAGAAAATGAAATTGCTGATTTGAGAAGATATCTGCACATCTATGTTCACTGCAACATTATTTTCAACGACTAAGATATGGAAACAACCTACATGTCCAATAGCAGATGAATTGATAAAGAAAATGTATAATACTGTGTATATATTCATATATATATGTAGTTCAGTCATAAAAAAAATAATTTTGCCATTTGTGACAACATGGATGGACCTTATGGGCATTATGCTAAGTGAAATAAGTCAGAGAAAGACAGGTACTGTGTGATTGCTCTTGTATGCAGAATCTAAATAAATAAATAGGGATGTTATGTAGAGCTCGGTGACTATAGTTAATAACACTGTATTGCATATTTGAAAGTTGCTAGGAGTAAATCTTAACAGTTCTCATCACAAGAAAAAAAATTACTGATGGATGTTAACTGGACTTACTGTGATCATTTTGCATTAATATATACAAATATCTAATCATGGTGTGTATGTGAAAGTAATATAATGTGAATTATACCCCAATATTTTAAGAAAATGCTTTTCATGGATGCTGGTATTCCCATCACCATTGTATTTCTCAAGGCTTTAGTGAAAGGAGGGTCAGGGATAGGTCTTCTTGGGAGACTTAGATCACCAGGATTAAGATGGTCTGACTGCACATGACAAATCCACTCCAACATTCCTATCATTGAAATCTTTGAATTCCTCTAACATTATTTCAAGGAATGCTTGCATTCTCAATTTCATTTAATGTGGGCCATTATTAAGTGTACATTTCAGCCAACTAATTGATCCAAAAGTAGAATGACTTTCAGCTGCTCAAGGCAACACACTGAATCCAGAATCGATGGCAAGTGCACCCCTATCAATCCTTTCCAATCCAAAATTGCACTTCTCCTTTCTCAGTACATTTCAGAATCCCATATATTTTCCCTCAGGTTTTGAAAATATAAATAAGCAAAATCAAGAATTCTTTTGGTGGGAGTCTTCTTATGGGTTTCCCTTTCTAACTGTATCTACCACAGCTCCTCTCTGGAATCTGATATTTAGTGTGTGGAGGTAAAGAGAAATAATGTGGGAAGAGCGGGAGGTAAACTGAGGGAGCTGATTACAGGATCTTCGAGCTGGGCAGTTAACAAAATCTTTAGACAGGAAGAGCTCCCACTTTGATTAGCAAGGGAGGACGTGTCCATTCTTCCGGTTTGCCTAGGGGATGAGGGGTTTCCTGGGACACAGGACTTTCAGTATTCAGACCTGGGTTATTGTTCACACTAGCAGGGTATCACATGTCTTCCAAATCCCCCTACCCATAAATCCCCTTTCCAGATCAAAGTCTTCCCGTTTCTGATCAATATTCTTAAATATGAGGCCTGGTGAAAGCTGTGAATGCAATTCCTGGTGGAATTTGGCAACCAGTAGGATCAAGAATGTTCTTGTTTTCAGTTATTTCAGCCTTACAGCGAGCAAGACAGAAAAGATTCTTCTGGCAAAAACATAGGCATTTTTCTAGTTTTTAATGCCATGCCTTGAGCTGATTTAAGCCTTTGAGCCTCGATCATCACTTTCTTGATGAACCCATCTCTGTAGAAGCAACCACCCTTTCCCACAGTCCTGGATTTCTCCCCACTTTACCCTGTTTGATGGCAGCAGCCGTTTGTCGGCCTTAACCTTCCCAGCCTCACATAATGCATTCCATTTTTTGCTTCATGGTTGTGTTTTTGAGGTCCCAAAGATATTTTGCTACGTTAATTTTTATTAACTTTATATTTTTACTATTTATATTTAATTCTTTAACCCATCGGAAGTCTCTGTAAGGTAGGGTTCTAGTTTTAATTTTCTCCATGTGCGGTAGGCCCGTTTTCCCAATTCTTTTATTAAACACCCTATTCCTTTTATCTGTTGATTTTTGTGCTACCTTTGTGATTCACATACTCAGGGGGTCTGTGGGCTTCCATGACTTTGATGTATTTGAAAATATCTGGATTTTGGAGCTTAGTATAAGGTAATGTAAAATATTTCATTAGTATTTTTATATCAATTACATATTGAAATAATATTCTGGACGTGTCAGTGTACATAAAATAAATTATTAACATGGATTCCACCTGTTTCTTCTTTTTATGAGGCCACTAGAAATTACACAAGTGGCTCACTTCCTTTTTCTATTGGACAATGCTGTTCTAGACTGCACTCTAGTGAAGAGAGCAGACCGTGAAGCAAGGTTAAACACGGAGCTCACCTCCTTCACTTATTAGCTCTGTGGACTTGGTTAAGTTCCTTCAAATATCTACTTTGTAAGGAACTTGTAGGGGCTACAGTAAATAAGATAATCTACACAGAATACCTGAAACCTAGTAAGTAATCATCCAATGCTTGTTTCATTATCTTTCTCTGAGGATAAGAAAGTAGTTCATTTATCATAACATACAGCAAATATGACAACACATGTATTAAACGAAGGTCATGCTGAAATTACCTATTAGAATATTTTTAAAATGTATACCCTATCACATGACTGCTGAGATGCAGCATTATCATTTTACAATGTAACAATATTTTAAGAGAAACAGACAATCGTAATTTTATTCATTCACTTTTTCTATGCTTTAATCAATCTTTTGCATAGGTAAATACATTTAGTTAGAGCTACAAGACAACATGAAACAAATCAGCATTCTGGATCTTTTCAAACTATATTGAGGAAACTCTTGACTAAATGTTACTTTCAGAAATACCCCCACCCCTTCTATTCACACCTAAAACAATCTGTGTAACCGTCAACCTTCAATAAATCATTTTATAGTATAGTTTATCTTGAACATCTTCTTCTACTTTTTAAAGGCTTTACTTCAAAAACAAAATCCTCCAAATAATTCTACAAATAAATAGCAAATGTTATTGCACCTGAGCTTAAGAATTTAAAATTGTTTCCATTCATTCAGTTATGAATGTCTAAAGTAAAACTTGAAATTAATATTAATTTCTGGGCTAGAACTACTGATGGTAATTAGAGTATCTCAATACTTGACGTCAAGATAATTTCTGATATTGGGGAACTGGTTACAAAATTTCCTCCAAACCCAGAGGAAAGTGAGTTTGTTGTTAACACAGTGAGCTCCTCATTACCTGAGCTAATCAAGGAAACGCGAGGGCAGGTCACTCATGTTGGAACCCAGCTTCTCTGGGAACCATGCTCTCGATCCTGACTCTGGAGATCTCTGTCCTAAGAGGTCAGCTCCAGAGGCAGCCCTTTCTCAAGGAGATTATCTGCTCCCTCTCTCAGCTCTTCCCATGGCTCGAGCTATGCTGAACTGAGGATACCAACCTTAGGACAGGGACCACAGGCTGTAAATGCCTGGCAGCAACAGTGCGAGGAGAGGACATTCAGCCAGGGGCAGAAGAAAGGTGCTTTTAGAAGGGATATCTGACTGAGGACCAAGGTGGTAAGAAGATGTAACAATGGCGGAAGAATATTAAAATCTAAGGCTGCACAAGGCATTGTAAACAGCAACGATCTTTCTTAGAAATGTTAGAGTTCAGTTGCACTAAAAGAACTAATATAATCTAGGATTGGAATAAAAATACCTGAGAAGTTATTTTTCTCTAGGCAACAAAGTAAGTGTCGTTTCTGTTTTTAGCAAAAGTTCACCTATGCCTAAATTCATTTGTCTTTATAAAAAAAGAGCAGATTTTAACAAAACAGTCAACAAAAGACCTATGGATTTTAATGTTGAGTATATCAATTTATTACTAATTTTGGTCTTTCCATTAGTTCCCTATATAAAAATTATGTGTTTCTCAGTAGTAGGTACAACAGCTTTTAAAGAGAACTTGGGCAAAATAATGAAGAGAGAAACCATAAATAACAAGAAAGTAAATGAAGCAAAATTGTCTAGTGTGATGTTTACCCTAAAGTATATTAATATCCTTCCATGAACTTTTATTATTAAAGTAAAATTCTTAGTCTAATGAATTATTATAAAAGATTCCAATCTTTAAAAATTATGAAAGACTTTAAGATCTCATTAACAGAATTAGAAATGTCAGTTATTATGCTACTGGCCAAGTTTGGTCTGTATTTTCTGGGCCTCTTTAGGCCAAGAATAACAATCAGGTAGAATCTGGTCATAATCAGTATTATACATCTGAGAGCGGACAAAGGCTTCCTTGTTTGGGGGTTCAGGATAAACTGTGGCTGTCTTTTCTTGGTAAGCATCATTCACAATCTAGGAATAAAAAAGAATATTAATTACTTTAATGAATAGAGTTGGTGATGAGCACATGTCAGTTTTTATCTGTTTCAAAAAATTAATTTGTCTTGTCTAAAAAAATTAAGTTAGATTATAATAAAAGCACACATACACAAAGAAGGTATAAAATGAAAATGCAATTTTAAATCATATAGCAGGAGGAGAATACGATAGCGACAGAAAGTGTGCACAAGAGAGATTTATCAAATGTAATCATAACAGGATTTCACAGACAATCCAGTGGCAAAAGTCTTGACATGACCTGAATGATAATTAACTTGAACTAAATACCTTAATATTCCTGCTAAGTTTGAACTCAGTGTGCAGTTTCAACAATCCCTATGCTGACCACAGTGTCCTACAAAATGTCCTTATTTAACCCTGCTCACCTAATCAGCTGGACTCTGGTCAGTTTTAACGCTCCTCGCCAGTATCACAGAATCTCGTCTCCCTGTCTTGCTGTCACACTTGCCATTCTGGTCACCAGTCTGGGGAACCCTCAGTGCTGGCTTTCTTCCTCCATGGCTGCCTCCTGAGATGCCATACTTTTCCTAATCCTACCTGGGTCCATGTGGTCACACATTATGCTTTTATCCTTTTCTTTAAACAAACAAGAACCCTTTCTCTCCTAGTTCCCACAAGGCAATTTCAAACCTTCCTCTGTCAAATCTGCATTTGACTGTCATCACTGGAATGAGAACATTCCAGCTAATCAGAGAAAACAATCTCAATTTCCCCTTCCAACAACTCAAAACTATCTCCTCTGTATCTTTAAACATTCGCTCTTCCTTTACTTTCTTTGAAAAGAATGGATTCTCCCTCTTGTCAAAATTAATCACTCTATGCTCTTTAATTCACTCCAGTTGTAAAAAAGTAGTCACTGGGGGTTATTTATGTAATAGAGTTATTTGGATAAGTCCGATTTTGAAGACTACTGGAATGATTAAGTATCTCTTCTCAGTGCAAAATTATGCATTTATGAAAAATTATGGTTACAAAGACTGTGCCATATTATGGAGAAATGTTTGTGAAAAACATGAAATAGATGTATACACCATGATTAGGATGATGTTAGCAAAGAAAGCAAGCAAATGGAAAAAAGATTGGAGGCGAATACACCAAAACAATAAAACTGCTTATGTTAGAAAAATAGAGTATTGGGTAGTTTCTTCTCTTTTTCCCAAAGTACCTATAATATGCTATTATTACTTTTTAACAGCTTTTTTGAGGTATAATTCAGACTACAAAATCCAAACATTTTAAGTGCACGATTAAATTATTTTTGTAAATTGGCAGAGTTGTGCAACTGTGATCACATCCAGTTATCAAACATCTCCATCACCCCAGAGGCCCCCTGTGCTATGCACTGTTGCGTTCCTGACATAGACTATGTTCATTCCTTTTTCTGCTTCCAGGACACACTGTTTCAATGATCCCCTCTCTCAGTGAGGTCTTCACTCTCTCCTCGTCAATACCAGACTCTGCAAGAGCAGCTTGTATTCTCTTGCTTTCTGAATTCTCCCTAACTTCTGTGCTACTGAAATTGCTTTTGTAAAAGGTTCTGATAACTTCGCAGGCACTAAAAAGTTCACCTGTGTTTCTCACTACCACAGCTGTGTCGATCATAACTGCCATGCCCGTTCTGACACTGGGCCTTGTCTAATTTCTGACCCACTGCTCCGTTCTGAGTCTCTTCTCAAAATCCTGACTTCTCTTCACTGGCTTCTTGCCTCTGTCTTCCGGACAGTATAACAAACCATGTTCTATCCTTGGTTCTCACCTGTCTGTACTTGCTGTCTTGGTAGCCCCAACCACTCCTGGCCCTTCCCCCGTAACCACACGGAAATACTGCCCACGCCTGTATATCTAGTGTCTCTTTAAGTTTCAGTCATTTCCATAGACTTGCTGGAATTGTGGGAATTGTATACAAACATGCCCTGAAACCTCAAGCTTGAGGTCCACTTAGACCATCTTCCTCCCTCAACTTGATTCTTTGTCCTGACTTGCTAGTTTCTGTCTCTGCACTCTGCGTTTTCCCATTATTCTAGGTGTAATATCTGAGTCTGTCTGAACACCTTCTCATTTAAATCTTCAAACTGAACTTAACATGATAATGTCCTGTTCCATGCATTAACAATCCAAACTCGTTAAAAACTAGGAGATATAAACAGTAGAAAATAGGATACTCTTTCGTGGACAGGAAACCAAGCAGATTATCTAAAGTTTTTTGAAGTATTATGTGGTTTTTGAAGCATGTGCCCTCAATCAACAAGACAAATAATGGTATGTGAGTCCTAAATATGGTATTGTTTTGATAAATTTGCTAATGGTTTTGATTTTCAATCAAAAGTAATTTTGCCCCTGAGGGGACACTTGGCAATGTCTGGAGACATTTTTGGTTGTCACAACTGGGCAGAGGCTACTGGCATCTAGTGGGTAGAGGCCAGGTATGCTAAGCATCCCATAATGCCCAGGATAACCTCCACAAAAGAGTTATCCAGCCAGTATGAGCATAGTGCTGAGGTTGAGAAACCCTAGTTTAAACATAACCATTATGGGCTGACCTCTGTCACCCAAAATTCATCTGTACTAACCCCCAGTACCTCAGAGTGTGATTCTCTTTGGAGACAGAGCCTTTAAAGAGGTAATTAAGTTAAACTGAGGCTGTTTGGTAGGCCCTGACCCAAACTGAGTAGTGTTCTTATAGGAAGGGTGAATTTCTCATACCAAGAGAACCAGGGATATTTGTACACAAAGAAAAGACCACACAAAGACACAGTGAGAAGTCATCTACAAGCCAAGGAGAGAGCCCTCCAAGAAAATCAAGCCTCCAACCTCCTAATCTTAGACTTCTAGCCCTCAAATTGTTGTTTGAGCCATCAGGTCTGTGGCATTTTGTTATGGTAACCCTAATAGGCTAATACATTTATATTGCATTAAAAAAATCAAATTTCTCACTCATCTTAAAGAAAATTTCTCTGAGTTTATGCTCTTCTTGGCTAATTGTTCCAATAGCTCATCTGTCGGCCCAACAGCTTTGAGTTGCTTGCCCTCATTGTTTTGCCCCCTGCCCAGTATTATCAGTTGTGATCCTGAAGATGCCATATATCAAGGCACCATGGATAAGACAGGTGACTCAAGGTCTAAATATTACTCTACCACATCTGCAGTATTTTGGTGACTATTCCAAGTGTGATATGGAAAACAATAAGTAAAAAAAAAAAAAAAGATGAAGTGGGGGAAACCTAACTGAAATGAAACCCTACTAACTTATTTAGATTATGGAACAGAAAAAGAATGATAGGAAAATTAATGATTCAGCCTAATTCTTCAATTCCTAGGGATGAAGTGTAGTTCCTAAGTTCTGCTGAGGCACTGTGTCTCATTTCCCTGACTTCTGACAAAGTAAGTTGATTCAGATATACATTTCAAGGAAGTGGATTTTCAGTACCTAAAAATGCATATTTAGCAATAGAAGGAAGGAAAAATAATGAGACTCGAACAAGAGTGGTTTTACCTTTGCTGCGATTTTCAGAGAAACATCTCTAATGGTGTCCAAAGGAGGATAAAGCCGGCCCTCTTCCAAGTGTTTATCTGATACCTGCTGGGCTATAACCTTTCAAAAAAAGAAAGACAAAAAAGGTTTTACTTATATTTAAAAGGATAACTAGGTGAATGGTCACATATGGTGATGTATAGAAGTGGGTCACATTAATGTGATCACCTGATTCGTCTCTCCCTTTGTCAATGGGAAAACAGCCCCGAGAGACTTGGGGATAGCTGGGGGACACCATTAGTAAGATGGGAACAGAATCTGCATTGTCTGTTTCTCCAGTTCCTTTTCTACTGGGCCATGCAGTGCTGGAAGCTTTCCTTCTGATAGGCTAGAGGCACAGGGGGGAAGAGGAGCAAGGAAGGCGGAGGAGGATGACAGAAGTGAGGGGAAAAGTACCCTAAGAGTACAGGAGGGAAGGGGGCCGATGCTGATCACGCTGCTTCTCCCGGCTCACACATTTTTTTAAGTTAATTAATTAATTTGTTTTTAAATTCAATTAATGAACATATAATGTATTATTGGTTTCAGAGGTAGAGGTCAGTGATTCATCAGTCTTATAAAACACTCAGTGCCCATTACCTCACACGCCCTCCTGAATGTCCATTACAGTTACCCCATCCCCCCATCCCCCTCCCCTCCAGCAACCCTCAGTTTGTTTCCTAGAGTTAAGAGTCTCTTATGGTTTGTCTCCCTCTCCGATGTCATCGTGTTTTATTTTTTCCTCTCTTCCCATATTCTGGCACAAGCGGTGGAGCAGGAGGCTGAGACAGCCATGTTGGAGCCACACTGCAAAGAGGATTTCAATTTACCCAGATTCTGGATTATCTAAATCACCTAACTGGCCTCGGCATTCAGTGTCCCTGGACCCTTCCCTATTTCTAAATCAAACGGCATATACTTAAACATCTGCTAAGAGGGTAGATCTTATGGTAAGTCTTCTTATCTCCCTTCTCAAGCACTCTCTGTCTGTCTGTCTCTCACACACACACACACCACAAAATAATAATAATAAAGAGAACAGGAAAGGGCTTTTGGCAGTGATGGAGGTATTCATGGTGCATGTGTTGGTGATCATTTCACAGGTGTATTCTTATCTCCAAACTCATCTAGTTGTATAAATATGTACAGCTTTTTGTATGTCAATCAGACCTTAATAACATATTTTTTTAATTAGACAGATTGACATCATATGCCTCCTGAGGTAGGATGCAATTATTAGGCCGTTGGTGCTCCTAACAAGACCGCACACCGGGAATTCAATCATGAGGAAACAATCACATCAACCCAAAGTGAGGAACACTGTAAAAAAACAACTGGCCTATATTGCTCCCAAATGTCAGCGCCATAAAAGAAAGACTGAAATATTCTTGCAGATTAAAGGATTAGTCTAGAGGCTAGAAAGGCCTTTTCTTATGAATAATTGGCAAAATGTTAATTTGGACCGTACATTAGATAATACTATTATATCAGTGTTAAAGTTCCTGAATTGAAAATGGTACAGAGACCACGTCAAAAAAAAAAAAAAAAAAAAAGTCCTGAAATATCTAGGGGTAAAGGGACATAATACCGTAAGTTGCTCTCAAATGGTTCAACAATAAAGTTCTATATGCTCAGTTATTTGCTAAACCTGCTGGGGCACAGAGGCGGACTCAGCAACCTTGAAGTTCCCTTCAGCTCTAAGACTTTGATTAGGTATTTCAGCAGGGCAAGTCTAAACCAGTTGAGTCTATTATTTAATAGACCTGAGGATGCAGAGAGGAAGGAGACAATCTTCTTCGTTTGAAACATTTTGTATAATCAAACACTTATTTTTCAGTATCTCTTAATATCTTTGAGATTTTTTTTTTAAAGATTCCATTTATTTACTTGAGAGAGAGAGAGAGAATGAGAGATAGAGAGCACGAGAGGAAAGAGGGTCAGAGGGAGAAGCAGACTCCCCGCTGAGCAGGGAGCCCAATGCGGGACTCGATTCCAGGACTCCAGGATCATGACCTGAGCCAAAGGCAGCCGCCCAACCAACTGAGCCACCCAGGCGCCCTATCTTTGAAATTTTTTAATCATGAAATTATTTCTGCAATTTATTCCATCAGCAAATATGAAAGACACTAGGCAAGCATAACACCAATAGAGGTTAAAAAAAGCAGTTCCTGCTCCTGAGAGAGTTATAATTTAGTGAGGGAGAAAAGGAAAATGCTGAGAGAGGACAGCCTAGGCTAAAGGTGAAATGTGAGTGTTACGAAATCCAGAGGAACACTGGAGGGAGCTTGAGTACGGGACTGAAGGAGAGCTAGAAGTTATATGAACAGGGAAGCGGTGGCCCTCCAGAAAGAAGATTCAGACCAAAGGCAGAGATGTATGAGCTGGACTCAGCGAGCCCAAGTGACCTGATCTGGGGGGGGGAACTGTATAGAGAATAGGGATTGGAGCATTGTCAATGCCAAATTAAGGAGTTCTGGTTAAATCCTATGGGTGACTGAGGACTTCTGAACAAGGATATTTAGGCAGGGGTGTGGGGTGAAGGAGAGCAAGATGAAGTTACTAGTATAACTGTTATTTGATTAATAGAATATCGCATATTGTGCAAAATATTATAATGTATAATTATATTCACAAAAGTTGATCATAAAGAACTTTATAATAAAGACACTGTTCAACTCATTTATTTCTTGCCTTTGTAACAGGATGTTGAGTAAAACTTTTCCTTTGCCCCAGATTTGGTGATTAGGGCCCCCAACTCTAGCACAAAGAGAATTAAGTGTTTGACATTATAATGAACCCACTAAGTAAGTGGGGACTGCCATCTCCCTCAGAACCCAAAAGGTGGCAGAATCAGCCCTGCCACCCCCACAAACACAGCCACCCCTTCCCAGAGGCTGAGATGGGGAGAAACAGGGAGAGTCGCTAGAACCATGATTTGGCCTAGTGAGTAATGCAGTGGCTTTTCCTCCTTCTTGCTGCATGCTGCCTCCCCTGGAAAGCTTTAGGTGCCTTCAAGAAGGAGAGACTGGCATTCTGTTCCCCACTTAGCCTGAGCAGTTACAGACATATGTATATAAGGAGAGGTGAAGAGAATGGGAAGAGGGGGTTGCTGGGGAGGAGCCCATATCCTAGAAGACATGTGCTTCGAAGGCTGAGTGACCACTGCGGAGGATGAGATCCAACAGGCTGGGAAAGCTGAGGAAGGGGAGGGAGGCTGAGCTGGAGCCAGACCGCTCATGTCTTGCCCTAGAGGATCCTTTAAACTCTTGTATACGTGCCCCATGAGAAAGCTAGATCTTGGCCCCTGCCTCCAATGGTTTCATGGCCTAAAAAAGTGGAGAGTAAATAAAAGCCATGATTGACCTTTTCCATACCCTTCTTTTCATATCCAACACATTTGAGGAGATAGGCCTTGATGGGAAGAGGGAGGAGGTTTTTCAGAACCTGGCCACACCCAAGCCCCTCGAGGCGCTGGTATGGGGGAGAAGAGAAGGTGGCTCTCTGCTGGCGGCTGTTGCAGGCCTCTTGTACTGAAGGGAGAGGGCATGCTATCTGAACCAGGTACAAATTCTGAACTTGACAGATGTTTAATTATTGTTCACTGAGGTAGCGCCAGCACCCAGAATAATGCCTAGCACATAGTAGGTGCTTAATTAACACTCATTAAAAGAACGAGTGAATTGAAACAGAATTAAATGTTACTGAGATGCGATTAAGAGAAAGAAAAGAGAGACTTGAAGGAGAATTATTCCAAACAGCGATTAGGGCAAAATAAAACCATTTTATGTTGATTCCCCCCCCTCCTTGAATACAGGCTGTTTAGAAAATCATGTTACTTCTTGTTTTTCTGCAAAGGATTTTTGGCAGATTTAAATCAGTTGGCATTTCTTAGATATTAAAGCAAAAACTTGCATGGGGATCCAGTATTGTTATTTACCCAGATAGAGAAAAAAATGAGTAGTGCAACCTTGAAAGGACAGAATTTCATGGTGGTTGAAACCTCAGGCTCTGATGGGAGGTAGGTCCATATTCAAATTCTAACTGCAATAATTACTATTTGCTTGAATTCAGGCAAATTAATTAACCTTCCTAAACATAGTTTTCTCTTCGGTGATATAAGACTAATAACAATTCCTAAGTCGGGGGATTAAATGAAATAAACACCAGTAAGGAATTTACCACATTGTCTGGGAAAGTTAGGTGTTCAATAAATCTTTTTCACTTTTAATCTATCTATTTCACTTTTAAAGTGAGATCTATCTATTTCACAATAAATCTATTTCACTTTTAAAAGAACAGTTGGCAGCCAGCATGGTAGAATGGAAGAAGATGGCTGAGTAAAGAAGAATCAGTGTGAGTCTTTGCTCTCCATGGATGCCTGTCATACAGAGAGGGAGCCAAGAAACCATGGAACAGAGTCAAGCAGCAACAGGTGACAGAGGGGAGCCTACCGTTAGGAACAAAATCACTAAAACGGAAGGCACTGACCTGGGGAAAAGAGAGAGTATACAAGAGTCTTAGTGTCACTCTCACCTATTAGCTCATTCACTCAAAAATTATTTGCTGCTCTTGATATTCCATTGGTGTCTCTCTAACTACACTGGGTCCACTTTCAAATTATCTCTCTTCGTTTCATTTTGAAATGTTACAGTGGCTAGATTTTCAGTTATCCAGTGACTTAAATGAATCCGTTTCCTGAAGATGCTATTGTCTATGGTGCTCATCTCTAGCGTCCTCTGGACAGACATCAGAAAGGTGTGGGGCGAGCCAGGTGAGAGGACACAAAGAAGGTGACTCAGGAGGAAGAGTGTAAGGGTAGGAGGCCAAGGCTTGCATCAGATGTGGACAGGAGGTGAGGCGTCTGTTCCCAGGCTGCTGTACAGATAAGGCAGGGCCAGGGGGGCTGACCCAGGGGAGCACTAAGTGTTCTTATCAGAGGTCCAGAAGGCTGCCAGAGTACCAGGAAAGCCAGAAATCTCTTTGTGATATAAAAATGCCCAGAAAATCTTCAGGACTGATCCTGATCCATGAGATTTCCAGTTCCATAAGAGACCCAACTAGTATTTCAGTAATAATCCTAAATTAACAAATTTTGGGTTGCCAAACAAGAAGAGTCACCTAGATCTCCCACATGTAACTTTTGTTAACTACAAAATATAATCTAGACAAGGACTTCCCTCTTTGGGCCCTCTAGCAATGAGCATCTGTGGTATTATATTTATTCTTCTTGCTAAGATATATATGACTAGTTCTATTTAGCTCCATTCAGTATTTACTAAGTTTCTATTATGTGCTTTTTTAGCATTGCACTAGGGTGCTAACAGTGTTTTGAAAGAAGTATATAAAAGACTGTCTTTAAAAAGTTAATTTACAATTTAATTGTAGAGCAACACTTAACTGTTTAAAACATAAAGCTCTCAAGAGCATAATACAAGTAGAAATTAAACTAAATATCAAAGGGTCTGATAAAGACAGCCACGGCTAAGGAGAAAGATCAAGATGAGCCACAGTAGTCACGAAAGGATTCAAATGTGAGGTGGGACCTAAGCAGTGACCAGAAGGATAGGCTTAGATAGGTGGAAAATAGTTCTCAGAGTTTTCCAGGCAGGATAATAGAGCAGTTATACAGCTGTATGTATGCACAGTGTGTTTAAAGCTTTGGGATAAGGGAGAATGAAAGAATGTCAGGCTTCTAAGATTTAATGTCTGCTTAGAAAGGGGTGTCACTAATAGCAACGCAAATATTGAGGGGTGAGGGAGGGTGAGAAGGTTTTATGCATTTGTGTTTAAGGAAAGAGCAGGGCATTTCTGTGGAAATATCCATCAGGTAACTGAAGACATGGGAAACGATGAAACCAGAGATACGCAGATTTGGCCACTTTTAGAATTAAGATAATGGAAACAAGAGAATGGATGAGATCTCTAAAAGCATAACAAAAAGGGAAGAAAAAAGGACAAAAAAAAAAGAATGCTAGAAAAAAGCTCTTAGTTAAAAGGGACAGAAAAGAAGACAAAGAAAACAATGAGGTGGTATGAAAAACAGGAATGTTGTGTTGAAGCCTGAAAGAAAACCAAGGGAAAGGTCAAAAAGATTTCACCAGAGAGATCACTATCTATGATAAGAATAAGACTACTGACATTACATTTTTTTTTCTTCAAAGTTTTTTGGTAGTGATTATTACTTTGCCTGGACAGTAAATGGAAGGATTTTTTTCATGAACCTTGTCACTAGATGGTGCTGGAGTTATTTAGGAAAGCAAACATGGACAGCAATGAGTAAAAGATTTTTTTACCCCTTTGATGTGTCAGTTACATAGAACAACGATTACATTTTCCTTAATGTATAAACAGCTTTGAAAAGCTGAGTAATTAGACATCTACTTATGTTTAACAAGATTTTTGAGTTAAAGAAACTCTGAGACATCAGCTGTCATGCTTTTAGTGCAGTGAAGAGAGGAGCAGAACATTATAGCCTTCAGACACCTGTTCTCACAGAACGAGGCCAAGTGCTAAGCATTGGGATTATAATCCTTGGATCATATCAATAGCATAAGACTCTTTATCTATATTCTTAGAGTTCCCCTTCAAAACAGAAAGAATAGTATGTTTGCAAGATGAAAATATTTGAATTTTAATCAATTTTTATTTTTATTTAGCTCGGTTTAGTTATAATGTTGTATAGTGGTTTAATTTTAGAGGAAATTCACTCAAATTTCTCAATCATGAATTGCATCCTGTTCAAACATGGTATCAACTAGATGAACATTCTGATTATCAAAAGCTCATGATTTTACAAATATATGCCTGATCATTGTATCATCCCCCCTGAAGCTTGTGGGGTAAGGGGAGGTGATGGGAACCTGAAATTTATGGTACCTCTTGTACCATAAGTAATAAAGGCATTTGTCTCTGACCTAAGGGTTTTGTGCCACCATCTATGAAACTATGGCAGGCTAACTCGTTAGCTTCCAACTAAGGTAAATTTTAGATCCTTCAGTTCCTTAGAGTAGCTTAACAGTCCCTCTAGTGGGTCTGCTCTGTGATATTTTGAGAATCTTTCCTTAAGGCCCACACTCAAACCTACATCTGTCCTTTTAATGACTTTATAAACACTAATTCCCTATTTTAACTTTCTTTCTGCTTAAAATATTAGAGTATTTTCTGTTTTCTGCCCTAAACCCTCAATGATAAATAAGACTTTCATTTTCAACTTCCAAAATGCTGTTATTTACGAAGGTTTGGAGAAATACTTACCACTTCATTATGATGTGGAAACAGTATTTTTAATTGTGTTACTACTGTCACAGAATTCGACTGGAAGTGTGAAGACAAAAAAGGGTTCCTTGTAAGAGATCAGAATAATTTTTCTACTGGCCGCTGAAGAACAGTCTTCTATTTAGTGACTCAATATGAACCTGCTACCCACCCCTTATTGTCCACTAGGAGAGATTTTCTTCCCCTTTCGACTTTGTACCTTATAGGGAGCAAGGTGAGATGCTATATAAATAAATCATTAAACTACCTACACTGAGCTCTCATTTGGTGTTTTATAGCCTTGGTGAACACAGAGTATTTTACAATACCTCAGCAGTTGTGAGAAAAATCTTATCTGTGATATGTCTCACGCCACACGCCACGACACCCAGAGCCACTCCGGGAAACACATAGGAATTGTTTCCTTGGCCAGGATATAGGGTCTGTCCATTTGGAAGAGAGACTGGATCAAAAGGACTGCCACTGGCGAAAATCGCACGCCCCTATAACACAGACACACAACCAACTTTAAAAAGAAGCATGATATTTGAAAACAAATGTATCATAACAGAACTACGCCATAGTTAAAGTACTGAGTGTTTGAAAGAAGACGAATTTTCATTAACTCTCTAATAAATCCGGGCAAGTTTTTATGATGTTGGCAATAAGTTCTGGAGTGGGTGATTACTACTCTTCTCTGCCTCATTCTCCTCAGAAAAGTGTGCAAAGCACAGGATACCCCAAGACCCCAACCCTGTTCTCTGCAGGGGTCCAACCCAAAAGCTTATCAACCATTTCTATAAGGGCTTCAGATTATAGACTTCTGAAGATAAAAAAGTGATAGGTTAACATTAGAGCACTGGAAAGAATGACATTTTAGGTTAGAGTTTAGGGAGCTACGCATTTCAACAAATCTTATGTATTTCTATATTGTAAAGAATTATATAGAAAATCATGTAGGAAACAAACTCATTAGCACAAATGGGATTGGCAAATAAGAGGAAGGTTAAATTATCAATAACTGTCAAAAATTATCATGTTTTCCCTAATCTTCGTATTTTGTCACACTGTTTTTGAGAAACCTCATATATTGCATGCTTTAGATGGCAGTGACCTAGGGCCTACCAGGTGCTGCAATTCCATACTGCTAATCAAAAAGGAAGAGGGGCACCTGGGTGGCTGTCAGTTAAACGTCAGACTCCTGCTTTCAGCTCAGGTCATGATCTCAGGGTTGCAAGCCCCATGATGGCCATGTGCTGGGTATGGAGTCTGCTTGGGATTCTCTCTCTGCCTCTCCTTTGCCCTTCCCCCCTGCTCACGTTTTCTCTCTCTCTCTTCAAAAAAAAAAAAGGGAGACTGATCTGCAAAGATGAGGGTAGAAATATAGCTGAGAACTTCAGGCTTCTAAAATAGGTATAGGAAACCCTTGACAAATAAAGCATCACAATCTAAGAAATCTATTTGAGAGGTCCACAGCACCAAATACCCACAGCATCATTTAAATGATCACAGGCTGGGCTGTAACTTTCATCCCTATTTAGAGTCTAAATCCATTATAATGTTAGTAATATTAACTTAATATTCATTTTTAACAAAGATCATAATACACTTTTTGTATATAGGTAAAGTTCAACCCTCATCAGGGTATAAAAGGATGAAGACAGATGAGAAAGAAAATTGAAATTCTCATCTAGATGTCTGTAGGACACTATTTTATAGAACATTAGGTCTTGTTTTCAGACAAGTCTGATTACCTTCAGCTCTGTTTAGCAGATAAAATAATTACAAGCAACTTTCTAATATAACTTAATTATTATTGATATATATATTTTTATCTTCAAAAACCTGTATTTGAGAAAAAGACCTGCAATATTATATAAATGTTTATTTCCCTCCCTGCCTTCATTTCTTTTTTTTTTTTAAGATTTTATTTATTTATTTGACAGGGAGAGACAGCGAGAGAGGGAACACAAGCAGAGAGAATGGGAGAGGGAGAAGCAGGCTTCCCGCAGAGCAGGGAGCCCGATGCGGGGCTCGATCCCAGGACCCTGGGACCACGACCTGAGCTGAAGGCAGACGCTTAACCACTGAGCCACCCAGGTGCCCCCCTGCCTTCCCTTCCTGCCTACGGTTTTAAAATCATCATTTTAAGGAGGAAGGGCACTCAATAAATGACAGCTAATAAACATTCTCATGGATATGGATTGTTAATAAGGAGAAGAAAATCTCTCCGTACTATTTTTGGACTATAGTGTTTCATGATTCAATAATCTTACTGCATTTTGCATTTTTTAACCTTTCCTGATGACCTTTCACCTGTGCCTGAGTCTCTACTCGTCTTTGCTTTGCCATAAACCTTTGGCTGAACCAGTATTTAAATTTTTAGCCTCAAAATGACTTCCAATTTTATTTCAATTCTTTTTTTTTTTAAGATTTTTTAATTTATTTGACAGAGAGAGACAGTGAGAGCAGGAACACAAGCAGGGGGAGTGGGAGAGGGAGAAGCAGGTTTCCCGTGGAGCAGGGAGCCGATGCGGGGCTTGATCCCAGGACCCTGGGATCATGACCTGAGCTGAAGGCAGACGCTTAACGACTAAGCCACACAGGTGCCCCTATTTCAATCCTTTTTAAACAACACAGAACACTAAGTAAGAGGATAAGAAAGAGTTTAGGCCATTTATATCAGACATTCAAATAAAAAATACAACTATATAAATTTGGCTAATTTTGTTTATGTCTATTACTGGTGAGTCTATAAACTCTTCACACCTACTGAGATATATGACAAAATAATTACATAAACATTTATTATGTGCTTACTGTGTGCAATGCACCATGCTAAAATTTTATTGCCCAGAGGAATTTGTTTTCCCTTATACAGACTTAAGAACTACTGAAGGGATGCCAGGCAAATTCCCCAAATCTAGAGATGGGTTGAAAATTTAAATTATTGAGGACACTGATGTCATTCCAAATAAGAGAGATAAGAGAGTACCTCCTTGCCAACAATTGCAATAATTCTAGTAATGAGCATTTAAGGTTATAATATTAAAGAAGCTGAACCATCAAGTTCTGATTTGTGCAGAGTGACTTAACTTTGTGTCATATTTACCTTTTCTAATTCATTTTGGATTTATTTCCAAAATAAATGTGCTAGATATATATGACTCAACCTCTATTTTGTTGTAATGACATTTTCAAGTCTTTGAAGGGAAGAGAGCTCTTGTCAACCTATCAGTCAAATATATATTAATACAAACGCAGTATAAAATAAGCCATTTTCTTTTTTGAAACAATAAAGTACTGAAGCTCTGAAGCCTCCTATTCCAACCTGGCTGGATGTCAAAAGAGCTGCCCAAGTGTACCACCCATGGCATCAAAATCCAAACCCAGGATTTAGCAAAGCAAAAATAAGATTGTGGTTTTATACTGTATGCTTCAATGTTCAGAAATAGCTAGTGAAGAGTTATTTTAATAAGCATTTGAATCAAACTTTTTCCTCTTTAGCGTTCATATGTAAATCTTAGATACTTCCAAATCACTTGGGAAAAATTATCAATAAACACAGCAGAGTTTATTTTGTTTTACTGAAGAGGAGGATTTATACAACAACATTCTAGAAAAGGAAATCGCTCTTATCCCTTCTGACTTACTCACTTTTCTTTCAATCTTGGTTGTTTAATTTTTAAAGATTAAGTGGTAAGAAACTTAGATATCCTTGGCTCCCCTATAATGGATAAGAATTAGATTATTAAAATATCAGAGTGTACGTCAGCATTGGTGGAGCTGGGGAATGGGGGCAGGTAGAAATCAGTTATACTTTTGCTTTACCTTGGTTAGTTTATAGCACTGCTCTGCAGTACATTCTGCTTTGCTAGTTGGATTACTCAAAGCAAAAATAATAGGCCGTTCATTGAAGGCAGCCATATCTTTGAGAATTTGTTCTGAGAATGCACCACCAATTGCAGCAACTCCTAATGTAGAAATGAGAAAGCAGTGAATAGACTATTATTGGTTAATTAATCTAAGAAGTTCATGCCCTCAAAACAATGAGAGATGTCAGGTCACTGTCTAAGAGACCCTAAACAAACTGTAGAATATCTGCATTAAAGCGACAAAAACAGATAAGTTTATTAATGCCAATGATCTTTAGGGTTACAAATCTACAAGTATCTATATAAAAAATCACAGATATAACATTTGGCTCATCATAGAGTTAGTGACCCATTTACCAGGTATTTTGATTACAAACATATCAGGAAACTAAAATGTGCCTAATACTTATTACTTCTCTATAAACAACTCTATGAGTATATTCCAGTCTCTCAGGGTATAAAGTAATTATGTTTTATAAACCAGCGCTAACACTTAAGACAATCATCCAATTCCATTGTAAAATTGAAGTATCACTCAATGAAAGAAACCTAACAGAAGAATAAAGCAATTAGCATAATGGAAATGGAAAAAAATCATATTCCTAATATAATAAATTTTGTTAAAAATAACAATAAAGGCTTACTGCTATTTTTGTTATAGCGTATTTGCTTTCATTATGATTAACATAATTGTTCTCAATACGGTCATCTGTTTCACAAGAGCTTCTAGCTATATGAAGTATAATACAAAGTAAAGACTAACATCATATACACACAAAAATAAGGCATAAAGTTTTATAACTTCAACTGAGTTTTTTTAACCACATTAAATTTGACCTTATTAAAGATCATATGTGCACATGCACTGTGTAAGCTACTGTGTTAAGTACTATGAGGATTATAAGTATGGTCCTTGTCTTAAAGGAGGGTCCAGTTAGTTCAGTGTTTCTCAACCTCTGGGATATTAACATTTTGGGTTGGATAATTCTTTGTTGTCAGGGGGCGGGGAGGGCTTTCCTGTGCATTGTAGGATGTTGAGCAGCATTCTTAGTCTCTACCCACTAGATGTTAGTAGCCCTGACCACCCGACCCCCGACCCCTCCAAAGTTGTGACAACCAAAAACATCTACAGACATTGCCAAATATTTCTTTGGGGGCAAAATCACTCCCATTTGACAATCGCTGTTTATCTGGAGTTATCAAGCCTGGTGAAGAGTTCATTATGCCAAGGATCAACAGGTTGACCGAATTAGCAGAGGGGGACCCCCCACTTCAGCTGGAATCAGTTAAGACTGAAAAGACAGTAAGTACTAAATTTATAAATCTAGGTGTCCATGGGGTACTGTTGATTCAGTAAACATGTAATTGTGTTTGTGAATTCCAAAAGTAAAATTTCAAAAAGTTAAATTATGCCTCAAAAATCAGTATGAAAATGAATCAGGCCAAAATGGGGTCAGGGTAGGGTTTACTGGAAAGAGGGAGAAGTTTACCTATGAGGGCAGTTGGTTTTATTTCTTGAACAATGGCTTCTAGGTTCTTCATTTCTTCATGTTCATGGGCAAATTCCTCCTTCTCTTGTGTTAAGGCAGCTCGTCCCTAAGTAAAGCAAATAAAAAGAAATGTTAAATCTGCCAAACGTATGTGAGCCAAAGAAATTTCAGAATATTACACATATTACCAGTATTTGTGTTTAACGTCTTCATGTATCATGTGTTACAGCTGTTCTTAAACTCTCTTCTCCAATTATCGGAGTATTCTTTCATTCAGTCTTTCAACAAATACTGTGTCTCAGACAATGTTCTAGGCAATGGGGATGTAACAATGAACAAACTAAAGTCTTTCCCTTTCTTAACTATTATTTAATATTAAAAATCTTGATTCTACAGACATTTGTGAGAAACTGGCACTAATAAATAGCAATGCGAAATGTCATCATATATATCATTTATGAAACATTATTTGTGTTAAAAAATACTGTCTTAGAATGCAGAGCTGGCTTTAGCCACAGCACTTCCAAATTATGTACCACTGAGTAAAAATAGAACTTGATGCCATATTTATATCACAGTTTGATTTTCTGAATAAGAACTAGCTTTGTGTATTTTTATCTTAATGTTTTGTTTATGAATGTATCATGTATTATCTAGGAAACATCTAATTATAATTTTCTAGCTGCAAATTTTTAAGATTTTGACTTAAAATAATAAAGCACTGCCTAATGTTATATCGTACTTTATGACTTACAAGTTCTCTTCATATATTTCATATGATCCCCTCAACAATTTTAAGAAGTAGGGCAACTATGGGGTGCCTGGGTGGCTCGGTCAGTTGAGCGTCAGACTCTTGATTTCGGCTCAAATCATGATCTCAGGGTCGTGAGATGGAGCCCCTTCCAGGCTCCAAGCTCAGTGGTGAGTCTGCTTGAGATTCTTTCCCTTTGCTGCCCCTCCCACCCCAGTCCTGCCCCCGCCCTGCTCGCATGCACTTCTCTCTCTCTCTAAAATAAATAAGTCTTGAAGAAAAAAAAAAAGAAATAGAGCAACTAATTAGAGTCATTTTACATGAGGAGACAGAGGCTCTGAGATGTTAAGGGACTTGCCCAAGGCAGATGCTGGAACAGCACAGGAGGAGAAAAAGCTTTACAAATGGTATGTTTGTTTTCGTACATTTGTTTTTAAATGGTATATGTCAGATTGCTTATAAATTGTTACCCCTGAAGATGTTACAATTTTCTTGTTTTGAAAGGTTATTACCATTTTATTTCTGTTTTTAAAGATTTATTTATTTTAGAGAGAGAGGGAGAGAGAGAGAGCAGGGGGAGGGGCAGAGGGAGAGGGTGAGAGAGAAGCAGACTCCCTGCTGAGTGTGGAGCTCCATAGGGATCCCACAACCCTGAAACCAAAACCTGAGCCGAAATCAAGAGTTGGACGCTTAACTAAGCGCCCCTAGGAGCCCCTATTTCTGTTTTTAAAATACACATGGAGTCTGCTTGGGATTTTTCCCTCTTCTTCTCCTTTCCCCTTTGACCCTCCCCCTGCTCGAGCTCACTCTCCCTCCCTAAAATAAATAAAATTTTAAAATCTAAAAAAAATAAAGTACTTAGGATTATGCCAGGTTTTTCTTTTTTTGTGTGTGTGCCAGTTTTTAACAAGAGCTCAACATTAGTTGTAGTTGTAACTAAAATTATTGTGAAGAAGAAAAAAGTCATAATTGCAACAGTTATAATTTTGGCACATTTCTTACAGTTATCATCATTAGTCATTTCTGAGTTCTAAGAGGTTATTTATCTTACCTTTTCTTCTGAGACACTGTGAAAAATAATCTTAACACTAACTAGAAAAATACCTGTATCCTCACATTCACTGCAGTGTTATTTACAATAGTCAAGACACGGAAGCAACCCAAGTGTCCATCAAGAGATGAATGAATGGATAAAAAAATACACACACACATATACATACGCACACAGAGAATACTATTCAGCCATAAAGAATAATGAAATCTTGCCATTTGCAACAACATGGATGGACCTTGAGGGCATTATGCTAAATGAGATAAGTCAGACAGAGAAAGATAAATACCGTATGATTTTACTTATATGTAGAATCTAAAAAAAAAAAGGAAGAAAGAACCAAAAACCCCAACAAACCTGAATTTATAGATACAGAGAACAGATTTGTGGTTGTCAGAGGTGAGGAGTGGCGGGGAGAGGGAGCAAAATGGGTGAATGGGAGGTCAAAAGGTATAAGCTTCCCATTACAAAATAAGTCAGTCTTGGGGATATAATGTACGGCTTGCCAACTATAGTTAATACTGTACTGTATATCTGAAAGGTGCTAAGAGAATAGATCTTAAAAGTTCTTATTACAAAAAAAAAAATTCCAACCATATGTGATGATGGTGTTAACTAGAGTTACTGTGGTGATCATTTTGCAATATACACAAGTATTGAATCATTGTGTTGCATACCCGAAACTGGCACAAAATGATATGTCAATTATATATCAGTAAAAAAATCTTACTTCATTCAGAATAAAATTTGAAGCTTACTATTTCACATTCACTTGAGAGAACATTCTAGTTTTCAGTAATATTAAATTGAATATAGTTAGGTCATATTCATCTTATTTATTAAGAAAAAGTCAAAAGCGTCATATAAATTCAGTTTCCACTTTTATCAGGAAGCATCAAATTGTTCAATAAAACCTATCTATCATCATAGGCTTTATAGAATTAGTTATAAGTCTAACAACAAATAGCTTACACAAACCTAGACTGATTTCATGAGTAAACACTAAATATTCTCAGTTTTACTTTTGTATTTATGAGACAAGATTTTTTTTAAAATTGCCTTTTAATAATATAAAGAAATGTATGACGATACTGAAATCTTTACAACTCTCACCAAACTGAGGGGAAGGGCTCCCTGGTGCCCCCATCCTCGTCTCTCTTAGCTTCTCAGCCAGGAAATCTATTTCACTTACATATCTCAATTACAGAGGTTAATTCAACATTATCCTAGTACATAAACAAAGGCTAGGTCTAATGATAATTTATTAGTCACAAATGAAAAAACAAAGCCATTTGGAGTACCTCAGAATTCCCTCCAAATATTTTGATAGTTCAGACTTTGACTCAAGCCCCAATTCCTCACCATCCATTTCCTGTGTCAATGTTCTTTGTGCTGTCTGACAGTTCCTTCCACAAAAGGCAGTTTTTATGCTTTCTAAGCTCTTGTCTTTGGACTTGAACATGTAATTTCTTTGGTCAATAAAATGTATGCTGAAATGAGAGTGTGCCAGTTCCAAGCTTAGGCCTTAAGAGTAATTGGTGTTTCTGCTTATTCTCTTGTGCCTTTGCCATTTGTGCTTTAAAAGTGCGTCACCTGGCTAGCCGGCTGGTCCAACAAGGATGAGAACCTTGTGAAAAAGACCTAAACCCAACCTATGACTTAGAGCCACCTAGCCAACATCATCAGAGCTACTCCACCTAGCCCTCAGGGGTGTGAGAAATAAATTATTATTGTTGTATGTCACTGAGGTTTTGTGGCTTTTGATAACCCAGCAATAGCTGAGTGATACAGGAGATAATTTTAATTTTGATTATACATTCCACCATTTCTTTTTACTCATTGTTCTTATCTGTTGCTTTGGGAATAAGAGGTTCCCTTTCCTGAAATGATTTAATGAAAGGAAAGCTTTTGCAATCTATCTGCTACTTCAGTGCTCTTATTACTGCTTAGTTATTTGGCAAAAAAAAAAAATAATAATAATCTTGCATTATTGGAAAAGAAGGAAAAATTCTGGTCTTGGATAGGAATAAGAACTTGGAACCATTTGAGAGTTACAGTATTTAAATTATTTCTGAACTATTTCTGGAAGTCATATAAGCTAAAATTCATGACCATTTTTGTTCTCACAACAATGAAATTTCTAGGACAGGTACTAAATAAAGTTGCAGCTTGGGGAGACATATTTCCTGGGAATAACAACTTTTAGCTTCCAGCATTCTAAACTAAACATGACATAGTTTTGGCTTGTTGCTCTTTCCCAGAAATGCATATACTCTATTTCAAGTATAAAGGCAAGAAGTTAGACTAACGTCTACCTGAGGCTCTATATGGCAAACGCTACAGAATTCCAAATTGCTTTTGGCATGGTTCCTGCACACTTGAGGCTAAAGGGCTAAACTAGATCTTGCAGCCAGAGTTTCTACTTTCAACACAGCAATCACCAAGCTGAGGAACCTTCATAGGATCCTGAGGAAGAAAATGCATATCACGAAGTAGTGGCCATATGGCTCTTCCCGAGGCTTGTGGTAGTGCTCTTTATTTATTTACTTGAGAGAGAGACAGAGAGCAAGAAAGAGCACATGAGCAGGGGAGAGAGGGAGAAGCAGGCTCCTGCTGAGCAGGGAGCTCAACGTGGGGCTCCATCTCAAGGTCCTGGGATTATGACCTGAGCCGAAGGCAGACGCTTAATGCACTGAGCCACCCAAGTGTCCCATGTGTCTAGTTCTTCTAAGGTTTAAAGATTTGCACTTCAGAATGTTTTTATATCAAGGGAACTTTAATGTGTACTACGTTCTCAAACAGAGAAAAAGATCCTAGGATAATTATTCAAACTACTCCAAACTGGCTAGAGTCACCTCAGCACAATGTCTCGAGAGCTGCTGAGAAACTGCATTAACTCTTAGAGAAGACAACGTATCAGAGGGTTTGCCTACTGGTCTTTTTGATTTTCCACCTGACAAAGTGTTAAGTATTATGCAAATATAATTCAATAAATTTACTATAGTATTTGAAAATGTCATATTACATTTTTTTAAAGATTTTATTTTTAAGTAATCTCTACATCCAAAGTGGGGCTCAAACTTACAATCCCAAGATCCAAAGTCACATGTTCCACTGACTAAGCCAGCCAGGCACCCCTTGAAAATGTCATATTAATTTTACGTCCAAATCCTGAAACCCTTTTCATGCTATGGTAGAGAATCCTAATTGTCCACCAATATTCATGCTCTCCTTTTTAAATTCTTTTATCTTAAGCTTTATTTTTGTAATCTCTACCCACTGTGGGGCTCAAACTCACAACCCCAAGATCAAGAGTTGCATGCTATTCTGACTGAGCCAGCCAGAAACCTCATATTTTCCTGGGTTTTTTTTAATTATATGATTGTAAAAATGCAATATGAAATCTTAAATCTTTAGGTGTATAATCTCTCCTTTTTTAAAAAAAAACTTTTTTCATTCACTCCTTTTTAATACTAAGATTTCCCAGTTTTGTCCAATCACATTGCTACCCAGGTGGAGACTATTTCTTAGACTCGTTGCACCTAGAGTGGCATGAGACTATCTCTGGTCAAAAGGATGGAATGGAAGTGATGTGTGCAACTTCTGACACAGCCACCTTCCCTGCCATGTTCCGGCCAGCCCCCACCCTCTCTCCCCAGCTGGCTAGGACAGTGAGAACTGGAAAGCTTCTTTGTACCCCGGGAGAGATGGATGCACAGATGCCTCTCTTCTGCCTACCTCTATACTATCAGGTGACAGAGAAATAAATTTTAACTTGTTTAAGTTACCATATTTTGGGGTCTCCTTCTATATCAATTTAACCTAAAATCTAACCAATCCATACCTTTAGGCTAGTAGTCTCTTCATTTCATCTCTGAACATAGCACACACACAATCAGGAGGAAATTGCTTTGACAAACCCTTTTCTTCTGGGAAGGCCAATGACCAAAACATTAAAACCAAGAAACTGTCTATACATTTTTAAAGATCCAAGGCAATGTAAATTCTACCATTTCTCCATACTTAAACAATTGCTTTTTATTCCCAAATTCCTGCTTACTGCAATTTAATACAATTTCTTTTTGTTCAATTTTGTATCAGTGCCCTTAAGTAATCCTTTGTGTTGGGGGTGGTGCCTGGGTGGCTCAAGTGGTTAAGCATCTGACTCTTGGTTTCAGCTCTGGTCATGATCTCAGGGTCGTGTGATCGAGCCCAACCATGGACTCCGGCACTCAGCATGGAGCCTGCTCATCCCTTTCCCTTTGCTCCTCCTCCCGCTTGCACTCTCTCTTCTCCCTCTCTCTCTCAAATAAATAAAACTTTTAAAAAAAATAATATTTTGTGTATTTGAAAACAGATACTGAATCACACTGTCTCCTTTCCCAGGTGAGGAACCCCAATGTTTTTAATCTACTTTCCTACTTGAACCCATCTCTCTTCCCTATCACGGGTTAGTGGCTCAACTGAACTCTCAGATGCTCTTGTTCCCCTTTATATACCACACAACTGAAAACTGCACTCCATCAAAAGAATAACCAATGTTGAATATGGTCAAGGAAGACCACACTTCCTAGATCTGGCTTTAAATGTTGTATTACTGCATTCTAGTATCATGTTTTCTTCTTTAATAACAGTAAAATATAATCAGTCTTTCCTTGGGATTTACATCAAATAGAAAGGAGAAACCCCACAGAAAGGATGGTGAGAGAAAAGAACGTTTATAAAATTTTCAGAATTATCAATAGAATAGGAATAGGAAATACTAAAAAAAGAGGAAAATACACCACTGCTTTATTTTAAAAAGTGCTTAGGCTTGTCAAACAGTAAGATTCCACACAATCCATAGAAAAACAGCCTGGCCCAAAGCATCTGGTGTTCCCAGTCTGAGAAAACAACCAGTTTTTGACCATTCAACTACTGACAAACTACATGACAAGGCAAATACATCCAAGCTGCTTCTGGTATACAGTTTAAAATAAATTCACATACGATCTCCATAAAAATGGCAATCTGTTCATTTTCATTAGATCACCAGGCAAGAAGTAGCCTCCCACGTGAGAAAATAAAACTAGCATAAAAGTCTTAGAAATGATTTTTTTTAGCAGCTGAAATAACTGAATTCAACCTGGTACAGCATGAACTGTGCTGCTGCAAAATGCAAACAAAAGAAGGGGGTCTTGCCTGTTTATATTGAATGGGGACCTGCAAATCCATGATGTAAAATGAGTTTAGAAGACGCTTAGTAATCTGAAAGTGACGGACATGATCCCCATTCGTACTTCAATAATTCAAAGTATTTTCCTGAGACCTATGTCTCAGATTATCCAAAACTGTAAATTTAAAAAAATTTTAAATGTAGGGGCATCTGGATGGCTCAGTTGGTTAAGAGTTTGCCTTTGGATCAGGTCATGATCCCAGGGTCCTGGGATCGAGCCCCACACATTGGGCTCCTTTGCTCAGTGGGAGCCTGCTTTTCCCTCTCCCTCTGCCCCTCCCCCCGCTTGTACACCCCCATTCTGTCAATAAACAAATAAAATCTTCAAAAAAATAAAATTTTAAATGTATTTTACCACGTTGTCCACACAATTCATTGCTGTCAATATACCATTAATTTGTGATAAATTTTGTTGGCTAGGAACTTGAATAAATCACCAGTAGCAGAATGCATTCTAGGAGCCAACAGCAAATAAATTTATGTTATTCCTGATAACTACTCATGATATTCAGAAAGTAAATAAAAGCTCCCGAGTGAGACACAGAAAATACCATCTACAAATGCTGGAGACAGAACATGGGACTAAGGCTCAGGATCGCAGTCCCCAGGCTCTTCCCTTTACTCATGACCTAGGGCATATCCTTTGAGACGTCCATGGATGTTGATTTCTCCATCTATTGAAACAGTCTGGATTAGTGAGGATGACAGTGTGATGAAAAGTGAGCCAGATCTGAACTTTCCAAAGCTAACTGAGCACCAGACTCACCTCAGGAAAGAGAGATTCCTGAGCCCTGCTTTTAGATATTCTAATTCAAGTCCAGGAGGAGGCTCTGGAATCTGGGCCTATTTTTTTAAAGTCTCCCAGGTGACTAGGATGATTACCAGTTTTGAGAATCACTGCACCAAACAATTTATCAGATTTCTACTAGATGCATTTTAAAAAGATATGTGGTATGTTTTCAAAAATGTATAAAATGATTTTTCTTTTACTAAAGAAGAAAAGTTTCAGAATAACAAATTATTAATCACAGATTTCTAGTACTGCTTTTTTTGACTGACAACTTTAAATCATTTAGTGAAAAATATCGTTAAGCATCTGCCTTCAGCTCAGGTCATGATCCCAGGGTCCTGGGATCGAGTCCCGCATCGGGCTCCCTGCTCAGCAGGAAGCCTGCTTCTCCCTCTGCTACTCCCCCTGTTTGTGTTCCCTCTCTTGCTGTCTCTTTCTGTCCAAACAAATAAATAAAATCTTAAAAAAAAATTTAATGTGGTTTAAATCCTCTATATTTCCTGGAATGAGAAGCAAATCACAAAGAAAATGGATACATATTATATGAAAGGCAAAGATGTATGCTTTCAGCATGAACACTTTACTTTCTGAATCACACCAACAGCACGGCTAGCTCCCAGCCAACCGAAGCCAGATCTTGACCATAAGACATCCACCCAGTAAGAAACACAGATTACCCACAGCCTCTCCCCCAAAGGATTGATTCTTGCTGGAGATTTAGGAAGGCCAGGAATCATGAAATGGAATACTAGCACTACCGAAAGCCTCTACTTGCCAAAAACAGAAGAATCAAAAGACAAAAATAAAGGTCTCTCTGGTAATTTCTATACCATTTTCAAAGTCTATTTGAAGATGTGGTTTAGAAGAATAAACTACTGGAATGTGACCTCTAGATCGGCAACATTAAGGCAAATGCCCACACCTTCATGAAGACTTTCTGTTTTCTGCACCAATGGCTCATTTTCCTCCTTCTTGCAAAATCTGATTGGGAATCCACATTCTTTACCCTACTCCTATCAGCTGGATATGGGTATAGAAGACTTCTTTTCTGTTCATTCCCACTTCCAGGATCCCTTACTGAAATGCTTTTTGCCTTCCTTTGGCAAAGTGCACATAGGCATTTCTTATCGAAGAAATCCTAAATCCTGTGTGTTTCTCTTTTTTTACGAGTCTTTAATTATACCAAATGTATCACGGATAGCTGAGAATTTCTTTTGAGTGTTATTATTTCTTCAATCTCCCCTACCCCCTTATTTTGTGCTCACTCTTAGGAGAAGACAAAAGATACGGGCTAGCCATACTGAATTACCACCTTTTTCAAAAGCACAGATGTTCTGGTACGGGTGGAGAGGATAGGTGGCAAAGACCATCAAGATTTGGGGTTAGCACTTCCTGACCCAGAATAGGTATAAAAAATTAACTATGGATTGTTTCTGATAAATATTTATTCCTTCCTACACACAGGTGCTAGAGGACCCCTTCCACAAGTGCTTTTGTTTGCCTTCTCTTGGAATCCACGCCTGCTTGGACGTTTGGCCCCATGGCACTGGCCCAGTACTGCTGCCAGGTCATCAGTTCATCAGAGATGAATCGGGCCCCTCTCTGCATCTACAGACAGGGCCCTCCTTGCGGACTGCCAATGCCATTTCACTGTCAGAATAATTATAATCTGGTCTGATGATGATGGAACTCCATAAACGAGGCAACCACACACCATACTTTTTAGTTTTTGGTTTTATGTCTTTAAAAAGTGAAGGAGTTTGGTATATTTTTCCGTATTATAAACAATTACATGACAAGTTAGTAAAATTAATAAAATGATTCTTATTGGTTCTCAGGAGAGGTTGTGAAAGTACTAAGGATAAAGAACAACAAAAAGTCATGAAAATTTGAAAGCAAGATTATATTAATTTACTAGTTATCCTTAGACTTAGTTCCGCAACAAAAATCAACATAATTTTGACTTTTTTTAAAAACTTGAAAAAAAAGTGGTAAATTGAAGCTTCATGTTTCTTTAATATTAAATAGCGCACAAGCTGTTAAATATATAACAACCTTTTGAAATGTAACTTTATCTTGGCAAGCAGAATATATGCAGTTCTTTATTTTGGCAAGTAAAAGACATGAGGTAAGAATGACTGATTAGGTCTAGGCAACAAACTTCACAGTTATTCTAAGTATTATAATCCATGGAATTTGGAGTCTCAGTTCAGTAAGTCTACACTAAAATTATTTGAGATGCTAAAATCTGTATATTTTTATAAAGATTTCACATAAAAATGTCATTAGAAATCACAAAAGAAATCCATAGTCACAGACTTTCACTTTTTAAGATATTTACATGTATTACATCCCTAAATACAATGCAATTTGTATAGCTTTTTCCATGGCTCCAACTTTTTACATGCAGATATTCCTGAAATCTTTATCTCCAGGAGCCCAGACCCTGATCCTGAGCATCAGTCTTGTACCTCTGATTGCCAAGGGGACATCTCCATGAGATGTGCAAAGGTACCTTAAACTTGCTATGTCCAAACTGGATCACGTTATCTTTCTCTTAAACTTGGTCTGTTCGTTATTCCTTTTCAACAGTAATGGCCACATCATTTTCCGGACACCCAAGGAGTCCTGCTAGATTCCTGCCTGTACTCTACCCTACTCCTCCTTCCATATTTAGTGGTTACTAAGCATGCCAATCCTATTTGCTAAACATCTACTGAATCAAATGTCTTTTACTCACCCCCCATAATTACTGCTTTATTTCAGGCACCAATTAATTTTTATCTGTATTACTACAACAGCTTTGTAACCAGTTTCCTTTACTCAGTTACACCTCATTTCAATCCATCCTCCACAATGCCTAGATTGACAAGACACAAACCTCCTCTGTATAAGTTGCTTCAATTGCTCATTGCCAGGATTTAGAAGAGCCTTCTGCTTCCTTTCAAATCTAATCCCTAAATACCTCTTATAGTGAAATGTTTCTTTTTGCAAATGCTGTTTTTCTGCCTGGAAGACCATTCATCAATCAATTCATTTATTAACAAAATATTTACTGTCAATTATGTGCTAGACACTATGTAGAGCTTTGAAGACACAGAAATGAAAGACATGATCCACAGGTTCAGCCAAGATCTCCTAGCGAACTTTCCATTATACTTCCCTGTCTCACTTTCAGATAGGAGGCATTTCAGATGTTCATGGAGACTCAAGATAAACTCCTAACTCTTCCTTTCAAACTGAGGTGAAGAGACACCTTTTCTAGCAACCCTCCTGGCATTCTCATTATTCTCGTCAGTGCAGCTGGGAACATCATTTCCAGGGCACCCCTGGCACTAAGGACATATTTCTTTTCTTTTCTTTTTTAAGATTTTATTTATTTATTTGAGACAGAGAGAGAGAATCAGAGAGAGAGAGAGAGAGAGAGAGAGAGAGCACATGAGAGGAGGGAGGGTCAGAGGGAGAAGCAAACTACCCACTGAGCAGGGAGCCCGATGTGCGACTCAGTCCCGGGACTCCAGGATCATGACCTGAGCCGAAGGCAGTCGCTTAACCAACTGAGCAACCCAGGTGCCCAGGACATATTTCTATAACATTTTCATATAGAGACATAACTTTCAGCTTGTTTTGAGTTTTTCCCACTAGTCTGTGAGCCTCCTGAAATCAAGGGATTTACTGAGTCCCAGAGCCTGACCCAGAGGTAATTTCATTCAGTAAATCTCATTTCATGACCATAATATGAGTGGCCACAATGTACAACTTTTTCTATTTATGCTGATTCTTGAAAGCCATAGCAGTTTTTAAGCCAAAAAACTTTAAACTTTATGCTTTCTTATATATTATAAAAAATTACATTTCAAGTTAATACAATTAATAAAATGATTATTTGGTTCTCAGGAGATATTGTAAAAGTACTTCCTGTCTTGTTTTACTTCCTTACAGATACTCATTAGCGACAAAGAGTTATGCATACACTCTTTAACGCAAAGTCTGTATTAATTAAAAAAATTTTTTATAGCTCTAAAAGAACACAATTGCTAAGAAGAATTTGGAATATACAGAAAGGCATTAAAAATAATGTTTTAAGCTAATACATATTTTATACATTTACTTCTGTAATTTTATATGCAACGCAGTGTTTTTTAGATTTATTTATTTATTTGAGAGACAGCGTGCATGCATGCAAGCAAGGTTGGGGAAGGGGCAGAAGGAGAAGGAGAGAGAGAACCTAAAGCAGACTCCCGCTGAGCATGGAGCTCTACACAGGGCTCAATCCCATGGCCCAGAATCATGACCCAAGTCGAAATCAAGAGTCAGCTACTTAACTGAGTCACCCAGGCAACAATGCAACTCAATTTTTAAAATAAAATAGTAACATATAACATGGTCTTTTCCTTTTTTCATCTAACATTATATTGCTAATCTTTTAATGTTATTTATTGTTCTTTAAAAAAAAAACCTTAAGACTGTATATTCTATTCATCTGGCTACTCCGCAATTATTTCACAATCATCCTTTATTTAGGTAAACACAACATATTACTTTTTTTTCTTCAGCTAAGACAGCATATTACTCTTATAATGGCTGTATAATAAAACATATCACTATTCTAAGTAATGCTGTGATAACATCCTTAAACATAAAACACTGTGGCACAAAAACAGACACATAGATCAATGGAACCGAAGAGTTTGTTGTCAATCTCCAACAAAGCAGGAAAGAATATCCAATGGGAAAAAGAGTCTCTTCACCAAATAGTGTTGGGAAAACTGGACAGCAACATACAAAAGAATGAAACTGGACCACTTCCTTATACTATACACAAAAATAAATTCAAAATGGATTATAGACCTAAATGTGACACAGGAAACAATTAAAATCCTAAGGGAGAACATAGGTAGTAACTTCTTTGACATTGGCTATAGCAACCTCTTATTAGATACATCTCCTGAGGCAAGGGAAACAAAAGCAATAATGAACTATTGTGACTACATCAAAATAAAAAGCTTCTGCACAGCAAAGGAAATAAACAATGAAACTAAAAGGCAACAAAATGGGAGATGTTTGCAAATGGCATATCTGATAAAGGGTTAGTATCCAAAATACATTAAAAAAATTACAAAACTCAATACCCCAAAAATGAATAATCCAATTTAAAAAATGGGCAGAAGACACAAATAGGCATTTTTTCAAAGAAGACATACAGATGGGCCAAGAGACACATGAAAAGATGCTCAATATCACTCATCCTCAGGGAAATACAAATCAAAACTACAATGAGATATCACCTCACACCTGTCAGAATGGCTGAAGTCAACAACACAACAAACAACAGGTGTTGGCGAGGATGTGGAGAAAATGGGACACTCTTGCACTATTGGTGGGAATGCAGACTGGTGGAGCCACTCTGGAAAACAGTATGGAGGTTCCTCAAAAAGTTAAAAATAGAAGTACCCTATGATCCAGCAATTGCACTACTAAGTATTTACCCAAAGAATACAAAAATACTAATTTGAAGGAATCCATACATACACTCTGATGTTTATAGAAGCATTATCTACAATAGCCAAATTACGGAAACAGCCCAACTGTCCACTGACTGATGAATGGATAAAAAAAGATGTGGCATCCATATGTGTGTGTGTGTGTGTGTGTGTGTGTGTGTGTATTCATATATATATCTGGATGAGATATGCAAAGGTACCTTAAACTTGCTATGTCCAAACTGGATTGCATTATCTTTCTCCTAAACTTGGTCTGTTCGTTATTCCTTTTCAACAGTAATGGCCACATCATTTTCCAGACACCCAAGGAGTCTGGCTAGATTCCTGCCTGTACTCTACCCTACTCCTCCTATATGTATGTATGCATAATGGAATATTACTCAGCCATAAAAAAGAATGAAATCTTGCCATTTGCAACAACATGGATGGAGCTAGAGTATTATGCTAAGTGAAATAAGTAAGTCGGAGAAAGACAAATACCATATGATTTTACTCATGTGTGGAATTTAAGAAACAAAACAAATGAGCAAAGGGAAAAAGAGAGAGAGGCAAACCAAGAAAGAGACTCTTAACTACAGAGAACACACCAATGGTTACCAGAGGGGAGGTGGGTGGGGGATGGGTGAAATAGGTGATGGGGATCCAGGAGGGCACTTGTGATGAGCACCAGGTATATGTAAGTGTTAAATCACTACATTGTACACCTGAAACTAATATTACACTGTATGTTAACTAACTAGAATTTAAATAAAAACTTAAAAAAAGAAAAAAAACCATAAAAGACTGTGTACATCTCTAGCCTATAAGATATATTCTTACAATGGAAACTATTGGATCAGAAGCATAAAATTTTATTTTTTATTTATCTTTTTTAAAGATTATTTATTTGTCAGAGAGAGAAAGCACAAGCAGGGGGAGTGGCAGGCAGAGGGAGAAGCAGGCTCCCCGCTGAGCAAGAAGCCCAATGCGGGACTCAATCCCAGGACCCTGAGATCATCACCTGAGCCAAAGGCAGATGCTTAACCGACTGAGCCACCCAGCCATCCCAGAAACATAAAATTTTTAAGGCTTTGGATACACATAAGCTAGTTTTCCAGAAAGTTTGTACACCTTCACATTTGCTTCTTCTATATTACGTTCCTGAAGTCTGTGCTTATCACTGGTTATTTTAAAAATTCATCTTCATGTAGAAAGGAAATTTACAAGTATTTTTTTCTGGCGGTTTAAGGAAGAGTGTTTAATGTGCACAGATGGTAAAGAAGCAATATTAATGTCTTGTAACTATGTAGCAACATGGTCAACCTACCTAATCTTATTTGGTTCTCACAATAACCTACGAAGTAGTTCCTGTTATCTCTATTAGAGCTGGGGAAACAACCTTGTATTTAACATTGAAGCAGCCCATTTATTAAAGCCCTTCTCAAATACTGTTTTTTTTCAAACCCTCAAGAATTTAGTCAAGAGAAAGTAGCAGGCTGAAGAGTAGCTATTTCATCATTTGTTCTTTTTTTTTCCTAGTTAGGGTGCAATTTGACAGACAGCCCTAAATAAAAGGAGCTATACCTAGGCGTTCAGCTGTATCAGCATCAAACTGCCTCCTCTGGAGACTAATTCAAATGCACTGACAACCCATAGAGTTGTTAGGGGCCTCTGTACTTCACGGGTCAATTCTGTAGCTGAGCCAGTCTTCTTTTTCAGAAGAGTATCAGTATTATTGTATGACATGGTCATTCATGCATAATGGCTATGCATTTAACCAGTGTTGGGGGTAGGACAAGTGGAAGTAGTAGTAATCTTTGAGATGGGCATCCGGAATGGCACATTAATTTTTATTCAGTTGAAAATGACAAATTCTTACCTTAACTATTAATCCTTTTGAGTCGACCAACCATATCTTTTTCATGGCTTTCTCTTTTGGTAAACCCTCTTTATTCATGGCCATAACAATCAAGTGTGCAATCCCTAAGGCAGCCTGTGAAGAACGTTATGAAAACAAAACTTTAAAAAGTTGTTCCACATAATAACTTATCAAGAGTTATGCTTCACTCCATTTTATCTGTGTTAATAAGAAAGAAGAGAATGGATCTACTGACCGAAACAGTTATATTCATTCATTTATACTGGGAGCCAAGTATTTCTGTCACATTTGGGGTAAGCTAAAGGACAATTATTTACTTTTCTTATCACAACAGAACCACTATTATGTGGCTTGCTCTATAGCTACAGATAAACCAGTGATATCCTTGACTGTCACCATCTTTAATCCTATTAATGCAATTAAGATTTGCTCCAATGAGGAAATACTGAACTTAAAAGAATGACCTGGTCAGCCTTGCTTATTGGACTGTATTGTTTATTGTTGGGCCCCAGCTCCTCTAATTGAATTTGAAGAATGAAGCCTGGTCATTTGGATGGGAACCTGACCAATTAGACAATAGAATAAAACCCATAAAATCTCTGTCCCCAAGCATTTATTTACTCTATTAATTTGGACAAAGAAAGTACTGTGAAATCTCTTGCAAGATTAAAGGAATCAACTTCTTTGGTATTTGATAAATTTTGTGATAATCTGTGAATGTCCAAGACCTTTTCAGGGACAAACAAGTGCCAGTTTTGAATCATCCAACCATGAATACCTCTGCCCTGCTGAGTATTAAGAACTGGCCTGTACCATTCATCAAAAACCCTTTGGAAATTCAAAGAATTTGAACTCAAAGAAGTTGACTAAAATTAAATACAGCATGTAACAGCCACACAAATAAAAAACTCAAATTTTAATAAGATGTAATTTAGCCTTGATTTTTATTTTGACGTGAAAATGAACTTGTGATTTATATTCTGAATACTCTGACATGTTTACATCTTGGCACTTAAGTATCAGTTTTGTGTATTTCATTTTAAGAACAAGTAAAATCAAAACCAACTCTACACAATTTCTACCAGTGTAATACACTTAATCAAATTCAATTTGTTTTTTTTTAAAGATTTTATTTATTTATTTGGTAGAGAGAGACACAGTGAGGGAGGGAACACAAGCTGGGAGAGTGGGAGAGGAAGAAGCAGGCTTCCCGTGGAGCAGGGAGCCCGACGCAGGGTTTGATCCCAGGACCCTGGGATCATGACCTGAGCCAAAGGTAGATGCTTAACGACTAAGCCACCCAGGCACCCCAATCATATTCAATTTGAAAATTTAAAGCTTCTTAAAATATATATAGCCACAAAGTATTTCTCCATTCATTACATTCTATAATTCTGAACAGATCTGGGCAGTTTTCTCACAAGAAGCTCAAACTCAATTGACATTTTAATTTCTATTTTGGGGGGTGAATTATCATTGGAGTCTAGTTTTCTTCTTTCAAATGATTAACTCATAGCAAAAAAGAACAGAAAACAGCCTACTTTTGTCTTGCTGCCATCTCCTTCCAGCAACTGTAAATGTTTTGGTTCTTTTGCATGTGAACAGTTATAATGCACGACAAGTCTCCAATTCAAATATTTTTCTCTTAAAAACTTGTATATTGTTATATAAGTGCGCAGTGACTCGTGAGTCAAATTAAGAAAACTCATATGTGCCACTGGAGGATACTAAAAGCATCAGATATAAGAGCCTAAATACTTAAAGGCTTTTATACATAATCACACAATGTAAACTTTTTTGTTCCCGCAAAATATGAAAAACAAAAACCCACGCCACCATTTGATAATCTCCAGAAATTTAAGATTGTATAAAGTATACCTCTATACTAAAGTCTCCTATGACAAATGAATATGCCTCAACACTTAACTGGGGAATCTTTCAATAAAACCTATAGCCTGCAATATACTAAAAATTGAAAGAATACCTCAAACTTCAAATTGATGAATAATTAAGATGAAGTCTGTTCATTAATTTAAGGGAAAGAAAGTATTGTATAAGGCAGGTACCTCTCCAGCTCCTTGGAAGAGTATTGTTTGATCACACAGTTTGTTCTTGGTTATTCGAAGAGCCGCAAGGATGCCCGCCACTGCTACAGACGCTGTTCCTGAAACAAGTAAGAAATCGTCTGCAGTGATCCTCAAACAGATCCTGCCAAATCCAAAGCTTGCAATCTTTATTCACATCTTTAGCTCATCACACAACAGGGTAACTGGTACAGAAAGGGAACCTGCAGTTGTCCAACCCCATGATTATAGATGAGGTGAAATTCTCAGGCTACTGACATCAATATTTTAGGATAGCCACTCACTACTATTCTTGATAATTTCCCAAAAAGATTCTGTGACTTAATGTGGTGATTTAATGCATAAGAGCATGGGGTTTGGATTCTTATGTGGACTCCAGCTGGATGAATTTAGAGAAATTATTTTGTTTTTTTGTTTTGTTTTGCTTTAAAGATTTTATTCATTTATTTGAGAGAGAGTGAGAGAGACAGAGCACAAGCTGGGGGAGATGCAGAGGGAGAGGGACACCCTGGGATCATGATCTGAGGCAGATGCTTAACTGAATGAGCCACCCAGGCACCCCTAGAGAAATTATTTTGTATATTAGTTCCCTCATCTGTAAATTAGTTGCACTGTGTGAGACAAAACAGTACTAAGCGCTATTAGATTCTCCCACCTAATTATTCTAGGGACTCTGAAACCTACTGCTGATCCCGTCTACACAAAGTAAGTGCCCAGTAAATGCTTGCTGATAATGGTGGTGGTGGTAATGAGGTTTTCAATACATTTGGAATTTAATCTTTTAATCTTCAATCTGAAAAACTGACAGTTAATAGCAATTAAAATCTGATGTTATGTGTCCTTTAGTTGGCTTCCTACCTGTAATAATCATGGGTGGATTCCAAATGTGCTAGACAAAATTAATGTAAAATTTATTTAGGATGAAGACTGAGTTGTTTTCATCATGCCCCAGGGTCACAGAAACTTCACCAGTTCTACATTTACTACTTTGACATATAAGCTTTCACAGATCACAGAGCAGTTTTCTTGCTTTTAAACGTAATTATGTAGCTCAACTACTTTATTGGCTCATGTCTGAAATAAAACTTTGGACCCTCCTGCAGTATTTTCCAGCTGTATCTACATGTTACTCCTCTAAATAACACTCTACCTATAACGATCCCTAGATCACTCACCAAGGTAGCAAAACTTAGTTAAACTTTAAACACCCATATCTGGTTTAAAAAAAAAAAAAAGATTTAGAATAGGTTTGATGCATGACACAATGATGAAGTGTTACATATGCCAAGTACCAAAGATGAATTAAGCATTTTACCATCAGTATAGTATGTTTGTTCTTTTCAATTCTTTGGTTCTTTGTTTCTTTCTTGTAGAATTTGGTAGTCATAAATAAGATCACAATAAATGATAATTATTGAAGACCTGTGTGTCGCATGTTTTTTATTTAGAAATAATGTAAAACATGAAAATAAAATGCTTGCAATTTTGAGCCACTATTATAATAAAGTATGAACTGTGGTAAGTCATATATTAAGTAGAGGTTTCTCTTCTATACATTATTTAAAATGAAAACCTGTTCTCTTTGGGGAAATACCTAGCAATGGAATTATTGGATTATATGGTATTTATATTTTTAGGTTTGGGGGGAATCTCCATACTGTTTTCCACAATGGTTGCACCAATTTGCATTCTCAGCAACAGTGCACAAGGGTTCCTTTTTCTGCACATACTTGCCAACACTTGTTATTTCTTGTCTTTTTTATTTTAGCCATTCTGACAGGTATAAGGTTATAATCTTATTGTAGCTTTGATTTGCATTCCCCTGATGATGAGTGATGTTGAGCATCCTTTCATGTGTCTGTTGGCCATCTGTATGTCTTCCTTGAAAAAATGTCTATTCAGGTCCTCTGCCTATTTTTAATCAGATAATTTGTTTTTTGGTGTTGAATTGTATAAGTTCTTTACATATTTTGGATATTAACCTCTTATTGGATATATTTGCAAACAAATGAAAACACTAATTCAAAAAGATATATGTACCCCTATATTTACTGCAGCATTATTTACAATAGCCAAGATTTGGAAGCAACCCAAGTGTCCACTGAGAGGAGAATGGATAAAGAAGATGTGGTGTGTACACACACACACACACTGGAGTATTCCACAGCCATAATGGGATCTTGCCCTTTGCAACAACATGTATGGACCTAGAGGATATTAGGCTAAGTGAAGAAAGCCAGACAGAGAAAGACAAATACTTATGTGTGGCATCTAAAAAACAAAATGTCCCGCTGTGTGGACATCGCAGGCAATAAGTTCTGGACAGGAGGTGAAGACACCAGACTATATTCCTGGGACCTGAGGAGCTACCAGAGGTTGCAGCAGCATGAATTACGGCATGAGATCTTAGCATTACCCACGGCCCCAGTGAGGGGGTGCTAGTAGGCCTGAGAACAAGCGATATCATAATTCTCCACACGCACCAGAGGGAGAAGTTTAAGGCAGTCCTTATCCGTCAACCACCACAACCTCAAGTCTGCCTTCTGTGGGAGCTATTTTGTGACCACATGGACGAGGCGATCCACTGCACAGCGGCACCTTCTCCACAAAGGTTGTTTCAGGTAGAGGAGCCTACGGATGTCCTGTGTTGTGATGTGTCTTCTGACAACCAGTACCTGGTCATGGGCTCCAAGAAGAGTGCCATGGTTTACGAGCCTCTTGCACTGAAGTTTGCGTGCTGTGTTCCTGCTGGTGAAGACCCAGAGGAGGCCAGTAGGCTGAGGGGATGGCAGCCTCCACGCCCCGATATCTCTGCCTGATCCTTGGTGGCCGGGCCTCTGTCCATTCCCTGCCCCCAGGACACACCTCACCTGTGCTCACGGGTTTTTATGATATGGTGTAGGGGTTTTTCCTGTTATTATTCTTATCACTGATTTCTGGGTTTGGGTGGGGAAACTTGCCTTTATAATTAACAAAATAGAAAAGCAAAAACCAAAATAAATAAATAAATGAACAAACAAACAAAAAGTAGAGTCAGATCTATAAATACAGAGAATGAACAAACTGATGGTTGCCAGAGAGGGAGGATGGGCAAAATGGGGGAAGGGCAGTAGGAGATATAGGCTTCCGGTTATAGAATGAACAAGTCACAGGGATAAAAGGCATAGCGTAAGAAATATAGTCAATGGTAATGTAATAGTGCCATATGGTGACAGATGGTAGCTACACTTGTGGTGAGCACAGCATAACATATAGCGTTATTGAATCCCTGGGTTGTACACCTGACACTCACATAACATTGTGGGTCAACTATACTCAAAAAAATAATAAATACAATAAATAAAATGAGAGCCTATGTAAAACTACAGCGATCTATGTAGAAAAGACAACACGACAGGCTCACAAGAGCTGTTAAATAGAAAAAAAGAGAACTTCAGAGAGGTGTTAAGTATCCAGTAACCAGATAAGTAGTCATTCGCTAATAGTAGCTCAAGCTATCTCAATCTCAGGCTTCTTGAAGTAAACTGGCCCAAAGTCTGGATTTGAGGGACTCTAATCTCCCTCCCAACCCCGAGATTCTATCATTTTAAGGGTCTCTATGGATTCTACCAGAACCACAAGATTTAACCAGCTGAAGAATCAAAGTTGAAGTATTACCAGCAATCACTGTGTTTGTATTATCATTTTGATTTTAAATAGACCTGGGCATTTAAGAACAGACAGAATAAAATATTTCAGGAGATCCAAACTATAATGTGGTGACATCTTTTTATGGTTATGCTGGATCATTGTGTATTAAAAGCCAAGATGTTTTAAGTTTGTACATATTACCTCAAATAAGAGAAAATAAATCTGTCTACATTGGATGGCAGAGCCTTCTATTTAAAACATCTCATGAGGACATAAACTTCTCTTCATAGAATTGGTTAATAAAAATCAAAAAGACACTTTTAGCACTACCAAAAACTTAACTGAACATGATTCTTGCACATGTCCTAGACCTACTTCCTGGTACTACTTTGATTTAAATTTCACTACAGTCAAGGGAGTAAATGGGGCAAGACAATATTGCACAAAAATGCAAGTTTCACAATAAATTGTTCCAAAGTAATTTTTGTTTTGAGATTGAAAACTAAATTTTTAGTTACGCAAAGACAGGCTGAAGTTTATCTCTGTACTATGACTTTTAGAGTACTTAGTATTTAACACTGATCAAAGGATGTTTACTAATGCAGTAATTTGTTAAATCTGATTAGAATTACTATAACTAGCAAAGGAGACTGATATGTAATCAAATAATTATAATCCTCATGTGCCATTAACTAAATAGATCAGACAGAACTAGAAGCAAGGGGAGCAGAAGTAATTTTGTTGAATCAGGGGCCACAGCATTAGGAGTATATGCTACCCGAGAGTACAGTATCAAAGGATTAACATAAGAGGTCAAGGACCTCCGACAGGGCAAGCATGTGCAAAGACATGGAGGCAGGCTGGACTGGCCAAATGAGGGACTGAACACATAATTTAGTTTTCCCTCCCCCAAATATACTCTACTAAAACAACAGAAAGACGATTAAAATAAAAAAAAAAAAAGATCAAGGAACCAGAAGAGGATAGTTAACAAAATTTTAGAAGCTAAAAGGCAGATGGGCAAATGGCAACAGAGAGTAGATGTGAAAAAGCTGAATTCTTGGCCAGCCATGGGGAATGCTAAGAAGCAATTGGATTGAGAAAGCAGAACTCTCAAAAGGCCTGGCTATAGGGGGCACCAAGTACCTCTGAAAGTGCGGATGAAGAAGAGGCGAAAAACAGGAGGCTGCTCAAAAATCTGCTGAGAAGTAGTTATAACCTAGGTCCATTTTTCTCACCTTCTCGCAGATGGCTAACCCTCCACACTCTGGAGGTTTATTTAAAAAACTACAAGTTTATTCTCTAGAAAGGATATCTGAATTGTAAGAAAACAGACATAACTGTCAGGCATCAGGTATAATTGGGTGCAAGGGTGCCGTACTTGAAAACAAGAAGATTAAATGCAAATTTACATACTCAGTATGGAGGACCCCCAATCTTCCCCTATTTGGCTCAAAGAATACTGGCAAAAAGCTCATCCTAGCAGAAAGCTACTAGGGGCGCCTGGGTGGCTCAGTCGGTTGCTTAAGTGTCTGCCTTTGGCTCAGGTCATGATCCTGGAGTCCGGGGATCAAGTCCCGCATCTGGCTCCCTGCTCAGATGGGAGGCCGGGAGTCTGCTTCTCCCTCTGCTCCTCCCCACTCATGCTCTCTCTCTAATAAATAAATAAAATCTTAAAAAAAAAAAAAGAAAGCTAATGTCAAGAGAGAGACTGAAAACAGTGTAAGAGAAAAAAAAAAGAAGAGGAGACTGGTAAGGAGGATTTCCTTAAGGAAATGGCTCAATCAAGTATCTTAGAGTAACGACCCAGAATACAAGCTCCATTTGTATGCCAAGCCTCCCAAAATGTAAAAGGAGCAAGAACACAGAACATATATGAAACTGTAGGTATTATAGTGTTGCTGATGCTGGAGAAGCATTATATACAATTATATCTAATATTCCTTCATATAACTGGTATAAGATCATGCAGGGCCTTCTGCTACATACTAACAGTAATTATATATATGGTTTTATATACATATAAATATATAATGTATATATACACTATATACATAAATAAAACTAAAATTATAAACTATATAACTATAAAATTATATAACTATAATCTATTACAGGTAACAGATGGAGGCTGAAAGAGTCTAAATTCAGAGAGCAGTGGGGGGGGAGTAGATTTGGGAGTTGGAGGCTGGTGGTATGTAGACAAGTTAGGAGGTCTTGCAATTACTGAGGAGAGAGGATATGGCAACAATCCCAAGAGAGAAGCAAGTTGAGAGGGAGGAAATATTTAAGAGATAAAAATCAACAGGATTTAGTGTGATTAAATGCATAGAATGGGTGGGGAAAAAGTCAAGAACGATATGTTTTCTTGTTTGGATGACTAGAAAAAAAGTTTGCAAGGAAAATAGTTCAGTTTTGAACTTATGAGCTTGTGCTTCCTATCTGTGTGTTGCTCGGGGGGCAATGTCAAGAAGGTAGTTAGATATACAGGTTTGGAACTCAGCCTAGAAATCTAAGTCAGAGATAAAGCTCTGGAATTTGAATACCTGCAGTTGTATTTAGGTCATGTGGATTGATAACACTATTCAGTGAGTGGCTAAAGGAGAGAACCCAAATGAAGATAAACATTTAGGGAAAAGGGCAGAAGAATGTGATACAGGGGAAGATGGCTAAGTAAAAAAAAAAAAAATGATCAAAAAGGAGTGGGAAGCAAGAAAGTATATGGTACCATGGAACCAAAGGGAAGAAGTAGCAACAAAAGAAGAAAGGTCAATCAAGAAAGAAAATGCTAAATAACTACTGGATCTGGCGATTCCATCCTGATGACCTTTCAGAGAGCCATTTTAGTGATATATGCTAGAGCCGAAGCTGGAGGGCAGTGTGCTGAGGAATAAATAAAAGATGAAGAACAGAGACAGCAGGTGTACAGTAATCCTTGGAAGAGCGTAGGTAAGAAAAGAATGAGATGGAGATGGAGATGGAAATGGGAGGGAAACAGGGTCAAGAAAAATATTTTATTTTTATGTTTTTATGGGAAGAATGACAAGGGCTGTTGGAGGAAAGAATGTTAGGGTCAAGGCAATTATTTTCAGAATTAAAGCAGTTTAAGCATGGGAAGAAGGCAGTAGAGAGGAAGAGGCTAAAACACAGGAAAAGAAGCTATCCACTAATTTTTTTATTTTATTGTTATGTTGATCACCACACACTACATCATTAGTTTTTGATGTAGTGTTCCATGATTCATTGTTTGCGTATAACACCCAGTGCTGATTCAGTACGTGCCCTCCTTGATACCCATCACCAGGCTAACCCATCCCCCCACCACCCTCCCCTCTGGAACCCTGTTTGTTTCTCAGAGTCCATCATCTCTCATGGTTCATCTCCCCCTCTGATTTCCCCCCCTTCATTTTTCCCTTCCTACTATCTTCCTTTTTTTTTTTTAAACAAATAATGTATTATTTGTTTCAGAAGTACAGATCTGTGATTCAACAGTCTTGCACAGTTCACAGCGCTGACCATAGCACATACCCTCCCCAATGTCCATCACCCAGCCACCCCATCCCTCCCACCCCCCACCACTCCAGCAACCTTCAGTTTGTTTCCTGAGATTAAGAATTCCTCATATCAGTGAGATCATAGGATACATGTCTTTCTCTGATTGACTTATTTTGCTCATAATACTAATGAGTTTTTCCTAATTGGTCTGGTTTCACTATTAGGAAAGCAAAGTCGTGTTTGAAAAATTCTGCTCAATTAAATTCTCTGGTAAAAAGAATATTTGACAAAATAGTCCTGCATTCTAATTCATGTGCCCCCCCCTTTTTTTGGATAAATATTTGACAAATTCTAATATAGCAAAATAGTCTACACAGTTTTTTGTCTTAAGATAAAGACATCTTAGCGGAAATGCAGGGAAATGTAATTATGGTGTCTACATGTAAAATAAAGTCCTTTGGAATATTAACGTTAAATTAACTGAGTATTAACTTAGAATCTACAAGTAAGAGGAAGAAGTGTCATCAGAATACTATTTTCCTTTTTTCTCTGTATAACTTATCTTGTATGATACAGTTATATCTAATATTCCTTCATATAACTGGTATCGATTAAGTGGTAACACGAAAAGTGTCTCTTCTAAGAGATGACAGCAAATACCAAATTACAACATTAACTAATAACAGTACCACTTTGAAAAGAACACTAATAGAAGCAATAGGTTTTTGGTACTAAATAATGAAAAATTACGTATTTTTGTGTTATGGCTCAAGAACTCAGTAAAAAGTGCTGTCTTTTTACACTTGAAAAATTTATTCATAAGTACATGCCCATTGTAACAAGTGCATTAAACAGTTAAAATCCAGATGGACAAAGACGAAAAAGATCACCTATAATCCGACTGTCTAGGTCGGATCATTTACAACATTCTCATGAACATTCTTACAACTGTTCTCTACATCTGATATTGCAAACTAAAGAAAATTTTAATTTGTAAAAAAAATCTCATTCCATGCCTATTATTTTAACATATTTTCTGTCACTTAAAAATATCTTATGACTATCGTACCATGTCAATAACATATTTTAAAGTATTTTGTATAGTTAAAATATTCCATAATATGTCATAATTTATTTAATGTCTATTTTTGGATAATTAGAGGGGTTCTCATTTTTTGCTATTAAAAATAACATTACAATAGAGACTGCATTCCAGAGAGGGCAATGGGTAGTGAGGGCCATCCTCGAACCTAACCCAATCTCCTTCCCCTGCCCTGGGGGGCAGCCCCGTCACCTGCCACCTAGAAAGGGATATAGGAAGGTTTGACCCAGACTCAGGACATGCTGTGGATGGGCCAGGCTACAAAGAAGCTAAGTAACTGATGCTGGACTCATTGGCTCTGCTCCAGCCATACTCACACTGCTTGCTCCAGAATTCCTTACGTGTGGTGTCAGGTGCCCCATTTGGTATCAGCTGAAAATGGGTCTCTAAAATGCAAGCTCAGGAGTGCCTGGGGTGGCTCAGTTGTTAAGCGTCTGCCTTCAGCTCAGGTCATGATCCCAGGGTCCTGGGATCAGGCCCCGCATTGGGCTCCCTGCTCGGCGGGAAGCCTCCTTCTCCCTCTCCCTCCCCCTGCTTGTGTTCCCTCTCTCGCTGTGTCTCTCTCTGTCCAATAAATAAATAAAATCTTAAAAAATAAATAAAAAATAAATAAAAATAAATAAAATGCAAGCTCAGCTTAGGAGAAATCTTTGGACAGTCTTGCACTATCCTCTAAAATTGGATCACGAAGGGATTAAAAAAATGACTTCTGGATGTTGCTTCTAATGCTTCATGTGCTAGTGGATGCTGTGGAACCAGAAGAAGTATCGGAACACGCCATCAAGTTACAGCTTGATGAAGCAGAGGGGCAGTTAGAACTCAGAGGAAGCAGTGGGTCCTCCATAGTTGCAGAAAACTCTCTGGGCATCTTTGCTAAAAGACTATGGTTCTTTACCAACTGAAAGTGGAAGTGGAAAAAGATGCTGGCCTGTGGGATGAAGAAACAATGTTCCAGGCACACACATTTGAAATTTTCCAAAAAGAGCTGAATCGAAGTGAAATGCACAGTCTTCCAGGCTATCTATGGCCTCCAGAGAGCCCTGCAAGGAGATTATGAAGATGTGAGCAAGGAGAGCAGCATGCAGCACCTGGAGGCCTTGTGCAAGGCTATAATAAAGGAAAAGACAGAATGTGTGGGACTTCCGGCAGCAGGAAAACACCAAGGTGAAACCCTCAAAAATACACAACATCAAAACAAAAGTTTATCCATCCCTGATGATATTCTTGAGGATGGGAGAAAGGCAGCATATTGCTCTGAGGAAGATATGGAAGAATACACTTTCGATGACAATGCATCGGTCAAAGAAGGGGTCAATTCTGAGGCAGTTCTGAGGGTGGAGGAAGAGTTCAACTCCAAGCAAAATCGCACAAAATGAGAAATGGAGTATGATGTGGGTCTTAGCGTGCTGACTCCCAGAACCCCAGAGAGTGACAACCCAGTCGCACCACTCTGCAAAGAACACAGTTAACACAGGAATGCTATCTTTACTTGTAGCCAGCTGTTCGCAACAGGACCGCTTACAATGTTTCGTTACACTATTTGCGGTACACTTGGGAACTCCAGGACTAAATAGGATTAAGTTTATTGTACAAGTGGAGACATTAGGAGAATTTGGGGTTCTTTACTCTTTTTCTTATTGGCTTAGAATTTTCCCTAGCAAAGCTAAGAAAGGTAGGGAAGATTGCCCTACCAGGACTGTGTCATATGACACGACTAGTGATTGTATTTGGCTTATTCTGGGGACACCTCTTACAGATCAGACCCACTCAGAGCAGCTTTATTTCTACTTGCTTGTCCTTATCGAGTATACCCTTCGTGTCCATCATGGGTAGTGCCTGGGGTGCAAAAGTAGCACTGACCATGCTGCATGAAATGCTCCAAGTGCAGAATGTGCTGCTGGGCTTCCTAGTCATGGCTGGCCTGCCGACACTTATCCAAGCAGGGGCCGGTACTGATTTCAGTATTGTCATAGCTGTCCTGTGAATATGGGCTTGTTGGTCAGATTCTTTTCTCCATGCATGCTGCTTTTCTTCTATAAAACTGTTGTAAAGATTCACCTCATAGGACCATATTATCTAAAGCTGTGTATGGAAAGCAAAGGGAATAAAAAAATTTGTATCTTAGGAATCTCTGCTTTCATCTTTTTAATGTTAATAGTCACAGAGCTGTTGGATGTCTCCATAGAGCTGGGCTCATCTCTTCCCAAGGCCACATGGTTACCGAGGAGATCCTATCTTAAATTAAGCCTATTTGTGACTTCTTGGTTATCATTTTCTTGGCATCCATATGTAGGTCTGTTTCCCACTTTTGTGGTGTAGGAGCTCAGCGTCCTGACAGTCCCTACACTTTGTCAGTGGTGATCATGAAGTTTGCTCTGGCATCTCTGGTTCTTGTCTCCTCCTGCTAAAGACCAGCGTGGATGTCAAGTGGATCATGGCTGCGGAGGCCCAAGGGAGCATGTTCTCTTCCATCTTGGGGGCAAAGCACACAGAGCAGGCATCGTTTCTCAGAGGTGTACCTCCTAATCCTGAGTGTGACCATGCTCAGCCTTTTACTGGCCCCAGTGCTGTGGAGAGCTGCATTCCCAAGTATGTGCCACCTCCGGAGAGAAGGTCAAGGCCCTGAGGGCACCGAGATGACCCATGACTTCACAAAGTGAAAACTGTGTATGGGAATGCAGAAGCTTGGGACACTTCTGTGGGTGTCCATTTAGTGCACACTTCTGGGAGCCATCTACATCAGGAACAAAACACTCTATTGGGGGGGGGCTTCATATCAGCACTGCTTTACAACTATTACTGCCAGAGTTTAGGCTCTTCCAGAATAATTTACTGCATTCAACTGATCAAGAACAGAACAAATAAAATGCTGCCTTTTACAAACCATCTTTACTATTTTGTTTGGATGTGTCTTTTCTTTTGCAATTAATGTTAACTTTCTATTGTTATTCATTAGTTCACGATTTTTTGGTAAACAAATAATTAGGGTTTTATTTATTGTTCAACTCTAGTGTGTTAAGATTTGCCATTAACATTTTCATGATGTGAAATTTTAATTCTGGCAATGAGTTTGGAAAGTTATTTTTAAGGCCTAAAGCCTATATTTTCTACAATGAGACAAGTACCTTCTAAATGTCTTTGTTTTTATTATAGTAATTTAAAATAAAACACTCATGTCAATTTTTATTAGGTATATCATTCTTTTGAAATATTTGTTTTGAATCACAAGAATATGCACGCTTTAAAAAAGATCATTTGTGATCAGTATAATTAATTGAAAAAATAACAATAATAATATTAATGATAAAAAAAATGTTAACAATAATGTTAATAACAGTAAATATCCTTATCTAAACAGACATTTCTCCAAAGAAGATAAATAAATGGCCAACAGGTACATGAAAAGGCTTTCAGCATCACTCATCAGGGAAATGCAAATCAAAACCACAAGAGGTATCACCTTGTGTCTGTTAGAATGGCTATTACCAGAGACAAGAAGTAACAAGTGTTGGCAAGGATGTGGAGAAAAGGGAACCCTGGTGCACTACTAGGGGAAAAGTAAACTGCTGCAGCCACTATGAAAAAACAGTACGGAGATTCTTCAAAAAATTAAAAATAAAACTACCATATGATCCAGCAATTTCTCTTCTGGGTATCTAAAGGAAATGAAATCACTATCTTGAAAAGATATCTGCACCCTCATGTTCACTGCAGTATTATTTACAATTGCCAAGACATGGAAACAATGCAAATGTCCATCAATGGATGGAGGAATAAAGAAAATGTGATACATACACAGACAGGCACACACACAATGGAATATTATTCAGCAGAAGGAAATCTTAATATTTGCGACAACAGGAATGGACCTTGAGGGTATTATGCTAAGTGAAATAAGTCAGATGGAGAAAGACAAATACTGTACGAGCTCACTTATATGTGGAATCTAAAAAAAAAAACAAAACCAAAAACCAGACTCATAGATATAGAGAACAGATTGGTGATTACTCAAGATTGGGGGTAGGGGGTGGCATGAAGGTTGTCAAAAGGTACAAACTTCTAAGTAAGTCCTGCAGATGTCATGTAGAGCATGGTGACTATAGTTAACAACACTGTATTGTACATTTGAAAGTTGCTAAGAGAGTGGATCTTAAAAGTTCTCATCACATGAAAAAAATTGTAACCATATGTGGTGATAATGGATGTTAACTTACTATGGTAATCATTTTGCAATATATACATATATTAAATCATTATGTTGAACACCTAAAACTAATACAATGTTGTCAGTTATATCTCAATTAAAAAAATAAATACATATTTAAAATAAACAAATAAATACCCTTGTATATTTTCTTTACACACCTTTATTTGCTCAGGGTAAATTTCTAAAAAGAGAATTGTTGGATCAAAGAGCTGTAGACTTTTAAGGTTTTTGACACACACTGCCTCCCCAAGAGTTGTACCAGTTTATATTTCCATAGATATATAAGGGTGCATATCTTCTTACAGTATCGTTAACACTGGGATTATAATAAAAATCTTTGCTAGCTTGATAGAGAAAATCAGTTTCTCATTTGCTGTTTTATACATTTTTTAAAACTTAGTGGCGTTAAACTCTGAAGCTATTAAACTGTTTTCTGGCCAGTGGTCTCCCTTCTTTTGTGAAAAGTCTGTTCTACCATGTCTGATTTTGATCTTTTCAATTATCAAAGCATTTAGTATAAGATTAGGCTATATTTACCTTATTTTTTAAAAAATCTTAATAATCATCCCAGGGTCCTGGGATCAAGCCCCACATCGGGCTCCCTGCTCTTCAGAGAGCCTGCTTCTCCCTCTCCCTCTGCCTGCCTCCCTCTCTCTGTCAAATAAATAAATAAAATCTTATAAATAAATAAATAATCTTAATAATCAAACTAGTTTATTATGGCTAACACTTCTACATAAAATATTTACAGTGTCATGGTAGAGAATAGCCATTCCAGAGAGGCCATAATGAGAACAACTCTTTTTATAATGATTTTAAATGACCAGAGGATGAGACCTTATTATTTTGATCTGAATTTGCTGAATTCTGATGGTCTCCTGATTATATTATTAAATGTCCAATTTCTTAATAGATTTAACCAGCACACTTTTCCAGTTAAAAATAATTTATAGTTAGAATGCATTAGAGTCTAAATCTCTATCCAAGACCAAAATCTCTATCATTTAAAATTATTTTAGATCACTAATATAGAATTTTAAGTATTTTTAAAATCAAATACTTTTCATAAACTATCTTTAAATAACATATCTGTTAAAAAAAGAAAAAAAGTTGGGTGCCTGGGTGGCTCAGATGGTTAAGCGTCTGCCTTTGGCTCAGGTCATGATCCCAGGGATCCTGGGATCGAGTCCCGCATTGGGCTCCCTGCTCAGCAGGGAGCCTGCTTCTCCTTCTCCCTCTGTCTGTCTGTCTCTCTCTCTCACAAATAAATAAATAAAATCTTAAAAAAAAAAAAGAAAAAAGTTCTCCCAAGGGTTCAGTGTGAAACATTTATTTACATGGTGAGGCTGTAATAGCTACATAATTATTTTCCTTGGCACTGGAATGCAATTTCTATGCCCACAGTGGGGAAAGTATTACATTGTGGGCAAAATGGCAAAAAACATAAGGTTAAAAAGGTAAAATAGAAACATATGGGGAAAAAGTGTCACTAGGGACACTATTTTGGTATGGAGAAATGCACAAAAAAGTTTGGTCATTTCTAGTCAGAACCCCACTAACTTGCCAAAAGTTTTCTCTAGTCAGAGTTTGGGCCCATTTTTCTCAAATCTGTCTTTTTGTTGGCTAAGGCAGTAATACTCTTAAATTCCTATGTGTTAGTATATAAATATGCAGATTTAGGACAGATTAGCTGGAGTGAAAAATTAATTATTTAGTGCCTCCCCTGTGGTGACCCTCTGGGTGCAGGAGGGAATATTCTGCAGTGGAGCCTCCGGGGCAACTCCACATGTAGTGCTCTTGCCTTGGCTTAGCATCGGCCTCAGATTTTCTGTGCTCCTGACTTTAATGCTGATGCAGCCCAGGCCTTGACCTCTAAATTCTTAGTCCTAGTTGATGGGAGCTCTGACCCTAATTCTAAAATGTTCATTTTGTTTGGTGATTTGAATTTAGCATTCTTTGTCTTAAACTGAACTCTGATGTCTATTAATTCTGCATAATGGTTCAAAAGTATGTAATATTAGTCTTTTAACTTCTGCATGGACATTTCTGTGGGACCCACAAAATCAAAAGATAAGAATATTAAAGAAAGGACAGCTTGTTCAATAGTTTATGTGGCTATCTTTTTTTTTAAGATTTTATTTTTAAGTCATCTCTACACCCAACATAGGGCTCAAACTCACAACCCCAAGATCAAAAGTCACATGCTCTACACCAACTGACCCAACCAGGCGCCCCTAACATATTTTAGAGACCACTGCAAAATGGACTGGTAAGTGACTCAGACACTGGTCTACAAAATCTATGTTTGCAGCATCAAAGGCACGTTATCATTATACAAGTATCTTCAAGTTAGGGCTATAGCTCTGTAAAATTAGACTCTTTTCTTCCCTTCTGAAATCCTCCAAATATTCACTTCTCATGAATAAATACTCAAAAAGAAATTTAATAAAAGAAGAAGAAAACAAAGCTGAAATAATGTAAAGCATCTCTGTCATGAAAATGGCACTAAAGTAACAATGTGATTAACATCACAAAGGATCTGGGGAAAAGAAAGATTCCACCCATTACTTTAGTGTGCCCCAAAAGGTACAGAGACTCATTATTTTTAAACACATTTATCTAGCTATGTCACACCATAGATTTTAAGCATAGTGAATTTTAAAAATTATATTTGTAAAGTACATTTTAGTTCATAAACTACAAATGAATATTTGTTCTCAGTAACAAACTATGGATAGAGAAACATGATCATCCTCATCTTACAGTTAAGCTTTTCTTTGACCACCTCATTTCCAATAGCATTCGTCTTATTTTATTTTGACTGTCTTCCTCCAAAGTTCCATGCTGGTGCTTACCATCACTCAGATCTAATCCTTCATGGAAATACTATATTAGAATACCTCACTCCTTTCCAGGTTATTCGATTGTTCCCATTGTATCTATTCTTAAACTTCATGGGAGTATCTGGGCCCTCCTGTCCTGTATCTTCTTCCTTCCCCATCCAGCTTACCTTGAATATCATCATTGAATGTGCAATACTGGTTTTGATATTTCTTCAGGAGACGAAAGGCATTTATATTGGCAAAATCTTCAAACTGAATAAGGCAATTCATCCCATACCTATGGGACAAAACATTCACATGAGAAGAGGTCTGTGAAATAACATATAAAAATAAACCTTTAAAATTAGCCTATAGAAAAGACAAAACATTTTCTTCTAAAGGTCCTATCTTGCTACTTAGTATAAATATGTAATACAATGTCCTTCAGCAAATATTCACTGTATACTTACTACAGGAAAAGCATTGTGTTGGCACTGTAAAATAAAAAAATGACAAAAATACAGTCCCTACCATCAAATAATTTAAAATTTAGTAGAAACAAAAGTATTTTGAAATAAATAAGAAGTAATGTAAAAGTGATATAAACAAGGCATTATAGATGTTGAGAGGACAGATATCACTCCTAGCTGGGGTCACAGACCAGGTAATAAATGAACTAAGTTTTAAGGAACAGCTATGATTTCAAAAATAGAGATATAGGTTTTTACAAGCCAGATAAATACTAGAAGCAGCACAATTGAGGTGAAAACTCAAAGAGAAAACATTTTTCAAAAAATAGCAAGAAGCCCTATTTGGCTGTCATGTGGTGATACATGTGAGGGTGTACTAAAAGAAAAGGTCAGAATTTTATATTGGGAACTCTAAAATTCAAGCCTAGGGTTCTGGTTTTCATTCTACAGCAATGGCCAAACACTGTAGGGCTTTGAGCTTTTGAAGTATATTGGACAGATTTTTATTTCTGATATGAACAGCTTCCTTGTCTGACCCTTTATTCGTATGATCATCCACCTACCTAACCTAGCCAAGGCAAAAGAAATTAACATTACTGATAACCCAAGATTCTAAGCATTGCCAGAGAAAGCCATATAGCCATGAACATCCTTGCTATTACCAATTTATGGTCTCTACCCTGGGCTAGACTCCCACTGCTGCTCTGTGATTCCTCTTATTTGTTCTGGGTCAGCTTTCCCTTCTAGTACACCCAATGGTTACTCCTAATGTTTCCCAATCCTTTTAAATCTTGCTTTCTTCACTTGTCTCCTACACATGCATATGGTTTCCCTATTCTAGTATACTGTGCCATTAATCATGTACACTGTTCCTGTTTGTTTTTACAAAAGGAATTTTAAATTTTTTAAAGATTTTATTTATTTATTTGACAGAGAGAGAGACAGCGAGAGAGGGAACACAAGCAGGGGGAGTCGCAGAGGGAGAAGCAGGTCTCCCGCGGAGCAAGAAGCCCAATGCGGGGCTCAATCCCAGGACCCCAGGATCATGACCTGAGCCGGAGGCAGACACTCAATGACTGAGCCACCCAGGCGCCCCAGGAATTTTAAATTTTTTGTAGTCAGATCTTCTTATTTATAGTTGCTGTCCTTGATGGTATGCTTATTACAGTCTTCTCCACAAACGTTTACTTAAATATTAATCAAAAACTTCTTCTAGTGATATCATCAATTTAGGAAATAATCTCTGTATCTGGTATAATTTGTTTTTACTGTTTTGAGGTACTTTTTTAAAAAAAAGATAATCAAAATTTCTGTTTTATATATTTACAAGTCAGTATATATAGTTGACAATTAAAACCATGAGCATGATTGAGACTCTATTAGGAGGCACACACACCTATATACAGTAGCCAAGGACAGAGTAATAGGAAACACCAATGTTTAAGAGCTGAGGATGCCACCAAGGAGAAAGAAGAAATGATCACATGTTTAGGAGAAGGCACAGAAAAGTATGACATCCCAGAAGTCTAGGGAATAGAATTTCAAGAAAAAAAGACAATTCACCCAACTATGCCAGCAATAGTCTACCATTTCCTCTCATGACCTGTAACCAGATACTATATTCTGTTATATAGTAGGGTTGGTTTCTGTGCTTTTCCTCTTTTATTCTACTATTGCTAGTGGCAACAAATATTTTTTCACTCCTAAGTAATATGCATGTGTCTGTATACACTTGTTTATTCTTTACAACCACTCTATGATGCAGATAGTAGTATTATCTTACATATGAGAAAAAAGGCACAGCATATTGATGCTGCCTTGTAATAATAGTCCAGTGGTAATGATTAGTGTACTGATCTCTTTATCCAGAAAAAAAAAGCCTCTGTTTTCGTTACTACAGTTTTTTTTAAGGATTTAATTTAATTTATTTATTTGAGAGAGAGAGAGAACACAAGAGGGAGTAAGGTCAGAGGGAGAAGCAGACTCCCCGCCGAGCAGGAAGCCCGATGTGGGACTCCATCCCGGGACCCGGAACCATGACCCAAGCTGAAGGCAGTTGCTTACCAATTGAGCCACTCAGGCACCCACTATAGTTTTTAAATATCTTTAATACTTAGTAATATTTATCTCTCATCTTTCTCTTTATGCATTCACTTGGCTGTGGCAGTGGTTTAAAACACAGGCTTTAGAGTCAGAGCTCCTGGGGTGTAATCCTGTCCTCACTTATTCTGTATTCTTAACTGTCCTGTGCTTCTATGTCTCCACTACAATAAATGAGAATAATAATGGCATATTATCATAAGTTTGTTATCAGAACTAAGTGATTAACATAAGTTCTCAGTGTGCGAAGACTGACACGAGTGCCCTATAATCACGAAATATTTTTTACTTAATAGCAACAACAGAAGCAATAGACAGTGGGTATCTTCAAAGGCCTAACAGAAAATAATTGTCATCTTAGAATAGCATGTCTACCAAAGCTATTCTTCAAGAGTAAGGTTGTGATTCAACTATACTTCAATTAAAAAAAGTGAAAATAAAGAATTTTTTTTTTAAGTAGGGTTGAAACGAAGACATCTTCAGATAAATAAAAACCAAAAGACTTCAACTAAAGGAACTTTTCAAGGGTATATTTCAGGAAGAAAGAAAATAATCCTGCAAAAAGTCTATGATAAAATAAAACAGTAAAATATAATAACAAGGAATTTTTATCCATATAAAATATTAAGGGAGAAAAGGCCTGACAGAGTGAGGAGTTGGGAAAATTTTTCCCCAAACAGCAACAGTAGAGCAGAACAAATCCTTCAAAACAACCATTTCAGGGCTCTGGAAATCAACTAAAGGCAAAAGGAGCAAAAATTTTAAAGTAAAATGTGGGAGTGAGGTCAAATCTTGAAAGGAACATAACATTTTTATGCTCCTTATATATATGATGCCATTCTAGTAAATTCTTTAGCTAGCTTTATTAAAAATCACTAAAATGTTTTTAAGAATGGGCAAAAGCATTTCTCTGGTTAGAAATTACTACTTTTCTTTTACAACCTTAGCAAAGAAGCAAACTTTGTGGTAGCAACTGATTACCCCAAACACAAGTATCAGTTGATAATCATCTGGTGCTTGTAATGGCTCCTTCCCTACTTCTCTGGTTTCCACACAGGCCTTTAGAAAGCAAAGGCTGCACGCTTTTAGACAGTGTCCTCATACAGTTTGCTCCTGATGGGTCATGTACTGATGGTCTAGCAACACTAGACAATCTGTCATTATGTTCAGAAGCAGCAGAACCTTGTGGTTTCAGTACGTGAAGACAAATCAGAGCCTTCTCAGTTCTATTCCCGGATCTACTACTTACTTGGGTCCTGCGGTTTTGGACTTGTTACAATTTCTCTGTGGTTAAAATGAAATCCCCACAATATGGTTTGCCTTCAGTGTTTAGGACACAATGTGGTCAGGCTACAATTTTATAATATTTTCTAAGTAAAATCTAGGAATAGCCAGCCATAGGGAGTAAAATGCTATACAAGATACTTTATCATTTACAAAAGTTTATTTTAGAATTATCCCCTGGAGAATATTGTGTACCATTTTTAATTTCATGACTTTTCTCTACCTGGTAGTTAACTCTGATTTGACTCTTAAAGATTTAGAGAGAGGCATCCTGGATTCATTTTGTGATACAGCATCCTGCATCATATAATAAAAGAAAACCATGTAGGAGATATTTTGTTCCACGTTGAACCAACCTTGTCACTATGAAATTATAAGTAGAGGAACACAAGGAAGTTAGCCAATTCAATTCTACATAACTATGAAAAGAACCTACTATTTTATGATCAAAATATCACATAAAATAGTGGGTGTAAATCGTTTTAAAAGTTAACAGAAATACCACCCATAAAATTAACCTGTGAAAACTGCAAATTTTCTCTTGTGGCATTGTTAAATCACAGAAAACCTCATTACAGTGACTAATCACCACATCTAGGTAGTGCCACGCATTGTGCTCTACTCTTTACATGGATTATGTCATTTAAATTCTCTCAGCAACCCAAAGAAGAAGGTAGTTATTACCCATTTTACAGATGAAGAAACTGAAGCTCAGAGAGATTAAGGGCCATAGCTGAGTGCACTACTGCTAATAAGTGGTAAGGTCTGGACTGAACCGCAGGGCCCAGGATTTTAACTACTATATATACCAGCTCCCACAGAGCACCAATGTCATGATCAAATCAACAAAGTGAACAGTATATTTACAAATAAAAGGACTGCAGTGATAAAATAAAGGAGTTACCATTTTATAAAACTAGCAAGACAGCATTTGTATGTATTCAATATACTAGGTATTGTCATTATAGAAAGTATATAAACAGATATTGGTGAAAACAATTAGTCTTTCTTTGATTATAAACTGTTAAGAATTCACTATAACCACGTCAACCAAGCACATTTTGATTTTCCCCAAGAGATACAGTAAAATGTCATTCTTTTAGGATTTATTGCATACACGTGTAGTAGTTAAGATCCAGAGCACTTTAGTTTTGATGGGTACCTCAAAGATAATTTATTACAAATTACTCTTTTTTAATAATGTAATTGAGGTCTGAGGTGCTCAAAGAATTAAGCAGCAACAGGACACGTGGATCTGGTACTTAAAATGCTTACAGTCTCACTGGGAAGACAAAGGATATAAGCAAAAATTTAAAAGTTCAGGTTAAAAGGAAAATCAGGAGTATAAAAGAGACCACTTTGGGATTTAGGGAAGACAACATGAATTAGAGGCTTCAGCTGGGCCCTCGGCTAGGATTCAAATGAGGAAAAGAGCAGGGTTGGGGAATAAAATCACAGAGGCCTCAAAGTTTGTGCTGGAGGACATGAAGGATGCTAGGTTGAGGAACTTCAGAAGATCAGTACTGGTTGCGAAGTTTCAGATTATGGATATTCTAGAATTCTAGGATAAGTAATTTGAAGTTCACTGAGGTTCCCTCTGGCCAAGAACCATCCAAGTATAATTCTTCCTTGTAGGTAAGAACTAAGAACAGAAAATTGTTCACTCCCATGTTAGCTCACTGTACTAGGGCTCTACTTCCTACTACCTTCTGTATCACTGTGTAACATTTAGATATTCCTCTCATTTTTCTTATCACCCCATCTATTATATTTTGGTGACACCTCTTAATTATTCTCCGTGAGTGTGGAGATTATAAAGATTCAGCAGTAATCATCTATTCGTTCAATCTTCCCCTTATCAAGTTCACTGATTCTTAGGGATTCATCCGTCATCTTCAGACAAATGACTTCTAAATCTCTATCTCTGTTGCTGATCTTTCAAAGAAGCTCCAACTCTCTCTTATCAAAATGCCAGTAAAAAAGACAGAGAAATGTTATATTATGGATCTTTTTTTCTTTAAATGAGAAATAAATATTTAAGATAATGTTTGTATATACCGTCAACCATTCTTTGTAATGGATTTCTGTGAAATTTTCTATAGCATCAAAAAAAATTACAACTCTTTTATATCAAGGACAACCAAGAATCACAAACAAAACTGAGTCATTTTGTTTAGGTGTCAACTGCTTCCCCCCAAAAAATAGCAGTTTGTGAGATTGTGAGTTTGTTAAAATTCAACAAATTCCAAAGCTGCATTTATAACTTAAATTTCCACTTAGTATATTTTACTGAAAAGCATTTTAAAAGTCACTTCTTGCCTCCAAAATCAGTATACTTTTTTCCTTCATGGTTTTAATTTAATATGTGTATATAAAGCTCCTAAAAATTCTAAACTTTTTCCTTACAAAACTTACTATTCAAACTTTCCCTATTTCTATCATCGGCACCACCAATGTCAAAGCACTATAAGCATTTTCTTTTTTTTTTAATTCTTTTTTATTTTTTTTACTAACATAATATATTATTCGTTTCGGGGTACAGGTCTGTGATTCATCAGTCTTACACAATTCACAGCGCTCACCATAGCACATACCCTCCCCAATGTCCCATCACCCAGCCACCCCATCCCTCCCACCCCCCTCCACTCCAGCAACCCTCAGTTTGTTTCCTGAGATTAAGAGTCTCATGGTTTCTCTCCCCCTGCAGCCATCAAAAAAAAAAAGAAAAAAAAAAAAAAAAGAAATCTTGCAGTTTGCAACGACGTATTATGCTAAGCAAAATGAAACAGGATGAAACCAGAGGAGCATTTTCTATTTTGCCTTTCACCTCACATCCCAGTGGTCAAGTTCTGTTATGCATTCTTCTTTCTTTCATATTAATTGTTATGCTTTCTGTTCTAAGTGCCTCAATTCAAGGTCAGGCTCTTTGGACCACATGATTGCAACAGTACTACAATCTCCTGATTAGTCTCCTTGCTTTTATTTTCTTTCCCACTGCAATCACTTACATGCTAAAAAAAATTTTGTCATGGTATTTTAAATAGGTACTATGTGATGAGATCTTGTCCAACCTTATCTCTGCTATTCTCAAAAAGAAACCTTATCCTTCCTTCTTTCCCTTATTTATTCATTTATCAAGTAACATACCAAGTGCCAACTGGGGGTCAGGAATTACTCTAAGTGCTGTTGACACATTCCTGCCCTCACAGAGTTTATAATCTTGTGGCGGATACAGTAAATAGGAGATTACAATGCAGTGTGATAAGAGCTGTAATAGAGGAAATTTAAGGCACCATCTAGAATTAAGGGGATTAGGAGAGGCTTTCTAGAGGAAGCTACAGCCTGAAGGATTAGTAGAAACTTGCCAAGTTAAAGAGAAAGAAGAAGAATTTGGGAGGCAGAGAGAACATACTCAAAGGCCCAGAGTTAAATAAATCAATGTCAGATTCCAGGAACTGAAGTAAACTAAGTATGATTGAAACACAGTGTTTAGAGGGAAAGAGATAGGAATTAAGGCTAGAGAGGTAAACAGGGCCAGATTATGCAGGGCGCCTCACTGGTATTAGGGGGTTTATACTTGACCCTACGAGTGGGATGTTAAAGCAGAGTGTGACATGATAGTTTCCACTTTAGACTCACGGTGTGTGATCAGGGTGAAGAATGGATACCAGAGGGGCAGGATTAGAGCAGGAAGCTTACTTAGGAGGCTACTGCAAAAACCCAGCCCCACACTTGGAAACGAGAATGAGGGCAGGGACAAATAGATGGATTTGAGAAACATTCATGACACAGAATTAACAATATCAAGTGAAGAGAAGCAGATAATGAGAAAAAAAGAAATCAAGAATGAATTCCAAGTTTATAGCTTGGGCAACTTGGTAAAGGATGGATTACATTTAAAAAAAAAAAAAAAAGGAAACCTCAGGAGAAGAAGCAGGTTTGATAAGGACGATTTTGACTCCAGCTTTGGGTAAGCTGCGCTTGAGCAACCACAGACGTATGTAAGCAAAGGAAGTTGTCAGGAGATATTAAGATGTATGACTTTGGTATTTTAGAGTCTGAACAGCTGCAGGGGAAGACTAGGCCCATGATAACAGCAATGAGTGTGCATCTCAAGTGACGTGGCACTAAAGGCCATTAGAAATGATCTTAAGAACAAGAAAGGCCAACATACAAGAAGGGTCATTAACATGAAAGTTAAAGGGAGCTGAGAACAAGACTTTGAAAATGGGCAAGAACGGGGGAGAGTAGATAAGAACCTGGGAGAAGATACAGAGATGATAAGCTACTTGACATAAACCTCAAAAAGCATGTGGGGGAGGGGGGGTTACCTAAGGACGGAAGGCTGATAGTCTGAAAGGGACAGAGGAGAGAAGCCACTGATCTCATCTCCCAACCCTAAAATATTGTGTGGACCAATAAGCATCACTGTTTGAAAGCACTACATGAAAAGTGGAAGTCTTAAATGGGAGCCATGTTGCCATGAAGCAAGACAGGAAAGGGAACATCCAGTCAGGAAGTGAGGACATAAGGGAGCCTTTTATTAGCAAGACAGTGGGAAGGTTTGAGAGGGAGGGCAGTGTTGGGAGTTTGGTTCAGTGGACATGAAACACAAAGCTTGAAGTATGGAAAAGCATCAAGTATATGAAAGAGTATATGGAACTAGACAAATGACATGTTACTTTTACATTGTAACAATTTAATTTTAACAGGAAACCAATTATAATGATGACATGAAGCAAGATTTTCTAAGAACTGGGGCACCTGGGTGGCTCAGTCAGTTAAGCATCTGCCTTCGGCTCAGGTCATGGTCCTGGGGTTCTGGGATTGAGCCCCATGTCCTTCCTGCTAAGCGGGGAGCCTGCTTCTCCCTCTCCCTCTGCCTGCCTGCTCTGCCTACTTGTGCTCTCTGTCAAATAAATAAATAAAATCTTAAAAAAAAAGATTTTCTAAGAATTATGTCTAGAGGCCATCTAATGGACTGCAAAGGTGGAATGTGGAGAGCTGGGTATCTGGGAAGGGGCAGGTTGCATCCCGGTCTCTCCAGTTCGAGGGCAGCACCCATATAGGCTGAAATGCTCAGGGCAATTTTGGCTCTAAAGGACCGATCTGTGCTTCTGCATACCACTGCATTGTGACCTTCCACTTCTAGCCTGCATCATTTCTCTTGACCAGAACGCCTTCACAGAAACTTAGAAAGTGTTTTTATAAACTCCATCTGCAGATTTAACATAGAGAATTAAAGGTCTCCTCAAATGCAGGTTTCAGTAAATTACCTTATCCCCAACCTCAATCATGTCATTTACTTCTGTAGTTTGAATCACTAAATCTGTCTATGTTTCCTTCTCAATTTAGTCTAAATCAAACTGTTTATTTCTAAAAGCCAACAACTTCCACAAAACACTAGGGATCAAGTTTTGAGCGGCAAGAGAATTGTATGTTATTTTGCTGCAGGTGATTAGAGTCATACGATTTTCAAACTAGAAAGATCCTTAGACACCATTTAGCAACAAGTAATGCCCAGGAATGCTGATTAACACCCAAGATCATGGGAACAGACATACCAGTGAGTACTGCCCCTAAGAGAAAGACAGAAAAGTCAAATACTTGGTATTAGGATGCTAGCAGATAGTAAAATCCACTAAAAATCTGGTAAATCTACTATAACCAGTTGACTGTTTTAAGGTTCTACCTTGTAGCTATAATGGATTTGAACAAATATTTTGCAAAATAAGAACTAGATCTAAATACTGACTTGGGGAGCGTCTGGGTGGCTCAGTCAGTTGAGTGTCTGCCTTTGGCTCTGGTCATGATCCCAGGGTCCTGGGATCAAGCCCCAGTCGGGCTCTCTGCTCAGCAGGGAACCTGCCTCTCCCTCTCCCTCTGCCTGCCACTCCCCCTGCTGTGCTCTCTGTCAAATAAATAAATAAAATCTTAAAAAAAAACAACAAATACTAACTTGGATCAATATCCTCATTCTTATTATTCCCAAGAATCAATATCAGCCTCAAAGGATTTTTCTTAAAATGTCATCATTGTGATATTTAAAAGAATTGGTATAGGTTCTAAAGATAATTTTCAAAGAGGCATTCCAAAAGTACTGTGAACGTTAACAGTAATTATTTACAGAGTTCCAGGGTATTACTTTGGAAAGAGATAATACTCATTCAGATTTAGCTTTGCTTTAAAAAAAAATCACATTATTCTATAATGAAGCCTGAAAATCAAAGTAAAAATGAAAGAAAGACTGCATGTGTAACTACTTAAAATAAAAACATTGAAAGATGATATACATTCTTGTGCCACTGAATAACAAATCTATATTCATCTAATATAGATTTAGATCTAATAATCATATTATTCAAGACAAATCTGAGAACTGTACATTTAGAAATAGCCGAAGGCACAAATCCAATATAAATTACAAATCTGGCCTTTTTGGCACAATCATCTGGACTAATGTCAAAGTTTGAACACTAACCATCTTCCGTAACTAGAGGCCACCTACCAATAATGTGTCCTGAAGTTATGCCTATTTATAATTCCATGTTAGTAGTATTTCTTATGGGAGTATTATTGCCTAATACCAATAAAAATACCAGAATATCATGTTCCCTGCTTTATTAATAAGCTCTTTTCTTCCCTGGGGGCCTTAAGAACTAAGCTATCATATGCTCTAGTGGTACTGAAGGTCTTTTAAACCCAAAATGGTTTAAAACTATTTCTATTGGCAACTGTATGGGTACACTTACCTGCATGTCAATGTCTTTTTCTCCTTTAAAATACCTTAATAAATTGGTTGAATTGATTTAATCCAACATACTAAAATTAGAATTCTATTGTAGAATCCCTACTTAATTTTGAAGTGCTAAGAACTGTTTTAACTTCATTTCGCATTAAACCATTTTTAAATGACCATGATACTTTTTTGAATTAACAAGTACACTCATATTTCAGTCTAAATTTTCAAGAATGCAACTCTGTCTCTGACAAACTGACATATTTCCAAATCTGATTAACAAAGATATCTTTGTGTTAGAAGGGTAATTTTGGGTAGTTTACCGAGTTTACTACCACAGGGGTGTGTGGAAGTATAATTTAATATTTGTAAACTACTAATTTTATTCTGGTATCACTGGGAAATATAAGCCAAGACAAGTAATTTCTGTGCCTAAAATAATACTTATTGAAAGGAACCCTTAAAATGAAGTTAATAATCCAATGGGTTTAGAACCTAACTACCTGGATTTAAGTTCTGCCTTTTCACTTACAAACTGAATATTTTAATTCAAATTCTCAGTCTTTCCACTACCCTTCTGAGAACTTCTTTGGCAAATCTAAATCTATAAAAAGAACTGGAAAAATAAACTCAACAGAGGTCAAATTAACAACCCAGGCCACCTAATAGTATGTAAAATACTGTTTTTGAAAAAATTTGACTCTGTTACCAATCTGATTTGTGAAAGTGAGAAAATAAAAGTCTGATAATTTTGTTCTCACTTATTTCATCTTTTTGATATGAGCCATCCTGACAGGTGTGAGGTGATAGCTCATTGTGGTTTTGATTTGCATTTCCCTGATGATGAGTGATGTTGAGCATCTTTCTATATGTCTGTTGGCCATCTGTAGGTCTTCTTTGGAAAAATGTTTCTTCAGGTCTCTGCCCATTTTTTAATAGAATTGTTTGCTTTTTTGGCATTGAGTTGTATAAGTTCTTTATATATTTTGGATATTAACCCCTTCTCAAGTATATCATTTGCAAATATCTCCTCCCATTCAGTAGGTTGCCATTTTGTTTAGAAGATGGTTTCCTTTGCTGTACAAAAAAATTTTTTTTATTATTATTTTGGTGTAGTCCAATAGTTTTTCTTTTGTTTCCCTTGCCTCAGGAGACATATGCTGCTAAGGCCAATGTCCAAGAGATTATAGCCTATGTTTTCTTTTAGGAGTTTTATAGTATCAAGTTTCACATTTAGGTATTTAATCCATTTTTTAAAGATTTTTATTTATTAGAGAGAGAGAGAGAGAGAGAGAGCGCGCACATGTGTGCACACACACATGAGCTGGGGGAGGGGGAGAAAGAGAGAGAAAAGCACACTCCTTGCTGAGTACAGAGCCCAGAGCCTGACATGGGGCTCGATCCCAGGACCCTGAGATCATGACCTGAGCCAAAGACAGATGCTTAACCAACACTGGGTCTTTAATCCATTTTGAATTAATTTTTGGGTATGGTGTAAGAAAGTGATCTAGTTTTCCCAGTACTACTGAGTAAAAAAACTATCTTCCCCCATTGCATATTCTTGCCTCCTCTGTCATAGATTAACTGAGCATACATGTGTGGGTCCATTTCTGGGCTCCCTATTCTGTTCCACTGATTTATCTGTCTGTATTGGTGCCGGTACCATGCTGTTTTGATTACTGTCGTTTTGTAGTATTTCCTGAAATCTGGGATTGTGATACCTCTGGCTTGGTTCTTCTTTTTCAAGTGTGCTTTGCCTCAAAAAACTTTTTAACAAAGGATTTCAGTGAAATGGTATAGAGTTTCCTGCAATGTATTATTTTATTTGGATCTATAAATAGGATGCCGGCATGTGAGTAACTTTTAGATATGCACCGACTGTTTCACTACTGAATACCTATTTGAAAGAATATTTTAATCATAGAGAAAAGCATTAGAGAATAATATTAGCTAACATCCATGTGCTCCCTACACAATTCTGTGAAATGCTGACATTATGCCGTATTTATTTCAGACCAAAAGCAGGGCCACGCATCACTTGAAACCCCTTTGCCCCTCCTTGACCCCACTTCCCTCAGGTAACCATTCTCTTAAACTTGATGCTTACCATTCCCATACATGCTATACTTTTACTACAAATGTATGCTACCCAAAAGCAAATCTGACATTGTTCTCAAGCTTTATATACATGAATAAACTGTATATGCATCTGATGGGTGTTGAATGGTACCTCATTCTTAGGAAATGACATCGGAGTGCCACTATTAACAGCTCAGGGTGAGTGGATTGAACTGTTTCCTTTTGCAATTTTTTCCTCAATCCTGTAATTCTTAGATATCTTCACGTGGACACATGAAGCACTAGTTCATTCCATTTTTATGTGTTGTACATTACTGTATACTCTATATAGCACAATTTATCAATTCTCCTGTTGATGGACATTTAAAATACTTTCCGTTTTTCACTACTAGAAACAATGCTGCTCTGAACATTTTTTTTTATTATTATGTTTTGTTAATCACCATCCTGCTCTGAATATTTCTGAGCATGGCTCCTTACGAACGAGTTTCTCTGGGGTGCAAATGCCACACAGTAGGTTATGATATTCCTAACTATACTGCCCAAGTGTTTTATGAGTTTGCACTCCTGAAAGCAAGTGTAAGTATTCATCTGCCCACAGTCTCACATGCACTTGGCATTGTCAGATTTAAACATTTCTGCCAGTCTGATGGAGGTGATATGGTACTTGGCATCCATGCAATGGCTGTGTGGTGCTGGGCAGCCAAGCAAAGAGGCTGCTTGGATTGCTCTTCAAGAAAGAACTTGCCTAAGGGTGCAGCTAGACAGCTGCCTCTACCACAGTGGTTTAAGATGGGAGATTCAGCATTCCATCCACAGCCACACTCTTCCCAGGGGGTCCCCAGTCAATTACTGAGCACAGCAGTAATGCTAGGGCCAGGTCATTTATACTCAAGGTGAACTCATCTAACAAGCAATTTTGGCTCTGGAGCACCCTATTAGGTTGGCTGAGACTTTGTCAGATATATATTACAGTCCGAGGTGCTCTCTGCCCAATTCTGCTTCCCAGATGTGCATTATGGTCTGAAGGCTTTTTTCCTGCCTAATCCTCCCTCCTCGTTAATGTGTTACAGGCATTACCCCTAATACACTTCTCATACTTCAACACCATCTCAGGAACTGCTTCACGGAAAATACAAACCGATATAATGGGTAGATTAGAGCTCAAGCCTTTACTGAATCAAACTGCTTCTTATTACCTCTAGAAGTTGGGCAGGTTATTACTCTGTATCTCAGTTTCCTCATCTCTGAAATGGGAATAATAACAGTACCTGCCTTACAGCTTTGAGGGAATTAAATTAATATAAGCCCTTGGAACAACCTCAGGCACATAATAAGCACTCAGTAGGTATCAGTTTTTATTTGTCCAATGTGATTTCTTTATTTATCACAAGAGTTGTGATTAAGCTTGAGGATATGTGAAACCATGATTGAGTAAACAATGACCTGGGAATATTTATGGGTCCTTTCCTTGGATATGTGTGTAATGTACTGAGGTAAGTATTATAATATGTTGGTAAAGATAGGGCATCTCAAATAAAATACTCCGTGATAAATAGTTCCAATCTGATTATTGTTGTCAATGATAAATCTATATTCTTTTTTTTTTAAAGATTTTATTTATTTATTTGAGAGAGATAGAGAGCACGAGTTGGGAGGAGAGGGAGAAGCAGGCTCCCCACTGAGCAAGAAGCCCGATGTGGGGCCTGATCCCAGGACCCTGAGATCATGACCTGGGCTGAAGGCAGTGGCTTAACCAACAAAGCCACCCAGGCACCCTGATAAATCTATATTCTAAAACGAGTTCCTCTACCATTTGTGTTTTGATTTTTTTTGCTCATAATAAATTACATATACAGATAACATTGAGGAATGCTAACTATAACACTTAAGAAATATTCTTGGGAGGTTTTGATTAAATGCCTTTTCTATTATAAACTACCGTATACATTAGGATTTATAGTCTACAAATGTTGAGACTGTTCTATTAGTTTCCTTTAGGGGTGATATTAAGAATCAGTCAAATAATATCATAAAAATTTCCTAAGATAATGCAGAAGTTAGGGCTAGTACTCTTTTTTAAATCGATTTTTTCCCTGAAATTATTTTCTCAGAAAGGTCCACCGGTTCCCCCCTTCTTTTAATCAATAATTTTTCTAAAATCTAGAGTAATTATAGCCCCAAATTAATCTATCTACGCAGAAAGATTAAGAGGTCAGCAACTAACGCATTCTTCCTATACTCTTGTCCTCAGAGACCAGGTTAATAAGAATTTGGAAAAGAATTAAGTCTTTAAGAATGACCCAGTCAAACATTTATTGTAATCAGAGTCTATTCCCTATCTTCAGTTTTAAAACAAGGGAGGTTTGGCCAAATATAAACTTCTAGAATAAGAGGCTTATAAAAATAAAAGTCTTCATTAATTTTATGATTCTGTCTCATTCCAAAATTCTCTATTTCTCCATAGCAAGGAAAATAACCTCTGTGTTATTCCAAAACCCCGTATGAAATATATACCCAGAGGTCTGGGCCTACAGACCTCTGTAATGTATTTGTGAAAGTAGATCATATATCCCATTCTTCAATCCACCCAATGGAAAAAACACCAGGATAGTATATCAGAAAATAGTGCTGAAGCAAGTGGTGGAATGAGAAAAAGATTTGTACTATCTTACCAGTAAAATGAGTGATATTATCATCCTTCAATTGATTTGCATAATACATTTCTATTGGGTTTTCTAAGACATATATGTTATTAAAATATATTTCTTATCAGACTGTATCTGGCTTTTACATACTATAATTTAGCTCATCTTCTTCATTACCACTTTCATTTCTTTTCTAGTCATTAGCTAAACTTCAGAACAGATCAGGTTCCAGGTTTCCGAGTAAATGAGCAATGATCAAAATCCCTCTTCTCTCTAAACCACCCCCCCCAAAAAAAAATAAAAAAAAAAAAGCTTAATCTTTATGCAGGACAAATCCTATTTAATCATTAAACTTTCCTCTGAGTAAAGTGATCACCACTTTGTTTAGTGATTAGAAACATCTAAGAAACTGGATTTTTCAGAACCATGTGCTATAGCATGTTAACTGGGATTTTGCAAAAATAGCAATCCTTGAGCAAGTGATTTTGAGAAACACTAGACAAAACAAAACAAAACAGGTCTCCTTTACCCAGCATTTGAGTTCGCAGAACTCTAAAATACTATTGTGAACTGATAATCTCTAAGAAGAGGCTGCATAATATGTGAATTTATCATTTAACTAGAAAATACCCTTTCATAGCCCAAAAAGAGTTGAAAACAATACTGAAAGACCAAGCATGTGCAACTGTTAAGATAGGGTTAAGAAAGCTCTTAAGTTGTTCAAATAGTTTATAATAAAGATAAAAATCTATAAGAAATATTATTCTACACTGGTAAATAGAATAAGGATGTCATTTTTTGAAGGAGAAAATTTTTAGTCAAAATGAGGTATATGTATCATTAATGACAAAAACTGACTTAATTTCAAAGGAAGAGAAATTTGTGGCTGAGCTAAGAAGTAAAAAGTAAGTCTAACAGAGGACCCCTACACAAAATTTCAGGAAAAGACATTCCACTTTCTGGTAATACAAAATAAAAACATCTCAAGAAGAAATGGGCTTGCAATTTGAGGATATTCTTATCTTGCAATTATTTATTGGTATAGCTCTCTTTTCAAAGCTAGATTTATTGAACAGTAAGAAACTTTCCAAAGTTTCACAAAACTCAAGAGGGATCAAAATTTTAAAAGTAAGTCAAATACAGTTTATAGACATGGTTTCACGAATTCACCAGGTTTTCTATTCTGAGGGTTGGTCCTATCAGTTAACAAGGGAAGTGCCCAGCAGCTGAGCAGGGGAATGTGGTTACAACTGAGTCATGCAGAGGCTGCAACTGGTTTAGTAAAAGCTGGCAAAGCTTAAATCATAAGCATATGTGGAGTAATGAAATCCCCACTCTTCTTTCTCATATGAGCTGTATTAGTCACTTTGTTTTCCCATAAGCCGATAACAACAACATTTTGTGGATTCTGTGGTATCTGGAAAAAAGGGGAAGGTTTATATTTTCAAATCCCCAGTTAAGAAGGAATTTTTCAATAGAGGAGATTACAGATTTGGAGTGATGCTGGTTTGTAAGCAAAATATCAACTATGGGACATTCCAAATTCTTCACATACCAAGCAATGTAAAGACAATATGAAGATTATGAATTCAAGGAAAAATTTTCAACTTCAGAATCTGAATGTAAGACAGTAGGGACAACATTTAAAAATGGGCACATCATTAAACCAACTCATCAGGGTAGGCTAAAGGACCTTAAAGATATAAATATGAAGTATTCCTGATACTCCACCACCAAATAAATAAATAAACAAATCCACAAAATCTCCTTTGAAACCATGGCATAGCAAAGTCTTAACACTGCCATGAATCCTAACAAAGAGAAGGATTTTTTCCTGAAACATAATATGCAACCTTATACTTCACAGTGCTGTGTGTTAAATTTTAAAAGGTGCCAATTTCAAGTGTTATAGAAGATAATCTGCATTTAACACCCTTTAATTGTATCCCAGCACAATATTCTAGGCCTTAATACAGAAGTGTGTGACAGATTTCTAAAAACTATCAGAAATAGGTTAGAAAGTGAAACAAAGGATAGCAGGATTAAAGTCGGGGAGATTTCTATATTGAGCTTTCAAATAATCCTATGGTTCTGTGTCTCACGGAAGCTGTGCTTTGTTCCATTTAGGGGTAATTGGAAATTACTCTGCCTGGCTCCCTAAATCTGAGGATTAGATTCACACAACTAAAGCCAAGGTGAAGCTTTCCTTTAAAACTGAGGACATACATATCATGTATTTACAAAATGAGTCTCTACTGATTTAGCATGCATATACTTAGCATATCTACAGCTGTATGCAAATAAATTTATATATATATATATTTTATATATCTATAGTTCTATATATTTAGATTTTATATTCATATTTATCTGTTTATAGAATTAATCTTTACATGTAGATTAATTCTATAAAAGGAACTAATAGCTCCTTGGAATAAAGGCAAAAGCTGCAATATTAGTTTCTAAAATGAGAATTTCAAGTGACCTCTTTTAAGAAGATACACAAAATAAGAAAGTTTTAATATTCCCAAGAGCAAATCTTCTGCAAAACTCCAGTTCAATATAAACAGTGACTAAACATATTACAGAGAAATGCTATTTTCTCCAGCTTGGATTCACAAGAGCCTTGGTTTAAAGACTGCTTTCCAAGTTTTCCACTACTATCAATTTTTAACAAAATATTTAAAAAGTTATAAAACAATCAAACGTCTCAACCCAAAACATATTTTCAACAACAACAACAAAAAACCCTAAAAGTTAAGCCTTTTCCTGTGACCAAAAACAAAATTCCATGACTGCAAACAAGTTTTTCTTTTATGGCAAAGTATTTTTTATCTAAAAAAAGACAGAGGTTGGTCTTCCCTTGAGCTCTTTAAATATAATTATACTAATAGATGCAGATGATTGATTTTAGGGTGCCAAATCAGGTAAAATCACTACCATTTTTGAAAGGAGATTCTGTCTGCCAACAACAAGAATGTATTTCATGTTTTGTGTTAAGAAATGAGTTACATGACACCATCTCTGCTGCTTCAGTTGTCTTATTCTGTTGAGGTTCCCCCCCTCTTTTTTTTCAAGTGTTTATTTCAATTCCAGCTAGTTAATATACAGTGTAATATTAGTTTCAGGTGTACAATATAGTGATTCTGCCAAGCCTTTTAACTGTCCCCACAAGTATGCCTTTGGGACCTTTAACCCCTAAGGTCAAGTACCCTATTTAAGTACCCTAAAAAGAGCTGTTTTAAATTGCAATTTTTAAATCCCTACCTTGCTTGATTCACTTCTGTGTTGGACCCTGTTAGTCCCTCTTTCCTGAAACTCATCATTTAGCCTCACTGCCACCTTTCCAGCATATGGCTCCTTCCCTCTGCCAGGCTAATACCCAATAATCTGCTAACACTGAAATATGGAAAGGGAGAATATAAAATTATTTTACACTTACTACCTGATTTTTAAATTTCTAGTCTCCTACAGTATTGATAGGTGTACATATCCATGGTTATGTTAAAAAGAAGAATGGATGGAAAGTGCATTTTTATTAATTTCTTGACTGTAAAAAGTTCTATCTCTAATAACAAACTGCAGCAGAAGAGACTAATATGCTATACTTCTCTGGTTCTATGATAAACTGTTAAAGATTTTTAGACTGAATTCCAGTACATTAAGTCTTAAGACAGTCATCTGTTTTGAAATAAACCTAATCCCACCTCAAAGAAATACTTAAGAGAGGAATGATAGCATTCCTTTATAAGAAAATATAGCAATAAACATTCTCTCAAATGTAACTCTTAATATAGTTTGTGAACTCCATAATTAAGCAAGCCACTTAGATATCCATTATATTGTCTTTTATAAACAGAATACTTATATTCTCATATTTACTCACTCTAAGAGACAAGATGTGTAATGCCAACCACTTACTACCCACTTTTTCTGTAGTGTGTGAAATTCAATGGCTTTTGAATCTGAGCTCTCAGCCCCTATTTTACTCAGAATCAGCCAACAATTCTACATTCTCAGAAAATGCACCTGAAGACCAATGCTCACAGTACCCACCACAAGTACGACGGCTGTGGGTCATGGATAATCACAGGTCATGGAAAATCAGAGGTTTAGTTGGGCATGTGGCAGAACAGAACACTATGGAGTTCAAGGTAATACAACACGGGGAAAGGATTCATACAGGATGTGCTAAGGCAAGGTCAATAGTCTGCGCTGTCAAACTAAAACTGAGAACAAAAATAAAATTTGTAATTCAACTCAGTGTGCTGCAAAGGGTCCTTATCTTCTTGGACCTCCTGCCATCTGCATCCCAGACTTCTGATTCTAGGGTCAACGTTTCTGGTCTAACAGGCAAAAAGCTTGGAAGTTGACACTACAGTCATCACAGTAAGAAAAACACTGAACAAACTCAAAATTATTACAACTCTTTGTAGACAATCAGGGTGCCCGCAAAACTGGAGAGACAAACAGGCAAATACAGATAATCATAGTCTACTGGGAGCAGGAGGCCAGGAGCAACCCTGCCACTGGGGCCAATGCTTTGAACTCTAATTCATGGATTGCTGGCCACCAAGTGAAGACTAACTCGAGAGTTAAAAACTCCCAGAGGGCTCACTCTTGGTGGGGTGGGGGGGGTACCCCTCACAGTTTTATCCTCCAGGAACTTTACCAGGTTCTCAAGGTGAAGATCAGAGAAAAATTCCCTCATGCTTACAGCAGAAGGAAGGCAAAAGTAACCATTTTGAAATACTCCCAAAGTTTCTGTTCTCCTTTTTTTAAAAAAAAGGCCCCGCTAGCCTTCAAAATGGGGGAAGGCGTATACCCATCTTAGGCTCACTGAAGACTGAGACCTAAACATAGGACTGGAGCATCCTCCCCTCCCCCCACATCTTATTAACAAAACAACAGGGCTCCAGTGTAACAGGAGATTACAGGTAAAAGAACTATAAGCCTCAGACTCTATTTAAGAAGGATGTAGGAAAATCCAAAGACAGTAAGGGAGACAAAAACAAGGACACTGAGAAAGTTTTGCCTCTAACACCACAACTACAGCAGACTATAACCAACCTAACTCCTAGCCAGAGAACGAAACCCTTACACCAAAGACCTATCTACCTTACTTAGTTCCTTTTACACCATACATCATATCCAGCTTTCAACAAAAAATTACAAGGCATGCTAAAAGGGCAAAAAATACAGTCTGAAAAGGCAAAGCAGGCATCAGAACTAGATTCATATATGAGAGAGATTTTGGAATAATCAGACCAGGAATTTAAAATAACCTACGATGAACATGCTAAAAGATCCAACAGAAAAAGTGGACAGCATGCAAGAACATATGGGTAATGTAGGACAGAAATGGAAACTCTAAGAGAATCAAAAAGAAATCCTAAAAATCAAAATCGTCATAACAGAAATAAATATTGCATTTGATGGGCTCGTTAGTAAACTAGATACAGGAGGAAAAAAATTAGTGAACTCAAAGATATGTCAATAGAAACTTCTAAAACTAAAATGCAAAGAGAGAAAAAGAACAGGACAGTCAAGAACTGTGGGACAAAAGGTATAATGTATGCCTAATGTGTATACCAAAAGGAGAAGAAAGAAAGGAACAGAAGAAATATTTGAAGTAATAATGCTAAGAATTTTACAAAATTAATGACACATGCCAAACCACAGATCTAGGAAACTCAGAGACTACTAAGCAGGATAAATACCCTACCACCCCACCAAAAAAAATCTATAGGTATATCTTAGGTATAACATATTCAAACTGCAGAAAATCAAAGATGAAGAGAAAACTATGAAATAAACCTGAGGGGAAAAAACACCTTACCTAGAGAAGAAGAAAATTAATGATACATCAGACTTCTCCTCAGAAGCCATGTAATCAAGAAGAAAGTAGAGTGAAATATTTAAAATGTTTAAAGAAAAAAACCCACCATCTAGAATTCTGTATCCAGCAAAATGATCCTTCAAAAGTAAATGAGAAATAAAGACTTTCTCAGAGAAATTAAAATTGAAGAAATTTGGGCCAGTAAACCTGCCTTACAAGCACTATTAAAAGAAGTTCCTCAGCGAGAAGGAAAGTGATATAGGTCAAAAACTCAGATCTACATAAAGAAAGGAAGAACATTACCTTTTCTGTCTTAATTGATCTAATAGATAACAGTTTGTTCAAAATAATTATGGTAATAATGTATTTGGTAATTATGGTTTATGGACAAGTGAGCTGAATAACAGCAATGTTATAAGGGATAGCAGGAAGGAATTGGGAATATTGTATTATAACACACCTAAGAGTGCCCATGAAGTGATATAGTGTTATTTGAAAGTGGACTTGTATTAGTTGTAAATGTATATTACAAACTCTGGGGCAACCACTATAAGGTTTTTGTTGTTGTTGTTGTTGTTTGTTTGTTTGTTTTAAAGAAGTATCAGTGATACACTACTGCAAAAGAGAAAATGAATCTAGAGTCAGAACTTCTTTCTTCTTATACTAATTAACTCCTTGGCCTGCCCTTACTTACAGTATCTGTCACATGGGTCTTTTGGAGCTCTGTGTACTTCAAGTTTTGGATCCTCCAATTGCTCTATCTTTTTCCTGTTCATGTTTCAGCAAGATGGTGAACACGTTAAGGAAACAAACGAAAAAAGCTGCACACAATAATGAAAGATCCAACAACCACACTGACTAAACACGTGGAAGTTTGGCAGAATTCTATAACCTTTGCCTCCCCATGAACATATAATTGGGTATTCATTGATTAGAACTCTATACAGATGTGTCTAATAATACTAGTTGTAAAAACATATCTTTATCTACAGTGTTCAGAACACCACCTGGCATATAGCATACACTCAATATTTATTGAATGAATAACAGAATTGATGTTAAAAAAGAATATTTGATACCTGTTGAGGAGCAAAAAAAATTTTTTTAATGTTATTTGTCAACTTGCTTTAACATCCATCTTACAAATAAGATTAAGTCTCCCATATTGGTTTGTATTTCTGAAGTCTAACTTTTACACAAGTATTTAAGAGTATGCCTGGGAAAGATCTTACATCTGGCATATTAAAAGGTGGTGAGACCAGGTGTCTAAGTCTTTAAACATAAAATCACTCACTTGTGAAAAAATACTTTGAAAGCTTTCACTATGTTTGCACATTTAGGCAGCCTTTCTCCATGATTAAAGCCAATTTCATGGAAATTCAATGTAACTTTTCAAAATATCTAGGGATGATGGTGAATCAAAATGTACAAAGTGAGTAAAATCTGCCCCTACTTTTAATTTCATGTGGTTTGCCACTTAAGAAAAAGAACAGTTAATACTATTCTTTCTACAAAGCCAGAAGAGACAAGTGAAATAGGTCCTCTCTGACAACTCATCTCCCCCACATTATTTATTAGGTACACTATATTCTCTTACAGCACCCTACACTCATTTCCACTGGAGGCTTATTAAAAATGTCTATTTATTTATCTCTCTCCCCCGTTACACTGAGTTCCTCAAGAACATTTAGCAAAATGAATGTGTGGCACGTAAAGATGCTCAATGTGTCTGTTCAATGAATAATTCAAAGTACCCTGAACATTTTCTTCAACTAAGTTTACAGGGATCATTGGTATGACTGGGGAATAGCTCTAGAAGACTAGGCTAACTTCTTGGTTTACTGGGCAACAGTGTCTTTGTTTTTGTTGTTCCCCTTACCCTCTCATTTATTTGCTTTCCCTTAGATCAGTATAGCATACCCAAGGGGAAAGTATAACTTAGACAGCTATAAAAATTATTGGACGACTGTGAACCCACAGCAAAGCGCACATTCACATTACGTCCTGTTCACCTACAACGTGCTCTTTTCCTGAATACAGAATTATATTGCTAAAAATCGGTGAAACTATCAAATTAAAATGGCTATCTTTCTATTTGAAAAGATGTCTGGGAAAATGTTTTACCTCTGCAGGCCAGCATTTACAATTTCAGACAATGACTTCCATCCTCACTGAAAAATAACACATAACTGTAAACCAACATCTAATGGCAACCAATGCACATCAGAGGTATAAGGTGATTCCAAAGTAAAACATGACTTCTATTCTTTTTCAGTTTTTACAAAAAAAAAAAAAACAACACAGGAATTCTTATCAAAGTGACATGTCAATAAACATCAATCTAAACTGAGATAAAATTTAGGAACAAAGGCCAAAACAATGTGATGACTTCCAGAGCTTTAGCTGGATGAAATCTGCTTGTAAGGCAGAATATAATTTCAGAAAAAATCTATTTACTCTGTGTTTACAATAAAATATGCATAATTATGGAATATATTTGCTTGTTTTGTCTCTTCTTGACGTGAGAATGAAAGAATAGAAATGGGAGTAGAATAGATTATAAAACTAACACAACAACCTTAACAACTGTTTTAGATATTTAACAGTTCAATCTTACTATGTGATCGGGACTATTCAAAACCAAGTGGACTGGTTTTCTCAATTTTGTTCTTTTACTTGCAACAAAAAGCATGAATACTTTAATTCTAGTTAACAACCAGATAAATCTTTTCTTCCCTTTTTTAAAATTTAGATTCAATTAGCCCACATATAGTACCTGATTAGTTTCAGATGTAGAGTTCAATAATTCATCAGTTGCATAGAACACCCAGTGCTCATCCCATCACGTGCCCTCCTTATGCCCATCACCCGGCTACCTCGTCCCCCGCCACCTCCCCTCGAGCAACCCTGTGTGTTTCCTACAGTTAAGAGTCTCTCATGATTTGTCCCCCTCTCTGATGATTTCCCATTTTTACCTCCCTTCCCCCATGATCCTCTGCGCTGTTTCTTATATTCCACATATGAGTGAAACTGTATGATAATTGTCTGATTAACTTATTTCGCTCAGTGTAATACCCTCCAGTTCCAACCACATCAATGTAAATGGTAAGTATTCATCCTTTCTGAGGGCTGAGTGATATTCCATTGTGTATGTGTGTATGTATGTAAGATATATATAAATGTGTATCTTTTTTATCCATTCAGACCAGATAAATCTTAATGTGAAATATTTTGACATCAGAGATAAATTGAATGCACTCAACAAATATTTCCTGAGTGATTCCTAGCAGTCAGGCTCTGGGGATATAGCAGTGAGCAAAACAGAAATCCTTGCCCTCACAGAGTATATATATTGCATTTAAGGGAGACAGACAACAAATAATAATTATCTAACATGTTATGATGTGATAATTAGCACAGAGAAAAACAAAACAGAGAAGGGAGACAGAGAAAGCCAGCCAGCATGAGAGGTGCTATTTAAGACAGAATAATGCAGGGAAGGCTTCACTGAAGTGATAAATGAGGAAAGACTTGAAGGAAAGGAGGGAAAGAGAGAGAGAAAGGCACGCAGGTTCAAGTGAACAGTAAGGACAAAGACCCCGAGGTGGGAGTGCACCTGAAGTGTACAAGAAACAGCAAGATTTGGAATGCCCATTGAATGAAACTTCCACTGAATTCACATAGATTTCCTATTTGTTTATAAGTCAAATACCACAAAACACCACACTGTTTTGTTTGTTTAGAGAATTATAACATTTAGGGAAAGAGAGAAATTTACAGTTTTCAACCAAATTACCTAGTTAACTGCTTTTTCACAGTTGTTAGGGTACTGCTTATCTTCACGGCTACCTGTTTAAAATTAAGCCAAAAGCTTACAGTTGTTGTCATTTCTCTCTTCACCATTATACCAAAAGCTGCATTTATAAGATGTCTGTCCTACAGATGCCATGTCATTTGCATGTGACATATCTGGATAACACTCTTTTAGATCAGAAAGGAATGTCATGCAATGATTAAGAGCGTGGGCTCTGGAGCCAGACTACCTGGATATGAATCTCAGCCCAGTCACTTTCTGGTTGGTTGGGTAGCTATTGAAATTTATTTAATCTCTTTGTGTCTCTGTTTCTTATCAGAAAAAAAGTGGGGATAAATTGTAAGAGTCTCATAGGGCTGTTTTGAGGATTAAGGGAATGTAAAAACACTTAGAGCCTGGTATATGCCTTTAAAATGTGCTAGCTGTTGTGGTTATTTTTACTCTTACTAATACTGATGGAAGACAGCTGGGTTTTGTTTTTTCCAAGTGTCATAACCAAACTAAGAAGGAATTACTCAATTTTTCATCTTTGTTTCTCTTGATGGCAACAGTAAAAATCATTCTTTAACTTTTTAGGATTCAAATGTATGATAAGATTTGAATGCATATGCATCCATGTCTTTAAAGAGCTATTTTTAAATGTCAAGAAAATGAACAATACATTCAAATCAGGTCACCTTCTGATAATTTCTAAGTCAGAGGAAAATATGACTTTTAATACCTAATATTTATGAGTGCTCAGCAGAGTGTAAAAGGTATACTTAAAAACAAATTCTTTTGTATTTTATAGTGTTTAGGAGAAAAATACAATCAACTGATAAACAGAGGAGCAGGGAAGCTATTCCAAGGATCTTTAGTCCTTACAAGTATAAACTATTTCTGGAAAATGTATATTTATATTAAAAGCTTCCTTATAGCCTCAGGTATTTGTCTATAAATATCCCATGTGAAATACTAATTTCCCCACATTCTTCTCCCCAGCCCTTGGCAACTGTCTTTCTACTTCCTTTTTTTTCTTTTCTCTTTTAGAGAGAGAGAGAGAGCTCGTGCTAGCGCATGAGGTGGGGAGTGGCAGAGGGAGAGAGAGAATCTTAAGCAGGCTTCACACCCAGCCAGAGCCCGAGCAGGGGCTCAATCTCACAACCCTGAGATCATGATCTGTGCTGAAATCCAGAGTCCGATGCTTAACTGACTGAGCCACCCAGGCGCCCCAGAAACTACCTTTCTACTTTCTATTCCTATGATTTTGACTAACTTAGATACTTCACATAAATATACTGGTACACTAACAATTTCTTATGGGCAGAATTTTATTTAGGTATGTTTTACTAAAACTGCAGATTCAGTGCCTAGCATTTTAACCTAAACTGAATGGAAATGATTTTTTTCCAGGTAAATCAACCACATGTACATGTGGGATGGGGCAAGGGAGCCAATGGGAGGGGGAAAGAGAGGTCAAACTATATCTGCTTCTGGACCAGTTGTTTCACTGCATTTGCCCTCATTCTAGGTAACTCCTCCATCTCTCTTTTGACAAATTCCTATTTCTAACCCCATACAAATTCTCCAGGGTCACATTTAACACAAACACCACTAAGATGAACTAAACATTTTAATTCTTCTCATGCATTTACTTGTAGCATCTCTATTCTCTGTGCACACATGAAATTTACAATAGTTGTAAATTCCACTGTGCAGAGACTACAGTCTGAGTAATCCAAATATTATAGTAATCCAGAGTTTAATTAATAAAACTAAAAAAGGTTAAAATTATTAGTCATTACATCTTCAACTGTTTGTAACTGAAAAACAACATAAATGCTTGCTGATTACATCATATGTTAAGTATGCAACACATAAAGCTAACCTCTCATTTCCTATGTAAAAATCCTCTTACCTTGAAATAAACAATACTAAAGTTTGTCCACAAACACTGAACAAATACACAGTCACTCTATGTTTCACTCATTGATGAAGAATTGTTAGTTTTACACTACAAAGCCATACTTCCTTCTAGAATCAGAATCAGTTTCAAATAATCATCCAATATACATTCCCTTAAGGTTATACAGTCTTCAGATATGACATCTCTGACATTCTGACATTCCAGAACAGAAGATTTTACCTCAGCCCTCTCTCAACAACCATTTGTTGAGCATCTATTATTTATTATGATAGGTGTTCTAAAGGAAAAGAAAAAAGACCCAATCCTTGACTTCTGGTATCTTCGACTTAGTGACAACTCAGGTGAAGAAATGTAATTAAATTCAGTATGATACATGCTATTACAGTGTATACATGCTCAGGAACCATAGAGGAAGCTTCTAGACATTTAAGCTGAGTTATGAAAGAAAAGCAAGAATTAAATAAGCAGAAACAGTGGGGCAAGAAGCAGTATGTACACAGAGGTGTGACAGACAGCGATTGGTTCTTTTTTTTCCTTTTAAAGATTTATTTATTTTAGAAAGAGAGAGACTGCAAATGAGGAGTTGAGTAGGGGCAGAGGGAGAAGGAGAGAATCTCAAGCAGACACCCCACTGAGTGCAGAGCCCTATGCAGGGCTCGATCTCATGACCCTGAAATCATGACCTGAGCTGAAACCAAGAGTCTGGTGCTTAAGCAACTGAGCCACCTGGGTGCCCCAAAACTGGTTCCTCATAAGTGGTGCAAAGAATATGTGGTAAGAAAGGAAGGTGAAGTGCAGGGGCCAGATCAGAAAGGGATTTGTACGTAGAAGATGAAAACAGTTAATACAAAAGTAAAGATAAATTCATGAAAACTTATTAATATAACATAAAAGACAACGAGAAGTCACTGAAGGGTTCTGAGATGGTGATAAATGTCTAGGGAAGTTGGGTACGGCTATGCAAATGGAGTCATGATATGGATCAGAGACATAACAGAGGAACTGTCTAGATGGATTTAGTAATCGATCTGTTCTTGAGGTAAATGCACAGGAAAACGTTGGGAGGGTCATAGAAGATACGCAAGAAGAAGAAATTACTTCAATTTCCTTTGGGATATAATCACATGATATAGATGTTTGAAAGAGAAAGAAAGAGAGAAAAGACTGGTCTACTTGATTGGCATAAATGGTTTATATATGCCCAAGTCTCATTTTAATTCTTTGTAAAGTTAATTCAATAGTTTTTAGTATCTTTGTATCATTTTTATTGTATTTACTTTTATTTTCTATTATAAGCCTACTTTGAAGATGACTATAAATTAATATGTAGCATATGGAATATAATACAAGGAAAATAAAAACTTTTTGTGAAATATTTTCTCTTGAATTCATCACCTTGCCATCTGTCTCTTGAGCTCCTAATGAAATAAACTTTGAATTGCAAGGGAAAGCTAAAGTTTATGTAAAACAAAATAGTTTAAAATGCTGACTGAGAAGCTTATTCCTCTGACTCAAGCATAATTATATAATGTGATGATCAAACATTTCCAACTGACTCATAATGATAACAATGATCAGTGAACTGCTGAATTTTGATACAGATCAATCCTGAACGTTGAAGGAAAATACAGCTTCTTTAATACTTTCCTAGAATCCTAAAGTTCATTTCATTTCAGAGAATATTTAGTTCTAATCCATCCTCCACTTAAGGCAGAAATCTTCACATATTAAGCATATCTCCCCATATACTTAGAGTGACAGAGAGGTCACAAATAATATTAACAATAAAAACAACCAAGAATAACAACTAGTGAGTGATTTTTATGTGCAAGCATTGTAGTAAGTACTTTTACATACATTATTTTGTGATAATTCTGACTATTAAGTGTTCCATCTAATATTAAACCAAATTTGCCAGCCTATAACTTTTAACTAAATAATTGGCCTTAATCATGCTTCCTAGGGAAAAAATTATAATTACTATGTATACCACTTAATAAAAGTAATTTGGGGTTTTTTAATGTTTTATCTCAATCATCACACCAACCCTGTGAAGTAGGTGCTGTTACGATTTTTCACACTTTTCAAGAGAAGGAACTAAGCTATAGGGAAGGTCAATAACTTTCCCAAGGTTGCAAATGTAGTAGTTGATGGAGCCGAGGATTGATTTCAAAGCCCAGGTTTTACTTACCACTCGTCCCTGAGACATGGTCTGTGTAGGCTGGCAAAACCAGTTTTCTAAACTTCCTGAGCTGAGTCAGATCTCAAACCACTGAAGTAAAAAAGTCATGCCATGAGGCCTCTAAAGAAATGGGTTATGAACCTATTCCAGGCAATACCACTCCAACATGTGCTCAGTACGACTGAACCTTTTTTCCATTCAAATTTCTACACATCTCAATCTAACCATATCGGTTAGCAATAATTGTAACAGTTGCTTGTTTTGTTTTCTGTTTACAAATGTGGTGATCGTTACCATGAATACTATAGGATACGGTATGATTTTGATTGAAGATGTAAAAAAAAAAAAAAAGGTCACCATCTGTGAATGCCAAAAAGAAAAACAGTCTTATGACTTAATCCCTACATCACAGTTAAATCAAAATCATGGCATGCTGTGTTAATTCTGGCTTGTTTTACAGTTTGTGAAATAAAAACAACAGTCAATGATGGAAAACTGACTTAGCCAGAAAGTGACCATCTTGGCAATATGAATGATTATTTTGTTTTTAACTCTTGATTATAGCAAATTTTATACAAATTTTGTTACAACTTTAAATGACAGAACTTTTAAATCTATTAGCTTAAAAAAATATTTACCAACTTACGTTAAATGTAGTTGCTTTATGTAACATACCAACCTCAGTACTTATCTCCACCCCTCAAGGGATAACCTGTTCATGAGACCTGAGAAAATCAGGTTTTCACCCCTCACCATGTCCTACAGTTCTCCCTTCCACATAAAAATGATGCTAGTAACTCATCAAAAGTAAAGTATGATTAAAATTTAATTTTCTAGTAATGGTGAAAGATTTGTGCCAATGCACTCACATTCTCTTGTGTGGCCTCCCTTTGAGTAGTACAATTCAACAAAGATTTATTGCGTGTCTATTCTGTGCCAGGTATTGATATAGGAACCTGTTCACAAAGAGAACTAGATTCCTGTCCTTGGGGTGCATATATTCTAGTGGTTGAGACACACAATAAGCAGTAAATGCAATAAATGCTAAATTATATAAAGTTATATAATAAGAAAAAAATAGAGCAAAGCAAGAGTATCAGGAGAGCCAGGGATGGATAGAAAGTGGGGCAGAGTTCAGTATTATCTGGGGTAATCAGGATAAGTCTAGAAGAGCATAAGATTTCAACAAATACTGAAAAAGATTCAGTTGTTAACAAGTCAATTTCTGGGGGAAGAATATTTCAGAGGGAAGAGTGAGAACAAATATTCTAAGTGGGGAGCCTAGCTCAGGAGGTCCATGACTGCAAAGGCAGGGCAGACGGGACGGCTGGGAGAGGAGGTCAGGAGCGGGGGGCGCAAAGGAACAGGTTTTACTCGCTGAAACGCACTGCCCATCAACAATAAGGTTAGGTCAACACAGGGTATTAACTGCAAATTATTTTCACATTTTCTACTGAAGAAAAAAGTCCCCTTAATTTCTGACCTTACCCCAAACCAACCTTCCAACTTTGTTTCTGTAACAATTCTTTTCCTTTCAGCATCTTTAATCCCCATTAATGAAACTGCATCTTGTCCAAATATTGTTATACTATTCCCCCCATCAAACTGGCCACACAGATAATCTTTAAAAATAAAAACTAAACTGCTTTCATAAGCACAATCCTGCTTTATCTTTGCTTATAAATACATTTAAATTAAGGAGGGCAAGAAAAGATTACAACAAAGGATCTTATTTTGACCCATAAAGCATTGCTGCTGATGGTTTTTTTGTTTCTGTTTGTTTGGTTTTGCTTTTGTTTTTAATCTATGAGCACAATTAAGGAAATCTACACTGAGTCTCCTTTTTAAATATTACCAAGGAGCAGATATATTCCTTCTTACTTTCCAATTTATTACACATGGTAATATACATGGAAAACTATAAGAAACACAGCTTTTAAGGAATTATACTGCTTTACCTGGCTAAATAAAAGTCAAGAGAATAAAGAAGAGAGACAAAGAAGAAGCATGATACATAGACTTTGTCAAACCTTAATATCATCTTTAATAAATATAATTTACCTTTAATAAACTCAGATAAAATATTTAGGGATTCTACTATATAGACCTTGATTCATTCAAAAAGAAAAAGTAATGTGTCTGTTGGCCATCTGTATGTCTTCTTTGGAAAAATGTCTATTCATGTTGTCTGCCCATTTTTTAACTGGATTATTTGTTTTCTTGGTGTTCACTTTTATAAATTCTTTACATATTTTGGATACTAACCCTTTATCAGATATATCATTTGCAAATATCTTCTCCCATACCATAGGTTGCATTTCGTTTTGTTGATTGTTTCTTTTGCAGAAGCTGGAGGTTCCTCAAAGAGTTAAAAATAGAACTACCCTATGACCGAGCAATTGGACTACTAGGTATTTACCCAAAGAATATCAAAATACTGATTACAAGGGATACATGCACTCCAATGTTTATAGCAGCATTATCAACCATAGCAAAATTATGGGAAAATATCCATCGATTGATGAATGGATAAAGATGTGGTATATATACACAATGGAATATTACTCAGCCATAAAAAAGAATGAAATCTTGCCATTTGCAAAGATGTGGATAGAACTATAGAGTAGTATGCTAAGTGAAAAAAGTTCAGTCAGAGAAAGACAAATATCGTATCATTTCACTCTTATGTGGAATTCAAGAAATAAAACAGATAAACACGGGGGCGGGGGGGAAGAAAGTCAATCCAGGAAACAGACTCTTAACTACAGAGAACAAACTGATGGTTACTGGGGGGGATGTGAACAGGAAGATGGGTTAAATAGGTGATGTGGATTAAGGAGGGATTCGGGAGGGCACTTGCGATGAGCACGGTGTTATTTGTAAGTGCTAAATTACTAAATTCTACACCTGAAACTAGTATTATACTATATGTTAACTAACTGGAATTTAAATAAAAACTTGAAAAAAAAAAAGAAACAGTAATGATGGATGCAATAGAAATTTATTAAAATATTTTCTTCTTTAGAAAAACTTCAAAATCTAAAGCATAAATGTATCTATGCAATTAAAACTCAAATCTTCAGTTTACACAGGCAGAATTACTTTATTTGGAAAATTCTGTGTTTGTCTAGCTTACATTAGTGAACCACCTTTTCTTTATACATTTGTCACTGTAGTTTCATGAAAGTCAGATTCAACGTTTAAGGCATGCTTTTCTTTTCTTTTTTTTTTAATTTTTATTGTTATGTTAATCACCATATATTACATAATTTGTTTTGGTGTAGTGTTCCATGATTCATTGTTTGTTCATAACACCCAGTAAGGCATGCTTTTTCAAAAGCAGTTATTTTATACCCAGTATGTGATAGAGTATATTGTGGGATACTCTGGAAAACAGTAACCCCTTGATAATAAAGTTCTTTTTCTGACACAATTCATACTCTAGTAAGGAAAATAGGGCACAGTGGAATAATACATTCATAAGACTGAAACAGAATAAAATCAGTGTAAAACATTTACACCCATATTAAAGGAATGCTGAAATTAAAGCAACTAGAATTAATAATTTAAATAAAAATGATTAGGCAAAGAAAGCACCTAAAAGGAAAAAGTTGTAAACCACGTTCAGCAAGATATAGTAAATCTGACTTGTTCCTCCAAGTCAATTGGTACCTCTAACGGTGGGCCAGGATAAAGGCAAAGATGCAAAACTAACAAAATATCCACCTTAAATCTTTGAAGAAATATAAATCTATGTACATACTCTTACACGCATACACATAAGGCATACCTGCAGATTTCTAATTCTTATATGACCTACTATCTTCAGTCACTTGAAAAAAGTGGAGAGTGAGATATAAATATAGAATTTTAAAAATATTTTTTAAAGAATTTTTCTCTTTCTTTTTTTTGAGGGGGGAGAGAGTGCAAATGTCGTGGAGGGGAGGGGCAGAGGGAGAAGGAGAGAGAGAATCCCAGCCAATTCCCCTCTAACATGGAGGTTCAATCTCACAACCCTATGATCATGACCTGAGCTGAAATTAAGAGTCAGACGCTTAACCGACTGATCACCCAGGCACCCCTAGAAATAGAATTTTTAAGAAAAATATGGCTTTGGTTAAATTGTCAATCTGATCTTTCTTTGTATGGAAAAGTGGAAAAAAACTCTGAGTCATAAATTTGATTTGAGTCATGTTCCTTGGTAAGTAACATGGTTGCTGATTTTTCTCATATTGACAGACATTCTTTCCATTTGATTTTTTTTTTTCAAATGGTTTACATCACCTTTGGACCACAGAGAAAAATAGCAGATGGTGTCCCACAGAGTCATATGTTTTCATTTAATGTCTTATGAAAACCAAAGTAAATTATGCTGATTAAAATGACGGGTGGAATCCAAAAGGCCTCACAGATTTATAGATCAAATCATCTAAGTTATAAATATATCCATTTAACTAAAAACAGTATCAGGCATAAAAGGCAATGATTGGAACAGGTGGAAGAAGGCAGCATAAAAAGTTAGCCATGGAATTCACTGCGGCAGAAATGGCAGAAAGACAAACAATAGGAATGTATGTTAAGGCCAAAAATTTAGTGTAGAATGGTGAAGAAACTATTAAATTGCAACCTTGTGTAAGGATGAAGAGCACATAAACTTATATTTCTGATGACTTCTTTAAAAAGAGAGAATATTATGAATAATAATAAAAATAAATTTAGTAAATCCGGCCATGAATCAGGGGCTATCTATCTTATTCCTTTGAAATCTGAGATATGACCTCCAAGAACTTTGACCAAATTAATAGCTTCTTGAGTAGTGTGAATGACATACAGAGGTTTTATTTTAACACTGAAGGAGTGAAAGGAAAAAAAAAGCATCACTTGAGGAAAACACCATCATCATACACTACAGTATATGGCAGATGGTATGATTTTAGACTAAGATTATTTCTCTTAAATATTATTTGACAGATCATACTAAAATTTGTGATGGCAGCCAAGGTTGGGGAATGTCATCTAAATATGATAATCATCATCTCTGTGGCCATTCCTAGTGCTTCCAATTGACTTTTAATTTTGATCATTTAAAGTAAAAAAGGGGAAAAAATTTAAAAATAGAGTCCTTGCTGAACACTTTTTATTTCTTTCATTAAAAAATTTAATACTAGCTTTTTAAAAGCTCACGTGAGGTACAGCTATTTTTCTCATTTAGTTAATAATCATCAATTAAATAGAGAATTTTAGGCAGCAGAGCTGAAGCAGTCATTACTTGTCTTATTAACATTCAGGGGCAACTGATTCAGGAAAAAGAGGCTACTATATCGGGGGGTGTTAAACTTTTGGAATGTGTTCAAATTTAATGTTTTATCAATTTAATGTTTCATCAACCATTATAAACACAGGATGTTATATGCAAACCTCACAGTAATCACAAAGCAAAAACTTATATAAGATAAAATGACAAAGAAGTCTGAACATAATAAAGAAAGCGATCAAATAAGGAAAGAGAAAGAGAAGTAATAGAGAAGAACAACAGAAACAGCCAGAAAACAACAAATTGGAAATAAGTAAATACCTACAATAATTATTTTAAATAAAAGTGGATTAAATTCTCCAATCAAAAGACATAGGGGCCCAATGAATGAGAAAACAAGATGCATCTATATGCTGCCTACAAGGAACTAACTTCAGAAGTAAGGATACACACGGACTGAAAGTGAAGGGAGAGAGAGAGAGATTCCATGTAAATGGAAATAAAAATAAAGCTGGTGTAGCTGTACTCATATCAGACAAAATAGACTCAAACAATGTAATAAAAGATAAGAAGAACATTACATAATGATATAGGGGTCAATCCAGCAAGAAGATACAACATTTATAAATACATATGCATCCAACATAGGGGCATCAAAATATATACAGCAAATACTAACAAACCTAAAGGAAGAAACTGACAGCAATACAATAATAGTATGGGATTTTAACATCCCACTTACATCACTGGATAGATCATCCAGACAATAAATCAGTAAGGAAACAATCACCTTAAATGACACATTAGATCAGATGAACTTCATAGATATATCAAGAATATTCCATTTAAAAGCAGGAAAATACACATTTTTCTGAAGTGCTCATGGAACATTCTCCAGGGTAGATCATATGTAAGGTCACAAAACAAGTCGCAATAAATTCAAGAAGACTGAAATTATATCAAGCATCTTTTCTGACTACAATGGTATGAACTAAAAATCAATTACAAGAAGAAAACTGAAAAAAGTATAAGCAAAGATTAAACAACATGCTACTGAAAAACCAATGGGCCATCAAAGAAATCAAACGAGAAACCAGAAATAGCTAGAGACAAATGAAAACAGAAACACAACATACCAAAATCTAGGGGATGCAGCAAAAGAAGTTGTAAGAAGGAAGTTCATAGTGATAAAGGTTTACCTCAAGAAACAAGAAAACTGTCAAATAAAAAATTAACTTCACACTTAAAGGAACTAGCAAAAGAACAAATGAAGCCTACCTAAGGTTAGGAGAGGGAACAAAATACTAAAGATCAGAACAGAAATAAATGAAATAGAGACTAAAAATTCAATAAAAATGATCAATGAAACTAAGAACTGATTCTTTGAAAAGATAAATACTGACAAAACTTTAGCTAGACAAACCAAGAAAAAAAGGGGGGCTCACATAAAATTAGAAATGAAAAAGCAATTACAGAAATACAAAGGATTATAAAAGACTACAACAAACAATTATACAACAAATTGGACAAACTAGAAGCAATGGCTAAATTTTAGAAATGCACAATTTTTCAAGACTGAATCATGAAGAAATATAAAATCTGAACAGATTAATTTCTAGTAAGAAGACTGAATCAGTAATCAGAAACCTCCCAACAAAGAAAAGCCCAGAATCAGTTTTACTGGTCAATTCTACCAAATACTCAAAAAAGATTTAATACCTATCCTTCCCAAACTCTTCCAAAAAATTGAAGAGAAGTAAACACTTCAAAACTCATTTTACAAGGCCATCATTACCCTGAAGCCAAAACCAGATAAGGACACCACACAAAAAGGGAAATTACAGGCAATATTCTTGATGATCATAGAGGCAAAACTTGTCAACAAATATTAGCAAACCAAATTCAACAAAACATTAAAAGGATTATACAGCATGATCAAATGGGATGTATTCCAAGGATGCAAAATGGTTCAACATCTGCAAATCAATGTGACATACCATATTAACAAAATGAAGAATAAAAATCATATGATCATCTCCACAGATGCAGAAAAAGCATTTGGCAAAATTCAACATCTAATTATGATAAAAATTCTCAACAAAACATGTATAGAAAGAACATACCTCCACATAATAAAGGTTATATATGACAAACCCACAATGAACACATACTCAATGGCAAAAAGCTGAAAGCTTTTCCTCTAAGACCAGGGACAAGATAAGGATGCCCACTCTCACCACTTACACTCAACATAGTATTGGAAAGTTCTAGCCACAGCAATCAGACAAGAAAAAAAATAAAAGGCATACAAATTGGAAAGGAATGAAGTAAAACCATCTCTATTTGTAGATGCCATAATACTATATGCAGAAAACCATAAAGTCTTCAATCAAAAAACTGTTGTAGGATACAAAACTGTTATAGGATATAAAACTGATATACAGAAATCTATGGTGCTTATATACAATATTAACAAACTACCAGAGGAGAAATTAAGAAAACAATCTCATTTAAAATTGCATCTTTAAAAATCCAGTAATAAATTTAACCAAGGAAATGAAAGACCTGTACACTGAAGACTATAAGACACTGATGAAAGAAACTGAAGAAGTGGGGAAAAACTAAATTGAAAAAGACACAAATAAATTGAAAGATATTCCATGCTCATGAATGGGAAGAAATAATTTTCTACTCTGAAAACTACAGAACACTTATGAAAGAAACTGAGTAAGTACACAAAGAAATGGAAGAACATTCTATGCTCATTGATAGCAAGAACAAATACTGTTAAAATGTCTAAACTACCCAAAGCAGTCTACACATTTAATGCAATCCCTATCAAAATGATACCAGTATTTTGCACAGAGCTGGAGCAAACAATTCTAAAATTTGTATGGAACAAGAAAAGACCCTGAATAGCCAAAGTAATGTTCAGAAAGAAAAGCAAAGCTGGAGACATCACAATTCTGGACTTCAAGCTGTATTACAAAGCTGTAATCATCAAAACAGTATGGTACTGGTACAAAAACAGACACACAGATCAAGGGAACAGAATAGAGAACCCAGAAATGGACCCTCAACTCTATGGTCAACTAATCTTCAAGAAAGCAGGAAAGAATATCCAAGGAAAAAGGTTATCTCTTCAACAAACAGTGTTGGGGAAATTGGACAGCCACATGCAGAAGAATGAAACTGGACCACTTTCTTACACCATACACAAAAATAAATTCAAAATGGATGAAGGACCTAAATGTCAGAAAGGAATCCATGGAAATCCTAGAGGAAAACATAGGCAGCAACCTCTGTGATCTTGGCCACAGCAACTTCTTGCTAGACATGTCTCCAGAGGCAAGGGACACAAAAGCAAAAATGAACTATTGGGACTTCATCAAGATAAAAAACTTTTGCACAGCACAGGAAACAATCAGCAAAACTAAAAGGCAACCTATGGAATGGGAGAAGATAGTTGCAAATGACATATCAGATAAAGGGCCAGTATCTAAGATCTATAAAGAACTCATCAAACTCAACACCGAAAGAACAAAAAAATCCAGTCAAAAAATGGGCAAAAGACATGAACAGACATTTCTCTAAAGAAGACATCCAAATGGCTAACAGACATGAAAAAAAAGCTCAACATTACTTGGCATCAGGGAAATACAAATCAAAACCACAGTGAGATACCACCTTACACCAGTCAGAATGGTTAAAATTAACAACTCAGGAAACAACAGATGTTGGCGAGGATGCAGAGAAAGGGGAACCCTCTTACACTGTTTGGGGGAATGCAAGCTGGTACAGCTACTCTGGAAAACAGTATGGAGGTTCCTCAAAAAGTTAAAAATAGAACTACCCTATGATCCAGCAATTGCACTGCTAGGTATTTATCCAGAGGATACAAAAATAGTGATTCGAAGGGGCACATGCCCCCCATTGTTTATAACAGCAATGTCCACAATTACCAAAATATGGAAAGAGCCCAGATGTCCATTGACAGATGAATAGATAAAGAAGATGTAGTATATCTACACAATGGACTATTACTCAGCCATCAAAAAGAATGAAATCTTGCCATTTGCAACAACGTGGATGGAACTAGAGTGTATTATGCTAAGTGAAATAAGTCAGAGAAAGACAAATACCATATTGTGGTATGTGCAAGTGCTTTGTAAGGCCAGAAAACCCATCAGATATTATGAAGGCCCGGAAAACACACCATTTACCACACCATTTACCACAGCCATAAGGAAGATGCCAGGGAGAAGAACCCACATTAGCAAGTTTTGTGGCAGTTCTCTTCTGAAGGCCAGAACTGACATAAGGGAAGGCTGTTTTAGAACTAGGCTCTTTGATAGAAATGGGGATGATAGGTCCAGGTGAGGATCAGAAGCCATGAAAAGCTAGATGGACCTAACTATCCTAAGAGTGGCAAGCCTGGGGTCAGTGGGCGGCTGACCCACAGAGAATTATTGAGATAGTTAAAAGAATACAGCATCCCTAGACACAAAACAGACAGCTGACAAGGCTACTAGTCAATGTGTACAATCAAAATAAATCAAAGATGAATGAACAAATCTGAGGGAAGTTGCCCCAGTGAAGTCAACATCTTTTTCAGCTTCCATGCCTCAGCTAATTTTTGGACTCAGAACCCTCTAACGTAAGAGGCCTAGAATCCAGAAGGAAAGATCTTGCAACACCATGGTAAGAATAGAGGGTAATAATTCCCTCAATCCTTCTCCAGTGGGACCTATACCTCTTTATTCAAGTAACTGTGCTCTGGGGGCAGGGAATACCCAAACATTTCAAGGGCACAGAGTTGACAGTGATACCAGAAGACCAAAAGCATCTATATGCCATCACCCTCTTCATTAGGGTAAAGGCATTTGGAATTCAGTAATAAATGGAGCCTTGGCCAAGGTCTAGCTCATAATGGGTCCATTCATTAGGACCACAGACTGGCCTGGTGATTTTCTCAGTACCCAAATGTATAATTAGAATAGACTAACATGATTAGTAAATGCCACAACACCCATATCAAGTCCTTGGCCTATGAAGGAAAGAGTATAATTATGAAGAAAGTCAAGAAGAAGAATCTGAAACTGCCCCACCCAACACTGAGAATGTAGTAAGTAAAAAAAACAATATAGCATGGGGGCGTGAGATTGGCAGAAATTCATGTCCCCTTAAGTATCTAACTGGCAACAGGGATGATTCTAATGAAGTTATCCAAGGCTGTTGGTGGTTCTACGGTGAAGCTCGACTTCTCCCTTTACCCACTTTATCCTTCCCCCTTTGTCTACTCCTTCTTTCCCCTCCCTTCCAAAGGGGCTCATTCCAAGGGCACTCCTTTATCAATTCCATCTTACAATATGATTCCTGAGTAGCTCAACTTGCAACAGTCATTTTTCACCTTGAATTTAGGTTACATTTTCTTTTTAAATAATCTTGGGCTTATCTTCAGGACCACTTCCCAATTTAATTGGGTAGTGCTAGGTGTCGCTTCTAGAAAACTTTTCCCAAAGCCTCAGCATGCTAGAAACTATTTTTGGAAACTCTTTGTGATTCTTCTCTGGGAAGAGTCTATGGCATAACTCCTGATCTATAGGTGCTCTCTGCATTTAAAATTATTGACTTTTGTCAATCCTCATTTCTTTATCAGACATCTTAGGTAATCCTTCAATTCACTTTTTTAAAAAAGCTTTTGACTCTATATTGACACTGAGCATTCAAAATTAGCTCAAATCTCATTTTCTGAGGAAAGCTTCTCCTTGATTCCAAATGGAATTATTTCTATTTTCATTTCATCAGCACTTAAGTATATAGGCCATACAAACTATGTTCATAAACTTGTTTAACAGTTTCTTTGTAAGTATACTGAAATTGTACATATAAAGATAGTCTCTACTTACACAGACAATAAAAACAAATAATTAAGGAGGGCACGTACTGCATGGAGCACTGGGTGTTACACACAAACTATGAATCATGGAACACTACATCAAAAACTAATGATGTACTGTATGGTGATTAACATAACATAATAAAAATAAATAAAAACAAATATGAGAAGAATTGCATTTCCCTTTACTTTTACATAGCATCACAATGTTCTCTACATAATCTCCTGATTAATGTTACTATCTAAAGAGTTACAGGTAATTTCAAAACATTACATTATATATGAGAAACTACTAGACATTAACTGTACCATGCAATCTTGAGCTTAAACTGTACAGTTCCTTAACTATTTCTATGAATAAGTACAGCTTAACCGAATAAGTTAATAACTACAATAAATAAACCAGGCCCATGTTTTTAAAAAGTAGCCCTTACTAACTGGCAAATATACTCTGCCCTGAAACTTTAGGCAATGAGAGATTCAATATATTCTAAATATTGTGCAAGCTGATGAAAGCACTTTCTGCTGTTGCATACAACTTCTTAAAATTAAACCTTATAATTAAAAAACCCCGAACTATGTCTCTAGTTATAGCTGGTTCTAGTGATGAGTTTATTTCTACGAAAAACCAAGGCAGCATACAGGTTTTAAAATAGTCCATGGTTTTTGTGGCTGTATAGTAATAAATGGGATAGCTGTCTCATTAGTGTGACAAAATTCTCTCAGAATACATTACTAAATTATGGTGGAAGTCTCTTTGCTGAAAGAAAAAAAAATTGGAAAACTTTATAGTAGCACTTGGCCTACAATTAAGTGTTACCTAAATTAAGTGTAATAGAGTACTGCATTTTAACCAAATAGTAGAGATTTAATCAGAGACTCACGAATTGTGATTGGATGTCCTGGTTCTTAAACACCATTCTGGACTTGTGGATTATACTAACTCATATTCAGTCCCCACTTCCTACCACAAAAGGGTCAAATATACCCACAAAGATGACTGGAGATCACATTTTATTAGCAGCCAGAAACAAAATACAGACTGACAATCATAAAATGGCTTGCTTGGGTAATTTGGTCTGTGACCACTGCCTCATTCACCATAATCATGCATTTCAATAACCACACGATCTAAAGATTTTCATAAAAGTATCTTCAGGGATAGCAACAAAGACAACCTTTTCTGAGATAGACGCATGACTTTATCATTTGGTCACTAGTAATTAAGACAGTATGTGTGTATGCATTTCATACAAATCATTTCTTTAAGTTATTTATTTGACAGAGACGCAGTGAGAGAGGGAACACAAGCAGGGGGAGTGGGAGAGGGAGAAGCGGGCTTCCTGTGAGCAGGGAGCCTGATGCAGGGCTCGATCCCAGGGCCCTGGGATCATGACCTGAGCCGAAGGCAGACGTTTAACCATCTGAGCCACCCAGGCACCCATGTTAGGTTATCTTTAAATTTTTGAAATTCAATTCAAATATAGATAAAATAAAGATTATACATACTTGGAAGAAACTGCCTCCATGAATTCATCCAAAAAATCATCATATTCAGGACCTCTCACTCTTCTCTGCCGTAGCCCAATGTACAATGGATCTTTGAGTAAATCCTATTAAAAAAAAGTTACCACAGATATAGAAATAATGATAGGGATGTCATTCACACTTTCTGAGCTCAGTTTCCTCATCTATAGAAGGAGAGAAATGGAAATAAAATCTTTCCATACTGAGTGAGAATTAACCTACAGTATTATTTTGTATTACACAGAATATGTCTATAGTATTTATATGTCAAATAAGAAAAAGAATTACTAAACATTAAAACATTCTGCCTTATTTGGGGGAAATAAAAGGAAATAAAATCTTTCAGTGGTGCTAATTAGAAAAGTTCAATTCTGATTTTACAAGCAAAGTTTATCACATAGAAAAGTAATACTGAGTTTTGAAATATTATATTAGTTTATTAGGAAATGGAAAGATACCAATTCTTTTCTTAGATTTGTTTCTGAAGGCAAAATCTTCAACAAATAGTTCAAGTTTTTTCTAAAACTGATAGATATGAACAGAACCACTCTGTTCAAGTTTTAGTATATGTAATACTGTTTTTTATGAGACCATTTTCATCAAGGTATAATTTATATACTATAAAATACATATATAACAAAAGCTCCCAGTAAACTAGGAATAGGAATGAACTTCCTCAACCCAACAGAGGGCATCTGTGAAAAACCCACACCTAACAACGTATTTCATGGTGAAAGACTGAATGCTATTCCCCTAAGATTGGAAACAAGACAAGAATATCTACCCTTTTTTTTTTAAGATTTCCTTTATTTGTCAGAGAGAGAGACAGAGAGCGCACAAGCAGGGGGAGGGCAGGCAGAGGGTGAAGCAGGATCCCCACTGAGCAAAGAGTCCAATGCAGGACTCAATCCTGGGACCCTGGGATCATGACCTGAGCCGAAGGCAGACACTTAACCATCTGAGCCACCCAGGCGTCCCAAGGATATCCACTCTTGCTACTTCTATTCAACACCATACTGGAGACCCTAGCCATTACAATAAGGCAAGAAAAAGAAAATATAGGAATACAGATTAGAAGGAAGAAAGTAAACTTTTTATTTGTATATGCATGATCATCTACATGGAAAATATTTAGAAATCTACACACAAAATAACCCACTAGAAAAAATATGTGAATTTAACACAATAGTAGGCTCTAAGATTAACACATACAAATGAACTATATCTCTACATACTAGCAATGAACAGGTAAAAATGAAATAAAACACACAACTCCATTTAAAATATCATTCCAAAATATAAAATTCATAGGGACATATTTCACAAAATATGTGTAAGCCTTATACATTGGAAACTACAAAATATTGCTGAAAGAGATTTAAAAGGACACACTGTTTTTGTGGGCCGGAAAAAAAATTTGTAATCTATGTCATGTAATAGTGAAACAATAGACCAAATTGTTATCTTCAGTGACCTCAAAAGACAATGTACCTAAAGAACTTGTGAATCTGGTGGAAGAGATATCCGGGCAGAATGCCTAATGTGTACGTTGGCTTCTCATAGCTGTATGATAAAGTTAAAACAGGGATGAGATGGAGAAGGAAAAGTTTAGCTTGTGAGCAAAATCTAAAGAGAATATAGGGGACACAGCACTTGTTTGTAAAAGATTTCTAAAGTAAAAGAAGTCCTACAATCAAAGACCAAGTGTGTGGCTGGAATACCTTTTGTAAAAAACTGACTAATTTAAAGTGGAGCCCAACAGACCACCATGGCTAGCTAAAAAGAGCTGGTTCAGCAGCACACTGACATGCCAGTCAATATAGGGAGGTCTGTTTTGAAAAGAATTGTGAGTAAGTCCTTTCTCTAACAGGGTAGACATTGGTCTGATACATAGAAAGCCTAAAAAATGCTTAAGGGTACTGTGCTATTGAGATGATATGGGACAGAGACACATCAAAATGAACATTATTCTCTGGGCCCTCAACTTTCCACAGGCAGAAAGCAGACAGAGAAAGCTATTCAGTGGCAGCACCACAATGTCTTATGGAAAAGGAAAGATATCTCAAAGGACGGAGCCAAGAGCTCAGAGAGCAGATCCAAAAGCCTAAAAGAACAACGAACTATAGAACCACTCTAAGGAAACAGAACTAGGTAGGCCCCACTCAAAAAATATCCCCTGACCCGGGGAAGGTGGCCTGGCAACTTGAGTCCAGGGGCAATTCAGAATTGCCATGAACCACTGAGGGCAATATGATGCCCAGTCCTCCCATTTTTAATTGAAGTGTGGATTATGGTTATTCTGTCCCTGCCTCACCACTGAACAGCGACTAGAAGCAGAACACAAGAAGCTTCATTTGCGTCTAGAACTTATTTAGATGACAGGACCCTGAACTTTGGGCCTGCTGTTGTTAGTGGGTTGAAACTTCTGGGAACCTAGGATGGAGATGTGCATATTTTACATGTGGAATGTGAACAATTTGTGGAGGATGAGAATCTAGATGGAGAAAGGCTGTGCCAAGCATCCTGGCCTTCCTGGCCATCCAGTGAATCCTAAACATTAGTAAAACAGTGATTGTTTTAAGTCACTAAATTTGGAGGTGGTTTGTTATGGATAAATGATATGTTTTTGCAAGTGTTGTGATGTCAAAAGGTTAAACCATCTGAACGATCTGAGTTGGGATGTGCTTAAAGCCAAAAGAAATTATAGCCCAGTTCATACCTATTGTCCTAGTATAATTATTAACAGCATCCTCTTTCAGTGTGTTTGGCCAATAGATTCTGTGGTCATCCGACTTACACTGCACAACAATGAGTTAAAGCTTTCCAGCTAGCTGTAAGTTAACATATTTAATCATATAAATGTATTTAAGATAAAATGTAAAATCTGACACAGTGCTGCTGTAAAGCCCAGCTATTTTGTGAGGCCTAAAATCTTTAATCAGTCTACTGGCAGGCTTCTGAATGGCTGAGGTTGAAACACCAATGAGCTACCAGTGGCTGCCAGAATTAAAATACTTTCTCCAAGTCTGGAATATATTTGGACCTCTAAAATGTGAATTAGAAAAAGAACACAATTGAGAAAAGATGCTACGGGTTTTGCCTTTTCTCTCACTCTTTCCCACGCTAATAATTAAAGTATAATTCATAAAGAAGTCTGAGTACAGTGAAGTGTCAATTAGGAAGACTTATGAATACTTTATCTTGTTATCTTTGAATTAAATCAGGAAGTGATAAAATTCTTCCAGTCATAATGTCCCTGCCAAAGTTACAGTTTTTTAAAAATTTCATGATAATTAAGGCTTGAATAATGAGTGCATTCTTGGAAATCTGACTGACCAAAAAAATTAGTATCTACAAAAAGCAATTTAACAAGATTACCCAGTTTTGATAATGGCTCCACAGCCCAAATAGCCTGGCACAGAAGTGATATTAACTCATTGGATTAAAATCTTCTTGTGGCCAAGAGTAAACACTGAAGAGATCTTTGTTGGAGAATAAATGAAAGACTTGAAATTAAGCAAGCACTTAAAAAAGGTTAGACTTCCTTTAGCAAGAAGTGTCACATACAATACATGTGGTGTCACCAAAGACTCAGAAGCATGAAAGAAGGGAAGAGTAGGGCAAAAACAGTAAAAGACAAAATATATAGGAATAGAAGAGAGTTCCAAAGAGGAGATAAGGAGGGAATACACTGGTGAAGGTAATTACTTACTCATTAGAAAGATCTCAATTCTGGAAACTTGGAAATTTTTATTTGAAGTATTCATTTATTTAATGTTAATAGAAATCATTATCAACTCTTACCTGTTCTAGTTTCTTACATTCCTACCTTTCCAATCTGGAGTTTGAGAATTAAATAATATTTTCTTAATAATGAAAAAAAAATAATTTATTTTTCATTCCCAAATAGATGGTGTGTGTTTAGGGTTGCCAGGTATCCTATATATATGGACATGTCCTGAATTTCATGGTTTTTACCCTGTGTCCTATATCGACTTTGTCAGAACACCCTAAATATTCTGTATTCAGCTTTTTTCAATAAATTACAAAAATTTAGTAGTCAGAAAAAGTATTTTTTTAATATTTTAGGGTCTTCTTTATCATTAAAAAAGCAATATTGCCTATCAGAAAATTTCAGAGTACTGAAAAGTAAAATTAAAAACAAAGAATACCAATAATCTCTACCCACTATTAGCATCTTGATGCATATTCTTCTAGATCCTTTTCCCTATGTCTATGCATGTAGAATACTATCTCTCTAAATGTGTGACAATATCATAGACTGTTTTATAACCCCTTTTCACAGGGGACTATATTATGAAAAGTTTTCATGTCACTAGATGAACATTTTAAAGCATGCAAACTGTATTGAAACTCTGCCCTCCTATAGAGGATGAACAAATTAATCTCTTAATCCAATGACATCTAAGTACAGATCTTCCTGAACTTACAATAGAATTACATCCCAATAAGTCCAACATAAATTGAAAATATCTTAAGTAAAAAATGCATTGAATACACCTAACCTACTGAACATCATAGTTTAGTCCGGCCTCCCTTAAATGTGCTCAGAACACTTATATTAGGCTACACTTGGGCACAATCATCAACAAAAAGCCTACTTTATAATAATGTGCTGGATATCTCATGTAATTTCTTGACTACTACACTGAAAAACAGAATGGTTGTCTGGGCACAGAATGGTTGTAAGTGTATTGGCTGTTTAACCTTGTGACCACATGGCTGACTAGGAGCTGTGGCTCGCTGCCTCCGCCCAGCATCACAAGAGAGAGATCATACCACATACCACAGCCTGGAAAAAGATCAAAATTCAAAACCTGAAGTATGGTTTCTACTGAATGCATATAGCTTTGGCACCATTGTGAAGTCCAAAAATCCTAAGTCAAACCATCATAAGCCAGGAACCATCTGTGTATCTATTTTCTTGCAGCATCAGGTAAAAGTATAATCTTTCCATATATATGTGTATATGTATATGAAATATACACATAAATATAGAATATACAAATATTAAATATATAAAATACATATATTTGCATATATAAAATGTCAAGTAGCATTCATTTGTATTTCTCTTCTAACATTGTTAAATACTTTTTATAAGTTTATTGACCATTTTTATTTCTTCATTTGTAAATTATCTGTGCACATATGCCCTCAGGCAATTTTTATATTTCACATTTGACTTTTCTTATTGCCTTGAAAGTGTTCTCTGAATATTAAGAATATTATTAATGTTTATCTGCCATAATGTTATGAATATTCCCCACTTTAGGATTTATTTTAAAAATTTTATTTATAATATACAGATAATCATCTTTGTTGCCGTTTACTCATTTTCATATGAAAAAATCAGGTTCTGTAAAGAATATATAATTTTGGCTCTTTTGCTGGCTCACATCATCAATACAATTACAGAAACCAACTGCCAGGGCACCTGGGTGGCTTTTAGTCTGTTAAGCGTCCAACCCTTGGTTTCACTTCAGGTCGTGATCTTGCAGTCATGGGATTGAGCCCCGTGTCAGGCTCTGCACTCAGTGCAGAGTCTGCCTCAGACTCTCTCTCCCTCTCCCTTCCATTCACTCTCTCTCTCTCTCTCTCTCTCTCGCTCTCTCTTAAATAAATAAATAAAAGGAAACTAACTGCCAACATTTAGCCAAGAGTCTGAGGCATAAAATTTTAAATATTGCATAAAAGCAATACTTTAAATCAGCATGCATATGAGCTGGCATGAATGTTAAAAAGTGGTAGAAATAAAAATGATTAAAATCTGACTGTGATTCAGTAAGTCTGGAACAGGGCCCAGGATTTTGCATTCTTAACACAAGCCCCTGGTAATTCTGAAGTGGTTGGTTCATAGAACTATACTGAGAACCACTAATTTCAAATTTATATTATTAAGTTAAAATAAAAGTATTCTACTTCCCAAAAGTTTCCTGTCTCAGGTAAATATCTTGTCTATTTTAGTTTATATAATCAGTATTCCTAAAATATACCACAAATTTCAAAAGACTTCCTGATAGTTTCAGTGCCATATAAAGCCAAACTGAAGAAAGGTCCCACCTTGTTCCCAAGACATTGGTGTAGTATCTCAAAAACCAAAGAAATTCTTGATACAAGCCATTATCATCTAATTTAGAGAGGGTGAGATAAAAAGAGACAGCAAAGAGTAAGCCCATGACACTACAAACTGAAAGCCTGGAAACTGAGGGACCTTCTTCTCTCCTCTGGCTTTATGTAATAATTAGTGCTCATTCCAGTGCAGGACCACTTGTCTGAAATGACAAGCAATTCCGTACTATGAAAGGAAAAAGAAAAGAAGGAGAGTGGAGGGACAAATGATGACATTCTGGCTGGGACTCTGTGGTAGGCAGAATGACAACTTCCCCCATCCTTAGACCCTGTAAATATGTTACCTTATGTGGCAAAAGAGACTGCAGATGTGATTAAGGGTGAGTCCTTGAGAGTGAAAAATCTTTCCCGGCTGTACTCAGAGAAAGAGCTGTGATGACGACAGCAGAGCCAGAAAGATACCACATCCCTGGCTTGAAAATGGAAAAAGAGCACCATGAACCAAGGAACAGAGGAGGCAGTCTCTAGAAGCTAGAAAAGACAGGCTATGAAACACAGCCCTGTGGACACCTTTGATGATTTTAGCCTTATGAAACTTGTGTCAGACTTGTGACCCATAGAACTATAACGCTAATATATTTGCGTTGTCTAAAGCCACTGAGTTTGTAATAACTTTTTATGGTAGCAACAGAAAACTAAAACAGGCCACATTTTAGTGCCAACACTAGTTTCTGACATAGGGCAGCTACATGTGACAGAAAGTCTATTAGGTTTTTCTTTCCTTCAGTTTTCCTCCATCATAGCCAGTTCATGCCAAATACAAAGAGTACTTTCTGGAATACAAGGGTGAACTTTCTAAATGGGAGGAGGCTTCAACATTGTGAGTTCAAGTTCCAGCAAGTATTCTAGATCTAGAAATACTGTATACATGAACTAAAGGCCAGACTAAACATAAAACCAGAATCAGAAATCTGAGACCTGGAGCAATGATTTAATAAATGAAGAATAACTATGCAAAAACAACTGTCCATGCCCTCTTGAAGACTAACCAAATGTAATGGGCCAAATTGTGTCCTCACCAAAATCATATGTTGAGGTCCTAACTCCCAAAACCTCAGGATATGACTACATTTGGAAAGAGAGTCTTTAAAGAGGTAATTAAGTTAAATGAGGTCATTAGGCTGGGTCCTAATCAAATATACCTAGTGTTCTTATAGGAAAAAATTAGCACACAGATACACACAGAGGAAAGATCATATGAAGACACTAGACAAAAACCAGACGAAGAAAAGCCAAGGAGAGAAACCTTAGAAGAAATTAACCCTGTTACACCTTGATCTTGGATATCTACCCTCCAGAACCGCGAGAAAATAGATTTCTTTTGGTGCACCACCCAGTCTATAGTACTGCTATGGCAGCCCTAGAAAACGAAGACACCATGTAACATATGAAGCAGTCTTTAAAACCTAATAAAATCTATACCAGCATGTAGCAGACACAAGGAACATCTATTCACATCTTTAGTCCAATAGCAAATTTTGATATTTGTCACTTATAAAAGGAAAACAGACAAATAATAAACATAATTACTATGAAAAGATTTTGTAACAATGATTTTAAAAAGAAACTGAATATGGTATGCTTTTTTTTTTTTTTTTTAAGATTTTATGTATTTATTTGACAGAGAGATAGAGCCAGAGAGCACGAGTTGAAGGACTGGGGAGAAGCAGGCTCCCCGCTGAGCAGGGAGCCTGATGCAGGTCTCAATCCCAGGACCCTGGGATCGTGACCTGAGCTGAAGGCAGACACTTAACCATCTGAGCCACCCAGGCACCCCAGTATGGTATGCTCTTAAAAGATAATTGAAGAAACTTTACTTCAGGTAACAGAAGTAAATTGTATATAGCTACAGTTTCACAAGTAACATAAAGAAAATGTGAACTGTGAAATAACAAATGAAAGATAATATGGAAACACAAACATCCCACCTAAATGAATGCTTTGCGCTTTATTAACCTAAAGATTAAGAGTGTTTTTTAGCCAACCACTTTAATGGTTTGTTTTCATTGTCTTTGGCTTTTTTTTTTAAGATTTTATTTTTAAGTAATCTCTGTACTCAACGTGGGACTTGAACTTACTACCCCATGATCAAGAGCCACACGCTCTACTGACTGAGCCAGCCAGTCACCCAATCAGTGTCTTTATTCTTTAAACATCCTTTAGGTGAAAGCTGCAGAGATTAAAGAAGTCAGGCAAGTGTGAGTTTACAACAAGTGAAGAATGTCCTATCAGTTGGCTCCTCATTTCTTTCCTGTTTTCATTACTACTCAACATAGGTATTTATGATAAAAGAGGAAAGTGTTTATAAAAAAGGGATCTAGTTCTCATTAAACTTTGCTAGAGTATTCTGGATAAGAAAATAAGTGGTGTTATCAATATGTTTTTATATTTTTACAATGAGGTGTAAAATTGGACAGAGATTCACAAAAGAGATGAGATAAAAAGTTTTTACAACAGGGGGAAAAAAAGTTTTTACCACAGGAATGTTTTTACTGAAAGCAGCTTTCCACATGTGAAACCGGAACATAAAGCAGCAACATAAAAACTCCATTACATTTTACACTTAGTCATATTTTACTGAATTAAATTTTCTTTGTCTTTTCAGTAAAGCAGTGGTACAAAATAAAAAGAATAAAGTGTCAGAATGAATAAATAAGAATATTAAGAGTTAACAACTCATCTCACGCTAAATATTTTTCTGTTCTCCCTTATTTATTAACTAAGAGCTATAAACATAAAAATTTAGGTTAGATTGCTTATAATTAGGATGTTACTAACAGGGGCGCCTGGATGGCTGTGGTTAAGCGTCTGCCTTCAGCTCAGCTCATGATCTCAGGGTCCTGGGATGGAGGCCCGCGTTGGACTCCCTGCTCAGCAGGAAGCCTGCTTCTCCCTCTCCCACTCCCCCTGCTTGTGTTCCCTCTCTCACTGTGTCTCTATCTGTCAAATAAATAAATAAAATCCAAAAAAAAAAAAAGAATGTTACTAACATATTTTGAATTCCAATAGCTCACAAGAGAAAAAGAAAGACATGTGTTGGCAATTTCGGACTTCAAGTTCTATTACAAAGCTGTAATCATCAAGACAGTATGGTACTGGCACCAAAACAGACACATAGATCAATGGAACAGAATAGAGAGCCCAGAAATGGACCCTCAACTCTATGGTCAACTCATCTTTGACAAAGCCCGAAAGAATGTCCAATGGAAAAAAGACAGTCTCTTCAACAAATGGTGTTGGGAAAATTGGACAGCCACATGCAGAAGAATGAAACTGGACCATTTCCTTACACCACACACAAAAGTAGACTCAAAATGGTTGAAAGACCTAAATGTGAGACAGGAGTCCATCAAAATGCTAAAGGAGAACACAGGCAGCAACCCCTTCGACCTCAGCCGCAGCAACTTCTTCCTAGAAACATCGCCAAAGGCAAGGGAAGCAAGGGCAAAAATCAACTATTGGGACCTCATCAAGATAAAAAGCTTTTGCACAGCAAAAGAAACAGTCAACAAAACCAAAAGACAACCGACAGAATGGGAGAAGATATTTGCAAATGACATATCAGATAAAGGGCTAGTGTCCAAACTCTATAAAGAACTTATCAAACTCAACACCCAAAAAACAAATGATCCAATCAACAAATGGGCAGAAGACATGAACAGACATTTTTCCAAAGAAGACATCCAAATGGCCAACAGACACATGAAAAAATGCTCAACATCACTCAGCATCAGGGAAATCCAAATCAAAACCTCAATGAGATACCACTTTACACCAGTCAGAATGGCTAAAATTAAAAAGTCAGGAAATGACAGATGTTGGCGGGGATGTGGAGAAAGGGGAGCCCTCCTACACTGCTGGTGGGAATGCACGCTGGTGCAGCCACTCTGGAAAACAGTGTGGAGGTTCCTCAGAAAGTTGAAAATAGAGCTGCCCTAAGACCCAGCAATTGCACTACTGGATATTTACCCCAAAGATACAAATGTAGGGATCCAAAGGGGTACATGCACCCCAATGTTTATAGCAGCAATGTCCATAATAGCCAAACTATAGAAAGAGCCATGATGTCCATCGACAGATGAATGGATAAAGAAGATGTGGTATATATATACAATGGAATATTACACAGTCATCAAAAGGAATGAAATCTTGCCATTTGCAACGACATGGATGGAACTGGAGGGTATTATGCTGAGCGAAATAAGTCAATCAGAGAAAGACATGTATCATATGATCTCACTGATATAAAGAATTCTTAATCTCAGGAAACAAACTGAGGGTTGCTGGAGTGGTGGGGGGTGGGAGGGATGGGGTGGCTGGGTGATAGACACTGGGGAGGGTATGTGCTATGGTGAGTGCTGTGAATTGTGAAAGACTGATGAATCACAGACCTGTACCTCTGAAACAAATAATACATTATATGTTTAAAAAAAAGAAGATAGTAGGAAGGGAGAAATGAAGGGTGGGAATTAGTGGAGGAGACAAACCATGAGAGACTATGGACTCTGAGAAACAAACTGAGGGTTCTAGAGGGGAGGAGGGTGGGGGAATGGGTTAGCCTGGTGATGGGTATTTAAAAAGGGCATGTACTGCATGGAGCACTGGGTATTATACGCAAACAATGAATCATGGAACACTACATCAAAAACTAATGATGTAATGTATGGTGATTAACATAACAATAATTTTTTTTTTTAAGATAAATAAATAAATAAAAGAAAGTCATGTTTTGGATCATTTCTATCTCTTTTAAGCAACAGAAAAGTTAATTTAGAATCTAAATGCCTTCTATTCTTCCTGATATGTAAGTGCTTTATTGTTAATAGAATACAGTTGACATGTGTGTCCCAAAAGTGAATAAAATTATGAGAAAGTTAAGGAAAAGACAAAAACATATTCTGCTTTATAAATCCAACATATCTCTATTAGTTTTTGGGAAAGACAAGGCAGATGTGTACTTTAAAAAAAAAAAAAAATCATTCTTCTAATGAACTAAATCAAATGTATTATTTCTTTGCTTAGAAATTTTGAACACCATATAACATTAGCAGAATAAACTACTTTTGCTATTGCAAATGAAACAATTTTTGTAAATTAGTTATTACAAAGACCTAGGAAAGCTTTTGATTTTTTAATATTTACTTTGTAAGCAATCACCTTACTGAGGGCTCTAATTTGGTCATGATAATTTTTACTTGATTTTCTTGGATTTCATCAATAAACTTATTACCTATAAATAATGATAACTGGGTCTTTCCAGTCAGTCAACTACCCCATTTGTTTTTCTTGTCTTATTGCAAAGGCTAGCACTTTCTGAACAATCAAAGAGAATAGTGATAACAAGTGTCTTTTTTTTTTAAAGATTTTATTTATTTATCTGAGAGAGAGAACATGAGAGGGGGAGGGTCAGAGGCAAAAGCAGACTCCCTGCTGAGCAGGGAACCCGATGTGGGACTCGATCCTGGGAATCCAGGATCATGACCTGAGTGAAGGCAGTCGCTTAACCAACTGAACCACCCAGGTGCCCCAACAAGTGTCTTGATAATTCTTTAAAATAATGCCTCTAGGGGCGCCTAGGTGGTGTAGTCGGTTAAACATCCGACTCTTGGTTTCGGCTCAGGTCACGATCTCAGGGTTGTGGGACCAAGCCCGGTTTCAGGTTCTGCACTCAGCATGGAGTCTGCTTAAAGATTCTCTCTCCCTCTTGCTCTGCCCCTCCCCCCACCCCGCATGCGTATTCTCGCTCTCTCTCAAATAAATTTTTTAAAAACAATAAAAGAATGCCTCCATCACCATTAATTATGATGTTGCTAATGGTTTGAGTAGTGTTTGATATTAAAAGTATGCTGCAAGATTCAGTTTGCCAGTATTTTATGAAGGATTTTTGCTTCCACATCTATATTCATATAAGCTAGCATTTCCTAAGTGCTTATAAAATGCCAACCACAATCATACACACTGTAAGAGCATAAAATTTTGACAACTCTGTAAGGTAGGTACTCATTTTACATGAGGAAACTAAGGCACAGAAGAGCTAAGTAACTTTTTCAAGATTGCACACCTATAATGTGGTAAAGGTAGGAACATGGGTAAACATGAGACAAATTAGCAGTTTCTTATTATGTGCTATTTTTTTTTTTTACCAGGTTTGGATATCAAGCTTATGTTCTTTTCATAAAATGAAATGTGAAGCTGTGAATTTTAATATGCTCTGGAACACTTTATAGAGTACAGGAGCTACATTTCCTTGAAAGTTTGAATGATCAAATTCATAATCTTATATGAGTTTAAAACTGAATTCTAAAATTTAGACCTATTTTCCCTTTTGTGTTTTTGTCTCTTATATTTCTGTCTAATGCTTGCATAAATCTGGTGACCTGTTTCACGAGCATTCAACCATTTTGGATAGAGCCTGATCATTTTACCTAACAGCCTAGGAGCCTCAACTAATTGTCACAAGGTGGAGGCTAGCCATGCCAGAAAAACTAACCATGTGACCCAGGGTGAGGGGTTTTGGTTCAAATGTAATCAGTCAGACTGGTACCTGAGTTCACATGTGCAATCAATCAATCATGCCTGGGTCATGAAGCCCCAATAGAAACTCTGAACAGTGGGGTTACATATCAACCCCACACGTTAACACCACAGGGTAACTTGCCCCTGACTCCACCGAGAGGAAAATAGAAGCCTCACACTTGGAACCCTCTAAGACTCTCCCCTATGCCTCTCTTCCTTTTGCTGATTTTAATCTGTACCCTGTCCCTATAATGCACCATAATTGTGATTATAATAGCTTTCACTGAGATCTGTGAGTCCTTTTAGTGAATTATCAAGCCTGAGAATCAGCTTTGGGGAATGTCCCCGCCAAACTTGCAGTTGGTGTCAGAAGTAAAGACAGATGTGGGGACTTTGTAGTCTGGCTAACTCCACATACAACTAAGTTATCTTTTTAAAAGGAACAAATAATTTACTCTTTTTAAAATAGGAACTCTAGCTGATCATATATTAATATACATTTTCACCATTACTAAATATGATTTATAGAAAAATGGGAGTTATAGGCAGATAACGTAATATAGAGACTAACAATATATTGTAACTGGCAGAGAAATGGTTTGCTGACTGTCCCTAATGGTTTGCCAAATGTCCTTCTCTAAGCATTTAATATATTTTGAAACTAGTTACACATGTATCTCCTTTTCTAGCTTCATAACATCTTGCTGGCAAGATCTTAAATTATTAACTCTCTTATTACCTAGGTTTTGCTTAGGCCTTAACAGATAGTAGGTGCTCAATATTTGTCTAATTCAAGTGAATCTATATAATGGAATTTGAAGAGTTTTGGAAAGGTCTCTCAGGCTAAAAAGATATTCTCAGTGACCTGTCGAAGAGTTAAAATTCTACTACTCATTTTTTCCCTAATATCTCCAAAAGTCCACTAGCAATAAGTAAAAAATCTCTAGAAATAACACACAGTATTTTAATAACAGATTCATTTAAATTATCAGATTATTTTATAATTTAGTAACTTGAAAATGTTTCAAATGTAATAAGCACCAGGCCATGTTTAATGAGAGAAGGGCAAAAGAAAGCAAGATCTACACCAAAGTAAAGTAAGAAATTTGATGAAGGATCAGGGGATATGGATTCTGTAGGCTGAGGGGGTAGGACACTGGACAGAAATAGAATAACATAAAAGCAGTGGATGCCAAAAGAGGAAAGCAATACTAGAAATACCAGCAGATAATGTGAGAAAACTCATGACAACTGGCCAATTTGACAATTTTAAGACCTATTTTCATGAAATAAAGTATTTCTTGTGACTAAAACAACGATCAGTGCAAGAGTCCTAGTGTTATGGTGTAATCATTAGTGCATAAATTTATGTCCACATTACACTGACAACATCTCAGTAAAAAACCCAAGTTTAGGGGTGCCTGGCTGGCTTAGTCAGTGGAGCATGTGACTCTTGATCTCAGTGTTGTGGGTTGGAACGCCACACTGGGTGTGGAGATTACTTTAAAAAATAATAAAATCTTTAAAAAACAAAACAAAAACCCAAATTTAAAACTGAATTCTTACATTTTTGCATGCCTTTCTCATCACTCCTCACTCCTCTTCATCTCCCCCTAAATTCTTAAGATGTTCTACAGATTTTGTAATTTTAAACATTTTATTTATTTACTTATTTGAGAGAGAGAGACAGAGAGAGTGCACAAGCAAGAGAACACAAGTGGGGAGAGTGGCAGAGGGAGAGGGAGGAGCAGACTCCCCACTAGCGGGGAGCCCAATGCGGGGCTTGATCTGGGACTCCAGGATCATGACCTGAGCCAAAGGCAGATGCTTAAGTGACTGAGCCACCCAGGCCCCCCCAGATTTTGTAATTTTAAGCTTTACTTGATGTCACTGCAATTTACCACAGAAGAATGTTTTTTAAATATATGAAAAAATAAAGAGGAAATCTTAATGTTCAATGTATATACATAATTTTTGGATGATTATTCCAAGAGGTCAGCTTTGATAATTTCTAAGTCATTTCTATTAGTACTGAAAAAGAAAATATTGGATAAGCAGTGTGCTTTTATCAAAATGTTTCCTTTATAAAGGTTAAATGAGCACTCACATATATAGGAAGTTAAGTATTATAACTTTCTCTATTAATGAATATCAAAACTGTTCAAGTTAATATTATACTATTAATGGGTCAATTGCTTTGAAGGGAACAAAAGACTATAAAAACTACATATTCTACCTTTAATTTCTGTATCTATCACCATAACTGAACCTAAATATTAGCAATAAAGGATGAGCAAAAATATGTACTGATAGACAACTTTAAGATTCTAAAATACTGATGCAGGAATGAGAAACAAAAAATTCCAAATCATCAGGGGCACCTGGATGGCTTAGTTGGTGAGGCATCCAACTCTTGATTTGGGCTCAGGTCAGGATCCCAGGGTCCTGGGATTGAGTCCTGTGTCCAGCTGCCCACTCAGCAGGGAGTCTGCTTGTCTCCCTCTCCCTTTGCCCCTCCCCCAGTACTCTCTCTTAAATAAATAAATAAACCTTTAAAAATATATAAAAAATAAAGAATACATCAGATAAAGGGCTAGTATCCAAAATCTATAAAGAACTTATCAAACTCAACACCCAAAGAACAAATGATCCAATCAAGAAATGGGCAGAAGACAGGAACAGACATTTTTCCAAAGAAGACATCCAAATGGCCAACAGACACATGAAAAAGTACTCAACATCACTCAGCATCAGAGAAATCCAAATCAAAACCTCAATGAGATACCACCTCATACCAGACAGAATGGCTAAAATTAACAAGTCAGGAAACAACAGACGTTGGCGGGGATGTGGAGAAAGGGGAACCCTCCTACACTGTGGGTGGGAAGGCACGTTGGTGCAGCCACTCTGGAAAACAGTATGGAGGTTCCTCAAAAAGTTGAAAACAGAACTGCCCTAAGACCCAGCAATTGCACTACTGTGTATTTACTCCAAAGATAAAAATGTAGTAATCCAAAGGGGCACGTGCACTCCAATGCTTATAGCAGCAATGTCCACAATAGCCAAACTGTGGAAAGAGCCTAGATGTCCATCAACAGATGAATGGATAAAGATGCGCCCATCAAAAAAATGAAATCTTGCCATTTGCAATGACGTGGATAGAACTAGAGGGTGTTATGCTAAGCAAAATAAGTCAATCAGAGAAAGACAATTATATGATCTCACTGATATGAGGAATTTGAGATACAAGGCAGAGGATCATATGGGAAAGGAGGGAAAAATGAAACAAGACAAAACCAGAGAGAGAGACAAACCATAAGAGACTCTTAATCTCAGGAAACAAACTGAGGGTTGCTGGAGTGGTGAGGGGTGGGAGAGATGGGGTGGCTGGGTGATGGACATTGGGGAGGGTATGTACTATGGTGAGCGCTGTGAATTGTGTAAGACTGATGAATCACAGACTTGTACCCCTGAAACAAATAATACATTATATGTTAATAAAAAATAATTTAAAACTTAAATTAAAAATAAAAATAAATTCCAAATCATCTACCACAGGTTTAAAACAGACTTTTAGAACAAGATTTCATAGTGATTAAACTTAGGAAGTCCTTTGCAATTAGTTCCTACATAGTACCAAAATAGTAATTTTGAAAAGAAACTGTGATCTCCCAAAGTAAAACATACACTCTATAGACTAATGGTGTGAATGTTCATCAAAGAATAAAGCACTAAGCATGCTGGTAAAAGATCGATCACATTATAGAGAAGGGGAAGAAAAAAGGAAAAGAGAAAAGAATAAGCTTCTTGTAATAGTTGGGGGATGAGTTTGAGGAGGGAGGAAGAACCAGACAGAAAAGAATGAATGTCATGAAGTTCTGGAAAAAAGCTAATAATACAAGAGCTGGTGCTATATTTTAAGGTGTACAGCTGTCTTACAGACCTAAATTGTTTACCTCATTTTCTGTTCCCACATCCAGAGTAACAGGCAGACATTCCTGAGGATTCATCCCTCCGCAGGCTGTATACAGCGCCAGCTTACCGACAGGGATGCCCATTCCATTACAGCCAAGGTCTCCCAAGCCAAGAATACGCTCTCCATCAGTCACCACAATAGCCTAGAAGAGAAAGAAAAAGTACCTACTAATATATGTTTACAAATCTAGGGGCACAGTTCCTTGTCTCTGGCTTCTGAAATTAATACTTATGTGATGGAATATTAAGCTGTCAAAAAATATAAATTGAATACACATCTAAGAGATTTCATATGATCTTAAGGGTGGATGATTGGAGAGAAGAAATAAAGTGGATATACATTTTTAAACGATTTTTAAAAAATACAGATATATGATTACTTTGGTCAGTGAAGAAAGAGACAGTATGCACGTAAAGATTCAGATGCCTTTGGGGCAAGTGGGAAGAGCACAGGGAAACAGGAGCTCAAAGTGGGAACTAAAGTGAAACCAGTCCCATCCACTTTGAGCACAATTTTGGGAGTGCCCTTATTAAATAATGCATAATTGTTGAGTAGCCCCCAAATGCTCTGATGTTTAGTTTATGCATCTTGGCACCATCCTCCTATTTTCACAGCAATGTTGATCCATCCTCTTTAACTCCTACAACCACTGGATATTTTTCTACCATTTCTGAAATATACAGAGTACATACAGTCTGCTACTTCTCTTACCTGATAATCTTCCACTAGGCTTAATGAATTTTGTTTAGTTTCTTTCCAATCACCCTGAATATCTATAAGCCATCCATTTTAATCATGAGGAGACTTTATTTCTATTTTATTTGATATCTGTACAAAATTAACGCATCTACCATCCTTGTTCTGTGATTCATGGCCATTACACGAATTTAAGCAAAACCAATCTTGTGAAACACAATTTATTAGATTTTCTCTAAATTCCTACACTCATTGTTTCCATGGAGCCTTGGGAAAATGTCAGTCATTTGACCTTAAACAGATGAATTAAATCTTCTGTTTCTTATTTGTAAAACAGGAATAATAAAGGTACTTTTCAGAAGAGCTGCACAAAAATAGGAACCAACTCTTTTGTTCACTACTGTGCACCAACACCATGCACATCATGTGGCACATAGTAAACAATGAATAAACATTAGTTAATTGAATAAATCTGTGATTCAATAAAATGAGAACATGATATACAAAGTACTTACCCTACATAGTACCTGGTACATCGCAAATTCTCAACAAATTGTAGCTATCAAGACTACTATTACCATCAAGAGCATTATGCAGAGTCATGGTATTTTAGAAGGGGAATTTAGAGTATATTCAGTCCATCTCTCTTATTTTATAGATTCGGAAACTGAAGATCAGAGAACTGAAATCATCTGCCTAAGGTGGTTGACCTGGTTAATACCAAAGAATGGGAAACTGGGTACGTTAACTCCTAGTACAATGTTTTTCCACTATACCATAGAGTAGAACATATTTTAAAATATACTTTTGAGATCTTTTCAATTTTCTGTTCACCTATATTATGCAGCTCTTAAAGAACTGCTTTAAAAATATATACATTTGAGAAGTGGGTGAAAATTATTTTTGCATACTCCATAAAGCTGATCTTTGTCAAATTTTCCATGTCTAATTGCAAAGTGTCAATAGGTTATGCTGTTTTGAAAAAAGGAGCCAGGGAAGAGACAAGTACATCTCACTTTCCTTCGACAAGGAAGGCCGTAGAGAACATGCTTAAGAGCAAGGGCTCTGCAGCCTGCTTTCAGTTCCCATCACCACCAGGCACTACTGTATAGCCTGCCCCTCCTTCCTTTTCTCACTGAATTATCATGATAATTACAAGAGTCAATCCAGGTAGTGTCCCACACAGAAGGCTACTAAATGTTGGATACTATCCTTATTTTATTTTCATTAGATCACTCAGAGAGGGGAGTCAGATGAACTACTGAAGGTCATAATGATAAAGGAAGTGAATTAATGGATTGTTTTTTTTTGTCTGCCTGTTCCTCTTAGTGGATGATCAAACACAACAAATGTGAAAAGGGACTTTGCTTAAAGAAATTCAGAGGCAACTTCAACATTTATTCAACATTTATCATCAATGGGTCAAGAAATACTAAGAAAGCAGACAGAAATAATAGGGATACTGAGTCTCTAAACGGTACCAAAATAAAATTAATCCAGTATGCAAAAATCAAAGAGATATAAAGTACGTGACATTCACTAGAAAAGACAGTGAATGCTGATGTGAAGAACAAAGGCAAAAAGGAAATGTAGATAAAATTAAATGTCCTCATAACCTGCAGCCCATTGACAAATATTTGAGGCAGGCAGAGTATTACATTTCCTCAGGAACTCCCAATCTTAATGTTAATGCCTTGCTAGAAGAAAAAACAACCTTAGCCTGACAATAGCCAGGACTCCAGGATCCTGTGAGTCTTTGTTAGCATATGAAAATCCTTTTGGAAACTTCCCTTGTCTTTACCTCCCCGAGCTCTGTAGTATACAATCAATTGTTCCTCACAATCCCAGGTCAGTCCTTTCTGCTCACAGGTCCTGTCCCCAGGCTTTTAGCACCAGAACCATCTTAAGAATTCTTTCTTGGCCTTCGGCTCCAAACTCCAACATTTCCACATCAAATGCTATCTGATATCATGAAAATTATCAATATGTTATGGAATAGGAAAAAGAACAAATTTGCCATAGTGGAAAAATTAGATGACTTACCTTGATGACATCTTCTGGCCATGAATTAAGAACTGAAGCAATATGCCCTCGATCATGGATACTAATGAAGAGACCTCTGACAGAAAAAAAGGAGTTTTAATTTACTTCAGACTTGCCAAAGTATCATTAACTTTTAAAATTTTTTCAAATCAGTTTAATACACCTCCATTTTTATCAAACTAGTGAAAATTACTTCCTTAAATAAAAGCTAGAAATCTTATAAATAAGGGAGAAATTACTTTAAACAATGTACTGACATCCATAATAAAGGTAGATTCATTCTTACATTACATATTCCTAAATATTTTGTAATTAAAGAAGCATTCACTCTTTATATAGAGAATTTAAGTAGCATTATCAATTTGACTCATAGATTCATTTAGTTTTTTATTAAATAATATCTGTAAAACCACCTAGAAAAACATGAAGCCGGTATAAACAGGCATTTTCAGTATATAATCCACTTACTACATATTCCACAGTGTGAAGATGAGAGCCTGTATTAGAAATGGCTTTAGTGAGTGACTAATGCTGAGCAGTCCTTTCATGTGAAACGTACTTGATTTTTTTTAAGTTCAAATATCCAAGTTATAATTCTTTGAGTTGCTGTTTGCAACTCTGTTTTTTAGACTCAACTGAAGTCTTTAACACCCGTCTCCCATTCCCTATGAAAGTCTAACAAGGAACTAAAAATTAAACTTAAAAATAAATTTTAATTTCTTAATCTCATTTAAGTTTACTTTAGTATTGTTAAATGTAACTCAAATACAGAGAACCACATACAACCAATGTACAGCTTAATGAAATTTTATAAGGCAACCACCCTTGTACATAACACCCATTTAAGCAGAGAGAGTCTTGTCAGTTTTCCAGAAGCCTTCCACCTTTCTCCCAATCAAAACCACTCCCTCTTCAGAGTAACAACTGTCCTGACTTTTATGGCATCATTTAATTTATAGTTCTATCATCCAAATGATAAGCCATCCCTAGACACTACAATTAGTCTTCTAAAGTTTCCCATAACCTGGATTTTGCTGATTACATTCCTAATGGTATAGATTAACAAATTAATCTTTCTTCCCTACTTCTTGAGAAATTGGTAATTGAATCTAAATACTCAATCTGATTCATATCCAATTTTTTATAAGACACTTCATGGTCTGGTGTTACCAGAAGACACATAGTACTATTACCAGCTAGGTCCCAAGACCTGACCTTTACTGCCCACCTGCTTGTATCCACCAATCTTTGTTCCACATTTTTCCTAAAGCTCATCTTTCCAGCTTCTCTCTTCAGCAAACAGAAAGCAAAACCACCCCTTGAGCCATAACAACTGTCCTGGCAAGACCTCCAGCCGGCCCAGACCAGCCAGACTTGTTTAAACTTAACCCCTGACTTGGGTCTACACATATGGACCATGGAGTGAGCTCTAAAATGATCAACAACTACCTTTACCCCATTAAAATACTAAAATCTCTACCCCAGGAGGAGCCTCAGCTCCATTTACATAATATGTGTATAGCCATGTTCCCTTAATGACACATGTGCGACCTTATGCCTGCCTCTACTTACGAAAACAAGGTTTCCCTATCTAAATATTGACGCCACCCCTAAATAAAAGGAATCCATCCAGGGGAGGAGCAAGGTGGTGGAGGAATAGAAGACCTAAATTTCGTCTGGTCCCAGGAATTCAGCTGGATAGGGAGGAAACCATTGTGAACACCTACGAACTAAACAGGAGATCAAAGAAAAGAATAGCAGCAACTCTCTGAACAGAAAAGTGACCACTTTCTGGAAGGTAGGAGGTGCAGAGAAGTGAATCTGAGGTGATATTCACGAAGATAGATGGCGGGGGAGGGGTCCTCCATTAGCCGCTACTAGCAAGTGATAGAGCAGTGGAGCACAAAATTGGAACTTTTAGAAGTCGGCTCCGCTGAGGGATGTCGTCGCTCCAGTGGCTAAGCGGGGGGGTGGAACACTCACGGGACAGTGTGGTCTCAGGACCCTGGGGGTCACAGAAAGACTGGGGGGTGCCTGAGTGTGGGAGAGCTCCGAGGGATCGGAACGGGGAAGCCGGCTGCAGAGACGGAGCCGAGGAGTGGGCTCTCAGCTCGGGGTTGCTGTAAACCATGATCTGCGGCACAGTCGGGCCACTGCTCTTCCAGCAGGGACCCAACAAGCGGCAGATCCGGGGAGACTCCCCTTCCTCCCCTGGGGAGGAGCGGTGCAGGAGCGCACCGCAGGGATCTGCTGGGTTTGGAGACTCCACACTGGGTCGTGTGCCAGAGATAGAAATGCTCAGTCACAGGCCAGGTGAGCACGGAGAGCGGCCAGAGACCGGGAGATAGGAGTGATTGCTTTTCTCTGGGTGCTCACTGAGGAGTGGGGCCCCGAGTTCTCGGCTCCTCCGGCGGAGATTGGGAGGCTGCCATTTCACTCTCATCCTCCAAAGTGGTATGGAAACCTTGCAGGGAACAAAAGCTCCCCAGAGCAAACCCGAGCAGATTACTTAGCCAGGACTGGCAAGGACAGGGCAATTCCGCCTCCAGCAAAGACATTTGGGTACCATGGCAACAGGCCCCTCCCCCAGAAGATCAGCACCAACAGCCAGCCAAGACCAAGTTTACCCATCAATGAGTAAGGCAGAACTCCAGCGCTAGGGGAATACTGCACATAGAATTCATGGCTTTTTTCCCATGATTCTTTAGTCTTTCAAAGTTAATTTTTTTTAACTTTCTTTTTTTTTTTGTTAAAATTTTTCCTTTTCCTTTTTTCAACAAACATCTTATCAATCCCTTTTTTTAAAAAATCTTTTTTATTTTTCATTTTTAGAGTCATATTCTATCCCTTCTTAGTAGTTAACCTTATTTTTGGTGTGTCTATATATATATATATATATATATATATATATATATATATATATATATATAAGTTGTTCTCTCTTTAAAATTTTGGGATACATTTTCTTCTAACAGACCAAAATATACCCTAAATCTCTAGAGTATGGCTTTGTTCTACTCTCCTGCCTGATCACATTCTCTCCCTTTTTTTCTTTTTAAATCCTCTTCTTTCTTTTTTCAAACAGCTTATTTTATACATTCCTTCTTTAAAATCTTTTATAATTTTCATCTTTACATTCATATTCCATCCCTTCATCGTATTAACCCTTATTTTTGTACATATATAGGTTTTTCTTTCTTTAAAATTTTGGGAGGCACTTTCTTCTAACAGACCAAAATACGCCCCAAATCTAGTGTTTGGCACTAATTTATGCACCAGCCTGATCATATTTGATCATATTCAGTTTTCCTTTTTTGTTATTGTTTGTTTTTATCTTTTTCTTTCTTTTTTCTTTCTTTCCTTTCTTTTCCCTCGGTTTCAGGTCTCTTCTGATTTGTTTAGTGTATATTTTCTGGGGACGTTGTTACCCTGTTAGCATTTTGTTCTCTCATTCATTTATTCTCCTTTGGACAAAATGACAAGATTGAAAAATTCACCTCAAAAAAAAGAACAAAAGGCAGGACCGACTGCCAGGGACTTAATCAATATGGACATTAGTAAGATGTCGGAACTAGAATTCAGAATGATGATTTTAAACATACTAGCTAGGCTTGGAAAAAGCATGGAAGATATTAGAAAAACCCTTTCTGGAGAAATAAAAGAATTAAAATCTAACCACGTCGAAATCAAAAGGGCTATTAATGAGGGGCAATCAAAAATAGAGGCTCTAACTGCTAGGATAAATGAGGCAGAAGAAAGAATTAGTGATATAGAAGACCAAATGATGGAAAATAAAGAAGCTGAGAAAAAGAGAGATAAACAACTGCTAGATCATGAGGGCAGAATTCAAGAGATAAATGATACCATAAGATGAAACAATATTAGAATAATTGAGATCTCAGAAGAAGAAGAAAGAAAGAGGGGGCAGAAGGTATACTGGAGCAAATTATAGCAGAGAACTTCCCTAATTTGGGAAAGGAAACAGGCATCAAAATCCAGGAGGCACAGAGAACCCCTCTCAAAATCAATAAAAATAGGTCAACACCCCAACATCTAATAGTAAAACTTATGAGTCTCAGATACAAAGAGAAAATCCTAAAAGCAGCTTGGGAGAAGAGATCTGTAGCTTACACCAGTAGAAATATTAGATTGGCAACAAACCTATCCACAGAGACCTGGCAGGCCAGGAAGGACTGGCATGATATAGTCAGAGCACTAAATGAGAAAAATATGCAGCCAAGAATACTATACACAGCTAGGCTGTCACTTAAAATAGAAGGAGAGATAAAAAGCTTCCAGGACAAACAAAAACTAAAGGAATTTGTAAACACGAAACCAGCCCTACAAGAAACACTGAAAGGGGTCCTCTAAGCAAAGAGAGATCCTAAAAGTAACATAGACCAGAAAGGAACATAGACAATATACAGTGACAGTCACCTTACAGGCAATACAATGGCATTAAATTCATATCTTTCAATATTTACCCTGACTGCAAATGGGCTAAAGGCCCTAATCAAAAGACACAGGGTATCAGATTGGATAAAAAAACAAGACCCATTGATATGCTGTCTGCAAGAGACTCATTTTAGACCAAAAGACACCCCCAGATTGAAAGTGAGGGGGTGGAAAACCATTTACCATGCTAATGGACACCAAAAGAAAGCTGGGGTAGCAATCCTTATATCAGACAAATTAGATTTTAAACCAAAGGCTATAATAAGACATGAGGAAGGACACTATATCCTACTTAAAGGGTCTATCCAACAAGAAGTTCTTAACAGTTGTAAATATCTATGCCTCTAACATGGGAGCAGCCAATTATATAAGACAATTAATAACAAAAGCAAAGAACATATCGACAACAATACAATAATAGAGGGGGATTTTACCACCCCCCTCACTGAAATGTACAGATCATCTAAGCAAAAGACCAACAAGGAAATAAAGACTTTAAATGACACACTGGATCAAATGGACTTCACAAATATATTCAGAACATTCCATCCCAAAGCAATGAATACACATTCTTCTCTAGTGCCCATGGAACATTCTCCAGAATAGAGCACATCCTAGGTCACAAATCAGGTCTCAACCAGTACCAAAAGATTGGGATCATTCCCTGCATATTTTCAGACCACAGTGCTTTGATACTAGAACTCAGTCAAAGAGGAAAGTCTGAAAGAACTCCAATACATGGAGGCTAAAGAGCATCCTACTAAAGAATGAATGGGTCAACCAGGAAATTAAAGAAGAACTAAAAAAATTCATGGAAACAAATGAAAATGAAAACACAACTGTTCAAAATCTTTGGGATGCAGCAAAGGCGGTCCTAAGAGGAAAGTATAGAGCAAGACAAGCCTTTCTCAAGAAACAAGAAAGGTCTCAAATACACAACCTAACCCTACACCTAAAGGAGCTGGAGAAAGAACAGCAAATAAAGCCAAAACCCAGCAGGAGAGAGAAATAATAAAGATCAGAGCAGAAATCAATGAAATAGAAACCAAAAGAACAGTAGAACAGATCAACGAAACTAGGAGCTGGTTCTTTGAAAGAATTAATAAGATTGATAAACCCCTGGCCAGACTTATCAAAAAGAAAAGAGAAAGGACCCAAATAAATAAAATCATGAATGAAAGAGGAGAGATCACAACCAACACCAAGGAAGTACAAACAATTATAAGAATATATTATGAGCAACCATATGCCAACAAATTAGACAATCTGGAAGAAATAGATGCATTCCTAGAGACGTATAAACTACCAAAGTGAACCAGAAAGAAATACAAAACATGAACAGACCCATAACCAGTAAGGAAATTGAAACAGTCATCAAAAATCTCCCAAAAAACAAGAGCCCACGGCCAGATGGCTTCCCAGGGGAATTCTACCAAACATTTAAAGAAGAATTAATACCTATTCTTCTGAAACTGTTTCAAAAAATAGAAATGGAAGGAAAACTTCCAAACTCGTTTTATGAGGCCAGCATTACCTTGATCCCAAAACCAGACAAAGACCCCACCAAAAAGGAGAATTACAGACCAATATCCTTGATGAACACGGATGCAAAAATTCTCACCAAAATACTAGCCAATAGGATCCAACAGTATGATGTGTTGGTGAAAGGATTGTTAACCACGACCAAGTGGGGATTTGTTCCTGGGCTGCAAGGCTGGTTCAACATCCGCAAATCAATCAATGTGCTACGATACATTAATAAAAGAAAGAACAAGAACCATATGATCCTCTCAACAGATGCAGAAAAAGCATTTGACAAAGTACAACATCCTTTCTTGATCAAAACTCTTCAAAGAATAGGGGTAGAGGGTACATACCTCAATATCATAAAGCCATCTATGAAAAACCCACAGCAAGTATCTTTCTCAATGGGGAAAAACTGAGAGCTTTCCCCCTAAGGTAACGAACATGGCAGGGATGTCCACTATCACCACTGCTATTCAACATAGTATTAGAAGTCCTAGCCACAGCAATCAGACAACAAAAAGAAATAAAAGGCATCCAAATCGGCAAAGAAGTCAAACTCTCACTTTTTTCAGATGATATGATACTTTATGTGGAAAACCCAAAAGACTCCACCCCAAAACTGCTAGAAGTCATACAGGAATTCAGTAAAGTGGCAGGATATAAAATCAATGCACAGAAATCAGTAGCATTCCTATACACCAACAACAAGACAGAAGAAAGAGAAATTAAGGAGTCGATCCCATTTATAATTGCACCCAAAGCCATAAGATACCTAGGAATAAATCTAACCAAAGAGGCAAAGGATCTGTACTCAGAAAACTATAAAATACTCATGAAAGAAATTGAGGAAGACACAAAGAAATGAAAAAATGTTTCATGCTCATGGACTGGAAGAACAAATATTGTGAAAATGTCAATGCTACCTAGACTAATCTACACATTCAGTGCAATCCCTATCAAAACACCATCAACTTTTTTCAAAGAAATGGAACAAATAATCCTAAAATTTGTATGGAACCAGAAAAGACCCTGAACAGCCAGAGGAATGTTGAAAAAGAAAAGCAAAGCTGGTGACATCACAATCCCGCACTTCCAGGTCTATTACAAAGCTGTCATCATCAAGACAGTATGGTACTGGCAGAAAAACAGACACATAGATCAATGGAACAGAATAGAAAGCCCAGAAATGGACCCTCAACTCTACGGTCAACTCATCTTTGACAAAGCCCGAAAGAATGTCCAATGGAAAAAAGGCAGTCTCTTCAACAAATGGTGTTGGGAAAATTGGACAGCCACATGCAGAAGAATGAAACTGGACCATTTCCTTACACCACACACAAAAGTAGACTCAAAATGGTTGAAAGACCTAAATGTGAGACAGGAGTCCATCAAAATGCTAAAGGAGAACACAGGCAGCAACCTCTTCGACCTCAGCCGCAGCAACTTCTTCCTAGAAACATCGCCAAGGCAAGGGAAGCAAGGGCGAAAATGAACTACTGGGACTTCATTAAGATAAAAATCTTTTGCATGGCAAAAGAAACAGTCAACAAAACCAAAAGACAACCGACAGAATGGGAGAAGATATTTGCAAATGACATATCAGATAAAGGGCTAGTATCCAAAATCTATAAAGACCTTATCAAACTCAACACCCAAAGAACAAATAATCCAATCAAGAAATGGGCAGAAGACATGAACAGACATTTTTCCAAAGAGGACATCCAAATGGCCAACAGACATATGAAAAAGTGCTCAACATTGCTCGGCATCAGGGAAATCCAAATCAAAACCACAATGAGATATCACCTCACACCAGTGAGAATGGCTAAAATTAACAAGTCAGGAAACGACAGACGTTGGCGGGGATGTGGCGAAAGGGGAACCCTCCTCTACTGTTGGTGGGAATGCACGCTGGTGCAGCCACTCTAGAAAACAGTATGGAGGTTCCTCACAAAGTTGAAAATAGAACTACCATACAATCCAGCAATTCCACTACTAGTTATTTACCCCAAAGATACAAATGTAGGGATCCAAAGGGGTATGTGCGCTCCGATGTTTATAGCAGCAATGTCCACAATAGCCAAACTGTGGAAAGAGCCAAGATGTCCATCGACAGATGAATGGATAAGGAAGATGTGGTATATATATATATATATATATATGTATATATATATATATACACACACACACACACACACACAATGGAATATTATGCAGCCATCAAAAGGAATGATGTCTTGCCATTTGCAACGACGTGGATAGAACTGGAGAGTATTATGCTGAGCAAAATAAGTCAATCAGAGAAAGACATGTATCATTTGACCTCACTGATATGAGGAATTCTTAATCTCAGGAAATAAACTGAGGGTTGCTGGAGTGGTGGGGGGTGGGAGGGATGGGGTGGGTGGGTGATAGACGGTGGGGAAGGTATGTGCTATGGTGAGCGCTGTGAATTGTGTAAGACTGTTGAATCACAGAACTGTGCCTCTGAAACAAATAATACATTATATGTTAAAAAAATTTAAAAAAAAAGATAGCAGGAAGGGAAGAATGAAGAGGGGTAATGGAGGAGGAGACAAACCATGAGAGACTATGGACTCTGAGAAATAAACTGAGAGTTCTAGAGGGGAGGGGGGAAGGGGGACGGGGTTAGCCTGGTGATGGGTATTAAGGAGGGCACGTACTGCATGGAGCACTGGGTGTTATATGCAAATAATGAATCATGGAACACTACATCAAAAACTAATGATGTAATGTATGGTGATTAACATAACATAATTAAAAAGAAAAAAAGGAATCCATCCACCCTTGCTCAGGGGAGTCATGGTTCTGGAAGCTATTCCTGGTGATCTCTTTATTTGCCCAAAATAAAGTACTTTGTCTGACAACTCAACGGGGTGCAGTTTCTGACTCACCAAGGAACGAACTCACATTCGTTCATTTACAGTATCTTGTCCTTTATTTGATTTTAATGCTGCCGATGCTTAATATCTAAACTCATTAATTCATTAGGGGTTACAAAAGGGAATATTCTAATTCTATCAATCGTTCCTCATTTATTTGCTGAAACTATTATTTAAGGAGAAAGTTCACCATAACTATTGTTTGGTTACTCAATGATAAAGCTGATACAAATGCTGGATTCTTTCTCTTTGCCAGTTTTTGAAATAAAGAGCTCCCTTGCAGGGCACCCCGGGTAGCTCAGTAGGTTACGCATCCCACTCTTGACTTCGGCTCAGGTCATGATCTCAAGGTGGTGAGACTGAGCCCTGAACTGTGCTCCACACTCAGCAGGGAGTCTGCTTGAGATTCTCTCTCTCCATTCCCCTCTGCCCCTCCCCCTGCTCATGTGCTCTCTCTCTCTCTAAAATAAATCTTAAAAAAAAGGAGCTCATTTGCTAGAATCCTTCAAGAACCTCCACTAAAGTGTGTGTGTGTGTGCGCGTGCGCGCGCGCACGTGCACATGCGTGTATTGTATATGTGTTATGTGTGTCTATGTTTTGGATCAATATGAACTCATGGATTTAAACATATTTGATGTGTTTTAATCCACTGCAGTTATTTTCTTTATTGAATTCAAACTGTCCCATACTTAGCCAGTGTAAGACTCTTCATGTTGGCCTCGGAATCCTTTTGACATGACTACAGTTTTTTGGTTTGCCCAATGCAGGGCTTGAATTCATGACCCTGAGATCAAGACCTGAGCTGAGATGAAGAGTCAGACGCTTAACCAACTGAGCCACTGGGGCACTCTATGATGATAGTTTTTGACAGCTTCCTTGTTCTCTGTTATGACAAAGTGTTCCTGGTTGTCTCGAAAATGTCTGCCTCAGGCCTGAAATGAGCCATTTCTCTAAGAAGTCCTAGTTTGTTTTAGTAGAAAATGGTATTTCAAGACCACAATATAGGTAATAGGCATCCCACCTGCTAATGGTTGGTGAAAGTACTGTTACGGAAAAATTACAAAGCAATGGTAAGATTCACTTCCTATTTATGGCCAGAAATCTCAAATTGGCTCTCCTTTTTTTTTTTTTTTAAGTTTATTTATTTAAGTAATCTCTACACCCAACATGGGGCTTGAGCTCAGGATATCAAGAGCTGGACACGTTTCCAACTAAGCCAGTCATGCACCCCCACATTGGTATTCTTCTTTTGCAAAGTTTACCACTATGATTTCGTAGCAACTTAGACTTAGCAGTCTCTGAGAAACCATTTCACACTTTCTCATTTCTCCTCACCTCCTACACCCATCTCCCTCTCACGCTCTGTTTGTAATCCATTTTGAGTTGATTTTTATGAGAGATATAAAGTCTGCCTAGATTCACCTTTTTGTATGTGGGTGTCCGGTTGTTCCAGCACCATTTACTGAAAAGACTACCTTTTCTCCATTGTGTTGCCTCTGCATTTCTGCCTTCCCTCATATTAATGGAAGAAATTTCCTATTTTCAAGGCCATTGTCTCACATGTGCTCTAGATTCTATTCCAGGTCAGCTTTTCAAAGGCTTCACTCCTACAATTACCCATCTCTCTGCTACAACGTCACTTTCTCTACTGGATTATTCTTATTGGCATAACAACCTGCCCTGATATTATCCATCTCTTATAAAAACTGGATTTTGTCCCCTACTCTTCTCTCTTCATAGCAAAACCCCTCAAAGACTTATGTTTTCTTATTGTGTCTATTTTCTTACCTCCCATTCTCTCTTCAATCTCTTAATAAGGCTTTTCTCCTTCACTGCTCTACAGAAACAACTCTTTCCAAAGTCAGTGATGACTCATATCTGCTAAAGGCAAAGGTCAACTCTCATCTTCCTTCACTTCTCAACTGTGTTTGACATGGCTTCAAATATCATGTTCATGATGACGACTCTCAAATTTCTATCTTCAACCTCGACCACTTCCTTGAGTCTCAAACTATAAATTTAGCCAACTAGTTAACTCCTCTCATCATTCAGGCCCAAACTCATAGCTTGGTTCTTTAGACAGATCTTTTTTGATAACAACTATTAAAGTACCTTCACCTTAACATTTTGATCATCTTCACAATATTAAGAACCCCCAATGCCTGTAACTGTGCTGGTACATAGTTTGTGTCCAACAATATGTGCTGACTTCAGTACTGAAAAAATAAGGCTTCTATAAATTTTTTTAAATGTACAGAAAACATGAAATAAACCCAGACTTACATTGACTTAAGTAACCAAAAATTTCATTATGATAGTAAGTGCTACAGGCAGATTACTAATGACTTTCTGACTCAACAAAAATATTAATTTACCAAGTTGGCACTAAATTATATCTTTTCCTGGGTTTTCTTATATGAATTTATTTAGTTTCTCCAAAATGATAATAATATGTATAAGTTACATATTTTTTTGGATCCCTGTCATATCCAACTATGCAACCAATAAGAACTCAATAAATTATTCTAAAATTAAAATGAAATGTATTTGGACTTTTTGAAGAAGGCAGTTTTGTTGAATTATCTAAAATGTTCTTGGCAATATACCATTAAATAATATTTCTTGGGAAACTGTTAGTTAGCCAAGGTTTTTCAAGCATCACTAGTCTCAGGAAATAGTATCATTTTCTTTTTTAATGAGGGGGACAATGAATGATATTAAAATTTACATCAGTTAAATATAAGAGCCATTTGGTCACCTGTAATCTCTTGCACTGAGCAGAGATTTGTGGCTAATGTGCTTATTCTTTTTTTTTTTTTTTTTTAGAGAGAGAGATAGTGGGAGAGGGGCAGAGGCAAAATGAGAGAAAGAGAATCATAAGCAGGCTCCATGCCCATCAGCTCAATCTCACAACCCTGAGATCATGACCTGAGCCAAAATCAATAGTCGGACACTTAACTGACTGAGCCACCCAGGTGCCACTAAAGTGCTTACTCTTACAGAGAGCTCACTAAATGAAGGATCTGTAATGTCCCACTGAAGTCAAGCATTTTGAGAGAATAATTTGTAAAACTTCATGGAATGTGATCTGAAGGGGTATGTGCACCCCAATGTTTATAGCAGCAATGTCCACAATAGCCAAACTATGGAAAGAGCCAAGATGTCCATTGACAGATGAATGGATAAAGAAGATGTGGTATATATATATATATATACAATGGAACATTATGCAGCCATAAAAAAAAAAAAAACGAAATATTGCCATTTGCAATGACGTGGATGGAACTAGAGGGTATTATGCTAAGCAAAATAAGTCAATCAGAGAAAGACATGTATCATATGGCCTCACTGATATGAGGAATTCTTAATCTCAGGAAACAAACTGAGTGTTGCTGGAGTGGTGGAGGGAGGGATGGGGTGGCTGGGTGATAGACATTGGGGAGGGTATGTGCTATGGTGAGCGCTGTGAATTGTGTGAGACTGATGAATCACAGATCTGTACCTCTGAAACAAATAATACATTATATGTTAAAAAAAAAAAAGAAGATAGTAGGAAGGGAAAAATGAAGGGGGGGAAATCAGAGGGGGAGGTGAACCATGAGAGACGATGGACTCTGAGAAACAAACTGAGGGTTCTAGAGGGGAGGGGGACGGGGGGATGGGTTAGCCCGGTGATGGGTATTAAAGAGGGCACGTACTGCATGGAGCACTGGGTGTTATGCACAAACAATGAATCATGGAACACTACATCAAAAACTAATGATGTAATATATGGTGATTAACATAATAAAATAAAAAAAAAAACTTCATGGACTGTCTCCTTGATCAGAAACCTAATGAGATACCCAAAAGTCAGCAGGACAGGACTCATACTTGCTGGTATAGAGCTGAATATGAAACAGTAATCCTCAACATATACACAGAGTTACAGTTATAAGATGAAAACTTCAGACCAGATTATTTATCAATGATATTTTTAAATGAATGGAATTTCAATAAACACTTTTCTCCATCCATGTTCTTGTTAGTCAATTTGTTTAGAATATTTAATTTTTATTCAAAGTATTTTAAACATGCCAATTAAAAATACTCATGCTTTTGTGTCTATTTCATGTCAGAACTAAGATAATTTTAAAATATGAATCATTTTCTCATGTACATAGTTCAAACTTTTCTCATAACCTCTAACATTGTATACATTGCACTCTCAAAACAGATTTGTAAGATGAGATAATATTACTTCTTCATGGTGTCTCAGATAACATCCCTAATGAAGTTTATTTCATATCAAAATAGAATTAATTTTCTACCATGCAACTATTATAACTAGACTTATATTTTCTTCTGGAAATTAGTTCATGACCCTGCTCCTGACCCAGTGAAGGAGGCAACCACTCTACAATTTTCTAAGAATCCTCTCTTCCATACAGAAGCTCATTTTACGATCTTTTGAAATAAGAAAATTAGACCCCGTATTTTTCACAAAATGTAAGTATGCATTAGTGACTCCTGGGAGTCAGCTCAAAGTTGAGTTATATCAGCAAATCTGAGCTGTTGGGGAAAGAAGTGCTAAAAAAAAAAAAAAAAAGCTAAGTTAAGGTAATATTTAGGTCTAATCAGGAGATACTTTGGATAAACATGCAGAGTTAGGAGGCATATGCCTAACAGTTGAAAGGAGTAGACTAGGTTGCCAAAGGAGAAAGAAGCAAAGGCCAAGGGGAAAACATTACAAACTACTACCCATATAAAAGAATAGGATGATTTGAAGAGTCCTAAAAAGAAGGAAGGAAGGGAGGGAAAGGGAGGGGGGATGGAGGAAAGAAAGAAAGAAAGAGAAAAAGAGAGAGAGAGAAAGAGAGAAACAAAACAATCTAACAGGACAACCAGTGTTTCTAAAGCCAAAAGAAGTCAAGGAAGGAAGGACAGTGTTAAGAAGGCATGATCAATATTATCTTCCTGCAGTAAATGCTTAGAATTCTTCTTCTTCTAAGTGTGTGTCTATGTGTGTGTGTGTGTGTATTTTTTTTTTTTTTTTTGAGAAAGAGAGAAAAAGAGAACAGATGCAAGCGGGGGGAGGGGCAAAGAGGGACAGAGAGAATCTTAAGCAGGCTCCATGCTCAGTGCAGAGCCCGATGCAGGGCTCGATCCACTACCCTGAGATCATGACCTGAGCTGAAATAAAAGACACTTAGACAACTGAGCCACCCAGGTGCCCCAAATTCTTCTAAGTATATTAAGAAGAATTGTTTTTTCCTGAACTATTTGAGAGTCAAGTAGCCAACATGATGTCTCATCACTACCAATTTAGGGCATTTCCTACAAACAAAACATTCTTTTACATAATTAGAATCAGAAAATTCATATTGATACATTACTAGCATCTGATGCTCAGACAGCATTCACATTACACCGTCTGTCTCGAAGATGTCCTGCGTAACAAAAGTCCAGCTCAAAATCCCATGTTGTGTTTAGTTGTCATGTTTACTTGGTCCTCTTCTATGTGGAATACTTCCTCAGTCTTTCCATGACCTTCATACTTTTAAAGTGACAAGTCAGTGTTTTATAGAATGTACCTCAATTTGGGTTTGTGTGGTATTTCCTCAGGACTAGATTCAGATTATGCATCTGCTGTAGGAATCTCACAGAAGTGATGCCACTTCCTCTCATTGCACCCTATTAGGTGGTAGTGTTCCTGGTTTGTCCCGTTACTGGTGAAGTTCACTGTGATCACTTGATTAAGGTGGTGTCTTCCAGGCTTCTTCACGGCAAAGTTCCTCTTTTTTCCCTTTGTAATTACCAAGCATTTTATGGGATGATGCTTCAAACCTCCCTGTTTCTCTGTCCAACTTTCAATTTATTCATGTATTTATTCATATCAGTGTGGCCTCCTATTTATTATTTTATTCAATCCATTTTAATCCATAGCAAATATTTATTTGATGCTCAAAATGTCCCAGATGTGGCCAGTAGGAACCCCTTCAAGCTGGCTGCTGTGTCCTTTTGACACATCCCCCTCATTCTTTGAGCACTTGCTTACTTACTGGTACAAGATGTCCCAAACTCACCTTTAATTATCCCGGTGCAGCCCTGGAATCAGCAATTTCTCTAAGGAGCTCTGGTTCCTTTTGATGGAAATAGTATATAGATTTGAGTGTCAGGTGTGTTCATTGTTACTGGGTATTGCTGCTCCCAGGGCAACTCAATGGGCAGAAAAAGAATATATGTATATACATATATACATATACACACACATATATTTCTATAGCTACCCATCTTATCTATCTATACACTGAAAACCATATGTTCACACTAATACCCTCAATCCCAATTCAACACCAGAAGGTTCATTCTAGTGTTCTTCCTTCAGTTTTCACACTTTTAACAACTTTCTCCTATAGTGAGAAACCTAGTTCCCATTATGCTTAATATATTTACTTATTTGACCAATCCTCTTGCATGAAACCAATCTTGTCCCCTCCCCGGGGGGGAGGGACAGAGACACCCTGCTCACTTCACTAAGTCTCCAATCTCTGAAGCAGGCAGCCCTCCTACACAGATGTCCTCTCCATGCACTGGGGCTCTGACACCCAGCACTGGACCATCCTCCTACAAATTTCCTCCCCCTTCACCTTGCGAGGCTCTCACACCCTGAGTCAAGCCGTCCTTCTATGTGGGTGTTCTTAACCCTGCCCAAGCTCCAACACTCCTGGCCAGGTCCCCATCCTTTGCACTGAGGACTGAAGCACCATGAAGCAGAGGGAGGGTACAGCCAGACTGCTGCTGTCACCTCTAAGGAACACGAGAAAATGGCCCTGGCTGTGTAAAAAGAAGCTATAATTATTCTCTGCTGCTAGAAAAATACCAACCTCAAGCACATCTTTACAGATTAAGGATTTTTAGCTTGGAAATATTTCCATGTCCTCAGCTCATCATACTTGTGGAAATTATTTTCCTAATTTTTTTATCTTTCACTTTTGTTTAGTGTTGTTTCCTATTTATATACAGTGAAACAAGTGATTTGTCTCCTTCTAGATTTCTTACATTTCTTTTAAGCATACAGAGTCCTGCCTCATCAATTACTTTTCTATATACTCTGTGATACAAGGATCTAATATCCCACCTTATACTTTGCCAAGTATCATACTTCTGCTGTAACTACACTTTGACCTCGTTAACGTCTGTCTTTTGACATCTGCTTTTATTTTTTCCTCTTCAATTATCAGTCAGTCCTGACTGAATTTCCTTCTTTATTCAGCTAAATTTTATCCATTCTGCCAACTATTCTTAACTCCCTTGCCTTCCTCTCTTTCCATTACACCCTTTCTGAAAACCTCCAAATCTAAATCAATCCATTTGCCTTCTCTTTTCCTCAGGCCCTACTGGAGAATGATGCTTGAAAAAGCCATTCAGAGCGCCTGGGTGGCTCAGTTGGTTGAGTGTCTGCCTTCAGCTCAGGTCATCATCCCAGGGTCCTGGGATCGAGTCCCGCATTGGGCTCCCTGCTCTGCAGGGAACCTGCTTCTCCCTTTGCCTCTGCCTCTCTGTCTCTCATGAATAAATAATTTTTTTTAAAAAAAAAAGAAAAGCCCATTCAATCAGGTGTGTTTGATCCATTAAAATCTCATTGTCTCCCATCAATATAGATAAAAAGGATGTGGTATATATATAAAGTGGAGTATTATTCAGCCATAAAAAGAATGAAATCTTGTCATTTGCAATGACATGGATGGAGCTAAAGAGTATAATGCTAAGTGAAATAAGTCAGTCAGAGAAAGACAAATACCATATGATTTCACTCATATGTGGAATTTAAGAAGTAAAACAAATGAGCAAAGGGAAAAAATGAGAGAGACAAACCAAGAGACAGACTCTTAACTGTAGAGAACAAACTGAGGGTTACCAGAGGGGAGGTGGGTGGGGGGATGGGTGAATGAGTGATACTCACTCATAAGAGTATACTTATCACGGTAAGCACTGAGTAATGTAGAGAACTGTTGAATCACTATATTGTGCACCTAAAACTAATACAACACTGTATGTTAACTATACTGGAATTCTAAGATTAAAAAAAACAAAACAAAAAAAACCTCTCAGTCTCTCCAGCGTTAGCTAGGTCCTCACAACTCAACATGACTTTCTTAAGAATCTTCTACTGGCTATTCTTAGATTACCCATTAAATCTACTTCATATTTCCCCTTGCCCATTCCCACCCCTCTACACTATCATCAGATTAGCACCCTTTTTTCCTTAACTCATTAGGAAAGAAACTTCCAGCTCCTAGCTATCCACCAATAAACGTCCTTCCATTATTCATTGGTGAATAAATAGAGTGTCCCTATCATTGTCCTCTGGTCTAGTTTACCCTCATGCTATCACCCTCTGGCTACTCAGTCCTCTTCATTAAATGCTGGCATTCTCCAGGCTCAAAAAAGTTCTTTTTCACTCTACTGCACAGTTGAAGGCCTAGGGACTCTGCTTTGTTCCCGTCCTTGGAGTAATTTTCGAAGTCCCCTTTGCCTCAGCTCCAGCTGAATGTCTGATCTATCTCCCTTTTTGGTCCCATCCTTGCTTTTGGCATTTGACCAACTAAATCAGCCTGAGAACTATCTAGTTTCCAACTCTGGATGATCTTTTAGGGATTCTTTTAGGCATCTCTCCAATACCTCCAGTTCCTCTTCATGACCAGGCTAGCTCCTAGCTGCTTATCAGAGATAGTTCAAGTGTTACCTCCTCTTGGAACTATTTCCTGACCCACATTCAAGCTGAGTTGGAATCTCTCTGCAATCCCATAGAACCTCACTGTTTTTCTCTATTACAACATTTATCATATTTGTCATATAGTTTTTCACTTCATTATATGTCTATCCTACAAGATCATGAACTCTCAAAATCAGGAATTCTGCTTTTCTTACCAAAAGAAAAGAAGGAAATAGGGAGTTTGTAGAAAGAATATAGGTAAGGAGAAAAGAAGGTCATTCAGATGTGATTATGGTACTAGCTGACCCAATTTTGGGTAAAGCACTAGAGCAAAAGAAACCAAACAAACAAAAAACTGGAATGCAGAACACTCGGGAGCTATGTGGTCAATGTATATACTTTCGGGGGTCTTCTGAAAATGTCAAGACCAAGAAACAGATAGAAGAACTCAAAATTTAGGGGAAAAGTCCCTGGGAAAGTATAGCAATGCCCAGCTCTAGGACATGGAACACGCAGAGGCCAAGAGATGAGCAGTGTAAGATCTCTGTTAATACAGGAGCAACAGATCTTCATGAGAGCAAAGGACTTGAGAAATAATGAGAGAACCAGAGCTGCTAGGTCTAAGGAAGAATCATGAATTATAAGATCATGCTAGCTTTAAAGTGGTTCAGGCTTCAGTCTTGCTTACTCAGAAATAAAACTATGATAAAACAAAGGCTATCCATGGAGAGGGACTCAGGAGAAGGTGTGGGGGGCAATGGATGGTGACATCCTTGGGACTGAATGAATACCAATTCTATTATAGAAGTAAAGAAACTTTTTAATTAAGGCCAAAAGAGAAAGGTAGATTTCCCATTTCCTCTAGTCCCCTACATCCAAAAGCAAGCATCTTATTTTTTATCATCACATAACATCCTAATATTACTAAAATGAGTGATATTTTTCTTGGTGTAACTAGTTGAGTTTGCTCTGCAATGATAATCCTGTGAATTTGTTTTTATTGTAGACAATGCTTAAAGTTCTATTTCTAGTCTTAATCCTCCTGAGGAGGGAAAATCAGTGTGGTGGACAGATTTCTAAGATGGGCCCCAAGATCCCCCAGCTGCTGGAGTTCATATCCCCAGTACTGCACACACGATGGATTTTACTCTAAGTTACATTAGAGGAAGGAATAAGCTCTTTCTCAAGTCAAAGCCTGGCAGTTATTAAATCAAAGTCCTATATATTTTCAATCAAATCAACTTAGGTACAATAAAATTTAAACTGATTATAGGTAATTTTTTAAAGGGTCTTCAAAGAACAGCAAAGAGAATGCAATGTTTTAAAAGGAAACCATTAAAGGATGAGTTTTAAAAGAATGGAGCGGAGGAGACATAAAGGAAAAATGTAAGTTTTTTTTTAAGATTTTATTTATTTGACAGAGAGAGAGACAGTGAGAGAGGAACACAAGCAGGGGGAGTGAGAGAGGGAGAAGCAGGCTTCCTGCCGAGCCCTGGGATCATGACCTGAGCTGAAGGCAGACACCTAACGACTGAGCCACCCAGGTGCCCCAAAATGTAACAGCTTTTAAATATTTATAAGATTATTTAAAAAGTATGAATCATTATTTTTAAAACCTCAATCAAGAATAAAAACTTAGATGGGGGAGCCTGGGTGGCTCAGTCAGTTAAGCATCCAACTCTTGGTTTCGTCTCAGGTCCTGATCTCATAGCTCCTGAGATTGAGACCCGTGTAGGGCTCCGCGCTCAGCAGGAGCCTGCTTAGATATTCTCTTCCTCTGCCCTTTGCCCCACTTGTGTGCACACTCCCTCTCTCTCAAATAAATCTTAAAAAAAAGAATAAAAACTTAGATAAAACACAAGTCATTCAAGCTTGCATTTGTAGAAGCTCTTCAATATCAAATGGGGTAAGTTTAGGAAGATTGTAGAAGTGTTAAAGATTTTCTGTGATATTGGAGGTTAAGGAAATAAAGTAGCTAATATAGCCAGGTTTTTCTCAGTCTGTCCTACTATTATTCCAAGATACTATATGATGAGCAGAAAAGGCACAACAAATTTTACAATTTAACTCTGCAAGGCACAAAACCAGTCACCCTAACCTACCTTGTGTTCAGTCCCTTAGGGGATACTTGCTTCTTCTAAACTCCCTTGTAGTCGAGACAGCAGACCCAAAGACACCAGAAATATCTGCTGGACAGACTACAATTCTTTGAATATGACACTACAATGGGAAAATTAAAAATACCCAGAGCTAAGAAGAAGTTAAAATGAGAACAGAGAAACATGGAGAAAAGGTCATAGAATGGTAAACTCCTATATGCAAACATAATTGCATTGGCACCAATCACTTGCCAAGCATCCCTCTTACTGACCCTGTCTGAATTAGCAAATTCTATTAGAACAGAATAATTACCTAGTCTCTCATCTAGGCTGGTATCTCAAGTCTCCTTCCCAAACTATAAAGAAGTAAAGGGGAAAAAGCACTTTCTTCTCACTTTTAAGGGAAAATACATATATCCTATCAAGTATTTATTGGCAATGCAAGGGAAAAAAATCCTTCCAAAAAAAAAAAAATCCTCCAGTTACTTGATGTCTATGGAATGAGAGTCCTATCCAGGGCCAGAATAAACTGACTACTGCAGTGGGATCCAAGAACGGAAATAATAGAGACACTGGACGATGGCACTACAGTTATGCCACTGATTTCATGCAAGAAGTCAAAGCACTGAGGACAAGTAGCAGGAATGAAAACAAGGAGATGGGAGAATTCAACTGCTTCTATACATATAACACTTTATTCAGACCATTAAGATTTGCCCCAGTGTTTACATGAAATTTACCCACTCAAGCTCATTATCCCAAGTCCAAAATCTTTAGGGAATCTCTATATTAATGTAACAACCTCTATTAATCATACTGTTGTTGCTATAAATGGACTAGAGTTTAATTCTTTCATTCTCATTTCTCTGATAAACAGCATTCTTGGATAGCAACAACTTCTTAGTTGAAGCTTTGTTTTGGGGTTCCTTTCAAATAGCAAATAAAGTAAATCCCACAGCTTTAACTCTGGGCCTTTATCCAGAAGCCTTTCCTTTTGCTAATCTTTACTTTGGAAGTATTCTTGCAGGCTATTTTATCTAAACCCAAAATTAGTGATCAAAGCATTTAACCAATTAGTCTCGTTTCCTTTTCTAATATTAAAGAAAACTGAGAGACCCATGGGCATATGCTAAGAATTTCAGGGACAGGTCTTTATTAACCTAAAAGAAAAATACTGCTGTGTACAGGCATTGTCCCTAGGTAGTCTTTTTTCATTTTCAGAGAAAGAAAATTCATCAACAGAAAAGTATAATCCACATGAGCAGACTTGGTATACTACCAAATACAGTTCAAGTAAATTCCTTTAATATGAAGCCACTTTTCCAAAGAATTTTCCACGGGAGGTTGCCACTGCTGGGTCCTAAGAAACAAGTTCTCTCCAATTTTACTCCAAGAACCAAACCCTGCCCATTTTCCCTCAGATTTAGACCATCCTTCCACAAATTCAAATTTATACTATCACTGGAAATGTGTCACTGGTTTCCATTAAGTGTAAGTGAGAAATATGCTTTCAAAAAGCCAAAGCTGTATTATCACCACTCAATAAGACTTCCAGAAAATTAAAGGACAAAATTAAACAGCATTAACTCAACATAATAGAGTTTGCGGGTTACTTCCTTTGGGAGTTGTCCCTCAATTCCAGTTCCGTCTGGGTTAGGGACACCTCCTCTGAGGTATACAGAGTACTCTGTACTCTCCTATCACAGGGCTTGTCACATGGTGTTATAATTGCTTGTTTAGGGTTTATCTCCTCCATGAGACCATATGCTTCAACAGGCAAACTGTCATGTCCGTTTTGTGCATGATTTTACTACAGTGACCTAACAGATTGTTTGGTAAATAGTAGCTGAGGCAGATTAAAGTTGGCCACAGAAGCTTAGAAAATGGGGTCTATGTCCCCTCCTTGTTTCTGCTTTGACCAACAGAATGTGGCAAAAAGTAACACTGTGCTAATTTCTAACCAATTCTTAAGAAGCTAGCAACTGTCTCTCAAATAAATAAATAAAATATTGAAAGAAAGAAAGAAAGAAAGAAAGAAAGGGAGGGAGGGAGGGAGGGAGGGAGAGAGAAAGGGAGGGAGGGAGAGAGAAAGGGAGGGAGGGAAAGAGAGAGAAACAAACTAGCAACTCCGTTTCCAGTCTCCTAGAACACTTGCTCTTAAAGCCCTAAGACTGACAGATGCAGGTAAGTATTTGTACAAGGAGAACAAAATACATGAATAGTTTTAAGGGAATCAATTTCCAGATATTTACCTTCTATTTCTCTGTTTCCTAAAATTGATCTACTACGACCTGGTGTGGTTCTCTAAAGACTAATCCCCTCATGCAGATTATCCACTTTTTCTCTCCTTTTAGACCAGACCTTCTATTTTATAAAAGAAAGACATCAAATTACCTATCCTGAATTTTACCAAAATGCACCGTCCCAAGGTAGAAAACTTTTGGGATTCTATTGGATCTGATAAGGCTTCCCTTGCTCTGTGTTTCACATAATGCTTTTACAAGTGTGGCACTAGAATGAGGGTCTTTTGGCTCATAATTCAGACAAGGTATAGAGTGAATCAGTGGGAGCTGGCCTCAGTCTTGAGGGACACACCAACAAAAGGCAAAAGAACCACACACTGAAAATGCATTTTCTTCCTCTCATCTATTTAATGAGAAGCATACCTTTTCAGTTACTCTCAATAGTTAGGATATGTCTACTAGAAAAAAAGAAATCTTCAAACATGGTTTGAAGTAAATGGTTATTGATATTGATTGTTTTAAGTATACACTGAATACTTCCCCAAATTACTAAATATTTCTGGATATGCTGGATATCTTTTAATAAAGTATTATATAATTTTATCAAATTTATAATCTATTCTAATTACAGTTAATCCTATTATTCTATTTTATAAAATAGATATTTTCCACTCTTTGTCTCAAGGGTAAAATTATTATCCACCAAATCAATTCATTTTTAGCAATATGTATTCTTACCTTTCACTATGTAGAAAGTTTGATCATTATGCCTGACAAAATTAATGGATTTATCATTTACATATATTTCTTACCTAATTATTTCTAAAAGCTCAACACCGGAATTTAATACATGCATACATACATTCTTACCCAAGTAATATCATGCTTTCTTTCAAACTCCTTACTTCATAAAAACTTATAATTTCAGGTATATATTATATTCCTGTATAATAAATGAATGCGATACCAGTATCCTGTTTTATAGTTTATCTTTTAAATGGATAAGTCAATTTAATTATCTGTACCATTTTTTTTTAAAGATTTTATTTATTTATTTGAGAGAGAGAATGAGATAGAGAGAGCATGAGAGGGGAGAGGGTCAGAAGGTGAAGAAGACTCCCTGCTGAGCAGGGAGCCTGATGCGGGACTCGATCCCGGGACTCCAGGATCATGACCTGAGCCGAAGGCAGTCGCCTAACCAACTGAGCCACTCAGGCGCCCCTATCTGTACCATTTTAATCTTGACATGAGGACTTTCATTAATCACCATCTATAAATTATTTCTCATTTTTTAATAATATTCAAAAAAGAAATATTAACACGTTTTGAACTGGCAAGTCTTTGGATGAAAGACGATAAAAAGGAATATTTAGGCCAATAAGGGTATATGGCAAGTACTTTACGTGAATGAGCTAAATCTGCAACTTCCAGGTTGTGACAAAAGCATAAGATAAAGATATTTTCTATTTAAAAAGTCCATACTGTAAAAGATGTATTGAAATTAGTGTTTCAATTTTCCCAATACTTTCTGAGTATATCAGGTTAAACAAAATGCTGATGAGAGTAAAAGATATTAGTGGCTATTTGGTAATATATAATATATATATAATAAGTCTTGGTCAAGACTCTTGGATACTTCTCAGAAATTAAAAAAACTGTGACTCTCAACTGGGTAACAAAGCATTTTGCCATTCAGGTGGTTTCTAATTCTTTGCTTTCAACATTTTTGAAGGACGAAGTAACTGAGTTGTCATTTGGCAAGTCATTCAAAATAAATGTTCATGATATATCTCTATATGATTTTTGGCACATAACTTGGAAAGAGTTCAAAGAATTAAGTGATATTACTACAACAAAATTCTCTCCAGTCCCATCTATTTATTGGCATGAATAAGGTTTTGTAGCACATACATAGGTAAGTTTAAGAAATAGGAATAAAACTGATCCTAAGAATTACCTTCTACCCATAACTAACATATGTCTAGATATACATGAATCAGGAGGAGAAAAAAAAATCCCCATTTCATTAAATGATTTATTTCCAATAATATTGTTTTTATGTTAATAATCAAAATTTAATACACATATCTATTGTTAGATCACCTGTATGCCAGTTATAATCTTAACAAATTTTTAACACTCGGAAACTTAATTACAGAGAATAAAAATATTAATGTCACCTCACACACATGGTTTTGTTGCACAGAAGTATAATGCTTGATCAATAAAAGTCTTTCAAGCATTAAATGCATTAGATTAGTATAAAACCATCAATAAGAGTGGAATGAAAATATAAATACAAGGAGATAAATGAATATTACAATATTTCCATTAAAAAAGCATTTGTTTTTATATATTTTAAATAGATAATGGAATATATAAGACTGTATTCCTTTGGATATATTTAAATGAAAAATAACAGTTTTATTTTTATTTGTTAATAATCAAAATATGCTAGAAACTACATTCCTTGCAACTATTCAAAGTTATGATATAAGTTTTTAGATATCAAGTTAAGAAGGGCAAGGGTAAAATTTTTCAAAATTCTCTTAAGGGGTCTGCAAGCAAAATAGTAAGATGATCACTGACACACAGTAATTCAGTGCTGTTGGAATTTTCACAGATGTTGACAGAGATCCCACCTTAGTTCCCTAAAAGTTCAGTGTTAAGTAATATTTATTCCTGAATATGACCGGCAACAGAATTGAGCAAAATTCTTAAACAAGTGGCAAACCAAGAAAATGTACCTTGATAGGGATTAACAATGACTTAGAATCCAAGAAATAGAGTTTTCATTGTTTTTAAGATGAAATATATGAATTTTGAAAGTCACTTTTTACTATTTCTAGATTGTTCTTATTAAGGATTTATGTTACCCACACATTGTGAATAGCTGCAGAATCCTCCCTATGATGTAGTTATACAGTGGCCCACTTATAACATGACCTGAAGTATCAGGAAAAAAATTAAGTTTCTATCAAGCATGCCCCTTCAGAAAAGGAAAGAAAATCTTTTGGCATTGGTGAAATTACCACAGTTACTCTCAAGCATGCTTGAGAAATTTTAAATTTATACTAATATCTGGCAGTATATTGGTAATCAAAAGAATTTAATCTTTTAAGCTCCCCAATATTTAACAAATTAGTTTAAAAGGGAGAAGGGAACAGGTTGATGAAGAATTAGTTGAAAGAAAAATGTAGGAAGCCTTTGGGATCTCAGCCATCGAGCTCTCTCAAGACCTTGCTAATTAATAGTTAATTAATACTGTCCCACGTTCACAGCTGGGAAACCAAAGGGACTGGTGCTTAGAACACATTAAAACAAAGGCTAGAATGATGGTTTTCATTTCTGGCCTTTTGTTTTTCATTTTAAACTAACAGAAAACAGAAAGAAGAAACTGATCAATGTTTTCACTAAATTAATAAAGGTTTGAGGCAGTAACCAACACAAGTTATAGATTCAGGAAAACCATTAACTCCTTGTAGAAAAGTGACAGTGAGCACAGAGATCCAAGAGACTGGCAAGCTTTAGTCTGTTTTCCCTGAGCTGCAGGAAACCACTCACCCTGGAGGAGAGAGAAGATGTGAAATCCTAATAAGATGCCTTTAAAAAAATTTTTTTTAATAGAGGACATGGGCTTTTCACTTAGCTTTTCACTTGGGGGCTAATGATTATTTAAAACCTGGGTTTGCAAGACATACTCATTAAAGAGAACATAATGAGGGGGAGGGGAGACAGGAAAAAGAAAATGGTCTAAAAAACCCTACTGCAATTGAGTGCAAAATATAGCCAAAGCCCAAGTGTGAAAAGGGAGTTAGTTTCTCAAGTCTAATTAAAGGAAGTATACCATGGCATCTGGGAAGGGGGAAAAGCATTTCTTCAATTCTGAGAGGAATTTATCAAATGGTCTTTATATAAAGGACATTGAACAATATGTTAGACATTGTTTCCATCAGAAGTTTTACTAAAAAGATATAGAAGAATCTTCTCTATTTGGCATTTCTTTCTCATATGGACCCTAATAAAAACATAATGTTATGAATACCTTCAAATCAGGTTGAATAAATCAAAAATACACTTCACTGAGAAGTTTGCTGTGTTGTTAAAATATCAAACCAGGAGGTATATTCTCTACCTGGTAATTATTTTTCTACTGATTGGGGGCATACAAGTAGAGGGAAGGTTTTATACAAATTCAAGGTGGCAGTTAGCAGATACTTGGACAACGGAAATCCTTCATATAAAAAAAAGTTTCTTGCCAGGGGAGCACCTGGGTGGCTCAGTCGGTTAAGCGTCTGCCTTCAGCTCAGGTCATGATCCCGGGGTCCTGAGATCGAGTCCCGTGTCAGGCTCCCTGCTCGGCGGCGAGCATGTTCCTCCCTCTCCCACTCCCTCTCCTCACCATTTGTGCTCTCTGTCTCTCTCTCTCAAATAAATAAATAAAATCAATATAAATAAATCAAATAAAAATCAAATAAATAAAATCTTTTTTAAAAAGTTTCTTTTAAGTAGCTTTTAATACATAAATGAGACTTCCAGCAACATATTCATCTGTTTTCCAACCACAAGGAATTCTTCCCACCATAGTCATTGGTGGTTCTCTCTTGGTAAGGAGTGAAAAAGATTGTCCTCTGAGATTATTTTGTATTTTTTTTTTAGAGGAATGTATCTCATTCCAAATAAAAGAAGAAAGCTGTTCTATATATATACTCTTTGGTATCGCTCATGTTAGTGAGTTACATACTTTAATATACACACAGTGTTCAAATTACTTCCTTACTTATGTTACTAATAAAATAAATTTTATTAGTACATTTCACATTATTTAGTGAAATTTGTGCTCTATTTGCTACATGAGAAATAATGGAGAGTAATAAAAGAAAAAGAAACCACACTGCCACATCCAAAACTTTAACAGTCACATGTTAGGAATGTCTTATAAATGCAAAATAATAAATTAGAAGCTAAATTTGGTAGAGAAACAATCTTTGCAAAAAGAAGTATGTGACATCAGTATCTCATGTATCTTACTGGAAAAATTAGTGAGCTCACCTTAAGTTAAAAAAAGAGAACTCTTAAATATTAAATAGATTTTTTCTGAGTGAGGACTTCCTTGAGAAACTATATACTATCAATTATTGCTTAGACTTAACACTTTCCATCTGCTTTCAGAAATATTTGTATTTCCTTGGGTGTACCCCTAATGTAAGTATACTGATCATGAATCTGAATAACTTTCAGATTCATGATCTGAATCTGAAAGACGAAATATTTGTATTTCCTTGGGTGTACCCCTAATGTAAGTATACTGATCATGAATCTGAATAACATACAAACTTCCTTTGTGCTCTATGAATACTCATAAAAACATGTTCTTGGTAATTTTTTTATAAGTCTTTACTTGCTAGTGTCTTAGAAATATCTTCCTTAATTATATTTATAATATATAACTTGTATTTGCATATAGTTATTCTGAAATCTTCTAATCCTAAAAATAATTTGGGTTGATGATTCACATGATACCCATGCTTTTCTATTCTTACATTTATCTAAATCCATTTTATAATGAAACTAGATATATTCCATTTATAGCTATTGTAGTCAGTGTTAAACCAAGTTTCATGACTTAGAAAAAGAAATTTTGCCTCATAAGATACTTGAGAACTGTAGATACATCTGAACTTCAGATAAATCAGTTTTTAATTTCTGCTATATACTTCCTGTCAAATAGGTTTTAAAAAGATCATCTTATTTAAATATAATCACAATATTCATTTTACAGATGAGGAAACTACAGATTAGGGAGTTTATGTTACAGACCCAAGATCACATAGTTAATAAGAAGCAATAAAGAGATTTACACCAAGCCTCTTCAGGTCCAAACCGCACTACAAGCTGGGTATATTTATTCACTCTCTTGCCCACTTATGCACTCAACAAAGACTGTGCTAAGCTCTGCTAGGCTTAGGGATAGAGGTAAAGGGTATGGTTGCTACTCTTAAGAAAAAAATGGTCAAAAGACAGATAAACAGAAAAGAGTCAGTTGCTATATGTCAGTGTGAAAGCACCCGCCCAGGGGCTTGGGAGATGCTTGACTTGAGGTGGGGAGCTGGGTGTGAAGAACAGGAAAGGGGCAACAATGAAGACAGAGAGGTAGGCAAAGGAGCCAGATTACAAAAACCCTTGAAAGCCATGCTAAGGAGTTTGGATTTTATGGTAGTAAAAATGGGGAGTCATTCAATGAGTTTAGTCAAGAAAGTGACATAATTAGACATCCCTTTTTGAAAACTCACTCTGAGAAGAGCCTCATCTAAAGGAGTGGCAATAGGATTGAATGGACAAGAGAGATTCGGTAGATAATTAAGAGGTAAAACTGGCGGGCGCCTGGGTGGCTCAGTCGTTAAGCGACTGCCTTTGGCTCAGGTCATGATCCTGGAGTCCCGGGATCGAGTCCCGCATCGGGCTCCCGGCTCCGGCGGGGCGTCTGCTTCTTCCTCTGACCCTCCCCTCTCTCGTGCTGTTTCTCTCTCACTCGCTGTCTAATAAATAAATAAAATCTTTAAAAAAAAAAAAAAAGAGGTAAAACTGGCAAGGCTCAAAAAGGGAAAGGAAAGGGGAAGAACTCCTGACCATCTCTGAGGTGTCTGGTTTAGGTGACCGAGCGGGTGGTGTTGCAACTTACAATGCTGAGAAACGCGGGGACTAGGAGACTAAGCTAAGGAGTAACAGGACCAAGGAGAAAACGTTAGAGAGCACTGACATTTCAGCGGGTGGAATGGATCACTGTACTTAGCTGTACAGATGCCGAAGGAAATAGATTAAAGACGGGAAATGGATTAGGTTTAGATCATGGAAATAAAATGTTATACAATGAATTCACAGGGGACATGGGGAAGAATATATGAGAGAAGGAGGATAAAGCTGCAGAGTGTTTACATTCTTACAACCACAAGAGTGAGATGAGCCAAGAACACAGCTGGGGTTAAACACTGTGGAGTAGAAGGGCCAGCTGAGACTGAATCGTGCAGGCAGGGTTATAGAACTCCACCCCCACATTAATATTATTTTAATTTTAAAAATAGATGCACAGAAATGCAATGAATAGTATTTTATGGCAGCATAAAACACAGTCTAACTATTCTTCCTGGAGGGAAAAGGGTTGGTTCAGGATGGATTTGTGCAGTGGACAAAGGACAAGATCATAAGAGTATTGACTTGGGTAGTAAATGAACTGTACTAGGCCTGCATGCTTGAGAAATTCTTACGTACAGCAGATCTTCTTATCTCCTGCTAATGTTTTTAGGGGCAGTTAAATACGCTATGTGTTATATGTCCACATCACCTCACCTCCTTACAGCCATCACTGCAGGACTAAGGGACTTGCTTGATTTCCTTGCTCCATATCCTAAGAGGATCAAGTCCACTCAAAGCGATGAGGATTGATGGAAGGAGAGCCAATATCACAACAGTCTTCTTATTGGTCTTCCTATTTCCATTCTAGCCCCTCATTTCTAATCATTTATCCACATAGCAGCAGGTAATCTTTTAAAACTGTAATAGAATGCTATTATTCCTCTGCTGCAAATACTTCAATGGCTTCCCAAATGGATGAAGAATAACAATGAAACTCTACCATGCCCCATGAGGCCCTGCAAGGGACTCCTGCCTTCTTTGAACCTCATCTCCAACCACCCTCTTCACTTTCAGACCTTCTGAACATGCTGCTTCCTCAGCCTCAAATGCTTGCTTTTTTCCTGGTTTTCACAAGCCAACTCCTTACCCTTCAGGTGTCAGCTTACATACTGTCTCTTCAAACACATCCCTGAATACACCATGAAAGGAAATTCCCTTGGTATTCTTTATCACCGCCTTCTGTTCATATCCTTCACAATACAAGCTGTGTGCATGTATTTCTTTGTTCACTTGAATATTACCTGTAAGTTTCATAAAGGCAGGAAATATATCTTTTATTTATCTGTACTCCCATTAGTAAAGTGTCTGGCATGCAGTGCACCCTCTCTACATTTCTGTCAAAGAAAGGAAGGAGAGGAGAAACAACGAGCACAGAGAATCAGCAAAAAGATTTTGAAAAGGTGGCAAAGTTGGGGAAGAAAACATAGCAAGAACCTTTTGGAAGAACTGAGTGATCAACAATGTTATTTGGCAATTTCTAAAACTAGGTTTAAACCTTAAATTACTGTCATTAATTCAATTAGTGCTAGAAACTTTTTAAAGAAAAACCATATTTCAACAATAGTCACATGAACTATCTATTAGGATTAAACTCTTCTAGAAAGCAAGATATGAAATTCTTTGCATGTAAACACTATCATATTTGAGAGAATAATCTTAATTAACAAACATAATATATAATTTTAGCTTTTGAAAATCACAACACATACTAGTCAATGAGGAAAAGTCTAAGAAACTACATGATAAGAGTGCAGCTTCTCTGAACAGCTCAGACCCCAGGTAGAAAAACATAATCAATCAGAGATAAAAAAGACCCAACACTGGTCTGAGAGGATGTGATGGTTAATTTTCTATGTCAGTTTGGCTAAGCATGGTATCCAGAAATTTGGTCAAACACTATATGTTTCTGTGAAGGTAATTTGTGTGTGTGTGTGTGTGTGTGTGTGTGTGTGTGTGTGTGTGTGTGTGTGTATGAAGGTAATTTGTAAGTGAGATTAACACTTATGTCAGTAGACTTTGAGTAAAGTAGATTAGATTACTCTCCATGTGGATAGGCCTCATCCAATAAGTTGAAGGCTTTATCAGAAAAGACTGACTCCTCCCAAGGAAGAGGGAATTCTTCCAGCAGACTACTTTTGGATTTGACTGCAGCATCAGCTCTTCCTTGGGTCTCCAGCCTGTCAGCCTACCCTGCAGATTTTGGACTTGCCAGCCCCTACAACTGTGTGAGCCAATTCCTTAAATAAATCTCTACACACACACACACACACACACACACACACACACACACACACACACACACAGTGATCTCACACACACACACACTCACTGATCACACACACACACACACACACACTGATCCCCTTCCTCTGGAAAGCTCTAATACAGAGGTCTAAAAGGTAGAAAACATAAATTCAAGTCCCAGCTCTGGTACTTACAACCAGGGTGATCACTGAGTTTCCTTGGAATGATTGTTTTCAATTACAGAATGAGTGGATTAAAAAAAATCAACAATTACCAAACATGAATGACCCCACCACCATATACCACAACTCAACCAGTTTCCAAATAAACATGAAATGAAAATGTACATAAAAATAATTTTAGGTAAGCTATTATTCATTTATTCATTTTAAAATTAGTATGAGCATACCAATTAAGTAGAAATTAATAGATATTGTTCTGATAGTTAAAATCCAAAGTACTTTCCATGGTAGAAAATACTGGAAAGAATCCTAAGGTAACACTGAATTCAACAGACAGATGGCATTTATTTGGTACACTGTCAATAAAAATTAACTTCTTCCATGAGAGAAATAATATACTTACAACATTTTCAGCTTTTAAAATAAATTACCTCAAAAAAATAATAACATAAAATATTACCTCATTTCATAGTGAAAATGTTTTACTTCACAAGGTAACACTATTTTTGTAAAATATGATAGCCTCTAAATTATTACAAATGTCATTCATTCAGCCATGAGACAATCATATTAAGAGTAGGACTTATATTGGTAAATGAGAAATTTCTTAGAAAAAAGTGGAATTCAATAACTTTCATAGGTAATTAATTTGGAATTCTATCAAATATTTTATAAATTTTACTACAGTGGATGTAAAATATATATATGGAGCTAAAACTGATAATTTCAATTATGCCTTTAAATAGTTATATACATTTTTTAAAGATTTATTTATTTATTTGAGAGAAAGAGAGCACAAGTGGGAGGGGCAGAGGGAAAGGGAGAGAGAATCTCAAGCAGACTCCACACTGAGCCCGGAGCCAGATGTGAGGTGGATCTCACAACCCTGAGATCACGACCTGAGCCAAAACCAAGAATTGGATGCTCAACTGACTGTGCCACCCAGGCGCCCCTAAATACTTATATTTTATACTATAAAATTACCTAGGCATATAATAGCCAACATTTTTAAGGTATATAAAAGAATTTTTAAATTATAATTATAGCTTATTTTGTCAAGAAAACTGATGAAAACAAATCTTCAAATCTCAGAAGCACACCTTAGAGGCACGTAGGAAATTTTGGAAAGGGTAATACAAGCAAATTCTAACCAGGCAATTTCTCTTCAACTATTGATTTGGGCAGAGGGAGCCAGTAGGGGAAGTAGAAACATTGTTTTGAAGAAAATTCTTCCTAATAATGTCTCTACTAGCTAAATTGCAACTAAGTTAAAATATATATATAAAAATACAAGAGTTTAAAAGAATATACAGAAAAACAAATAATCTGAAAGAAACTACAGAAAAGAATAGATCAGAAGGATCTAATCAAGTAAGAAAATGTCAACACTAAACTTTTTATCCATTAAAACTAGAGAAATGTTGAAACCAAAACATTGTAGCCAGGACACAGCCGTGTAAACTGACACGTAGTTTGTGTGTTTGGGGGAGGGAGTAGGAATTTTGATGAGACGTGTCATCAAATCACTTTAAATCTGTATAAAATCTTTTTTATTTGAAAATATATTCCTTTTAATAATTCCTAAAATTGTGATTAAATTTGTAACTAAAAAACTTTCTGAATTAGAAAGCAGGGTTATTTGAATGAGGCCTGAGTTAGTTGTGAGATGTTCCAAACACCTGGAATTATTCATCTGTAGGCTGCTTTTATAAACACACTGAATTTTCTAGTTAAAAGTGACCTTAGAATTCAACTAGTTTACAATCAACTCAATGCAAGAATCTCTTTTATAACGTATATCACCAATGGGTTATCCAAACCATGTGAATATTTCCAATGAGGGAGAGTGAGGAAGTCTATTCCAATGTCAGAGAGTTCAATTACCAGACAATCTTCCTTTACATTGCAATTAAATCTATTCCCTCTGTAATAATGTCCATCCTCTGATTTCAGCTCTGTATTGGAGGCTATACCACACAAGTTTATACATTTTTCCACACGAAAATCTTTCAAATAACTGAAGACTTAGCTATATCCCTTTCAAGTCTTGTCTTTTAGGCTAACTACTTCTATTTCCTCCAACCCTTTCTCATATAGCAAGTTTTCAACAACTGTCACTGCTTTGATCACTCTTCTCTGTTTGCCAACAACCCTGAAAAGTATGGCATCCAAAACTAAACACAATATTCCAGATGCGATCTGGGTATGTGATGAACTACTGCCTCCATGTGAAAAAAAAAAAAAAAAACTTTATTCTTAGTAATAAAGATGGGGATTTATAACCCCTCTTAAAAATACATTATGATGCCCTAATTAATATGTTTTCATAAACACTGTTGGACATAAGACTTGGCAATTTTTCTTAATTCTTTGTATGTTGTGTGGAAATTTAAATCAAAACACCTGGATGTACCACACAGATTGTAGCAGAGTTATTTTTGGATCCTAAACTTACATTTCCATTCAAGTTTTCCACATTTAAAGTCTCTATATGAATGTAGTGACTTGATGAACTGTTACTTTACACTTTCAAGGGTTTTACAGTAAAAGATAAGTTTCATTGCCTTGCTAAGCAGATTTATGTGTCTATGCATACACTCAATCTTTAGATCTTGATATGAAGAATTAATGTTTGAATCATGCCTACATTCTTTCCATTCTCCAAATTTTTCCTAATTATGGCAATACTTAGGAAAGAATAAAGTTTGGAATTTTAAACTACTTCTGAATTTCCAGTACTAAGATATAGGATATTCTACCTCACTTCTATTTAGCACAAGTCACATATAAATTTTCATAAATATAGCGTTTAGTATGCTCAGAAAAAAAAAGTTAACTTGAACTACCAGTTCTAGGAATCATCATCTACATCTCCATAATAAATGAAAAACAACTTTTTGCAAATTATCTCTAAGAAATCACTGAAGTAACAGGTAAGAGACTTGAACTAGTCCAGACATTCCACCTAACTTGTTTCATATCTTTGGAAAAAAAAAAGTCTAACACATAGTGCTTTTTTCTCACACTTTAGAGTTGAGTAGATGCAAATAGTGGGCCTATCAATTAACATAAGAATATTTTGAAATAAGTATAAATTAAGATCAAAGGCTTATGACTATAGGTAAATGGTAAAAAGTTTAACATCTAATATTAAAATGATCACTTTTCTAGAAGTATTAAAAAATTACTCTCTTAAACATCAACTATTTGAGTTTCTAGAAATATAGAAAATTCTAATACAGTAAAAAATAAAAATTACAAACTAAACCAGAGCTTAAAGCCAAAAATATTCCCTGGTTCTCAAAAGTCTCCTAAATATTTCTAATGGGTCCTAAGTGGCTTAATTAAAGAAAGCCAAATCCAGTCAAGAACAGTCCTATCCAGGACTACCCAGAATGGTAGGACCGGCTCTTACTCGTTCCCAGAAACTCCTTTATACCTGAGAGTGAGGTGATGGAGGAGAGCAGGAGAGAGCTATCAATCTCTGGAAGCTACATCACTTGACTGTTTACATCATAACAGTCCAGTAACAACTAGACAGCATTAAACTATTGAAAGATGCCACAACCTTCCTTCAAGGATTCAACATTTTCTTTACAGCAATTAAAACTGGCTGTGAACCCACATTCCTTTTCCACAAGCAACTTAAACTCTTTTTATAATTAATTACTGAGATATTGAAGTACTTATAGCTTAATAGAGTGAAATTCCCATCATACACCTGTATCATACATCATAAAAATAGATTATGTTTAAAACCAGGTAGATTTAACATGAGAAAATTTAAAAACAAGAATATGAAAGTGTCCATTCTAAACTGTTCAATAATAGTTATTATAGTTATAATCTGCAATATGTAATGAGAATATTATTGGGTTAAAGTGGTGTTTAGCCTTGGCTAGGTTTCTTTTTATATTGATTCCTTTTAAACTGCTTTTCTTACTGCTGTTTCACAGACCAAATGTCAAAAGCAACACTCCACCCTATAAGACTACAAAATTTGCTGAACTTCTGGCACATCTGCAGAAATTATGTTTCCATGGAGTAAATAATCTCCATTTCTTTTTTTTTCCAGTCAGTTGCTTATTTATTTATTTATTTATTTATTTATTTATTTATTTATTTATTTATTTAGTAGGCTCCAGGCCCAGTGTGGAACCCAGCATGGGGCTTGAACTCACGACCTTGAGATCAAGAGTCAGACGCTTAACTGACTGAGCCCACCCTTTATTTATTTATTTTTTTTAAGTAATCTCTACACCCAAAGGGGGGCTCAAACCCATGACCCTGAGATCCAGAGTCAGATGCTCTGCTGACTAAGCCAAGTGCCCCAGCAATCTCCATTTCTAATCATGGTCTAATCATGGTATGGTTATGACTGTTTCTATATCACTAGGTATTCATCCTCATACAAAATTGCACTTGGGGTAATAAAAGCTTAGTCCTCACAATTTAAATAAAACTCTTAAGTCCTTTCTGGAATTCTGAAGGAAATATGCATACAAATAAACTATAAATGTAGAAAAACTTTTAGTATTTTGTTTTGGTTTATCTCAACATTTACTTTTATTCATTTCTCTAAGAATTTTCTGGAAAAAATAAAACAAAAAATAGAACATCTTATTGACTGACTCTCTGCCCATTAGTCTTGTTGATAATCTTAGTCATTGTCAAAATCAAAACAGGTACCATTTATGCAGCATACATAATGCGTGAGTTTAAATATAAGGAGCTTCAAATATATTATCTACTAAGTCCCAGGTCCATACATTTAATTGCTTACCAGACTCCCCAACTTGGAAGTCGCACAGACATTTAAAACTCAACATGTCCTGGGGTGCCTGGGTCGCTGTCGGTTAAGCATCTGCCTTTGGCTCAGGTCATGATCTCAGGATCCTGCAATCAAGTTAAGCCATGCATGGGGCTCCCTGCTCAGCAGGGAGTCTGTTTCTCCCTCTCCTTTGGCCCCTCCCCACTGCTCATGCTCTCTCTCTCTCGTGCAAATAAATAAAATCTAAAAAAAAAAAAAGAAAAAACAAAAACTCTCAACTGTCCTGAAAAGAACTTTCTATCTCCCTTATAAACATATTCCATTATTCTGAGACTCAGTGAATGATACCATCGTCCATTTGGTCATCAAGAAACCTGGAAGTTATAACAATACCAGTTGTAACAACTACTACTTGGGAACACCTACTTTGTGCCAAGAATTATGCAAGGTATATTATCTATATTAAATCTAATGCCACCCTCCAAAAACTTGCAAAATAGGTATTATTCTAAGAAATCTTATAGTAAAGAATCCTGTTTAATTTCAGTTAATTCAACTTTTCTTCAATTAATTTTAGCACTGAATGCTTTTTTCACCTTAACTTCTGGCAAACCAATTAACAGTACTAATCAGATCAAACTTTTGAAATGCCTTTTTTAAAAAAAAATCATCAAATTGTTTTATCAGCTCATTCTTCTTGCCAAAGTCATATTAGTGATCTACTTAATCAAGATGAGTAATTGAAAAGAGGACAGCATGAGTTTAAAGTTGTATTTTCTGGGGCGCCTGGGTGGCTCAGTTGGTTAAGTATCTGCCTTCAGCTCAGGTCATGATCCCAGAATGCTGGGATTAAGTCAGGCTTCCTGCTCAGTGGGGAGCCTGCTTCTCCCTCTGTCTACCACTCCCCTTGCTTGTTCTCTCTCTCTCTCTTGCTCTCTCTCGCTCTCTTGCTCTATCTCAAATAAACAAACAAAATCTTTAAAATAAAAAAATAACAAAAATAAAGCTGTATTTTCTATCTGTAATCAAAATTTTACTTCCTCATAGTCTGATTCCTTGGTATGAGTCCAATTTTTTTCAGATCAATTATTTATGAAAACTTACCTTTTAGAATAATATGCTTAAATAGTAGGAGAAATAAAGAACATACCAGTACTTTATGTTTTTTTATGTGAGTGGATAAAGAGTTAGTATTAAGTTACTCTTTCTATGAGATAGCAGATAACATATATTAATTCAGCACTAATCAGGCACTAAGCTTAAAAGCATGGGAAATACAGAAATAATTTTAAAATACGATCCCTTTTCTCTAGATGCTTATAATCTAGTTGGGACTAAATAAAGAGTAAAATGCCAACAAGAGAGACCAAAAGGAGAAAAAAAACAAAAAACTGAGCTCACAGAGCAGATTGTTATTGCCAAACATGGGGGATGGGAAGTAGGTGACATGGGTGAAGAGGTTGAAAGGTACAAATTTCCAGTTATAAAATAAATAAGTCATGGGGATATAATGTACAGCATGGTGACTACAGTTAACAATACTGCATATAATAAATAATGCTGTATATAATAAAAATGCACATTTGAAAATTGCTAAGAGAATAGATCTTAAAAGTTCTCATCACAAGAAAAAAAATTTCTTGTTACCATGCATGGTGACAGCTATAACAAGACTTACTGTGGTGATCATTTCACAATACACAAATACCAAATCATTTTGTTGTGTACCTGAAACCAATGTTATATGTCAGTTACACCTCAGTAAAAAAATAAAAAAGTAAAATAAAAACAGACCAAGAATACTTTGACAGAGCATTAGAAATACCAAAAACAGCAACATGATTAATTGCCAAAGGCATGGTAAAATGATATGCAGCTAATCAGAGCTTATGAGAGAGAGAGAGACGTTTCTTGGAAAATGTAGTGTAAAATATAACAGACAGAAATATTTCCAAAGAAATTACATAAATCTGCTTTAGTTGTCCTTTATGTATATCTGCATTATCAATTTGCACAAAATGTTTCTTTAAAAAAGTTTTACAGAAGACAAGTAATTTAAGTAACACAGTAACCTCAGCATTCTGCAAAAATACAAGAATCATCTCTAGCTCCAAAAAATCACACCTCTATCTACAAATTAGCCACAGTTAGGTGTGCTGACATAAGCATATTGCACTACTAAATACTGGAAGTTCTGTAAGAATTAAAATGTCATGGGTACATGGGAACAAGATAATCCAAACAAACTTGACATTCTTAAAAATCATTATCTGCAACATCTTGAAAAATCCAGAGTATCTATGGCAAAGAAAAAAGAAATTCCACACAAGACCAATAAATGAATACTCCAGCATCATAGCTTAGGGGAAAAAAATGCTGGAAGAGTTATCCATATAAGAACTTAATTTTGGATACCTAGTCAGATTTTAATGCCATATTCAAAATAAAAAATAAATATCTAAGCATAAAAAAATATCATATTGATATAGGGAAACTAAAAGAATCCCATGAAAAACTGCTTTATGCACTCTTTTTCCTGCTTCCACTCTTGCTGGGACCTACCCTGCACCCCCCTTACACACCCTGTATAGAACACAGAACAGATGTTCTACCCGTAAAGGTCAAGAATTTAATGATTTCTTTGGAGTCTTCAAGCACAATAGAGAACACTGAAGGAGTTACTTGGACAGGGTCATCATGAACATTTTCTAAGACCACAGACTCCACAAGACCCCTGGCTGAAGAGCACAAGTGACTTACGGAGAATGCCTAAATCCTATTCTTGGATCCAGGATTACCGAGAAGACATGCACCAGACCACCATCCTCAGTAAAAATCCCAGGCCCCAAGCAAAGACAAGACTTACTCTTTCTTCCTTTCTCTCCCAGATGCTGTGTCAGTATCAACACTCTCTCTAAACCTTTAATAAATTCTGCTCTCACCTCCTCTTGGCTCAAGTTTGATTTTTATCCTCCATGAGGTCAAGGACCCTCTTGGTTGGGCCTGTGAGAACCTCCCTCTGGGTCCTTGGAAACGGCCAGACTGTGCAGTCTGGCCGTTTCCAAGGACCCAGAGGGAGGAGCAAGATGGCGGAGGAGTAGGAGACCTACATTTCGTTTGGTCCCAGGAATTCAGCTAGATAGTTAACAATTCTGAACACCTACAAACTCAACAGGAGATCAAAGAAAAGAATAGCAGCAATTCTATGGACAGAAAAGCGACCACTTTCTGGAAGATTGGATGTGCGAAGTGAATCCGAGGTGATAATATGGGAAGATAAACCATGGCGGGAGGGAGCCTCCTCAGCCAGCTCCGTAAGGTGATAGAGCAGCAGAGTACAAAATCGGAACTTTTGCAAGTCTGCTCCACTGAGGGATGTCGCTGGAGTGGCTAAGCGGGGAGTGGAACCCTTGCTGGGACAGTGTGGTCTCAGGACTCTCAGGGTCACAGGAAGACCAGGGGTGACTGAGTGCAGCAGAGCTCCCAAGTATGGGAGCAGGAAAGGCGGCTGCAAAGACGCAGCCAAGGAGTGGGCTCTCAGCTCAGGGTTGCCATAAACTGTGATCCAGGAACAGTAGGGCCACTACGCTTCCAGCAGGGACCCAACAAGTGGCAGATAGGGGAGACTCCCCTTCCTCCCCCAGGAGAAGCGGCGGCGCACGAGTGCATCACAGGAATCTGCTGGGTTTGGAGACGCCAAATGGGTCATGTGCCAGAGATAGAAATGCTCAGTCTACAGGCCAGGTGAGCATGGAGTGTAGCCGGAGACCAGGGAGACAGGAGTGATTGACTGCTGTTCTCTGGGGGCTCAATGAGGAGTGGGGCCCCCGTTCTGGGCTCCTCCGAGGCCAGAGACTGGGAGGTCGCCATTTTCACTCTCGTCCTCCAAGGCCGACCAGAAAGCTTGCGGGGAATAAAAGCTACCGAGAGCAAACCCAAGCACGTTACTTAGCCTGGCCCCCGCAAGGGCAGGGCAATTCCGCCTCCGGCAAAGACATCTGAGAATCACTGCAACAGGACCGTCCCCCAGAAGATCAGCAAGACCATCCAGTCAAGACCAAGTTTAACGAGCAATGAGAACTGCAAAACTCCAGCGCTAGGGGAATACACATAGAATTCATGGCTTTTTTCCCATGATTCCTTAGTGTTTCAAAGTTAATTTTTGAATTTTCTTTTTTTTATACTTTTTCTTCTTTCCTTTTTCAACCATCTTATCATTTCATTTTTTAAAATCTTTAATTTTCATTTTTACAGTCATATCCTATCCCTTCATTGTATTTAACCTTATTTTTTGTATATGTATAAGTTTTTCTTTCTTTAAAATTTGGGATACAGATTCTTCTAACAGACCAAAATATACCCTAAATCTAGTGTATGGCTTTGTTCTAGTTTCCCACCTGATCACATTCTCCCTTTTTTAATTTTAATTTTTTCCTTTCTTTTTTCAACCAACTTTTTATCTTATAAATTCCTTTTTTAAAATCTTTTTTAACTTTCATCATTACAGTCATATTCCATCTATTCATTGTATTTACCCTTATTTTTGTATATATATGTAAGGTTTTTTTTTGTTAAAATTTTGGGAGGCAGTTTCTTCTACCAGACCAAAATACACCAAAATCTAGTATGTGGCTCTGTTCTGTTCATCAGCCTGATCATATTTTTTTCTTGTTTTCTTTTCCCCCAGTTTCAGGTCTCTTCTGATTTGTTTAGTGTATATTTTTCTGGGGTCGTTGTTACCCTTTTAGCATTTTGTTCTCTCATTCATCCATTCTTCTCTGGACAAAATGACAAGATGGAAAAACTCACCTCAAAAAAAAGAACAAGAAGCAATATCGACTACCAGGGACCTAATCAATAAGGACATTAGTAAGATGTCAGAACTAGAGTTCAGAATGACAATGATAAAGATACTAGCTGGGCTTGAAAAAAGCATAGAAGATACTGAGAATCCCTTTCTGGAGAAATAAAAGAACTAAAATCTAACCAAGTCGAAATCAAAAAGGCTATTGGCTATTAATGAGGTGCAATCAAAAATGGAGGCTCTAACTGCTAGGATAAATAAGAGAGAAGAGAGAATTAGTGATATAGAAGACCAAATGATGGAGAATAAAGAAGCTGAGAAAAAGATAAACAACTGCTGGATCACGAGGGAAGAATTCGAGAGATAAATGATACCATAAGATGAAACAATATTAGAATAATTGGGATCCCAGAAGAAGGAGAGAGAGGGGCAGAAGGTATACTGGAGTAAATTATAGCAGAGAACTTCCCTAATTTGGGGAAGGAAACAGGCATCAAAATCCAGGAGGCACAGAGAACCCCCCTCAAAATAAATAAAAATAGGTCAACACCCCAACATCTAAGAGTAAAGCTACAAGTCTCAGAGACAAAGAGAAAATCCTGAAAGCAGCTCGGGACAAGAGGTCTGTAACTTATAATGGTAGAAACATTAGATTGGCAGCAGACATACCCACAGAGACCTGGCAAGCCAAAAAGGACTGGCATGATACATTCAGAGCACTAAACAAGAAAAATATGCAGCCAAGAACACTATATGCAGCTAGGCTGTCATTGAAAATAGAAGGAGAGATAAAAAGCTTCCAGGACAAACAAAAACTAAAGGAATTTGTAAACATGAAACCAGCCCTACAAGAAATATTGAAAGGGGTCCTCTAAGCAAAGAGAGATCCTAAAAGTAACACAGACCAGAAAGGAACACGGACAATATACAGTAACAGTCACCTTACAGGCAATACAATGGCACTAAATTCATATCTTTCAATAGTTACCCTGAATGTAAATGGGCTGAATGCCATAAAAAACAAGATCCATCGATATGCTGTCTGCAAGACTCATTTTAGACCCAAAGACACCTCCAGATTTAAAGTGAGGGAGTGGAAAACCATTTACCATGCTAATGGACACCAAAAGAGAGCTGGGGTGGCAATCCTTATATCAGACAAATTAGATTTTAAACCAAAGACTGTAATAAGAGATGAGGAAGGACTCTATATCATACTTAAAGGGTCTATCCAACAAGAAGACCTAACAATTGTAAATATCTATGCCACTAACATGGGAGCAGCCAATTATATAAGACAATTAATAACAAAAGCAAAGAAACACATCAACAACAATACAATAATAGTAGGGGACTTTAACACTAACCTCACTGAAATGGACAGATCATCTAAGCAAAAGATCAATAAGGAAATAAAAGCTTTAAACTATATGCTGGACCAGATGGACTTCACAGATATATACAGAACATTCCATCCCAAAGCAACAAATACACATTCTTCTCTAGTGCCCATGGAACATTCTCCAGAATAGAGCACATCCTAGGTCACAAATCAGGTCTCAACCAGTACCAAAAGATTGGGATCATTCCCTGCATATTTTCAGACCACAGTGCTTTGAAACTAGAACTCAGTCACAAGAGGAAAGTCGGAAAGAACTCCAATACATGGAGGCTAAAGAGCATCCTACTAAAGAATGAATGGGTCAAACAGGAAATTAAAGAAGAACTAAAAAAATTCATGGAAACAAATGAAAATGAAAACACAACTGTTCAAAATCTTTGGGATGCAGCAAAGGCGGTCCTAAGAGGAAAGTATAGAGCAATACAAGCCTTTCTCAAGAAACAAGAAAGGTCTCAAATACACAACCTAACCCTACACCTAAAGGAGCTGGAGAAAGAACAGCAAATAAAGCCAAAACCCAGCAGGAGAGAGAAATAATAAAGATCAGAGCAGAAATCAATGAAATAGAAACCAAAAGAACAGTAGAACAGATCAACAAAACTAGGAGCTTGTTCTTTGAAAAGAATTAATAAGATTGATAAACCCCTGGCCAGACTTATCAAAAAGAAAAGAGAAAGGACCCAAATAAATAAAATCATGAATGAAAGAGGAGAGATCACAACCAACACCAAAGAAATACAAACAATTATAAGAACATATTATGAGCAACTATATGCCAGCAAATTAGACAATCTGGAAGAAACGGATGCATTCCTAGAAACATATAAACTACAAAACTGAACCAGGAGGTAACAGAAAACCTGAACAGACCCATAACCAGTAAGGAAATTGAAGCAGTCATCAAAAATCTCCCAACAAACAAGAGCCCACGGCCAGATGGCTTCCCAGGGGAATTCTACCAAACATTTAAAGAAGAATTAGTACCTATTCTTCTGAAACTGTTCCAAAAAATATAAATGGAAGGAAAACTTCCAAACTCATTTTATGAGGCCAGCGTTACCCTGATCTCAAAACCAGACAAAGACCCCATCAAAAAAGAGAATTATACACCAATAACCCTGATGAACATGGATGCAAAAAGTCTCACCAAAATACTAGCCAATAAGATCCAACAGTACCTTGAAAGGATTATTCACCACAACCAAGTGGGGATTTATTCCTGGGATGCAAGGTTGGTTCAACATCCACAAATCAATCAATGTGATTCAATACATTAATAAAAGAAAGAACAAGGACCATATGATCCTCTCAATAGATGCAGAAAAAGCATTTAACAAAGTACAGCATCCTTTCTTGATCAAAACTCTTCACGGTGTAGGGATGGAGGGTCTATGAAAAACCCACAGCAAGTATCATTCTCAATGGGGAAAAACTGAGAGCTTTTCCCCTAAGGTAAGGAACATGGCAGGGATGTCCACTATCACCACTGCTGTTCAACATAGTACTAGAAGTCCTAGCCTCAGCAACCAGACAACAAAAAGAAATAAAAGGCATCCAAATCAGCAAAGAAGAAGTCAGATTCTCACCCTCTGCAGATGATATGATACTTTATGTGGAAAACCCAAAAGACTCCACCCCAAAACTGCTAGAACTCATACAAGAATTCAGTAAAGTGGCAGGATATAAAATCAATGCACAGAAATCAGTGGCATTTATATACACTAACAAGACAGAAGAAAGAGAAATTAAGGAGTCGATCCCATTTACAATTGCACCCAAAACCATAAGATACCTAGGAATAAATCTAACCAAAGAGGCAAAGGATCTGTACTCTGAAAACTATAGAATACTCAGGAAAGAAATTGAGGAAGACACAAAGAAATGGAAAAACGTTTCATGCTCATGGATTGGAGGAACAAATATTGTGAAAATGTCTATGCTACCTAGAGCAATCTACACATTTTTAATGCAATCCCTATCAAAATACCATCCACTTTTTTCAAAGAAATGGAACAAATAATCCTAAAATTTGTATGGAACAAGAAAAGACCCAGAATAGCCAGACGAGTGTTGAAAAAGAAAAGTAGTTGGTGGCATCACAATTCCAGACCTCAAGCTCTATTACAAAGCTGTAATCATCAAGACAGTATGGTACTGGCACAAAACAGACACATAGATCAATGGAACAGAATAGAGAGCCCAGAAATGGACCCTCAGTTCTATGGTCAACTCATCTTTGACAAAGCAGGAAAGAATGTCCAATGGAAAAAAGATATCTCTTCAACAAATGGTGTTGGGAAAATTGGACAGCCCCATGCAGAAGAATGAAACTGGACCATTTCCTTACACCACACACAAAAATAGACTCCAAATGGATGAAAGACCTAAATGTGAGACAAGAGTCCATCAAAATCCTTGAGGAGAACACAGGCAGCAACCTCTTCGACCTCAGCCGCAGCAACTTCTTCCTAGAAACATTGCCAAAGGCAAGGGAAGTAAGGGCAAAAATCAACTATTGGGATTTCATTAGGATAAAAAGCTTTTGCAGAGCAAAGGAAACAGTCAAAACCAAAAGACAACCGACAGAATGGGAGAAGATATTTGCAAATGACATCAGATAAAGGGCTAGTATCCAAACTCTATAAAGAACTTATCAAACTCAACACCCAAAGAACAAATGATCCAATGAAGAAATGGGCAGAAGACATGAACAGACATTTCTGCAAAGAAGACATCCAAAAGGCCAACAGACACATGAAAAAGTGCTCAACATCACTTGGCATCAGGGAAATACAAATTAAAACCTCAATGTGATACCACCTCACACCAGTCAGAATGGCTAAAATTAACAAGTCAGGAAATGACAGATGTTTGCGAGGCTGTGGAGAAAGGGGAACCCTCCTACACTGTTGGTGGGAATGCAAGCTGGTGCAGCCACTCTGGAAAACAGTGTGGAGGTTCCTCAAAAAGTTGAAAATAGAGCCACGATATGATCCAGCAATTGCACTACTGGTTATTTACCCCAAAGACACAAATGTAGTGATCCAAAGGGGCACATGCACCCCAATGTTTATAGGAGTAATGTCCACAATAGGCAAAATATGGAAAGAGCCTAGATGTCCATCAACAAATGAGTGGATAAAGATGTGGTGTATATATATATATATATATATATATATATATATATATATATATACACACACACACACACACACACAATGGAATATTATGCACCCAACAAAAAAATGAAATCTTGCCATTTGCAATGACGTGGATGGAACTAGAGGGTATTATGCTTAGTAAAATAAGTAAATCAGAGGAAGACAATTATCATATGATCTCACTGATAATGAGGAATTTGAGAAGCAAGACAGAGAATCATAGGGAAAGGAGGGAAAAATGAAACAAGATGAAACCAGAGAAGGAGACAAACCATAAAAGACTCTTAATCTGAGAAAACAAACTGAGGGTTGCTGGAGTGGAGGGGGATGAGAGGGATGGGGTGGCTGGGTGATGGACATTGGGGAGGGTATGTGCTATGGTGAGCGCTGTGAATTGTGTAAGACTGATGAATCGCAGACCTGCACCCCTGAAACAAATAATACATTATGTGTTAATAAAAAAATAAAATAAAAATAAACACACATACACACACACACACACACAAAGCTATATCTCTTTGCAGTTGTATTAAGCTCAGTACTTGGACTATTATCCCCTAACTTTCGCTTATTATGTTCCTAATTACTATCACCAAATACACAAAGTAAATATAACAAGGGGTATAATCCTCCTGTTAATTTTCTGAATGTCTTAGAATACTTGCTGTTGCAGTAGGAAAGATTTAATAGACATTTGCCAATTTTGGCTTTAAAAAATAGTGTACATGCTAACTATGGTCTGAAGATCCATCATTATTCAAACAGAATCACAATTTCCTTTCCAATTAAATACAATGTCTAAATATATATGCCACATAACACATTTTTAAGTAGGTTCCTTTTTTTATAGTCATGGGAGAAGCCAGGAGAATTATTCTATTAAAGAATTTCAAAATCATCAAAAGTTTAGCATGATATACACATTAAAAATCAACATGACAAAAAAGCTGCCATAAAGAGATCATATAGAAATAATTTTAGGAACTTTACTTTTTCTGTCAGTAAAGCATTTCTTTACCGAAATTTCAAATACTGTGGAAAAGTTGAATGAATAAGATGAGTATCTCCACCTACATTCAACATTTGTGAGCATTTTGCTACAAATGTTATGCTACCTCTTCCCTTTCCCTTTATGTATCAATTTATTTTTTACAAATCCCCATGTAATTAAATACATTAACACTTTTAAAGAAAAACAGATGACACTAAGTCAGATAAATACTATAAATATCCATATATAAATTCAGTTCCACTTGCCACCAAATGGGTTCAGACAGATCAGGTTTTATCCCAAAGGAGACTTTTCTTAATATTTAAATTTTAAATATGTAGATAAAGGATGGTGGGCTGTAGTTTAATCCCATGTTATAGAGGAAACAAGCATATACAAAGGGTCAATAATTTATTAAAGACTCAAACAAGTAGCAAAATCAAGTACATGAAAACGGGCAATCTACTCCAGAGCCCATACTTCTAACCACTGCTCCAGGGAGCCTCCAATCCAACAGGAAATCCTCATGATTTTCTTTATCTACCCAGAATAATTCCATTATCCCTAATTACAATGCTGCCCTAATCTGAGACACCATCCTCTCTCACTGGGTTTACTGCACTAGCCAGCTAACTAGCTATCTGATTCTTCTATCCGTTTAACTAATAGTAAAAGCCAGCGTTCTCTAACCTACAAGAAACTCCAGGTTTTGTACCTTCTCATTTATCTTCCATCGGTGACCTCCCCCACTCCTCTCCCCTCTCTCACACTGCCAGCACACTGGCTTCTATGCTGCTTCTCGTCCCCAGGCATGTTCCCCTTTAGGGCCTTGGCACTGACCAGTCCTCCTGTCTTGCACACAGTTCATTTTGTATCTACCTGACCACCCCCTCACTCCTGCACTAGCATTTTCTGTGCACTTTAAAATTGCAACTGTCCCCCACAAAGAAATTGACTCTCCAAATCCCTCTTTCCTGCTCTAGTTTTTCTTTCTAACACTTTTTACCCTTGAACATTTCAGACAATTCACTTATTTTTTATCGCCCTATCTCTTCTGCTCTTAGATTTTACATGTATCCTAAGCCCTTAAAAAATCGTCTAGTGCATAGTAAATGCTCAAAAAATAATTGTTGCTATTAAGACTTCTATGTCAACTTCAACCCAAATACTGTGAGCTATACTATTTTACATCTCTAATAGTTGTTAGCATTTCTCAGGATCTCACAAAAAATTAGAATTTCAAAAAATATGCTTAAATTACATTTTAAAACAGCCAAGTGTTATACACTCATCCTTTTTACTAAGATTCTTTATGTAGAAATATACTTTATAAACATGGAGATGTTCATGACGTCACTCAGAGAAGACAGGGAAGGAAGAGCTTATATAGTATGATCCCTTGTATAAGGAAACAGTATGTATTTGTGTGTATTTACGGGTTTTCTGGTAGGACATTAGGTATTCTTAAAGCATTTCTCCCTTCTGTATATTCGTATTTTCTCATTTTTTCAATAATGAGTATGTATTATTTGTATGATTAACAAATAAATATACTATGCCCCCCAAAATTATCTTCACAATACAATTACCAGCTAAATTGTAACTCTTGCTCTATGAATAAAATACTTATTCACTGTTAATAAAACTATTTTATAAATGCAATATAGATATGTGCTATTAATGTAATTTAAGAGACCATCTACAGATATTTATCTAATTATTTTCTTTATAAGAGGGATGATGCGGCTAATTCTTTTGTTTATACAGAGTAATGTGGCACAAATGTGCTAAATATTACCACTATATCAATATATCTATAGGAAATCCACATATTCAATCTAACTTTCAAATATTACCTTTGAAATACTCTTTTCAAATACTCTTTTCAATACTCTTACTCTGAAAACTAAGTACTTTTAATAGGCTTTTATATTTGCAGTATAAACTTATAAACATTTCTTTTTTATCTTTAAATTCAGAACTGTAACATAAATATATTCAGCTTGAGCTTTTCTTGTTGCTGTGAAAAGTATTAATATTTATTTCAATTGTTCCCTGTTTCAAAAGTATTTAAAGTAATGTAATTAATAAAGTAAAGCGATGGATTTAGAAAAACTGTATTCTATATTTTACACATCTTTAAAGGCTACTACTATTTCGCTTAAGGAAAATCAACAAAAAAGCTACTTTAATGCCAACCCTCAATTTAGAAAATATATTCATTTTCAGAAAAATTTGGAATCCTTGCTTTAACTTCTAAAATGTATACATAATAGTGTTAATCAACATCTCAAAGACAAGCTTAATTATGATTAATTACTTTCTTTCCAAACAAAACACAAGCTCAGTTATTGTCTATAAAAGGAAACCTAAATAGGTTTGTAATACTTTTCTATGATCTTAAATCTAGAAAGAAAATATATTTTTTAGTGTTTACATAATTTATATCTGAAGTTCTTTTAAATGAAATTTGATTCAGGTTTTTCCAAACTTAAATTCCATTCAACAATTTTTTTAATAACTGCAAAAACTTTACAAAAAAATAAATACACAAGGGTATTTAAAATCAAAGTTTACATACCTTGGCTTCCGAAATGCTAAACTATATTGCTGGCAAGCCAGACCCACAGTGGGGGTGTAAACAATAGGCATGAATTTCTCAATGTCAGACATTAGCACACTATAAAAGAGCTTTTCGTTTCTGTCTTGAAGATCCATTAAGAGAAGATACCTGTGGAAATTGGACATAATGAGATCTATATTCCAACAAGTTATGAAACAGCTGCTTAGAAATATAAACATTTTTCAACAAAGTATTTTTCATGTCACAGAGAAAACATCTGATCAAAAAAGGCTTTAGAAATATCCTTAAACACCTCAAAGAATAAAGAACCATAAACCTGAGCAATTGTCATTCAAACATTAAAATCACTGCTGAAGCAGCACAGTTTTATTTAATACCTGGAAAGACTTTATCCCTTTTTTAAAATAAAAATACCACTGTAGATATAATTTAAACATTAACTTAAGTAAATAGACTTCGTCCTGTAACTTGTAGTACTGAATAACGAAGGGAAATGACAAGTAGAAAATAAGGAATTTAGCACCAACCCTAAAAATTACTAAGGTAGGCACGTTCAAGAGACTTATTGTTTGTATCAAATGGCCTTTTTCTTTCTAGAGGCATTCCTAACCCAGAGTTCTCTTTCTTTCTTTCTTTTTTTTTTAAACCTCAACCTCATCATGTTACCTGTAACCTTCGATAATTCATAGAATAAAACCCAAACTGCTCAGTACAACTTAAAATAGTCTTGCAAAATTGTACTTAATCTTACCAGCATTTTTAAGTTGATTTCCACTCCCTGGAATAGTTGAAAATGCATGGAATTTGGAGTCAGAGATCCAAGGATTCTAATGTTTGGCAAATAGATGGGTTATAGCAAACCCTGTAACATTTGGGAAGATGATGACTTTCAGGCATGCTAAAACTGATTTAGTGATGTGGAAATCATCATTGCTAAATCAATAATCAATTCTCAGACCTCATCTTACTTTACCTGTGAAAACATCTGCCCTTCCTTAGAGCTCAATACCCTCTTTTTCCAGGCCATCATATTTTTCTTGGTTTTCCTCCTGTCTCACTGGTCATTCCTTTCCTGTTTCTTTGTTGCTTCCTCCTCTTCTCTGAAAGCTCTCTAACACCCATATCTAATATGTTAGGAAATTAGGTTGACTTTACCTTTAACATATATCCAAAATCTAAACACCTTCATTATTACCATCCTGGGTCTAATCTCTTACCTGGATTAATGTGATAGTTTCCTAAATATTCTTCCAGCCTACATTCTATTCTCAACATTGCAGACAGTCTTTTTGAAATATAGGTCAGATCATGTTGATCTGTTCAAAACCCTGACTGGCTCCCATCTCACCCAGAATAAGGCCAAAGTCCTTTAGTGGCCTTCAAAGCCACTCACAATCTGTCCTCCACTACCTCACTAACTTCTCCTCCCAACCTACCATTTTCCCCTAGCTCATTCTGCTGCAGACACAGGTCTCTGCTGACCCTTGAACATACTGGCTGAAGAACACTATGCCTCAGATTCCCTCACGGTTAATTACCTCATTGCCTTTGATTACTCGCTCATGAATCACCTTCTCAATGAAGTCTATCCTGATTGATATAAAAATATAACTACAGAAACTGACCACCCTAACCCCCAGCATTCTCAGCTCCTCTTACCCTACTTTTTTTTCATCAGCACCTGTCAATTTCTAGCATATTAATTTATTATTTTACTATTTAGTATCTAATAATTTTAACAAATAATTTACCGAAGTTCCCTGAGGGCAGAGATCATCATCAATAATCCCAATATCTCAAAGAACACCTGACACTCAGTTGATGCTCAATAAATATTTGAGAATAGACTGTGGTAAAAAACATAAATGTGACCAGCTCTTACGAGGTAGAGGTAAATGGCCCAGGAAAAGAATATGAAGTAAAAACATCAGAGTCTGAAGGAAAGACTTATGAACAAATGAAAGGGATTATAAAGGAGTTTAAGAAGCAGCAAACATATACATTAGGCAAACAGGCCAGCCTCTTTCCCCAGCTACCCCTGTCATCACTCATGGGTTCATAAAAAGTAGCCATGGCAGGGATGGAGGTTATCCATGGGCTCAGCAACATGGACTTCCACTCACCAAAGCCAACCTGGCTAGAGACACTGCTGAATATCCCATCTGCGAGAAGAGACCAATGCTGAAGAGCTGTTATGGCACCATTCTAGGGGGTGATCAGCAAGCCAGCTGGTGGCAGGCTGATTACACTGGACTGCTTCCATCATGGAAGGTGTGGTGTTGGTTCTTACTGGAATAAATATTCTGGATACAGATTTGTTTCCCCTACACACAATACTTCTGCCAAAACTATAATCCAAAGATTTACAGAGTGCCTTAAACACCATTACAGTATTCCACACAATACTGCTATTAATCAAAGAACTCACTTCCAATGAGAGTAAATGAAATCTGGCAATGGGCCCATATTCATGGAATTCACCATGTTTCCCACCATCCAGAAGCAGCTGGTGTGACAGAATGGCAGAACAGCCTTCTGAAGACTCAGTTACAGCACCAGGTAGGTGGTAACCTGCAAAGCTGGGGCAATGTTCTCCTGGATGCCAGAATCACTGTCCACCATATGGTGCTGAATCACTGTCCACTATACGGTGCTATTTCTCCCTAGCCAGGATTCACAGGTCAAAGAATCAAGGGATGGAAATGAAGTGTGCAGCACTACTCACTATAACCCCCAGTGACCCACTAGCAAAATTTCGGCTTCCTGACCCTGTGAATTTATGCTCTACTGGCCTAGAAGTCTTAGTTCCAAAGGGAGGAATGTTTCTACCAGGAGATGATGACTCCATTGAACTCTAGGTTAATATTGCTGCTAGCTACTTTGGCCACCATACGCCTTTGAATCAACAAGCAAAGAGTTACTGTGCTAGATGGGGTGATTGATCCTGACTACCAAAGGGAAGTTGGACTGCTACTCCATTATTATTATTATTCTAATTATTATTATTTAAAGATTTATTTATTCATCTTAGAGAAAGAGAGAGAAAGAGACAGCACAAGTCAGGGAGGGGCAGAGGGAGAGAATCCTCAAGCAGCCACCCCGCTGAGAGTGGAGCCCAACACGGGGCTCGATCCCATGACCCTGAGATCACAACCTGAGCTGAAACCAAAAGTCGGCTGCTCAACTGAGTGAGCCACCCAGGTGCCCCATCTACTCCATAATTATTATTAATCTTCAACCCCCCAGCAAAAAGGAATTCTGCCAACAGACTGCCTTTGGACTGGAACTGCAGCTCTTCCCTTGGTTTCCAGCCTACAGATTCAGGACTTACCTAGGCTCCATAATCATGTAAGCCAATTCCTTAAAAATCAATCAGTCAGTCAGTCAGTCAGCCTCTCTCTATAGAACCAGCAGGATATGTGTACATTTTGGTTCTTTTTCTCTGGAGAACCTGACTAATACAAATACTAGGTACTGGTTTGCTACCTCTTCCAACCTTTGCAATACTATTTTCAAATAACTATTATTTCTTTCAACCCACAAATAAAAAAAACCTCAGGTTTAGAGAGTTGCAGTGTCTTAGTAAGAAAGGGCCCAGCCGCAAGTATGGGGCAAGACAGACACAGTGGTCATGGCAACGGTTGCAATAGTGTGCTTAAGGCCCCTAGTGAACCACAGCCCGAATTTCAACTGAAGGCTACCCAATTCCAAAGGTAGGGAACAATATTACCTTCATCTCTGTGCAGACATAGAAGCCAAATTCTAAAAGTAAGTGACCCAAGTTTGCAGTAGTATTAGAACCAAGCCTGGATGTTGAAAAAGTATGCTTTTATCTACAATGAACTTCAAGTCTGACTGAAAGCCATTATGTCCTGTTTTACTCTGTCTTAAAGGGCATTTCCTGATAATTCACCTTCACAGCAACCATCTCATCACAAGAGAAAAGCAGTCTCTTTGAGGATATATTTAAGAAAGGAGAATTTTATATTATTCCAATGTTCGTACCAAGGGTAAATTTTTTTTAAAACATCATTGTATTTATGTGGCGCCTGGGTGGCTCAGTCAGTTAAGTGTCAGCCTTTGGCTCAGGTCATGATCCCGGGGCCCTGGGACTGAGTTCCGCATCGGGCTCCCTGCTCAGCGAGAAGTCTGCTTCTCCCTCTCCCACTCCCCCTCCCCCTCCCCGCTGCTCATGCTCTGTCTCTCTCTGTCTCTCAAATAAATAAAATCTTTAAAAAGGGGGTGCCTGGGTGGCTCAGTTAGTTGAGCGTCTGGCTTCGGCTCAGGTCATGATCCTGAAGTCCTGGGATCGAATCCCACATCGGGTTCTCTGCTCAACAGGGAGCCTGCTTCTCCCTCTCTCCCCACCCCCGCTCATGCTCGCTCTGTCTCACACTCTCTCATGCTCTTTCTCAAATAGTTTTTAAAAAAATATTTTTAAAAACATCATTGTATTTATAGGTAAGTTCTTCTCAAACTTGACTACTCTTTCCAAGTCACTAAATATTTTAACTTTCTCAACCAATAAAAAATAAACCAGACAACTGCCTAAGAGAAATATAAAAATCATCTTCAGGAATGTGTTACCTGTCAAAGTCAGAGGTCAGACGCTCAAAATTTTTAATTACTCTAAGAACCTGGATATCCTGACTGTTGAAGCAAGGTGGCAACAATCCATGAATATTCAACTGTTGTCTCTCTTCCAGGGTAAAAGCCAACTCCTATGGAGAAAAGAAAAGCACAATAATTCGAAGGGAATAAAAACCAAAACCTATATACATATATACATAAGATCCAACAGATACATGGAATAAAAAATCAGAAGATCTCGTATTATCTAAACATGGCCATTCAACTGTGAGATCATATCATCTCTCAATACCTCAGTTTCCTCATCTTTAAATATTCTAATACTATAATATTTTCAGATCTGTGTCATTCATATTGTTAGTTTTGAAATTAGGTAATGCAGAAAATGATGTGAAGATATGCAAATGAAAAATGTAAATACTATTAACATTATTCAATATATAAATGAGTAGGAATTATAAGATTTTAAAATTATGAACATGAATAGGTCACCTATGACCTGCTGTGCCTCCCCTATAAAATAGATTTAAAAAATGCCTTATATATGATTGAGGCACCTGTTCCAACACTCCTCTCCCAAATTATCTCCTACTGTTCTTTTTTCTTAATGTTGATGCTTTTTTTAAGATTTTATTTATTTGAGAGAGAGAGAGCACAAGCAGTGGGAGCAGCAGAGGGAGGAGGAGAAGCAGACTCCCCACTGAGCAGGGAGCCCAAAGCGGGGCTGGACCCCAGGACTCTGGGATCATGATCTGAGCTGAAGGCAGACGCTTCACTGACTGAGCCACCCAGGTACCTCATCTACTGCTATTTTTTTTTTTTTAAGATATAATGTATCCTTTGTTTCAGAGGTACAGGTCTGTGATTCATCAGTCTTACACAATTCCCAGCGCTTACCAAAGCACATACCCTCCCCAGTGTCCATCACCCAGCCACCCCATCCCTCCCACTCCCCTCCACTCCAGCAACCCTCAGTTTGTTTCCTGAGATTAAGAGTCTCTTATGGTTTGTCTCCCCCTCTGGTTTCGTCTTGTTTCATTTTTCCCTCCCTTCCCCTATCCTACTATTCTTATTATACTCCTAGCTACACAAAATTTTTCACCATTGCCTGAACACAGCAGTCTTTTATTCTTTCATGACACCATGGACAAAAATGTTTTCCTTGCTTTTCCACCTTTCAAGTCTGACCTCAAATGCTCCCTCTTCTCTAAAGCCTTTCCAGACTCAGCCAGTATGTCCATTAGAACCCTATTATTATTCTATGTTACTTGTTTACAATGAACACTGACTGAATAAAACATGAGGCTTGGAAAAGAAGCAATGAAATATAACTGATGGATTGATACAAAAATCCAGAATGGACCGAAGAGATTTGCTGGAACATAATATGAAGGAAAGTAATAGCAGAGAAACCCTGGTAGTCATTAATCTGGGAGAATGGGATGAGCAGTTCCCCTGGAGAAGACGACTGCCCCTGGAGCTACCAAAGCCCAAGAGGCTTCTCTGAGTAGACATGGTTGTTCCCCTGGGTCTGGCAAAAGTTCACCAAAAAGGTGATGGTTGGGTTCACTCACAGTAACCACACCTGATGCTTCTTAGACAACCTGGATGGTAGAAATGTGCTCACTTTGTATTGGGTGATTCTACAGCCATCCTCCTCTGTCCCTGAGAGCTTCCCACAATGGCAGAATAGTGACTCCTGAGTATTACTCTGGGAAAAAGACAATTTGGTTCATCCCAGAGGTAGATGACACATCCAATCTCAGAAAGCAGGTGAAGGAGGTCAACAGACAACTTTTTCTTCTAATTTTTTATATGTTTAGGCCCATTCATTCATGTCACTGGTGGAAAGCTTTATATCTGATTCAACTCCTGAGTCCAGGGGGCAGCCTGAAGAAAGTCAAATAGATTTGTCCCCTGGATGACCCCTGGCGGAGCTCTCCAAATTGCTGACAAGGGCTAGCTGGGACCAATGGCTCCAGAACCTCCAGTATAAGAAACTGTTTACAATCTTGACTTCTCAGAAGGTCTCCAAGTGCTATCAGCACAGGTGGTGCCCAGTTCCCAGATATTTTTCTCCAATAGTAGCCACCCTTATGACTGCAAAAGCCCTCATTGTTACGTGTTCAGTTGGAGGTCCTCTGGAGCTGCTCTGCTCCTTAGCAGTTGGATGGGCGCTTTTTTTTTGCTTTTGCTTTTTCTTTATTATGTTCAATCAGCCAGCATATAGTACATTAGTTTTTGATGTAGTGTTCAATGATTCATTAGTTGCATATAACACCCAGTGCTCATCACCACACGTGCCCTCCTTAACGCCCATCACCCGGTTACCTCATCCCCCCACCCACCTCCCTTCTGTAACCCTCAGTTTGGTTCCTGGAGTCCAGAGTCTCTCATGGTTTGTCTCCCTCCGATTTCTTCCCATTCAGTTTTCCCTCCCTTCCCCTGTGGTCCTCCACGCTTTTCCTTATGTTCCACATATGAGTGAAACCATATGATAATTGACTTTCTCTGCTTGACTTATTTCACTTAGCATAATCTCCTCCAGTTCCATCTATGTTGATGTAAATGGTAGATATTCATCCTTTTCTGATGGCTGAGTAATATTCCATTGTATATATGGACCACATCTTCTTTATCCATTCATCTGTTGAAGGGCATCTCGGCTCTTTCCACAGTTTGGCTATTGTGGACGTTGCTGCTATGAACATTGGGGTGCATGTGCCCCTTCTTTTCACTACGTCTGTATCTTTGGGGTAAATACCTAGTGATCCAGTTGCTGGGTCATGGATGGGCCCTTTCCTAAAGGATAATCTGGTGTGTTCAGCTGGGCCTACCCCACCATCCCTCCTGCATGCCTGGGGAAGAGCAGACAGTGCAGCCTGACAGGCCCTTGTCTAGGAGTTCCAGCAGGTACCAGGAGACACTCATGGTATTGCTGGAACCTTTTGCATGCCATTTTCTTTTTATCTGTGGTCTGTGTTCCCCAGTCAGAATACGAAGTCCATGAGGTCAGGGAATTTTGTCTTTTTTTTTTTTTTCCACTGCTTCATCCTTAGTGCTTAGAAAAGAACCTGATATAACTAGAATTCAGCAATTTGCTGCATAAACAAAACAGAAAGCTTTAAATATTTAATTTTAGAGAAATAGTAAAAGTTTTAAAACCAGCAAAATTATTGCTCAGAAAACTGATTAGCATATTAATTCTTGGTAAATTTAAGTTTAAAATTAATAGGAATGGGGCACTTGGGTGGCTCAGTTGGTTAAGCGTCCAACTCTTGATTTCAGCTCAGGTCACAATCTCAGGGTTGTGCGTTTGAGCCCCATATGGGGCTCCATGCTGGGTATGGAGCCTGCTTAAGATTCTCTTTCTCTCTTTCCCTCTGCCCTCACCACCCAAAATAAATAAATAAATAAACAAATAAAAGGAACAAAAGAGGGATATTTGTATAAAAAAGTAACTATAAAATGGAAAGCATACTTCACTTGTTACAGATGTAACTGGGAAGACTGATCATTTAAAGCAAAATGTCATGAATAACTCTTTGGAATAAAAGAATTATATACAGTAATCTATTTGAAAAGGAAAGAAAATTTAATAGATGTTTCTCTAGCTTAAAATGAAAAATTCTGAAATTAAAAATGGGGAAAAAAACTAAAGTTAAAAATCTCAAAAATACATGGACATATGTAAAAAGTAGTAAACTTCTGAATATTATGCCTTGAAAATCTGCCTGCAAAATAAAAATCAAAATTATCAATATTCTAAGAATAAGGCTTATTATCAGAAGCACTAACATATGCTCCTGCATTTACTTAATAATGGCACTTAATCATTTATTGGTATATCAGTCCTTCTTTTTACATAAACTTCCCAATCTTGGTCTGACCTAACAGGTCTCTCGTATCTTTTGCCATAAAATGACAATGCCATCTGGCTATCTTTTCCTGTCCTTTGATGGTTAGTAACTACAAACACCCACACACTGTTAGCCAAATATTCTATGGCATAAAAAAGTGTCAATTCAGCTCTTAACAATAACCACCAAAAACAAAACAAAAAACTAGGGCTTAAGAATATGGGAAACTGGGTCAAATTAAAGTCCTAGGATAAGGTTCATATTCTACTACTACACTTTACAAATAATTTTAAAAAAGTAAGTCAATGAGTAAGCAAACTCAAATCTTAAAATCCCTGAAAATTTAAAAATATATATGGCATGACTTTGCTTAAACCAGTTTTTAAGAATGACACATCAATGTGATTACCAACCAGCAACTTCCCAGAAAGTATTCAGTCAGAGAAACAATAAATAGAATTCTGAACCATTTAATAATCCTGGCTCTATCTTTCATTTTTTCATACTAACAGAAATATATTCATATATATTTTGTAGAGATTATAAACAGTAGCTTAATACATTCTCCTTATTAAACACTAGCTTAATACAGTGAAACACTAGCTTAATACATTTTCCTCCTTAAAAGCTGATGTAACAAATACCTGCTTCAAAGAATTACCTTAGAGTTATGCTGTGAGGCCTATCCAACAAAGGATAGTGTATCCAAAGTATACATGCAGCTTCTAACTTCCATTTGCTTTCTTCTGAGTCTTTCATGTAGTTAAAAAATTTAGACTTCTGTAGATATATTAAGTTTCCAGACCACTTATAATTCTAATTCCCCAAAAGCTTTCTCATACACCCTAGGTTCAAGCCTGGTTTTGTCATTTTCTATCTTTATTTTTCTTTCCCTCCTCCTTACAAAACCTTCTGGGCCGGATTCCTAGACGGCAGAATGGTATGCTGTCTCACTACTAAGGACAGCACAGGACAACTATTCTTCTGGGCTCTACTAATTGTTCTATGTATATCTTCTTGAGAAAACTGAGACTATCAAGCAGAAAGGAAAACAAAATTCCTGACATAACAAGAGACTTATATCAGAAACTACGTTTGCACCTGAGAAAGTAACTTTGTCCTGAGTAATTTATCAGAAATGATTACTATAAAAACAGAACAGATACAATCTGAATTCCGTGCTAACCATCTTTAATGTTTGCAATAAGCTTCAGTAATTTGCCGTTTTTCCTGAATAAGGAAAATCAAAGTAATCAAGTAGAATGGCAAGAAGGAAAACACTGTCTAAATCACAAAAATCTTCAAGTAATCTATATATGAATAGTTCATTATAAAATGCATTTATTGTAATGTTTGTTTTTATTATTTATTATTCTGAAATAAGAGATCAAAGTGAGCTTTAGATTTAAATGTCAATATTGTCAAAAGTATTAGCAGAGTTTATGTGCATATTCTATAACTATAGAAAGAAAAGTGATTCTAATTTGTCCTGGACATATATTGAAGGGTTCCTTCTTCTGAGTCTTCCACAGTGCCAAATATTGTTCTTTGAAACTGATTTTTTTAATTCTAATTAACAATATAAATAATGACTTCTAGAACTTTCCTGGTGTATGTAACCTCATTTCTTCAAAAATACCAATCAGCCAGATGGGATACACATTTCCAAAGTTTTTAAATGATTATTTTGCATGCATTCAGCTATGCAACCAAATTCTCTAGTGATCATCTCCTTTAAGAGGCAGAAAATTATTTAAAACCAATAATATAGTAACAACAGCTTCTTTAAAAAAAACATTCTGTGTCATTACACAGCAATTAATTTTTACTCATATTTATATAGCGTAATTTAAACTGGCAGAAGTAATGATTACAAAAATAAATCTAAAATACACTTGGCCCTAAAGGGAGGGAAAAATAAAATAAAATCAGAGTGGGAGACAAACCATAACAGACTCTTAACTACAGGAAACTGAGGGTTGCTGGAGGGTGGGGGGAATGGGGTAACTGAGTGATGGGCATTAAGGAGGGCACTTGATGTAGTAAGCACTGAGTATTATATGCAATTGATGAATCACCAAACTCTACCTCTGAAACTAATAATACCCTATATGTTAATTAATTGAGTTTTAATTAAAAAGTAAATAAAATATACTTGGCCCCAGATACCCTAAAATTTATAGCAAAATATCATAACCATAACACCTAAAAATCATTTCATCTAGGTATCACAGGATATCAGCAAGTATAACTATTTTGTAGTTTAAGTGATATGTTTGCTTAATTAATGAAGAGAAAGAGCATCTCTACCTAAGAGAGCAAATGGATTTTTAAAATATTGGATAAGAGGTTTAATTAAATAGTTTAAGTATTTCTCACTTAAAACTCAGATTACTAGCCTTTATAGATTCCTTTTAAGGCTGAGAAATTATTAACCATCAATGTTAATACTACATTTTCCAAACATAGCTCTTAAAATCATTAGTAAGATTTTTAAATTCTTGGGGCACCTGGGTTGGCTCAGTTGGTTAAGCATCTGCCTTTGACTGGGGTGGAGATTGGGGGGTGGTGGGATTAAGCCCTGTGTCAGTCTCCCTACTTAGCTGGGAGCCTGCTTCTCCCTCTCCCTCTGCCCCTCCCCCCGTGCAGGCATGCCCCCTCCCCCTCAAATAAAATCTTTAAAAAAAAAAAAGATCTTAAAATTCTTTCAGCAAAATCGAATGCCTGTGTCCCCAAGCAAGTTTTAAGGTAAATTTCATAAAGTCACCAAATCAGTAAAGTACCTGTTAAGTAAGTAGACTGGAGGTGAGCAGACTGGTAATTCTTAGTAAACTATTGAAACTGCCAATGCACACAAGCGATTAAAAAAAGCCAAATCTCATCCAAACCAAATGGGTAATACTGATTGTCAGTAGAGGCCCTAATAATCACATGCAAATTTACACCATTCTAGATATGCCTATGATACTACATGTAGTAATTATTCATATAGTGAATCAGAAACATTGGGATTACAAGATAATCATGAATTATAACTTTGTTTGATTTCTTAATTCTTTGAGCTAGTCAAAGAATCTACAGAGTATGAAAAATTTAACATTAAATTAAACATGAATTTGTAAATGCCTTTTGCCTATTCCTGAATGATGATGAGGAGGCCTTCCTCCTCCTCTCTGGATTGGCAAGGCATCCTCCAAGGTCCTCCCAAAGCATCAAGTACTTCCATCATGCAACTTCTCATACTTCATTATTTCTGCTGAAGTGCTGTTTTACCCAAAGGTCTAGGTGCTTCTGGAGGACAGGAACTATGATATTCATATTTGAACAGCACCCAGTAAAATGTCAAGATGGAACAGGGCCTCAATAAGTTTTAAGTAAACAAATGGATGAATATATGAATCTGAAACAACTTTTCATTTCCATGTAGTTTGGTTCTATGTACAGTTCTTCCTCAACTTACAATGGGGTTACATCCCAATAAACCCCTCCTAAGTTGAAAATGCCATTAAGTTGAAAATGCATTTAATACCTCTAACCTAACAAACATCTCAGCTTAGTCTAACCTACCTTAAATGTGCTCAGAACATTTACACTGGCCTACAGTTGGCTGAAATTATCTAACACAAAGTCTATTATATAAATAAGCACTTAATACCTCACATAACTGATTGAATATAATACCGCAAGTGAAAAACAGAGTAGACGGATGGGTACAGAATGGTTAAGTGGACCAGCTGTTCCCCCTTGCAGTTACATGGCTGGTCGGGAGCTGCAGCTTACTGCCACTGCCTAGCACCACAAGAGAAGGCCATACCTCGTATCATTAGCCCAGGAAGAGATCAAAATTCAAAATTCAAAATACAGTTTCTACTGAATGCATATCACTTTCACACATGGACCTAATGACAGACATGCAAGGAATCAGTAGATATAATTCAGGAGTCTTTAAATGTGGGCATCTTGGGGCGCCTGGATGGCTCAGTCAATTAAGCGTCCGACTCTTGGTTTTGGCTAAGTTCATGGTCTCAGGGTCGTGAGCTCAAACCCCGTGTCAGATGCTGGGCTCAGTGTTCAGCATGGAGTCTGCTTGAGATTCTTTCGTCCTCCTTCTGCCCCTCCCCTGCTCAGGCACATGTGCTAATAAATAAATAAAATCTTAAATAAATAAATAAATAAATATGGGCATCTTTTTGCACTGTAAAACTTAGTATTTTCTTCCATTGTAAAAGAAGATAATAAACAAAAGAAACAGTAGTAGTAGTTCCTGTGACTGTCATAAATAGAAATAATATTTTTTATCACATTAAACTTCCAGCATATATCTTGAAATAACACTTGCGTTTATCATGACTTTGAAATTACAGTAATTTTAGACCCACAATAAGTTTGTTTGTAACATGAAAAGGCACACAAGCTAGTCATGTCAGCAACCTTCACAACAATCTCTTTAATATATGAAATTTTCCTTTAAATTGCTCACATTTAAATATACTGTCTTGCTATTTAAGTCTTTCATAAAGAAGAATATATCTTATAATATCACATATTTATTTTTTAATATTTTGGTACCTATATCATACTTGGTTTCTTTTATAACATTATGCATTCTATTTATCTGAAACCACTGCTTTAAGAAAGCCATGGACTTCACCAAATTTCCAAAGGGGACTTGGTACAAAATATTTTAAGAAATGTTGCAGACAGTGAAGGAAAAAAAACTAAAAGGCAACCTATGGAATGGAAGAAAATATTCGCAAATGATGTATCTGATAAAGGGTTAGTATCCAACATCTATAAAGAACTTACAAAACTCAACACCAAAAAAACAATTAATCCAATTAAAAAATGGACAGAAGAGGGGTGCCTGGGTGACTCAGTCAGTTAAGCATCTGACTCTTGATTTTGGCTCAGGTCATGATCTCAGGGTTGTGGGATCAAGCCCCGCATTAAGCCCTACATTGTGAGGGGGGGGACCATGCTCAGTGGGGAGTCTGCTTGAGATTTTCTCTCTCCACCTCTCTCTGCCCCTCCTTCTCTAAAATAAATAAATAAAATTTTTTTAAATGGGCAGAAGACATGAATAGACATTTTTCCAAAGACATACAGATAGCCAACAGACACATGAAAAGATACTCAACATCACTGATCATCACTGAAATGCATATCAAAACTACAATGCGGTATCACCTCACACCTCTCAGAACTGCTAAAATCAGTAGCACAAGAAATAACAGGTGTTGGTGAGAATGTGGAGAAAAAGGATCCTTCATGCACTGTCGGTGGGAATGCAAACTGGTGCAGCCACTCTGGAAAACAGTTAAAAATAGAACTACCCTATGATCCAGCAATTGCACTACTCTGTATTTACCCAAAGGATACAAAAATACTAATTCAAAGTAATACATGCACCCTGATGTTTATAGAAGCATTATCTACAATAGCCAAATTATGAAAACAGCCCAAGTGTCCATCAACTAATAATAAAGAAGATGTGGAGGGTGTGTGTATATTTATAAAGGAATATTACTCAGCCATAAAAAAGAATGAAATCTTGTCCTTTGCAATGACATGGATGGAGCTAGAGTGTATAATGCTAAGTGAAATAAGTCAGTCAAAGGAAGACAAATACCACATGATTTCACTCATATGTAGAATGTAAGGAACAAAACAAACAAGCAAAGGGAAAAAAAAAGAGAGGCAAACCAAGAAACAGACTCTTAACTATGGTGAACAAACTGATGGTTACCAGAAGGGAGGTGGGTCAGGGATGGGCTAGATGGGAGATGGGGATTAAGAAGGGCACTTGTTGTGATGAGCACTGGGTGTTGTATGGAAGTGTTGAATCACTATATTATACACCTGAAACTAATATTACACTATATGTTAACTAATTGGAATTTAAATAAAAACCTAAAAAATAAAGAACTGTTGCAGAGAATAATGCTTCAGTTTCCAAGGGATATATACTTCACATATCAACATGATATTCCCAGAAATGCCACAAGATGGCTTTCTTACTTCAGATCCACAGTTGAGATTTTCAGAAATGTTTTGTCTCCTCTTAGTTACTTTATGGGAGATTGTCATTGGTATTGGTCAAGGGTCTCCAGAGAAACAGAACAAATAGGGTGTGTGTATAAACATCACATATATGAAGAAATTTATTATAAGGAATTGGCTCATGCAGATATGAAGGCTGACAAGTCCCCAGATCTGAAGTTGGCAAGTTGGAGAACCAAGAGAGCCAATGGTGCAATTCCAGTCCATGCACAAAGGCCTGAGAAGTCAGGAGAACTGAGAGTACAGTTCTAGTCCAAAGGCCAGCAGGCTTAAGACCCAGGAAGAGCCAGTGTTTCAGTTCAAATCCAAAAGTAGGAAAAAAAATTGATGTCCCAGCTTGAAGGCAGACAGACAAGAGGGATTCCCTCTTCTTCACAAGAGGGTCAGCCTTGGGGTGCCTGGGTGGCTCAGATGGTTAGGTGTCTGCCTTCAGCTCAGGTCATGATCCCAGGGTCCTGGGATCAAGCCCCGCATCCAGCTCCCCGCTTGGCAGGAACCGACTCTCCCTCTCCCTCTGCTCCCCCGGCTTGTGCACTCTCTCTGTCAGATAAATAAATTTTTTAAAAATCTTTAAAAAAAAAAAAGAGGCAGTTGTGTCGATTCCCAAACTTGTTCATACCTGTTGAACTTGTTATTATAATTACATGATGTAATCTGCAAACTAGTAAGTACAAATGTGAAAAGAAAAAGTTATTGTTTCTATGAAAACTAAATTGTTAATTCCTAGAAAGATTCAATAGTTTAAAAAATTGTGGTGAAAATACTTGACAGGACAATTATAAAAGATTAGAAAACACTCAAAATCCAGGATCTGCGCCAAGGGTGTTTCAGAAGTGGCTTTAGTTCTCATTCTACTTTCGAGAAACTGAGAGTGGATAGTGTGACAAACACATTACGCGTGTTGTTTATGTAAACGTGTGGTCCTGGAATCCCTCGCATCAGCAGATTCAAAGAATAGATGTCAGTAAGGGCTGACAAGTCATGTGCATTTACACATTTTATGATAAAATAAAATGAGAAGGCATGTTTTTATTATTCTGAACTGCCTTCAGCAACCGATTGCTCTTCCCAATCACTCCAATAGAACTTCTCTTATACTTAGGGCGCCTGGGTGGCTCAGTCAGCTAAACGTCTGCCTTCGGCTCAGGTCATGATCCCCCAGTGCTGGGATCGAGTCCCATGTTGGGTTCCTTGCTCAGCAGGGAGCCTGCTTCTCCCTCTGCCTCTCTGTGTCTCATGAATAAATAAATAAAAACTTAAAAAAAAAAAAAGAGGGTCAGCCTTTTTGTTCTATTCAGATGTTCAACTGACTGGATGAGGCCCACCCACATTAGGTAGGGAAGCCCGCTTTACTCAGTCTACCAATTCAAATGTTAATCTCATCCAGAAAGACCCTCACAGACACACGCAGAATAATATTTGACCAATTGTCTGGATACCCAGTAGCTTAGCTAAAATCATCCCACATACACCAAATATTTTTCACCAAATATTTGCTGAGTGAATGCTTACACTTGTAAGCACTAAGCCAATGAAACAGTGATACATCAAATATGGTCCACAGCCTCATGAAGCTAACAATCTAGAGAATTTAACAGGATATTACATGAAGAGCTACACAAATAATTATAAAATAACAATGTGATAAGTACGGGGGAAAGAAATCTAACTTATCTATCTAACTTAACTTAGGGGCTTAAAAGGAAAGTGATATTAAACGAGATCTGAAGGACAAGGAGAAGAGTTGGAGTTGACCAGGTGAAAGGTTCAGGGTGATTGTGCAGGGAACAGCAGGGGCACAAACCCCGAGGCAGAAGAGCTTGGCTTCTTAGAGAGGGTACTGGGAAGGAAACATCAACTATGAGAAGAATGATGAAAGATGACCCTGGGAAGACAGGCAGGAACCAGAGCAGGCCAGTCCTTGTTAGCTAGATAAAGTGCTAAACTTTATCCTAAGAGTAATGGGAAGACCCAGTTCTTTGTCTGACTCATGATGTCATTTTGTGAAAACACTACAAGTGAGTTAGCAGCACTTACCCACAATATTTGTTATTCACCACACTAAGGAATCTACATACAAAGGCTAGCTCATTAAAGAAAGAGAAAACAGTGCTTCAGAACCAGTTTCTGAGTACCAGGCAGATGACAGAAGGTTCCATCTGGGCTCGTGACTCTCAGTCTGCCTTCCATGTCTCCCAACTGCATCATCTGTCTTCATAACACAACCTCATAGCCACCACACCAAGGGCAGATCTGATTCATGCCCTACATCAATAACGTTTTAGGGCGCCTGGGTGGCTCAGTTGGTTAAACGTCTGCCTTTGGCTCAGGTCATGATCCCAGAGTCCTGGGATCTGAGCAGGGAGTCTGCTTCTCCCTCTCCCTCTGCCCTTCCCCCTGCTTGGGTTCTCTCTCACACACACTCTCTCTCTCTCGAATAAGTAAAATCTTTAAAAAAATCAATAACATTTTAACTTAGAAAATTAATTTTGGGGGCGCCTCAGTGGCTCAGTTGTTAAGTGTCTGCCTTCGGCTCAGGTCATGATCCCGGGGTCCTGGGATCGAGCCCCGCATTGGGCTCCCTGCTCTGCAGGAAGCCTGCTTCTCCCTCTCCTCTGCTTGTGTTCCCTCTCTCGCTGTGTCTCTGTCAAATAAATAAATAAAATCTTTAAAAAAAAAAAAAAGAAAAGAAAATTAACTTTAAAAATATTTACTTTATACAATACATTTTAATATATAATGGAAACATACTAATCACTAGAAACCATAGTTGCATCTAGGAAAGGGGAACAAACTAGCTGGGGCACCAAAGTGGGTGGGAGACAAACTTTCCACTTTTTTCCATTTTTATTTTTATATAGTCAATCTGTAAGGCTATGAAAAATATTAAAACTATTAAGAACCATTTATCTCAATCTGTAAGAATAATATAACCATACTCACTATTTACATTTGTTAAATCTCTATCCTTATGTTTCTGGCAGTTCTGACAGAGACTGTGAATTGCCTATTGTAACATCTGTTTCTCCCCTTCTTCCCCAGCAAGAGAACCCAATATTATTTGGGGTGGAATTGTATCAGATAAAAGACTAAAATTCCAAACTCCCCTATAGTTAGATGAGGCCCTGTGGCTGAGTTCCCAGCAATGACATGTAAGTAGAAGTGATGGATGGGATGTGGCGCAGGACCCTTAAAGAGAGCTGACCCCACTGGAAAGTGGCCCTTCTTGTGTTTCTCTCATTTCTTCCAGCAGCCAGCTTGGAATATACAAATGATATTTATAGACCAATTGTCAGTTAGGACCATAAAGTGTTCTTGAAGACGGAAGAGCAGCAATGTTCCTGATGATTCTGTAACCCACCACACAGGCCTAGACTGTCCACCTTCGATTTCCTTCATATGCCAGAGAAAAATAAGCTACATCTTAACCAAGTCACTATTATTTGTTTTTATTGGTGGTGTTGTTACATATATCAAAACCCAATCCTAAATGATACACCAGTCATCCCTATACCCACTGCAGGAAAGAGATTCTCGGACACATACTCAATAGCATATACACCCCACAATGTAGAATGTGATCTGTGGAGAAGTTACAGCCACATCTGAAAGGCAGAATAGAGCTACAAAAAGTTACTTCAACAAATATCCCTCATTTTTCCATTCAACAGACTTTTACAGAATACTAACTATATTCCAGGTCCCATGGGCAACTACATTAAAAGATAAAGCTATGATATAAGCCAGTATAACAACCTACACACTTCCCCAGAGGAATTTTGAACCTTGTAGTTTCTATAGTATTTTCTCCATCACAGCATGAAGAGAAACAGAAGTGAAACATACATTATCAAAAAGGCCAAGTGGGGCACCTGGGTGGCTCAGTCAGTTTAGCCTCTGACTCTAATTTCGGCTCAGGTCACGACCTCAGGGTGGTGAGATGGAGCCCTGCATCCAGCTCCTTGCTCAGCAAGGAGTCTGCTTGAGCATTCTCTCTCCCTCTGCCCCTCCCCCGTTCTCTCTCTCTCAAATAAACAAATCTTTTTTAAAAAGGCCAAGGATTTTTCTAAATCCTTAGAATATAGAAATTTTATAAATTATGTTGAGTTCTTATTTTTACATAAACCATTTTCCATAGGATAACCTTTCTTACTAATATTACTATAGCAAATATGTACCCAGTAAATGGGGGGGGATATATATTTGAGAGGAGATTCCCTGATTTTTTCCCCCTGAAACTTAAAACCAAGTTAGACTAAGTTTCACACGTTCACATCCTAAAAATAACAACCTAAGGGTTCTGGTTCTGTGCAAAATGGTGTAAACATATTTTATCTTGTCTCTCCCAAAGAACACAACTATAAACTCTGTACAGACTGCATTGGGCAGCTATCTGAAGAGTCTGAAAAGTAAATGGCAGCATAAGAATGGGGAAGAAGACCAGAATCCGAGGTAAATTTCCTGGAGATTTGCCCTTCAGTGCAGCCTGGGTCCCCCCCCCCCCGCCCCGCCCCCGTCTGTAATCAACAGGCCTTGACTTAAAAAGCTAAAAGAGCAACCGAGTGCAGACAAAAAGAATGCCAAGAGCAGCTTTCTTTTTCTGGTCCAAGAATCAGGAAAGGAGACTCCTAAAGGTCACAGAAGAGGGAAATCCACTATTATCTTCCATTCTCTCCAGCCCCAGCCCCTGTGGGAATCTCAGAGTGGGTGACAGGAGCACAACCACCACAGATGTCTAAAATTGTAAGAAAGGAAAATCATTCGTTTTAACCAGAAGAGCAATGGTCCCAAAATCATGGATCAAATGTCTGTTGCATTTATCTCTGTCTTCCAGTCACTTGGCCCTAAGTATAAATGCAGGTAGAGGAAGTATACTGCCAAGCAAGGAAACTGAAAGGCCCAGTTTTCTGGCTAGTGGGCTGGGAAAGGGGGGCCTCAAGGAGACAAAGTATCAGCAAGATCATAGAAAGAAGGGAACTCAAGAGAGCAATCCCACAAAGTTTTATGTGAACTCCTGAACTCACCTATGAGTTATGCATATATAGACCTGATCTTAAATAGTCTTACAAAGGATTTGAGAACTACACTATGGTGTAAACCACTGCACAGATCCTACCCTGGCTACAAGGCAGTACACATGATGGAACAGATCCAAACAGCACTACAAAGTGGCTTTGAAAATGTAATATTGGAACCACAAAACATAGAAGATAGGTCTGACCTGTGAACTGACCTAACCAGGTTGAAAATTAAAAATTAAAAAGAATGGTATTCCCTTTGGGATTTAGCCAAAACCTAGAATATCATACTAATGCCTATGTCCAGGATATATGCAAAAATTATTCAGCAAACAAAGAAACAGGAAAATGTTTATTTCAAAGGAAAAGAAAATCAATGATGATACAGAGAATGGAGTTATCAGACAAAGATTTAAAAAGTTATTGTAACCAAACCCCAAATCATAAGGGCAAAAGCTTTTGAAATGATGGGAAAATAGAAAGTCTTGGCCAAGAAATTAAAGCTGTAAAGATCCAAATGGAAATTTTAGATCTGAAAAATACAGTAACTAAAATAATAAATTCCTAAGATGAGCTCAAGAACAGAATGGAGATATAAGAGCAAAGAGTCACTGAACATGAAGATGGATCAACCAATCTTAAAAACAAAGAAAAAAAACAGGGAAAAAAAAAAGTCAGAGCCCAGGGACCTGTGGGACAATACCAAAAAGCCTAACATTTGTATCAACACAATGCCAAAAGGTGAGGAGAAAGAAAAAATATTTGGAGAAATAATGGCTAAACACTTACCAATTTTGGCACAAGATGTAAACTTACAAATTCAAGAAGCTCAGCAAACCCCAAGAAGATAATCTAAAAAACATCTAAATCCAGAAAAATGATTTCAAAATGACTAGAAACAAAGAAAACATCTTTAAAGGAGCCAGAAAAAAATGACCCACTGCATGCATACAATTCGAATGACTGCAGATTTCTCATCAGAAACAAGGGAGGCCGGAAGAAGGAGGAATGGTATTTTTTAAAAAGATGTTTTATTTATTCGTTTGAGAGAGAGAGAGAATGAGTGAGAGCAGGAGCAGGGGGTAGGGTCAGAGAGAGAGAGAGAAGCAGACTCCCCAGTGAGCAGGGAGTCCGATGCAGGATATGATCCCAGGACCCTAGGACCATGACCTGAGCTAAAGGCAGATGTTTAACCAACTAAGCCACCAGGTGGCCTGAGAAATGGCATTTTTAAAGTGTTGAAGGTAAACAACTGTCAACCCAAAATTCTACAACTGGTGAAAATACCCTTTGGAAATGAAAGTGAAATAAAGACATTCTCAGATGAAGGAAAATTAAGACAACTGGTCTTCAGCAAACCTGCTCTAAAAGAAATGCTAAAGGCAATTTTTTTTAAGGAATTTTAAAATTTATTTATTTTAGAGAGAGACAGCATATGTGTGAACAGTGGGAGAAGCAGAAGGGGAGGAAGAAGTAGACTCTGTGCTGAACAGAGTCAGGCACTTAACAGACTGAGCCACCCAGGTGTCCCACTAAAGGCAATTCTTTAGATGGAAAGGAAATGATATCTGAGGAAAACCTGAAATGGCAAATGTCTGGGTAACTGTAACAGGTTATCCTTTCCCTCTTAAATTCTTTAAAATATGTATGACAGGGGCGCCTGGGTGGCTCAGTCGGTTGGGTGGCTCAGTCGGTTAAGCGACTGCCTGCGGCTCAGGTCATGATCCTGGAGTCCCAGGATCAAGTCCCACATCGGGCTCCCTGCTCGGCAGGGAGTCTGCTTCTCCCTCTGACCCTCTTCCCTCTCGTGCTCTCTATCTCTCATTCTCTCTCTCTCAAATAAATAAAAACTTTAAAAAAATTAAAATAAAATATGTATGACAGTTAAAATAAAAAATAATAGGGCGCCTGGGTGGCTCAGTCGTTAAGCGTCTGCCTTCAGCTCAGGTCATGATCCCAGGGTACTGGGATCGAGCCCTGCATTGGGCTCACTGCTCCGCGGAGAGCCTGCTTCCCCCTCTCCCACTCCCCCTGCTTGTGTTCCCTCTCTCGCTGTGTCTCTCTCTGTCAAATAAATAAAATCTTTAAAATTATAATAATAAAATGAAATAAAATAAAAAATAATAAACATTACATTAAATTATTACATCAAAAATTGTTTTCATAACTCAATAGCAAAACAATCAATCAAGCGGAGGATCTGAATAGACATTTTTCCAAAGAAGATAAAAGATGGACAACAGATACATGAAAAGAAGCTCACTATCAGTAATCAACAGGAAAATGCAAATCAAAAGCACAATAAATCACTTCATACCTGTTAGAATGGCTATTATCAAAAAGACAAGAAATAATAAGTATTGGTGAGGATGTGAAAAAAGGGAACACTTTTCCGCACTGTTGGTGGGAATGGAAATAGGTATATCCACTATGGAAAACAGTATGGAGTTTCCACAAAAAATTAAAAATAAAACTACCATAGGATCTAGCAATTCTACCTGAGTTTTTATCTAAAGAAAACAAAAACACTACATGGAAAGGATATATGCACCCACATGTTCATTGAAGCATTATTTGCAACTGCCAAGATATGGAAACAACCTAAATGTCCATGAATGGATGAATGAATAAAGAAAATGTGGCACATATATATGTAATGTAATCTAATTCAGCCATAATAAAAAAGAAGGAAATCTCACCATTTGCAACAACATGGATGGATCCTGAAATCATTACGCTAAGTGAAATAAAGTCAGAGAAAAACAAATACTATATATAATCTCACTTATATGTGGAATCTAAAGAGAAAATCTTGCCATTTGCAATGACATGGATGGAACTGGAGGGTATTATGCTTAGCGAAATAAGTCAATCAAAGAAAGACAATTATCATATGATCTCATTGATATGTGGAATTTGAGAAACAAGGCAGAGGATCATAGGGGAAGAGAGGGAAAAAGGAAACAAGAAGAAACCAGAGAGGGAGACAAACTGTAAGACACTCTTAATCTCAGGAAACAAACTGAGGGTTGCTGGAGTGGAGGCGGGTGGGAGAGATGGGGTGGCTGGGTGATGGACATTGGAGAGATGGGGAGGACATTGGGAAGTAGAACCACCAGCTTCATACAGCAAAAGTGTTGTGGTGAGTGCTGTGTATTGTCTAAGACTGACAAACCACAGACCTGTACCCTTGAAACAAATAATACATTATATGTTAATAATAATAATAATAAAAGTACTCAGGAAAAAAAAACAAGCTCATGGATACAGAGAAAAGACTGCTGGCTGGCAGAGGTAGGAAGTAGGTGGGTGGAGGAAATGGGTAAATGTATTCAAAAAGTACAAACTTCCAGTTATAAAATAAATAAGCCATGGGGATGAACATACAGCATGGTGACTACAGTTAATAATACTGTATTGCATATTTCAAAGTTATAAAGGAGTAAAGTCTTAAAAGTTCTTATCACAAGAAAAACATTTTTCATAACTACATACAGTGACAGATACTAGCTAGACTTATTGTGATCATTTGCCAATATATACAAATATCAACTCATTATGTTGTATACCTGAAGCTAATTTAATGTTGTATGTCAATTATATATCAATTTAAAGAATTCTACGTAATGTATGGAGATATAAGCAGATGTAATATACCAACTATAACATAATCAGAGGAAAGTAGTGAGACATGATAATAAAGTTTCCACATTCTGACTGAACTGGTAAAATGGTCATTTTAAGTAGACCAAAAACTTATGTGTAGCATAATTCTTAGAGCAAGTCCCAAAAAAGGACCATAAAAAGAGATATTGTCAAAAACTCAAAGACAAATTAAAATGGACTAAATATTCAAACAATATAAAAGACGACGACAGGAAAGGAGAAATAAAGAAATGAAACACAGAGGAAACAGATACCTAATAATAAAATAGTGAACAGAAATCCAGACATACCAATAATCACATTAAATGTAAATGGTCTAAAGACAGGAGTTAAAAGAGATATTATCAGATATTGGCAACAGCTACAAGCCTAATTGATTAGATCATTACAATCTCTCACCTACATGTTCTTATAAAGATTAGAAAATATCAACCTTAACCTCTGACTCTGTATGTCACTATTTTCAGCTCTTCCTTTTGACTTATATCATTGGATCTTTCAAACCAGTAATATCTCTATGTTATTTATTAAGCTTTGATTCTCAAAGGTTAGTTATAATACTGTTTTCCATTTTCCCACTTGCTTAAGTGAATTTTCTCATTATTTGGTAAAACAAATTTCCTGAGAAATTTGAGGAAGGAATTCCTATATGGAAACAGTTTTTGTCCCTTTGATATTATATGTCCTGCACTGAGAGCAATATGTTAAAGTCTCCTAGTATTAGTGTTTATTTCTCTTTGCATGTTCTGTAGCAGGGTCTTTTTTTGTGACGGTAGGTGCTGTGTTATTTGGTGCACAGATATTCGTTACTTTTTAATTTCATTCAAAATTGTACTTTTCAGCATTATAGAGTATTCTGTCTCACTTAATGCTTTTTGATATGGATTCTACATTGTCTGATGTCAGGTGTAACCCTGTTTGCATTTCCCATGTCTTTATTTTTAGTCTTTTTACAGCATTTTGTTTTCAATACATCTCTTACCTATAGCATCATTTGCTTATGCTTTGTGGAACGATCTGAAAATAATTTTATTAACAGGTGAGTTATTCTCATTTATATTTACTGATACTGATGAGGGATAGAAGCAGAAAATGTTCACTTTAAGCCCAGAAGACTGATCTATAACATCCATAGCTCCAATAAGGATCAAATACATGCTGGTGGCTAAGTTCTTTTTTTTTTTTTAAGATTTACTTATTTATTTGAGAGAGAGAGCACGCACGCGCGCATGCATGCACAGGGCACGGGGGCGGGGGGGGGGGAGATGGAGAGGGAGAATCTCAAGCAGACTCCCTGCAGTGCGGAGCCTGATGCAGGCTTCAATTCCACAATCCCAAGATCATGACCTGAGCCGAAATCAGGAGTCAGATACTTAACTGACTGAGCCACTGATTCAGTCAGGAGTCAGATGCTTAACAGACTGAGCCACCCAGGCACCCCTGGTTGCTACATTCTTAAAAGAGTCTCACGACTGCCTGCATATCTCACCAATAGTTAATATCGAACTGAATGATAAACACCAGAGAAATCTTGTGAAAGTAGTTTTATGAGCAGAAATTCAAAGAAGACATTTATGATTTAATACTTCTTGCACATCTCCTATCCCTCAAGTACCAAGCGTAGAACCACCAGCTTGATAGAGCAAAAGTGCAGCTCTTTTGCTCATGGGTCCTATTGCCATGCTACTCAAATAAATTTACCAAACAGCACCACAAAACGTCTCAAGAATTCTTTCTTGACTGTTGGGTTTGACAACCCCACAACAATATGACCAATATATTTGCTCTCAATTCTGTCACCATTATGTTATAGTTACCGTATGTAAAAATGAAGTATAAGATTTTGAATAAGTAAAATTTTAAAAGCTTACAAAAATGCTAATTAACCAAGTTTTAGTTTTTCCTGGGTCTGAGCAACCAAGTAAGGACTTTTGCTAACTAACCAAGATCTGCCACTATTAGTAACAATAATGTTCTCATAATTGCAAGATTATTGGTTTAAAAGATTACCTCAATTTGGACATGTAGAAAAACAGCAGGAGGCTGGGCCAGTGCTGCCAAGGCAAACTAGAGGCTCATATGTGCAACACTAAGACACAGAAAAGAAAGTTACTCTCTAATCACTCCCTAGGTATGTGAAGGCACAACTTAAAGAAGTTATAGAGCGTAATTTTTTTTAACTATGGGTTGTGATTCACATTTTTTAAAAATATTTTGTTTTATTTATTTATTTGAGAGGGAGAGTGCATAAGTGGAGTAAGGGGCAGAAGGAGAGAATCTCAAGCAGACTCTCTGCTGAGCACGGAGCCAGATATGGGGCTCAATCTCACGACCCATAAGATCATGACCTGAGTGGAAACCAAGAGCTGGACACTCAACCAACTGAGCCACCCAGACACCCCTCACATTTTTTAAAAAATTGAAATAGAGTAGGTACTACTAGGGTGCACTAAAAGCAGCAAAGTATTGTATTATGATATTTTGTTTCAATTATATGGGTATTAGTTTGCTAAGGCTGCCATAACAAAGTACCTGACTAAGTGACTAAAACAACAGAAATTTATTTTCTCATAGTTCTGGACGCTGGAACTCCAGGATCAAGATGTCAGTCGGGATGCTTACATTCTGAGGCTTTTCTCATTGACTTTTCTCTTTGTGTTCACACCGTCTTTCCTTTTCTTGCAAGGCCATCAGCCACATTGAATTAAGGTCCACCCTAAAGACCTGGTTTTAACTTATTACCTCTTTAAAGATCTTAGCTCCAAATATGGTTACATTGTGAGATACGAGGGATAAGTACTTTAATACATGACTCTTGGGAGGGCACAATTCAGCCCATAACATTACATTTATACATGCATTATGTATGTGTGCAATCACAAAAGTTTTAAAATACCTTTCTAGAGGACTGTGAATAGACAATTCAAATGTATTAAATATATTCTAAGCTTAAAGGGCCTAGCTGTAATTTTACAATGGAGTCTTAGAACTTCAGTCTCCAGATTTCCAAGTCTTCGTGAGGCAGTTTAGAATTTAACTACCCCAGGGATACTCACAATGCAATTATGAAAATTCGTACGAACATATAAGTACTTTTGCTGATATTCTTACTCAACATTACCTGATTTAAAAAAATAATCCTAGTGTTTTAGGTGTAGGGTTTATTAGTATAAAGCTCTAATAGTTATATTTCCATGTTTTTAGAGACTATTATTCATTATTATATTGATTTTCCAAGCTACCAGATTAAACTATAGAAACTTAAAGCCATATTGTCTTTCCCCTCTCTTAAACCTCAAAAGCCTCAAATATCTAACAGTTTAATCAATGGCTAACCTAGATATATTTTTAAGGCCTGAGGGAAAATGTTGATATTTTAAATTCTCTAAATTCACTTAAGGCAACAATAATCCTTTGTTTAAAATGTACTACTTTAAATCTTTAAAAAAAAAAAGGGACGCCTAGGTGGCTCAGTCAGTTAAGCATCTGCCTTCAGCTCAGGTCATGATCCCAAGGTCCTGGGATCGAGTCCCTCAACGAGCTCCTTGCTCAGCGGACAGCCTGCTTCTCCCTCTACCTGCCGCTCCCCCTACTTGTGCTCGCTCTGTCTGACAAATAAGGAAATAAAATCTTTAAAAAAATAAATAAAATAAAATAAAATGTACTACTTTATATACAGTAAGCTAAAAACAGGTAAAAATTGACATATAAGCCATAAAATATTTTAAATATCATTTTAAGAATACAAACATCCACATTTTACATTTAGGCCCCATGTCCATGTCCAAGAAAACCTAATCATTTAGGTTGGAAACATTTCCAAATCTGTCCTACTTAATTGTAACATATCTTACGATTTATTCTGGATCTATATACTATCAAAGTTGGTTGAGTTGGTTCAACAACATAAAATAATGAAGTAACAAATAGGCCAAATCAGGGCAATCTTGAGCCTCTCACAATATTTGGTCATGTCAATTTTGAGAACCATTGGAAAACAGTCCAAATATTTGTTTTGTCAGAGTAACTGATTTTTTCCAAAGTCAAACAGAATCAAGTAAACGCTGGTTTCACACCACTGGAACTTTTAAATTTCCTGTCTCTGCAATTCACTCCCTCTTTTCCCAATAATTTTAACTATCAAAGCATACCTCTACCTTTCTCTAACAAGCCAAGTTCTTTCATATTTCCAAGCCTTTACATACTTTGAACAGAGTACTGAGAAGCAGAAAGCTTTCCTTTTTCTATTTCTTCACAAATACATTCTTTATACCTGGCATTCTGTGAAAGTGTATGAAAGATTGCAAAGGTCATGTGACATCAGTCAAGCTCAATTATATGAATCTGAGGGTAAAATATAAATCTTTCCCAGAGAGAAGATATATTTTTGTTTTTTACTATAAAATAAAGAGGGAACACAATCATGTCATCAAAAATTCAAGAGAAGGGGGTTAGCACACTAAAAAAAATGTGCTTTATAATTGCTCCAGCTATGAGCTCAGATTTTCTATACAAAAGTGCTATATTAATAACGATAGTACTAAAAGACCTCCTGTTTTTAGAATATATAATTTAGCAACCATTAATATTCACTGTCTCAAATAATTTTTTCAATATCTGAGTGAAGGAGGTAGAAATCACATTACAACAGAAGTGTGTAAGTGCACTCACAACAAGAATCTTCTTCATTGCTATATTCTTTGAACCAGAATATTACCTAGCATATAGTGGGTTCTGAACAAACAAATATTTTCTAAATAATAAAATAATAAATGAATGAAATTATCACTTTACTTTGTAAGGACAGTAACTGAAGCTAGTTAAGAAAAGTTCACTCAAAATCTCACAACTCAAAATCTCACAACTTGGGACTCAGGCTTTCCTCTAGATAAAATGTCTTAGAATGTTCATTCCATTACATTGCATTTTTCGTACTTGCCCAAAAGTTAGAAGGAAATTAGAACACAAAAATGAAAAATCTCAGACTTTCTTCAGTATTTCCTATACTCCATATCACCAGTCTCAAAAATTCTCAAATCAGGGGCGCCTGGGTGGCTCAGTCGTTAAGCGTCTGCCTTCGGCTCAGGTCATGATCCCAGGGTCCTGGGATCGAGCCCCACATCGGGCTCCCCGCTCCGTGGGAAGCCTGCTTCTCCCTCTCCCACTCCCCCTGCTTGTGTCCCCTCTCTCGCTGTGTCTCTCTCTGTCAAATAAATAAAATCTTTAAAAAAAAAAAAAGTTCTCAAATCAAACTCATCCTTCTACTCATTCAAGCACATTATTTTGATTTTGTGTTACCCTATGCTACCGCTGTTGTTTGAAGCACTGTAAGGTAACAGGTATGGAGGTGTATATGTACACCCACATCACAATGGCATTCCTATCAGTGGGATTCCATTAAATAATACATCAGTTTCTCATATTGCTGAGGCAACTCCAGAGAACTGTGGTAGGTAAAAATTCCTGGATGATTAACTCTGGTATAGATTACACTGAAGAAAAAGAGTAGGTTTAACGTATCTTTCCTTCATAGTCCTGACTCTCCTTTCCCTACAACACCTCCAACTAGGTCTTGACATACCAAGACACAATCATCTACAAATGCACTTGACTGGAAGCTCATTTTTTTAGATTTAAAAGCTAATAATGTTGGCCAAAATGGACTTTAGTAAGTCACTAACTTAAAATGGATTAAAATGCTTAAAATATTAAAGAGTGGTATATTTTGGAGACTTACTTGTAGGTCATGTTATTATTTAATCTTAAAGACATGGAAACAATGTAATCACAATTATGATAGAGCTATCAATTAGTATTTTCTACCACTGTTAGAGAAACAAACTAATACATTTAGAAATAACAAATAAGAGATTTTTATTGTGTGTAGAATTTTAATTCTGAAGATTGATTTATGAAACATTATTAGTCACATGAAAATTCCTGAGAAAAAAATTGAAATACAACTAATCTAAATCAGAAGGTATCCTTGAAAATCATAAACATTAGATAAGCACATATAACACAAAGAAAAGCACCTCAAAGATAGTGTGGGCTATGTACAGAAAGATACTGAATCTCAGAAGTGTGAGGTACTTTCCCAAATACTACAAGAAATCCTACCTGTAATTATGTAATTTGAGTATAAGCAAATAGCAAGAATCATATTATCAATGAAGAAAGACCTTATTTCCCTTCGGTTTTTACAATTTTTTATTTTTTTAAATTTGGATCACATCTACTGTCAACCTTGATTTTACCAAGACTAATCACCTCCTTAACGTTACCTAGCAAGTAATTAAAATTTCACGGATGGTCAGGTTTAAACCGAATTCCAACTATTCTCCTGTATCCATTATACATTGTATAAACGTATAGAGAGTCAACTGAGTTTTAGATTTCAAAGCGATTTACTTCCACGAAATTACATTAAACAGGATGTCTTAAAATAATGTTCAATCTACCACTCTAAAAGCTTCTTGCTTTAAAAGCTGAGTACTGTTTAAAAGACAAAAGAAATAAAAACATGGTTCATTCATTCATTAAATAAACATTTATTTAAAGCCCAATGAGCAAAATTCTGTACTAAGTATGACTCCTGACCTATGACAATCAAAATAAGAAAAAAATAAAATGCAGTAAATACAAAATGACATGATACTACTGAATACATACAAACAGAGGTGTCAAGTAATAATATTAGGACTGAAATAATTAGGAAAGTCTTCCCTAGAGAGATCATTATTAAATCAACTAATGCCATTTTAACTGTAGGAAATTACACAGACAAAAAGGAAAGCATTAAGTAAGAGATTCTGCAAATATATTTCAAGTGGAAGACTAAATTGGGGGACTAATGAGATCAATTTGGATAAGACAGTAAACCTGACAAGACTGATTTTACATTCAGCATAATAAAAACTATTATAAATTCTTGGATGACAGAAGAGTAACATGAAGAAAACACTAATTGATGAAGGAATGTTTCTCCTATCTACATGTAGGACAGACTGTAATACTGAAAATAAAACCAGCAAAATTGTTGCAGTTACCAAAAAGGTAAGGTGATGAAGGTCTGTGTTACTTTGGCTGAAGAAGGCTTCACGTAGCCAGATGACAGGCTGGGGTTTTAGAGGGCATGATCCACTAGCCAAAGCTCTCATAAAAATCAATAAAAATTCCTGGGTTATCAGAAAACTTTAAAGCCAAGAGATCTTCAGTGCAGGGCAGATCAAGAATGTCCCACAGCCATAGTTTCAAAGGTACATGTAAAGCAATTCTGTGACTTCTATAAGCACCACACAGCTATCTTAGAACTGAGTAAGAAGAGTAAAGCTTATTCCATTAATCACCCCAGAGCTGGTGAACTAGATTTTAAATCCAATTTGACTCTATGCAGACAATAAAGTTCAATTATAAACTCAAAAATGTGCTCTTAACATATTATGCTGCACCTTTCAACTTGGTGGAAGATCTCCGTGATATTATTGTTAAGTAGGAGTTAATCCTTACAGGTGCACAGGAGCCAAAAAAGATTTTAAGAACATGTATTCTTGATGCATACAGAAAAGGCATAATGACTCTTGCTCAGTGACTACCTATTCCAAATATCCACTCGAAACACTCATACTTGACCATGACTTTGGGAAATCCAAACAGGTTATACCACTAATGCAGTCCTTCTTAAGTGACAACCCATTATTTGGTCATAAATTACAGGAAGCAGATACACATGAAAGTCACAAATTGTTCTGTCACATCAGATTTTACCTTTGTTCTACTGAAAATAGCCCCCAACCTGCAGAATAATAAAAAGAAAAAAATCAAACTAGCAATTAAATTTATTTTGAAAAAAAAAATAAGTAGGAACTATTTAAAATTTCATGTCTTATGACCACAAATACTACATAACCATGTATTTGTAAAAGTTACCTGTCACCACAAAATCAGAAAGAACTCACACTAGCTACAATTTATTAAAGAAATCACAAGTCTTCGGGGGCCTGGGTGGCTCAGATGGTTAAGCGTCTGCCTTCGGCTCAGGTCATGATCCCAGAGTCCTGGGATGGAGTCCCACGTCAGGCTCCCTGCTCCTTGGAAGCCTGCTTCTCCCTCTGCCTCTCTCTCTCTCAAGAATAAATAAATAAAATCTTAAAAAAAAAAAAAAATCAGTCTTCAAGCCATTAATAATGATCAACAAATCACCAGCAACATGACCAGAAGGTAAGAGCTGAGGTGCAGTTCCTAATGAAGAGTATCTACTAAAGAGACGACCAAAATGACTAAACAGATCTCTGTCCTTACTGATGGCATTTCCCATATCCTAAATAAGAAGGAGAGGTCAAAAGCACAGTTACACAAAAAGAACTATCTAGAAACAAACCTGGTTATAGACTGTGACTGCTTAGTATCTACATAAGCAAAATTATAAATTAGGTATATTTCATTTGAGAGAAATATTAGGTGTTTACCGTGAAGAAAAATGAAACGTTACCAGGATCTGAAAAAGGTTGTCTAACTACACTGATTTCTTGTTTTAATAAGAGGTCTTAAAAAAAAAATGTTTTCATTTCCCGAAGTCCAGATTCAAAAAATAGGCATGGCTTTACCCACAGTCCCATGTCTAGGACAAGGATTTTGTACCAGGCCATGCAAAGTGTCCAAGGCAGAAGCCACCCACCAGGCATTCCCAGCCTCTTAATCGTGTCGCTCCAGAAACCAAGAGGCCTTGACTTCGAGCTTGTTAATGTGACCTGAGGCTTTCAGAACTCATTTCTGCTCAGGATAGACCAGTAGGGCCACTTCAATCCGGAGCAGCCTCCAATAACTGCCCCACTGAGTGTAACCAGTAAGTGGGTGGCACATACAAAGCTGAGCTGGCAGCCTACCTGCTCTCTCTTCACAGAAACAGTCAACTCACGCACTTAGCCTGATGCTACTTTCTTTGGCTTGGCTCTTGAGAAGCCAAAAAGTACTGTAAACAAGTCACACCTTCTTTCCCAAAACGGGATGCCGGGGTGGACCAGCACCGAGCGCCATCACACTGCCGGGGCACAGAGCCCACTGGGCGGCCCCTCCATTCTGCTCTCACCGAGGGCCGCGCGACCCGGGAGAGCCGGCAGAGGGGCGAGGCCGAGTCCGGGACCCTCCGGAGGGCCTGCGTCCGACCGAAAGCGGCCCCTGGGCCGCCAGGTGGGCCGGCGGACTCACCTTGTTGAGGTGGGGGTTTCGCGTCACGGCGTAGCCGCGCTGGTGAGTGTGGCGGCGGCGGGGGGCTGCGGGCTCCATGGCCGGTGCGCGGGTGGGCTGCGGGGTCGGGCCGGAGCGTGCGCCGAGCGGGGCAGGCGGCGGATGCTGTGGCGGCGCGCGCGCTGACTGCGGCGGCGGCGGCGGCCGCGCTGGGAAAGAGCTGGCGGTCGGGGGCGGGCGTGGGTGGCGAGAGGGGGTGGACGCGGCGGGAGGAGCCCGCGAGAAGCCGGTGTCCCCAGCCGGGCAGCCTGCGAGAATCGCTGAGTCATGGCAGGAGATCAGCCGAGCCGGCGAGTGAGGAGGAGGAGGAAGAGCGAGGCTCCGGCGGCGCCGCGGGAGCCCGGAGATGGCGGGGTGGGGGGAGGCCGCCGCGGGAGTCGCTCCCTTCCATGCACAGGGCTTCTGATCACAACTGGCCTCGCCCGTCCCTGCGTGGGGCGTGCCTCCGTTGTTCAGGGAATGCTCTTACCCCCGAGACCCACGCGGCCAGCAAGGCCAGGTTGCCCCGCCCGCCCCGGTGGCCTTAAGGGTACCGTCGCCCCTGACCGAGGTGGGCCCTTAGCGGGAGCCCCTGGTAAGCTGGGAAGGTGCGAAATGAAGAGGTGCAGGCGGACACAGCGGCTGCGGGACCGAGGGATGGGAGCATTCACGAAGTGGACTCAGTCAGTCGGGGTCTTCTGCAAACAGCCCCTGAGACTCAGATCTCTCTGTCCCTTCCTACTAGGGCCTTCGAAGCTCTCTTTCCACCATCCGGGGGCCGGCCACGCCCAGGGGCCAAACAGAATCAACCTTGACCCATAAAGCAGAGGCCAGCATAGAACTGGGAGAAAGGAGAGCGTGGGGCCAGAACACTGAGGGAGTCTCTAGAAATCAGTGGGAATTTTATTTTAATTTGATTAAAGTAAAAGCCAGGGTGTGTTACGCTGCAGATATGTTAGGGCCCACTGAACAGTCACATTTATCTTCTATATAATTTTGTGAGAGTTCAGAAACCAGGATGTTGATGAACCTCTTTGAATATTAATGGGTAATTCAAACCTAAAGGGCTTCAGTTTCTTCTTTGGTCAAAGGAGAGAGTCAAAATAAATGATCTTCCAGCACTGGAATTCTGTTATTATTGATATTTATACTTGAAGTTTCAAGGAATGGAGGAGGAGTCAGAACAAAGCCAAAAGGAGTGTGTGACACACAAAAACCTCTAAAGCTTTCTGTGCCCTAGTTTCTTTTCCAGGTAAGTAGGATCACTAGTTTCTGCCCGACTCATTTCTACCTCATGGTGGTACAAGAGATAGTATTAGGGATTGATTAGGGGTTCATTTTATATATCCATAAACTAGACACACATCTAATGTTTTATGAAACTTTATCAGGAAGATTGCTACTACTGTATTTTTGGGCCACACTTATATCCAGAAGCTTCTTGGACCTATTCTTTGAATTCCCTAGACTCATTTGTTTCAAGGGAGAACATTTTATTAACGGTGAACACTTTATTGGTATCAGAGTTCTTTAAAAACATTCCTTGTGTTTAAGTGTTTAACTTAAAACATTCCTTGTGTTTAACACTTTTCACCATGAATGCTACAATCCATAAATAGTTAAACCTACCTGGGATACCTGAGAAGAAGGTATGCTTTACAAAACTCACTCTGGGGAGTTAACTGAGGCATGTTACAATTAGAGTCCTTTATCAGAAACAGAAACAGTTTAATTACAGGCCTAGGAAGCAAACATAAGATGCTGAAGAAACAAAAATGTCAGTACACCAGAACCTTATTATAATGCCCCTCGTATAGAAGTTTAGCTATGTTACCTGTCTATTCCTGTTTCTGTGATGTATGATGTACAGATAGGAAAACTGACAAATATAAAGAGAAGCCCAAAAAGTATGTGGGCTCTTCCCCCACACCATAACTGCAAAGGAATTACAAGATCCTGGCAGTGCAGGTAAAGAGAAGTAAACATAGGGGAGATGTGAATTTATGAAAGGAAGTCCAGTCATCTTGAATGCTAATAGTATGAGGCCTAACTGGGGGAGCCACTTTTTATATTCATGTGCAGTTCTAAGAGAATTGGGAAGAAGCTCTTTTTCCATGCAAATGCTAGCCAGAACATCAAATTTCAGTCCTTTTTACTTGTTTGTAAGGTTAGGTTTTAATGTACAAACAAACCCAAAAATTTTCGGAAAAGAGAAAAAAACTTGTTTTAATTTTCCTTTTACGAAACTACAGTTGTGCAGTCACTCTGCTCATAATTGGTAATGTTAAGAATGGGTAGGATTCACAAACTAAAGGATTAGAACCTGTAAATTTCTGTTAGGTGAGAATACTATCAGTCAAAATAAATTTTTCTTGCCCAATTTGATGCACAATGAACTCTAGTCATTAAAATAGGGTTGTAGTATTCTGATCTAATGTCTTTGAGACTAAGTACAAAAAATTCAGGGAATATAGCACATACAGCATTTCAAGTGTTTTACTTTCATGGTAAACTTAAAAGAGCATAAAGTTCCCACAAGGAAGGATTAGTCTACATCATTGGTGTATATTTGCAAAGCATTTCAACACTACAAACACTAAGTTTCAAGATGGAGCATTGGAAATGTTTTACTTTCATGAGAAAAAAAGATAATCTGATAGAAAGATGTAGCTATATGATATTAGGTAAATGATCCTTATTTCTTCATACAGAAAGCATGTTACTGCTATGTAAAATAAGTGGTTTTTAAGTTGAAAACCTCAAGATGCCTGGTTCTTGATGTGTTTCTACATGAAGGGAGAACCTTTGACCTTTTGGGGTTTTCATTTGAGAATTCCAGTGTTCAGTGTATTAGAGAGGAGAAAGTTCACCAGGGGAGCTGACCCAAAAAGTGGAGAATTTAGTGTAGGCAGCTGCATCCTTGGGATGGCCAGCCCCAGGGTAACTGCCAACCAAGGAAAGAGTTGACTTTTTGCCTGCATTCTGCAGTGCGGATATGACTAGAATGAGTGCTGGGGGTGGGGGTGTGTGCTAAACTCCATCTCTACCCATCTTAGGTTTTCGGGTGGCACTCTTTAACAAGAGGACATTAACAAGAAGTTTGTTAATGCTTGCAGTGCACATCACACCCAAGAAACAGAAAACAAAGTAACTCAAAGCAGCAGCTTAAAACTGTGGTCTATGTGGCATCTTCAGCAAAGAACAATACATTTGTAGAGAAATGACAGCACAAAGGAAAGCAGTTTTAGGCTTTCCAGGCTGGCAAACTGGAAAGGTAAATATATGGGAAGAAACTAACAGTAAAATTTGTTTCTTGATTCCTCTTCCCAAAAATATTTATTTTGGGGTGACCTATGCTGGTTTCCTTCACTAGGCTTTATACCTGGCTTGAAGGATTCCCTGATGAACCAAGCTCTGAGTTATTGGTATTTTGAGTATTATGGGTGAAATGGGTGTATGAATCATTTCATTAGAATGTTTTAAAAAGATGTACCCTTATTTTATTCTTCAAGCAAAAGTTTGTGCAAAAGCCCTAGAATGTCTGGAGCTCTATAAAGCTGTTTGGTTTTCTTTTTTCCTGAGGAAAGCAATATTACTCTTTAAGTAAAAGCATTATTCCCATTAGGGATAATGTAACCCCACCTCATTCTTACTATGTATTACAATCATTACATATTTGTATGCATATACAGACACTGCATGGTGGCTAATTCTGGAATAAATCCACAGACTAAGTCACAGCATGTATGTATCATTTATATCTTAACTGCTCACTTATACCTGAACAAATTTTCATTATGTTATTAATTTTCCAATGACATAATTTGGTTGCAATATTTTGCTGAAGTCTATTTGAAAAAGAAACTAGCTGTCTCACTTATTTTAATACGAGTATATTCTGGATCATGTTATACAGTACTTGTATAGAAACTCAAAAAGATAATTTTCCATGAGGAGACACTTAGTCTATGTTATTGGTGTGTATTTATAAAACATTTTAACACTACAAACATTAGCAGTTTCAAGGTGGGGCACCTGAAAAGGTTTATACTCTGCTAAAGTGATGCAGGTGTACCTTTTACACAAGACCTGTTAGTGAGGTCGATCAACTGAAAGTTAGAGCTGTGAAAACCAATGAAGAAACTAAGTTGAAAATGGAGTCTGGAGACAACGAAGGGAGAGTTCTCACTTCACTCAGTAGTGCTCCTGGCAGCTTACTTAGCCTACCTCGGCAGGAAGATGGAAAATTCTTCTTGCCCAGAAACAACCCAGCCAGTGAGAAACCACATGAACTTAGCCAATGAGAAGCCCTACAACCTCAAACTCTCCCTCTTCTCCGGTGAACTTTTGTTCAAAATAATCGCTCCCAACTTCCTTCTTTCCTCTATACAAGGATACTCTTTTTCCTTCCATTTTGGGACTTGCCTATGGTTTGCCATAATTTACAGTCCCAAATTGCAATTCCTCTGCGATTCCTAAATAAATTCATTTTTCTTCTTTTGCTGGTTAAATAACTGGCTGTTTTGTTTTTAAGGTTGACAAAGTTTATCAGTGAACTGCTTCATATGCATCATTTCCTGGTGACATGAACCGTGCATAGGTTTTTAAGGTTACATTGGTTAGATTTACCGAATTTTTTAGCTTCCAGCAGTGAGAGAACCAACCATTATGGAAACTAAAGTGTGGTACTTTCCATGGCACTAAGAATAGAAATCTCTGTTAGCCTTTGCTAGGACTGTATGGAATGAAATCCCACAGGGGAAGTCAGTGAGTGCGGTGATACCTGCTAGCTTCTGCTGTGTGGAAGAGCAGTATGTAAAGATAAAGCTCTGTCCTGGAGAAAATCCTCCCCAAATAATAATGTTAAAAGGAATACCATTCTTCACTCCTGCTCTGTCAAAGCTTTTACATTTTCCGCTAATTCCAGGTTGAATCTGGTGAAGGCCCAATAATGTTAAACCAAGAAAGCATAGCCAGGTTCACAGTTAATGTAACAGGCATGATGGACACATGTGGGTAAATAGATTTGATACGTGAACTTCTGATACCTACAAAGTCTCCTGCCCATCCCTGCCCAATATCTCCGTGGCAGGAATACATACAGACATCGATGGTACTGTCTTGTGAGAAGCAGGAAGTGGTGCCTATGAGCCGCATCTCCTCTAGAAAGCACAATTCAAATATCATGGATCCAGACCAGTGGTTTTCAATCTTTATCCCATTTTAGAATCACCTGGAGAGCTTCACAGAACACTTGGGACTGGGCCAAAGAGTTGTTGGTTTAATTGGTCTGGGTTGTAGCTTTAGCACCAGGACTTTTTGCCCCAAGCTCCCCAGATGATTCTAGTTTGTAGCCAAAGTTGAGAAAAACTGGCCTAAAATAATGGTTCTCAAACTTTTGCATAGATCAAAATCAGTTGGAGGGTTTGTTAAAACGGGGCCCCACCCCCAGAATCTTTGATTCAGTAAGTCTGAGGTGAGGTCTATAATTTGCTTTTCTAACAAGTTCCCAGGTGATGCCGATGCTGATGGTCAAGTTACCACATTTGAGGACCACTAGTATAGAGCAATGCTATCTAACAGAAACATAATGTGAACCACAGATATAATTTAAAATTTTGCAGGGAGCCATATTTTTTTTAAGGTAAAAAAAAAAAAAACAGAGGCACCTGGGTGGTGCAGTCAGTTAAGCGCCTGACTTGGTTTCGTCTCAGGTCATGATCTCAGGGTCTTGGGATCAAGCCCCAAGTCTGGCTCTGCACTCAGTATGGAGTCTGCTTGGGACTCTCTCTCCGTCTCCCTCTGCCCCTACCCCCCTAAAATAAATAAGTCTTTTTTTAAAAAAGGAAAAAGAGGGGTGCCTGGGTGGCTCAGTCCGTTAAGTGTCTGCCTTCAACTCAGGTCATGATCCCAGAGTCCTGGGATTGAGCCCGGAGTCAGGCTCCCTGCTCAGTGGGGAGTCTGCTTCTCCCTCTTCCTCTGCCCCTCCCCGTCCTCATGCTCTCTCTTTCAAGCTTTCTCTCTCTCAAATAAATAAATAAAATCTTTTAAAAAAAGTAAAAAGAAACAGGTGAAATATATTTTAATAATATATTTTATTTAACCTAATATATCAAAAATATGTCAATGTTATCAATATAAAAAATATTAATGAGATGTTTTACTTTTTTTTGTGCTGTTTGAAATCTTGTGTTTTACACTTATAGCACATCCCAATTTGGACACCAGCATTGTATTAGAAATACTTGTTCTGCACTTAGATTTTATCAAATTTACAGTTGAAATCGTGGATATAAATACCCAGTTGTTGCAGACATACTTAGAAGCTTCCAATGACTAAATTGAGTATAAATTTTATATTTAAACTAAAACCAAACAAAATCTATTTTTTTCCTATTTGAAAAATACATTAAGACTATTTACTGAAGGTCAGTCATTAATACTACCTGTTTCTACGTGTTTGTACAATTTCCATATTGTTAATACGTTGTGCTTCCTAAAGTTCATAAGCAAGCCAATGATTTAGAAATCAGATTGCATTTTACCATAGAAATAATACAACAAATACTTCCAAGGTATCCTATTAATGCCCCTTTAACACCTAATGGCTGAAATATACAAAGAATCAGACGTGATCGGGCGCGTTCAGGGTGGTATGGCCATAGACAGAAATATACAAAGAATCAAAGAGTAATTCCCTGCAGTTTTTTTTTTTTAAGACTTCTTTTATTTGAGAGAGAGGGAACATGAGTTGGGGGAGGGGCAGAGGGACAAGCGGACTCCATGGCAGGCACAGAGTCCCAGGACCTCAAGATCATGACTCAGCTGAAGTCAGACGCTTAACCGACTGAGCTATCCAGGCACTCCTTCCTGGCAGTTTTTAAAATAAAATGTTTCTGAATAAAATATCAGACAAATTCCAATTCAGTAGTATTCCATGAGTAGAATTCTCTTCTATACAGGCCCTCTGAAAATTGATGGTCAATATAAAGATTTAGTTCCCAACAAATGTGAACTATATAACTTGATTTAGAAGGCAGAATCAACTACAATCACATTTGGTTTTAAATAACAATTGTTTTCATCTCATAAGGACATTCATACAACCTATGCATTAAGAAAGAAACCACAGGAATATTTCCAAATGTAAAATATAGTTCAGATTTTCTCTACTAAACTTAAAAACAAGAACTAATTCTATTTTTTTAAAGATTTTATTTATTTATTTGACACGGAGAGAGAGATAGAGAACACAAGCAGGGTGAGCAGCAGGCAGAGGGAGAGGGAGAAGCAGGCTCTCCGCTGAGCAGGGAGGCTGATGCGGGACTCGATCCCAGGACCCTGGGATCATGACCTGAGCCGAAGGCAGCCACTTAACCGACTGAGCCACCCAGGCACCCAAGAACTAATTCTAAACTTAAGTGCTGTGCTCAAAATTTTCCCATGGTACCCCACTCATGCATAGAAGCAAAATTATTAAATGACCTACAAGACTTCCCATGATCTGTCCCAGTCTCCTATCTCTATGGCTTTGTTACCTTTATCTTTCCCCTTCTCTCTTACTCTGCTCCGATGGACACTGACCCTCCTCCCAAACAGGATAAACATATTCCTGCCTCAGGGCCTTTGCTCTTGCTATTCCCTCTAACTGGAACACTCTTGATGCAGATCTCTACATGGCTTCCTCAGTCCCTTCAAGTCTTTACCTAAATGTCGTTTGGACCTTCACCGATCATCCCACGTAATATAGCAATTACTATCCCTCCTTCTCCAACCTTCCTTACCCTCTATCATTCTTCCTTACTTAATTTTTCTCCATATAACTTTTCACATTTAAATATAAAATGCAATTCACTTACTTGTCATCTCACTGCTACCACCACTAACATGTCAACTCTCTGACAGTGATGATTTAATATTTTTTGGTCTTTTCTGCAGAACCCAACACTTTTATGTTCCTAAACTCTACATAAGCTACTTTTCTAACTTTTTCATAATCTATTTATACACACACTTCTTTCACATGTACAATTTTTATTTGACTGTCTCCTTTAAGTCCTTTGCATAAAGGGAAAAAATAATTTTCTCTTTGGCAAAAGATTTATCTGGAAATAACTAATGAGTCATCAGAATTGGAGATGGAAACTTCATTGTTGCAATAGCTGGTGTAACAGCCTTTCAAATAGTTCTTGGTCTTCAAATCATTCTTGAAAAATTAATGTTTTCAGGACGCCTGACTGGCTCAGTCAGAGGAATATGTGACTCGATCTCAGGATCTTGAGTTCGAGCCCCATGTTGGGTGTAGAGGTTACTTAAATAAATAAAACTTTTTTAAAAATTCATGTTTTCTGTATTCCTATAGAATAACATAATTTTGGTTGAGGCTGTTCTCTCATCAATATTCATTTGGATTGTATGATTGTGTAATGTTTTAGCACCTTGTAGAATTATATCTGCTGTCAATAAAGTACCCATTCATGAATAGCATGTATTATATTATTTAAAACCTAAAAGTATAACTATTATGATAAAGATCCAGTTCAATGATTTTTGTCATTTGATTTCACTGAATTAAAATTTTACTACTTTCTTAAATCTGTTTTTTTACCAATTAATCTAGATAAAAGCCAATTCCCATCATTGTCATGAATGAATCTGTATCATTGCTTCCAAGTACTTTTTAGTATAGCAACTATCCCATTTGTTGGTGTGATTTCTTTTTTTAAATTCAATTTATCAAACTAAAAAAAAAAGAAAAACAGTTCACTCATCCGCCCCCCTCACACACACACACTCCCCCACCTCTGGCAACTCCCAATCTATATCTATAAGCTTGGCTTTATTTATGTATTTATTTATGCATGTATGTGTTTATTTATTTATTTATTTATTTATAGATTCTACATATAAGAGAGATCATATGGTATTTGTTTTTCTTTGACTTATTTTACTTACCATAATGCCCTCAAGGGCCATCCATGTTGTCACAAATGGCAAGATTTTATTCTTTTTTATGGCTAAATAATATTTCATTGTGTGTGTATATACACACATACACACACACACAAATACCACATTCTCTTTTTCCATTCATCCATCAGTGGAGACAGGTTGTTTCCATATCTTGGTTATTGCAAATAATGCTGCAATGAACATAGGGATGCACATATCTTTTCAAGTCAGTGTTTCATTTTCTTGGAATAAATATCCAGAAGTAGAATTGCTGAGTCATAGGTAGCTCTATTTTTAATTTTTTGAGGAACGTCCATACTGTTTTCCATGAGAGCTGTACCAGTTTATATTCCCTCCAACACTGCACGAGGGTTCCCTTTTCTCCACATCCTTGCCAACACTTGTTATTTCTAGTCTTTCTTGTAATAGCCATTCTAATGGGTATAAGGTGATATCTCATTGTGGTTTTGATTTACATTTCCCTAATGATTAATGACTAGAGCATCTTTTTGTGTAACTGTTAGACATTGGTATGTTTTTGAACATTGAATTGAGGGTCTCATTTGTGCCAGCCACATTTCAAGTGCTTAATAGCTACGTGTGGCCAGTGGCTATCAAATTAGCACAAATCTAATCCAATGCATTTGGGTTCTTAAATCAATGTTTTAAGTGATTGAAGAAGGTCAAATATACATATCCATATTTTTGTGATATTCCCTCACATAGTTATTTGTCCCTTAATTTACTCAAAACATTTATTGAACACTTAATATGCTAAGCCCCAGGCTAGGCACTGTTATATAGAGACAGACTTATGAGGGGAAACAGCTAATACATAAGTAAAGAAGTTGATCATTGCAAAACATGAAGTGTGAAAGAAATTAGTGTGCACTTCAGCAATCAGTAACATGAAGACTAGTTTTAAATATTTATAATGTTTTTTCAACTGTATTTTTTCATAATACTTGGGATTTTTTTATTTAAGTACTTGAGAATATTTCTGAATGATAGAAGTATTTCTTCAGGTGTAGCTACAGATAACATCAGTAAGGCTTCAGTTACATGTGTATAGCAGATTTGTCCCCAGTGGGGATATTTCCAGAAATATTCCATCAACTGGGGCATCTGGGTGATCCAGTGGGTTGAGCATTTGACTCTTGGATTTGGCCCAGGTCATAATCTCAGGGTACTGGGATAGAGCCTGCTTGAGATTCTCTCTCCCTCTCCCTCTGCCCCTCCCATCCCTGCTTGCGTGCACAGATGTGTGCATGCACGCACGCGCATACACACACACACACACACACACACACACACACATACACTCACTCTCTCTCTCTCTTTCTCTTAAAAAAAAAAAGTAGTAGTTTGGAATATAGACATACAGACTCTGGAGCCAGACCTCCTAGGCTCCTATTCCAGCTTCTCCACATCCAGCTTGTGTGTTCTTGTTACATTACTTACCACCTCTATCTCCTCTGGTGATTTATCCTCACTAGCAAGCAGTAACACTATATGAATATTTCTCAAATGAAGGCAAACAAGATAAAGAAATCAGGTATACTATATACTTATATATAGTGTATATAAGTATATAGGTATACTATATACTTAGCTTGAACTTTTAAAAAGAATACCCATTCACCATCTCTAGAAGAAATTAAGTGTCCCAAGAATATGATTTTACTTAAAATTTCAGCAAATAGATGTTTTGGCAGAATTGAGACTTGACAGGTATCAATACTAATCCCAGAGTACTAACTAATGTACTTGATTCTTCTGTGTATTTTTTACTCTCATAACTAAATAAATATTATTTGGAATTGCCTATTTTGTTTAAATTTCGTGTTTTTGAATTTGGAGATGAAGGTGCTTGAAAATACAGCTGATCAAATAAATGAATAAAATCTTTAAAAAAGGGGGGGGGGGGCGCCTGGGTGGCTCAGTCGTTAAGCGTCTGCCTTCGGCTTAAGTCATGATCCCAGGGTCCTGAGATCGAGCCCCTCATGGGGCTCCCTGCTCTGCGGGAGGCCCGCCTCTCCCTCTCCCGCTCCCCCTGCTTGTGTTCCCTCTCTCGCTGTCTCTCTCTCTCTGTCAAATAAATGAATAAAATCTTTAAAAACAAAAAGAAAATACAGCTGAATCCACGGACTTTTTTAGTTTGTTTTGCTTTCCCCAGATATCATCACAGTATAGCTTCCATAATACATCATTTATCCATCTAGATTAACTGTCTACATACTGCATGTGAAGCTTACCACTCGATCGCCGCTCGTACTTGTACCAGTCCAAACCTCTTCCTTAGACTGAGGAGTGGTAGAGCTGTTCAGGTTCTACAGGAAGCAAAGAAATTACATTACTAAAAACTTGGAAAAGCTTATAGGGTATTCTAGTAGGGTATTGGTATGTAACATGTTACTCCAAAACTTAGTAGTGTACAATGATAATAACCATTTTGTTATCTCTCCTGCATTCTGTGCGTTCAGAATTTGAGAAGGCCTTAGCTGGTTAGTGCTGGCTAAGGATCTTTCCTGTGGTTGCAGTTAAAGAGTAGCTGGGAGCAGCTGGGGGCTGTGGAGGCACATCTCACTCTCTCCTGCCCCCCCTCCTTTTTCATGTATTCTCAGGCTCTCCGTGTGAGGTCTCTCATTGTGAGCTGGTTTCCTCACAAACAGCATGGCCATCTCAGGACAGTGAAGCTGCTTACGTGGAGCTTGAAGGTTTCCAGAGCAAGTATTTCAGAAAAACAGGGTAGAAAGCACTTTTCCTTTTGATTACCTAGCCTTGGAAGTCACAGTGTCCCATACTCTCTCGATCCAGTCACAAAAGCCAAAGAGGAGTGCCAAAGTCACATGTAAGAAGAGCTTTTGTGATAGGAGATGTGCCATTTGAAAACACCATCCACCACATAGGAGTGAAGAGATCTATTTACATTTATTCCCATCACTTTATATATATATATATATATATATATATATATACATATATATATTTTTCATTCATGAATAGCATGTATTATATTATTTAAAACCTAAAAGTATAACTATTATGATAAAGATCCAGTTCAATGATTTTTGTCATTTGATTTCACTGAATTAAAATTTTGCTACATATAAAAATTTTACTACATACAAAATATACTACTAAATTTTACTATATATATATATCATTAGTTCATCTGAAATATGCAGTGGTGGTGCACTTGACATAGACAAATTATTGGCACCAATGTAAAATGTGCATAAGTAAACAAGTTGAGAAAAATTTATTCCAGAAAAGCAATTTAAAGGGTATTTCACAATTCAGTTTAGATTCAGGCCCTATCCCTTACTATATCTTCGGTGTATCAGATTTTGGAGTCACTGATGATTCCGAATACAAAGAGATTTCCAAGTGCTTTCTAAATTGTTTTCAATGTGTTTTAATGTGGTATGTTTTCTTCTGATACTTTGAAAAACGGCAACTCTTAGGAAAATATGTGTTAGTGCTCAGCCAGAACATTAAATTAGCCATAATATACCATTCTGCAATATCTTAACTATCTTAAATAATTAGGAGATTATTCAATTGGGCTAGATTCATAGACTGTTAACAACGAACAGTAAAAGAATTGTATATTAGAAACCAAAGACATTTGGCTTTATTAGAATCATGTACTGATTTAGCTGTATAGGAATACCATATCAAAACTAGTAATGGACACTAAATACTGACTGAATAGAGAATTCCTTTTTTTTTAAGAATTCTTTTTTAATTTGAAAAAATATGCCCCAAAGTTATTGATGATTTGTTTCATTTTACAGTTCTATAGTGTTTGAAATTTGTATAAAAAGTATATACTACTTTCATAGTCAGAAAAAAAAAAAAAACTTAACAACTCGGAACATACCCAGGGGAGTGTATATAATTAAAGCAATATGCTGTAAAATTTTAGGAAGCTCAATTTTTTTCTCTTGTTCCAAAGGTAATTAGAGATGATCATTTGGCATCCTACCTCATTACCTTTCTGCAGTATGGATTCATCAAAATCTCTCACTGTTTGCCAGTAGGCACTGAAGCCAACAACATAATGCAACTCCAACACAGGGAGGAGAAGTTTCACAATACCCTACTCTGCCAAACACCTGTACAGATCCACCCTACTTTTCTTACTTCAAAAAAGCTGGACTAAAAACAAACCAAAGAAAAAAAATTAAAGTTAAAAAATTAAAGCTATAAAACTTTGTAGAATGTAACCCTTTTTCATAACAATGTATAATAAAATTTACCACTTAACCCTGACTCACCTACAGAACAGATTTGCATGTAATTTAGTTAATAAATCATTGATTTTCAACTATAACATGATGTTAACAGGAATTCTCTAAATTGTGATATTATATGGCTTTTTACTTCTCAGTATCTGCTACATATTTTGAAAATGTTGATGTTATAATTAGAGAAAATAAACTTTAAATATGATTTATTTCCAAGTCACGTTTTCAATCGCAAAAAGGTAATGTTTCAAAAAGCCACTTAACGTTCTCCTTGGATGGAATAGCTAGTCATTGCTTTAAAATTGCCATTAGTTTCTGACACTATATTAAATTGTCTTCCTATGTCAAACAAATATTATAAAAAAAATAATGAACAAAAAAATCACACACATGAAGAGTTAGCCCGATTAAGTTGCTTTACTTAAGTGGAATTTTAAGAGATAGAACATTCTTTGTTTTGGAGATCAACTCAAAGTACATTGACCTTGTTAATCTGAAATCCATGGGCTGCATCTAGTGGTTAGCATCCAGTGACCTGCCAGAAATACAACTAACCTAGCATTAGGCACCAACTATCAATCTGTACTGTCACCAGAAACTTGGCATTTCAAATCTAGCTCTAAGCTGAAGCTCCTAATGCAGTGGCAGAGCTCCAGAAGCTCTGGTTTATGGGAGAGGGAGAATATGTATATGAAAGGTTGTACTCAGGAGAGTTATACAAAAGATTCATTCATGACAGATGAAGAGACCCAAGAGAAAGCACGTAGGCCAGAGGGGAAAATTGAGGACTAAAATAAATCTTGCCATAGTGGAAACAGCATGACCAAACCCTTTTTTCTGAACATATGGTACAATTTCTGAAGGGAAATTAGGTATCTTTGGGCAGGGGATAAACACTATATGGATTTGGTAGGAAAGTTATTAAGTCATTCTGGGGTTTCGAAAAAATAACCAGTCTTTTAAGTACTTGTTTTCCACACAAATCCATGCAATCATTCAAGATTTCCCAGTTAGAGTAGAATTTTTATTGCCACAGGAAATTTACATGTAATTGTTGGCTTTCAGATTTGGAGACACATGTCCTTTGCTAGAACCATATGCAAAAACCCAAAAACTGTTGGAGGAAGAAGTCAATCACTTGTCCTCTACCTCCTCCACCCTCATCTCCACCCCCAGAGCCCGTTTATCTTCTGTGGCTAGTGGAGCTTCAAAGGTGGATTCTTCCTCACCTTACACTGTGGAGGCTGCTCTATCCCACAGTTAAAATGGGCTTTGGAGAGACCTAAGACCATTATACACCCCACACACACACCCCACGGCCTTACTGTGATGGTGCAAAAGGGCCAGGCAGGAATTAAGTTTTATCAGGTTAGCCAGAACCATACAGAGACAGGAGTAATCCCCCACACTCTGGCCTCTGCCTTTCCTTTCTTCATCCTTTATGAAACCACTCTAAGGCAATGGAAAAAAATAAGGAGCAAGAAATGACAAGACCATGCTGAGCAAAAAGGAGGAAACATTCAAAAAAACAGGCAAAATTAGAGCAAAACTATAAAAATCACTGTGTTAAAAGGAGTATCTCAAAATGCTCTCAAGGTCTTGGAATGAAGTTCAGACCCTGATCTACGTCTGTCAGAGGATAAATGTTTGAACGTTTTACAGGTCAAGTCCCAGAGACTCATACTTTGACTCATTTGCCCTGTTTACAGAGAAAATAATATATAATTGTAGAAAATATATTACTTAATACAGATACTAAATTACCTGCACTTTGTTTTCTTATCATTTTTCTCGCAATTCTTCCAATGATATATACTGGAGAGACACTAAGTTTATCTCATGAGACTAAAATAGTTTTTTATACATATCTTTCTCCGATCTGTATATTTTCTTCATAAGTAGATCAGCACAAACAAAAAGTAAAAGGACATAAGAACAAAGCCCTATACAGTTGAAGCTTTGTAGTAGTTTCTGAACAATTAAAAAGTGGCAGAGAGAGCCACACTATACTAATTATGAATTCTCTGGCACCTAAAGATCCCACTTTTTCATATGCCTCCCACACCTCTGAGGAGATTATGTTTTACAAATTTTCTAGAATTAGCCGCTTTGAAATCTGTATCAAACACAGAGGAGGGGCGCCTGGGTGGCTCAATCAGTTAAACGTCCAACTTTTGATTTCAGCTCAGGTCATGAAATCAGTCATGATATGAACCCCGTGCTGGGCTCCGCCTTGGTGTGGAATCTGCTTGAGATTCTCTCTCCTTCTCCCTCTGCCCCTCCCCCACCCTCACATGAGCACATTCTCTCTCTCTCTAAAAAAAAAAAAAAAAAAAAATTATGACATCAGTGTGTTCCTGGCAGTAGATAAGGTGGTTCTTGATGTATTTGTTATCTACTAATATGTAAGAAATTACCACAAAACAGTGGCTAAAATAACAGCATTTTTATCTCACAGTTTTTGTGGGTCAAGAATCCAAAGGCAGCTTTGCTGTGTGCCCTGACTCAGGGCCTCTCACAAGGATGAGATCAAGGTGACAGCCAGGGCTGCTTTCATCTCTAGGTTCAACCCTGGGAGAATCAGATTCTAAGCTCACTGATGTTGGCAGGATTCAGTTCTTGGTGGGCCGAGCTTGCTCTTTGAGGCCTTCCATAGGGCAGAGCAACCATAGAAACTTGCTTCATCAGAACAAGCAAGCAAGAAGATCCAGAAAGAGAATACAAGCAAAATAAAAGTCAGTCTTTTATTTATTTATTTATTTATTTATTTTAAAGATTTTATTTATTTATTTGACAGAGAGAGACACAGCGAGAGAGGGAACGCAAGCAGGGGAAGTGGGAGAGGGAGAAGCAGGCTCCCCGCCGAGCAGGGAGCCCGATGTGGCGCTCAATCCCAGGACCCTGGGATCATGACCTGAGCCGAAGGCAGACGCTTAACGACTGAGCCACCCAGGCACCCCAGAAGTCAGTCTTTTATAACCTAATTTCAGAAGTGACATCACATCACTTTTGCCATATTCTATTCTTCAGAAGCAGATCACTAGGTTTAGTCACACTCAAATAGAGAAAATGGCACAAAACATGTGCACACCAGGAGGCAGGGATCTTTGGGAGACATTTCAGAGACTGCCTACGTCCCGTGATGTGGAAAATTCTTTATAACTCCAGAGGTTTTTCACATTGCAATACTTTTGGATAACTATTTCCAAAGGTTAGTGGGTTTTGTTTGAATAAAACGTGGTTTATTTTGTACTCTAAAATATAGGGAAAAGGTGTTTTGTTTTTAAGATTTTTATTCATTTATTTGAGAGAGAGAGAGATAGCAAGAGAGAGCAGGAGTGAGGTGGGGGGCGGGGAGAGGGAGAAGCAGACTCCCCACTGAGCAGGGAGCCCCATGTGGGACTCTATCCCAGAACCCTGAGATCATGACCTCAGCAGAAGGCAGACGCTTAACCAACTGAGCCACCCAGGTACCCTGGAAAAAAGGTTTTTTGAAATAATTTTTTATATACATTTTAAAATAGTTGCCTAGTTTTCACATATTAGTGGTATATCTGAACACTTGATAGATCTAAAACACTTTTTTTTGGCTAACCAAAATTAAGGCGAGTCAGAAGGAGGAAAAAAAATTATATATATATATATTTTAAGATTTATTTATTTATTTTAGAGAGAGAGAGCACGCGAGCAGGAGGAGGGGCAGAGGGACAGGGAGAGAGAGAGAGAGAGAATCTCAGGCGGACTTCCCACTGAGCCCGGTGCTGGATCCAGGGCTCCATTTCAGGACCCTGAGATCATGACCTGAGCCAAAATCGAGAGTCAGATGCTTAATTGACAGAGCCACCCAGATGCCCTTCAACCAGATACTTTTCGGTATTTATTGATGTCAAAACTTGATGTGTATGTACATTTTTCTATAAAGGGAATTAATAGCATTCATGAGATTCTCTAAAGACTAAGAACCATTGCCCTAGGCAACAAAAATTGAGGCACTAGATTCTCATATAGAGTCTCATGAATTTATTGGATTGTCTTTTAAACTATTTCATCAGTGTAACTAGTGTTGGACTCCACATTCATTCAACAAATATTTATTGAATATCTACTAGATGCGAGCCAAGTTTTAGGCAAAGGAAGCACAAGTCCCATTCTCAAGGGGCTCACATTTCTGGGGGAGGGGGCTGGCAGACAATAAAATAAATACACTAATATATTTGATATTGGGTGTGATAAGTGTTGTGGGAAAAATAAGCAATATATACCTGAATCCTCTGAAGCATTAAGGGGAATATACAGTTCTTCTTAAATCAGCGCTCTGGTCTTGCATAAAACCTTTAACGTCAATAAAGTATACTCAGTTCAGTCTAGCAGTTGCTTATTAAGCACTTACTATGGGCTAGGCCTGGAGCTAGACGCTAGGAAGGCAGGGATGAGCATGCTGCTCTGAGAAGTGAATTGTCTGGGCTTGGAGGGTATTATTTCCTCTGGGAATCTCTCTGGGCTAGATTAGGGTTTCCCCCTCTGTGATCATAAAATAATGCAGGCATACCTTTATCGGGTTCACCTCCAAGTCGCATCTGTTTTAGTGTATCTCTTTCCTTCTTGACTGTGAATTGTTTGAGCAAGATTTACATTTCATTAATTTCTGAATCCCTAGTGCTTGGGGGCTCAGCAGGAGTTCAGTAAATGTTTGTGGAGCCACACCTAAAGAGACAGGCTGACGGGAGGGATTGCCGTGCCAGGACTTTCTCTAGCTTCGGCCTTAAGTGGTAAAATACAGAGTGGCAGTTTTCTCTCTTAGGTTTCAGTCAAAACCAATGAGTGTCATTGATATGAGATCTGATACGATGTAAGACATGTATTTATCAAGACCATATGCATTCTTTCCAAGGAAAACTAGTTAGAAACCCATTGCTGTGTTTTATTAACCAAAAATTCTTCTTTATTTCAGCCCTCCCCATCTTTCCTGACCTGAGCCTGTGCCAACAGTTTCACCCATCATGCTCTACCTCAGCTCTTGCCCTAAAATGAGTGAGTGATCTGGGTGCTGGAGAAAAGAGGACCATATCATTAAGGGGATGACCCTTACTTTTGCTGGTTTTACTGGCAAGTCTTAGAAAAAAACACACAGATTACGTTTTAAGATAATTTTTTTAAAAGATTTTATTTATTTATTTGACAGAGAGAGACACAACGAGAGAGGGAACACAAGCAGGGGGAGTGGGAGAGGGAGAAGCAGGCTTCCGGCTGAGCAGGAGCCCGATGCAGGGCTCGATGGGGGGCTCAATCCCAGGACCCTGGGATCAGGGCCTGAGCTGAAGGCAGACGCTTAACGACTGAGCCACCCAGGCGCCCCAGTTTTAAGATATTTTTACAAAAAAAGAATCAGATTCAAATGTCAGGTCCTGAGGGAAATAAAGAGATAGATAAACATTCAAATAGAACTGAACTTCTCAAGGTCAATGTGTTCTGTGTGTATATTGTATCAAAACAATTACATCATGTAGCCGTTTTTCTCTAAGACCTAATATCTGCCCACACCCAGCAAAATGGTTTTTTTATTCTAAATTTTTCTCAAAGGCAAATGCTTTCCCACACTCAGAAATGTGTTCTTGGTCCTCTGAGTATTCGTTTTATTTCAAGTTTCAAAGTTTTGATTCTAAATTCTTTTGGTAAGCTTCTTAAGCATGTATTATCAGAGAAGTGAACATTATTTTTTTTCTGCTTGATTGACTCAAATAGTTAGTAATTATCTCTAGGAATTCTTGATAAAGGTACTTTTAAACCCAGAAGTAGGAAGAGAAATTCCACCAGAAAAATCTCGTATTTTGAGAATGTAACAAATAGGAGGACTTAGAATCAAAGGCCTACCTTCTTCTGGATTATTATGTTGTTACCATACCATACTAATAAACTAGGCATATGCGACGCCTGGGTGGCTCAGTTGGTTAAGCATCTTCGTTCGGCTCAGGTCATGATCCCAGGGTCCTGGGATCGAGCCCCGCATTGGCCTCCCTGCTTCTGCCTCTCCCTCTGCTACTCCCCCTGCTTGTGCTCACTCTCTCTCTCTCAATCTCTCTGTCAAATAAATAAATAAGTATAATCTTTAAAAAAATAACTATGCATATGTTACTATGGAAGAGTTGGATTAAATTAACAACCCTGTTAATAAATCAACAGCCCTGAAGGGAAATCTCTAATTGAATGTCACAGGACTCTATCATTGTCTATATTCTTTTAACACTCATCAACTTTTTAGATGAAAATGTGAAGGCATATCTTTTGAAAAGGTAATAGGGTATGTCTTTTTATAACTTTTTATCCTGATTTTAAAAATAGTTCATGCTTACTACAGATAATTTAGAAAACATCAGAGGAAATTACCCATAGCAATGTGTCTTTTCTTTCCCATGGGCAAATTATATTTCTTGAATAATTTAGCATGGCTCTGAAACAGTTTTGTATTTGCCAGACATCTATTTAACAGTCCTAGCAACATATTAACTAAATTTATGAGTGATATGGAGATTAAAAAGAAGAGTTAATATGTAGAGGAGAGTTCTAAGATTCAAAAACTCTCTGCAGGCTGGAAGAATTAGGTTGAAATGAACAAGATAAACTGTAGCAAAAGTAAATGTAAAATCTGGTACAGAAACAAGTGTGCATGCCTGGGGAAGAGGCAGTGTGTCCAAATAGGAGTTCCTATGGAAAAGACCAGGCACTTCTAGTTGATGACAATTTAGTCAGCATTTTGCTATAGTCACTACAAAAAAAAAAGCTAATGCAAGCTTATGTACCACTAGTGAAGCACAGAATCCAGATGAAGGGATTCTATTTCACATGGTTTGGGCTACATCTAGATAATTGTTTTCATTCTACATGTATGTTTAAAGACAGTGTTGATAGGGGCGCCTGGGTGGCTCAGTTGTTAAGTGTCTGCCTTCGGCTCAGGTCATGATCCCAGGGTCCTGGGATCGAGCCCCACATCGGGCTCCCTGCTCCGAGGGGAGTCTGCTTCTCCCTCTCCCACTCCCCCTGCTTGTGTTCCCTCTCTCACTGTCTCTCTCTCTCTCTGTCAAATAAATAAAATATTAAAAAAATAAAAATAAATAAATGGAATAAAGACAGTGTTGATAAACCCAGAGTCTTCTCTGTTAAAAATTTTAAAAAATCATGTGATATAAGAAATAGTTGGAGGGACTGGTGATGTTTAGCTTTAAAAAGAAAAGTCTGAGGGAGGACATACTAGCTGCCTTCATCTATTTGAAAGGTTTTTTGCTTTTGTTTTTGTTTTTTACTGGGCTGCTCATGAGAGCATAAGGAGGATAGAAGGGTACAATTGTCATTCAGATTTCAGCATGAGATTTCCTCAGCAAGGTCTTGCCTGAAGTAGCCACCCAATAATGAGTACATTACCCTATTTTAATTTTCTGTATAACGGGTTATCACTATCTATTCACTTGATTTTTTTCCCTGTAAACTTAATTCATTTACTTATTGTCTGTTTGCCTGTTTTTTCTCACTAGAATATAAGTTCCTTGAGAATGAGTTTCCTTCTACCTTGTTCACAGTTATAGACAGTTCCTTGAACAGTGTTCCTATAAATGTTTATTGAATGAATTAATTTATAGAGAGGCAGATTTGGGCTTAACAGAAAAAAGAGTTTTCTTTCTGTGGGGACAGAAAATTGTGTGGGGGGGGTGGCTATCAATCACGGAGCATATTTTATATTAACTAGTTTTATCTTCATAGTTTACCATTAGCTATCTTTTGAGCACTTATATGCCAGAAATAGGCAAGGAAGTAAAAGCTCAGAGAAGGAAAGTAACTTTTCCTTAACTCGTGTTGCTAGAACTGGGATTGTAATCCAGTCTGTTTCCAAATCCATTGGGTTTTGTACTACACCATAAATAGAGCAAGATGTTTGGATTTTATGGAGATGAACTTCCCATCACTTAGGCCAAGGCTAGATGGTCCTCCATCAAGGGTGCTAAATTATGCTAGATAATGGATGCTTGAACTGAGTGAGATGCTGGACTAGGTCCAACTCTAAGAGTCTGTGATTCTATGATAGAATCAGCCCATTCATGATAGGAACTGATTCTGTAACAGGATTTCTTTATTTTCCATAACAAAGAAGAAAAGAAAACTTTTCTGAAACTGTTGCTTGGAACCCAAGAATGTGAACTTACACAATTGCTGAAACACTATCCCTTAATCCTAGCTGGATGCTGTGGAAAGTGCACACAGAAATATACCTGTGCTGCAAATGCAATCACTCCTATAATCTGCAAGTAAAAATAAAAACTAAAACTTTGAAACTATAAAATGGAAAGTTTTCAATAAAGAAAGCAAATTGTAGAATGATTGGGGTGATAATTGTTCCAGATGAATGTCTAAGCAGAGCTCATATCACGGACTGTGAAAAGAAGTCCAACAAAGAGAAAAGAATATTGGCAGTGTGCCAGCAGTCATTCTTGGGAAGAATTAGTCTGCCTATTACAGTATTAGCCATTATAGGATTAGCTGATACAAATCACTTCCAAAATGAGAATACATTCTATAGAAGCTACTTATTACCTTATACCTTGAATATATTCAGAATCATTTTTTTAAATCAAATACTGAAGTTTCTTTTAAGGGGTAAATGTAAATCAGATACTGGTGAACAATTCATTAATCAGAAATCTTTAACTCAGGTGTTTGAGAGGAGTTACGTTTAGATCTGTGGACAAAAGATATTCTGCAAAGAGATTATATACAGAGGTTAACAATATATCAAGTCTTCTAAATGATCATAAAGGACTAACTTTGTGAGAGAATTTTTTCTGAAATCTTAAGCACTTCCCAATTTTTGCTAATATTTTTTGGTTTAGCTCTTTAATGCTTATAAATAAGGATATTCCTATATAATGTACTTAAAAGTCTATGCTGAGTTCAGTAGCTATCTGTGAGAAACTAATATGTTTTTTATTTGATATAAAAATTAAAAGTGAAAGCAAGTTATGTATTTGTAGACTATAAAATATTAGTATGTTTAGTCAGTCATCACAACACAAAGGTGACTTGGGGTATCTAAAGGAATCACAAAATGATTGTCAGTGAAAAAGTCAAGTGAATTCAGGGCAAGGTAGGTGGCAACTAAAAATATCTTTACAAAACAGGATTAGAAGAGTCTTTTCCATATGTGCATCTGGCACATGAAAATTACCAGGCAAATGTTAGTTTCCTTCCTTCCTGTTTATTATATGTTCAACTCTGGCAAAGGAAACATTGTTACGTACACACAGGTCCTGACTTATGATGGGTTGACTTCCAATTTTTCTGACTTTACAATGATGCAAAAGCAATACACATTCAGTTATAACTACTTCGAATTCTGATTTTTATCTTTTCCTGGGCTAGCGATACGTGGTACATCCTCTGTTGTGAGGCTGTGCAGAGGCAGTCGGGCTTCTAATCAGCCATGCGATCATGAGGGTATATAACCCATACACTGACAAACATTCTGTACCCACACAACCATTCTCCTTTTCATTTTCAGTACAGTAGTCAATAAGTTACATGAGATATTCAACACCTTATTACAAAATAGGATTTGTGTTAGATGATTTTGCCCAACTGTAGGCTAATGTAAGTGTTTTGAGCATGTTTAAGGGAGGCTGGGCTAAGCGATGATGTTCAGTAGGTTAGGTGTATTAAATGCATTTTCAAATTATGATATTTTCAACTGATGTTGGGTTTATTGGGATGTAATCCCATTGTAAATTGAGGAACGTTTGTAGCTGTGTCTTGTTTTATTCTGTAAACTAAATACCATTATTTTGTAAACTAAATATCTTAAATGGATTTACTTTAGAGATATGTAGCAAAACCTTATCATTTCTACATTGTATAAAATTGTATTGTTTTAAGTAAAGTTTGCTTAAACAAAAGAAACTTTTTAAGCTATTGAGTAATGGGTCATATCTGCTTGGCATAAGATTCAGAATAAAAAGGCAGTATATGACATCTCCATATTTAGACCAATGAAATAAACTGCTAAACTGATTTATTCTTACATGTCAGTGTGTTGGGATCTGAGATCAGATGCTCCATTATTCTGCTTTTGGTTGAATGGAACATTCCAAACTCCTGAATCAGTAGGGTAAATGTAGTTCATTCAAAATAATTATTCTTTCATATAAATACACTGATCAAGTTATAAAAATGTTACCATCTCTTGGGGCAACTTATCACTGTACAGTTCCCAAGGGAATATTGGGATGGCACTCTTGAACACAACTGAAAATACATGACAGTGATCAACAGAGGAGGGAAAAGTCAGACATAGGAGAGAACAGTATCTGGGAGAAACCAGCCGTGTATCTATAGCGTGGTAATGGAATTCCTGATGGCTTAGGCTATAGCAACTTCAGTTCAGATTAAGGCTAATTGCAGTATGCCAAGATCCTCATATTGTGCTGAAACATATTTGCCAAAATTATTCTCTTCCCTCCATTATATATGCTATTTTTCCTTTCCTCCTCTGGGTATCCCACATTTCTAAATATGTAATTCACTGCAGTAGATTTTTTAAAAACACACACATATATAATTTATATAATATAAAATCATGTCTTTGGATCAGAGGAAACTTCAGACCATGGATATTCTGATTTAGTGTTTACACAGCTTTTATTTCAACTCTTCCATGGGAAAGAGTACATCAATATCATGCAATAGGTGATTAATATTAAATCAATATTGAGAGTAAACCAAAGGCTTGCAATTTCTGATTTTAAAATTTGGCATTTTTATTGGAGTCAATATAAAGAAGATGATTGTGTCCAAGATTAACTAACTTCCTGTACATCACAAAAAAGCAAGAGCATCTGTGCCTTGTAACAAGGAAGAATATGAACACATCTGTTCCTAAACATCCACCTAACCAAGGCCCTATTGTTTGTTGTGTTCTAGATTGTAAAGACCCTGCCACATTGATTATGTGCTCCCTGAAGACTGAAAAGGAAACTAACATTGTTGGTTACTTTGTAGGAGGCATTTTGCTAGGCACTTTACATACAATATCTTACTTGATTCTCACCACAATCCTGCAGACTGAATATAAGTATTCCCATGCTCCACTGATAGCCCAGGTCATAGACACTACATTTGGTAGTAGCAATTTTTCTGCAGATATAATGATAGTGAGGCTGCAATGTCCATTATGGCAACCACTAGCTACATGTGATTATTTAAATTTAATAAACTAAAATTAAAAATTCAGTTCCACAGGGTCACTAGCTATATTTCAAGGGCTCAATAGGCACATGTGCCTAGCGGCTACTGGATTGCACAGTGTGCATTATAGAACATTCCCCTCATTGCAGAATGTTCTATTGGGTGGTGCTAATTGGAGTTTTGCAAAAATTAAAACAGATGGCATTTTCATTGCAGAAAACAAAAAATGGAGTTTGACATACAACTAAGGAAATAGATTGAACAAAAATTATTTCAATTTCTCTCACTCTCTCAAATAAATAAATAAAATCTTAAAAAAATTATTTCAATTTCAAATGAAAATTTATTATTACAACAAAGATGGCCTTAACCTTTCCCCTCAGCCTGATTAATCTTCAGACAGGCTTCTTCCTCACACTGGGGCCCCTGACTTCCTTTTTCTTAGGTCATTTTCTTTAGAAAACTTGTAATTGTAAATGATTTCTTTGAACCTTTGAGATGTATGTAAGTCTTTTAAAACATCCTCCTGGTTTTGCAACCCAGGAATATCTTTCTCTGACTTGGGAGCCAACTCTTTGAAATGTAATCATCAAAGGAGTTAGTACCCCTATCTCCCAGTTCCTATGGGAGGGTCGGAGCCTAACTTCACTGGGCACCTTGCTCCAGGTTACAAAATTATGAGCTTATTATTCCTTTGGATAAAGCCAATTAGCAAACACTGATGGCCTATGACTCCCCCCCCATAATATTTTCTAGTACTTTCCCACTTCCTAACCCCAGCCCTTAAAAAGCCCTACCCCTTCTGCCTCAGTGAAAGTTAAGTTCTGAGTTAGTTCTGACATCTGTCCCTTAATGCAACAGCTTTGAATAAAGTCTTTCTTGCCTACCTAACTTTGGTGCCATTTTTGCTTTGACATCAGTTTTCAAAAAGTGGAAATAGTCATTCAAAATAGTGTCTCAATATACCAAAAATAGTTTTGATGTTTTCTTAAGATAAACCAATTATTAATGGTCTACATAGTTGTAATCATAGTTATGTGAGCGAAGTGAAATGGTTTGATTTCAACGGTAGACCCAATTCCAGGATTTAAGGGTATAGAATTGCAATGACATGTAGCTGTGCCTGACACCGCTTCAACTCTACACATACCTATTTCCCAGTTTAACTGCTCTACCATGAAAATATGATGGGAAAGGAAACCAAGGTTTTGATCTACAAACACCTTCTTCTAGAACATGCTCCTCCTCTGGCTGAACACCAAAAGTAAACCTCATCTAGGTTTAAAATGGTAGAGTTGGGTTCCCTGGGGGAGACTGCCAGCAATCTACAGTAGTGTAGATTGTACACTTATCCATGGGGGATATGTTCCAAGACCCCGAGTGGATGCCCGAAACTGTAGACCGTACCAAACCATATATATATATATATATATAATTTTTTTCCTGCATGATAAAGTTTAATTCATAAATTAGGTACAGTAAAGAGATGAACAATAACTAATAATAAAATAGAACAATTATAACAATAAACTGTAATAAAAGTTATGAGAATATGGTCTCTCTCTGCCTTTTGGAATATCTCATTGTGCAGTACTCAGCTTTCTTGTGATGATGTGAAATGATAAAATTCCTATGCGATGTGATGAAGTGAGGTGAATGATGCAGACTTTGTAATGTTATGTTAGGCTACTACTGACCTGAGGACTCACCAAAAGGAGGATCATCTGCTTCTAGACAATGGTTGTTGGAGGGTAATTGAAACAGTGAAAAGCAAAACCACAGCTTGTCGGGAAGGAGGGGGAAGGGGAAACACTCCTGTATTTCCATTAGGATTTTCAGGCCCAGCCAAGGCCACTCCCAGCCTAAATTTACCCTCGCAGGCTTTTCTAGAATTTATCTTTTCTGAAAATTTCAAGGAATTAATTAATGTCTTTTGGCTTCTTTTAAGCATTTTGAAAGATTTATTTATTTATTTTTAGAGAGAGAGAAGAGAGAGAGAGAGAAAGCACAAGCAGGGGGAGAGGCAGAGGGAAAGAGATCATGGCCTTAGCCAAAAATCAAGAGTCGGATGCTCAGCCAATGGAGCCACCCAGGCACCCCCTTTCAGCATTTTGCCAAATTCGAATCACAATGAATGAAAAATATTTTCTCCTTAGAGAATAAATTTGGTGGTTTGTTGAGAGGTAGCTCTTTGGGGTGATTATCTTTCCTTTCTTACCAGCATCCTAGGGCATTTACTTCCATAACCACCTAAGCACCAAAGAGGATCAAGAAATGTTGGCGCCAGTGGCAGCGCTCTCGGGTCCCCTCCCTCCTTGGGAGCTTTGTGCTATCACTTTGCTATCACTTTGCTATTGCTCAATAAACCTTGTTTTGCTGCCCACCAAAAAAAAAAAAAGAAAAGAAAAGAAAAGAAATGTTGGCTCCATCCAGCTCTTGTTGCTGGTTCGCTACTTTTTTTTTTTTTTAACCAGATTTGAAGAGTGATGCCCTCATGGGGGTGCTGGGGATGGTATAGGAGAAATCACAGACTTTCAGTAGAACTAAAAATACCTGACAATATAGAGATATAGTTATAGATTTCAGGTGCTTTATAATTTTCAGGAAGTTTTCATGTCAATTATTTTAATCCTCTTAACAATCCTATGGGGTGGGTTTTAATATTTGACCATTTTACCCAAGACAATACAAAACAAAAATCCAGGAAGCTTAGAGACACCACGGGGCATTCATCTGACACAAGAGTTGTGTACCTCTACTGTCCCCACTTCTCACTGACATTCTCTGTAAACCATGGCAAATTTGTGCTTGGGCTCTTACCACTTGACTAAAACTACTCCTACCAAATTCCCCCCTCCCCAACCTCTTTGTGAAAACTTTTCAGTTCTTGTCTACCCAGAGTATCATCAGCCCTTGACTTCTTGATTCTCAGACATCACTCTCCTTTGTTTTTTCCATGGCTTTACCAGTTGCCTTTAAATTTCTTCTACCTTAGAGCTTCCCAACAGACAGGAAGCAAAGAGATACTGATTGCTTTACCCAGGCAGGGCCTAGAAGTACAGAACCTCCTGGCTGATGGCCACCATTGGAAACATTTTTGTTCTGTGCTCCTATGAGGGCCACATAAGAAAAGTGGATCAGAAAGTGTGTCTCTCTCCTTCCCACAACACATGGAACTCACTGCTCTATTGAATAGCTCTGATAGAGGCCAAGTTGCACATCGACTTTAGTAGCATGAGAAAGAATTTTAGTCTAAAATAGAACTGAAGGATATAAGATGGGAAAATCTCACACACGTGTCCACAGGAATATAAAGCTTAAGGACTAGGAGACTGATTTCCTGTAAATGCCTGATTCATAGAAAACTGGTAATATTGGAATTTTCTTATATGACAGGGAGTTGGTCAGGGGTTGCCTCATATCAACTTTGGGACGTTTTAGTTATGGCTTCGAGAGGCATCAATAAGAAATGACCCAGCTCGGGCTGGTCTCACAAAATAAGCTGACTCGAGCTTTGTTTGTGTGACTGGACTGGTTCTATCTGCTCAGGAATTTTCCAGGGTGGTCTCCACTTGTTTTGATTTTCACAGACTCTAACTGAGCTCTCTTCTCTTTACAATCCTGCCCATAAATACAGTCCTTCCCCAAACCCTCAAGGGACTTGCCTGCAGTTTGCTTTTACCATTTACATGTCCTGACTTGCAATTTTTCTGCTATTTCCTAAAAACTTATCTTTTTGACACTTTTGAGTTTGCCTCAGTTTATCACTTTATTTAGGTTGACAAGGCCAAAAAGCATAATCCACAGCTGGTTGTGGTGGGGAGGCTAGAAGGGGTTCCCTCCCATTGGAGCAGCAGTCAAAAGACCAAATTCTGTCTTCAGATAATATAGCACCAACTACACTTTCAGTAGTCTCCAAGGTAGCTGCAGGATGACAATCCTTACAATGCATTCTTGTTCATCAAGAGAAAACTTGATTGGGGGGCACCTGAGTGGTTCAGTCAGTTAAGCAACCAACTCTTGGTTTCAGCTCAGGTCATGATCTCAGGGTTGTGAGATCGAGCCCTGAGTCAGACTCCATGTTCAGTGAGGAGTCCGCTTGAGATTCTCTCTCTCTCTCTCTCCCTCTGCCCCTCCCTCCTGCTCTGTCTCTGTCTCTGTCTCTCTCTCAAATAAATAAATCAATATATTTTTTTAAAGGAGAAAATTTGGGGGCACCTGGGTGGCTCAGTTGCTTAAGCGACTGCCTTTGGCTCAAGTCATGATCCCAGGGTCCTGGGATCGAGCCCCACATTGGGCTCCCTGCTCCGAGGGGAGTCTGCTTCTCCTTCTCCCACTCCCCTGCTTGTGCGCTCTCTCTCTCTCTCTTTATCAAATAAATAAATAAAATCTTTTAAAAAAATTCAAAAAAAGAACATTTGATTGGATTCAAAATCCATTCTCATCTTTGCGAGAACTTTACTATTACTTTTGTCAATTAAAAAATGAGCTGATAGCATCTTTAAGTACAATTTCAACCATCATAAATTTTTGAGTGATTATAAAAATGTTCTTACTTTTTAAAAAGATTTATTTATTTTACAGAGAGAGAGTGCACTTGAGCAGGAGAGGGGTGGAGGTAGAGGAAGAGGGAGAGAAGCAGACTCCCAGTTGAGCATGGAGCCCCATGTGGGGCTCAATCTAACCACCCCGAGATCATGACCTGAGCCAAAATCAAGAGTCAGACACTAAACTGACTGAGCCCAGGCACCCCCTTTTTTTTATTACTTAAATAAATTTCTCACCAATAGTGATGATCAAGAATTGAGAATCAATTTTCTCTGAACAGAGGAAAATAACCACATCTGTTTTAAGATGACAGGGCATGTGGGTGTCTAGAACCCTGACTCCCCCATGTACCAGCTGAGATGCCTTAAAGCCTGTAACACTTCTGTCTACCTATTCACTACTTTGATTCTCAAGCCAGTGTGCCACAAGTCATGGTGCCTGCAGTGTTTAGCTCCAACAGTACTGTGCTGGTCATGAGGACCATAGATTCCAAGAGCAACAGTGTCCTGGCCTAGAGCAGCAGTACTAAATTGGTTGAAAAAGCACTTGCTTTTTATTTATTTATTTTTCATTTATTTATTTTTTTATTAACATATAATGTATTATTTGTTTCAGAGGTACAGGTCTGTGATTCATCAGTCTTACACAATTCACAGCGCTCACCACAGCACATACCCTCCCAATGTCCATCACCCAGCCACCCCATCCCTCCCAGGCCCTCCACTCCAGCAACCCGCAGTTTGTTTCCTGAGATTAAGTCTCTTATGGTTTGTCTCCCTCTCTGGTTTTGTCTTGTTTCATTTTTCCCTCCCTTGCCCTATGATCCTCTGTCTTGTTTCTCAAATTCCTCATATCAGTGAGCTCATATGATACTTGTCTTTCTCTGACTGACTTATTTTGCTTAGAATAACACTCTCAGTTCCATCCACATCATTGCAAATGGCAAGATTTCTTTCTTATGATGGCTGCATAATATTCCATTGTGTATATATATATATCACATATTCTTTATCCATTCATCTGTTGATGGACATCTAGGCTCTTTCCATAGTTTGGCTGTTGTGGGTGCAAAAGCACTTTCAACCAGACTTTCTACTCCAGCTCAGAACTTTTCTGCGATGGTAAGTTGCTAGAGAAAAGCTTTGAAACAGATATGAACCTAAACTTCTAAAACTGGTCAGTGATTGAGCCCCGCATCCTCCTCCTGAAAGTGGCTGGGTTTAACCTGCTCACGATGCCCAGCTGTGGCCCAGCTGAGGTCGCCAGGACAGTGAGAGTCTTGTGTTCCCTCACTCCTTGCTCCCCACTGCCCCTCCTCTCCCTCTTCAACCAGAGAGGTGCACTCTCTTCCCCATGGAAGAGAAGGCTCCCTCTGCCTCTCTGGCCCCAGTGACAATGCCACCAACTGGATCCTACCAAATATTTGTGATGAAGATGCAAAAGGAGCTGCCAGACCTTGCTGCCATTCCCTCTGTCCCTTCACTGCTGCTTGTTACTGCCTGACATTCCTGCAGAGGCAGGTGCTACCACAGTTCTGCTGGCTGTGGGGAGACACCCTACCTCTCCCTAGAGACTGCCTCTGGTGTCCCATCAGATGATGAGCAGTCCCCAGTGCATTCTCTTGTGCTCCAGCTCCTGGAGAACGTTATGAGGAATTACATCTTTAAGATAGTGTTTATCAAGAAATACAGATCACCTCTTTCCCCAAGACGTTGGGAAAAAGATCTTCTTATCTAGGCCCTGCTATGCTATGTTCTGAGTCATGTTGCATATTCTGTTGCCCATGGCTTCATTCAAAGCAATTTGGAAGAGACAAAAATCTGAAGGGTTATTAGAAAGTTTATTCATTATTATTACTAGAAAGTTTATTCATTTCATTGCAAACATAAAATCTGACATTAACAAGGCAGCTGATAATATATACAATTCAATATCCAGCTGATATAAATATAAATCAATATTTAGCACCCATACTTTTAATTTATTTTCTTGTTAGAGCTATGGAATAAAAATAAATTATTATGGATTGAATTGTGCTGCCCCCCCAAAAAATATGTTGAAGTCCTAACCACCAGTGCCTCAGATTATGGTCTTATTGGGAAATAGGGTCATTGCAGGTGCAATTAATTAAGATGAAGTCATACTGGAGTAGGGTGGATTCTTTGATCCAATATGACTGGTGTCCATGAAAGAAGATGGTCATGTGAAGACTGAGAGACTCACAGGAAGAATGCCATGTAATGACAAAGGCAGATATTGGAGTTAGACCGTTTCCAGCCAAGGAAACACAAAGATTGCTGGTAAACCACAAAAAGCAAGGAAGAGGAAGAATTTCCCTTACAGGTTTCAAAAGGAATATAGCTCTGCCAATATCTTGATTTTGGACTTAAAGCCTCCAGAACTGAGACAATACATTTCTGTTGTTTTAAGCCACCCGGTTAGTGGTACTTTGTTGTGGCCATCCTAGGAAATGAATACAGAAAGTAATGAAAACTTTCACCAAGCCCATATAGACAACCCTTAAATCTCTTACAATTTGCCTGCACTGTGCCATACAAATGTTATTTTCTATATGTGCTCTGATATGTAAGAAGTTGGGCAGTAAGGCCCTCCACCCTTCCTGAACACATTGGTGTTTCCTAGGAGGTTTTGTCCTTAGCCCTCTTCTTAGTTAACCCATTCTTGGTGGGTAATCTTATCTACTCAATATACATCTGAAGGTTGAGTACTTCAACTCTGGGTCTCCAAGCTCAGATTCCTCCCCTGAGCCCCAGGCCCAATACCCAACTGTCTACCGGACTTGTAGTCCCCACAGTCAGTTAAAACTGCAAGATGAAAATAAGATAATAAAAGGAATTCAGGGTTGCTTGAATTCAGATGATAAAGACAGGCTTGGAGATGTAGGTGTCTGGGCATTACTTCAGGGCATAACTACCATTTTCTTTTCTTTTTAGATAGAGATTCATCCCTAGGACCTTCCTTGAGCCCATTTCCCATCAGGGTGGGAACCATTCCTGATCCTAGAAGAGAACACAGTCAGTAACTTCTTTGACATCGGCCATAGCAACTTCTTTTTTTTTTTTTTAAAGATTTTATTTATTTATTTGAGAGAGAGAGAATGAGAGAGAGAGAGCACATGAGGGGGGGAGGGTCAGAGGGAGAAGCAGACTCGCTGACGAGCAGGAAGCCCGATGTGGGACTCGATCCTGGGACTCCAGGATCATGACCTGAGCTGAAGGCAGTTGCTTAACCAACTGAGCCACCCAGGTGCCCCTGGCCATAGCAACTTCTTTATAGAAGCAAGGGAAAAGAAAGAAAAAATAAACTATTGGGACTTCATCAAAATAAATAGCTTCTGCACAGTGAAGGAAACAATCAACAAAACTAAAAGACAACCTATGGAATGGGAGAAAATATTTGCTAATGACATATCCAGTAAAGGGTCAGTATCCAAAATATATAAAGAACTTCTAAGACTCAACACCAAAAAATCAAATGATCCAATTAAAAAATGGGCAGAACACACAAATAGACATTTCTCCAAAGAAGACATACAGATGGCCAACAGACACATGTTGTTGTTCAACATAATTCATCCTCAGGGAAATGCATATCAAAACTACAATGAGATATCACCTCACACCTGTCAGAATGGTTTAAATCAACAACACAAGAAACAACAAGTGTTGGCAAGGATGAAGAGAAAGAGGAACCCTCGTGCACTGTTGGTGGGAATGCAAACCTGTGCAGCCGCTCTGGAAAACAGTATGGAGGAAATGGAAAAAAAAAAAAGAAGTTAAAAATAGAACTATCGTATGATCCAGCAATTACACTACTGGATATTTACCCAAAGAATACAAGAACACTAATTCAAAGGGATACATGCACCTCTGTTTACTGAAGCATTATTTACAAGAGCCAAGATCTGGAAGCAGCCCAAGTGTCCATCAATTGATGAATGGATAAAAAAATGGTATATATAGCCAATGGAATGTTACTCAGCCATCAAAAAGAATGAAATCTTTCCATTTGCGATGACATGGACGAAATTAGAAAGTATTATGCAAAGGGAAGTAAGTCATTCAGAGAAAGACAAACACCACATGATTTCACTCATGTGTGGAATTTAAGAAAGAAAACAAATGAGCAAAGGGAAGAAAAAGAGAGAGAGGCAAGTCAGCAAACAGATTCTCAGACGGGAGGTGGGTAGGGGATGGGTTAAATGGTTGATGGGGATTAAGGAGTGCACCTGTTGTGATGAGCACTGGGTGATGTATGGAAGTGTTGAATCACTATATTATACACTGAAACTAATATTACACTGTATGTTAACTAACTGGAATTAGAATAAAGATTAAAGGGAAAAAAAAAGGACTATTCCTGAAGACTATCATCATCTTGGGGAGCCGGAATTGCTAGCTAGATGTAGTACACCATCTATAAGAAATTACCTACACTAAAATAGAGCCAAACATGCCGCACATAATAACTGGCTACCTCGTGATGTTAAAGAGAAACTATTCACTGGACTCTTATTAAAAGGGGCAAGACAGATTTTACCCGAGCTGCTGCAGTATGGGAGAGAGATTTCAGGATAGAACTGAGGTAAGTTCTGCAAAACACAGGCAAAATCTTTTTAAGTCCTGGGTGTGTTAAAAAAAAAAAAAAGTACTACAGGACACTGTGTGTGTTGGGAGGTGCGTGGTCAATATGGTGAGGCCATCTGTGTCTGCTAATGGGGGTCAAAGTTAGGCTCCTACTCTCTCACAGAGCCCAGGAGACAAAAGCCTTATCCTTCTTGATGATTACATTTCAAAAGAATGGTCCCATATCCTTGAGAAAGGCATTCCTGGATGTAGAATACACAATCTCAAAGACAGAGAAGAGATTTACAATCACATGTTTTCTAAAGTAAATGCTCCAAGAAAAGGGAGGTCAGGGGCCTATAGTCAGGTTTTGTCTAGAAAAAATAAATTTCTTTAGGCAATGTTGAGTTTTCTCAGGCATGGCATTTTGAAGGGGCTCAGGTCCTCATGCTAGGAACACAGACTTGAGCTGGGTAAAAACTATATTTGCGTTTGTTCAAGTCTTAGTGTGGGAGGTGGACAAAGTCATTTGTATTGACAGCTACAAGTTCTCTAGAGGCAAAAGTTGAGGCTTCGTTAGGAACAGGACTCAGAGGAGTCTAACGAAAGTTTAGGCAAGGAGAGAGACTTTGTCAGTGACTGTAAGAATTAATATAAAGTTCCTCCCATGACACCAATGTTCTCAAAGAATAAAATGACAGGTGTTAATTTTTCACTATTTTAAAAATACCTAATAGTTGCCTTTTGTGACAAGCAGGGGTCAGACTCAATGAACTGGCAATGTCTATTATCACTCATGTTCAAGAGGCAGAAATTTAATTCATATTAATGAGGCTGAGGAAGGAGTTTATTAGAAAAGCTAACTAGGTGACCTCTGAATCTTTGGGTTGCATCTTTTATCGTAAGTAAGCAAATGCACTCCATACCCCACCTAGATATCTTACCTTGAAACATGCTTCGTGCTCTAAGGAAAAGCCAAATCTTTCAACAAATATTCACTGTGTGCCTACCACACGCTAGGCTCTGTTCCAGGCACTGAGGACACAATGGTGAATTAGACAGATAGATCACTATCTTTAGGGGGCTCGTATTTTAATAGTGGGAGACAGACAATAGATTAGTAAACAAATAAGACCATTTTAGTTGAAACATTTTATAGAAAATTGCTCTAGGATCATCCAAACAGGGTCATGTGATAGAGTGGGGATAGAGATGGGCTGGGGACATCTGCTTTAGATATAGAGGTCAGGGAACCTTTCTGAGCAGACATTTAAATTGAGACCTGCGTGGTTCTAAGGTCATACAAAGATCTGGGGAAAGAGCATTCTGGATAGGGGGCACATGTGCAAATGCCTTGATGTGAAAATAGTTTTGTTGAGTTGACAGAACAGAAAGGAGTAGCTGGAGCATAATGAGTGAGCAGGGAATGGACTGAAATGGGGCTGGAGAAGGACAGCCAGGTTACATAGGATCTTACAGGCAGTGGTGAGGAGTCTGGATTTTATTCTAAGTGTAATGGAGACTCATGAAGGATTTTATTTTTATTTTATTTTAAAGATTTTATTTAAGAGAAACAGTGAGAGAGAGAGAGAGAGAGAGAGCATGAGCAGGGGGCTGAGCCACCCAGGCACCCTCCTGAAGGATTTTAAATGGGGATGATTGTGAGAACATTTCATACATATATATTTTTTTTTCTTAAATAATTTAGGTTGATGTGAAAAACAATGATAGACAGCAAGAGTGGAAGTAGGAGAGCAGTTCTGAAGATGTTAGGAAAATCTGGAGCATATGTGATGGTGGTTTGTACTAGGCCGGTATGGTGGCAGGAGCAGAGAGCAGAAAGACACAAACAGATTAAGGATATATTTGAGAGGTGAACTGATTTATGAACAGAATAGATGTAGGGAAAGGAGAAATCAAGGAGAACACTAAGATTATGGCTTGAGGGAAATATTGGGGGAAAATAGGTTTGGGGAAGTGGATAAGAGTTAAGTTTAAAAGGAAATGTCAATCAGGCATTGCATATATGAATCTAGGATTCAGGCAAGGGTTCAAGCTTGAGATGTATATTTAGGACTCATCTATTTAGGGCTCGTGGGTGGCTCAGTGGGTTAAGCGTCTGCCTTCAGCTACTGTCATGATCCCAGGGTCCTGGGATCGAGCCCCATATTGGGCTCCCTGCTCAGTGGGGAGTCTGCTTCTCCCTCTGCCTGCCGCCCTCCTGCTTGTGCTCTCTCTCTTCAAATAAATAAATGAAATCTTTAAAGAAAATAAAAAGGACTCATCTACTTAAAGGTCATATTTAGGATTTGAGGAGCACAAAACAGAACACAAAGTGGGAACATTTTAGCCAAACGGGCAGATGAAGAAGCAAATGTAGTTGTCTATGTTATTTATTACATTTAATAGTAGTTGTTACCATGTCTTGCAAATGTGCATTTTGTATGCTCTATGTTAAATGTACCCATAGGCACATTCAAAAATATCATGGGGGAAGGGAGAGAGACTTTGCCATTATGTTTTATGGTGTCAGGAATCCTCAAAGCATATATCAATTTTGCAAGTCAACAGTGCTCCACGCACTAATAATTAAAACAGGGCACTCTTTGGTATAAAGGCAGAGAGCAAAAGTGCCAGTCATTATCTCCTGGTGCATTCCTGTGTTATTATGCATCAACGGTAGTAAATGCAGTGACTCTGAGCCGTCACTCACTTCTGGAAATAGGAGCGTGGAGCAGAAGAGCTCCAAACCGAATTGCTCCCACGGCCCATCCGAGGCTCTGGCTCATGGTGCCACCCATGATTACTGCACGATTGAAGCAAGCTTTTCATGACACAGCCCCGGAGAGTGTCAGCCTGGGCCTGTCGCAACCAGTAGGCAGTTAGGCCATGGTTTGCTTATGCCTAGTCCCCATTGCTCATATAATTTCAATAAATTCTTCTTTTTATGAGATTGTACATTGTCCTGCAGCGGGTCAGAATTCTGTCAACACTGTTCGGATATGGGAGACGTTCCTTGGGAAAGATGTCTTTCTCTTCGGCTTTGAGTTCAGCCTCAGCATAACCACGCCCGTTTCTGTGGCAGTCTAAGCACGCTGCAGCTCCTTAAATATTACCGTGCACCCTAAGTTTAACAAGCATTTTGTGGAATTAAAAGGAAAAATGATGCTTTTAAATTCATGGGGTGGTTGGAGGAAATGATTATTTTCTTCGAGCTTTACTGTTCTATTTATTTGAAATGAATGCCACAGATTACTGTCCAACAGAAACAACCTCGGCAACATGGTCTTCTAGTCTCGCCCAGATGCCTCTGGTGAACAAGAACGTTCAATTCTCCGACTCGGTGTATTCCAAGGGAGCGCGGCGGCGGTTTAAAGCTGGCGTGCTTTCGGGTATACACAGCAGTGGCTGGTATAGATAAAAAGAACTCACACGCTTTGGAGCAGATACGGTTTCAGATTTCAGTTCTTAGTCTTTAAAACCGTGTTATTGGAGGCGTAAATCTTGCACTTTCAGCCTCTGTAAAATGCAGCTGAAATGTTTATCTCCTTACCTGTCATAAGCGTTCAATGTGAAGCGCCTAGAGCAAGGTTTGGCAGTGCAGAGCGTCTGTAAGTGGTGGTAAGGTGAGACGCTATTGCCCCACGTGAAGGCTTCTCCTCTCTTCCCTCTTCACGACTCTCAGCCATTTGGCCACTGGAACTGCAGTCTAAAGCTTCCATTGCCTCAAATAAAACACCACTTCAAAATGTCACATTCGTCAAGAAGGACCTGGACGAATAAGTGACCCAATTCCTGCCTACCCTGCCTCCTCCCATCCTCGTATTATACAACGATCCTCTGAACTGAGGGACGCACGAGGCGGAGTTAGAGAAGAAGCAGGAGCGTGTGGCTACGTGTCCCCAGACCCCGCCCACCTCGCCTCCCCGCACCACCAGCAGCTGCCACGCAGGGTTTGCTGTTTGTGACTTCCTACCTAAGCCCCTTGCTCTGCTGCACGGCCTGCTGTGCTCAGGGAGGGAAAGAGGCCCCCCTTCTGGGGAATCTTGAACTGACCTAGTTTACCCTAACATGGCCTTGTCCCTGCAATTGGAGACTTGACATAAAAATCTGATAGACTTAGAAAAAAACAAAATTATGTTTTGCAGATGTTAGTGTTTGACTTACAAATCCTACTGGCTGTAGGAATGTTTAGCTTTATATCAACCAAAATATTAATATGCTTAATATACCACTCTGCTTTTAATCCAGTGGTCATATTTCTACCCCCCTCCCGCCATGCTATGGAAATATAACTTGTTTTAAGATGTATTTATTTATTTTGAGAGAGAGAGAGAGCGCAAGAGTGAGCATGAGTGGGGAGAGGGGCAGAGAGAGAACGAGAATTCCAAGCAGGCTCCCCACTGAGTGCAGAGCCCCACGCTGGGCTCAGTCTCAGGACCCTGAGATCATGACCTGAGCCAAAATTAAGAGTCAGGCACTTAACCAACTGAGCCACCCAGGTGCCCCAAATATACCTTATCTTTTACCCAGTAACTCTGCAAATTTTTTAAAATGGAAATCCTATCTCTCAGATTTTCTCTAAGTTAGTATTCTTAGGTTCATTAATCATTTATCACATAAAATGATTCTAGACCCTTCCATTACACTTACTGTTATCTGCACATGGTCAAGCATATTTATCTGTCTCTCTTAAAGACCAGTGATCAAACTGGGTTTTGCATTTTATACAAAAATTGTATTCTGCTAAATGGGATTAAACTTTCTTGACACTAAATTACTAAAGAACATTTAAAATAATGGGAATAACTGCTTTAAAACCTAGCAACACCTATAAGGGTGTAGTAGGAACTCAAATTTTTGCCATTAAATAAATTTAATTTGTCATTTAAATAAATTCTCTTCATTCTGAGCTTGGTCATCTCTTTTAGACTCCTCATAAATGCTAACATTTATTGTGATGATTATTATAAAGTAACTTTTTCGCTAAGAAAAAACCTTGCTGATCATATCTATAAAATTGAATTAATTGATTAATTTAAAAGTTAATAGTATGTAATTAAAGTAAATTCCATACTCCCTCATTTATGTCTTGGAGAAGATTATAGAGCGTCCATAACATGGTATGGGCAAATGGCAGATGGTAGGAATATCAGCCAAATCCAAATGAAAAGTCGGTCTATTCGGAATGTAAAACAATTTCGTGAGGGTTTTGTATTTCCTACTTCCCCATGGCCTTACACAAGCAATGACTTCGGTTTCTGGTGGATGTCAAAGATGATGGCTTGTTAAGCAACACACAGCATTGGAGGTAGGACAGTGTGTCGACAACTACCACCGGTGTAACCATCTCTGGATTGAACAGCTTGCAAGCTGACATCCCTATGCTGTTCTCGTTATTAATTTAAGTACAGCTGGACAGAACTCTTTAGGATCCTGTGCCAGAAGCTCCCAAAGAGAATCCTGCAGATGTGCAGCAGTAGTGAGAGAAGCTCCTGAGCCCCTAGGGATGCTTGTCACTGGGGCAGCGTCTAATTCTAGGTATTATGCTGCGTGGCCTACTGAGCAAAGCCTGGGGAAGAGGTCGGGACCGACAAAGTCCATTCCTGCCTTGCAGCGGATTTCTGGGTAACCAAAAAGAAACACTTCACAGATAGATTTGTATCAGCAAAATTTAGTAGTTTAAAACATCTCCATTTAGTAATGAAATGGTTTTATAAGGATTTAAAATTCTGTATTTGCTCATTCTCATTCATCCATTTATTTAGCCCCTCAAGCATTTTCTTTTTATTTATTTGAGAGAGAGAGAGCATGAGCAGGAGGGGCAGAGGGACAAAGAGAGAATCTCAAGCAGACTCCACACTGAGTGCAGAGTGTGACACAGGGCTCAGTCTCACAACCCTGAGATCACGACCTGAGCCGAAACCAAGAGTCAGATGTGCTACCCAGGGGCCCCTCTTTTTTTTTTTAAGACTTTTTTGTATTCTTAAGTAATCCCTACACCCAGCGTGAGCCTTGCACTCACAACCCCGAGATCAAGAGTTGCATGTTCCACTGACTGAGCCCACCAGGTGCCCCCTCACTCATTTTCTGATGGCTTTCCTCCTCTATCACCTCCATAGCTATTTTTTGTTTATTTTTAATTGCGGTAAAATATACACAACATAAAATTTACCATCTTAACCAGTGTACAGTTCAACAGTGTTAAGTACACCCACATCATTGTGCAACCAACCTCCAGAACTCATTCAATGTGTAGAAGGGGAACTCTATACTCATTAAACACAACTCCCCGGTCTCTGCTCCCTCACCCTGCCCCTGCCAACTCCACTTCACTTTCCATTTCTAGGAATTTGATGGCCTTATATAAGCGGAATTATACAGTATTTGTCTTTTTGTGACCAGCCTAATGTCCTCAAGCTTCATCCATGTTGTAACTATGTGTCAGAATTTCTTTCTGAATAATACTTTTTAAGGCTCAATAATATTCCACTGTGTGTATACACCACATTTTCTTTACCCATTCATCCCTCGATGGACACTTGGGCAGCTTCCACCTTTGAATTACTGTGAATAGTGCTGCTGTGAACATGTGTGCACACGTATCTCTTTAAGATCCAGCTTTCAATTCTTTGGGGTATATACCCAGAAATGGAGTTGCTCAATCATAGAGTAATTCTATTTTTCATTTTTTGAAGACTGCCGTACTGCTTTCCACAGCAGCTGCATCATTTTCCATTTTCATCAGCTTGCACCAAGGCTCCAATTTCCCCACATCCTTACCAACACTTGTTATTTTCTGTTTTTCTGATAGTAGCCGTAATGGACTGAATTATCGTCTCCCAAAATTCATATGTTCGGGCACCTGTGTGGCTCAGTTGGTTAAGCATCTGCCTTTGGCTCAGGTCCTGATCCTGGGGTCCTGGGATGGAGTCCCACATCTGGCTTCTTGTTCCGCGGGGAGTCCGCTTCTCCCTCTGCCCCTCCCCCCACCTGTGCGTTCTCTCTCTCTTCCTCCCCCCCACTCGCAAATAATCTTTTTTTAAAAAAGAATCTTTTAAAAAATTTATATGTTCAAGTTCCAACCCCAGTAAATCACAATGTAATCATATTTTTAGATAAGGCCTTTAAGGGGTAATTAAATTGAGGCCATAAGGACTAAGCCCTAATCCAATCTGTCTAGTGTCCTTATAAGAAGAGATTAGGTTATCCTGAGAGAAACCAGGGATGTGTGCACACAGAGCAAAGGCCACGTGAGCACACAAGGGAAAAGGTGCCACCTGCAAGCCAAGGGGAGAGGCCTTAGAAAAAAACCGAACCTGCCCACACCTTGGGACTCCTAGCCTCCAGAACCGTGGGAAAATATGTTTCCGCTCTCTAAGCCACCCAGGCTGTGGCATTTGGTCGTGGCAGTCCCAGCAAGCTAACACAGCTGTCATCCTGATGGGTGTGAGTTGGTGGCTCACTGCAGTTTTGATTTGCATGTCCTTAATGGTATCTTTTCATGTGCTTCTTGGTCATTTGTGTATCTTTTGAGAACTATCTGTTCAAGACCTATGCCCATTTTCAAAATGACTTGTTGGTTTCTTTGTTGTTGAGTTGTAGGAGTTCTTTACGTATTCTGGATGCCAATCCTTTATCAGATACGTGACTGACAAATATTTTCTCCATGCCATTTTCTCCAATATGCCATGTGGATTGCTCTTTGATGCACAGAAGTGGCAGGAATGGGAAAAAAAAATGACAACAGTGCCCCACGGGAACTTAATTTTCAGTATGCCATTTGTTACCTGTTGCAAGAGTGTTTCCCTACATTGAGCTTCAACCAGGAAACGAACCCATGAGAAACCAGTGGGTGGCCATTTCCTGGTAAGTTACATATGTGGACTGCGTGACACATAGTTTCTCTTAATGCTAGGATTAGAAAGGAAACAAGAACAGAGGCCACTGGGGAGGATTTCTGAGCAGGGAGTTAGGAAATACTCTGGCCAGCTCTGTCACCAAGATATGTGACAGTGCAGAGGCGCTCCCAGGCCCCATCCACCTTGGCCAGCTCACTTAACAAGCAGGGGCCATGGTTTTGGTCTCACCTGGGCTTCTAGGAGCTGTAGCTGGATGGATGAGGGCATGTGACCATAGGAGAGGGTCTTACAGAACGTCGGGCTCCGGAAACAAAAAGACAGTCTGAAGGCTGCTGTGCAGGGTGACCAAGACAATCTGACATCACCAGGTCACCCAGGAGAAGGAGCAAATTAAGGCAGAGTCTCCAAGGCAAAGCCAGAGCAGGCCTCCTGAAAAGCCCGTACAAAGAGCCGGTACCCTTTTGTGGCATTCCTTAGCCACAACTCTGGGTGGGAAATGAACCAGTAAGGACACCAAGACAGTTTAGACATCCTCTTAATTAGATCCCTGGTTCCTTGTTGCTCAAAGTGGGATCCAGGAACTAAGGATCTGAGCATCACCTATGAGGTTGTTAGAAATGCAAAATCTTAGCTCCATCCTAGAACTTTTGAATCAGGGTCTGTGTTTCTAACCAGATTTCTGGTTGATTCTCATGCTCATTAACTTTAAAAAGGTGTTATCAGTGAATCATTTGTATTACCACATGCTTCCTGGTTGTTTATGAGCACTTTGGCTCAGAGCTTTTCAACAGGGAGAGGTTCAACTCCCTCGGGCACATTGGCAAGTTTGTGGGGGCATTTGGTTGTCATAATGACTGTAGGGGTGGCTGGCAGTTAGTGGACAGGTGCCAGGGATGCTAAACATCCCACAACGTGTGGAATGGTCCCTCAGAGCAAAGAACTGTCCCACCCAAATGCTAATGGTGTTCCTGATGAGAAACATGTTGGCTGTTTCTTAATCTATAAAAGAAACACTCCGACTAAATGGATTCCAGCGTTTTTCCCAGCTCCAAGAATCTTTTGTTCTACCACTGTCTTCACACTGATTTAGAAAGTTCTCAGTGCTGTCTTCCTCTCCCTCTAATTACGGCTGCTGTAAGCCCATGTCATTTTCACTTAGGCAATCCAGTGGAGCCAGTCACAGAGATTAATCTTAATGAACATAAATTGCATATAACTTGCCTATTCTGGTGAGAATTCAAAGAGCCCTTTCAGTCAACTTAATGCATTTGTCACTGTGATGCTGATAACAGAACAAAGTCTGGAAACATTACAGTCAGCAAAACATTTTACCCCGTAGCAGTTTACAGCAATCATTGCCCTGTCAGATTTGAGCTAAAGTGGCTCCCCCCACTCTCACAACCTCTGTCTGTTTGAATTAACTGCAAGTTGTGCCAGGAGGGCATGGGAGTAGGGACACCGGCCGAGAAGCAATTCTCCAACAGCTGTTTAACAGTGTCTCTGAAGAGAGAGCTCAGGCGGCAGACCTGTGGAGAGTCACGAGCAGGGTGTGGTGAACCTGACCACTCTGAGAGTTGTCTGACTCTGTGGGCCTGCTGGAGGAGATTAAGTAAGACTGGAACTGGTAGAATCATCAGGGAATCTGCATAAACAATTGAGCTTCTCTTGAGTGTGGTGTCTCTTTTGGAAAATGAAAATGTGAATCGGCTCCTATTTACCCCTTTGTCCTCAAAGCAAGTATCTGTTGAAAAATGTGAACTTCTTGGATGAAAGGTAGTGCGTTCCTCTAAAGGGCTGTTGGCATTTACCATCATGCTGCACTTGACACACCACAGGTGCAAAGGTTGAGAAATTAAGGTCTTTTCCATCACTACTGCTCAAGGAAAAAGCAGTATCCTAGAGGAGATGATTTTTCCCTGGCATCCTTTGTCCCGGGGTTCTGTGGAGCAATATCTGTCAGCACACTCACCACGTTACCTTCTCGCTTCAAAAATTAATGGCACGATTGACAGGCACAGCCTTCTGACAGCTGGTGCATGCATGCGCCTCCTCCGTGCAAACATGTCAGTGGGTGGCCACTGATATACGCCAGCAAGAGACCCGGTGCTGAAGACTGCGGTTCTGTCTGTGGTTTAGACTCTGAGTCAGTCAATAATGCACTAATTATGCCCCAATCTAGCCCTGGTCAGTAGGATAAGTTTGGTTTTTTTTTTTAAGATTTTATTTATTTATTTGCCAGAGAGAGAAAGAGAGAGAGAGAGCACAAGAGAGCTTGAGAATACAAGCAGGGGGAGCACCAGGCAGAAGGAGAGGCAGCCTCCCCGCTGAGCAAGGAACCCAACATGGGACTCGATCCCAGCACCGGGGGATCATGACCTGAGCCGAAGGCAGACGCTTAACCGACTGAGCCACCCAGGTGTCCCAAGTATAAAAGAAGTTTTACTGGAGTGATTGGGAAAAGCAGTCGGTTGCTGAAGGCAGTTCAGAATAATAAAAACATGCCTTCTCATTTTATTTTATCATAAAATGTGTAAATGCACATGACTTGTCAGCCCTTACTGACATCTATTCTTTGAATCTGCTGATGCGAGGGATTCCAGGACCACACGTTTACATAAACAACACGCGTAATGTGTTTGTCACACTATCCACTCTCAGTTTCTCGAAAGTAGAATGAGAACTAAAGGCACTCCTGAAACATCCTTGGCGCAGATCCTGGATTTTGAGTGTTTTCTAATCTTTTATAATTGTCCTGTCAAGTATTTTCACCACAATTTTTTAAACTATTGAATCTTTCTAGGAATTGACAATTTAGTTTTCATAGAAACAGTAACTTTTTCTTTTCACATTTGTACTTACTAGTTTGCAGATTACATCATGTAATTATAGTAACAAGTTCAACAGGTATGAACAAGTTTGGGAATTGACACAACTGCCTCTTTTTTTTAAAAGATTTTTAAAAAATTTATTTATCTGACAGAGAGAGTGCACAAGCCGGGGGAGCAGAGGGAGAGGGAGAGTCAGGCTCCTGCCAAGCAGGGAGCTGGATGCGGGGCTTGATCCCAGAACCCTGGGATCATGACCTGAGCTGAAGGCAGACACCTAACCAACTGAGCCACCCAGGTGCCCCCAACACAACGGATTCTTAAGACACTCACCAATCAACACATGGGAATAAAGTGTGGAGCATACTAGCGAGTAGGCTTCTAGCCATGATCAGTTGTCAGGCCATAAGTATGTACACCTTTTACAAAGGGAATGGAGAAGACCAATTAACCTGAAAAGTAAGTTAAATGGGGTTATTGAAATAGTTATCTGTTTACTGAATGTGGAAGGCCAACCCCCCTAAAATTTGTGGAAGGCCTCACCCCCATGTGACTGCATGTTGAGTAAGGAGGTAATTAAAAGTTAAATGATGTCTTAAGAGTGGGACCCTGATCAGAAAGAATTAACATCCTTATGAGAAGAGATGCTAGACCTTACTTACTCTCCACTGTGCAAGGACACAGCAAGAAGGTGACCATCCACAAGCCAGGAAGAGGGCCCTCACCAGAAACCTACCCTGTGGCCCTCACCAGAAACCTACTTCCAGCCTCCAGAACTGTGGGATTATAAATTTCTCTTGTTCAAGGCGCCAAGTCTGTGGTATTTTGTTTAAACCACCTTTGGTATTTTGTTATGGAAGTCTGAACAGACTAATGTACTATCCTTTTATACTTAACACTATGTCTTTGGTTCTGAGGAACACTTAACAGCAAAGTTCATTGGGTCAATACAAAATTATTACCATTTCTAGAGAACTGACTTAAAGTGCAGAGCCTAAACTAATGGATCCTGATAAACAGTATATTCAATTTTATTTCAGGCAAATATTGGAATGTATTTATAGGCCTAATTCTCGTAGTGAACCATTGAATAGAGCTACTTAATCAGCTCCTGGACTTATCACTAAAAAATAATCACAGAGAGCCCTTTATAGGTTAGATATCTTTTCTTTCTGTAGGATCTGTCAGCAAGAGTGTCAGGGTGGTACTATAGATGTATGATAAAATTACATTACGTAATTAGTATATATAATTATAAAATTGATATGTTATTATATAATTTGGCTATAGTAATACCATATATATATATATATATATATATATACTATATCATATACTATATGCCATTGACCCTTGAACAACATGGAGGTTAGGGGTGTTGACCCCCCATGTGATTGAAAATCTGCATGTATGGGGCGCCTGGGTGGCTCAGTTGGTTAATCGACTGCCTTCGGCTCAGGTCATGATCCTGGAGTCCCGGGATCGAGTCCCACATCGGGCTCCCTGCTGAGCAGGGAGTCTGCTTCTCCCTCTGAACCTCTTGCCTCTCATGCTCTCTATCTCTCATTCTCTCTCTCTCTCAAATAAATAAATAAAATCTTAAAAAAAAAAAAAGAAAATCTGCATGTAACTTTTGACTCCCTCGAAACTTAAGTACTAAGTATTGTTAACTGGAAGCATTATGAATAACATAAACAGTCAATTAACACATATTTTGTATGTTATACGTATTATATACTGTATTCTTACAATAAAGCTAGGAGAAGAAAATATTATTAAGAAAACCATAAAAGAGAGAAACTACATTTATAGTATTGTAATGTATTTATTGGAAACAATCTGCACATTAGTGGACCCGTTCATATCTATGTTGTTCAAGAGCCAACTGTATATATAGTTCGATATCCCATATAATATACTCTACCATATACTATACGATATATAGTAATATTATATAGTTAAGAGGGATATAAGTATGCAAAAAAGTCACAAAACTGTCATTATTTTCAACTTATATGATTTTCTACATAAAATATGCAAAGGAACCAACAGATGAATGGTTATGCAAACCAACTACATTCCCCCAAACCAGCAACAAATAGTGCAAAAATATAATTTTAAAGATGTTATTTATAATATCAATAAAACATGTATGGTATCTAGAAATAAATCTTTAACAAGTATGTAAGGCTTTTATAACAGAAAAATTAAAAAAAATCTTCTGAAAGATATTAAAGAAAGAAATGTTCACAGATGGGAAGTCTCAATAACACAAAGACATCTGTTCTCCCCAAATCCAAAGTCCAACAGACTTTTTTGATAAAAGGTAACCAGTATTATTCTTAAGTCCATTTGAATGAGCAAAGGACCAGGAATTGCCAAAATAATTTTGAAGAAGAACAAGGGGGATTCACTCTTCAAAATATCATGTATCTTCTACCCTAAAGCTACAGTGATTAGGACAGTGTAGTTTAGGACAAGGTAAGACTCACTCAAGGGCAAAACAAACAGACTGATGGAAGGCCTAGCCTATAAATAGTCCCACTTCCATATGGAAGCTTGTTATGTAACAGAGGAGGTGTTGCAACTGAGTGGGGATAGGATGGGAATAGCTAGCTTTCCATACTGGGGAAAAAAAAAATCTCAATCTCTACCTCATATCTTTCCCCAAAACACACTTCAGGTGAATAAAAATGTAAATGTGGACAGAAAAACTTTAAAATTTTTAGAAGAAAATTTGGAAAAATGTCTTTATGACCCTGGGTTAGGAAAGGATGGTTTAGATAAGATTTAAAAATTATACACCATAAGAAATAAGATGAATAAATTAGGCCAGATTAAAATTAAAAATTTCTGTGTACCAAAAGACACCATAAATGAGATCAAGATAAACCCCAAGGTGAAGGAATTTATTTACAAAGCCTATAATTGATAAAGGACTAGTATTGAAAATATGTAAAAGCGGTCCTACAGATACAATTTAAAAATATAAAAAAAAATAAGATTTAAAAATATAGAATAAAAGATCAAAGGGCAGGACAGAGGATCAATGTATGGAATAAGAAACTTGAATGAACAATATAGGAAAAGATGTCTAATCTTATTGGTAATTGGTAAATAAGAAATGAAATAAAAAATAAGCTTCTATTTCACACCCATTGGATTGGCAAAAATTTAAAAGTCTGACAATACCAAGTATTGGGAAGGAGGTAAAGAAACGAGCACTGCATACACAAGTAACAAGAATGCTACCTTTAGAGCCACTTTGGAGAGCGATGGAGAGTATCTTGTGGAATTGAAAATATACATTCCCTATGACCCAGAAATTCTCCCATATACCTGGAGTCATGTAAAAAAATGTTCTCTGCAGCATTGTTTGAGATAGCTAAGGATTAGAAAAAAACTAAGTATTCAGGGGTGCCTGGGTGGCTCAGTCGGTTGAGTGTCTGCCTTCGGCTCAGGTCATGATCCCGGGGTCCTGGGATGGAACCTCTGTTGGGCTCCCTGCTCAGTGGAAAGTCTGCTTCTCCCTCTGCCTCTGCCCCTTCCCTCACCCCCGACTCATGCTTTCTCTCCCTAGCTCTCTCTCTCAAATAAATAAATCTTTAAAATCAACCTAAATATTCAGGAACAGAGGACCTGACGGTGATATAATCACAAAATATACAGTGAAAATGAGCTAACTAGAACTGTATCTCCTGGGCGCCTGAGTGGCTCAGTTGGTCAAGTGACTGCCTTCGGCTCAGGTCATGATCCCGGAGTCCTGGGATCGAGTCCCGCGTCGGGCTCCCCCTTCTCTGTGGGGAGCCTGCTTCTCCCTCTGCCTCTGCCTGCCACTCCCCCTGCTTGTGCTCACTCTGTCTCTCTCTCTCTATGTCAAATAAATAAATAAAATCTTTCAAAAAAGAAAAAAGAACTGTATCTCCCAACATTGCTGTAAGAAAGAGGCTTACTCTATTTTTTTTAGATTTTATTTTTATTTATGTATTATTTATTTATTTGTTTATTTGTTTATGTGTTTATTTATTGAGAGAGTGTGTGAACAGGGGAAGGAGCAGAGGGAGAGGGACAAGCAGACTCCACACTGAACATGGAGCCCGTCAAGGGGTTTGCCACAGGGTTCAATCCCACGACCCTGAGGTCCCAACTCCAGCCGAAACCAAGAGTGGGATGCCCAACCAACTGAGTCACCCAGGAGCTGGAGACTTACTCTATTTTTGATGGTTGACTTTTGACAGCGCTTAGATCCCGACCCCTCTTCTCTGTCTGTTCCACATCTAGATAACCTAGATAAGACAGCTAGGGCACACCACTCACCCTTTGTACCAGTGGGCAGTTCAGACCTTACAAAGCCCAGCCTGTACAAAAGAACTCTTCCCTAGGCTCCTCTCCTACCCAACACAAGGGCCCAATCTGTTCCTTCGGCTTCATTCTTTCTTCACTTCTGACTGAACCTGACCCCTTCTCCTTAGGGACCCCTTTTGCCCTTTCTGTGTGAGTAATACACTTTATTTCATATCCATTGGTGCCTATGTGTCATTCCTCCCAGTGTCTTTATAAGTTCTTGGGTGAGGCACCGTCTAGCATTCAGCCAGGAATATTAGGTACCCAAATAAAATGGAACTGTTCACAAAAACATAATATTGAGTAAAAAAACCCACAAAATACACAAAACAGTTTGCAGAAAGTCACAGACAACATGATGTCATTTATGTAAAGTTAAATATCATGCAAAACAGTATTATATATTATTTATGGATACATACATGTTTTTTAAAAGTATAAAAACACATGTGGAATGAGAAACATCAAATTCAAGATGGTGATTATCTGAAATGAGAACAGGACTGGGTGAAGAGTACACAGGGGTTTTATATGGGTCAGTAATATTTTATTTCTTAACCCTGATAATGCGTACAAAGTGGTTTGCTATATTCTCTACTTATGCTTGAAGTATTTTCAAGCTTTTGAAAAAAGATAAAAAGGAAAAATTTAGAAACCTGACTCTACCTTGCTGGTGTACATTAGTTGAAAAATGTACCCATAGAACATTCCTGGTAAAAATGAACATGTCTGCAAGCAAGTTGGTTTTTCTCTGAGAAGAGTACCTTACAATGTACATGCAATAGTCAGTGCTGAATAAAGAGGAGGAGGTGAAGATACAGGAGAGATGGGCCACTTTCCTGCATAATCAATTACCACAAAGTTAGCAGTTTAAAACAACACCCATTCATTAGCTCCCAGTTCTACAGGTCAGAACACAATGAGATCTCACCTCACACCTGTCAGAATGGCTAGACTCAAAAAGACAAGAAATAACAAGTGTTGGCAAGGACGTGGAGAAAAAGGAAACCCTCGTGCACTGTTGGTGGGAATGTAAACTGGTGCAGCCACTCTGGAAAACAGTATGGAGGTAATGGAAAAAAGAGGTTAAAAATAGAACTACCTTATGATCCAGCCTTTACACTACTGGGTATTTACCCAAAGAATACAAGAACACTAATTCAAAGGGATACATGCACCTCTGTTTACTGCAGCATTATTTACAATGGACAAGATATGGAAGCACCCCGAGTGTCCATTAACAGATGAAATGGACAAAGAAGATGTGGTATAGATACACAACGGAATATTACTCAGCCATTATAAAGGATGAGATTTTGCCATTTCAACAACATGGGTGGATCTAAAGGATATTATGCTGAGTGGAATAAGTCGGGCAGAGAAAGACAAATACCATATGATTTCACTTATATGTGGCATCTAAAAAATAAAATAAATGAACAAAGAGACAACAAACAAACAAAAAAACCAGACTCTTAAATGCAAAGAACAAACTGGTTGTTGCCAGCGGGGAGGTGAGTGCAGGATGGGTAAAATAGATTAGGGGATTAAGAAGTACAGATTTCCACTTATAAAATAAATATGTCACAGGGATGAAAGTACAGCATAGGGAATATAGTCAATAATATAGTAATAACATTGGTGACAAATGGTGACTGCTGCTTAGGGTGAGAGCTGAGTCATATATAGAATTGTTGAATCATTACATTGCACATCTGAAACTAATATAGCACTGTATGTTAATTATACATCAATAAAATACATATTAAAAAATAAAAGCCCCCCCCAAATTAAACAACACCCATTTCATTAAACACCCATTGAACAACACCCATAGCTCATAGTTCTCTGGGTCAGAAGTCCAGGCACAGCATGGCTGGGTTCTCTGCTCAGGATCTCAAAGGCTAAAATCAAAATATTGGCTAGACTGAGTTCATGTCTGGAGGCTCTGGCGAAGAATTCTCTTCTAAGCTCATTCAGGTTGTAGGACAGAGATCCCCTTTTCCCTTGCTGGCTACCAGCCAGGGGCTACTCTCAGCTCCTAGCTGTTCCATGTCATATGACCCCTTCTATTTTCAAAGCCAGCAACTGAGATTTTCTCCCTTGTTAAATTCCTCTTGTATTTAAAATCTTGCTCTCTTACCGCTAGAGCCAGGTTTAAAGGATGGATCTGATTAGGTCAGGCCCACTCAGACGATCTTTCCATCTCAGGGTCAGCTGCTTTGGGACCTTAAATTACATCTGCAGAATTCTTTTCCAGTGACCCCTAGATTAGTGCTTTATTGAATAACTGGAAGAGAGTGTATGTGTACCAGGAGTCAGGGATTTAGAGAACCAAATTCCACCTACCACAGACTGGAGCTAGGGAGAATATAGAATAGAATATCGTGGTGGCCATATATGTCCTAGATGTTTAATATTAAATATGAGCTAGTATATCTGGTTCATGAAGTCCTGAATGCTTCAGACTTGGGGGAAGAAAACAAGGGCCATGGAAATCTCTGTGATCTTGGCAGATTGAAGCTCAGTCAGTGAGAGGTACCACAGGCAGGTGTTACTGACAAAGGTAGCCACAGACAGCGAAATGGAAAACGATCTTGCTATTTGAAGCAGCTTTCTAATTAATGCGATTGTAAATGATAGGTAAATACAAATCCAATATAAATACAAAGTTAAATAGAACTATAACTGAATATAGGTAGAAACAAAGCATTTTTAAAAACCAAAATACTTATAAAGTTGAAAAGAATGGAGACAGTTTAAACTGGGGGGAATGGTATTTTATTTCCCATACACATAGAGACCATGAATGGTCATTCTTCTGTATTTCCGCATCGCAGCTATTCCTATGTTAAACACATTGTAAGGGAAGTTAGAAAAAGTTGATTGTTTAATTAGTAATAATGACAGCTTGACATTTAACATTCTTTGATATGGCCCATCTTATCTTTTCTTTTTTTGTTTTACTACTTTCCCATTTGTACCTTATGTACCAACAAAACAGAATTGTTCTTTTTTCCCTATACTCATCACTATACCTTTGGCCACGTGTCTACCTCTGATAATACCTTCAACGCCCTCAAGTTCTATCAAATTTGATAACACCTGTCAGATTCTACTGGTCCTTTAGGGCCCATCTCAAATGTCACCTTCTTCATGAAGCATTCTTTGATCTATCCCAGCCTCTGGTGAAAATAATCTTTTCCAGAAATTCAGGTTCATGCCACTTCCTACCTTACCCTATGGTTATTTGTGTTCATATTGTAGCTCTATCGACTTGACCGTGTCTTTGTGCAGTAGTAATCTGGACTCTTTCATTTCAGATTACCCACGTCACCTGGCAGAATACCTAGCACTACAAGTATTTAAAAATTGTGGATTTATCTATTGAAGCATATATCTTTTTGTCTATATCATAGTGCCAAATCAAGGTAAAAAAAATTGATATAATTCCTGCCTCTAGAGAAGACCTCAGCCACAACAAATAGACCTTCATTACAATTACATTTCACAAATTATTTCTCAAAATTCCCCAAAGTTTAATTTCACCATTTCAGCAAACAGACCCTTGGTTAAACACAGCCCCCACACACGCACAGCCTTGCGTCGTACCTGTGGGCTGCCAAGCTTGATTGTGTCCATCACCAAGTTCTAGGCTTCCGGCCCCAAACCTTTCCTAAAGTCTCTCTTCCCCTGAAGCATTCCAAACGAAGTTTGACCACATCACCAGAGGGAGAGGAAGGTGTTTTCTTAAGAAATCAGTGAGAAAAGAAAAAGTCCACATGAAAATGAAACAGTCCATGTTTCTCTGGTGACAGAAGTGGCTGACAATGTCACCCTCACGTGGCTTTCATGTATTTCATGGAAATATATACTGAATTAAATTAGGACATCATTCGTACCTGCTCCTGGAGATATTTTATGAACATGCAACTCTTTTCTTCGAACACCCGAGTTAAATTTCGGCTTACAAGTTAAAACAGTTCGACAGAACCATTCATTTGGATAGACCATTATGTTGTCATTTAATGGATTACTTCACTGTACTGAGAAGTTAGTGAAGAGATATAATGAAATTATGAAATACGTTCTTAAAATTCATCGTTTATTTACTTAGGACTCGAGGCAATATTCACATGCCACGCTCTAAATGCAGGCACATGTACATGCCTACACGTTTGTGCACACAAACGCACACACACAATACACGCACTCACACAATGCACACATACATATCTATCCATATGGACCACGGACTTTGTAGTGGGAAGCCAAACAGTGTCACATAGCAAAAATTGTAATTACAGTGCAAAAGCAAAAAGGTAAGAAGTGTGACTGTGAATTTTGGTGCACAGGGCTTTTGAGTTAGTAATTCATTCCCTAGATCATCAGAACATCCCAAGTTAATAGAATAGAATAGGTAAAATAGAGGGGGAGAAATTTTGACTAATCCAAAAGAAGGCAGCAAAGGAGGAGCAAAGACAAAAAAGCATATGAGACAAGTGAAAACAAATACTGGGACGGTAGACTTTAAATCATATCAGTAATTACATTAAATACGAAAAGTCTGAACATTCCCACTATAAGGCAGATATTACTAGACTGACTAAAAAAGGACTCAACAATATTTTTACAAGACACAAACTTCAAATATTAAGACACAGAACAGTTGAAAAGTAAAATGATTAAAAAACATAAATACCATAAACCATGTGAACACTAACCATAGGAAAGCTTAAAATTAAGGTTATATTTATAAAAATTATAGCTGCAAATATAAGATCAAAGTAGACTCTAAGGCAAAATGTATTACCAGGAACAAAGAGGGGCATTTAATAATGATAAAAGGGCCAATTTAGTAGGAAGATATAATAGTCCTTAATGGGTATGTACCTGATAGCATGCCTTCAAATAGAAAGTAAAACTTGACAGAAATAAGTAGATAAATCCATAATTAGAATTGGAGATTTTAAAATATTTCTTTCTGTAATGGGTGGAAAAGGCAGACAAAAATTATTAACAATATATAAGACATGAGCAATCTGACCTAAATGGACATTTGTATAGTATAGATTATTACAGCCAACAACTATGAAAAAGAGGAAAGTATACATACTATTTAAGTGCACATAGATCATTCACCAAAATAGATCATATTCTGGGCTATAAAGCAAGTCTTGATAAATTTCAAAGGACCAAAGTCACACAGTCACACAATATGTTCTGTGACCACAATGGTATTAAACTAGAAGTCAGTAACAAAAATTTAGAAATCTCCCAAATGTTTAGAAAGTAAGCGACTATATTTCTAAATTATCTATTCGCCAAAGAAGAAACCACAAGAGAAATCAAATTCAACTATTTTGAATGGATAATAATAATACAAATTAGCAAAACTTGTGAGATACAACTAGAACAATGCTTAGTAGGAATTTATACATTTAAACACATGTTGGAAAAGAAGAAAGTTTTAAAATCAATGATCTAAGCTTCCACTTCAAGAAGCTAAAAAAGAAAAAAATAAGCTAAAAAAGAAAATTAAAAAGTATGCAAGATCTATACAGTGACAAGTATCCAACATTGCTCAGAAAAATTAAAGAAGACCTAAATAAATGAAGAGACACATCAATGATGGGGTATTAAGATAACAAGTCTTCCCAAATTGATCCATAGATGTAACACAATCCCAATCAAAATCCTAGCAGGGTTAATTTTTGTGTGTGTAGAAATCGGTCATCTGAATCTATGATTTATTTGGCAATGCAAAGGACTGAGACTAGCCAAGACAATCTAAAAAAAAAAAAAAAAAAAAGAGGGGCACCTGGGTGGTTCAGTTGGCTAAGTGTCCGCCTCTTGGTTTTGGCTCACGTCATGATCTTGCGGTAGTGGGACCGAGCCCGGCATCAGACTCTGTGCTCAGTGTGGAGTCTGCCTCAGATTCTTTCTCCCTCCCCATCTGCCCCTCCCTGCTCATGTGCACATGCACTCTCTCTTTCTCTCTCTCAAATAAATAAATAAAATTTTTTAGAAGAACCACACTGGAAGACCCACACTAACAGATTTTAAACTTACCCTAAAGCTTTGGTAATTAAGACAGTGTGATATTAGCATAAAGACAGACAAACAGATCAATAGAACTGAAGAGAGTCTGGAAGTAAACCCAGGTATATATGTTCACTTGATTTACTAAAAGGACATTCATACTCTTCAAAGAGAAAGGATGGTGTTATTAATAAGTGATGCTAGAGCAACTGGACATTCATATGAAAAAGAAATAAAACTTGACTCTTATCTCATGCCATACACAAAAATCAATTCTAGGGAGATCAGATGTCAACTTGAAAGCTAAAACTACCTCGAGAGAAGAGTTTTTATATGGGACACAAACAACACAAACCGAAAAAATTTTTAATTGACGAATTGGTCTTCCTCAAAATTTCAACATTTTCTCATCAAAAGATACTATTTAGGTAGTGGAGAAGGCACTCCAGAGGCTGGGAGAATGTGTTCACAATACATATACCTGACAAAAGACTTGTATCCAGAATATATGAAAGACTCTTACAATTCAATAACAACAAAGCAAACAAACCATTTTTTAAAAGGCAAAAGATTTAAGGAGATAATTCACAAAAGAAGATGTATAAAGAGGGGTGCCTCGGTGGCTCAGTCATTAACCATCTGCCTTTGGCTCAGATCATGATCCCAGGGTCCTGGGATCCAGGCCCACATCGGGCTCCTGGCTCAGCAGGGAGCCTGCTTCTCCCTCTCCCTCTGCCTCTCCCCTTGCTCATGCTCTCTCTGTATCTCTGTGTCTCAAATGAATAAATAAAATCTTTAAAAAAAGATGACGTATAAATAGCCAATAAGCATTAGAAAAATATTTAACAACAATATTTATCAGGGAAATGCAGATTAAAAACACAATGAGATCCTTCCATATACACTCAGTATAGTTCTACAATTAAGAAAACTGACAGTTACTTGTGTTGACAAGATGTGGAGTAATTGAGACTCTCATGCACTGCTCTCTGGCTGTTTCTCTTCAAAGTTAAACAAATGCTTATGACAACTATGTGCATAAAAAGACTTATGCTAGACTATTCAATTGCATATTCATTTATAATAGTCAAAAATCAGGAAACACCCAAATATTCATCACAAGAAGAAAGAACAAACAGGTCACGGTATATTCATAGAATGGAATGCTACACAATAATAAAAAAGAAACATAAAAACATGGATGAAACTGAAAAACATGGTAAGAGCAAAATAGAACAGACACAAAGCGGTGCATACTGTATGATTCCACTTACATAAAATGCTAGGACAGACAAAGCTATTTTCACAGTGAGAGAAGTTAGCGTGGTGGCTCCTTCGGGGTTGGTTTTATTGTCTGGAAAGATACCATGGGAACTCTTTTAGGAAGATAGACACGTTCTACATTATGATTGGTGGTAGTTATATGCGTTTGTAAGTATTAAAAGTTTATCAAGTGGTGTTTTTAAGATTTGTGTATTTTACTCTATGTAAACTATAATAAGTAACTTGCACGTTAATTGTATATAAAATAATCTTTAAGCCATATAAATTTGTAAAATTTTGACAAATTGTTACCTAAAACACAAAAAGAAAAAGAAAAAAGTGGGATCTTCAACTTGTAAGAAATACACTGAAGCTGTATTCCCCTCAAAATTGAATTTTGAGTGCTGAATGGCTGAATTCCGCTCAAAATTGTGCAGTAAGTTAATGCATTGATGGTAGGCTCAATACCCAGTAACAGTTCAAATTCCTAATTGTATCATAAGTGTCATATTTTAAATAAGTTCTTTGAATCAGAATCCAAATAAAGTATGAATATTGCAATAGGTAAATACCTTCTAAGTTGCCATTTAACCAATAGGTTCTCCTCCATATTTTATTTTTTCCTTGCAATTTATTTTTTAAGAAAGTGGGTTGTTTGTTCTGTAGAATTTCCTACAGTTTGGATTTTGCCAATTGCATATCTTGCTTTAGTTCCTCTAGCTCCTGTCAACTGATAGTAAATTAGAGCTTTAATCACATTCAGGTTCAATGTTTTTAGCATGACTATCTCGTCTTTGACATTATCTCTCGAGCTTTTCATTTCTGTTATCATAATCTCATTTTGAATAACTCTCTTTGGTTCTTTTTTCAGATATCTTGGTCTTTAAAAAACCAATCTCTTCATCCTTATGCATATTTCCAATTTTTATTTCTTTATATGTATGAAACAAACTTGTTTAAAATTTGTCCTATAATTCCAGTATCTGCAATCTTTGTAGAGCTAGTTCTCCTGAATCTTGCTCGTGTGTCTTGTATCTTGGTGAGCTCCCATTCCTCAAAATGTGTCTGAAAGAATTATGTGAGGTCTGTCTTGAAAGTAGTGCAATACAAACACAGAACTCCCAACTTCTTGAGCCACAAGCCATGGATCCAGAGGATTGGCCACAGGAGCAGAGTAAAACAGGTGGCAATATGACAGCTATCACTACCGCACTGTATTCCCGAGCTGATCGTGGTGTCACGTGACTCTCAGGAAAGCCCTGGAGACCTCTGATGTCAGCTTCTCTTTGCCTGGGCAGTTTATACTTTTCTGTTCTTTTCCTATTATACCCTAAGGCTCTTATTCAATCTCCTTGAGGTTGAACAAACAAGCAGGGGCCAGAGAATGGCTAGTGAGGAGAGATAGCAACATGTGCGAAGTAGTCTTTTAAGATTACCACATTCACTTCAAAATAATCTGGGATGGGGAGAAAATGTGTGGGAGTGTAGATGAAAAAAGACAATGGTTGAAGCAGGTGGTGGGGATGTGGGCATTCCCTCTATTCTGCTATTTTTGTGTATGTTTGGAGAATTTTGAAATTCTCCAAAATAAAAAGTTTTTGGGAAACCAAAACATCAGTAGATGGGCTTAACAAGAAAGGATACAAAATAAACTGGAAGATGTACTGGAGAAAAGTTATACAGAATCTAACAGAGAGGGGGAGAAAAGGAAGCTGAGAGACCAGCACCGGTACTGAAAGCTGGAGCATAGGAGCAGTTGATAAAAGTAGAGGGAAGTGCCAAACTGTCTCCCAAAGTAGTGGTACCATTTTGCATTCCCACCAGCAACGACAGAGTTCCTGTTGCTCCACACCCAAATCAGCATTTGGTATCGTCAGTGGTTTGGGTTTTTGCCATTCTAGTAGGTATGTAGCGGTTATTTTAATTTGTAATTCTCTAATGACTCCTGATGTTAAGCATCTTTTCATATGTTTTGCCATCTGTATGTATTCTTTGGTGAGGTGTCTATCCAAGTTGTTTGCCCATGTTTTAATTGGTTGTTTCCTTACTGAATGTGTCCCTTTACGGAGCAGAAGTTTAAAATTTTAATGGAATACAACTTGCCAATTTTTTCTTTCATTGATCATACTTTTGGTGTTGTATCTAAAAGTAATCACCAAACCCAAAGTCACCTAAATTTTTTCCCTATTTATCGTACAGAAGTTTTATGGTGCACTTTACATCTGTAATCCATTTGGAGTTAATTTTTGTGAAGGGTATAAGGTCTGGGTCTAGATTTTTTTTTTTTTCATGTGGATATCCAGTAGCTCTAGCACCACTTACTTTTTTTATTCCAGCACCACTTATTGAAAAAATAATCCCTTTCTCCCCTCAATTGTTTGTTCTTTTGCCAAAGATCAGTTGACTGTTTTGTGTGGGTCTATTTCTAGACTATCTACTCTGTTCATTCTATTGGTCTATTTGTCTGTTATTTCACCAATATCTAACTATGTGAATCACTATAGCTTTATGCTAAGTTTTGAAGTCAGGTAGTATCATTCCTCTTTGTTCCCTGCCAGTGATGTGTTGGTCATTATGGGTCTTTTCCTTTCCATATACATTTTTGAATTAGTTTGTTCATAGCCACCAAAATAATTTTCTGGGATTTTGAGAATGTGTGGAATCTATAAATTAAGTTGGGAAGAACTGATATCTTGACAATACAGAGCCTTCTTATCCATGAACATAGACTATCATGGAGTGCCTGGCTGGCTCAGTTGGTAGAACATGTGACTCTTGATCTTGGGGTTGTAGGTTTGAGCCCCACATTGGGTGTAAAGATTCTTTAAAAATGAAAAAAATCTTTAAAAAGATATCTCTCCATTTACTTGGATATTCTTTGATTACTGTCACCTGAATTTCATAGTTTTTCTCATATAGAAAGTGTATAGATCTTATACATATTTTGTTAGATTTATACTTAAGTATTTATTTTAAAACATTTTTTAGTGTTCATGTAAATGGTGATTTTTTTTTTAAGACTTGAGAGTCCAGTAGTTTATCACTGGCATATAGGAAAATAATTGATTTTGGACTATTGATCTTATGTCCTATAATCTTGCTGTAATTGCTCATTGGTTCCAGCAGTTTTTAGTTTTTTTAATTCATTCTTTGGTATTTTCTACATAGACATTTATGCCACCTGTGAACAAAGACTGCTTGATTTCTTGCTTTCTAATCCATTTATTTTTTTTTCTTGTCTTTTTGCATTTGCTGGAACTTCCAGTATGATGTTGAATAAGAGAGAAAGGTGGGAGGGAACATCCTTGTCTTGTCCCTGATTTTAGGGGAAAAAGCATCTCGTTTCTCACCATTAAGTATGATCTTAGCAATGCATTTTTGGTGTTCTTTACCAAGTTAAGGACTCTCCTCTATATCCCTAGTTTGTTGGGAATTTTTATTATGAATGGGTGTTGAATTTGTCAAATGCTTTTTTATAATTTATTAATATGATCACATAACTTCTTTTTTAACCATTGATGTGATAGATTACACTAGCTGGTTTTTAAATGTTGAACCAGCCTTGCATACCTGGAATAAATCCCATTTGTTCTTGGTAAAGTATACTGAAGTCTGAAACTTATTTTGAAATGTATTTTTTAAAAAAGAGGGATAGAGATAGATTTTATAACAAAATATTAGAAAAAATTATAAATCTATATAGACAAGGAATACAGAACCAGAGATAAATATAAAAATGAAAGTGATATGACTTGTGGTATTTGTGTTATTGTGAGAAATTTATTTTTCTCTTTAATTTAGGCATTCTGAATGTTGCTAAAAACTTTTTTGAAGCATCAGTGGCAAATCTCCACTGATTTTTTTTAAAAGATTTATTTATTTTGAGAGAGAGAGAGAGAGAGCAAGCAGGGGGGAGGGGCAGAAGGAAAGAATCTCAAGCCAACTGTGCGCTGAGTGGGGAGCCCAACTCAGGACTGGATCTCATGACCCTGAGATCATGACCTGAGCTGAAATCAAGACTCGGATGCTTAACTGACTGAGTCACCCAGGCACCCCTCTACTGAGTTTTTAAAAGTTCCTTTTAATTCTGTAAAAATATATCTATTTTAAAACCCACTCTCAGTTTTTAGCCTAAAGGTCAAAATTCTACCCAATATAACTTTTTCACCAACAGCAGAGATATTCCTCCTCTTGCACTTGGGTGCTTTTTTCTTTCCTTTTTGACTTAAAAAAACCTAATTAAACACATAATTGATTCATTTTTTTTTCTTTTTTTAAATATATCTTTTAAAGATTTTATTTATTTATTTGAGAGAGAGAGAATGAGAGATAGAGAGCACGAGAGGGAAGAGGGTCAGAGGGAGAAGCAGGCTCCCTGCCGAGCAGGGAGCCCGATGCGGGACTTGATCCCGGGACTCCAGGATCGTTTCCTGAGCCGAAGGCAGTCGCTTAACCAACTGAGCCACCCAGGCGCCCGATTCATTTTTTTTTCTAATGTCCTAAATTTTGTAAGGACATACTAGGCATCATGGGCAGGAGTGAAGGAGTTAAACTTGTAGTAAAGTATAAAAGGGTCTGCCAGCCACTCACCACACGTCTATTCATCACCACTTGGATTTGGGGAATGATTTCTCTGATCTTGGAATTCCATACACAGAACTATAGGTCTCTGCATTTGGGTTGCTCTTTTGTTGCAACTCTGAAAAACTTTAAGAGAAAAGAGGACTAAATTACCCAAAAAGGATGTTTTGTGGGTTTTTTAAAATTTTTTAAAAGTTTTTTTATATAAGTAATTTTTACACCCAACGTGGAGCTTAAACTCAGGACCCCGAGATCAAGAGTTGCATGTTTTTCCAACTGAGCCAGCAAGGCACCCCCCCCAAAAGGATGTTTTCAATAAACTGTGTTCAAATTCAAACATCTAAGTCCAGCAATATCAAAAGGAAATGTTTATTGTTGCATTTTTCCAGATGTTTTCAACCTTAGAGAAAAACTTTGACATTTCAAATGAATAAGCTTAATTATCCACAATATCCAAGTTATTGTGCTAGACATATTTTGGAAATGTAACAACGAAATAGAGAAGGTCCTTATTTCCCAGTGCAGAAATCCCAACATTTCAAACATCCTATGGTAAGGACAACACCAGCAGGAGTGGGAGAGAGGCTCGTAGTGCTGACTTTGTGGAGAAGGGGGTGTTTGGGCTTAGATGCAAAGCAGATTCAGGGGAAGGGCTTTTCAGAAAGGGACATGTATCAGGGTTCTCCAGAGAAACAGAACCAATAGGATGTACATATAGAGAAAAAGATTTACTTTAAGGAATGGGCTTATGGGATTGTGGAGGCTTGGCAAATTCAAAATCTTCAGGGTTGGCAGACAGGCTGGAGACCCAGACAAGAATTGCATTTCAAGCCCTAATGTGGTCTGCTGCCAGAATCCCCTTTTCTTCCAGAGACCCACCCACATTATGGAAGGCAATCTGCTTTACTGAAAGTCTATTGACTTAATCTCATCTAAAAAAATACTTTCATAGAAATATCTAGAATGTTTGACCAAATATCTGGGTAGTACGGCCCAGTCACATTGACATATAAAATTAACCATCACAAAAGAATTTTGAGGGGAAGGGGAAAAAGCTGGGGCAAAAAAAAATCAAAACCCTCATGTCAGAGAACTTTGATCTCTCAGAGAAAAATGAGGGATTTGTTGGCAGGAAGACTGGTGATCATTGGCAACTAAAAGCACACCCTTGGGGACAAGGATGGGATTTGGAGATGTAGAAAATATGAGGAATAGCACTCAGAATAACCTTTATATTTTAAGAAATGCTGAACTTAAGTCAGGTTTCTTTCTTTTTTTTCTTCAGCATGATCTCTAAAAGAGGAAGAGCTGTAGAATCATACCAACTGAAATTTGAGTCCTAGAGACCCACTCACTAACCCACTATGTGACCTATGTGGGAAAATTAAGTGAATTCACACAGTCTCTGCTGTAAAGAGCAAATGAAATTATTTGTGTAAAAGCATCTGGAAGAGGGAGTGGTTACTTAACTGGGGGTGATCTTGCCCCTCAAAGGACATTTGACAATAACTGGAGACATTTTTGGTTGTCACAACTGGTGGTAGGGGGTGGTAGTGGACGTGTCTAGTGGGTAGAGGCCAGGGATGATGCTACTAAACCTTATTCAGTGTACAAGACAACACCCTCACCACCCCAGCAACAAAGAACTATCCAGTCCAAAATATCATAGTGCCAAGTTTGAGAAATCCTGGTCTAGAACAATGTCCAAGGCATTATAAAAACAGTAAATGTTGGTTTCTGTCTTTATATTAATCATGGTAAATCAAATGGAATACTTACCCATAAGTGGCCACAACTGAAGGTTTGTTTTTCTAAAATATTTAAAATATTCTGCTGTAAAGCAGACCAAAGTGTAATTTAGAGACAAAAAGGAGACTCCATTCAGAAATAGAATTCTCTCACAAATAAAATATGAACGAAATCAAGAAATACCAAAAGTCCAAACTCCTGGTTATAAAAAGGGCCCTCTTGTTCCTTTTGGAAAACTCTGGGCCAGGACAGACTCGTTCTAATATATTGTATGCTACAGAAGCAAATTTTGAGGGAAACTTTCAGTTGACTGGGATTTACATTTATAAACTTGTTTATATGTTTTTTATCTATCGATGATATATTTTAGAAATAAAACAGAGAATGCAGAAAATTGAATGGTTAGGTTTTATCCAGCTTTATGTGTAACTTCTTTGCTAAAAAAATCTGAAATTCTTAGGCAACTTCAGAGCCAACACAGTGCAGCTTTACCTGGAATATCTCAGTACCTCTGGTTTCTCCAAGGGTAGACCCTGAACAAATATGCAAAAATAAGGCAATTTTAATTCTTCCAAAGTGATTTAACCATAGTTGCCTCAAAAGTTCAAATGATTTCTAGTCTATTTGGATGGCGCTGGCAGGGAGGGCAGCTCTGTAAACCCAGTGGTTCGTTCCTGAGTGCTCAGTAATGCTGTTGCGCCTAAGTCCCACGTTTGTTTTTAGTCTTTTTCTTTCCATTGTGGCAAAACTCGCAAAAATAAAACTTGCAAAACCTGCAAACACGGGCTTTTACTCGTTAAATGTGGACAGGAGTTTCAAAAATTACTTTGAATTTAACGGTAAGTGTTAAGCTAAGAAGTCAGATCAACCAGAAATAGGACAAGGAAGAAGTTACGGGTGAGCCCTGATGCTTGCTCACTGACCAGCGGCCAAGAATTCCTTCCTTGGCTTCAAGTCACTGACTAAAGTCTAAAGAAAAAGGGAGGAACCGTTACCCCTAGATATGAACAGAAAAGTATCAGTGGAGGTTAGGGAGGACCTCAAGGCCATGGCTGAAATGAGTCACATTACCCTTGAGAGCAGGGTAGAGAGTGTTTTCTAAGAGCACTGAAAAGAGTAGCTGTCATCTGAGCAGAGCCTACTAGGGGCCAGGCACTTCCGAATATTCTTTTATTTGATCCTATAAATGGCCTTTCAGGGTTGGGATAATCACTGCCATTTTTTACATAAGACAAGTCAGGCTGAGAGAGAGATTACGTACACTGCCTGAGTTCGTCTAGCTGGTAAACAGCTGTGGTGGGCTTTACACCTAATAGAAGAGGAATGTTGAATGACTGGAAACTGTACCTTGATTTGTGTGTGTCTATGATGAAAATAGGTCTATTGTGGATTTGTAAAAAATTAATAAACTTTGTTTTTAAGCAGTTCTATGTTCATAGAGGGTGGGTTTTTTAATACCAATTTTATAAATAATCTATAACAATACAAGAAAATTGAAATCACTTGGAGTCTCTCAAACTCCATATAACCATTTCGTGTGTGCATCTTTTGTACACTTATACCTACATTTGCAATTTGACAAAAATGGAATCATACATGTTCTTTAACAATTCAAAGACATTTTATAATATAGATTTTTTTGCTCTTGTCTTTCTGCCTCCCCCATTTCGTTCACATAATCCTACACACACGTACATGTCTATGGATGTATACATATGTGCATATATATACACATTTCGGTCTTCCGATTGTTGTTTTATATTAATGGGATCATTGACATATGTTCTTCAGTGTATTTCACTTACACTTTGAGGAACTCCCTCCAAGGCAGCTTGTTTGGATCTGACTTATTCCTGATGGCATAATGTCCCAGAGTACAGGTACACCATGGTACCATTTTGCTTTGATGGGCATTCACTGTTTTCTCTTTTTCTGTTACTGTATAAAAACCAAAGCAATAAATATCCTTGTACATAGCCTTGACCTACTGTGAACTCTAAAATCATCCTTTCCCTTCATTTACTCTCTATGTTCAGTCACCGTCTCACTGAATTTTATCACCAACATATCTCTGGACTCTGTCCTCTCCCCATCTCCAGGGTTCCTGCCTAGCTGGAACCTCTGTAATGTTTAGCTTGAGCCATTTAATACCTCTTTGCTGTTCTTTCTACTTCAAGTTCTCTTTCACCTCATTTCTCTTTCCTAACAACAAAGGCTTCTGCTTCAAGGAGTGTTATGCAAACTGACCTCATCTTTTTAGGAAGCTTCCTACCATGTAAATAATCCAGTTGGCTAAGAGAAATGGTAATGCATTTGAGACGACAAATGGAAACCAATACTTAGACTGGATACAGGACAGACAGTAAGGCATGGAGAAAACTGTCAAACTCAAGAGGACCTGTTTCATCTGAATTGGTAGCTCCTACTTAGCTTCAGTTATCACCAGGAGGGATTGTGGACCAGACTCGCCTGATCTAATTTTTCACACACAAAAACTGGACATTAGAATTTTCATGGTAACCTTCCAATTTACTAGCTACATCAAAACATCTGCAATCAGAAACAAACCCTAAGAATCAAACGGGGCTCGGTCTGTTTGTTATTCCTATCTCCCATTGCCTGGCTCCTCGTGCCCCTTCACTCTGACCTCTGGTGGTCACTCCTTGTGTGTTCATCCTCTGGGAGGTAACTTCAGTGTGATGAAGGCTGTTGGATGTTACTGAGGCTTTGTCCTTGGATCTAGTCAGAGTGTTGGGGCATGACAACAGAAGGGAAAGCGTAACAGAGAGAAGAGCTGACATTGGAGGTCCCTGGTCTATTACCTCTCATAGGAGTCATGTGGAGGCACGGAGATCAGCTCCTGCTGGCCCCTGGGAGTGAAGTAGTGACCTCGGCCAGATGTCACCCATACAACTATATTCAGGGACCTCTTCTCTGGATCTACGGAGTTGGAATTCTAGCTCTAGTTAATGCATGCCCATCGTGTGCCAGGCCACAGTTGAAGACATTCACATACCTTCCTGCATTTATGCCTCATAACCAGGCAAGTTTTATCATGCCAACTTTTTGAATAGGGAACATGGGCTTTGAGAGGTTAAGTGGCTTGCCTCAAATCATATAGCTAATAAGGGGTAGTGTTCAGTTTTGAACCTTAGTCTTCCAACTTCAACTACATTTCCATTGAGAGCATTGTTGTTACAAGCCCAAGATGGATTCAGTGCCATATCCTGGGGCCATGCAGAAGGAGGAGGAACTTTACTCTTCCTGATTGGATACACGATGAAGAGTGTGGTTTGCACAGGACCATTTTTACCCTGATAAAGATCTTTACTGAAAGCTTGCTCATGTCCATTAGTTATTTATCACTATTTCCTAAATAAAAACACATGTAATAATAGAAGAATGCTACCATGAGCATCCAAGCTTGAAGCATAAATGATTGTGCCCTATTAGCCTCAATTTACATTCCTATGAATTCAGCTTTACAAGAGCCTCTATGCTCCAGCAGTCTCCTGTGAAATCCTGTTCCTGAGACACTTTCTGGTTGGGGCCCAATGCTTTCATCCTAGCTATGTTGCCTGGAGTTCAAGTCCTCTTCAGGTTTTTTATTCATACTTATTTGTGTTGGTTCTAGGTTAAGTCTCAGTGATTTCTGTGGGAAATCCAGTTTCTTCTGATAATCTTTTCTGCTCTCTAAACTACAGATGAGCGTGGCAGAGAATCCTTAATGCCAGTCCCTTCTTGGAGACTTTCGCATTTTCTCAGTCCTGTTCATTAAGCATCTAAATTCCAGATACTGCACTTAGTGCTGGAGATATAAAAGTTTTGCTGCCCCCGAAGCTCTCACAATCCAGTCTGGGGGACATGGGAACAAATAATTCCAAAAAAGTGTGGCAAGTACCCAGATCCCGGGCTGGCACAAAGGAGGAAGAGAACAACATTGCCTATCTGAGAGAGCAGGTCCCATATGGAAGAAGGGTGACACCATGGCTTCAGTGAAGGACCCAATTTTCAGATTTCATTTGGGAACACATCATTGCTTCTCCTCAGGTCACACAGAAGGATGGTGAGAGTCAGTGGTTCTGAGGTGTGTGGAAAGCCAGCAACCACTCCTCACATGAGCAGATTGTGGGTAGCTCCTGTCAGAGTATATCTAATCTGAGGACAAATGCCATCTTATCTTTTACTTTGTCTTACCATTACACTTGCTTAATGTACTCAGTCTGTCTTAACCAAAAGTCCCCGGGTTTGTAAACATGCAGATCCATACTCCCTAATGGGTAAAGGGTTTTGATCAAACTTTGGGATTAAAAGTTAACAGAAAAGCTTCCAGTCACAGCACATCATGCTCCCTCTACAAAGTTGAGTCATCACTTAGACCTTGACCATAGACCATGAAGCATCTCCTCTTCCTGTCTTTCCATGGCTAAAACTTTCCAAGTACATTTCCATAACAAATAAGATTTAGCTTTGGATTAGGGAGCTGTTCTATTTTGGTCCGGAGTCTCTTGGGAAATCAAGCCTAGGGAAAAAAAGCTTTAATCAAGACCAGGAATGACAGGGATCACGATTTCTCCTTAGATCACAATATTCCCAATGCCCTCAAATGTGACGAGATGTATCCAAGCATTTTGGTTCATTTCTGGAGAGTTTATGCCAAAGTCCCCATTAAGCTAGGGGCCCACAAAGGATGGGTAGTTATGAATTCTGTTGGTGCATTATTGGAGAGGTTGGGTTGTATTAAAAGTAATTTCATAAAATTGTTGGTCATGATAGTCACAATATTGGAACATCAAGTCTAGGACTGTTGGGCGGAAAGGCTAGCAACCTCAATATGTGTGTGTGTTTTTAAAAGAACTGATAACATTCCCTACAATGCATTATTTACTAAAATGGTAGGAGTCGGACAGTATGAAGTGTCCATTCTTATGTAGAAAACTGGTTGTAGAGTAGTAGAAAATTGGAAGATCATCATAACAGGACGAGCACGGGGAACTTAAGGAGTTAGAAGGGGCCCATTTGTGATGTAGCTGGATGTGGGTGCTCAATTGCTTTTACAAGGCTACCGGAAAGCTGAGGGACTGTGTGAGTCCAGGAGAAAGAATCTTTGTTAAGCCAGAATCCTGAACCAGAGAAGTGGGAGTTATCAAGCATCAGGGCCAGAGGAGGGAATGCTAGAAATGAAGTGATTAATTGATTTTTAAAAAGTTAAGTTGATGCTAAGACAACCTCAAAGAGATGCAGAAATAAAGTACAATAGGGCTTGGGATAGACTGAGAAGTGATGTCACCAAGGTGGCAGAGTAGGAGACCCTAGCCTCTATTTCCCCCACAAAGATCAACTACTAGGCAGCTCTCCGTGAATAAAACAGATCTGGAAGAGCTCTGGAAGTCAGTTAAGAAACTTCAGCAACACGCTGAAACAAACAGCACAAACAGGGCAGGACGACAGCTTGATTTTGCCTGCATCATCCCATCTCCTAAGCCAGCATTGCTCCACACCAAGAAGAACCTTCCAGGCTAAAAAAGAATTCCCCCTGGGGAGGCTGGGTGGCTGAGTCAGCTGGGTGTCCAACTCTTGGTTTTGGCTCAGGTCATCATCTCATGGCAGGGAGTCTGCTCGGGGACTCTTCTCCCTCTACCCCTCCCCTTGCTCTCTCTCTCTCTCAAATAAATAAACAATTCTTTAAAAAAAAGAAAAGAAAAGAACAGAATTCCCCTCTCAGGGAAAGAAAGAACATCCCGGTGGCTGACCCCCACCACTGTGCGCACGGTCAAAGCTAGTTCCTCCAGCTGAGCACTTGCTTATTACTAGCCTGACACCCATCACTGGCCTTCACTGAGGTACGTGTGCCCAGGGAGAAGACTGGAGCTATGGGAAAGCATGCCAACAGCCAGAATCTCTGCAGCTGCTTATGGGCCCCGGTCAAGCCCTGTTTTCTGTCACAGGCCTGCACCACTGTGCTTACCTGCAGCTAACCCCTCCAGCTGTGCATCTGCATGCCCCAGCCCAAACTCCATCACCAGCCTCCACTGCTGTGTGCCCATGGCAAGACACAGTGGTGCATGCCAATAGCTAGGGCCCCTGGAGCTGCCAGTACACCAGTAGTGGGCCTTGGCCCCTGCCACCTGCCTTGGCCCGAACCACTACGTGTGTTTTTGAAACCAGCCCCTGCCACAACACAGGCTCCTGCACTTGTCCCCCACAGCAGAGCGTGTGCATACCACCGGCTCTGGCCACTACCAGTGCTTGCCCTAGTCCTTAGCTGTTGGACCTAGGGGTGCTGCTGAGGACTCCAACAACTCTTGCACTCTCAGTGGACACCATGCAGTGCTCACCCAGGACCATGCAGTTGTCAATGCTGTGGACCCTGAGGTCACGGCCTGAGGCAACGAGCCACATGCTCCCTTGGAGCTGGTGCTGCCACCCACCTCTATACTTGGCCCTCAGTGGACTTTTCATCACCGACCTTGCAGACCAGAAGAAAATGGGTTCATATTCTAAGCGCTGAAAGAAAGAAACACACAACTGAGAATACTTTATTTAGCAAAGTTCTCCTTCAGAAGTGAAGGCCAGATAAAGAGTTTCCCAAGCAAACAAAAGCTCAGGGAGTTCATTACCACTAGACCTGCCTTATAACAAATGCTGAAATGAAAGGATAAGAACTAGAAACATGAAAATAAGCAACACACTGGAAAAGGTAAGTATATAGTCAGATCCAGAACGCTCTAATACTGTAGTATCAGTGGTGTGTTGACGACTTGATTCTAGAATCAGGGTTGAAGGACACAAGTAATAAAAATTGCTATAGCTATCATACTATGTTATAGATACAGAATATAAAAAGATGTAAATGTCACATCAAAAACTTAAAAAGTGTTGGGGGCTGATAAAAGAGTAGAGGGTATGTGGTTGAAGTTAAGTTGTTATCAGCTTAAAAATGACTGTTATGTTTATGAGATGTTTCAGGTAGGTCTCAGAGTAATCCCAAATGAAAACCTATCGCGGATACATACAAGATAAGAAGAAGGGAATCAAAGTACACCGCTACAGAAACTTCATCAGTTCGCAAACGAAGAGAGCAAAAGAGGAATAAAAGAACGAAGAAACTACAAAATAGCCAGAAAACAATGAACAAGATAGCAATAGTAAGTCCTTACCTATTAATAATTACTTTAAATGTACATGGATTAAATGCTCCAATCCAAAGGCATATAATGGCTGAATGCATAAAAGAACAAGACCCAACCATATACTGCCTACAAGAGACTCAGTTCGGCTTCAAAGACACACATAGGCACAAAGTGAAGGGATGGAAAAGAAAACTATTCCATGCAAATGGAAACCAAATAGAACAGGTAGCTACACTTACATCAGACAAACAGACTTCAAGTCAAAAACTGTAACAAGAAATAAAGAAGGTCATTATGTAATGAGAAAGGGGTCAATGTATCAAAAGGATATAACAATTGTAGATACATAGGCATCCAACATAGGATTACCTAAATATATTAAACAAATACTAACAGATCTGAAAGAAGTAGTGGAAAACAATACAATAATAGCAGGGGACTTCCACCTCACTTTTAACAATTGACAGATCATCCGACGTAAAATCAATAAGGAAAAAATGGACTTGAACTACACTTTAGATCAAATGGATCTAACAGCCAAATATAAAACATTCCATTCAACAGCAGCAGAATACACATTCTTAGGTGCATGTGGAACATTCTCTAGCATAGATCATATGTTAGTTACAAAACAAGTCTCAGCAAATTTAAGATTTAAACCATATAAAGTATGTTTTCTGACCACAATGGTATGAAACTAAAAATCAGTAACAGGAGGAAAACTGGAAAATTTACAAATATGTGGAAATTAAACATCACACTTCTGAGCAACAAATGGGTCACAGATGAAATTAAAAGGGAAATAAAAATATATTTAAAAAAATGAAAATGGAAACATAACATACCAAAACCTATGGGATACAGCAAAATCAGTGCTAAGGAGAATGTTAAGAGTAATAAATGTCTGCATTAAGAAAAAAGATCTCAAACAACCTAATTTTACACCTCAAAGAACTATAGAAACAAGAAGTTAAGCCTAAAGTTAGTAGAAAAAAAGGGAATAGCAAAGGTTAGAGTAGAAATAAATGAAATATAGAATACAAAAACAATAGAAAAGGTCAACAAAATTTAGAGTTGGCTTTCTTAGTTGGTAAATAAAATTCACAAAACTTTAACTAGACTTATTGAGAGAGAAAGAGAGAGAGAGAACTCAAAATCAGAAATGAAAAAGGAGATATTACAACTGATACCACAGAAATACAAAAGATCATAAGAGACTATGCCAACAAACTGGACAACCTAGAAGAAATGAATAAATTCCTAGAAAATACAACCTACCAAGTCTGAATCATGAAAAATAGGAAATCTGAACAAACCAATAATAAGTAAGGAGATTGAAGCAGTAATTAAAATCTTCCCAACAAAAAAAGCCTAGGACCAGATGGCTTCATGGGTGAATTTTACCAAACACGTAAAGAAGAATTAATGCCAATTCTTCTCAAATTCTTCAAAAAAATTGAAGAGGGGGAACACTCTCAAATTCATTTTCCAAGGCTAGCATTACCCCATACCAAAACCAGACAAGGATACTACAAGAAAACTACAGGTGAAGATCTCTAATGAATATACATGCAAAACTTCTCAAGAAAATACTAGCAAACTGAATTCAACATCACATTATTTTTTAAAAAGATGTTATTCATTCATTTTAGAGAAAGAGGAGGGGGAGGGCTAGAGGGAGAGGGAGAGAGAGAATCCCAAGCAGACTCCTTGCTGAGCACAGAGCCTGACGCGGGGCTTGATCTCACGACCTCAAGATCATGACCTGAGCTGAAATCAAGAGTTGGACACCCATTGAACTGAGCACCCCTCAACATCACATTAAAAGGATTGTACATCATGTTCAAGTGGGATTTATCCTGGGAAGGCAAGGATGGTTCAATATATGCATATCAATAAATGAGTGATATACCACATTAATAGAATAAAAGACAAAAATCGAATGGTCTTTTCAGTAGATGCAGAAAAAGCATTTACCAAAATTCAACATTCTTTCATGATAAAAACTCTAAAAAAATTGGGTATAGAATGAATATGCCTCAATATAATAAAAGGTCATATATGACAAGCCTACAGCTGACATCATACTCAGTGGTAAAATGTTGAAAACTTTCCCTCTAAGACCAGAAATGAGACAAGGGTGCCTACCCTCACCACACTATTCATCATATTGCTGGACATTTTAGCCGGAGGAATTAGGCAAGAAAAAAATTATAAAAGGCACCTGAATCAGAAAGGAAGAAGTAAAATGGTCTCTGTGTACTAATGACATAATTTTGTAAATAGAAAATCCTAAAGACTTCACCAAAAAAACTATTAGACCTAATACAGCAATTTAGTAAAGTTTCAGGATACAAAAATCAATGTACAATAGAGAACAAACTGAAGGCTAATGGAAGAAGATGGGTAGGGGATGGGCTAAATGGGTGCTGGGGATTCAGGAGGGCACTTGTGATGAGCACTGGGTGTTATATATGTAAGTGATGAATCATTGAATTCTACTCCTGAAACCAATAGTACCTTATATGTTAACTAGAACTTAAATAAAAACTTGAAACAAACAAAACAAAATCAATATACACAAATCAGTTGCATTTCTATACACTAAGTATCTGAAAACAAAAACAATTCCATTTATAATAACAAAAACAATAAAACACTTAGGTATAAACTTAACCAATCAAGTTAAATATCTATACACCAAAAACTATACAAAATTGAGGAAAGAAACTGAAGACAAAAATAAATGGAAAGATATCTTGTGTTCATGGGTCAGAAGAGTTAATATTGTTAAAATGTCCATAGTACCTAAAGTCATCTATAGATTCAATGTAGTCCCTATGATGTTTTCAATGCCATTTTTCACAGAAATAGAAAAAGAATCCTAAAATTCTTATGAAACCACAAAAAAAAAAAAAAAAACCCAAATAGCCAAAGCAATCTGGAGAAAGAACAAGGCTGGAAATATCACACTTCCTGATTTCAAACTATAGTACAAAGCTATGGGAATCAAAACAGTATGATACTGGCACAAAAATAGACACATTTATCAATGGAACAGAATTGAGAGCCAAGAAATAAACCCACACATGCAGAGTCAACCAGTATATGACAAGGAAACCAAGAATACTCAGGAAAGGATGGTCTCTTCAACCAGTGGTGTTAGGAAAACGGGATATCCACATGCAAAAGAGTGAAGTGAGACCCTTATCTTACACCACACACAAAAATTAATACAAAATGGGGTAAGGACTTAAAAGTAGGCTTTGAAACCATAAAAATACCAGAAGAGAACAGAGGGGGAAAAAGCTACTTGACATTGGTCTTTGCAACAGTTTTTCAGATTTGACACCAAAATACAAACAATAAAAGTAAAAATAAGTAAGTGGAACAACATCCAACTAAATGTTTCTGCACGGCAAAAGAAACCATCAATAGAATGAAAAGGCAGCCTATTGAATGGGAGAAAACATTTGCAAGCCATGTATCTGATAAGGGGCTAATATCCAAAATATATAAGGAGCTCATACAATCCAATACCAAAAAACCCCAAATAATCTGATTGAAAAATGGGTAGAGGACTTGAATGGACATTTTTCCAAAGAAGATATACAAAATATACATGAAAATGAACTCAATATCACTAACCATCAGAGGAATGCAATCAAAACCACAATGAAATAAATATCATCTCACACACATTAGAATGGCTGTTATCAAAAAGATACAAGGTAAGGATGTGGAGAAAACGGAATCCTGGTTCACTGATGGTGGGAATGCAAATTGGTGCAGCCACTCTGGAAAACAGTATGGAAGTCCTCAAAAAATTAAAAATAGAACTACCCTATGATCCAACAATTCCACTCTGGTTATATATGTGAAGAAGATGAAATCACTATTTCAAAGAGATGATCTGCACACTCATGTTCATTGCAGCATTATTCATAGTAGCCAAGACATGGAAGCAACCTAAGTGTCCTCTGACAGGTGAATGGATAAAGAAAAGGTTTTATATATATAAATATACTTAAAATAAAAAAAATTATATATGTTTATATATTTAATGGAATATTATTCAGCGATAAAAAAGAAATCCTGCCATTTGAGACAACGTGGATAGACTCGAGAGCTCTGAAATCTAAAAACATTGAATTCACAGAAGCGGAGTAGAATGGAGTAGTCGCCAAAGACTGAGGGGTGGGGAGGAAATGGGGAGATACTGGTCAAAAGGTATATAAACCTTCAGTTATAAGATGGTTACATTTCAGGGATCTAGTGAACAGCACAGTGACTATAGTTAACAATATCGTAATTCTGAAAGTTGCTATGAGAATAAAGCATTAATGTTCTCACCATAACAACTTAAAAATGACAATAAGGTGAGGTAAAGAATGTGTTAACTAACCTTATTGTGGTAAACATTTTTCAAGGCTTGTGTGTAAAAAATCATTGCACTGTTCACCTTAAACTTAACACAGTGTTATATGTCACTTATATCTCAGTAAACCTGGGGGGGGAGGGAAGAGTGCTCAGGGTATAAGGTTCAGGAAGGGGGCCCTGAAAGTGTGAGAGCACATGGAGTCAGTTTCACCTGGGGCGATGACTAAATGAAAGGAGTCAGACCTGGGCTCGCACTAAATCCTTCTGGATTTATGCATTGTTAGAATCCCCTAATGTTTGAGAAGTGCAGACTGTAGGATGACCCCCCCTCGCCCCCCCAATCCAGCTCAACCTTCTGGATCTATTGTTGAAGAAAATGAGGCCCCGGGCACAGGTATTTAGTGTCAGATGGGACTTCCCACTCTGAGTTCTGGGCATTCTCTAGGACTACCCCACACTCAATTTCACTGGCAAACTTTTTCAATGGGATACATACTCAACATCTATTATATGCCAGGTTCTGTGGCAGAAGGTGGGGATTCAAAGATGCCTATGAAGATTGTGACCTAATTAGTGAGACAGAGAGCTTCAGAACTAATTATTTTATACCAGATAAAAAGTATTAATGGATTTTAATTATATGGGCAAGTGCATATACAAAAATGCTAAGTGAAAAAACCAGGAAACAAAATTATATATATATTCTGATTTCATTTTGTTAAAAAAATACAGAGAAACTTGAGAGATGCAATAACCCACTAATGAGCCAAGTGTTATGGAATATGCGAAGACCTTGTGTTATAAATATTTGTGCACTTCTTTGATCTCCCTACTTTGAGGGCCAGGACCCAGTTTTTGTACTTGGTATGGGTGCATCTTGCCCCAGACCTGCCACCCAGTAGCAGTTTAGTAGATGTTGAATCAGTGAGACTCCCTCCTGCAAGGTGGTCCGCACTCCAAAGGAGTATGTCTGCTAAGAGGAGAGTAAGAGCGTGAGAAAGGACGAGGTTAGCACGCTGGTAAGACAGAGGTGGGCAAGAATCCGAAACTCTTGGAAAATAGAAAAAGCCAACTAGGCTGTGGACGGACGGAAACTGACGCTCTCCCCCTGGCGGCGGCACCTGATGCTCGCAGGGACCCCGCAGCCCAGCCCCGGCGTGGGCGCCTGTGGGAACCTGAGGTTAGACGCAGCCCTCACACGGGGCACCCGGGCACCCGCACCAGTGGGATCTGCCCTGTGGGGGATACGTCCCAAGAAGCGAGATCCCCGACAGAGACGGCTTGGGATGGGGGTGGGGAAACAGCTCTGGTTCTTCTAGATGGCTGGGGTCGAGACAGAGCCGGGGGTAGTGAGACTCAAAAGAACAACTCCCACACGCTCCCATCACCCTTCCTCCGCAGACTTTCAAGTGTCTTCTTGAGATAGCGTGCAAGGGATGCACACTATCACGGGGACAGACCTCTCTTGTGAATCGACCCATGAATTTTTCCTCGTGCTTCATTCTTTCACTCTGGGGACAAAGATACTGGGGTGAGAGGTGGTGGCCCGTCTGCTCCGCACGTCCGAGGAACCCCCCCTCCCTCGGCCCAGCCCGGCGTCCGGGTTCCTTCCCCCTCCCTCCTTCCCTGCCTCTCTTCTAGCCCACCTCCTCCCCTCCTTCGCCTCCCCCTCTGCGTCCGCCCGCCCGCGTCATCGCCCCCTTTCCCCTCCCATGTGCCGGCCCGCGCACTGCTCGGCGCAGGCCTCCGCAGTCTCCGCCACCAGCAGCTGGTGGTGCGGGCGGGTCCGCGAAGCTCGCGGCAGCAACCCCCGCCCGCCCTGGCCAGCGCTCTGACCGCCGCGGGGGCCTTTGATTCGAGCTGGGCAGCGCCCCGAGCGCCGAATAAGCTTCGCAGGTAAGGACGGAGCCCCCCCCGCAGACAGGGCAAAACCCAAGAATCTGGACGTTTCCCTGAGAAAGGCAGACCCACCCGAGGAGAGCTTCTTTGAAGGGCTCCAAAGATAGGGATCGAACTTAGCACTTTAAGTCCTCAAAGAAACTACTCTCCCAATAGGCAGCCCTGGGTGCCGGCCTCTGCCCAGTTGAATATTAACAGTAACAGTGTTTGCATTGGACTCTAAATGGAATTCTTTCTACTTAAGCAGTACCAGAGGGGACCCTCTGTATTTTATGATTATTAACAGATGCCACTGAAAAAGGTGTAAAACCATTCTTGGAAAGTCTACTCTGGTTGAAAGCCTCTTTGGCAGGGTCACTATGAAAGCTAGGAATCTCTCTCTCTGACTTTCTGCCTGTCTGTCTTTCATCAGCTTGGCTGCACGGGTCAGCAAAAGGAGCAGCGAAAAACATTTTTAAAAATGAGAAGGTGAAATGAAATTGAACAGTCTTGTACTTGCTTTAAAATACAAGTAAAGGGGGATAGATAAAGCAAGATGGGCAAAATCTTGGTAATTGTTGAAGCGGGGTGATGGGCATATGGAGTTATATTCTCTCTCTCTCTCTCTTTTTTTTTTTTTTTTTACTTTTCTCTCTACTTTTGTGTAGTCGGGAAATTTTCCATAATTAAACAGTTTTTGAAAAGTTGTAGAAACACTCCCCCCAGCATCATTTGGCCTTTTTACACTGTTACTGATTTGAAAAGAAGCTGCTTTTCGTATCTAGTTAGTCCCCCCTTTTATTAACCCTTCTCACTTCTGAAATTAATTTTCATTTTATCCCAGTACATTTGTCTCTACAGAGTATTATAAAAGTCCTATAATCCTGGAGCATTGTGCCTAGAATCTAGTTTATAATTTAGACGAGAGAATGTTAACCGTTCCAGCCAAATAAGACATCTAGGCTTGAAAGCAGTGACCAAGTATATGGAATTTTATTTTTACTAGGAGATATTACAGGAGACCCCTTAGTGCGAGAGGAGGTTGAGCATGGATACTCTAACCACTTTTCTTGCAGACAACTCAGAAACCCGTACACTCTTGAGACTTTTTCATGTTTTTAAATGTGAGATTGTTTAGCTTGGAGCTTGGCATATGGGATGTGCTCGCTATATGTTAAAATAAACAATTGCTAATGTGAGTTAATTTTCCCTATCGAGTCCATTATTTATCTTTCTCTGACTGGTGCTCTAATGTCCAAGTCCAGCATATGGCGTTTGAACAGTAGGATCAGACTCGGAATTCTGGAGGCCGAAGCCACCTCAGCTGGCCTTGGGTTAACTTTGCAGATGAGAAATCTGAGATGAGAGGCTGGGAAACAGCATAGCCAAATGAGTGGTATAAAAGTTATTTTCCCCCAGAGCTGCAAATAGGTTAAACCGACCCACGATTAGCCAACAACATTGTGATCCTAAGAGGCTTTAAAGCCTGCAGAGTCATGAAGCTCATACATTTACATGTATTCTTCGCTCTGAAAGGCCAACTTGCCAGAGAAAAACTAAGTCAGGAGCCATATGCTGTGAGTTTCCTATCTCCGTGTATGAGCGAGCCAGCAGAGGGTTCCCCTGGGGCTCCCTTAGTGCCATTCACCCCAAAGTTGATTTACACACAACATATCCATTACATAAATTGAAATGTCCATATCCTGGAAAAATAGCCAAAAAACAAAGGGGGTTTTAGTTTTTATTGTGATGAGAAACAGAAGTTGTGGGTTACTGTAAAATAATTAACTGTGTCACTTTACCATCTTCCTGCCCTCGAGTACTGCCAAATTTTTAAAGCAGACATTACTTTGTCCCCATTCCTGAAACTAGAAAATAGTGCTACGGTATGGTGTTTTGAATAGAAATTGGCGCACTGTCAATGAACATTTTTGCCATTTCTTTTCAGTGTTGAGTCAGTGGAGAGCTTCTCCTTTGGTAATGGATTATATAAAGTATTTGATAAACATATGTGAAATAGTTGGCGAGTTGAAGATTTTTCTTTGTGTTGAAACAACTTGCAGCACATTTTCGGGGACTCTTTAGCAGTGCTGTAGGTCAGAGTGGAAGAGTGCTGGCGCTATAATGGTTTTTGGAAAAATCCACCTGCCAGAAAATTGTCTGGCTGTAGACAGCATCATCAGCCCTCAGTTCATCAGGATAAGGCTCTGTGGCCTGTAGATGGGTTTTCAAATGTGATAAATTCCATATGTGACAACCGTTTAGTATATTATTAGCCAGTTGGATTTTAACCCCTGCTGAATCGTACATGCTTTTATTTTTTTATTTTATATTTTTTAAGATTTTATTTATTTGAGAGAGAGAATGAGAGAGAGAGAGCACATGAGAGGGGGGAGGGTCAGAGGGCGAAGCAGACTCCCTGCCGAGCAGGGAGCCCGATGCGGGACTCGATCCAGGGACTCCAGGATCATGACCATAAAGGCAGTCGCTTAACCAACTGAGCCACCATAAATTCTGTATCATAGCTCAGTGAATGTAAACAATTTCAGTGCAGGACGTTAGATTTGCCATCAGCAGCCTCGCGCTGCCATCTAGTGGTGGTAGGACGGACGGACAGCAGGCAAGTTCCTACCCTGGGGACCAGCATTTAAACTTCTTGAGGATCACTCCTGACCAAGTGACGTGTTTCTCGTTTGTGGTTTAGCCTGAGACTTTAGAGCTGAGAGGTATCTTAGAAGTCTTTTACTCCAGCTCGGCAGGTCGGGAGGATTATCACAGAGGTTCTTAAACAAGGAAAGAAACTTTGAAATGGTGCCTAACATAGTAAGCACTCAGTATGTGTTTGCTGAATAAACAAATTTATCTACCCTGTTCCAGTTCTTGTCTCTCTCTACCACAGCCACCAAAAAGTTTTAACACGATCTTCTGTTTTTAGTTTGAAAATTGAAGGACTGTGTAATTTTCCTTAAAGTGAAAATTTTCGTTTATGTCTAAGTCTCTGAACCAAACTTTTCTTTTTCCACTTTATGTCACTCCCTACTATTCTTTCTTTCTAAACATCCAGGGCAGACAGTTGTAAAAACTAGACTCTTATCTTTCCTTTTTTTTTTAAGACTTTATTTATTTGAGAGAAAGAGAGTGAGAGAGAGAGCCCAAGAGGGGGTAGGGTCAGAGTGAGAAGCAGACTCCCCGCTGAGCAGGGAGCCCGACACGGGACTTGATCCCAGGACCCTGGGATCAATGACCTGAGCCGAAGGCAGTCGCTTAACCAACTGAGCCACCCAGGCGCCCTAGACTCTTACCTTCATCTACTGCTGCTGTAAAAATGATCAAAAACGTAGAGATTTAAAAACAATACATTATCTTACAGTTCTGGAGGCCAGAGGTGTAAAGAGGGTCTGCGGGGTTGCATTCCTTCTGGAAATTGGAGGAGAGATTATGTTCCCTTGCCCTCTGCAGGTTCTAGAGGCTGACCCTCCTTCCTATAAGGATCCCGGTGATTACATGAGCCTCACCTGGATAATCCCAGCTAATCTCCTCATGTAACGATTGTTCACGAAATCACAGGTGCAGTCTCCCTCACCCTGTAAGGAACATATGCACAGGTGCTGGGGATTCAGGTATGGCTTTCTTCGGGAGCCATTTTTTGGGGCATACCACAATGAGGTGTACAGCCGTTAGAGATGTATGAGATCCCTTCTAAATACCTACCTATGTTTTGGTTCCTGTCGTTTGATATTAATAGTGATTGCGGTCATTTGTGGGTGTTTGCTGGGCTCTGGGCATTGTGCTTGTATACAGCATATTAGTTTCTCACCAAAATACTCTAAATATCATTCCTGTTTAGCCAATGATACTAGGAAATAATGTTGGGAGAGGTTATGTAACCTTCCTGAAAATCATACTGCCCTCCAAGCCCACTGCCTCCAGAACCCCTGAAACACCTTCCATCACTAATTACTAGTTACCGTTACTTTCCCATCACCGTGATCCCATACGCTTTTTAACTTAAATGCTGTCTCCATGCAGGACTCCAGTCAGTGAGTGATGTTAGGTGAGGGCTCAAGTGGACAGGGAATTAGACTTTGTAAAACACCCACGCTGCCCTGCATCCGCTCCCAGGTTGTGAGGGTGACTATTAAAGCTTTTCGAAGTGTTCTTCACAACCTAAGCCATGTGACGCTCGCTTCACACTTGCCTCCTCTCCCTGCTCATGCTCCTCCCCTCCTGCTGCGGCCTTTTGCCCAAACCAGCCCTTGTGTCTGCAGTGATTGAGACTATCTGGCCCAGGCCACAGTGTCCACCCGCTGTGTGTCCATCTTTCCCGGGCAGGTGGAGGCTGAAGGAGGAGGAGGAATGAAGACGGCTGTGCGTGCTTCCGCACGTAAGGTGTGGAATCCACCACTATCACTATTAATATCAAACGACAGGAACCAAAACATAGGTAGGTATTTAGAAGGGATCTCATACATCTCTAACGGCTGTACACCTCATTGTGGTATGCCCCAAAAAATGGCTCCCGAAGAAAGCCATACCTGAATCCCCAGCACCTGTGCATATGTTCCTTACAGGGTGAGGGAGAATGCACCTGTGATTTCGTGAACAATTGTTGCATGAGGAGATTATGTTGGGAGGGGCAGGGGGCTGGAAACGTGGATAGCTAAATAAAGCACAGGCGTGTTGTCAGAAGTGGCTGTGCCAGTCATTTCTGTGTCCTAACAAACACCCGAGGTAGAAATTGGCATTGGCCCTCCAAGGTCATTGATCTGAGCAGTCCCTGACCCACACCACCCCTGGGCATCGTGTGACAGGTTCATGCAAAATTAGGTTCTATGGCAGCACGGTATACACATGAATCTGGACAACTGCCTGAGGATACATAACAAGGGACCCGGTGCAAAGACAGGCCTGAGTAAGTGCAAGTCTATCACCTGGCGAGGGAGAGCATCTCAGTGCAAATTCCTTTTTTTTCCTCCGGCTTTATTGAAGTATGATTGACAAAATTATGTATATTTAAGGTGTACATCATGTTGTTTATATTTATATAAATATATACACATTGTATATCTTTAGATACATAGGTGTAAATATACATAGATATGTGTGTGTATGTATATATACACGTTGTGAAATGGTTACTGCAACTAAGATAATTAACATATCCATCACCTCACATAGTGCAGATTCTTGATGGTAAGTCAGCATTCTTGTTTTCAGATACAGGAAAAATAATTCATTTGAAATATTTAATAGAGTGAGTAATCATTTATTTAGTCTGTCTATCCTATTTAAGCTAAGCAATACACTTCTCAGGGTAAAAAAACCCCAAAAAACAGAAGCGGTACTGAGTCTTAGAATAGAATTAGTCGTGCCATAGTAAAATTCTATACGCTCTAGGTAGACCCACTCAAAACTTAGGTTTTTATTTCACTATAAACCGCTCCTCTTGGAGTAATTATTTTGACATTGACTCTGTTTCTTTTTAGGCTGAGGGCATGATGCAGTTCTAGAGTTCCTAATGTAGATCCAGGCTATAAGTAAGACACAGGAAATGCAATTCGAGTGTTCTGTGGCTGGGTAATGTTTAGTCACACTTAAGTTTAATAGCTCTGAGAAAAATATAGTACAAAGCCACAGATATTCATGGGCATGAGTAATCAGGAAAGCATTCATTTGGGAAGTCTCTAAAATGTAGCTGTCCTTGAGCAAAAAACATAACAAAACAAAGAAAAAGGGAGTTTGAGAGTGTGTCTGAGACTATCCTGAAATAAAAATATTTGGCTGTTAAGTTTTAGAAAGCTAAGTGCTATAGCTTTGGCTTAAGTAATAAACTATTTTAAAGTGATATTAATTCACCCATTAAAGTAGAATAATAACTATAAAAGAACCTATTATTGACTGCTTACTGTGCTCTGGGCTCAGAGAGAATTCTCTGGACATATCATCTTACTTAATCCCCATGCTTATGTTCCGAGGTAGAGATTACTCTTCTCCCTGCTTTGCAGATGAAGATGCTGAAACCGAACTTAATGAATCGCCCAAATTCATGTGCCCGATAAGTGGTAGAGATGAGACTGAGCCCAAATATTCCTACTGCCTGGTCAATACACGTAATCACTACATTGGTACAGATGCTCCAATATTCTAAATACTATCAGCAGTCACACCTCTAAAGAAAGCATAAGCAAACAGTAAGTTATCTCTTGTAGTTTCGTGTGGTCATTTCTATTAGTATAGACCAAGTACAAAGGTGAAATAATGGCTAATGGCTACTCCACTGGTAAGAATTCATCTACAAATTCTGATTCTTCTTCCCTAGTTCCCTTCCACTCCATTTGTCTCCACGAGCCAACCCATCAACTGTGTGTACACTGACTCATGGTGGAGACCGATGACTGCAGCCTCACTTTTGTTAACCAAAATTGGAATTTGAAGCCCCAAATCCAAGGCATCTGGAAAGTGACAGCAAAGGTCACAATTATAATGGAAAACAGGAAAAAGGAGGAGCAGGAGGGAAGACACGGGACATTAAAGCTTTCAAAATGGCACGGCTGCCCCGCCACTTGGGACTGTGTCTCTTTTTAGATCAATGAGCTGGTGCTTTTTTGGATGCTGGGCACATGTAGCTGTGTCCACTGAACCGTGGATTGCTCTATCAGTAAGAGCTATCATTTACCTTACACTGACAGTTTCCCACAAGGCAAACTTAGATTTCCCAGAAGCAAGTGTCCTTAAACATTTGTCCAATTTTAAATTACAGGCCAAATTAGGCTAACTAAATTCATGTCCTCTTACTGTGATTCTGAGGTCACATGATAAGGCTCTGCCCTTCCCCTGCCCAAGGCTAGATGTGGGCATAGCTTTTATTCCTGTGGTGCACTGCTGTGGAACTCCCTCAAAGGGCACCGGACGGGCCTGGCAAACCCACGCTCGTGCAGAATTTGTAGCATCAGATGCTGGAAGCATTACATACAAGCCTACTGAATTTTTTTAATTGAGGCGTGGTGGGCATACAATGTTACATTAGTTTCAGGCGTTTAACAGTGACGTGTTGATTCTGCAGGTTATGCTGTGCTCACCACAGTGGAGCCACCATGGGTCACCAGACAACACTATTACAATACCATTGACCATATTCCCTCAGGTGTACCTTTGATTCCCACGACTCATTCCATAACTGGAAGCCTTTGGGTCCCACCCCCCTTCACCCGTTTTGCTCACTCTCTACACCTCCACCCCCACCCCGCCTCCTGAATTTAAATCTTTTCAGATGTATTATTAACATAGTTATGAAAAAGTATGATTTTTCTTTATTAATGGATGAACCGTTTGATATTAGCAGTTGCTAACACCGTAAAAGAGCAAAGTTTAGAATAAATTTGTTTTGTACCCAAAGAAGAAGCAGAGGTCATTTGGAACTTGGTTGAGCAATCATTCCTGGATAAACTGCCTTCTGGGGTGTGGCTCAGGATGCTGCCCCAGGGCCTTTACTGCTGCCGTGGATCTCAGACTGTACTGAGTATCTGAATCACCTGGAGGGCTGGTTAAAACATGGGTAGCTGGGAACCCCACCTCCCATGCCCCCCTTCCCCCCATTATGGAGAGTTTGGGAAAGTAGCTCTGGGTTGGGCCCAGAGATTTAGCATTTTTAACAAGATCCCAGGTGATGCTGACCCTGCTGATCTGGGACAGCAATCTGGGCATCCCTTAATAAACAGGGTTTATTTTGCCATACACAGGTTAGGAATTTTATTAACATACTAATGACATTCTTTTGAGTTGTTCATGTTTCATTTAGAGTCCAAAGGCAGGAAAAAAACCCCAATGTCCCAGCTCAAAGCAGGCAGGAGGAGTTCCCCGTTCCTCACAGGAGGGTCCACCTTTTCATTCTATGCACGCCTTCCACTGACTGCACAAGGCCCACCCACATTCAGGAGGAAGTTGGCACAATCTACCAATCTACCAGTCTACCAATTCAAATGCCACTCTCTTCTGGAAACACCCTCAAAGATGCACCCAGAATAATGTTTGACCAAATATCTGGGTACCCCGCAGCCTGGTCAAGTTGACACAAAAAATTAACCATGACATGGGGCTTTCTTCAAAGTCTACCTAGAGAATTATGGCACAGGGTGCATGTTTTATTTGGTAAAAAGTAGGGGGAACTTCTGTATTTGAGATTCATGTTCCAGTCAGGGGTTTGTATAGCAACAGATCATCTTGTCAGTTACCATTTAATACTTGCATTCTGCCTTTCTAATCCCTAACTAGCTTTAGTTGTAAGGCTAAATTAAATAGCAGTGAAAAAAAAATAAAACCTAACCGGGGAAACAATATCACAGTACCATGATTTACATGTCCTCTGTTTTGCCTAGGAATGCCTTTCACACATTGATTACTCCATGGATCATTAGTATCAAGTGTCAAAATGTACAGAGTGATTCTTTGCATTTCTCAACATGGATATTTAGCTGACTTTCAGTCTTTGGTGTACTTTTTTTTAAGATTTATTTATTCATTAGAGAGAGAAAGAGCGTGTGAGTGTGTGGGAGTGGCGGGGGGAGGGGCAGAGGAAGAGGGAGAGAAACAGACTCTCCACTGAGCGGTGAGCCCATTGCCAGGCTCTATCCCAGGTACCCCGAGATCACAACCCTGGCCAAAATGAAGAGCTGGTTGCCCAGCTCTGCCTGAACCACCCAGGGGCCCTTCTTTGGTGTATTCTTCTTCTTCTAAGATTTTATTTATTTATTTGAGAGAGAGAGCACGAGCAGGGGAGAGGGGGCAGAGGGAGAGGAGAAGCAGACCCCCGGGCTCCATCCCAGGACCCTGAAATCATGACCCGAACCAAAGACAGATGCTTAACCAACTGAGCCACCCAGGGACCCCCTTTGGTGTATTCTTTTATTAGTTCACAATGGACAGCTGTTGTCATAAAGGACTAAATAAAAAAAAATCAATTTTTTAAACATTTTGTTGCCCATACACAAAAAATTTTCTTGATTGAAATTTTGCTAAGAATCAAGCGGATAACGTCAAATACACACACACATATGTTTTTAAAAATAATCTATTTTGCCCTGTTTTTAGGCTAAGAGGCAGCAAATAACTCTGATTTTAGCTTTTTTTTTTTACAAAGACATAATTTTTCATCTTAGGAACTACCCACTAAAACATGATTTCAAGGCCTCAATAGAGTTACTGAGTTGTTAGCCTTTTTCACTCCAATTCAATTAAATAAAATTAATGAAATAGTCATTGTGAAAATTTCATTGGAGATAACAAAAGAAAATACTAACTGGCTCAACAACATCATTACCAATATAATTACAGCTTTGTATAAAGTGACATTTGCTATGGTGATGATTAGAAAATATTGTGACATGAGTGTGGATTTTTTTATTGATTTTTTTTAAAGATTTTATTTATTTATTTGAGAGAAAGGATGAGAGAGAGAGCATTCCATCACTCTGTACAAAAGAATGCCCTGTCTCCAAAGTAAAACAAATTACAAGCTATTTAGCAAATAAGACAGTCTAATATTAACCAGAATCACCACTGTCTGCATGCAAGTATGAGTAGATAAAAAATGGAAACTGCAAAACTTCTGTGTAATTTTGCTGATGCAAATCATGGTAAAGATTATTCTGAATTTACTTAATAATTTTCAAATACATTATGATACAAATTACGTCACGTTTCAGTGACTATATCATGTTTAAACAATAAAGTGCTTCATGTAGTATGTGTTTTTGTTTTATCAAAAGAATGCCATTAGTGTTGTTAACAAACTTATCTACCTGTATATGGGCCAAATGAACTCTGTTGTGTCAAGAGATGCCCATACTCGGGTGCCTGGGTGGCTCAGTTAAGTGTCTGCCTTCGGCTCAGGTCATGATCTCAGGGTCCTGGGATCGAGCCCCACATAGGGCTCCCTGCTCGGTGGCAAGTCTGCTTCTCCCTCTGCCCCTCACCCTGCTAGTGCTCTTTCTCTCTCTCTCTGTCTCTCTCTCTCAAGTAAATAAATAAAATCTTAAAAAAAAAAGAGAGAGAGAGATATGCCCATGTTCAGCTCTGCCTCGGAGACAACTTTTGCTTTTCATGACAGTGCACAGGACCTTACACTGGGTTGTGGGCCCTTCCTAACATTTCTCATTAGCTTTTTTTCCATGCCAACCACCACCACCCCCAACCCAAACCAAAAACTAGCCTTCTCAGAAAACATTGCGAGTAAAGGCATTGTAGGAATAATCTAACCTTGAATTGTCTCAGCTTTCTATAAAATGAATAGCATATGCTAAGCGTTGGTATTTTCACTATTAGTTTAAGAGACTTGGAGCAGAGCTCACAAACAGCAGTGACCTGGAAGTTCAAAATTGCTGCTCCAAAGAATACTACCACTGTCCCCTACCCACACAGAGCAAAAACTGGCAAACATCAATTCTATGAAATAGCTTTACATACCAGTGAGCCTAGAGAAGCTGGAAAAGAGGGCAAGAAGATGTAAACAATACAAGGGGTATTACATAATTTATCAAACACTGGCAACTGAAAACATATTTAACAAAAACACCACTCTTGGATGAGGAGACTAATGATGAAAGGGACTATATTTAATCATGATCATGTTCTCCCAAGTGGCAAATTCAGAACCACAGCCTTAAATTCTTACAACTAATTTTAATCTACAGTAAAGTTCTACCATGAGGCATTTTGTATGTTGCTTTGCTTAGATGGTAGTTCCAAGCACAACTTGGTTTTAAGGAAAGTGCATGGTACATCGCACCATCGGTCAGCTTGGTCTGCAAACCATGGTTTAAGGAAATTCACTGTATTATAATGAACATTTCTGAGCTCCGTGCTAGGCATTTATGCTCCAGAGATGAGGAATTTATGATCCCTGCTCTTGAAGAGCTAAGTGCAGGGGAAAATGCTAGACATCTGCTATCTTTATTTCTAAATCACCTAGAAATAAGGTTGTAGGAGACCTAGGAAGGGAGAGTGGCTCAGGCAATAGGGGACCCCGGTTCACCACCCCATCTAACCCTCCCATGTGTTGGGTTGTCTGGGGAGGTAGAGGCGGAGATGGCAGGTGGGGGTGGGGGATGGTGGGTTAGGGCTGGTGGAAGGAAGATTGGGTGAAATACAATTTACTAATTTTGGAAGTCTGTGTGAGCCTACTTAGCAGGGTGTTTCTCTAATCTTGGTAAAATCTAATAAGGACTCCTATTTGTGGTGATGGTACGTTAAGGACTCAATGCCTAAATGAAATGATAAGTAATGTAGTTAAAAAGAGAACATTATAAAGCTTCTCTTTCTTTTTATATTTTTAAGGACAAAAGAGAAGAACAAAATGGAAAATATGTTATTTTGTTGGATATTTTTCACCCTTGGGTGGACCCTCACTGATGGATCCGAAATGGAACAGGATTTTATGTGGCACTTAAAAAAAATCCCCCGGATTGTCAGTGAAAGGACTTTCCATCTCACCAGCCCCAGCTTTGAGGCAGATGCTAAGATGGTGCTCAATAGAGTGTGTGGCATTGAATGCCAGAAAGAACTCCCACTTCCCAGCCTTTCTGATCTGGAAGATTCTCTTTCCTTTGAGACTGTCTTTGAGAATGGCACCCGAACCTTGACCAGAGTGAAAGTCCAAGATGTGGTCCTTGAGCCCACTCAAAATGTCAGCGTGAAAGGGGCATCTGTTAGGAGGAAGAGACAGGTGTACGGCACAGACAGCAGGTTCAGCATCTTGGACAAAAAGTTCTTAACCAATTTCCCTTTCAACACAGCCGTGAAGCTCTCCACGGGCTGCAGTGGTATTCTCATTTCCCCCAGCCACGTTCTAACAGCTGCCCACTGTGTGCATGATGGGAAGGACTACATCAAAGGGAGTAAAAAGCTAAGGGTAGGGTTGTTGAAGATGAGAAATAAGGGTGGTGGCAAGAAACGGAGGGGTTCTAAGAGGAGCAGGAGAGAAGCCAATGGTGGCGACCAGCGAGAGGATCCCAAAGACAATCTGGAGAGAGCCAAGGCTGGAAGAAGAAGAAAGGAATCTGGTCGGGGTCGTAGAGTCCCTGAGGGGAGGCCCTCCTTCCAGTGGACCCGGGTCAAGAATACGCACATTCCCAAAGGCTGGGCCAGAGGAGGGAAGGGGGATGCTGCTTTGGACTATGACTATGCTCTTCTGGAGTTGAAGCGTGCTCACAAAAAGAAATACATGGAACTAGGAATCAGTCCAGCCATCAAGAAGCTGCCTGGGGGAATGATCCACTTCTCAGGATTTGATCATGATAGGGCCGATCAGTTAGTCTACAGGTTTTGTAGTGTGTCCGATGAATCCAGTGATCTCCTCTATCAATACTGCGATGCCGAGTCAGGCTCCACTGGTTCTGGGGTCTATCTGCGTCTGAAAGAGCCAGACAAGAAGAATTGGAAGCGCAAAATCATTGCAGTCTATTCAGGCCACCAGTGGGTCGATGTCCACGGTGTGCAGAAGGACTACAACGTGGCGGTGCGCATCACTCCCCTCAAGTACGCCCAGATCTGCCTCTGGATTCATGGAAATAACGCCAACTGTACTTACGGCTAACAAAAACCTGCAGTGAGTCAATGGATTATTTAAATTGCAGAGCACTCCAGTTATGATTATTGTAGCAAGATCACTTCCTAGGTTATGCCTGGACTCGAACGCTATCAACAACATTTTTATAAATTTATTGTTTCAAAATTAGGAGATTTTCATCTGTTTAAAAAATACTTAGGTATAAATAACTGAAACTAGATGGGCACCTCAGTGTCAAGTATATATCCTTTATAGGGTGATAAGTATCATTTATGGGAAGTCTTTTGTTTCTTTCTGCCTTCTTAAGATTAGACACTTTAAAACTTCAAACTGGTACCATAAATAATATGTGATTTCTTAAGGGACTTATTCTCAGGGTCCTACTCTGTCAAGAATCTAATAGGGTGCTGGCTGCATATTAAATGGGAAACTGCATATACACATAGAGACAGTGACATGATTAGCGTCAGGGTAGAGACAATAATTTACAACAGCTTGTGTTACTTGGAGATGGACCCATTCAACTCATGCCCTCCATGTTTATATAGTGTTTTCTCTTGGGTCTGAGAAGCTTTGGTTTAGTTGGTGGTGGTGTTGTTTTTAAGAATTACAAGATACAGCAAATTTTATAAAAAAGCTAACAACTATTTTACTGCTTTAAAAAATGTCAGCTGAAGTGTGTATTATTTAAAAATGGGAGAAATACTTTGTTCTATGAAATGAATCTAGTTTAAAAATAAGGAAGCTGAGATATTTTAAGATCTCAAGGTTTTATTTAACTAATGTTCGGAACGTGGACTTTTCATGAAGGCAGAAGGAAGACAGTTCACAAGTTATAAATGGTCATGTTTTGAAAGCCTCTTCATTTAATGCTAGTCTTCTATGTATGAGATGTTAAGAGTTTTAGGACCAAGAATTTTAGTCTTTCTCAAGAGAGAGCCTTTTTCCCCTTGATAGATTTCAGCTTTCTTAATAGGGCCACACACATATTATTTTGGCGATTTCTCTGACTAGCAGTTTTAGATAAATCCCTAAAAATGAATATAATTTACACATACAATTTTTAAAAGAAGGTTCTGATTCTTTTCATCATGGGCCAAGGCTGCACACTCGCTCAGGCCATTATGGCGGCCCCAGCAGACAGAACCAGTGGCTGTCTTCAGGCAAAACACAGTCGTTTCTCACACATTTCTTGAATGAACAGATATTTGCTGGATGGTAGTAAAAGTGAATTTGTTCAGGCCATTATGTCTAAAGGGTTTTAGTGATTTGCAGTTGAGTGTACCATAAAATTCAGGAATTGCAAGCCTAATTTCTGGTCTGCTATTTTGGGCAGTTTCTAGGGCACACATTCTTTTCTCTCACTAAGTCACCGATTCTGCCAGAGTTCAAATTTATTTTACTTATTATTTTTTTTTGAGAGAATGGGGAGTTATACCCTTGATTAGTATGCAAAGGAACATTTGATTAGGTTATAATAAAAAGTGATTTTGTATATCTTGTCCAAAATAGCTGGAATTCAGTACAAGTATACATTCTTTTGTAGTGTGAATCTGTTTAAAAATCATTCAATAAAAATAAAAAAATAAATCAATCATAACTCTTACTATATCCACATATATGTTTTATATACAGGGTTTCAGCGAATATTAAATTAACTGTAGTTTACTAAAAAAATGATTTTATTTAATTCTAACTGCATTTCACGAAGCAGTATTTTATCATTGGTGCTAGTGGGATCGGGCTATTGACTCTAAACTTTTGATCAGATTTTTTTGGGGGAAACATCTATATGATCACTGCAACTGAAAGTGCTTTGACATGAATTTTGCACACTTGCATGCTTGCAAATGCACACAATCTTCATCTTAGATTCTTAGAAAATAATTCCTGGGATTTCTGTAAATTCAGAATAACTTAGGGTATTTTGTGTCAGTAGTTTGGAGCTGAAACTTAAATTCTGAATACATATGATTTCCTTAAAGTCATTGTACTTTCCGAAAATATAAAATTTAGCTTATTTTATTTGCAGGGGTTTATTTTATTCTGTCATTCTCTTTTCTTTACCAAGTGAATCATGAATCTTATATGACCTATTTAGGACCACTAAAGTATGCTGTATTACTCAGAAAGTTTTATTTCACAATCTTTCCTGTTACACTTACCAGATTTGAAATAGAAATTGACTTCATGTAGCTGAAGAAATACACTCTTGATGTCTTTTGCGTACAAAGGTCTATAGTGAGTTTCTGCTTGAAGAAACTTATCAGTGATTTGAATTCAAATAACTACAGTATTTACAAAACAACTGAAATTTAAAATTGTGTGATTTTTTTTCTTTACTCAAATAATGTGTTTCATTTTATTTATGTTTTTTTCTTGCTCAAATGGTTGTGTGTGGGCAGAAGAGACAACATTTTTTTTTCTTTTTTGATGTGCTTACTTAAATCCCAAATGTTCTTTTCAAAAAAAGTTTTAAATGCATATGTGAGCAAGATCAGAGTTTAGCCTTTTTATTTGTAGATCAAAAAATACTTTGAAATTATTTTTTCATAGAAAGAATCTCAGGATTAGAAGAGACCATAAAGATCATTTAGCTTAACTCCAAAAGTTAGATTTTAACTTCCCTCCATCACATTCCATTCAAGTGGTTTTCCAGTAATAAAAACTTCACCACTTAAATATTGGTTAGTTATTAAAATTAATTCAGGAATATAACTTACTATTTTAGTTTAAATTATTAGATCTGTTTGTTACATTCTGCAAAAATTACATTGTTTATCTTGCATTTTATCCCAATCTCCACATTTCAATTACTCATAATTCTCTGGCCTTCTGCTAGCAAATTGGGTGTTTACTCTTATCAAAAATGAATTGGGATCCTTAATTAAGAATATTGGGGTAAGGCAATTGAAGCAAACACTGAGCATTACAAAGATGTGGATCTCTAGCCGGAAATAGCCTGGAAATAGGATCATATATTCTTTTATGTGGTGTCACTATAACAATTAAATATATTTTCGCTACTGATTTTAAAGATAACCTGCCAAGGCTTAAAAAATAGTTTTATGTTTAGTAAACATCTCCAATTAATTAATGGAAGAATATTTCTAATAAATTGATTTTTTTCCCCAGCTAGAATTGCTCTTTCTTTAATGACCTAATCATAAGGCTCCAAGATACTTAGGAGATTTGGTCTAATTGATCATGAAATCATGTTCTCATCAGATGAGGTCAGTAGATAGGTGGATTCACGACTCTTTATTGATTCACCATTTAACTGAGGGGGAAAAACCGTCTTAGGTGGCTTTCTTTTCTCCTTACAAATAAAGCCTAGGGAGGGAAATTCCTTGTCTACTTCTTTCTGGGTTTGATAACTGGCAGTTTGATTCAGTTAGTTCAACTGTCGAGAGCACAGTGGCCAAATTAACTTGTAATCCAAATCTAGGCTAGTTTGCTTTACCTCCAGGTAAGGTGCTGTCTTCGTTAGTTTGGGCTGCCGGAAGAAAATACCATGGACTGGGGGGCTTAAACAACCAAAATTTTGCTAGGTACCATCTTGCTGTAGACTCATGTGACCTCTTCTTTGTGAACATTCAGAGAGAATGCAAATGAGCTCTTTGGTGTCTCTTCTTATAAGGGGATAATCCCATTATAAGGGCCCCACTTTCATGACCTCATCTGACTCCACACACCTTGCTAAGACCCCGTTTCCAAATAGCATTACACTGGGGGTATGCATTTGGGGGGTGGGGGCACAGTCGGTCCACAACAGGTGCCCATTCAAAAGCCAGAAGTTGTACCTTGCACCGGGCCCAGGAAACCTCACAAACACAGCAGCCAACAGAGGAACAAGGTGAAGGTTGTGAATGGCAGCTCCCGGCAACCAAACTCTTTCTCACCACTTCTGTCATCATTACCTCGAGTGCTTGTATCTGGCACAGAGGAGGTGGCCAATACATGCTAAAAAATATCACCAAGTAAACCTTGAGGCTTCCTCTTTCAGGGCATTACTAATTCTGTGCTACATAACAAGGCTCCGAAATTGTATATTGCACTAAAGCTACATCTACATCTTTAAATAATGGTAATATTTGTAATGAATTTTATCATGGGAATACTGAAGCAAGGCACTCAAGGAATCAGATGTTTGCAATATTCCCTCCCGACTTGTGTGTGTTTCTGATAAAAGGGCCTACAAACTGATGGAGCCAGGCCCCCGTAGTACCCCCATCCTCTCCATCTGCCACGTAAACATGTAATCAGGTCATCTCTGCCTCAAAATTGGCCCCTAAGATCTTTTTGCTTTAGTAATATTTAAAATTTTCCAATAACATCTTAAAATCCACTTACTTTCATCAAGCCCTGGGGGCAAGTAGGCTACTTAGCACATCTACTGCAATCTACACTGCAGTCCACGTGATCATGATCCATGATTGCATTCCAGTGTGGTGTTACCAAACTGAGGCTGTCACATTCCCATCTCTGTTTGTAAACATTTTACTAAAACAAACTCGCATTTATGTCATTGAAATCCTGTATGTATCGATTCGTAAGCTGAAAAAGTGTGTACACTTTCACCCATCGGGCACAGATAAAGGGAATACTTCAGAAACTGCTCCCACAACTGAAGACAGAGTTTGGAAGCTTCCTCCAGGCTCTTGCTCAGCCTGATGACCACACATTTCCTTATTCTTCTATATATTTTACTTCTAATTTCATCAGCAATTTGTACTATGCCATGCAATTAAGATCTGCTACCTAGAATTTCCCTTGTGGGCAATTTCAAATGTCCAAAATACAACAAAAAATATGAGTCCCAAAATGAGTGACATGAAATTACTTTTGCTGTAGAAATAATCTTAACAAATTTGGTGATCTAATTTCTCAAATTACAGTTAGAAGGTCGCTCGCTGCCAAGGGAAGTCTACAATAATCCCAAGAAGTGATAGCCTGACAGAAAAGGCGGATGCAGGCAAACCACTAAAGGACTTTTTTTAAAAAGGTATAAAGATACAAAATTATAGTCATTTGGAGCTATTGTTTTTGGTGCTGTTACGTGAACCACACTGGCCTGTGGAGGCATACCAATATGTCGTGTTTATAATGATTACATGATCAATATTAAATTTAGTTATGTTCAGTATGAGTTTTGGAAGGCATTACATCATAGAAAAATTTTTATCCAAAAAGCTTTAACTTTTTTTTTTCCTAGAAAGAACAAATGTGTGTGCGTGTGTGTGCGCATGTGTGCACGTAAGTGGGGTGTGGGGAGGGGTGGAGGGAGAGGGAGAGAGGGAATCTTAAGCAGGCTCCATGCCCAGCGTGGGGCGTGTGGTAGGGGCTCCATCTCACGACCCTGATACCATGACCTGAGCCGAATCAAGCCTCGAATGCTTAACCGACTGAGCCACCCAGATGCCCCATTAAACACTTCCAAAAAGTTTTAAGAGAACCATCAGCGGACTACATAATTGACTTGTTTTATACTCAAACGAATTCTAATCTCAAAAGTCAAGAAAAATATCTTTCCCAAATATTTTATCGAACCCCCAACCTCCTTCACAGTTAAAATATCTGTGCATTGTGAACGTTAATGTATTATTGCAGGTTCAGAAACTGTCATATGGCTGCCGCCGATGAATGCCTACACTTTACAGCAGAGAGGTACAGCGACTCTGGTGTGACGGAAAACATTCAGCATGTGGAATAAAATACCTTTAACGGTCTAACCACACTAGACTGCCTTGTATAAAGTCAATGCTCAGCAAATATGCTGATAGTTACAGTTAGTCTTATAAGATTATAGAAATTCCCTGATATAATTGAAAGAAAGACTGGCATTTCCCATGAGCAGAGGCCAACAATCATTTCTCCTGACAAACAGGGAGTTTGTCTGTGGTGCGTGTGCTGGGAGGTTTAGGGTAATGTGCCTCTGTTCTCTGAAACTCGTCCTCCCTGCCCCCACCCCCCTCATTATGTTACTCCCAAGCTTCCAGCTTACTGGGGTTTAGCTAACAACATAATGTTTTTCTAAAAACTGCCCATCAAGGAGCTTATAAACCAGATAAGCAATTCAGGAATTTCCTAAAATAATCCTTACAGTACTGAGGCTTCTGGATGGTAAGGAGAAGTCCCTTTGAGCTCCAAGCACCTCCCCCCTACCAGCCCTTCTCCTCCCATTAATTGGCAGGAGGCAAGACTTTGCAATTTTTGCTTTACTTAGAGTTTAAACTACTGCTAATGAAGTCACATGCCCGATCACAAAACAACATAAATCTCAGGGTATAGGAGAAAAGAATGTATTAGTGCATAGTAGAGAGATCTGGGAGGACACATGAATTTTTTTCCCCTCAAAACCACTTTGAATGGATCAGCTGTTAGAAAAAGTTGCAGCTAGCAAATCTTCGAAGATACAGCTTTAAATTTTTCAAAAAATGTTTGTGATACCTACAAACATGCTGCTTATTTTTTCTTTTAAAAAATCACTATGGGCTTGGTGCCAAGATTGTACTGCCAAACAAAAGTACCACCTTATCAAGGAATTGCCTAAAAATAAAAGCATGTTGTTTGGGAGACAGGACCTGAATTTAGTATTTTGCCACTGTACTTAGAACACTTACTTTAAAAGGCTCTCTTTGTGGCCTGGGAAACGAAGTGACACTATTGTACCCACCAAATGGGCAGCTGTGCCTCTTCATGCAGACGGCCACATGACTGATGTGGCTCCACATCACTGTCCTGGGCAGTCGTAGGCCCACAGATGGCAGCATCTCTCTCCTGTGCATACCCTCAAATTAAAGCTTGGGTTTTGGTGGAAACTACTGTATCATAATGCAATATGGACCACTTTTTTTTATGACTAGTAACTAAACGTCTCAATTTTTAGACTAGCTGAAACACAATACTCTTTGTGGCTTTCCTATTTTGAAGTATTTAGAAAATTCCCCGGAATCATCCATAAGTTTTAAACAGAGCTACTCACTGTGATTCCACTGGATCTCTGGGTTTTCAGTGGTTTCCTTAGCCTAGTGGTTTCCAAGTTTGGCTGCTCATCGGAATGCCCTAGGGAATTATTTTAGAAAGCCTGTTTCCAGGGTCTCCCTGAGATCTACCCTGGAATCCGCCAGAGTGAGGCCCCGAGATCTATATTTGATAAAGCTCTCCAAGTACTGGATGATCATCCAGGTGTGGGACCCACTGTCATAGTGTGTTTCCTAAATGAATTGTTCTTCCACCTTCCACAGCTCTCCCTCTGTGCACAATGATGATGTTTTGTCTTTTTCTTCCAGGGTGAATGTTTTCTCGGCTTCAATTGCCTTTATACATGTTCTTGTAAGCTACCTCAAGGACGCTGGTAATGAAAGTGGTGGTAAACTATCAAATACATAGAGAGTATTCTTTTCAGTATTTTTCTAAAGTGGAAATACATTTTCGCAATAACATTGTTATAATACTGTTTTATGATGGTAAGAAATGAGTCAAATTTACAAAACTCTTGAGCATATGCAATCATTTTACAATTTGTGACAAAATCCAATTTTACATACTTCCTGAAAATTAGATACTATATATATATTTATTTATAATCCATTTCACAAAGTAGGTCAGATCAATTTAATTCAACAAACTTTTATTGAGTCCAATCTTAGGCACACAGGATATAGAGTGAAGTCCTAGATTCTACCCTTCCTCAAAGAATTCATAACATACTAAGGAAGTCAGACATATAAAAAAATAGTGTGGAAAAGGTTCAGTATAAGGTGCTGAAGGAACACATTTGAGAAGGATTGGCTCTCGCAGGGTGGGCAGATATGATAAAGAAATATTTCTTAGAGGAGGTGATGCCTAGGTTGGGTTTTGAAGGAGAAGTTGAGGTTTTCCAACCTATCAGTGGGGAACTTGGGGGAGAGGAGGGCATCCATGGGAGGGGTGCAAAAGTATGTAAGTGGTGTGTTTAGGCTACCGTGAGTATTTAAGGATTGTTGCTATAGGAGATTAGCACCGCCTACTGGTGAGGAACGGCAAGAAATGAGGTTACCAAGCTAGACCGAGAGCCTTGAAAAGATTTTTGGACTTGAATGCAATGTTAGAGAGTTTTGAGTTTAACCTTTAGTTGATGAGGAATTGATGCAGGTTTTTAAGTTAGAGAAATGTGATCAGATGGGCATTTGGGGAAGGAAACCCCCTTTAGGCTGGATTCAGGGGGGTTTGGGTGGGGATTAGACTAGAGGCAAAGAGCCCTGCGTGGAGGCCGCTGGAGCTGCTGTGCTAAGGAAGTGGTAGTGGGAATGGTAGGAGAGGGCAAGCCAGGCAGAATGTTCAGTATATTCGGTACCCCACTGAATGCAGGAGAGAATTGAGGGTGTCATGTCACACAGCTGGGAGACTTGGGAGCCTAGGTAGATGGTGAGACCACCAAGCAAGACAGAAAACTAGACTTGAGGAAAAAGATTGAGTTCATTTTTAGACATGTATGTTTAACATTTTTGTAGACTGTTTATCAGTAAGGTTGAGAACATCCATACACAAAGAATGCAATGCCAAGAGAGTTAGGTTACAAACATACATGGTTTTTTAGTGAACTAATCCTTAGTTAACACATAACCACCCAGTAAGTCATTTAGCTATATTTTATTCTGAACCCAATCACATAGCAACCACACCTTTGTCTCTGTTCTAAAAACTAAATGCTCCTTTTAATTTAGCTTTGAAGACATAGCTTTGTTTTTCCCTGAGAAGGGATAGGTGTTCTAAAACTCTGGCCCTGAATTTACATCTGAAATATTTCGTACACAGTCACAACTCGATTTCCTGTTTTCAATAGAGTGCCAAATCCACGTGATCCAAAACAGCAGAGAGTTTAAAAAACAACTCCAAATTTCCTTGGGATATACTTTTAAGTCTTTTCAGGCTATAAAGTTTACTTCCTGTTTATAAATTATGAAATTAGTTGACTTACCCCAGAGATGTTCTCTACTCTGAAAGAGAGAAATGAACTATGGGATGTTTGGGTGGGTTGGAGATGAATCTAGTACTTAAGATTGGGTTAACAGCAGAGGAGACCATCACGAAAAGATGATTGTGTACCCCTCGCCTGGCTGGGAAGGTACCCTTCTAGGTCCTGACCCTTCTGGGTGCTGCTTTCTGCAGGCCTGGCTTCTGTTGCAGGCTACCATCTCTTGCGGCCATAGGCTTTTAATCCAAATTGTCTTGCTCTCTCAGCCCTGATGGCTACCACCTGCACATGTCGTGTTCCTTCTGGTTATATTTAACTTCGACAGTATCTTCCATCTCCAATCATCACTAAATAGTTCTTCTAGCTTTTTTTAAAATCACTGTCAAAGTATATTTATTAAACTTCTTGATCTCCAGATAGAAAGACTTAATTCTATTATAAAGCATTTATCATGTCATCATCTTCCATTTATGTTCTTAAAAAGTATCATTAGGTATTGGAAACTCTAAGAAGGATTCTCTAGGTGACTGAGTCGAACTCTGGTGGGTGTTGTGCCCTGCCTGGACACCCTTTCCAGCTGACACACTCATCCCCCAGCTCTGTATTGAATTGTGAGTTGTTTTTTTTTTTTTTTGAGAGAGAGACAGAGTGAGTGAACGGTGGGCGGGGCCACAGAGGAGAGAATCTCAAGCTGACCCCCCCCCACCCCTTAGCACGGAGCCCGATGCAGGGCTTGTTCTCACAACCCGGAGATCACGACCTGAGCCGAAATCAAGAGTGAGACGCTCAACCGATGGAGCCACCCAAGTGGCCCTTAATATTTTTATTTTTAAATGAATTAAAGACATTTGAAAGTTTCTCAATTTTAATTTCTAACATAGTAAGCATTGACAGATATAACCCATATAAATGAGAGCTTTTTGAGGGCCTCAAAAACAAGTGCAAAGGTGCAGAGCAAAGCCAGTTTGAAGACCCGTCGTCTGTAAATGAGTTGTAGGGCACCTATTACAGAGTCAGTTATAGAAGCCCTTTCTGTCTCAGAACTGTCTGAGCATGCATGCGCGGAAATGAATTCAGGTGATGCAGCGTTGCTGTTTTGAGGCTTTAGCTAAGGTTAATGACCATATCACTAACTCACACACAGCTCCCTCGTGTTTCCTCTCACAGACGGGATCCAGATAACGTGCGCAGTAGTGAAATCTGTCAGCAAGGCTATGAGAAACTGAAATGTTCTTAAAGCCCAAGAGGATTAACAATAAACTACCACAAAACCCACTGCCTTGAAAATAGAGACCAGTGTGACTTCTCAACTAAGATGACCCTGATTTTTATTTTGAACCAGTACTTCCACACAAAAAACACTATGATAATCACTGCCACCAGAGCATGCCCCTCTTCCGCCAACAAAAATTTGGGGCTATGTTATTAAAGGTGTCTACCTCAGAGGCAGAAGGAGGCCTTCACACAACTTATCTTTCTGTGACTTTCCATTTCTCTTTTTATGTTTTACTCCTTTCCTCCTCTTGCAAACCCCACGACTCCTCCAAAAAAGTCTTTGGTCTTTATTCTTTTTCTTTAAGGTACAACAAATAACACAAAAGCAAACAAAGGAGACACTTAATATAGAGAGAACCACTTGTAACCATTATACCAAATAAAAAGTGACTCAAAATCTTCAACTCAAGATGAGTTTTTAATCGATATTAGTTCTTCTGTTAGGATGAGCTGACAGCTATTAAAACTCTAACATTTGACAATAAATGTCCATAGGAGCGTTATTCTTCAGGAATTAGAAATATGGTATTAGCTCAGCAATGTCCAGGTAGGTGAGGACACCTCTAAGAACTAGTATACTTGTGTTCATCCCAAACACTTACCCGGCACCCACTGACGTGCTAGTTCCTGAGGGTATGAACAGGAGATTTTTCCTGCCTTTGAGGCTCACAACTGGCCAGAGGATGCCAGTGTCACAGATGATTATAATATAATATGTTAAGTGCCATAAGGGTTGATAAGAGTAGGGTGGAGAGCCATGACAGACAAGTAGGATTTAGCTGCACTGCTGGAGCTGGTGAGGTCATGTCAGGCAGAGGGCCCTGTGTGAGCCAGCAAAGTGCTTGGTGTCCCCTTGCCTCAGGAGTGGTGTGGTGATGCAGAGAACAGTGTGCCTGTGGCCCACATCCTCATGCATGCAGAGGACGGGGCTGAGCTGGAGGTGAGGCTAGAGAGGCAGGCTCATGTGTGGAAGAATATCATGGCTAAACTGGACCTGTGTTGAAAATTATCCAGAGAGACTCATTTTTTAAGTGCCCAGAGAACCTCATTCAGCATCTCATCTACGTGACAATTGTACAAGGACCACCAAGAACCTCAATGGGGCAAGGTTCAAGTGTCAGATTTAAAAATAATGCTCTTGCAGTTTCACCTATTGAGAATTTATACCACTGAATGGGCCATTCAATGAAGAGAAAAAGCTTATTAAAAAATACAGTATTAAACTGAAAATTACTTAAAGTCTAAAGTACATTTATGTAACAATATGCCTACAGAGTAATATATGACCAAAATGTAATCTACAAAAATCATAATACATAATCAGATACTAGCTTCTGAAAGTTAGTTCTCGAGATAGAAATCCTAAATAGTGAAGGGCAAGAGAGTTTTAGAAATAAGGATATGCTTGTAGCTGAGAAATACTTCTATTTGAGATTGGACTAGTTTTTGAATCATGGTCACAATCGAGTTATAGGCATAAAGTCAGCCCGTTTTCTAGGTTTGTGTGTCTGAGTTTATGGGCAGGCAGGTGTGTGTTTAAACTATAATCTAAAGTCTTATTATTCTTCAACTTTCATGGAGAATTCTCACAAAACTATTATAGGAGTTGCATAATTTAAAAGAAAGTTCATCCTTTTCTTTTTTGAAATATGGAATTTCAGTTTATCTGACAGCAACCAGAGTCCCAAGTTTAATGACAGCTAATTAAAGTGTTCTTTTCTCCCCCTTATTTTTAACTCACTGTAAAATAATCAGAACTATGTTGGCATGAACAGCATTTCTCACTGTGAATGTTTTTTAAATTTTCAATATTTTGTATATGCTGTGTGTCATTTGAAACATTTTCTCTAAAAAATAATCGAAAAGAGAAAGATTATGTTTGCATTTCTTTGTTCAAGGTGTTTATTGCATCTCAGAGGGCGTACATGCACTGGGTTTTAAACTGAAATAGAAAGAAATGCCATTTTGAAATTGGTTTTAGGTAATTTTCCCCCATTACAGTGTATGTTATCCCCACAGTAAGTTCAGATACAACCACTTTTAAATGGTACCATACATCTATTAAATAATTTGAAAAATAGGCAAACACCTTTCCAACCCAATATGCTTTTACAAAGAGCTGCCAAGCCACTAGCAACACTGATCAACAGTGACCTCATTTATGCATCAAAATCTTAAGCCAAGCCATCAGCACATACAGTATGACAACAAATTAAAAATGAAAGAATACAGTATGTACAGGAAAGGATACAATTCTCTGAATTAGTTTAAATTCTAATCACAATGGTACAACAAAACCTACTTTGAGCTCAATTGAGGCATGGAAGAACACTAGTCTACAGAACACACAAAGAAATACTAAATTAACAGATGTACATAAAACCCACAATAAAATAAAAATATTTGCAGTAATCTTTAAATTACACATATACCTTGGGGTGTCTTCATAATCATTTGAATAGCACATCTCTAATTGCATTTTCACGGACGGGATAGAAACGGACCGTTTACTTTTCAGTGCATTTAATCAAGAATGAATAAATAGGTCAATTTAGATGCAAAACCTGTCAAATATAATCAAAATATACATTTTAATATAGCAGTGATTAAATATGGAATTCTTTCCATATGATTTTTTCATTCTTGATAAGGTAGCTTCAAGGAGAAATATTTATTATGGACGTTTACCCTTATATTTTTTTTAAAACAAAATTTCTTAACATATACAGTGCCACAAAAATAAACATTTCTCACAACAGTTGAAGTTCCTGTGATTGGAAAAATGTACTCCACACCAAAAAAGTTTTGTATATTTAAGAGTGTTTTCCTTACTATTTGATATTATCACACCATGTTTGTAACAGAGATACAGAGAATTTATGGGGAGAGTTTAGGTTTGTCCAAAAGTCATATATACATCAAAACCCTCAAAGACACAGACACATCTTTCCAACTGGCTCACCACACAACAGCTGCATCATCCGTCCATGGGCGAGGTCCAGAAAAGCACTAAAGGCATCAGAAACATCCATTCATTGTTTTTACATCGTACAACACACAAAGAACCCAAATACACTACAATTTTGAGATAGGGATAACAGCTAAGGTAGTACACATTCCTAATGTTCACTTTCACAGCTGTGCTACACATTTTGGAAGAGAAGTTACGAGTAAGCATTGGGTTTGGTACTGGTGGCTCACTTTGAAACTCTGAGCATCAATTTTATTTGAAGTCTCCAAACTCATTATTTTTTTTCCTATTCAGTCACAAAAATTGCAGCTGTAAAGATAAAAAGCACTTGAATTAGAAAACAACATGACACATTCCTCAAACATATTACCTCCCTCGCATTTTTACCTCACAGTTACTATGAAAAATCTTCATGCAAAAGGTTTCTTTATAACAAATTCACATTTATACACTTTTCACGATTCTTTGCTTCAAGTTTCAGCCGGGAAGAGATTTTTAGGAAAACTTTTAACGTAAAGTTTCATTTTAGATAAAAATTGTAGCAGCAAAATTTTGAAATGTGGATACTTACTAGAAATCTCAGTAGTGAGACATTTACTATTAAATAAGAACAGTTCGCCTTTTAAAAAGGGCAGATGGGGGGGAAAGGAATGACAGCAATTTTCATTATTTTTGGCTTTTTTTTTCAGTTATGGTGTTCAGTGAGTCACTCAACGGTTGAACAAGTAACAGAAGAGAGGAGGAGGGAGATAATCCGTGGTGACACTGCCTCTTGGGGAACGTCACTCCCAGGAACACCAGTCCCTGCTTCACCAGTCATCCCTGCCAGGGAATCTGCCTGGGGTGAAGGCTTAGCCACGTGAGGAACTCTTTTTCATAAATTAGTCTGTGTCTGTCTCCCTTTTGACTGTGAACCTCTGAGCGCTCTCTCAAGCATCTCTGCTTCAGGTGCTTCTCAGAGCTCCTGGCACACCAGGACAGCGTATTTACTGAACGAGAGGTGGGTAAAGGGATGCTCCCTGAAGTAGCCTTAGGCAGCCCCGAACCTTCAGTAGCTAAGAAGTGCTCATTGTCTCACTTATGCCTACACCAACCCAGTCCAACCCAACCCAACATGGAATAGAAAAGTCAGGTACAAGGAGGAATTACTTGACTGAGATGTCAAAGCCTCAAAATGATAAACTCATTAACCTTGTATAAGAAAAAACAAATCATAAAGTAGGAATCCACAAAAATCTTAGGATGCAGTAGAGAAAGTTTAAAAATATATTTATGTATAGGATGTACAATGCATAATAAAAATTACATTGGACAGTGGTCCCAAAACTTTGACACTCGTAGACACACTTCCCTCCATTGTGTGACCTTGAGCAAATCACTCAATGCCAAGGATCAGTTCCTTTAGCTGCGAAATGGAGACAAAAAGTATCTGTCTAGTTTACGTCACAGGGTTTGATTTCCCACTGAGATGACCAAAGGAGTTCATGACTAGGAAGTGGGGATGAAAAGTACTGTGTAAAGGAAAAGCAGCATTATTATTGTATATCCCCTTTCTGCAAGTACTTGTTGAGAATCTACCCACTGTGTTAGGTGCTGGGGTTAGTAGTAAACTTTTTTCCTTTATCAGTTTCCTTCCATAAGTCCATTATTAATCATGTCATAAATCACATTAGAAATTTAAAACTAGAATGTTAGAAATTTAAAATTCTGCTTAAGTGCAGAAGTTGCAAAGGGTAACAATCTAAGCTTTATTTGATGAGGCCAAGTAAGGATAAACAAATAAAAAAATACAATTTTGTAGCCAAGTATATTCTTAGATGGTTTCTAAATGCAATGTAATAGATGTTAGCTTTCTATAAATTCCTGTCATCAGGTAATAAAGTGGTAATTTTCTAATTTACCAAGTAGCTTGGGCAACTTTTTGCTTTATCAGTAAAATCTTTGTGCTTCTCAGGACAACTTGGAGGCTTTTCTCTTAGTTTTGTAAATTAATCAAGATTTAAAAAAATTTATTGATAATTCATTGACAGCTTTTAATACTGATTTAAAAAGTAAAAACACTCAAGTTGTTGTTATTATTATTTACATGTGTTCAAAGAACAGAAGTACAAATATCATACCTGAAATAGCTAAGCATTACAAGGTCATTATAAGCCCACAGGAAAAGCTCAATATTAGATACCTTAAATTGTTTACAAGAAATCCTTGATGTTAAGATCCGCTAATGGGTCCTTTGCTGGAGGTTTCTTGGGACTCTGAGTGGCAGGTGTAGGGCTTGGAGAAAGCTAGCGGGGAAAAGCCAGCCCAAGACAGCAGAAACAGAAATCAAACAGAGAGACAGGTAAGCATTAAGCAGAGCACATACCACAGAAAACAAACATGCAGAAGATCAGATGGCTAAAGGTTTACAAAATCTACTTCGTTCTCCTTAGCCACAGTGTTGTTTAATTTTGGTTTCATAAAGTACACTTCAAATGATCTTTGGCTTTCTTGAAATTCTCTGACATCAAATTTAGCCAAAGTAATATTTGAGGACTCTGGTACAACCATACGGATATGAGTTAGGGAAGATGTAGAAAACCAGTCACATTCAGATATTATGAATATAGAATACAATAACACAACAATCAATTGCTCTACACAAAAGCATTTTTACTTTGAGTTATTAGTACCACTAAACTAATAAAGGAATTTTAATGACTTTTCCTTATAGTGAGAGTGAGTTTGAGGGAAAAACTAAAAGGAAATAACTTGCAGAAAGTCACTTAAGAAATTACTTTAAATTATTAGCTAAATATAGTAGAATTTCACATGAAGTATTTTAAAGGAAAACCAGTCAAGTCTGGGGGCACTGTTTGTTTCAGATGGAAAAGAGTTTCCCAGGTGTGAATGTCATAAAATTCCAATATTGCCAGTCCAGCTTGTAGAGAAGACTAATTACTAAATGCTATAGGAAAGAACCATATTGCACTTGCTAGCAAAAGCAACAAAGAATTAACTTACCTTGTTTCTGTTTAATTAATACCTAAATTATTTCACTATGTGACAGACATAAGCGGAAGCAGGCTTTTGCAGGAGTGTTAGGCTATGAAGCCTTGAAAAAGGTCATGTGATCTGTATAGAGTAATAATTGACATGGATTCTTTGAGTCTAATTCTTCTCTTATGCTTGTGCCTGGTAGAAATCTCAAAAATCTGGGATTATGGGGGTAGAGATGTATGTTTTTATTGGTTTGGTAAATAAAGCTCCAGAAATAAAGATTTTTAGATTTGTTCCTATGTCTAGAAACTATTGACTGACTGCATTACCTATCAATCAAATTTCCATTTTTTAAAACAGGAATCATTCTTCATAGAAAGATCAGAAAAGATAAATGCAAGGGTTGAAGCTGTTTGGAAGGTAAGAAACTCAAGAGTTGAGGGGCGCCTGGGTGGCTCAGTCTGTTAAGCATCTGCCTTCGGCTCAGGTCATGATCTCAGGGTCTTGGGATTGAGCCCCACATCAGGCTCCCTGCTCAGTGGGGAGCCTGCTTCTCCCTCTCCCTCTGCCTGCCGCTCCCCGTGCTCTTGCTCTCCCGCTCTGTTTCTCCCTTTCTTTCTCTCTGACAAGTAAATAAAATCTTAAAAAAAAAGAAATATAAGAGTTGATTCATCGTTAATAATTTGGTGAGATGACAACATCATGAAGGATGACACCAACCAACTGAGACATAGTGGAATAGTCCAGGAATCAGTAAGGGAAAACAGTATTTTGTTTTCTGAACTTATAAAATCATATTTATTTTACTATTTAGTATAATCACCTCTGCTGCTTCTCTGATAAAGGAAATATAACACAGTTGTTTTTTGTTTTGTTTTGTTTTTAGAGAGGGAGGGAGGGTCAGAGAGAAAGGGAGAGAGAGAGAATCTTAAGTAGGCTCCGCACCCAGGGCAGAGTGTGACCTGACACAGGGCTTGATCTCACAACCCTGAGATCAGGACCTGAGCCCAAATCAAGAGTCGGATACTTAACTGACTGAGCCACCCAGGTGCCCCTACAATCTAAAACTTTTATAAATATGGCATACCATTTCCTAAATCACCATAAATTCAATTAAATGATTAAAACACTATTTTCATCATATTATCTATTTTTTATTCTTTGAATTAAGTAAACTGATGCTATGTAACACTGGTATCATGCAAGAAAAACAGCTACTTTAATAAAATTGTGTTAATTTATTTCTAAAGATTTTAGCACATAAAATACAATAAGGTTTTTAAAATCTTAAGATTCTTCTTCCAAGTTAATAAAAATAGAAATGTCCTGCCTTTTTTCAAAAAGGTGTTAAATAATCATAGATGTATTCAACCATCAAGGAAACATTCATAATAAATGAGATCCTTCTTAGAATTTAAATATGTCTAGATTAAATTTAAGTCCAACTATTACCCCCTAAACCTTCCTCACTCCCCTCAGAAACAATATGAGGCAGAGTTCATTAGTCTCAGAGCAGACTAGAAAATTACTCATGAAGCCAGTGCTTTGAGTATAGCCTTGAAGGCTAGGGTTTCTCACATTCTAAATTTATCTCTTTGAACACCCACCATTCTCTCTTCTGGTCACTGTGGCTTTTGAAGGGTTAAAGAAGCTGAAAGTGAAATTTGGGAAGAGGCAGATAATAGATTTTGGAGATGATTAAAGGAAGCAAAAGGGATTAAAGTATACTCAGAAAGTTCAAAGTAGGAATCGTATGGATAACAATATAAACATCCATTTGGTGAGTTAAAATATCACAGAAGTGGGGCACCTGGGTGGCTCAGTCGGTTGAGCATCTGACTCTTGATTTCAGCTGAGGTCATGATCTCGGGGTTGGGAGATCGAGTCCTGTGCAGCAGGTGGTCTATTTGAGATTCTTTCCCTCTGCCCCTCCCCCTGCTCCCTCCTCTCAAAATAAAAAATAAATCTTTAAAAAAATATTATAGAAGTGAAACCATTTACTGATACCATTGTAATATATTTGAGCTTTTTGTTTTGGTTTGCTGGGCACGGTGCTAGTAAAGTCATAACATGGTGTTCTGACTCCATCCATGTCAGTTTCTCATGGTAAAAACCTATACCTCCACCTTGGCCAGGCAATATACAAAAGGAATCAAGAACTGGTTACTCATCAACATGACTATCACTATTGGCAGCAAAACATTTCAACAAAGTGTATGTGTTTTACCATCTTGGTAGTAAGAAATTTGGCCTCATCTAAAGGGAGGTTTGTCCTCTGTCCTGGATCCTGGTAGGCAACCTCTAAACCTTCAGAATTTCCTGAGTAACAGGAATGCCTTTGTTATTCAAGGTGGGTTCTTGGAACCACACCTGATAGTTTATATTAACAAGAGGACTGAGGGTGGGGACTAGCCAACCAGAAAGACCAACAATGTGATGAGAGCATCAGGTCTTGGGGGAACATGATATCACCCTGACTTTGAGTGAAGTTGGGGGGGTTGGAGAGTGAGTTCAACCACATGTGCAATAATTCAATCGATCATTCCTACATAAGGCAACTTCAATAAAAAGTCTGCACACTGAAGTGCAGGTGAGCTTCCTGGGTTGGCATCACTGCACGTATACTGCTACACATTGATGTCAGGTGAGTAACACATCCTTGAGGACAAAAAAGCATCATGCTTAGAACCCTCCCAGTTCCAGACTTCACCCTATACATCTCTTCTTTTGGCTAGATCTAATTTGTATCCTTTCACTATAATAAAACTGCAATAAATTTCATGCTTTCCTGAGTTCTGTAAGTTGTTCTAAGATATTGAGAACCTTCAAATCTGTAGGCAGCTGGTCTGAAGTGAAGGGGTAGCTCCTGGGACTCCCAAACTGTGGCTGGTGTCTGAGGTGCACGTAGTCTTGTAGGGACTGCTCCCTTAGACTCTGCAGTTTGGCAAACCTGTTGCTGTTAGCCTCACAATTCTTGGGCACAACTGGCAGCCTGGAGGAGGGTGTCCCTAACCTTGAGTTTAGCTAGTTCTGGGAACACATGATAAAACTCTGGATCAGAAGTACTCATTTTTCTGAAATAAATGCACAGATACTTTAAATGTCTAGTTGTCCTCAGGAACTATTCTGAATTAAGCAGGAGAGGAATGGAGGGACTTAGGAGAGTGAGTTACTTCTATCATTTTCCTCCAAACCTCACACTATTGCTAATCTGTCTCCCATGTTCACCCTTTACTTTTTTTTTTTTTAAGATTTTATTTATTTATTCATGAGTGGGAGAGAGAGAGATAGAGACAGGCAGAGGGAGAAGCAGCCTCCCTCTGCTGAGCGGGGACCCCGATGTGGACTCAATCCCAGGACCCTGGGATCCTGACCTGAGCTGAAGGCAGAAGCTTAACCATCTGAGCCACCCAGGGGTCCTCCTCCTTTACTTCTGCAGAAACAGATATGAGAATTATCTTAGGTAAAAACATTTTTAAAGAGTTTGCCACATGGCAGTTTTATAATGTCATTGTTTTAAGGACATTAAAAAAAACTGACCTGTGTGCCAGGTACAGCCGCAGCTCCAAAGGGTGGCCTCATCATGGGCTGTGCAAACATGACTGGCTGCTGAGGCATCATGGGCATGCCCGTCCCAGCAGGAGGCTGAAAGGGAAGAGCAGTTCACAGCATGAGTGGAATCCACTAGGGGAATGCCTGACACTTAAGTCTTCAATGTTTCTGAAAATCTGTGAGGAAAGCAGGTCTGTGAGAAAGTATAACTTGTAATTTTGAATGATGGGTGCTGTGAGGCTGACAGAGGGCAGAGAATCACCGAGGTATAGTAGAAGCCTGGCTGGCTACGTGGCATCCTTCTCCCAACCAGGCTTTGCTGGTGATTATTTGTCTTCTGTGAGCATAATTCTGAAGAGATAAAAACCTTGTTTATTTATGGACTCTGGCCCTAAAATTTGCTAGTGATAAAAGTGGTAAGTGGAAAGTCCGAGTACAGTGATTAAGAGTTGATTTTGATGATTGAGCTAAGAATGTGTTTGGTAAATATTACTCCCCAAATGACAAAACTATATGCTACAGAAATTATTTTGATGACAGAATTTAAGTATTTTATAGCTGACTTTATCATGTCATGTGTAGACTTCTTAATGTCTAATACAGATGACTTAATTTTTTAAGTTATACATTACAGCATTTGGGGCAGAATTATATTCTGTAGCTGTATTTGTTAATCTGGGATTTGGCAAAGGCCTCAGAAATGTCAATTACAATTTCTAGCACAGGTGGCCACTCACCATTCCAAACCCTGCTCCAGGCTGTCCAACAGACGGGGCCCCGGCAACAGGAGGAACCGAACTGGCTGGAGGTACAGCTCCTTGCTACCAAAAAAACCCCACAAAACACACACACACACACACACACACACACACACACACACACACACACACACCACCAACAACAAACAAAAAGAACCAACATAATTTGGTTTTAAAATGACAGAATATAATTTTAAAATGTATGCCCCTTTAAATATGTGTGGCTATGTAAAGAAAAATATTTCAGTTTAAATTTTAAAAAATGGCTCTAGCACCATGCCAGTGATATGAACAAGGTTACTAACTTGATGTTCATGGCTATGGTGCTATTTGGGCTCCCCAGCTTGCAGCCTACTGACAGCACTGGGCTTCCTCTCTACCTCCTTATAAAGCTTCTCCTCTACCCTCACTGTAAATGAGTCAAATTTCTCCAAGCTTGTCTTTTCCTATCATTATATCTTCCTACAGGTACTGGGGTAGACATCTAAAGAATGTGTCTTCATTTACATATCAGTGCTTGGTTTCTATTTGCCCCCATTTTTATTATGTGTGTGTTTTAAGAGTGGGGGAGGGGCAGAGGGACAGGGAGAGAGAGAATCTTAAGCAGGTTCCATGCCCAGCACTGCGGGGCTTGATCTCACAACCCTGAGATCATGACCTGAGCTGAAATCAAGAGTCGGACACTTAACCAACTAAGCCACCCAGGTGCCCCTTGCCCCCTCCCCCATTTTTAGATTCTCCTTTGCTGTATTATACTTCTCTCTGACTTTTTGACTGCTATATATTTGCACAAGAGCCAAAATTAATTTCAAGTTTTAGGAAGCATTTAGAAGACTACACATAACAAAGCACAAATATCCCATTTCAGGTACAGGTTTGACAGTTTTCAGTCATACAACGGGCCCCTAATATTTCTCTTATGTTTAAAACTAACCCTACTGCAATCCCTTAAACTTAACTTAACCATTAAAGCAAAATCCTAATGAAAAAAGAAAATACTATAGTGATGTCAGCAAAAATGGTGAAGTAAGGAACTCTGAAACTCTCCCTAATCCATAAAATCAGTGGAAAAACAGTCAAAATCTATTAGAACCAACTATTTTAGAACTCTGGAAACCAACAAAGCTTGCAGCAACCAAGAAAGTACTTACTCAAGGAAATCAGCTGGATCTTGGCAAGAATAGTGAGCTTTGTGGCATCTTAACTTACCCTAGTGTCATCCACTGTTCTCCAGCTCAGCTGTAGTCTTGAAAATAACAGCTTACATTCTTAGTAATAGTACCAGAGGGAGCAGAATATATTGAATTCTTTATTTTGTCTTGTCTGGGTGGCTCCCTGGAAAGACTGGCCCAAAAGGCTTGTCTTTGTCTCACCAAACTGGGAAAGCACCTAGTGCTAAAGTTGTTACCTGAAGCCACTTGTGGAAAACGTTTACAGGCAAATGTCTCAGTTGTTGCTGTCTGAAGCAATGGATAACAGGGCAAATAGTAGACTAAACAAAAAGCTTGGAGGAAAGTCTGGAGAAGGAGATGTTTGGGGGATTAAGAGTTTAAAAAGCTCAGACATACTCCTGGGAATTCAGAAGTTCATGCACATGCATGTGCATGCTCAGGAAAGACATGAGAAGGCCTCTAGCTGACCCTGAGGCTTTGAGCAAGCAGTATGTGATGGTGATCGCTAAGGCAGAGTGGCAAACTGCCTGGTTGACTCTGAAGACATGCCTCAACACAACTCGAAGCCCCTCTACAAAGACTGGGAGATATTCTGGTTCAAGGAATTTCAGGAGTAGTTATCTAATCATTAGCTGACCACTTAGCTAAAGGAGCAGAGACCTTAATGGTCACACATAATAAAGAACAGAGACTACAGAATTAGTTCAGAATGGTCACTCAACAAAAACACAAACAACAACTACAAAAAAGTAACCACAACAAACCTGTGGAGAAGGGGTAGAATCTGATCTCTAGAGTTGCCACATTATAATATTCAAAATGTCTAGGTTTCAACAAAAATATTCTAAGGCATACAAAGAAACAAGAACATATAGCCCATATGCAGGAGAAAGATCTCAAATCAATAACCTAAACTTCTACATTGAGGTACTAGAAAAAAGGAAACAAACTAAACCCAAGGTAAGCAGAAGAAGGAACTAATAAATATGGGAGTAGAGACAAACAACAAAAACTGATTGAATAAGTCATAAAAAATCTAAATAGAGGGGCGCCTGGGTGGCTCAGCTGGTTAAGCGACTGCCTTCGGCTCAGGTCATGGTCCTGGAGTCCCGGGATCGAGTCCCACATTGGGCTCCCTGCTCAGCAGGGAGTCTGCTTCTCCCTCTGACCCTCTTCCCTCTCGTGCTCTCTATCTCCCATTCTCTCTCTAATAAATAAATAAAATTTAAAAAAAAATCTAAATAGATGTAAAGAAAAAGACTGTATCAGTAATCAAAAAACTTCCATCAGTAATCAAAAAAGCCCTAAACCATATGATAATTTCAATAGCTGTAGAAAAAGCATTTGATAAAATATAGTACCTGTTGATAAAAACTCTCAACAAAGTAAGTTTAGAGGGAATATACATAATATACATACATACATATATAGAATATATACATACATGCATATATATAATATATACAATAAAGACCATATATGAAAAACCTACAGCTAACATCATACTAAATGGTGAAAAACTGAAGGCTTTTTCTCTAAGATCAGGAGCAAGAAAAGGATGTCCACTCTCATCACTTTTATTCAACATAGTACTGAACATCCTAGCTGCAGCAACCAGACAATAAAAAGAAATAAAAGGTGTTCAGATTGGTAAGAGAGAAGCAAAACACTTAGCATTTGTAGAAAATATGATACTATACAGAGAAAACCCTAAAGACCCCACCAAAACACATTAGAACTGATAAATGAATTCAGTAAAGTCACAGCATACAAACTCAATACACAGATCTGTTGCATTTCCCTAAACTAATAATGAAGTATCAGAAAGAGAAATTAAGAAAACAGTTGCACCAGAAAGAAGAAAATATCTGGGAATAAATTTAATCAAGGAAGTGAAAGATCTATTCTCTGAAAACAGTAAGACATTGATGAAAGAAATTGAAGAAGATATAAACACATGGAAAGATAGACCTTGCTCATGGATTGGAAGGATTAATATTATTAAAATGTCCATAATACTTAAAGCCATCTACAGATTCAATGCAATTCTTATAAAAAAACTAATAGTATTTTTCACAGAACTAGAACAAATCATACTAAAATTTGTATGGAACTACAAAAGACATCAAATAGGCAAAGCAATCTTGAGAAATAAGAACAAGACTGGAGGTACCATAATTCCAGATTTCAAGATACACTACAAAGCTACAGTAATCAAAACAGTATTGCACTGACACAAAAACAGATACAGAGATATGCAGATCAATGGAACAGAACAGAGAGCCCAGAAATAAACCAGAAATTAATCTATTACAAAGGAGGCAAGAATATACAATGGGGAAAAGACAGTGTTTTTAATAAATGGGGTTGTGAAAACTGGACAGCTACATGCAAAAGAATGAAACTGGACCACTGTCATATATCATTCACAAAAATAAACTTGAATGGATTAAAGACCTAAATGTGAGACCTGAGACCATAAAACTCCTAAAAGAAAGCATAAGCAGCAATCTCTTGGATATTGGCCTTAGGAACATATTTATGGATATGTCTCTTCAGGCAAGAGAAACAAAAGTAAAAATAAACTTGAGACCACACCAAAAAAAAAAAAAAAAATCAAAATCAACAAAACAAAAAGCAACCTAGTGAGTGAGAGAAGATATTTGCAAATAACATATCCAATAAGGGATTAATACTCAAAATATAGAAAGAACTTACACAACTCAACACCAAAAAAACCAATCTGATTAAAAAATGGGCAGAGGACCTGAATAGACATTTTTCCAAAGAAGACCTATAGACAGTGAACAGACACACGAAAAGACGCTCAACACCACTTACCATCAGGAAAATGCAAATTAAAACTGTAATGAGATCTCACCTCACACCTGTCAGAATGGCTAATATAAAAAAGACAAGAGATAACAAGTGTTGGTGAGGGTGTGGAGAAAGGGGAACCCTCATGTGCTGTTGGTGGGAATGTAAATGAGTGCAGTCACTGTGGAAAACAGTATGTAGGTTCCTCAGAAAATTAAAAGTAGAAATATCATATGATCCAGTGATTCCACTACTATTTATCCAAAGAAAATGAAAACACGAATTCAAAAAGATACACGCACCCCTATGTTTATTACAGTATTATTTACAATAGCCAAGATATGGAAACAACCTAAGCATCCATCAAGAGATGAATGGATAAAGAAGATGTGGAATACTTATGAAATGGAATATTATACATCCATAAAGAAGAAACATCTTGCCCTCTGTGACAACATGGATGGACTTAAAGGGTATCTGCTAAGTGAAATAAATCAGAGAAAGACAAATACCACATGATTTCTCTTAAATATGAAATCTAAAAACCAAACCAAATGAACAAACAAAAACACAGATTCTTACATATGAATAACTGGTAGTTGCCAGAGGGGAGGTGGGCAGGGATGAGCAAAATAGATGAAGGGGGTCAGGAGGTACAAACTTCTAGTTATAAGAAAAGTACAGCATAGGCAATATAGTCAACAATAAAAAACTTCCACCACAGAAAAGCCCAGAACCTGATGGCTTCACTGGTGAATCCTATTAAGTGTATAATGAAGAATTAATATCAATCCTTCTCAAGCATACAAAAAAAGAAAAAAAAAAAGTGGGAGAACACTTTCTAATTATTCTTTGATGCCAGTATTGCCCTGATACCAAAGCCAGACAAGGACATTAGAAGAAGACTACAGACCAATATCCTTTATGAACCCTGATGCAAAAATTCTTGACAAAATACTAGCATACCAAATCCAGAAGCATATTAAAAGAATTATATACCATGACCAAGTGAGATTTATCCCGGAAATGTAAAGTTTGCTCAATGTAATACATATTAACAGAATAAAAGAAAAAACCCCACATAATCATGTTACTAGATGCAGAAAAAGCATTTGACAAAATCCAACACCCTTTCATGACAAAACAAACAAACACCACTCAACACACTAAGATTATGAGGGAATTCCTCAACCTGAAAAAAGACATCTGCAAAGAATACATGGTTATCATTGTACTTAACGGTGAATGACTAAAAGCTTTCTCCTTAAGAACAAGACAAAGATGTAATGGAAGTTCTAGTTGTGGCAATCAGGTAAGAAAGAAAGAAACAGTAGCTAGAAAGAAAAAAAGAAATTAAACAATCTCTATTTGTAGATGACATCACCTTATATATAGAAAATCCTTAGGAATTTATATACAAAAGAAACCATCAGAACTAATAAACAAGTTCAGCAAAGTTGCATGATATAACATCAATATACAAAACTCAGTGTAGTGTTCACTATCAATGAACAATCAAAAAATACAATAACAATTCATTTACAGTAGCACTATAAGTAAAATACTTAGAAATAAAATTAAGAAAAAAAATATAAGACTTGGGGCACCTGGCTGGCTGAGTTGGAAGAGTGATGTCAGATTTGTGGGTTCAAGCCCCATGTTGGGCATAGAGATTACTAAAAAAAAAAATAAACAAACAAAAAAAGGGCAAGACTTGTTGAGATATTGTTAAACAATTTGTTAAAGCACTGCTGACATCCAAAACTTAGATAGACATCCTGTGTCCAAGGATTAGAAAACTTAATATTAAGATGGCAATATTTCCTAATTGCTTTATAGATGTAGTACAATCCCTATTAAAATTTCATCTTCTTTTGGAAAAATGGACAACTGGAACCTAAAGTTTATATGGAAATGCAAGCGATCCAGAATAGCCAAAACAATCTTGAAAAAGAAGAACAAATTTGGAGGACTTACACTTCCTGCATTCAAAATTTACTACAAAGCTACATCAAAACAATGTCTGGCATAAGGACAGACATATAAATCAGTACAACAGAATAAAGAGTCTGGAAATAAATCCATACACCTATGGTCAACTGATTTTTGACAAGGATGCCAAGACCAATAAGAATAGTTTTTTAATAAATGGTTTTGGGAAAACTGGATTTCCACATGCAAAATAATAAATTTGGACCCCTATGTCACACCACATATGAAAATGAGTCTAAAATAGTGAAAGAGCTAATGTAAGAGATAAAACTATACAACTCTTGGAAGGAAACATAAGTGTAAATCTTCAAGACCTTGGATTAGGCAATGGTTTCTTAAATATGACACCAAGAGCACCAAGCAACAAAAACAGAAATAGATAAGCTGGAGTTTATCAAAGTTTATCAAATTTATCAAACGACACTATCAAGAAAATAAAAAGACAACTCATAGAATGCGAGAAAATATTTGCAAATCATGTATTTAATAAGTATCTAGTATCCAGAGTACATAAAGATCTCTTAGAACTCAACAATAAAAAGACAACCCAAACATAAAATGGGCAAAGGATATGAAGACATTTCTCAAAAAAAAAAAAAAAAAAGATATACTAATGGCCAAGAAGCACATGAAAAAATGGTCAACATCATTTGTCATTAGGGAAATGCATATCACAACCACAAATGATACCTTACATATTGCTGGTGGGTATGTAAAATGAATTGGCTGCTGTGGGAAGGTTTGGCAGTTCCTCAAAAAGCTCAACAGAGGGTTACTCATGAGCCAACAATTCCATTCCTAGGTATATGCCCAAGACAACTGAGGACATATACTCACACACAAACTTCTATACAAATAATAGAAGTATTTTTCATAATAGCCAAAAAGTGGAAACAACACAAATGCCCATCAGTTGATGAAGTGGTATATCCAAACCATGGATTACTCAGCCCTAAAAAGGAATGAAGTACTGATACATGCTACAGCATGGATAACCTTGAAAACACTGTGCTAAGTGAAAGAAGCCAGGCACAAAACCCTCCATATTACAGGAGTCTGTTGATATTGAATACCCAGAATAGACAAATCTATAGGAACAGAGTAAATTATTCAGTGCCAGGGTATAGGGAGAGGAGGAAACTGAAAAGGGACTGTGTTTCTTTTTGGGGTGATGGAGATACTCTGGAATTAAATAATAGTGATGGTTTTACAACATTGCAGATGTACTGAAAATCACTAAACTGTACACTTTAAAATTGTGAAGATGGCGAATTTAGTGTTTATGTAAATTTTATCTCAAAAAATAAAAAAAAGAGAACATATTGAAGGGTAGCAGAATATGCCATCCCTAAGTACGCCTCTTTGACATAATATTATTTTGAGAAACAGCAGATGCAGGAGAAGTTCTGAAAACAGAGTAGAAGTTAAACTTCTGTAAGGGACATTTATATTACAAAGGAAATCTCTGGAAATTTCCGTTTGTAAGGATCTCTCCCACTGTAGCAGGAAGAGAAGGTTGACTAAATCACAAGAGGATCTTATCAATGGAGAAGACACTGCCTGAAATCTACAAAACAAATCTTACCTTTCGATTACCCTGCTTTTCCTGGTAATTTCCCCCTCCTGGCCACTGAACAGCTTGCTTGCTTTTGTCTTCAGCTGAAGATGGTGCTGAAGTCAGTGGCTTAGGCTACCTTGTGGAGTTACTCATGTTTTCCTGGGTAGCTCCCCTATACATACATACGTACATATATATACATATACATATACATATATATATATATGAGGTATACATATTAATAAACTGTTTTTCTCTTGCTAACCTGTCTTTCATTATAGGAGTCTCAGCCAAGAATTCAGAAAGTTAGAGGGCAAGTTATTTTTCCTCCTCTATGCTACAGGTCTTATATTTTCAGATTCACTCTTTACTCATCATTTCAATAGGTTAGGTGGTAGACTATTCACCAGACCCAGAATCCTATCATTTACCAGGATTGTATCATACAGTGATAACTGTATTATTTACCAGAATTGTTATCATTAGAACTTCAGGATATGAAAGAAAAAAGGTTTTTACTAGTTATCAAAATGAAATGAACTTGTAGAAATTCCTGAGGAAATAAATGGGTCAAATATTTTAAAGATAGTCTAAGTTTGCTATTTTGCCCAAATAGATTAACTCTTAATAATTTACTCCCCAAATATTATTTATCCTAATTTTTTTTTGTTTTCTTTTTCAATGTTCAACTGAATGTTTCTTCTGTAGGCATATGAAAATGTTGTTTTTAGGGAAAAAATTGTGGATTCTGTGGTCTCTTGCCAAATGCATATATTTCTGAATTTCAAGTATCTTCCCAGTTTGTCTGATGAAAACTTAAGAGGTCTGTTGTGCACTGGAAAACAGGAAGAAGTAGCCGTGGAAACACAGGGTCCTTGATGGCCATGACAACTGAGCCCTGCCAGCAGACATATTTCAAGGGTTCAAGTCCTGTTAACAATTTTTAGATCTAACTTGAGTTCTGTGCTGACAAATTCTATAGCTGCACCTCCAAACAGCAACTGAGGGAAATTTGAAAGAAACTGGGAAGAGTAACCTCAGCTCTTGTCTATCAGGACAAACTAAAAGGCAGCAGAAGGATGCTCATCCTCACATCTGCCCTTTCATCTCCTATTTGAAAGGAGAGGTCTACAGATTACCAGGAAATATGGAAACACTGCTTTGCTGCTTCTGAGGCAAAGTCTTATGTCAGTCATCTCTCTTCTTTTTCTTGAATATTCTTAGAAAAGAAGACTCAAACATATTTTAAGGAATAGGAAAGTAGAAGAGACCTTTTATGAAAGAACTGGCTGGAGGGAAGAAGCCAGAGGCCTTCTTACAGAATTAAGCCAGAATAATTTCTCGAAGTAAAAGCAAAGCCAGAGCTTTGTTAAAGAGCTTTGCAGTAAATGGGATAAAGGGCAGTGAATTTACATAGACTGCATCTAAGACTTTATCTTAACAAAGATAAAATAACTCTGCATTTGACCGCCTTTATATTGTTGTCTAAAATGTCAAGGAAAATAAACAAAAGAAACAGAACTACACGTTAACTCTGCCCTCCTGATAAATTATTTCTGTTGTTCTAGTTTCTTTCCACAGCTGTTGTGGATACTTTATGCTAAAGCATAATGTCTGTTCCTCTCGAGTTTAATTACAAACAACTTAAAGCCTCCTGCTTCATAAATAAAAATAAGGAGTTTTGGAGTTTTAAAAACAATGAGAATATTAATCTCATTCTCAGTGATGGTGCCTGCCAATCAGATAATTAGTGGCCTTGCTGTCCTGAAGAAGCAAAACAGCTGTTAAATATCTGATAAATTCCCAACCTTGTATGGTTACAGTCTTGATCTCAGGAAATGTGTTGACCAAGTAAGCTCTCCAACTTAATCATATTTTTTTTTTTTTTTTTTTGAGAGAGAGAAAGAGGAGGGGAAGAGCGAGGAGGGAATCTTAAGCAGGCTCCACACCCAGTGCAGAGGCCAATGTGGGGCTCCATCTTATGATCCTGATATCATGATGTGAGCCAAAATCAAGAGTTGTATGCTTAATGAACTGAGCCACCCAGGGGTCCCTGAATACTATTTTTAAAGTAGTTCTCCTTTGTCTGCTTCCTGGTTAAATGGCCTCATTGCTTAGTGAACTGCCCCATAAGGAAACCTGGACAACCACTGCCTTCTGGCTTCATTCACAATGATCACCAGTAGTGTGGATTCTACCTGAAATTTTCTTTTTTGTCTTCCTTTCCACCTTCAATTCAGGCTCTCAACCACTTTTTGTTTTAAGCCTACATTTGATCTGCCAAATACCCATATTCTCACCAGCCTTTCCTCCAGTCTACCTTAGATTCTGTTAGCACCTATCACCATGACTGTTCTGAAATCAACCTGTTAAAAACCAGTTAAAAGGGGCGCCTGGGTGGCTCAGTTGGTTAAGCGACTGCCTTCAGCTCGGGGTCATGATCCTGGAGTCCCAGGATCGAGTCCCGCATCGGGCTCCTTGCTCAGCGGGGAGTCTGCTTCTCCCTCTGACCCTCTTCCCTCTCATGCTATCTCTCATTCTCTCTCTCTCAAATAAAAAAAAATCTTAAAAAAAAAAGCAATGAAAAGATTATCCTGCTGATAAGGATGACACCACTAAAGTATAAACTTCTCAGAACACATGGTGCCTCTCTAAGTTTGCATAGAAGAGAATAGGAAAATTAGTTCCTTTAATTTGGTAATGATAATATAAATTGTGAGATTTGATGTCAATATGTGGTATTCAGAGATTTATAAGATCAGTTCTAAAGAAGCCCTTTCTTTCTTTAGGGATTCTATTTACATTTATTAACTCTCTTTCCCTCTATCCCCAACAAGATAGTAGCTCTCAATGTTTCTGTTTCTGAGAACGCAGTGCAGCCCCCTAAGACAGAGAACTATCTGCTTATGGTCTCGGCATTTCTCTGGGCCACCAGCTACCGCTAAACACTTGAGGTCCAGAGTAACAATTATGCTCCTTTCACCCTCAAAATGAGTCCTGGTTTGGCCAATAAATTATATGGTCGTCCTAGGCATAGGTCAGTTTAAGAGATATATAGTTTTTTACTAAGTATCCTTTGTAAAATTAAAACGGAACTCCTTATTTTATAGCCAAACGTGATCATCTTAAACACTGTTTTAAGATAATCCAAAGAAATATTTAAAGAGATAAGTACCTAGATACAATAGGCAATTTTTTCATTGTTATTTGTTAGAAATTATGCCTTAAAATTAAGATCTTTCAGACTTTGAGCTCACCAAAGGCAGAGAATATTAGTCCTTAAATTTCCTTCATTCTAACTAACAACCATGGGGTTAGGTAAGGAGACTAGAGGTTTTGAAAACTCAATACTGAGCGCAGAATGTTTTTTCTTATAGAAACTATGGTATAAATTGTAATTCGATTAATACTATCAGTATTGTTTAGTGGTAAATTTTAGTTTAAAAGGTCTTTTTCCAATTGGTTTAAACTTATTTTTATTTATTAAACTGTAATAAAACTGTTTATATATAAAACATTACTATTTATCAAGTTATTTAAAAGAAAACATTTTAAATTCTAAAATTCAAGTATTTAATTTGTGGAGCATGATTACTTTTAATGGCATCTAAAGTGTTTATATTCTAATTTATATTAATTTTCTTCCATGTGTTTGGCTGGGGTTGGTGGTGATAGTTAGGAATTAATTCAGGCAACAAGGAGAGATGGCATCAAGAAAGCCTTAGAGAATAGTGTGAGTTAAGTGCAGGGAGTAAGCCAAGGTGAAATTACAAATAAGCTTGGGAAACAGTGACTAGCATTGTTTTTGCTAAAAATGGGGCATACACAGGAAAACAGTAAATTTTCCTACCCTGGAAATGTCTTTTTTGTGGTTTCAAATCTCACAAAATAATGAATTCCAGTGAGATGCTCTTTCCAGAATGAATGATGATATTAATCGAGATTTAATACACAAAAATGAAATCTATTTACATGTTATAGAAAAGATGGTGTTGGTAGTTTCAATTTAAAAAAATGGCGAGCAGAATTAATAGGGTTTTAAAATGAAAGTCCACTTACACAATAGAAAACTGCCCCATCTTTCTGGTAAGAAAAAAAACATTTTTCCTTACTTATTAAGACAATCACGTAACTTGGGCAAGAAAGCAGATAAAAATATAGATAATGATCAATGATGTTCAAGACTTTTGAAAAGTTGTTTCCATAATCGTGTAAATATAGAACTGATAGCTAAAGAAGCTTAAACACTATTTTGAAATAAGGAAAATAAAAAATAGGTCACAATCTTTATTAAATAGAAAGTTAATGCAAGTTGCATTTTGGTAAATATTGCTTATGGCTTAGGTTCCTTCCATGTGGGTGAAAAAATAAAATGTCAGTAGCAAAATTAAACAAAGTGCACTCGGCCCTATACACCAGGAAAGTGGCAAAATGTCAGCACCACCCTGGCCTCAGGTGGCTACGTACCAAAGGTGCACTTGGTGGGACGCCTGCTGACCAGGTTGCGGGGGCTACTTTCGGCTGCCAGTTGGCTCCACCAGTCAACTTTTTCTCTCCTGCATTCCACTGAAGATCTCCCCTAAAATCAAGCGGGCAAAAACACACAAAAGTATTAAAAGACACTAATCAGAAAAGAGTGTGTGTGGCTCATTAGATGCTTTAATTTGGGGTTAGAAGCAGTCTGAGTTATTGAGAGAACAGGTTAAAAATTATAAAGGAGTCTTATCATATTATACTTAAGAAAGCATAAAAGCATTTGATAAAAAAAAATCATTTAGAGTTTGCATCTCAGTGGTAACAGGAATTTCCTATCACTTCCAATAGAAAAATGTGTCACAAAATTCAACTGAATTCCTCACTGGTTATAAAAAATTCCAAATAAATGTATTATAAAAACTATATACCTGTACTCTCTCAAATACCTATATTTTGTTTCATACATGATGGCACTTCTAGATCTGAGAGGGCTCATCAGAAGGTTTCACACAACTATATCATGACTATAACCTGCCTTACAGTGAATTGTAAGATACATCTATTGTAAAATACATCCCCATTTTAGAAATGTTGAAAAGTGCATTTAAAGAAAAGGCAAATTGTTTATTATTCTTACTATGCTCCTTAAAATTGATCCTTCATGAGAGACTTTTTAAACCAATGTTAGCTAGGAATAGTGTAATGATTCTAGAATTTAAAGCTTCTAGAATTTAAAGCTATTAAAGCACTCAAACCATAATTCCCAAGTATTTCTAGCCTAACTTAGTGGTAATCTTGGAGACTAAAATAGATTGTCCTTTTTCATTGCAGAGCCAAGAGTCTGGAAGTTCTAGTAGAATAACAACAAAAACAAAAATCCAGAAGGTAATAAAAACGAATTTTGAAATTACCTAGCCTGAGAGTGAGTTATTGCTCCAATGAATTTAATAGTCTCAAATACAAATACATTGTCACAAAAAAGCCAGATAACTTCAAAAACACTTACTTTTTGGATGTGGTACCAGAAATTCCAAGATCTATAAAAGGATAAAAGAAAACAGAATTTAAACCTCTATACTCAGCTTAAATGATATGACATTTAAAAGATCAAAGAGTCAGAGGTCTAGAAAAAGTCCATATTTTGCCTAAGAATGACTGTATTCAATTTTACAAAGGAGAAACTATGTTAGGAAACATGTTCAGAAATCTAACATTTTCTTTTACTTCACGTTATACTTAAGGATCACAATTTAATGGCAACTGGTGTCTAGGAAAGAATAAACATAGCAGGCTGGAGACTATTCTCTTAGAAAGGCCTATGTGCCTGGCATCTGGGACCTAGCTTAGTAAACTGTTCTCTATCCTGAGAGAATACTTTTCCTAATGATAACGGTGGCTTACTGTGTCTAAACTGTTTGTACAAACAATGTGGTTCGTGCTGAACACCTGCTTTCCTTCTGCGAGACTGAGACTTTGGGACATGTTAGGCACAGAGGAGCTGCATGATCAGCATCCAACAAAACCCCTGGGTGTGGAATCTCTACAGGGCTTCCACGGGCAGGAACATCAGGCGTGTTGCCACATTTTCTTATGCTTTTCCCCTCACGGGAAGGGGAGAGCATAAGGAAGTCGGTAGGTGGATTCATCCAAGCTCTGCCGTGTCTTTTTCCCTGATGATCCAGCTGCGTGTCCTTATTATGCTGCTATAATAAATCTTAGCTGTGAGTACAACCAGGTGCTGGGTCCTGTGAGTCCTAGCGAATCTCTGAGTGAAGTTGTGTTGGGGACCCCAGAACTGGCTTATTCATTCTACTCTAATCTCAGTTTATGTATTACTTCAGCAAATACCTCTACAAATGCCAGGCACTGTTCTAAGCACTTGGGATATATTAGTGAGGAAAATGAAGATCCCAACCCTGGAGAAATTTGCATTCTAATAGGGTGAGATAGATGATAAAACAATAAAATAATAAATTACATAGGTCCCTAGAAGGTGACAGGAAAGCCCATGGGAAAAAGCAAAGGAAGGGTAGGGTACGAGGGATCTGGTCAGGTAGGACGAGGGTGAGGGGCAGGCAGCATTAAATGGGGTGCTCAGGGAAGCCTCATGGAGAAGGCGAGATTTGAGCAAAGTTGAGCAGAGGTGTGGTGGAAGAGCTTTCTAGGCTACTTATGTGCAGTACTCTCTGCCTACAGGTAAGTCTGTTTCACATTTGGAGAAACTGCCAAACTGCTTTCCACAGTTACATTTTCACCAGCCATGTTAGAGAGTTTCATTTTTCTCCACATTCTCATCAACACTAGTTATTGTCTTTCCTAATTATAGCCATCTGCATGGGTGAGAAGTGATATGTCATGCAGTTTTGATATGCATTTCCCAGACGACCGGTGTGGAGCCTCTTTCCATGTGCATATTGGCCACATGTCTATATTCTTTGGAGAAATGCCTATTTAAATCATTTGACCATTTTAAAATTGGGTTATTTGTCTTTTCATTATTGAGTTGTAAGAGTTCTTCATTCTGGGTATAAGTTCCTTATCAGATATATGTTCTACAAATACCTTCTCCCATTCTGTGGGTTAGTTTTCACTTTCTGGATAGTGTCATTTGTATCATAGAAGTTTTTAATTTTAACGTAGTTCCATTTATCCATTTTTATCAATTGTTGCTTGTGCTTTTGGTGTCATATCAAGAACATTATCCAATCCAAGGTCATGAAGATTTATTTACTAATACATTTTCTTCCTAGAGTTTTATAGTTTTAGCTCCTACATTTAGTTCTCATCTACTGTGAATTAATTATTTTAGAGTAGGCAAGATAGCTAACTCTATCCTTTTGCATGTGGATATCCAGCTGACCCAGCACCATTTGTCGAAAAGACAACTCTTTTCCCGTTGAACTGTCGTGGCACTTTTGTTGATAATCAATTGAGCACAGATATATAAGTTTATTTCTAGACTGTCATTCTATTCCATTGGGGTATATGCCTATCTTATGCAGCAGTACCACTTAATGACTATAGCTTTGTAGTAAGTTTTCAAATCATTAAGTGTGAGTCTTCCAAGGTTATGCTTTTTTATTTAGAGTGTTTGGCTCTTCTGACCTCCTTGCATTTCCATATGAATTTTAGGTTCAGCTTGTCAATTTCTGTAAAAAAGCAAACTAGAATATTGGTAGGGAGTATGTAGATAATTTTTTTCAGTTTTGGAAGGTATTTTAATTATTATTTTATTTATTATTATTATCTTAGAGAGAGAGAGAGAGCACAAGAGGGAGGGCTGGGGAGGGGAGAGAGAGGGAGAGAAAGAATCCTAAGTGACGTGAGGCTTGATCCCACAACCCTGAGATCATGACCTGAACTGAAATCAAGAGTCAGACACTTAACTGACTGAGCCACCCAGGCGCCCCAGAAGATACTTTCATTAAAAAAATGTTTACCTATAGTGAAAATCAGTGTTTTCTTGGGGGGGAGGTGAGTTGTTACATTTCTATAAATTTTGATAAATACATGAATTCATGTAATCATTACTATAATCAGGACACATAGCAATTTAATTACTCAGAAATATTCTCTCTTGCTACCATTTGCAATAAAAAATGCACTCTCAGCAGTTAGAGGTATAAATCCTTTATTTCTAAAGGAGAATCTGGATGATACATTGGAGTGCCAGCAAAAGCAGTTACCACTGGCAACCATCCTTCAGTGAGATGAAATTTTAAAGTAGGAACAAATACTCAAACAACCTCTCCATGGGTGTCATCAAAGCATTTTCATGGATGCCCAGACAAGGAACAATGAATGGGAAGCAAAAGTATGTCCACTGGATAATTCACAGGAAAAAAAGTCTGTATCAAGGACCTTCTAAAGCCTTGAGAAAAGTGAAAGGTATCTGCAATGGTGAACCCATTAACCTTAATGAAGAATCAAATTCAGAGTTAAAAAGAAAAGGTCAATCTTTATACCAGCTGCCCTCATCTCCTAGGACTCTCTCCTTCACTTGCCCATCTCCAGTCTCTGGTCTTCTTGTTCTTCCTTGAACATGCCAGGCAGTTTTCTGCCCCAGTGCCTTTGCACTGGCTGTCTCCTTTGCCTGCAAATATTCTCCTTCAGATATCCATGTGGCTCATCCGTTTATCTTCAAATCTTGGCTCAAATTGTACCTTCTCAGTGAGACCTACTCTACCTCCCACTCTGCAGCATTCCCAATTCCTCCTTGCCTGGTCTGTTTCTTCTCCATAGTGCTTATATGACCTAACATACTATAGAATTTATTTGAAAATGTTTGTTTGTCTCTCCCCTTGCTGAGTACCCTAAGAACAGAAATTTATACCTATTTTGTTTGATGATTTATCTTTAGAACCTGGAAGAGTGCTTGGTACTCAATAAATACTTGTTCAGTGAGTAACTTAAGTTCACATGGATGGGGGCACCTGGGTGGTTCAGTCGGTTAAGCGTCTGCCTTCCTGGGATCAAGCCCTGAATCAGGCTCCCTGCTCAGCGGGAAGCCTGCTTCTCCCTCTCCCACTCCCCCTGCTTATGTTCCCTCTCTCGCTGTGTCTCTCTCTGTCAAATAAATAAATAAATAAAATCTTTAAAAAAAATTCACATGGATGCTCAATTGTCAATATTTAAGTTACTCTATGTTCTTATTTCCAAATGAAATGAAAAATTAAGTACTTACTATACATAATGCACTTGGTTTCACACTTTCATATGCTAATTATACCTGTAGTAATTTAGATTAAAAATGGCATGGGGACAGCTTGTGAGACAATGGCACAGCAACTGTTCATCTTCCAAGGAACTGTACCGGGTAAGGCACTAAGAATTTCTGTCCACTCCTTGATATACTCACCCACAAGTGAATCCAGAAAAAAATACACATAAAGACATAGAGAAAAAAAATCGCATATGATGCAGTAGAAAACAAATCAAAACAAAAACTGTATTACTCACTGCCTACTAAGCTGGCAAGAGATGAGTCAAGGTCACTCCCAAGGGCTTTGCTTGCTGCCATAGCTGGACTGGGGGGTACCATTGAAATGGGTGCAGGCTGCCCGGCTGGTGCCATGGTTGGCATCAGTAGATCACCTAGACCATCAAACACTGGAAATCAAATAGACCAGGTTCAGAATGACTGGGGGAAAAAAAAGGCCATATGCAAAATTAAAGGGAAATTATCTTCTGAAAAACGATAAAACAAGTAAATATACAATCTTACAAAAGAGATAGTATGTAATCCATACTTTTTTATGACTATAACACCAAGAAGAACATTTCTACCTATGTCTACTCATAAAGTACAGAAATACTAGTAAACAAAGATGGAAAAAAAATCTGTGTAATGTACAGGAAAGAGCACAGATTTTGGGGTTGGAATTAGGCTCAAATTTAGTTGCATGCCTCACTAGCTATGTGACTTTGAGAAAGTTACCACCTGAGGTTTAGTTTTCTATCTGTATAAATGGGGAGGGTACTACTACCACATGGTTTTGTTGTGAAGATTAAATTAGATAATATATATGTCTTTATTATAATGCTTGCTCTATACAGGCAGTCAGTAAGTGGTAGCCACTGATACGCTTATTAAAAACAATCGCCGAGGGGCGCCTGGGTGGCTCAGTCGTTAAGCCTCTGCCTTCGGTTCAGGTCGTGATCCCAGGGTCCTGGGATCGAGCCCCGCATCGGGCTCCCTGCTCCGCGGGAAGCCTGCTTCTCCCTCTCCCACTCCCCCTGCTTGTGTTCCCTCTCTCACTGTGTCTCTCTCTGTCAAAGAAATAAAATCTTAAAAAAATATATATTTAAAAACAATCGCCGAAATACTTTCTATTGAAAATGGTAGTAATTTACAGCAAAGCCCAAGTAATTTATTCTCAGATCCTACAATGCTTATCTTTTTTCTCTATAATGCTTATCTTTAAAAACAATTCTTAAATGAGAAAAGAAGGCTGGATCTCCTGGTTTCCTATGAAGTCAGTGTTGGAATAAAACCTGATCTAATGGGCTGGATGTAGTAATAAGTATCTGAAAAACAGTTGACCATATTTTAGAAGTAAAAATTTTGACCCCCCCTTCATTATTAGCAGTCAATTTTGGTTCTAACTTTAAAGGAATGTTTAAAGGGAAAACTCTTTTAACTATTGGGAATCATGCTGTTATTGATGGTTCCTGATCACTATATAACCAATTACCACCTTGCTTAGTTCCTAGAATACAGAAAGACCATTCAAAATACAGACTCAGAGGATTTGCATTAATTGGTGTTAATATCTTATCCTCGTCAAAATTTTTGTGGTTAATTTTCATTAAAAAATTTTGAACATTTATCATCAACACTACTGTACAATAATTCTAAATTGGAAAAAGACAGCACTGGCAATAGAAGCAACCAAATTGTCAGGCGGGGGATATATTTAGGGTGTTTTCTGAAACACATTTAATTGCCAAAAACTCACCAATTGAAAATTTGTAGTAAGGACCCAGCATGGGAAGAGTAGAATGGAAGAGAATACAAACAAAATGACAGCAGGATGAAAGATTAAAGGCAGGCAAAGAATACTACTTGTGTCCCAACTTCATAAAACCGAGGGCCATGCAAGCTTCAGAGGGTGTAAGCAATAGCAGTGGGAGTGTCCACACATTCAGATACTGCATAAAGTGTTTGTTTTCCCTTAACCACCTCTAAACGATGTGCATGGAAGCTCATGCAAACAGATGGTGTGTGTGGTGTTAGATTTCTGCTAAAAATTAAAACAGAAACACAGAAAAGGATTACAGGTTATCCTTAAATCTTCCAAAATGTACTGAAAATATTTACTTAAAATACAGAATAAGAGACTTACTAAAGTTTTAAAACCAGGTCACCACTCAATATCTGCTTGTAAGCTTCCTGATACCATACTAACCTTAGGTGGGCTATTGCACAATCAGAAAAAATGAAAAGAACATTTGAAAATCACTGCCTCACCTGATGGATCAAAGGAGCTGCTGCTCGAAGTTGAAGGTGTTGTTCCAAAAGCTGCCTCAAAGTTGGGCTGTAGCAGGTTATTCTGAGCTGGAGTCACTGGTGATGGAGAAGGGGCCATAAAAGAAGCCCCAAATCCTGGGAAAAACACAGTTCCAGAAATATAAGCAGAAACAACTAAAGGTAGGTAAAGGTCAGGAAAACAGGACGAATTATAGGAGACTGAGGAGGGACTGAATGCATGCAGATAGATGAGAAGTCAGTAAAACTGGAAAGTTAGTTTTTTAAAAGTTTGTCATGTGCCTTGGTATCTGTCATGTATTTTAAAAAGATTTTCATTTAGTTTTTAAAATCAAGTACAACATTCAGTGTTACACTAGTGTTTCAGGTGTACAGTAGTGAATCAACAACTCGATACATGACTCAGTGCTCATCATGATAAATACTCTTTAATCCCCATCAGCTATTTCACATCCCTCCCCCACCTCCCCTCTGGGAACAGCCAGTTTTGTCATGCCTTAATGAGATCGAAGTTCATTAGAAACAAGATAGCACTTAAGAATATATACTTTTGTTAAGAGAACCTGTGGCAACCAAGTCTATTATTACAATGGACCTAGCTACGTAAAGCTAAAAAGTCTCACTAGGGTTAAAATTGAGATAATTTCATTATATCAAAATTTTGTTCCTTCAAAGCACAATACTGGACAGCTAGAAAATGCTTAGTTGTACACATTGGCTCAGTATAATAATAAAATACAAATCAGAAAAATATGCATGCACTTTGCCACCAAATCCTCCTTAGTAACTTTCATACATGTTCTAGTCCCATTGCTGCTCCTGCTAAATGTGGGCTCCCCCAGATCAGTTCTCAGGATTTATAAACATCTACCCAGAGGGGCTTCCTGCATCTAGTCTGGACTTCCTCCGATCTAGTCTATGCCGTGCAGCTCGAGTGATCTGAGTAGAAAACGTTGGCAAAGTTACTTCTCTAACGTCCTTCACTGGCTCTCCGTAACTTTCAGATTCATATAATACAGATTCCTTTGTATAGCAATCAAGTTCTTCTGTCTCTGTTCCCCTGCCTGGAAACTAGGTTGCATCCCTAACACCATCACGGGGAGTCAGATGCCCACTCCAGGAGGGCCTCTTGGACTGAAACTGTCACCCACTGCTATTAGCCACAGCTCTGCCCGCCCCTCCCACTGCATATATGTGTGAGTTACATGCTCTGCTCTTGTGTCCTCCGCATCTGATACACATCTCCATCCCATTCCCATCACACGTCCTTATTTCCATCCCCAGCCTCTGCTCCAGGGATGGCTTTTTGGTGTCAGGAACTGTGTCTTCTCCTGTTTTTAACTAATATTCAGCACAATGCCTAAAACACTGAATTAATATTTACTGAATAAAGATACTTCTAAATATAAAAGGTGGGGAGAAATCAAATGCCATTGTAAAGTAACCAGCCTTCAAATTATTTACCTTCTGAAGGCTGGAAGCAAATAATTTCTCTCAAACGACAGATAGAAGCAGAAGCAAAGCTCACTCTGTACTGTTCCTGTATAAAACACGCAACCAGTGAAGGCAGCAATTTCTCAGTAAGATAGTAGAAGATGTTCTATTACCAAAAAATTTGTTACTTCCAGAAGTCTTTTCTATATTCAGTTTGGGTATAAATATTCCTTTCTAATCTAGCCACATCTTCTTGTTCACAAACTGCTTGCAAAAACATAAAGAATGCTTAAAAAAAAATCCTTATTCTATAGAACTCATTTATAAGCCTGAAAATGACTTCCACTGAAATTCTCCAGCTACTGTTTTCTAAAGCAGGCAATAATGTTCAAGTAATGTTGCTCCCAGACACTGATAATGACACAAGTTTAGGCTTTTCTTGTATATGTATGAAAAAAAATGCAATCTGGAAAAGTTACCTAATAGAGGATGGTCTTTAAAGTTCACAGTGGCTACCCTGAAGTGATTTTAGTATTTTAGTGACATAGGCATTATGTAACTTTCCTAACTGAAGAAAAGACATTCTCCAGATCTTTAAGAACTAATATTATGAAGCAAAAATGGGCTAGAAGTATTTCTGTGGATGGGATTGTTTGGTTTTAGGGAGATTGATGGCTGTGTTAAAGCTGACTTTTGGGAAACATCCCACACCTCAAGTTGGAAAATGGCTGTAGTTAATTTAGGCAATTTTTCTATGGTGTGGTTCTCTTTGTTATAGGTGAATGTGGAGACAACTGTTCTTTACTCTCAGTTTCTTAAAAATTGACCAAGAAGAGACAATTTATTCTAGAATCACAGCATATTAGTGTTGGAAAAAGCCTTCCGATCATCTGATTCAATCCTATCTTTCCATGACTGGAAAAAGGGATGCGATGCAAAGGGAGGGTAACATATCCACCCAGGATTCAGTGATAGAAAAACAGGCATTTACACAAGGCTCATCTGCTTAGTACTACTGAGTTTCATAAGATAAGTAGATCATGTCCATAGGTGAATAATGAAAAAAAATTAGTGACTTCTCTAAGAAAGTGAAGGGTAAAGCCAACACTGGCATGAGGCTCACCACGTAGCACCAGGGTCACAATTCTAAGCATTTTTTTTTAGGTTGAACCTTATGAACCATATGGATTGCTAATATTTGACCATTTTGGTCCCACAAAAACAGCAGGTTTATATTGTTCAAACCAAAACATATATTAGCTCATTTAATCCTCACAACTCTGTGAAGTTTTACAGATGAAAACGCTGAGGCTAGAGAAGTTAAATAATCTGCCCAAGGTCAAATGATGGCAAATGAGAGCGAGGATTCCACACAGCAATCTTCCAGAGCTTGCGTTTTTCACCACAATACTGCATGGCCTCTTTTCCATAGCCGGGAATGACTCCAGAGTTGTACTCTTCCTGCAGGCTTATAAACTGACAGAGATCTAGAAAGATGACTTTTTCCCATTATACTCAGTTCTTATGAAGTAGGTGCCTCCCTCACAAATCTAGACTAATTAAAAAGCTGTAAGTGATATAAAATAACCAACTGATTGTCTTAAAGAAAAAAAAACCTATTGCTATACTCTGAATGAAGGGTTAAATAAGAAAATTATAGACATTAATAAGGTAAACTCCTCCTGTTAAGTGAAAAGTTTTAGAGTCCTGGAATAGAGGTAAGTAATACGAAAACCCAAACCACTACTTTCTTTCTTTCTATATGGTTCTAAATTATATTAAGGAAGATGTTCTATGGAACTGAAGGTAACAATCAGTAGGCTTCCGGATATCCTACAGGCATATTTGGACTGTCTCACACTGTAACTAAATCGCCATCTCCCTTCAAGTGCTCAACCATCTACAGATACACTGCCTTTTGTCACAGGTAGTCTTATGAATCTATCTTCCTAAAGGTAACAGCCGACACACTTAAGGAAGTTCTATTAACAGACATATCAAAACTGACAGTCATAGTTGATATAACATATCACTTGGGTCAGGAAGGTGAAATTTTAAAACCACTGGTAGATAAACACACTCCCACACATACCACCTCCACACTCAGATTCGTTCTATTATGTAAAAGATGATGTCATCTCAGTTGCTCTGTAATATAATCCGCTGTTAATACATTCCATTTACTAAGATCAATCTGAGATAGTCAATATTTCTAGAACTAATACCCTTTTGTCTGACACATTTCAAACTGCTCCCCCCACCCCAGAGTATGAAAGAATTGGTTCTCTGTAGATCTTCCCATTCAGTGGATATTATTAGTTATTAACTCCACACTGATCATTTTTATATTTTAAATCAGTTCAAAGACCTCTGTGGCTCTGCTAAAAAGTCACCTGTGTCATTTGGTTAACAGAGAATGCAAAACTACAAAGGGCCTCATGAGACTGGCCCATATTATTCCCTGCCTTTGGAATTAAAGATAGGATGTGGCACATTCCTATACTAGTAAAAACCTATGGTGCAGTCACCCCAGAATTGTGTCTATTATTGAAGAACATGGTTTTCCTGTTTGATGTCAACCTCAGAAGTTAGGCCTAATACATCTAATCTCCCTTAATAATCCATTTTTACATCTGTCATCCAGTAATCTATATATTTCAAACATCTAAGTTTTTAGCTGGTGTACCTGAAGAGAAGTTTGAGAGCTTTATTCATCACTGTATGAAATAGTATTTCCTTTTATTTGACACAAACTTAACTTTCAAGTTTCTAGTCAGACTTCACTTGAGATATGGAGAATATCTGTATCCTACCAATAATCTCAAAGACTTGGAGAGAATTATTCTTTGAGTCTGTTCTCATTAGCCAAAACAGATGTCTTTTCTAGAATATTCTCTAGTTTCACCACTTTGGGTACACCAAACAGAATGTGAAATTTTTACTCAAGGGGTAGAAGATGACTAAGATGATATTTCATACACAGTTCAATTCTGGAATTGGTATTATTTGACAGTTCTAGAAGTAAATTTGAATAAAGAAGAATAACCAGTTTTTATGAGATATATGCCCAATTTAAAAGACTATCCATTTAGTCTTTGTTTTCTAGTTAAATTATACCAATTTTGACAAAGCTTTCTTCCCCAATTTTGAGATGATTCTTAATTTTTGGTTGAAAAACCTCTAAAAATCAATTTATCATATTTCCCTTGTTACATATATGTAAATTTATTCCCTCAAAAAAAATTTGAGGAACAAGAGCCCCTGTTCAGCAACCAACATTACTTATAGAGAGTCTATACTTTCCATTACTGTGTATGTGTATTATTTTTCCTTTTTATTCTCCCACAAAATAGTCTTATTACTAAAAGCCAATAACAGAAGACTTTAAAGACTCACAGAATATAACTTTCTCTCTCTCTCTTTTTCAGTTCAAATTCCTACTTTGAACCTGATATTTGTGGACTTCCTTTTTATCTATGATTGGGCTCATTTATCTTAAAAAAAACAAAAGAACAACTTCCTCTTTATTTCAACAGCTTGTGGACTTAACTGTTCTCTCCCCATAGATACACACAAAAGTATAAGACACGTTAAGCTTCATTGCAAATTACCATAGCACAGTGCACCAAATATTTGTTCTACCATTGATATTCATTCAACAGAAATGTATGAAATAGCCACTGTCAGCTAGATTAAATATATAAATGTGACTGGGACTTTATACTGTGTACATTAGCAGGATTTTCTGGCTAGGAAAGTTGCTTCTAGCTCACAGTATAAGATTATATTAATATTCTGTGATATTCTTCAATGAGAACATGGATTCTTGCTGTTTTGTTACCTAAACAAGGATGAGAAATATTCTTCTATAAGCAGAACAGAGAGAAGTATGAAAACTAGCCCAAATAATTAAGACCTAGAGAAATTAGAATTTAAAATCTCTTATATCAGGATATAAGGTAAAAGAATAGTTGGCCTCGTGCCATGTAAATCAGACTCAGATACGTACAAATTATAAAAATTGTCTGTAAAGCAAGCTAGACATTAAACCCATTCACTCCTACTTATATTAAAATTAATTTATTTAAATTAAAAAAAAAACAGAGAAAGAAGAAAAGGTGCACAAAATACTTTCCCATCACTAAAAAAGTCACAAGATGATGTGGTGGAAAAAATGGGAAGTGTACAGTCAGTAAAACCTATGTAAATGACAAGGTCACTTTCATCACTAATTTTCTCCTTTTCTCTCCCATTTTACTAAGATTTCAGGATGGACAACACAATTGAGCAATTTTAAGCTTGCTTTTGGTGAAGTGTTCTAACCTATACTTTTTGTGTACTTCCCTGTTTGGACCTCAAAGCTGTGCAGCTGAGGCTCAGGTCCCCGATGTTGCACTTGGCAGTAGGTGACAAAACTCTTCCTGTTTGTTCCAGATGTGTTTTAGACCCTATCTCACCCCCAGGAACAAATCTCTTGGCTCTGCCACTGACTTCTGACTTTGAATTGGAAGGGAACATTGTCTTTTCCCACAGGCTTTGACGGGCCTCTCTGCACCTACTTCCACTGTTTTTGGCTGTTTTGGAAACACAAGATCTGAGGTTTCAGCCCTGGAAGCACAGGGAGGTTTGCAGCCCTGGAAATGCTCAACATGGTGGACCAGGCTCCTTCTAGGCTGTGTCTGATAGGCTTACAACCCCTCTTTGGGGTCTGTGTAACCCAGAGAGAAAGAGAGACTTCTTAGAACTCTGCAAAAAGCCAGAACATTTGATTTCATATGCCATCTCAACCTTAATTATAACTGCAAAGCCAAAGGCTTATAATCAGTAATCTCATTTTGAAATTGACAAGGTCATTTCCCCCAAATAGCCATTTAAAACTATGCTATTTCTGTGGCTTGTTAAAAACCTATTGCTGAATCTTGAAAACCTGAATTAAGGTTATTGGTTTTGTAAGAGCCTGAAGGTTTCTGTGATCAATTTGAAGCCGCGATGAAGAACACCCAGGCCAGGAGAAAAGCCAGGCAAGCTAGTATTTTTTCTCCAAATAACCAACTGTGTTTTGTGTTAAGTGCCCTGCCTCTTATCGTATTTGCAGCTTCCAAAGTCCACAGCGACATTACAGTGGAACCCTGGTTCTTCACCGTTCAGGAAAATACCAGCTGGCAGTCACCGGTATGAAGTGGATTCAACAACCAGGAGTGTCATATTTAGCCAGGGTAGTCTGGAGAGGAGAGGACAGACACAGACGAACCGCTGTTGCCCCTAAGAAAGATGGCCAGTGGCGCCTGGGTGGCTGGCTCTGTTGGCTAAGCGTCTGCCTTCGGCTCAGGTTATGATTCCAGGGTCCTGGGATCGAGCCTCGAGTTGGGCTCCCTGCTCAGTGGGGATCCTGCTTCTCCCTCTGCCTGCCGCTTCCCTCTGCTTGTGCTCTCTCTCTGTGTCAAATAAATAAATAAAATCTTCAAAAAAAAGACAGCCAAACTGCCAGTCTGAATGACCGATGGAAGGGGAGGGTAGCGGCTGGGCTGTGCTTACCCTTGCCGGCCTCTTGAGAGAAGACTGGACCTCATACCAAACTTCCTACACTACTGAAAGGTGACAAGTGTCCTTTTGTGAGGCTATCATGCATTACTAATCCAGGAATGAATGTTCTGTGCCTGCCGTAGCTGGCCAGGACCGTTCATTACATGAAAAAATAAGACCCGGCCGCTAATTCTTTCAAGGGTAACATGAAAAGCAGGAAATTTAAACTGCGAGACTCCAAACATGGCAACTTCCTTGTGCCGACGTGACCCACACTCTCATCAGTCCCCTGCCAACCTTATAACCAAAATGCATCCCTTGTGGTGACTAGGGAGGGGCACTGGAAGCTGCATCTGAGTATCTGAGGACTCTGTGAGGCCACCGCCGCACTTCCTGCTGCGTCCCCTTCTCAGTAAAGTCAGGGTGAGGTAAGCCAGCAGTGTCTTGTGAGTTTGACTGATAACCTGAGCCTGAAAATGTACGACTGTGGTCTTGCAAATGGCAAATGCTTTGCCTGTAAAAACAGTAATTTCTCAATCCGGCTATCATCAAGCACTCTTTGCCCAGCCTCCAGAGAAGACTGATAGTTGACTTTTACTACCTTTGAGTCTTTGAAATGTTCCCTTTTATTTTATCTATCCCATCCTGGCAATAAGCAATAATCCTAGGCATCTTGTACCAGACTACACCACACTATGTCCTCATTGAACTGGGATCTCTCTCTAGAGGTTTTCAGATTAAAAAAAACAAACAAAATAAAAACCAAAAACCAAAAAACCCCCCCAAAACACAAAAAAACACAACAAACCCCAAAACTAGTTAAAACGTGGCACAGGTAGCAGCAACTTCAACCCCAGTAGAAATCTGACAGTTTCTCCTAGAGTGATTCATGCTACAGAATCAATTGTCAAACATAATGGTATCTTTCCACAGAAATTCCTTAAAAAATGGGCACAGGCAATACAAGATAAAATTCGCTACATAAGCACATTACTTTTTTAGTAAACAAAAAGAAATGGCTAACCAAAAGTAAGGCATCTAGGAGCATCCAAGGAACCACAGGGGTGACTTGTATACGACTATGACTTTAATACTCATTTAATAAAATCCTAGGAAGTAACCTTCTATCAGACAGTGTCTTGTTTTTCAATTTTATGTCTCAAAAGGGAAAGAAAACATGCACTGTGAAATTTACATATATGACTTATAAAGATATAGCCAAACTTAACTTCCACAAAATACCATTTTATTTTAATTTAATTACCAGCTAGTAGGTCTGCCGACGCTGAAGAACTAGAAGCAGCCTGAGGTGCAGGTTGGGGTTCAGAAGCACTACTTCCAAATGCATCTACCCATTATCCATTGTGCAGCAAAAAAGTAAAAGAATGTAAACAGTAAGTACAGTAAGTAAATTAAGTGTTTTGCCAAGAAATGCATAGACATGACACTGTGTGGTGAGCTTGTCACCTGTGGGATAACTGAAATGATTGAGTGAGCTGAATTATGCTCTGACCAGTTTATTCTCTCAAAAAAGAGTTCTAGAATATTTCAGATTAACACCCCTTTGTAAGACAATTCTTTTTTAAAAAATAAAAGTTTTGGACTAAATCCTGATATCTCTTAAAATAGGACCAAGGTTTAAAAAATTTTGCCTGAAGGCAATTACAATGGAATTTTCCCATTTAGAACTCTATTAAAGTTAGAAAAAAAAATTAACAGACTTAATTCAAGCAGCAGCAACAGCTCCACTTGTACCCATTTATCAGAGTTCAGTGTTTATTTGCCACAAGTTTTGAGTCAGAGACTGTGACACCATTGTACCCCTCATGGCACATACCATGATGCTTCCACGTACAGTAGGTAAGGTACTCAGTGTGGTTTAACTTGCTAAGAATGGCATTTTAGCCTGTGGCACGCACATTTGTGGATGTTCATGAAGAAATCACTTCAAACCTGTACTTTTCCCTATAAATTTACTGCTACTAAATGACTTTAAATGCATCACCCTAATGAGTAGTGCAAGAGTTAATTCAGTACATCTCCCTGCCTTCAGATAACATATAAAGTAAGAGGAAAATACATTTAAACCAGTGAAACATCTTCTAGTCGTCTGGAAAGATTTTAAAACATTAAGCTCAATAAACCCTACAGAATAATGTATGGCTGTACAGCTTATGTTTTCAGTTTCGACTGGCTTGTTTTCAATTCTAAATTATCTAGTTAACGTTTATATTGCTTTTAAGAACTTAGAAATGCCGATTTAGCCAACAGATCAGGTTCACCAAGGAAGAACAGTAGAAGGAAATTCCAACCAGCTGATTCTACATTAGGATGCACAGAAAGTTAAAAACACAAAGACTCTGAATGAAAAATGATCTGGTTCTGTTAGGCCATGCATTGAAAATTGTGATGAACTGATGAGGATGAAGATGATGATGGCAAAGCAATGGGAAAGATCTTAAAAACTTAAGTTTACAGTTAAGAGATGGAAATAACTTCAGAGTCAAAAGAAAGAATGATGGAATATAACAAAAGAGAAGATGTAGAAACTGTTCTGAGGGAGGAAAAAAATAAAGACTGTTTACATGTTGAAGGAGGAGAGGTACGCACCCCCAAAAAGGTCTATCACGCCTGAAGAATCCACCTTTGCTGGAGAGGCAGTGGTTGCAGGAGACGGTACTGCAAATGCATCCACTGCAGTGAAGCACACAACAGGAAAAATCGCACGTCACCCAAGGGAAAATAAAGCCATGCATGAGCCTTGAGAGATGGCTTCCTGGGATTTCGTGTTTAACAGCGGGCAGTAAGATCGCAGACAGTCTTAACAGTTAAGACAAAGCAAATGGATTTAAAAATATACACTCTCCCAAAGAAAATAACATTTGACTTCTTGAACTCAGAGGTTTTAGCGTGGGGCGGGGGGGAAGTTGTCTCTTTTCACCAGCATTAGGTTGGAAATTATGAACCTCATCAGTTAGTGATGGGCCAAAATGAGATTGTTTTTTTTCTTTTCCAAGTGAATTTTGAGTTTAAAAGAACTCCAGACAAACCTGCACGTCTTCGTGTCCGCCTCTGCACACACAACCCCCACCAGACATCTCAGAAGGCTTGGCCTTGGCAGAAGCACTCACCGGATAAGAGGTCAGCAGTGAGAGAACTCTCAGGCACAGGAGAGGCCCCTTGTGGTGGAGAGGAGAAAGCGTCTTCCCAAAGTGAAACAAACCAAAACCAAGCAGAGGTAAGTAGAAAGCGGAAATCAAAGTTCAGTATTTAACAAATGCATTATCACAAGGGAGCATCAAGAGTTCAGTCATCAAAACATTGGAGGGGGGGGAACTAATGTTCAAAAAAAAAGGGGTGGCTTTGGTTTTACCTGTACCAAACAGGTCTATGCTAGGAGCAGCATCTGGCTTAGGCGCTGCAGCGACTTCCGGAGGGGCCTCAAACAAATCTAAGACCAAGAACACACATGCCTTTACTCTACTGGACAGACCAGCCTGACACAGCATCACCTCCCAGTTGTACATCAGCACGGGGGAGAATTCCGAAATAAGCAGCATGGGGTTGACCCAGTTGTCATGCAGTAACAGTTGTGTGTGCAGGGCATCTCGGGTACCAGAATTCAATCCACCCGATGGAGAGAGTTCAACAACAACAAATCATTACCACCAAAGATATCTAGAGCAGGAGGAGCGGCGGTGGCGGTGGCTGAGGTGGTGGCGGGGGCGGCGGTGGCCGCGGTGGCAGCTGCGACAGCGGGAGCAGGAGAAGGAGCAGTGGCGGGAACCGGAGGGGCTGTGCTAGCTGTAGGGGTAACTACAGGAACACTGGTCTCAGGTGGCTTCATTGCAAAGAGGTCCAGCTCGGGTGCAGCCTCTGCACTACCTTCAGACGGGGCAAAGGGGTCTTTTGGAAAAGGAAGGTGGAGACACACATATAGCATCAGTAAGGAGAGAGAGAGAGAGAGAGAGAGAGAGAGAGAGAGAGAGAGAGAGAGAGAGAGAGAGAGAGAGAGGCATCATAACTATGGGTAAGAGACATCTTATGCAGATATTCACACACTAGCTAGGCATTAGGCTGCCTGGACTGAACTACTATCCTATTAGCAATGGTCAGTGATTAGGATGTTTTTCTAAACAAGAAAAAAAAAAAGAAAATTTAGTAGGTAACACAAGTTAAAAAACTAAAATGCTTCAATGTAAGATTAGCCTACAGTCTAGGATTAGAGATTGTTCTTCAAATCCTCAATCTGGGCAATTTGGTAGCTTTGAAAATTCACTAAAACATGCCTATATAGTAGAACTCAGCGCTACAAAAGAGTACAATCCAGCAGGAGGGGACCAAAAAAAAAAACATTAAGAGAGCATACTTGCACTGACAAAAATTGTCAATCTTGAGAAATTGTCAATTTTGATAAGTATGCACTTGGTCGTCTTAATGTTTTAAGTGCCAGCGCTACTGATTCAGTTATGATGAATGATCCTTTATACTCAGAAGAAATTAAAGTCAGAAAAACATATGGCCACATCTCACTACGGGAGTTTCACATCGGGACAGAGAAAACAACAGACTTGCTCGTGACTATCGACCCACCATTTCCTGAGCATGCATCAAGTGCGGCGGCTACGGGGGCTGGGGTTGCTGGCGCGGCGGCCCCTTCGGATGCTGCAGGGGCCTCCCCGGGAGAAGCTGCAAAGGCATCTTGGGTGCGGTTTTTAAAACAACACAAATTAAAGGAATAAAAAGAGAAGAAAATATAGTAAAAGAACCAAGTTAAATTGCAGAAAAGGCTCCCTTATACAACATGAATTTCTTCAAATGCATTCTTACGGCCCATGCACTGTTGGCGGTCACAAAATAGTGATTCTTTGCACTCCTTCGTGTTAGTTACATGCAAGTGGTACAGGATTCATACTGCTGAGGCCTATTAGGATCCATCAGGTAACAAGATTCCCATTGTATAAGGGCTCGGAGAAGCATGTTTTACATAACATTAGAAATTAATGGATGTGAAAATTAAAACACAAAAATAACTTTATTACGTGATTTAAGACATTAGTCTTTCATGACCGGTGAACACTTATTCACTATGTTACTATGATGTCTCTTTGGTGGTTTCTACCAAACATAGATGTCTTCTTTAATGGCAATAAAATTAAACATATGATGGTAATGTAAACAATTATAGTTTAAAAAAGTTTTATGGTCTAGTACAGGCATAATTACACTGTTAACATGAAAGGTTTACTAAGTATTCGTAAGAAAGTTAAGTCTTTGTTATCCTTGAAAAACATTTTCAGATACAACCAAGGATTTAAGGAAATAACAAAATTAGGGGATGACACTATAATGCCTTTATTTCAACTTAAATTTATTGTTTTAAAATATTGTATTCCTCTCATTATTTAGAAAATGATCTATTTTTAACAAACTAAAAACATAGTTTCATGCTTTAAGACTATAAGTGTATTACTATTTATAGCAGAAAATCCATCTACATACAGGCAGTCCCAGTTTATAAATGCCCAATATATAAATGGCTGATGTGTACAAACAGCACCCAATGTGTTTCTGTCAGTAAACCGTGTTAATTTGGTAAAAAAAAAAAATCCTGGAGTCTTCAAAGAGATTCTATAGCTCGAAAGTACAAAAGAATGAAGCTATCATTAGCATGATTTGCTGAGAAGAAATTCCTGGAATCTGCCACTTACCTGCTAGACTTTTCATCCTAAAATACTGCCTTCCACAATATCTACAAGTGTCCCCTAGAACACTGTTCCTCTGGCCGTTAAGGATTTATTATATATGCTTGTGAAATGCTACACAGTATATCCCTTTTCTTGGAGATTTACGTAGTATATGTTAGGCCGTAGGAAGTCCTATAGTGAAGGAACTTGTCTTGGAGTTTAACCCAGCATGTTCCAAACTGATCTTAGTATGAAACAGACTTTCCTCCTTTTCTGTCCTGAGGCCCAGCATTAAGTGGAACAACAAACAATAAATTGGTCACTTGGGTTGAAAGGTCCTTTACAAGAACACAAATATCCTTAGAAGACACAATGAGACAATCAGTTATTCATATCTTACAGATTTATTTGATCTGCTTCCTTCCCTCAGCTACACAAGGGAATATGTTTTTGGAGCAAAGGTCTGTCAGGGGAGAAGCCAAATAATACTGGAGTGTGGCTAGGCCAGGCTTGCTTCGCCAGATGCAATGCTAAGGACACTGTAATAGGGGGCTTAGAGCAATATGAAAATCTTAAGAGCTGGGGCAGAACACAGGAGAGTATAAGAGGAGGTTGGCAGGGCTGAAAGTATTTTGCCACAAGTCAGGTCTGTTTTCTTTGTTTTTATTCCCATAAAACCTTGAACCAAGGCTAATAATACTAGAACTAGTAAAAATGGTAATAGTGGTCACTAGTGAGTATGTGCCACTGTGTAAATACTTTATGGACATTATTAAACTTAATCCCTGTAACTATCTCACAATAGAGGTTCTATTATCTCCACTTTGTAGATAAGAACAGAAGCTTGGGGAGTCTGAGTGACTTGACCAAACAGGTCACCAAACAGGCAAATGGTAGTGTCAGGATTTGGTCGTAAACTGACGGAGGTTTGTGTGTTCAGATACTATGCCGCACTGTCAAGAGCCATGCCACACTCTACTATTTCGTCTTTGTTGGATGGAATAAACACCAGTTATATCAGTGTTGGGGGTCAAGTAAATATCCATGGGCTGACCTCTTCAATTATCACCCATGTGTAAGTGGGTGAAACCCATTATTTGTAACCATGTCCTCAGAAGAGGTTTTTTTCTTCCCTGTCATCTCCTTTTAAATGCTTCTCCTGTTACTTAAAACTAAACATTATAAACTCCGCTAGTCCCATCAGAACTTCTCTTAAAGGGCGCCTGGGTGGCTCAGTCATTAAGCGTCTGCCTTCGGCTCAGGTCATGATCTCAGGGTCCTGGGATCGAGCCCCACATCGGGCTCCCTGCTCAGCGGGAAGCCTGCTTCTCCCTCTCCCACTCCCCCTGCTTGTGTTCCCTCTCTCACTGTGTCTTTCTCTGTCAAATAAATAAATAAAAATCTTAAAAAAAAAAGAACTTCTCTTAAGGACAGGAGCCCAGCTGCTCCAGGTCCTGTCTGATAAGTCTTCCAGGCCAGGAAGGAGAGATTTGCATGAGTGAGGCTGCAGCCGAACCCAGCCCCAGCCACTGCCTGACTAGACAGGAAGGAGACCCTGAATGAGAACAGTTCAGCAGAGCTCAGTTGGCTCAAGAGCTGTGAGAGGTAATAGGATTTTTTTGTTGTAAATAAAACAAAACTTGTTTTACTACCTAGCTTTCTTTCATTATCAATGGCAGCATTATCCTTCCAGTTCTGAAAATTCAAGCTCTTCCCAATCAAGTTCTCTTTCCCTTGTTACCCATTTGCAGTTTTTTACATTCCGCTTATTTTCAAACAGTGCTATTTCCTGGAAATGCATGTGCCTGCTGTTCTACAATTATGGACCCAGTCCAGACTTTACCCAGCAAAATCATCTCCCTGATACTGCCGCTATAGACCAGCCTTTTTTCCTTCTAGCAATCTAGGAAGAATTTTCTCTTAATTTTTTTTAGCATGTGACTGCCTTTCTAAAAATTTCATTTGAAAATTTTTTTATTTCATTTGAAATTTACTTAGCTGTAATTTTCCCCACCTGAACTCTCCCCATGTTCTCCAGTCACACGAACCATCTTTAAATCACATACTTGGCACAAAGGTTTCAATCATTGTCAACAGCCTGGAAGTCACCATTCCAGTCTTCCTCAAAGGTCCCAGGTTGTAAGACTCTTATATGAAATCTATTTTTAAGTGCTTGTATTTAAGTTCTGGTTTTAAGGAAGGTTGATTAACTTAGTTTGTCAACAAACTTGTGCAAATGAAAGCAGTCTTGTGAGCTAAGTTCTCTGGTTTTCCAGCCACTTGGTTTCATGCCCACAGACTACATCCTCATGAAGGCTTGCTCACATACTGACACAGGTGAATGAAAGGGTACCCTGGCGAATGTGTAGAGGAATTAGTATCAATTTTGCATTCCGGTGCTTAGAAAAACCCTGTGTTGTGTCAGACTAATGTGTTGCTGTTAGCAAAGTTTTCAAGTGAAAAACAGGATATTTTAAAGAAGTTTGTCTTTTATTTTTATCAGTATCTGTAAATTTTACTGATTTTTTAAAAGCACAATACTATCTTGCAGTCTTGTTCTGCATGACCACAGAAAGCAGATTTTTTTCTTAAAGTTCACTTTAAAAAATAAAGCATTTAGTAAGTATAATGTTTCTGAAAAAAAAATTTTAATGACTTACACTGAAATAACTAAAATGTTATGTGGGTATCAATCTGGATATTTAAAACTGATAACATTTCCTATTTTTCAAATTTGTAATGAGAATGCATAGAAAATTTCAATGTTTTAATATTTCATACTCATGAAATTAATTAGCTACTTTTCAGAAATTAAAGCTCTTTAACTTATTTCTAAAGATACCTATTTAATACTGCTGTACAAGCTAGGTAAAACCTTGAAAGCACATATTTTAAAGTCATATAAACAAAATATCTGGTGCCCTTGTGTATTTAAAGAGTTCTATCACTTGCCCATTTTAGTGATAGAGTAAGAAAAAAAATGGCCACACAACATGGCCCATCTCTAAATGATTCGTTGTAAATCAATAAAGAGCATGAAAGAAATTAGGGAATATCCTTGAAAACTACATAACAGTGACATGTATAGACTCCTGACCATAAATGATAGAGACTTTATAGCTGTCAGAGGTCAGGGGACAGGTTGTGGGACTATCCAGATCAATAAAAATGATTGTGATGAGATTTACAGATGTACTCACTAAACCTATAGCCAAATGTCTAGAAAAGATACTGGTAAAATCCCAAGAAGGGCTCCATTCTTTGGCATTAAGTTAGAGGGCTTTCTGAAGCATTAGTCTTTTAAAGCTGTATTTCAGGTTAGAAAGAGCCATGACAATATTTACAAATATACAGATTTTTCTGCTTGAGGAATGCAGAAAAGTCAGTAATAAGTGATCAACACAAACAGCATGATGGCACAAAGACTATTTCAAAGCAATATATTAGGCTTTATTATTCTAGAGAGCCATGAGGGAAGCAAGCTGGAGTTGACTGATTTCATAAAGGCAATTAAGCTCCTTACAAATGGACTGAAAAACAAAAATCTAAACAGCTAAAGATGTGGAAATGTTCAAGCACACAAGAGTTACCCATCGTGTCCATATTTTCCTTGATGTTTTTCTGTCAACATAAGCCTATGAGAAACCACTCATATCCAATACTAATTGTGGGGGGAGTAGAAGGGGGTGAAGAAGTTGATTTTATAAATTTAAGCTAAAAATTTAATTTTTGGTCTCAGAAGTTATAGAGGCATACCTGAAAAACTAACTTTTGCTAGTGGTTGACTATTTTTAATAAAACATTCAAGAGCCTTCCCCTATTTTTTTAAAAATGGTTTTCTCCTGTAATAGGAACGGCAGCATGGCAAGACAGCAGCAACTTCCTCGTGTGAAACACTTGCCACAGTGCTGTGTCCAGTTGAGTGCTCCTTGTCTCGGACAGTGTCAGCCAGCCTCAGCGACTGGGCCATGGTGGGGAGCACAGCGCTATGTGGCAGTGTGTAAGCGTACCTTCCCTGGGGAATGTACTGACTCCACCAGAGCCTGCCAAACCTCTCCTGCTCTCCCCGTCACTCACCTCCTCCAATTTCTTTACCATTTTCTCAAAAGGCCCTGGGAAAGATGTTATATGGTAACGAAGAAACACAAAACTATGATGACTATAACACCATTCGATGTATGTATTTGACATCAGCACTTCTCCAGGTGTGGACATCAGCACCACTCAGATGGGAATGTGTAAATGGCTGCAGATGGTTCCTCAGGTCCAGGCATATTATGCTGCCAGAGTCTAGGATACCTGACTCAAGCTCACAGCTGTAAATCAACTCTGTCAGAATTTACATTTTCACGTAAAGTATATTTTCAGGCAAACATTTCAAAGCCTGACCTAAACCTGTTTTCCATCAGCATTTTGAGTGTTGGTAGCAGATGATCTCTCAAAGTTCCAAAGCCAAAGATGCTCCAAGTTTTTGCTTGTACAGAACAAGCTTACAGTTACAAAAATGGGCATATCACTAAACTCTCTTCAGAGACCTCCAAATCTGAACTGCTCTTAGATGATTTTTTGTCTTACATCTTAAAAAATAACTTAAGCCAGGACTTCCCCTTCCATATTCTCCAAGCACTACTCATTCAGCTAGTGTGAATGTGGTCAAAAAGTCACACCTAAATATGATAGAGAGGTCTGGTACCATCTTCAAATAGATACTGCTGAGCAGGAGCATATAGGGGACAAGGGTTCTAATAGCAACTTAAATCCTCACTTTTAAAAAATGGAAAAATCAAGTGGGCCCAAAGTATTGCAACCTTTGCTCTAAAGCCACTAAAATTAAGTGAAGATAAAGTTGATGAAGTTAGCGAAGATAAATGCATATTAATAAACATGTAAAAAGTAGTGGAACACTCTGACGTGCTGTTAAATGATGTAAACATTTTTAAGCACCTTACCTCTAAGGTAATTTTAGCAAACCCGGCAGGAAAGGGACAAAGCCGTGATGTGACTGACTAACCTCCAAAGAGATCCACGTCAGCAGTGACAGCAGTGACAGTTGTAGTAGTTGAGGCAGAGGCTGAAGCAGTTGCAGTTTCAGAAGCTGTGGTAGGAGGGGTAGGTTCTGGTGCAAAGGGATCTGAAACTTGTGCTTCAGAGGGAACAGAGGAAAGTGCAGCCAGAGAATCTACGTTGCACCACAGACAGAGAACCAACAGGAGAGAAGAGGAGGAAAAGGAGAGAAGATATACCAGACTCCATAGGACCAAATAGGGACAGTTATTCAGAGACGGAGGTCTCTCACAACAGAAGCTTAAAATAAAGCTTTACTCACCCTCTCCCAAAAGGTCTACCGATGTCCAGTACGTGTCAGCGTATGAAGAAATAAGAGAGAAAGCTGAAACATGCAACCACACCAATGTCCAAGCAGGGCGAGGTACTAACTGAAGACGTTTTAGCTGTATGCACCTTTCTGGACCATTCGTAATCACGAAATAGTGTATTAACTCTTATTATCATGGAATGTTTGTGCTGGAAAGGACTGTGGGATCCTCTAGATCAAGCTTCCAATTTTATAGATGGGAAAACAGAGAGCAAGCAAGGTCAAGAGACTTACCTGAAGTCAGCTCTAAATAACTTTGACAAACTCTATTTCTTACCAGATTTACCATTTCATCTGCTTTGATGCATTTCACTACACGATAAATATCAATTCTAAGGAAACTGTAGTTGATGAAACTTTATTAATCCTCTATTTGATGTGTCACTTCAGTCCAGAATACCATAGAATAAATACAGGCTTTCTGGTAGCTGCAGTTTGACTGTAGAACATACCAAACACAGTCAAAGAACAGTCCAAGTTTAGGGGCTAGAAAAAAATAACCCTCAGCTCCATGATTTTTGTCTTCATAAATTTCACACTATTGGATGTTTTTCAATTCTATATCTAATCTTTCCATTTATAAACATTATGTGACAACATATGAGAATTATTTTTAAGATGAATGAGACAAGACTGTGTAGCATCCAAACTTTTCAGGCCTTCTGAGGTCTGCACCCCTTTAGGAGGTGCATACTTTCTTAGTGTTCAACAGTGGGATTACAGTTGGCATCCTAAATAAAAAGCCCAGGAAGGGTAATTCTTAACTATACTATGACTTTAGGTTAAACATTTAGAGAGTCCAATAGTATTCTTGTATTCCCACTCATGTGATATAACCCAGGGCTCATATTTGAATTCATGAATGTTACTGGAAATTTATTTTAATCATGAAGAAATTTTATCAGAACTCATTAGGGAGCTATTTTCTTAAGAGCCTTAGAAACAATATGAGAACTAAGTAAACTAAAAGTTCCAGAAGACATTTAAAAAACTGAGAAACATAAATTTGACACTAAAAATAATCATATTCATTTAACTATGCAATTTACAAACCCAATAAATATTAGATAAAGCACTCTACAGACACACTAAGGTAATCAAGGCCCTTCTAACCAAATCTTATATATTTCATAACAGCATTAACAAATTATAGCACACAGGGTACTTCACATTAGAAACAGTTTTTTAATTTTGGAACATATGCGTAATTAACAGCAGGCAAAAAGGAGCTATGTTGATTTAGGGCTGTAAGCTGAAAAGGTAGGTCCCAAATCCTGAGAAACAGAAGGTACTTCCAATAATTCCTCAAACCAACAGTATCACGCCCAATACAACTGTTACTCTATACTCATACATCCCAAAATATTAATTAGAAACCAAACTGGGTCATAAGAAGCCAGACAGACTTGGTTTCTCTATTCTCCTGGCATTGGTGGGACTCTCTCTCGTCTTGCTTTATCAACGGCTAGTTCAAGAAACAATGTGATAGCAGAAGAGCTAAGAGCCATGTGACTTAACAGTTTCCAGACTTGCTATTGTCTATGACAGGGAATGGACAATTTATTTCGTACATTTGGTAAGCGAGAAAGGAGAAGACTATTCATGTGTATTAGAAAGAGAGAGAAATAGAAATATTCTTAAAAAGTATGAAAGATTAAAATACTAGTTCCATGTTTTTGGCTAGTGTTTTATTCAGATGGAGAGTCATAAGACTTGCTGCAATATGATGAAAGATGGAAAGTAAAATTTCCTAGGGAAATGTATGATAACTAGACATGGTGCATAACTGATGCTGAAAACTTTTGCTACAGGTGTTAATCTCTAAAAATCTTAATTTTCTGGATGAAATACAATTATGTTACTTATTTCTTGCTTGATGCAAAATTCTCCCTAGTATAAAAGAAAGCCCTACTTTACGATGATGGGAACAGCTATTATTCTCAAAGCTGCCACTGTTTATAAAAGATTAAACTATACAAACTGCTCCTCCCCATAACCCACAGCAGCAGAGTTCAATTCACTGGCAAGTAGTACATAATCAGTTATTTTTGTGTGTTAGAAAATATTCACTGTAACTGAGGAAACAAAACTACAACTAAATTTATAAGGAAATCTATATTTTGCAGTGATATGAAGCTAAACTTCCTAGGTTATTATAAAGATTGAATGTGTTAATATATTTAAGTGCTCACCCTTACCTGGAACATATCAAATGCTTGCTAATAAATAATAGCAAGAGCTAACATTTAAGTCAAGTTATAATTTTCATTACAGAACTATGACTTTCAAAGCTTCTATAAATCTTTCTGCGTGTATGTGTGTGTACACATGCATGTTTCCAAAATAGCCCACAGATATGCCCCCAGATTTAATTAGCAAGCAAATGGTAATATGTCACTAAAATTGCTTGTACTGTAATATTCCCCATGGAAACTATTAAAGTCATATGATTGCATAATAATGGTGAGCCTTCAAATGGATGTTGGTAATTACTTTCTATTAGGTCTCTTAATTCTAACAAAAACCCTAATTAGGTCAACTAATAAAACCCTAATAGGAATTCTGTATTTCTCAGAAAAGAGAAATTTCACTTCAAGCATTTATAAGAAGAAATGATCTGTTTCCCACTTCTAAGATACACAGAAAGACAACACACAGACTCACTTGTTTGTGCTGAGAGAGGAATTTATTATGAAGAGAAAAATACTCTCCTTATTATGGGGCCAATGGCAGGGATTAAAAAAACGCTCTGTCATCTTTCAGTCAAACATGTTCATTATCAGCCCACAGAATGAAAATCTTATATGGCATTATTTAACTTAGGTTTACTAAAATATGAATTCGCTAAAATGTGGTTGTGTTATGCCAACAGGAAAAATACTATCATTTACAATATGTACCTTAAAATGGTAATATTTATCAGTACCCATAACCCCCATGAGAAATTCATAAACACCTGAAATGGCCTTAGTTGTTGGAAAATGAATCCTCTTACTAGCATTATGGTCAGATAAGAATATCTAAATAAGTCTACAGAGTTTTAAGGTTTATAGTTTATTGTCTGGTTATGCAAAATTAAAATGTGTTTCAATAATAGAAGTGGCATGAATTTATCAAACAAGATCGAGAAAGTGATTTTATTTATTTTTGCTTAGTCAAATGACCGAAACATATTTGTTATAACTTAGCATCATGTTCAACCCCTACTGGGTATCTATAGGATAAATACAAACTGAAGGTAGTGAATATTTCTCGATTTCATATTATACAACTTTACTTCAATTTCTTAAGGCTTATAAATTTTACTATTCTGCTTAGGAATTAGAGAATTTATGAGTATTTTTTCTCTCTAGCCGACCTTCGACTACTATGAAATAGTACAGTTATAGATATTTTCTTGAGACAGAAGACTAATGATGTCTGATTATCAAAAAGTGACCATCAGGCCCTGAGCCAAGGTTCTGCTAGCCTATCAGGTGCTTTATTTCTTTTTCTTGCCTAATTGCTCTGGCTAAGACTTCCAGCACTATGTTGAATAGAAGTGGAGAGTGGGCATCCTTGTGTTGTCCCTAATCTTAAGAGAAAAAGGTTTCAGCTTTTCACCATTGAGTATGATGTTAGCTGTGGGCTCATCATATATGGCCTTTATAATGTTAAGGTACATTCCTTCTACCTATAATTTGCCAAGAATTTTTATCATGAAAGGATGTTGAAATCTGTTAGGTGCTTTTTCTGCATCTGTTGAGATCATATGATTTTTTCTTAAAGTAGACTTCATGCCCAGCATGAATCCCAACACAGGGCTTGAACTCACGACCCTGAGATCAAGACCTGAGCTAAGATCAAGAGTTGGATGCTTAACCAACTGAGCCACCCAGGCACACGATCGAGATCATATGATTTTTATCCTTCATTCTGTAATATCATATATGTTTACTGATTTGTATATATTGAACCACATATTGATAAATCCCACTTGATTATGGTGTATGATCCTTTTAATGTGTTACTGAATTTGGTTTGCTAATACCTGGCAAAGCATTTTTGTGTTTTTGTTCATCAAGGTTATTGGTCTGTAATTTCCTTTTCTTGCAGGTCCCTATCTGGCTTTGGTCTGAGGGTAATACTGGTTCAAAAAATGAGTTTGGAAGTGTTTTCTCCTTTTCAATTTTTTGTAAGAATTAGAGAAGGACTGGCATTAATTCTTATTTAAATGTTTAGATAGAATTCATTTGTGAAGCTATCTGGTCATGGGTTTTTCTTTGTTCGGAGTTTTTGATTCATGTCTCAATTTCCTTACTCATTATGGGTCTGTTCAGATTTTCTATTTCTTCATGGTTCTGTCTCAGTCAGTTGTATGTTTCTAGGTATTTATTAATTTTTCTGGATTATCAATATGATGGCATATAATCATTCATAGTAGTCTCTTATGGCTCTTTGTATTTTTATAATATCAAGTGTAATGTTTCCTCTGTCATCTATAATTTTATTTGAGTTCTTGCTCTTCTTTTCTTGTTTAGTCTAGCTAAAAGTTTATCATTTTGTTTATATTCAAAAAACCAATTCTTAGTTTACTGATCTTTTCTATTGTCTCTCTAGTTTCTACTTCATTTATTTCTGGTCTAATCTTTCTTATTTTCTTCCTTCTGCTAATATTGGGATTAGTTTGTTCTTTTTATAGTTCCTTGAGGTATAAAGCTAGCTTGCTTATTTGAGATCTTTCTTCTTAATGTAGGCATTTACCACTATAAACTTCCCTCTTAGAGTTGCTTTTGCAGCATCCTGTAGGTTTGGTATTTTATGTTTCCATTTTCATGTGTTTTTTTTTTAAATTAAGATTTTATTTCTTTATTGGGGGGAGAGAGAGATAGAGAACACAAGCAGGGGGGAGTGGTAGGCAGAGGGAGAAGGAGCAGCAGACTTTCCATTGAGCAGGGAGCCTGATGGAGGGCTCAATCCCAGGCCTCAAAGGCGACGCTTAACCGACTGAGCCACTCAGGTGCCCCCATTTTCATCTGTTTCAGGATACTTAGTGATTTCATTTCAATTTCTTCTTTGACCCATTGGTTGGTCAGGAGTATGTTGTTTAATCTCCACATATTTGTCAATGTTCCAGTTTTCCTTTTGTTACTGATTTCTAGTTTCATACCACTGAGATTAGAAATACTTGATATGACTTCAATCTTCTTTAATTTGCTAAGATTTGTCTAGTGCCCTAACTTACAATCTATCTTGGAGAGTGTTCCATGTGTGCTTGAGAAGAATGTATATTCTGCTGTGTTAAATGGAATGTTCTGTATATGTTTGTTGGGCCCATTTAAAGTTATCAAGTCCACTGTTTCCTTATTGATTTTCTGCCTAGATTATCTATCCATTGTTGAAAGTGGCATAAAAAAGTCCTCTACTGTTATTGTGTGGTTATTTCTCCCCTTGGTTCTGTTAATATTTGTTTTATATATTTAGGTGTCCCAATATTTAGTGTATATACTAATTTATAATTGTTATTTCATCTTGATGGGTTAATCTTTTTATCATTATATAATATAGTGACCTTCTCTGTGTCTTGAATAGATTTTGACCAAAAATCTATTTTGTCTGATAAAAGTGTAGCCAATCCTGCTCTCTTTTGATTGCCATTTGCATGGAATATCTTTTTTCTATCCTTTCACTTTACCTATGTGTGTCCTGAGAGTTAAAGTGAGTCTCATAGGCAGCATATTGTTGGATCTTGTGTTTTTGTTTTTTTTAAATATTCATTGAACCACTCTGTGTCTTCTGATTTGGGGAATTTAATACATTTACATTTAAAGTAATTATTGATGAGTAAGGACTTATTATTGCCATTTTGTTTACTGTTGATTTTCCTTAGTGGTATGTTTTGATTCCTTTCTCTTTATCTTTTGAGCATCTAGTAGAAGTGTTTTCTTTGTATTTATCATGAGTCTTATATAAAACAGCTTATAGTTATAACAGTACATTTTAAGCTAAGAACCTAACTTCAATCATATACCAAAAGTCTACACTTTTACTCCTCCTCCTCACCCCTGACATTCTATGCTTTGGTGTCACAAGTTTTACATATCGTGTTTATACTAACAAATTATGGTAGCTTTAGTTATTTTGAATTCTTTTGTCTTTTAACTTTTATACTAGAGTTAAAAGTGATTTACTTACCACCACCACAGTATTAGAGTATTCTGAATTTGGCAATATATTTACCTTTACCAGTGAGCTTTATTCTTTCATGTTTTCATGTTGGTACTTAACATGCTTTTGCTTTAATTTGAAGAACCCCTTTAGCATTTCTTACAAGGCATGCCTAGTGGTGATGTACTTCCTTAGCTTTTATTTGTGGAGGGATATCTTCATCTTTCCATTTCTGAAGGACAACTTTGCTGGGTACAGTACTTGTGGTTGAAGTTGTTTTTTTTTTTTTTTCCCCTTTCTGCACTGTGAGTATATCATCCTACTTACTCCTGACATGCAAGGCTTCTGCTGAGAAATGTGCTGATAGCCTTATCAGGGTTCTTTTCTATATGACAAGTGGCTTTTCTCTTGCTGTTCTCAAGATCTTCTTTTTGTCTTTGACTTTTGTCAATTTGATTATACCGTGTCTTCTTTGAGTTGATCTTGCTTGGGGACTTTTGAATTTCATGAATATGAATGTCCATATCCATGTCTGTATAATTTGGGAAGTGTTCAGTCACTATTTCTTTAAATAAGCTTTCTGCCCTTCTTTTTCTGTCTTCTCCTTCTGGGATTCCCTTGATGCATATATTCATTCATTTGATAGCATCCACAGGGCGCATGTGCTTTCTTCTCTCTTTTTCCTTTTCGTTCCCCTAACTGGTATCTTCTAATGATGTATCTTTGAGTTTGCAGATTCTTTATTCTGTCTGATTAAGTCTGCTGTTGAAGCTCTCTATTGAGTTTTCAGTTTAGTCATTATATTCTACAGCTCTAGGATTTCTGTTTAGTTCTTCCTTATGTCCTCTATCTCTTTATTAAACTTCTCATTTTGTTCACATACTGTTTTCTTGACTTTGTTTTGTTGTCTATTTCTGTTCTCTTGCATCTCACTGAGCTTCATTAAGATGATTATTTTGAATTCTTTGTCAGGCAATTCATAGATCTCCATTTCTTTGGCATTGGTTGTTAGAGTATTATTAGCTTCCTTTGGTGGTATCATGTTTGTTTCCATGATTCTTTGTAATCCATGTAGCCTTGTGTTGGTGTCTGTGCATTTGAAGAAGTAAATAGCTCTTCCAGTCTTTAAAGACTCATTTTGGCAGGTAAAGACTTTCACCTGCTCTGTGCTAATGATACTGCCCAGAGTATCAGAACAGAATCACAATTGAGAGGGGTTGGAGCTAGGTCATTTGGCTACCTGCTGGGTATGCTTGATGCCCATGGTTGGTGGGCCTCTTGCCAGGGGCTTGGATGGGTTTGGATCTGCCTCATCCTTGGGTGGACCTTCAGGACCTTGGTCAGTAGGGCTAGAACTGGGACAAGGGTCCATTTCAGGGTCTGCAGTTGAGTCCACAGATGGTGGGCTGATTAGCAAGTACATGGATAGGTGTGGCTCTCACTGGGTTGCTGGGTAGGCAGGTCTAGTCCTGGGCCATAGCTGAATGGAGCTGGGACCAAGTCAAAGGGCTGATTTAAAGTCCATAGTTGGGACAAAGGTCGGCGGGTTTGCCTCTAGGGGCATGGACAGGTGTGTTTCTTGCTGGATTCCTGGGCAGGCAGGACTGCTCCCAGACCATGACTGAGAAAGGCTGGAGCTGGGTCATAGGCCATTTTAGAATTCACAGCTGAGACCAAAGGTCAGCAGACCTGTTACCCAAGGCAAGGGCAAGCATGGCTCCTTCTGGGTCCCTTGGTAGATGTTGCTGATGGCAGGACCAAGGCCAAACAGGACTATAAATGCATCCATAGGGACAGGTGGTATTTCCAGATCTGTAGCCAGGGACAAGGTTGGTGAGTCTCCCTTCTGGGCATAGGCCTGCCATCTCAAAACAACCTTTCTTGATCTCAGGCTCCCTTGGGGTTTTACAACCTCCTACCTGGATCCCAAAGCTCCCACAAAGGCACTTTGTCCATGAATGGCTGCCAAAATTATTTTTGCTGTGGGGAGCTATGATGGGACACCTTCTATTCTACCACATTGCTTATGTTGTTCCCTCTGTGTTGTTTCTATAGTTGTATGAATCACTTTTAAACTTAAAAAATTTTATTTTGATATTTTGGTGCAATAGGACAAGGTATTTAAAACCAACTCAGTGCAGCACTGAAAATAATTAACTTATTTTTATATTATTATTTAATATGCTTTTTAAATCAAATGCTTATAAAATTTTTATTTTTTCAAGATCCATGAATAAAAATGGGAATCAAGCACTTAGATGTGATTCTTCTCAGTTAGTTTAGTATGGATCTTTTCTGGCATAAACAAGAATCCATCCCAGATTTCAACTGTCTGAAGTCAAATACAATATGAACTAAAACCAATTTAGGTATAAAGGAATCCAGGAAGGAGGCTACACCTGAACAAATCAAATTAGAAGTGCTGCCTTTGAGTAATCTCAGAAGTTCACAGGAACACCCAGTCCTCTAATGCCTGAATCTCTACAGGCCAATTATTAAAAATAGTCAGAATTTTAGAATAGCAAAGAAAAATACTGCCTTTGTTTCAACTCTTAAAATAAAAACTATATGACAACTACAGAGAGACTCTCTGCCTCTCTCTCAATATATATTTAAATCAATAGGTGCCATTCTTAGCATTTTCTCTCCAAGTTTCTAGCAACATTTTGGACAATCAGAAGGTAAGTATAACAATAACAACCTGAATAAAAACAACTAAATAGAAAAATGGCATGGCTGGCTGGTTTCACTCACCTCCCCAAGCAGTGGCTCCTCCAGAAGGTGGTGGTGGCGCTGGTGCTGCGGCTGCTGCCGCCCCTCCAGAAGAAAAGTCTGGCTGGAGGTCCAGGAGATCACTAGATGGTTTAGAAGTGCTGAAAGGAAAATACAATTTTAAAATCAGATTTTAAAATTTTATAATATAGCGATGCTTTTAAATAAAGACTGATGCCAAAAGCATTAAAGATTTTGGATATTTTAAATCCAATAAGAGAATAATATTTTGGAAAGTATAGCATATGTTCTTCTATCCCAAGGGTTGGCAAACTACTTTGTAAAGGGCCAGAAGCTCAATATTTTAGGTTTGTGGGCTAGATGATCTATCACTATTCAACTCTGCCAGTATAGCATGAAATAAGACACAGAAAATATATAAACAAATGAATGTGTCTTTGTTCCAATAAAACTTTATTTATAAAAACAGACAGTGGGCTAGTTTCACCCATAGGCCATAGTTTGCCAACTCCCGCTCTATACACAATAACACAGGTAAACCATCCTTCAAGCATTGGGCCACTCAACAAATCATAAAGCAGAAATTAAAGGGGCAAACCTAAATGCCTCAAATTAAGGGGGAATTTTATCAAATATGTTACTGTCCACTGGGTAGCATCTGAAGTGCTGGTTAGGACTGTGATAAAAGAAAGCATGCTCCAAATATTAAAGGTATTATAGTAAGAGAATTATGGGGAGTTTTTCCCCTTTCTCTATTTTCTAAAATTTTTTGAATGGAACAAAATTCTTGCCTTAAGAATTTATTTATAAAGCAAAGAATACTAAAATGAATAGTCACTAATATACCCTTTTTTCTAAGTTAAACTATAATGTAGCAAGTTTGCCTATAAGAGGCCTCATCTAAAATACTTCTATATTTTTTATTGTCATTCAGTTAGGGCTGTGTTTTTCAAAGCTCCTCCATCTTTGCTATTCAAAGTGTGGTCTTCAAACTAGTAACATCCTGAGACACTGTTGGAAGTACAGAATTTTGGGCTTACCCCATATCTTCTATATCAGAATCTTCATTTTAACATGGCCTCAGGTGTTTCATTCAGGATTGAAACACACTGTCCTACAGGTTACCAGACCAGGTACCAAGCCACCAGGGTGCCAAATTCCCCACCCTTCTTCATAAATAGCAATTCCATCTTAGCCTTTTTTTACATATTAGATTTCCAGGTAATATTCTTTTGAAGAAAGGATTCTGCTGGTTTTGTTTTTTAATTTCAAAGCACATGAAATTTGCCTAGGTTTGATTTCCATTTCATAAACATAACTGATCTAAGTGCCAGGATAGGGAAACATGATTAAGACCTGAATCAAAACTTTTAGAAGAAGCAATTTATCTTAGTATAGAGGCAAAAAGGACTTGGTTTTATCAAACTGGTGATTATAAAAAGCGGAACTAAGCAAGTAGGGGTAACACACATAGTTAACATGGGTACATGACATGGATTTATTGCTCAGTTCAAAATTCAGGTCTTCAAATACAGGGCATTCATAATCAGTCACAGATACTATAAATCCTCTCAAGACAAAAGAACCAAACAAAGGGAGACCTAAAATTATGATCTGAGGAAGTCTCTTTGAGTTGGAGTTTCATCTGAGGCAGCCCTGAGATTTTACCCAATGCACAGCCATCTCCACCTTTCTCACTACTTTCTGACCTTTAGGTGCTATAAAAGCTGATTAGGAAGATTCCGATGGTCTCTTCCTACCACCAGAATCTGAGTTCCTCATAAGCACCAGCTAACTGGCCTACAACTGCAAAGTTGTTATTGTTGTTTTTTAAGTGCCTAAGACACCCTTTAAATTTCACACAAGAAGAAGCTAATTTTTGAAATCATTTTCCATATCTTCACAATTTCAGAAGAATCTGAAGTGTGTGTACCATTCTTCCACCTCCTTTCCTAAATGTGGGAGCAAGAAGGTGATTTCTACAGCTTACGTCTTTCTGATGCTTTGAGAGTACAGGCCTAGGGAACTGTAGAAAACGTAAAAGAAATTACTTTGTGAACCTAAATATAGCCCAAACTATCATATGTTACTAGGACTAGATTTGATTTTGTGAAAACATCTGGGTTCAGTACATAAAAATAAAACAAAAGCCGAATCAAAATATTAATAAAGAGTTCAGGGTATTCAGTGTATACTCATTAACTAACCTGACGGGGACAGCCGCAGATGCAGTTGCAAATAAATCAACCGGTGGGGATGTATCAATAGTTTTAGCTGGTGTAGAATTAGGAGACGTAACAGTTGTGACTGGAGACGACTGAAAGTGAAGATGCACAACACATTCTAGTCAAGTGCGAATCTAGAGGACACAGGGAAACAGGACCTCCACTTTGCAGACTTCTGACATTCACAGCAATTTTTTGGTAACTCCTTGTGGGAGAAAAAACTCAAGAAAATTTGAAATGGAGAACTGTAATAAGTAATCAATATTGGACAAAACAGGTTTCAAATTTTAAAAAAGTTAAATGCAATTTATATAAAATTATGTTTAAAGTATTTGGCTTAACATTGCAATGATTTCTACTCATGTATTTAAAGTCAAGGCTAACTGGTATTTCCTAAACATAAAATCAGCAGGAAAGGGCGCCTGGGTGGCTCAGTCGTTGGCGTCTGCCTTCGGCTCGGGTCATGATTCCAGGGTCCTGGGACTGAGCCCCTCATCGGGCTCCCTGCTCAACAGGAAGCCTGCTTCTCCCTCTCCCACTCCCCCTGCTTGTGTTCCCTCTCTCACTGTGTCTCTCTCTGTCAAATAAATAAATAAAATCTTTAAAAAAAAATTAGCAGGAAAGATCTTACCAGCTGCTAAAAATGAAAACAATTATCAATTGGGATAACTGCTATAAAACCAAAGCGAAATCTTGCCATTTGCAATGACGTGGATGGAACTAGAGGGTATTATACTAAGCGAAATAAGTCAATCAGAGAAAGACATGTATCATATGACCTCACTGATATGAGGAATCCTTAATCTCAGGAAACAAACTGAGGGTTGTTGGAGTGGTGGGGGGTAGGAGGGATGGGGTGGCTGGGAGATGGACACTGGGGAGGGTATATGCTATGGTTGAGTGCTGTGAATTGTGTAAAACTGATGAATCACAGATCTGTACCTCTGAAACAAATAATACATTATATGTTAAAAAAAAAAAACGAAAAACAAAACAAAAAACAAAAAACCAAGACCATTCTTCCTTTGCATCCTAACCAGACATCATATAAAGTCTTTTCAGGTGTCTTTAAATTCTAGAAATCTAACTTTCAAAATAGTTCACAGATGGCAGAGAACAATTTATAAACAAGATTCAAGTCACTGACAGTTTAAAGGTATCATGACAATATCCCATCACTAATATGACATAGATAAAACTAAAAAAGTGAAATAAAATCTAACATTTATTGTCCTGGACTGGTTTATTTTTAAAAAGAGAACTTAATAGTCAGGTAACATATTAAAAATTAAGATTTTTTTGAGGTAACTATCCTAATTCTATTTCCCTTTATTTGGTATATTTAATTCTCCATGTATTTACAAGAGAAAGATTAATGGGGCATCTCAAACCAGTCCACTGATAATGTAAGTGGAAATGTGATAAAGAATAAGTAAAACATGAAGACTAAGACCAACCAAAGGCTATCAGATACTGCTATAAATGGACACCTAATTTCAAATAGACCAAACTTAAAGAAAGTTTTAAAAAGTATAAATTAAGAAAAAGGACTGAGGAGATAATGTTCAGGGGTATTCAGACTTAAGTAATATTTGTCTAATATCAATTTGTTCAAGAATCAAGAAGTCAAAATTCAATAGATACACAAGTGTTAAGCATTCAGCATATCAAGAAAGACAAATGCATGAACAGTATGGAAACTGCTGCTCAGAAAACGTCAACTCAAGCCTTTCTCTTCACCAAAATTCAAAATTTTCAAATGGAATATGAAAGATTATCAAGGGAATAGAAAGGACCAATCAAACTTAATTTGTATGTTATCCACTGTGGACACTGACAACTCCTCTTAAAGAAATTAGTGGATTTTTTTTTAAGCCAATACATGTAAATAAGGTTAGAAAGTAATGTTTAGGGGTGCCTGGGTGGCTCAGTTGTTAAGCGTCTGCCTTCGGCTCAGGTCATGATCCCAGGGTCCTGGGATCGAGCCCCTCATCAGGCTCCCTGCTCCGCGGGAAGCCTGCTTCTCCCTCTCCCACTCCCCCTGCTTGTGTTCCCTCTCTCGCTGCCTCTCTCTCTGTCAAATAAATAAATAAAATCTTAAAAAAAAAAGTAATGTTTACGAAGATATCACTGAGAACTTAAAAACAACAATGAAGCTACCAACATAAATGTAAAATGAAGGTCTTCAAAGGCTCATTTAAAAACTGCTCTGTAACAATAAGCTCTGAAGAAATGATAGAGCTAGGGAAACAGAACCAGAATAATCCTATTACAAAAAGAAAATGTCAATAAAATTCGATTTGGCCAAAATGTAGAGACAGACCATCCACAATTGGTTCCGTAATTTTTACCACACCCTATTCTGCAGTCGTATGTTGGAATTTTTCACATAAACATAATGATTTTAAACGTGGTTTTATAGCAGAATCACCAGGGAGCTTTTTGTTGGCTTGAGCTGCTGGAGGGAATCTTAGGCAGCCAGCCAGGTACTGATACAGTACAGGGTGTCTGGGAACCACCAGGTCAGTCATAATGACATCCTTCATCTCTGTAATAATAGCAATCACATAATGGAAATTTGTCGTAGAGGAAAGAGCACATTTATTACATTTTTGTCTGAAAAATACAATGGCAAATGTGAGCTACAGACCTATGGAAATAAGTGCTACTGTCACTGATAACCCTAATCCTGTCCTTCAATGATAAAAAAAGAGGGAGGAGAAAGAGTTATTAAAATTATTACAGTGGAGTGTCTAAAAGGCATGCCTGCAGAAAGACACTCAACCACAACTGACTTCTTTACCATTCAAACACATATAAAATTATGTGTTTTATCTCACAGGGCTGGGATTTAGAATATGTATGTGCTTTGTAACTAGTTTGTTTTCAGTTGTCATATAAATGTATGAAAATTTCTCCTACTTAAAAAAAACTTAGTCCAAATAGAGGACTAAGTAGACATTGCTATACCACATGAGATTGAGAAACTAATATAAAGTAGAATACAAAAAATTTACCTTTCCTGTCCTCAAAAAATTAAAAATAAAATTACCATAAGACCCAGAAATTCCACTTTTGAGTATATACCTGAAAAAATTGAAATCAGGAACTCAAACAGGTATTTTAATATACCCATGTTCACACAGCAGCATTATTTACAACACTCAAAAGGTGGAGACAACCCAAGTCACCAACTGACGGATGGAAGAAGAAAATGTGGTGTATACACACAATGGAATTTTTTTTTAAAGATTTTATCTATTTATTTGAGAGAGAGTGAGAGAGAGTGAGAGAGAGGTGGGGAGGAGGCAGAGGGAGAGGGAGAAGCAGACTCCCCGCTGTGCAGGGAGCCCAATGCAGGGCCTGATCCCAGGACCCTGGTATCATGACCTGAGCCGAAGGCAGATGCTTAACCCACTGAACCACCCAGGTGCAATGGATTGTTTTTCAGACTTAAAAAGGAAGGAAATTCTGACATATGCTACAGCATAAATAAATCCCCCAAGATATTTTGCTAAGTAAAATAAGCCAGTCAAAAAAGGACAGACACTGGATGATTCCACTTATTTGAGGTAACCAGAGTAGTCCAGTCCATAGAGTCAGAAAGCAGAATGGTGGTTGCCTGGGGCTGAGGAGAAGCATGTTCAGTTAGTATTGAAAGGGTGCAGAGTTCCAGTTTTGATGACAAAAGTTCTGGAAATGGATGATAGTGATGGTTGCACAAAAATATGAATGTACATAATGTCACTGGCCTGTACACTCAAAAATTCCTAAAACGGTCAAAACAGAACAAACAACAAACTTACCTTACTTAATGGAGAGGGAGCACCAGATCTAAAAGGCAATCAAAAAAATTAAAATTGAATATACATGAATATATTTGCAGAAGCACTGAAGTTTGATATCACTTGGACAAGCATTAACTGGTTTATATACAGATGTTTTAGCAATGGATAAACTATTTTTTAAAAAAATAATTTATCCTTCATTCAATTACGACACCCTCTTTCAATGTTTTCCATTCACTTAATTTCTAGTATTAGAAATTCTTAAACCCAATCAATCTCTCTAGCAACTCAAATCTTCAAGTTGATCATTATTGCCTGCATCCAACAAAAATAAAATTAGAATTTTAAAAATGTTGCCCAGACAGGGAAAATAAGACCTCACAGAATTAAACAAAACAAAACAAAACAAAAAAAAACCCCTCTGGTTTATTATTTTAAAAAGTGAGAAAACTCATTAAGGTACATTGTGATTCATTTAAACATAATTGTGAGGCATAAAAGGAACACCAGAATTTAAAAAATCCCTATGAGCCGTGTGCCTGAAATGTGTCTCAACTTCCACATGTATACTCCCGGTTTGTTTTTTTCATGGCTGTAATGAAAACTATCTATGGAAAATATTCCCATTATCCTGTTAGAACTAGGAGCAACTTGAAAAAGAACAGTAACCTCAATGCTCGTTTCTAAGGGAGTGAGGGAAAATTAGAAAGGAGTAATTTTTTTTTTTTTTTAGTGAGATTATTTCTAGCACTGACTTGTACATCATTTCTAGCAAAGTGCTTCAGAAATGACTGCTTAAACAGCTTACACTTTACCAACCCAGGTTGGTGAAAAATAAATTAATGATAAAACAAAATGAAGACAAAACGCATTTCAACAGGAAGCCTATTGTCAGAGTCTTAGAGGATGGCCGGGATGGCTTTCTACTCATCTACAGAGAAAGTAGCACAAGCAGCACTAGCCAAACAAAATTAGCAGAAATTTAGTAACTGAAATTTTGTACAGTATCATGAAGTTTTGTTTTATTGAATGTAGCAAAACAGATTTAATAATATACATCACATTAATAACCTTTTGTGTTCAACCTTATTGGCAAATACCTGTATTAAAGATTATCATCCTCAAACCTAAGTAGCAATACCATAACTGGAACAAGAATCAGTTTGCCAAGCTCCTACACGAGCACCATTACTAAACGACCCTTCTAGTTACTCAGATGGGCCTGGCATGCATGTTCCTCTCTTCCTTTTACCTGTTTCTTCATTGATTTACTACCCTACCATCAGTCATTTGCCCTTTATAAAAGAAAATGCTACAGTCTTTTATATATATTGATAATGACACTAAAAATCAATACTTATTTTAATGATTTCAGCAAGAGAAATCTAGTACATAGTGAACTGCGCTGGAAAGAATAAAGCACGAATGTAATTTTATAAAAGAGAATGAATTGCTACACATAAATCTATGGGTTTTTATGATGAACATAGAAAATGCCAAGGTTTACTTCCAGGATGTTAATAATAAGTCATCAAAAGAGGAAATTTTGTTATGTCTTATCCACAACAATAATCTCTATAATAATAATAAACAGAATAAATAATAAATATAAATATAATAATTTTGGCTATAAATGCTAGCCAGAAGACAAACAAAAAACCAAAATACAGATGTGAAAAACCTGTCTTCCAAGTAATTTTAATTACAATCGACTCATCAGGTTTTCTGTACCCTCAGCACTTAGTAAACCCACATGAAAAATAAAATCAATTTCTCTTTTGTTCTATGGAATCACAGAAACACACAATATACAAATATATTGCACAGTATTGCATAAAACTTCAAAAATGAATATCAGTGAATAAAAGCCATTAAATATAAGGAGTATACATATTTTTATAGTAGACATTTGAAAACGCTTCATTGCCTCAGAGATTAGAATCACTTTATACTGCTAATTAAAGACAAACAACTTTAATTTTCTTTATCACATTGTCTTTTGCCACTAATCAAATAAAAAAAATCTGATTTCCAAAATCTAAGAGGAATGTCCATACACCTAAGAGAGATTGTTAGTCTTGATTTAAGAAGACCAAAATAAAGTAAAACCATTTATGCCAGTCACCTTGGGAGACAAATAAAAAAGTATAATGAAAAAACAGATGTGTAAAATTGACAGAAATCCGTTTTAAATGTTCTAAATACCAAATGTGGAGTCTTAAGAGTGCTTTTTGCATTTTTAGTAATAACCAAATGCAAAAAAGTCACTCAATGTAGTACTCACCCTTCACTTAAGTTCCCAGGTAAGCACAAACATACAAAGAAGAAAACAGTTAACTACTATAGTTCATTTATTTTAAAAATAGGGAATAAGCAAAAGACAAGTTCATATGTGGTCTCAGCCAATTCAGAGAAGAAATATGACAAGCATAAAATGATTTTAAAGGAGAGAGAAACATTATGCTCAAAGGTAATTCAAAACAGAAGATCACTGGGTTTCTATTTCCCTACTCTTAGAAAGAACTATGGGTACAAAGCTGTTTTCCAAAAATAGTTTACAGTAGCCACAAGGGGGCGAATTTACACATGAAGCTAAGGCTAATGAAATTTACCCCAGAAGGCTGCTTTTTCTGGTGACTGCAGTACTGGCAGATGTAACAGGGGCAAAGTGTGGCTCTGTGCAGGGTGAGGGGGACCCTGAAGGGAAAAGAATACGGAGAAGCTGCCTTTTCACCAAGCATCCTGCATTGCCTTGCCAAGGGAGAGGCTTTAAGTCCTGAGGATATGCATATTTCCTTTGCCGAAGAGGTCCTTCTACCACAGGAGCAGGGACATTTCTTAGGCTTCCTGCCCCCTTTTGCGTAAATCCCACACAATTCCTTTGGCTTCTTAGATACTCTAATACAGGGTAGCTCCAGCAACCACTGGAAGTGGGCATCTTAATGTACTCCATGTCACTTAATGCACTCTCATGTCTTTTTAGTTGGCATCATTCTATCCACAAAAGTCTGACCACCCATGGCCACAATGAAGCGGGGGTAGACCTTGCACTTTCACTGTGTTAACAATCTTAACAGAGCTCCTGAGAGGTCCTGTCATGCATCATACCAAATAGCTCCACCATAACTGCCTGAGAGATTCCTATACTGTTGTTCATCGTCGAAAATTTAAAACATGCAATAATTTTTATACTAACTTGGAAAAGATGACAGAAATGATGCTTAGCTAATGGAACAACAAGCAACAAGTAACATCAGGACGAATAGATTCTGGGCAAACACTGAGAGAGAAGAAAAAGGAAAGGAATTGCATTTTGATGGCTGTATCATAGGCAAAATCCACGGTCAGCATACAGCCCTCCAATGATCAGTTCATAGGTTGTCTCTGTTAACTTCTGCTGTCAATCTAAACGAAATAAACATAAGGCTGGGACCAACAGACAGATTTCAAACCAACTCTGTAGAGACAGCTACAGATGGAGATAATGAAGTATAAAGTTGTCCCTGAACTTTAGAATCAGAAAACCTAACTAAACCACATATGTGGGGAAAATATGGCCACAACACAGGGCAGTGCATGATTAAGGAAGGTTTAATGAGACAGCCCTCCCAGGAGGGGTAAGATTTACACACAGAGACAAGGAGGGTAGGCATCCAAGACTAGCAGAATTATAATTTGAGCAAGGCACAAAGACTGGAAAGCACTGGGACCTATGAATAGACAAGTTTGATACTTGCTAGAGAGAAGACAAGAAATGGAACCTGCATATTTTTGCATGCAATGAGGAAAAATAGTAAAAAATGTATATGCCCAAGCACAAAGGTATGCAAATCCAGTAAAACTGCACTTATTGCTGATTGATTGCTATTCACTCTATAAAAAAGATCCCTGAGCAAAATGTCAGCAGCATGCCATGCTGAATTTCTAAAATGCAGAAAACTATAATAGTGGGCTTTGCTTTTTTCACAACAGGGTTGATAACGTTACAGAATCTTCAAGGCTACCTGTGAAACCTGTGCTTGTTTTACTCATGCCCAATGATAACAGCCTCGATTTTTAAATATGAACAACTCTTTTTCGGCATATTGTGAATCCCCTGTAAGGGCAAATATATACATCAGCAAGTTCAGACAACCTAAGTACAACCTACTAATTTGCTGCATTAGCCTGCAGACAGATTGCCTATACATGGGGCCACATTGTCATAAATTAATCGGATGGGATTTTTGAGGGAACCTAGAAGAATTACAGTAAAGCATACCCTAAAACTGTAGGAGTAAAAGCAGTACCATGATACATCTCATTCTTATAAAGAACGACTGCAACATTTTCCATCTTATTTAGAATTATACAACTAATGCGTACTTGTTTCCGGGTTTCTTTCCTTCTAATGTATTTAGATGCTGTTCAAGGGTCTCCATAAGACTGCTGGGAGCCTACAATAAGAAAGTAAAAATAAATGTCTGCATTGCTTTCTTTCAAAGTAAATACACTAGAACATCACTGTAACTTTGTATGGTGGAGTTCTGTGGGTGGACCCTACTACAGATGTGAGATAATTTCATTCCAGGTTCTTTTGGCACTTAAGTATTTAAATACCAAGGAATCTCAGACAGGCCCATCTTACAGGTAGTTAACTCCACTGCACAACAAATGGCACTACAGAATGGTTTCAGTGTACAGATTACACTGGATAGACTTTTTCTATGATATTACTTAATATGTAGTAAACTCAAATCAAGTCCACCATATGTTCCCACAAGACCACATGAAAAAGGAACAGGTATTTGTATCCAAGTAAAAAACTTAAGTGCCCAAATAGAAACTTACAGAAGTTTGAAAATACAGTAAAATCTCACTTATCTACATGTGACTGAAATGTTAGGAAAAATTGCTACTATAGTAAATAAAAGTTGGAGGGTGTAAGGGATAGTGGTGAAGAAAAGGCCACACCTTTAATAGTCAACAACAATTAAGATTTTCCTATTATTGAGCTATTTAATTTATATACATAATAAATACTTTAGCAAATGTGGTAATGTTAAACTACTGCGTATTAGAAGATTTAATATATTTCAACTCTTTTACTAAAAGGTACCTGAATGTTTGTTTTTATATTAACATTTTAGGCAATACAAAGTGATGGCATTTTACTGTATATTAGAAAGAGAAATAATAAGTTCATACATATATTCCACCTTAACTATTCCTCAAGCATTAGAAATTTAATGTCATCTTTAAATAATTTTAATCTAAATTAGACCTTAACAGCAGTGTAAGCATTCAAAGAATAGCATTCCATGAATGAAATATTTAACTACATTTAGAGATACATTTAATTCCAACAATTATCCTTCAAATTAATATGAAATTAATTTTGAAGACCTTTATGCTAACTGCTAAAATAGTTCACAGAATTCAAGGAAATTCATATAACTGTGCATTTTACATTATACCTATAATGACAAAATCAAGCAGAATTTTTATTAAGAATTTTCAATTTTAAAAGTTCAGGGTATTTAATATCATTTTTCACTTCACTAACAGATTCATGAACAATTATGTGATTATTATATGTAATTATATGATTATTATAAATTACTAAGTGAACAAAAATATTAACTTGCTTAACGTGATGGAGGTAGGATAGAGTCAGCCCTATGAGCATTATCTAAAAAGTTATGGCCTATAGAGTAGAAAAAGTAATGATTATGGGGGATATAATAAATTTAGAAGTTATAAAAATCAGAATTTAAAAATGTAACTCAGGTGAAAATAGACTTACTCAACAAATTCCAATAAACTGCAATTAAGAGTACAACTCTAAGTTGTAAAAAAAATAAATTTTTAAGAGATAAGGAAAATTTTGCTCCATAGAACAAATAGCATACTACAAAGATGTATTCATTTAATAAATTGAATAGGCACTGTATTCTTAAAAGCAAGAAAATAGAAAAGGCTTCATAATTTTTAGGTGAATTAACTCCTGGTAACTTCAAAATTATCATGCTAATTGTCATAATAATAATAATTACTATAACTGTCATAATAATGTAACTTAGGAAGCCTGGACATATAACTTCAAAATTTTCATATTTCTTTTTTTTTCATTGGGGTCATGGTAAGGAAAAAAATACATCAAGCCACAGAACCTCTCTCTGGTTACAAGACATAGGTCCTCTAAATGTTAAATGCAATGTAAAGAACATGTGATTCCGTGTTGAAACTGTTTAAAAGGACAAATCCTACTTACAGTTACAAAACAGAACAATAAGGGATAACAAAAAAAGAGGTGGTGTTTTCTCCTATAAACTTCCTTAGTTATCTTAAAGAACAAACAAACCAAAAACCAGGAAGACAGTTTACAATTTCATTCTTTTTGCAAGGTTTCTTAATAATTCGTGGATGAAAAGTTTAAAATAAAGTAGCAGTCACAAAAATAACAACAGTTGAAAAAAATCGTACCACGAGCACAGACTACAAAACTGACTTTTGTCTTTAAGGAGAGTTATTTTGTGATAAATTGCACCTAAAATTAAGTTTGGAGCATTTCATCTTAAAGGTTTAAAATACTTCATCATTTATATTTCTTATCAGGACATGTGAAATCTAATAGAAATAAATTCCTCAAATGTTTTTGGAGAAAAAAAAACCCTATTTTGATAGTAATGTTCACAAATGTAGGAATACTGGCTGCCTCCTGACTCGTATCTATGGCACTGAGTCTATCTTGGCATGTAGTAGACAAATAAGCAAAAACTGTCTCAAATTTCCAATGAGCAAAACTTTGAGAATACCCTTGCTGTTGTAAAAGGAACTTAAAGAACAAACCATAATTAGCAGGATCTTTAGTTGTTTGATTTTAAAAATGCCCAAGTCAATAGACGAGTTGGATGGAAACACCAACCCAAAGATCAAGAGTCATTCTGTGGAAGCTAACAGGTAACAGCAATGTATCACAGTTCCTGATTCATTAGTGATACAGGTTTTTTAAAAAATCTTTTCTTTACCATAGTTTTCAGGTCAACCAGAATTCCTAACATCAAAACCTAAGATGTTTTTCATAAATGGAGCTATTTTAAATTTGGAATGCTCACACATGTGCGCAAGTGCGCGCGCACGCGCGCGCGCACACACACACACACACACACACACACACACACACACGCCAAACAGGAAATGATATTTTGAAAATCCTTTTCCTGGAACAAATTCAAAGCTGACTGTGAGTCCGGGATTGAAAATGAAGCATCCATCTATAATTCACATGCTTTAGATTCTAAAGCATCATTTAAACCAAACAGGAAAAAAAAAGCAACAAAAAGATCATTTGAATTTTTGATCATTAGATCTAAGAAACCATTTGAAAGTGCTGAGAAACATTTTGGTTTTGATATTGTATTCCACTTCTCGTGCAACACAGCCCTTTTGAATGATTTGTTAAAAATTCACTGATGTTCATAAATCATTTAAATGCAATCATGATGATATGATATGCACAATTATTTAAAGAGGGCTATAGATGACCACCCTGGTATTTTACATTGTGCATTTTCCAACCAATATGACATCTATTAAATTCCTCTTTTCTGCCTTGCTGCAAGAGGAATTCTAATCTTCTTTTCAGTTACAAGCAGCTTATTCTTACTCCCAGTTGCTAGGAAGACTCCTGGTCTCCATTTCTCATTAACCCTCATCCATATTGGGTATTTTGGTTCATTGCCACAGCTAGATTCAGTGGCTGTGGTGGCCACAGAGAGCAGAGATTAGGTTCTAATCTCAAAGATGTTAAACTGAGTCCACACAACCTGGCAACTCTGACCCATCTCCAGATTAATCGTGGCCCAACACTGTCTAAAGGACTAACCCTAGAGCGGCTCCCATTCCAGCTCAGACCTGATCATATTGTCACAGTGGGTCTAAGTTGCCAGATCAATGAGAAGCCTCCACTAGACCTGTGGAAGGGGCTGTAAATAAGAATTAGAGAGAGTATTTAGCTCTGTCACTCACAATCCCAATAGAAATCACAATCTGGTTACTCATTAACAAATTCCAAAAGCACACAATACTTTCATACTGAGATTTAAATATATACTGGAGAAATGAACTAGAGAATCTTTGTGTGTGTATGAGGAGGTAGTTTTAAAATAAATGTTAACATGGAAGTTTATGTGGCTCTGAAGGTCTTAAAAAAAAAAGGCAGAGAAAAGTATGATATTAGATTCTAATGTATATCACAGAAGACCCAGGGCAAGATTTTACCTTCTTTAAGGATAGGATCTCTGTTCACCAAATTATGATAACACAACGTACACCATTAAATAGTAGGTCTCTCGACTACTTCTTCAGAGAAGGAGATTCTATAAATTGTAATGAATATTATAGTAACATTCAAAATTAAACCCAAGTATGTGAGTCCTTCTTTCAATGACAGACTACAATTTTCTTAAAAAAAAAAAAAAAAAAAAAGAACAAGCAGGGCCTGAGATCAAGACCTTAGCTGAAATCAAGTCGGACGCTTAACCAACTGAACCACCCAGGGGCCCCAAAACAAAAACGTATTTAAGTATTCTTTTAGACTTTTCTTTGTCTCTTTCAGACATTATACAAACTGAGACAAATGAGACCTATTTTCTTCTTAACTGGGAGCCTCTCTGATAATTAGTTTTACTTTTATTCCACAGTAAGAGCAGTCTATACAGTTGAAATAAAGATGATTTACCATTTCTAAAAGCTATTTATTGAGCAAAATATTTAATATCTACCTTTTTTAGGTTAATATGTATTATTTATCTAGGCTATTTTACCAAACTACAATGTAAATATTATCATAAAATAATTTAAAATTAAAGCACACTGATTGTCTTCACTTTTTATTACAGGGTTATCAAATTCATAAATCTATATCTAATAAAAAGATTTTTAATAGTACTTTGCACACACTTAATATTTAAGCCATGTCCAAAATAATACCAATATCTTATTCAGGTATGTACCTGATCAAAGTACAGCTGTCTTCTCACAATAGCAAAAATATTTTATATTAATATTCTGTCTACTAGAAGCAGTGATCTCCCAACTTTTAAAGCCAAAAAATACAATGCTATCATATTCTGAATTATTCTATGACTTTTATTTATGAAAAACTATTGGTATTTAACTGGTATTTTAATAATATAAATACAGAGACCATTACTTTATGGTATCCTAATTTTTAATAAAAATTTAAGGTTAATATTATTTTAAATATAGAAACATGTCAATGGATTATAAAGATAGTCAATCATTATATGCATTTTGATATTATTAAAAAAGTGGGTCATCTTTTATTATGACAATTTTCTCTATTATAATGACTCTTTTTCTTTACAAAGACAGAAAACTCATACATTATCTTACTGGTATGTAAGATGGAAGCTCTATATTCTCTCTTATCATCTCACGATCTCTAGTTAAAGGACATGTTTGGGGTAGAAATTTACCATAGCAAAGAGTTGATGAAATAAAAACAGTTCCTGCCAATTATGAGAAAAGTCACACAGTAAATCTGCACATGTGAATGGTTCCTGATTCTACATCTTACGAGCCCTACAATGTACCCTCTTGACAGATAAAAGGATTGATAAGAAAGCACTACTAGTGTTTTTGCTTACTAGATGCTCCCCAGAAAAATCACTTATCTACCACTACGACTTATTGAAAAAAGGCTCTTTTATAGTAGAAATTCCTCTACTCCATAGGGGAGACAAGAATCAGTGCAGTAGAACTATGATATCAGAGTGCTCCTCTTTCATGTCCCTCCTTTGTACTTGGGAAATGTTGAAAACTAGGAGAACAAGCAGAAAGAACATTTCAAGTTTTCCAACTACATGCCTACCAAGTTACTGTTCATAGACAAAGCACTATTTAAACATTAATTAAGGCTTCATTTTGAATCAAGTTCAAGAATGAAAAGATGGTCTCAAAACAGTAAATTCAATTGCCTTTAAAGAAGAAACTATGTTATGAGGGCAGGTAAATCTTCATAGTAACTCCAGAAATACATTCAATAGCTAGAAAAAATATGCAAGCTAGAATAAACTCCAAGAAAATTGATTGGCCTAAATTAAAAATGCATTAAATGCTTATAAGACTATGTGCCCTAGGTAAGATCTTTTATGGCAAACTATGGGGTAATATTTCATGCATACTACACTTTTCACTCAGAGAGTCACTTACCTGTGTGAGGTCAGGAATGTCACCTTTATCAATGCCAACTTGCTGCGGATTAAAAAAAATAAGTTACTTAATGGGTTTTTTTTTTTTTTTTTTTTACTAATTTCTTTGCATTTAACAGAAGATCACCCACAGAATTAGTTAAAACCACAGCTCAATCTTGGTATAAAAAAGTTGTCAATCTCACTTTGAAAATAAGCTTTGTGTAGTTTTCCACTCAATATAATAGAACAATAATTTTGTTAATGTAGTTTAATATAACAAATGTACAGAATTTTACTAGAACCCAAAAAAAGACTTAAGAAATTGAAGTATAAAATTTAAGGTTTCCTCCATGGCTAACGGCAGCTAAAAAGTATAAAAAAAAAAAAAAAAGCTTAGCCTAAATTTAAATTGTTATAAATGCTCAGTAAATCCTCGGGACAGGGAATGTTTATTTAGTTTCAATAACTCGTTCAGGGTGTAGTATCCACCTCTCTTTCCACAGAGAGAACCATTTTGTTTGTTTCTTACATATCCTTCCAGAGTTTCTTTAATGTATATCCAAGGAAACTGGAAATATATAAATACATATTTATTTCCCACATTATTATACAACAATGTATTATATACACTGAGCTTGTCTTTTTCATTTAACAATATATCTCAGACCTATATCCATATTAACACACAGAGTTTCCTTATTTTTTAAATAGCTTCTTTTCCTATGATTTATTTATTTAACAAGTCATGTATTAACGAACACCGAAGTTGCTTCCAATCTCCTGCCATTGCAAGCAATGCTGCACAGAGCATTTTGCACCTGTGTGGACACATCTGTAGGACACATCCGTAGAAATGGAATTACTAGGTAAAAGCACATTGAATTTCTAGCGTTGGTAGCTTGGGGAAGGGAGGTAGGGAAAGGAGGAGGAACAGAAAGGAGAAATAGCGAGCAAGAAAGAGCACAAATATGGGAATTTATAAATGAAGGTGAACCAAAGAAGAGAGTATATATGTGTTCCCTGTACTGCTCTGTCAACTCTTTTGTGGGTTTAAAAATTATTCAAAATAAAAACCTGGGGAAAAATACAAATCCGTAACTTCAATTCTCTCATTTTATGTAAATGATGAAATTAAGGCTCAAAGAAACAAAGTGGGTTAAATCAAGTCTCTCTGAGAAATGAACTGCTTTGCTTATTTTGATGAAACTGCAGAAGCAAATACCTGAAGCATAAGTGTTGGGCTCCTACAAAGACAAGGCAAACTAGAAATTGGAAAATTCACTTGTTTGACAAATGCTCTTAGCTAAGTTCTTTCTTTGGCTTTCTCTATGTCTACAGCAGGGTTTCTCAGCCTTGGCATCATTAATGTTTTAGGATGATAATTCTGTGGTAGGGTCTGTCTTGTGCACTGTAGGATATTAAGCAACATCCTTCTCTACCCACTGGATGCCAGTAGACCTTCCCTTCCTCCAGTTGTGACAACCAAAAATGTCTCCAGACACTGGGGAGGAGAGGGGAACAAAATCGCCAAGTGTGGAGAACCACTGATGTAGAGCACTGACCCTCATCCTCCTAGAGCAAATTAGGCTGCAGATTCCTCCCAGAGGTACAGGCATTACCTGTTAATGACTCCACTCTGGCTTTAGGGAAGCTATCGTTGCTTCCCTAAATTCACTTAACTATTATAAATTATGGAAATTACAAACTAAGGTAATTTCATTCCATTCCATTTATTTCCATATTTTAATATCTCTTTAGGTGATCCATTAAAAATATTAATATGAATGAAGTCAGTATTTTTGAAATTAAAGTATTATGGATTTTTAATATTAGGATCATCTTGATAAAAGATGATGTGTTTCTCTTAAATAGAGAGTTAAAAGAATTTCTTGAACAGAAAGACATAATTTAGGAATTCTTCCTTGACACTGCTGTTTTCACTAACCTGAACTTCTGAACCATAATATAATTGGAGGCTTGAGCTGAGGTGTGACTATATTACAGAAATCTCATCACTTTCTATCTGCAAATATTCTGGGAGACATAACTCCTACGACTTGGTATTTATCTTAGAATAGCAAACTAAGAATAACTTAGTTCTATAAAAAGGGAAGTGTGTTTAGCAGAAATGCCTATTACCTAAAAAATAACCATTTTACAAAGTTTCAATTGCCTGCTTTAGGAGACTTCATTGTAAGAATTCAAAACATGCTAAGTTTTCTACACTTCAAGCAATTCCTCTGGGATATTTGAACATTTCCATAGCAGTTGTTCAACTACCCTGTTTCTTTTAATATTGCCGACAATTTATTAACATTTACCAAATAGCCAATATATATAGTTGTATTTTTAAAATAGCATTCTAGAAGTCTTCTACACATTCTTCAGGAAAATGGGTAGCTACTGGATATGAGTCCATACATATGCACACCACACAGGAGCTGTTTGGTACAGAGAGAAGCTTTGTACATTTGTTAAGAAATTTCTGTATTTACCAATAATACAAACCACTCAACACTGGTATTCAAACAATTAATGTCTAAATTATGAACAATGTAATTTACTTAAAGAAAACACAGTTATCGTTAGCCCATTGTGAGTTAGTATTTATTCCATTAAAAAATAATTTTGTAAATTAGTATCTTTCTAGAAAAAAGTCTTAGTCATAGTGTTCAAATAAAAGTAGAATATTTGTATTCAGTTATTTAGACTCTAAAAATAACATCTAATTTCTGTGTATTTCCTTCTCAACAGCCTGAAATGGGCCCGTGCTAACATGAGGTGATCAAGAGACATGAAGTAAAATTTTACATCTAAAAATAGAATGAGTTAATAAGTACCCCCTTTCTCACGAAGACCTCAGATCCAGCCTTACAGTGCTGATTCGAGAAATGTATACCTCAGACTGTCACCTGTCCAGCTCTTTACCTATCTAACATACGCAATAAGAGATGGGGGAACTGGGCAGCACATGCATGAGGAATTAATGGAACAATGAAAGGATCTTCAGCTCTGGATGCTTAGGCATAATTGATCTTTCCACAGAAAAAAGTCAGGCACATTTTACTAGATTGTGTTGATAACTAGGGTTAAACCACAGGAAAATCCTCTCAAATACAAAAAGTAAAACCGTGTAGCAGCCAAAGCAAAAGTTTCAAGCAATTCTATCCTTTCATAAAGACAAATCAGTATCAATAAGCCCAAGAAAAATACACATGAACATGCTTTAAAGTATATGTAATTCCTATAAACTATTCTTTGCCCTTTGTTTCCCATATTATATATAAAAAAAGACTTCTGTTCTGATTACAAACTATATGGACCAAAGGTCAAGAGACAGCATTTTGCAGTATCAGTCTCCTAATTTGAATGTGATAATTATTATTCCTGCGAATAAATGAAATTTGAAAGATAATGTTCGGACTAGAATGCTTTTGGAATTGTGTGTATAAAATGCTTGTTCTTGTGCTATATTCTCAAAATGGCAAAAACAGCAAAAACATGGCCCAAACATCCCATGCCCAAGGCCTTGTATGCTTTGCTGTTGGGCTTCAGAACGCTTCTCGCACATGGCACTCCAGTCAGCCCAACAATTCATTCACTGACAATGTAAGATAAGAATCAACTGGCCAACCTGCCAAAGGACTGTAATAACAATGTCATAACTTCCAATACCAGTATGAATCAATAACTGGATTTCGTAAGAGAAAACACCAACTTACGGGATTACCTCAGGAACACAGTTATTGTGATTAAGTACAAACAGACATCCTTAAGAAACAATTTATAAACTTCATAAAATTAATGATACTTTAATTTTTCATCGTATTTAAATCATTAACAAAATAAGAAGGTCGTATTTATGATTTCCACACACTAAGAACAATAAATGGATTTTCCTAAGGGCTTTTTTTTTTTCAGGGTTCAATAAAAAGGAAGCCCTTCCTTACAATCAAAAATAGCTATTAAGAGGAGAGGAAGGATGAACCACCTTGCAAAGCTGTGAATCTGCTCAGTACCCATGAAACTTGTTTTTGAACACAGAATGATCATCTAATTGGGATGCAGGAGTGTAGAGTACAGTTCTGAATGAGAAGTTGGGAGGAGATCACTTCCAACCCTAATACACTGGGACTCTGGGACAGAATGTCTTGCCAGATTATAAGCCTTATTATTGACTCCAGATACATAAGTTACTTATTATTACTTACCTCTGCAACTTTGAGAAATTCAGATACTCGCGTCATTCTAGTTAGAAATCGTTTGTAAATTTCTAGGGCATCTTTACATTGTCCCTTCTTCATTTCGAAAAACTTTTCTGGAAGAGACAGATAAGCATTTTGAAAAGATTATTATATTCAATTTTCTTCTAAGCTTATGTTAATACTATTAATTAAAACTTGAATGTTTGGATCAAAACACTAGGCACTAAAACCTATATGAGGTTCTAAAGCACCTTGTCTACACTCTATAAATTGATACTTTTGTTGGCCATAAATGATTTCTTTCAAACATTATAATGTGTCTCTTAGTTATAAAGTAGTGGAGTTTTGTGAAAAATATTTGGTTTACCAAACTCATCATGGCATTCTAGTCCATAATTGTATCCTTTTTCAGCCTTCAAGCTTCCCAAACAGAAAAACAGAGGATCCCTTTGCTGCTCTCTGCTGCACTCCCAAGACTGGAATTCACAATCACTAGGTGCTATAGCTCCATTATAATTACATTACAAGTGTATCTTCTCCGTATGTGTTTGGAAGAAAACCAGCACTTTATCAGTATTTTTGCCAGCCAGTCATTTATCAATTCATTCAGTCAATAATTATTGACATTGATGATGGAGACAGAGAAGACCAGGGTCTACAATGGCTTCCAGGCAACTCTGGATCATAACTGAAGATGATTTAGTATTCTTCATTATTTTATATTTTCACATGGTGAAACACATGCTATTTTTATATTCTCTCATACTTTAAAGTTCTTAATTTCATTCAGCATGTAATTTTACTACCTTAAAAGTATTTTTAATTTTCTCAAGAAAGGTTTAATAATATATAATTACACAAAGAACTAATTATTGAGGGTAGCTACTCATTACCTTCTGTTGACAGGCTGGGTAATTTTACATTTAACACAGACCTCCCCTGTAGGGCATTCAAGGGAAGCAAAAAAATCAAGAAAACAAACACATACTGTTTTCCACTTAAGATTTGAGAAGGAAGTGAATCTTTTAAGAAATGGCCAAATCTAACCTAGAAGGTATTATGCTAAGTGAAGCAAGTCAGAGAAAGACAAATGCCATATGATTTCACTTAGACATAGAATTTAAAAAGTAAAACAAACAAAAAATAAACAGACTCTTAAATACAGAGAACAAACTGGTGGTTGGCAGAGGGAAAGGGTGGGGGGATTGGTGAAATAGAAGAAGGGAATTAAGAAGTATGACCTTCCAGTTATAAAATAAATAAGTCACAGAGATGAAAAGTATAGCTAGTATAGGGAACACAGTCAATAATACTGTAATAACACTGTATGGTGACAGATGGTGAGTACACTTATGGTGAGTACTGAGTGATGATGTACAGAATTGTCAAATCAATATGTTGATACATCTGAAACTAATATAACATTGTATGACAACTACACTTCAATTTTAAAAAATGGCCAAATCTAATCTTTATTGTCTCTATCCTGTTTTCTAATGCTACAGATAGAATCTTGGTGCTATAAGGGAACAAATCTTTTTTAAACTTTTGAAAAAAAGGACTTATTCTGGTAAAATATAATTCTTTCTTTTTAAACAATCGTCACATAAATAATTTCTTCCAAATGTTTAAATTACTTTTCTTTACTATAATCTAAGTTTATTTCTTTGCATCAGATCTTCAGCAGTAACACAAAATGAGAAATCAACTGAATAATCTCAATTTCCTTTTAGAACCAATGCATCAGAATCTTAAGCAATTTTTCTCTGTCTCTTCTGGATGCTTTTTAAATTGTTCATATCTTTCATGGTAATTTAGGATTCAGGAACAAAAGTAATGAAAATTTTATGGCTTTAGGTTATAATTTCCTGTTTCTGTAACAGTGGTAATGGCACAGAAAAGCAACATGTACTGTTACAGGGGGGAGATGTGAGGTGCCCTTGTCCTCTTAGAGACTAGGGTAGGGCCAGGAGCAATTCATATTTTTAACAGAGGGGATGGGTCATCCAGAAATGAACCTCTGTATTTCATACAAAAGATAAGATATATTGATTTTCAGTATTTGAAACGAAATTTTAAATTTGGCCTTTGTAACGTGAGTCTTTTTAACGTGTTGATAAATTCCCTTGTCATATTGGTATTAATTTTCACAGAACAACTGTCCTAAGGAAAAGAACTAGATGAAAAGAAATCTCATTCCTGTGAAACAAATCGAGGCTTTGTACGTAGACTATTACTAATGCCCATTAGTCAGAAGGAAAGCATCTTACTCGCATATCAGTTTCATTATAGTGATAAAATGTTTGCAAAGATTTGTAGCACCAACATTGATTCCAACATTAGATGCAGAGACTTGCTCATGAAGTCCTTGATTAAAACTAACCCATAATGTATTTATAATAGTTAATTCCTAACACTATTTAGTAAACAAACAAAAAACACACCTGTCTCAAAACACTTAGGATAGTAAGCGTACTTATCTTCTAGAGTGTTACTTTCACAAGAGCAATTTGACAGCAACGCTGAATGAAGGCCACTCAACACCAGAATGTGATAAGGCAAGAATGCACGCCTCTACCACTTTTGAAGTCAGGTCTTTAATATGAAGATACAACTCTCCTTTTCTGTTCCTAATGTTAGCCAATAGACTATCCTTTTCAAATTAGATGAAATAAAAATATACATTGCATGGTTATTATTTTAAAATACAGAGAAAATGCATTCTTACCACAATCTTATCTCTGAAGTCAACATAAAGAGAAAGTAAAACAGAGCAGCATTTAAATAGATGTTCAGGACACAGAGGAGAAACACATGGCTTAACGTGTTTAACTGCTAAATGAATTTTAAAGGTAGTAAGTTCAATGTTCTTGAAGCAGAAGCAGGAAACAAACAAGGGTACACTAGTGAGAGGATGTGAGAAGGAATCAACAGAACTTCATTTCTGACGGCAATGGAGTTGAGTAAGAGGAGCAACTCAAAGATAACTGAGGCTTCAGGTTTAAAAGACTAATTATATAGCAACAGAAATGAGATTAGGAAGAGCAAATTCAAGAGTTCGGTTTTGGAGATAGCTGAATTTTATATATCTAAATTTAAGTGTCTACAAATAAGACTTGCAAAACTGAAGCTCGAAAGAAAGGTCATGGACCGAAATAATAGACCTGGGACTCATCATAAGGACATCTCCAGAGGAAACCATAGGGTTTCCAGTGAAAAATATACACAAAAAGCAGACAAATAACTGGCTAGAAATGAACCTTAACAAAAACACATTATGAGTGGTAAGGAAGAGTAAGATATACCCACAAAGGGGAACGGGAAGATCTGTTGTTTGGTTTACTGATAAACAGTCCCATCTGAAATAAAGGTAATACAGTGTTGGATTACATATTAAGAACAGGTATCTTTCCCCAATAAGGCTCTCTAAGAGCACTGTGTTTGACTGCCTTACCCAACCCCCATTCTCTCTCTTTCTAAACTCATGAGAAGCCAGGATGTCAGATGCAAATTCAGTTCTGTAAATCAGATGGACCTGTGAGAGATCTGGAAAGTAAAACTGAGGCGGAAGCCATCTTCCTGTACATCTCTAGCTATTTCTGTGACAAGAAAAGAATCTTAAACTTAGAAGTGTAAGATTATCCTTTGGCAGCATTCTACTGTCCACCCTCCAGCTTCCCCAGTTTTGAGGGGTAGTGGTTATAGTCACACCTATTTGATGTGACTCCCTACTTCCTGGATTATGGCTTCAGGGGTCTGGTTTCTAGCTTCCTAGGGCCGCAAGGCAGCTGAGGTGGTGGCAGCAGCTTCTTACTTTTAGTGTACTGTAAAGTGGTGGCCTCAGAAGTAGAAGCTTCCCCGGCGTGTTAAGAATTTATTATTCTATAAGTCATTCAGGAACCACTTCCTGCAGGCTTCTGATAATTACTTAAGCGCCCAACTCCCTACTTTAGATCCCTTTCTAGTTAGAGTGTGGAGAGTGGTTTCTGTTTCTTGAATAAACACAGTATTGGGTATTTGAAGTGGTTGTAGAAATCAGACCCTCAAAAATGTCAAAAGGATGGGAATCTGGGATTAGATATGTAACTGGCTGGATCCGAAGGTAGTGATGACTACCCGCAACTATTGGAAAATTGGATTCTCACAGTCTGCTATATAGGAGCAAAATGCTTACATAAATCATCACCTATGGTTTTCTGAAATGAGCAGCTAAAATGAAGCTTACCAGAGCAAGCAGCTGCTGAGAGAGACCACCATGATGGGAATAAGGCAAGTAGAATGTACAGTGGATAGCTGCTTCTGACTCCAAAGGAAATGACAACACAGGATTTTAAATTATTGGCTCAAGGCACCAGTCAGACAGTGGTACTCCAAAACTGCCCTCAAATAATCTTATCTCTTGCAGACACAGGGCTGTCATCGCTGAAAGAGTCTAATCTTGTAAGTTTCTGAATTACAACTATGTGGTTAAGTTAAATTCCCAGCCTCACCACGGTCTCCTTTGTGAGAGTTAGGATGTTTATTGAGAAGAAAAACTAGAAAGGAGACTGCTTGGATAGATTCAAACCAAAGTGAGCTACTCTTGCTAGTAAAAGATTTTCCTTCTCAGTCTGAAGAGGCTGGTCCTGCCTTGCTTAGTGATCCTGTAATCAAGCCACCTTTCATGAGGGAATGAAAAATTTTCTCATGTCCCATCCATCTATTTCTTGCCCCTGTCCCCTTGCCAACTGCCTCAATACCTAGAATGAGATTGAGAAGGCAGCAATCTCTGCATGCTCTAGGGAGACAAGTACAGTCTGACCCAAGAGGAAAAAATATACATGCTAAAAGAAGTACAAGTTCTTGCAAATTTCTGTTGGCAGCAGGGCTGCCAGATAAAATACAAGATACTGAGTTAAATTTGAATTGTAAATAGATAACTTTTTAGCATAGCTATGTCCCAAATATTGCATAGGACTTATTAATATTTAACTGGGCATCTTACATTTTACCCTCTGAATCTGGCAACCATCATTGATAAAAATGTAGACAGTTGGTATAGATTGTAAAGGTTCTGAACAGGAAGGAAAGTATATTACATTAGATTTTGTGATATAATTGATAATTTGTCAATTTGGGTGAATATGCCAAAATCATCAATTCAAAAATGCTAGCCTGAGCATCTGGAAGTAGCTCTAACACAGTGATTCCCAAAGTGAAATCCTAGACCAGTAGCAACAGCACCACTCAGGACCTTATTAGGAATGCAAATTCTCAGTCTCAAACCCAGACCTACTGAATTAGGAACTCTGGGTTGAGGTTTAGCAATCTGAATTTTAATAAGCTCTCCAAATATTCTTGAGAAATGTCCTTGAAACACAGTCAAGAGCACTTTTTCCTTTTCTGCAGAGGAGACCTTTATCAGGGTGAGTAGGGCCAGGGAAAGGAGACATACCCAAACTTTTCAGAAACACTAACTCTAAACTGATGTTACTCCCTCGGGACCCAAAATGTCACTCCATGTTCTACCAACTTGAGTGGAAGCTTTTTGGGGATTAGGTGATAAAAGAAAATTAGATCCAGTGGATGTATGTAACTTTTCTGTGGCTGTTTCCCCAGTTACCCGAATATATAGTTGGAACAGAAATACTTTGAAACTAGCAGAGTCCCCACACTGGCTTCCTGACGTCTTGAAAGATACAGGGGTAGCAATTCCATCATTTCCTCAGTTAACTTGAGTATCTGGTTTGTGAAATGGGTTGTAGGTAGAGATTTACAGGAGGTTACTGTGAACCTAATCAGGTGATGACCCTGACTCGCAGATTTCCAGACATGTCCTTCTTACTGGCATAAAATCAGCATCGTTCTTGACACCTGATAGGCAGCTATCAAACTAGTGAACTCTTTTATCCCTATCTCAATAAACAGAGCCCAACAGAAGTAGTTGCCTTTCATCTGGCAGGGATGACAGTATATACTCGCTGTCTTATTTCAAGGATATCAACCGCCCTGGCTGTCACAATCCCATGTGTTATCACGTTAATGACATCAAGCTGATTGTACCCAGTGGGCAAGAATTTCCGTTATGCTATGTGCCTTCATATGTCACATGTATGTCACAAGGTGGACAGAGAATTTATGAAAGCTCAGACACCTGCTACATCAACAAAGTCTTTGGGTCCACAGGTCCCCTCCATGTGAAAGACAAATTGCTTCACCTTGTAACCCCTATTACTAAAAATGGAGGCCAAAGTTTGCTGAGCTTTTTTAGTTTTAGAGGTAACATATACAACATGTATGTGTTCTGCTCTAAAAAGAGTATCAGGTATGGTGTCAGGAAGAAGTAGGATCCAGATCAGGAGAAGGCTCTGCAACTGCTCCAAACCAGAACCACATGGGCCTTTGTTCCCACAGACCTAAAAGTATTCAAAGTGCCTGCAGTAGATCCAAATGCTGCAGAATGCATCTGGCACACTCCACAAGGAAAACACAGTGGAAGCCTCTAGTGTTTTGGAGCAGAGCCGTGTCTTCTTCAGACAGTAACTAATCTCCTTTGGAAAAACTGTTCTTGGCTTGCTTATAGAGACCGAGATTCTAACCACAGAATATCAAGTGATCATAAGACCTCAAGTGTTATCTAATATACATACCCATGAGTTGGACAAGTGCAAGAACACTCTATCATCAAATGAAAGTGGTATAGAAGCAGTCAGCTTCAAGCCAATCCTGAACCCCATGTGGGCTGAACAAACAGATGGCTCATAGTCCCACTGCACCTACTCCTCTGTACTGCATTTCTCCCTCCAATCATACCTATGGCCTCTGGGGAGCTCCCCATGACCAGTGGTCTGAGGAGAAAAAGAATTCAAGGTTGGTTTAGAGATGGTTTCTCATGCCGGCACTAGTTATTATTATTATTTTTTATTTTTTAAAAGATTTTATTTATTTATTTGAGAGAGAATGAGAGAGAACAAGTGGGGGAGCAGAGGGAGAAGCAGATTCCCTGCAGAGCAGGAAGCCCAACACAGAACTTGTTCCCAGGACCCTGGGATCATGACCTGAGCTGAAGGCAGTCGCTTAACCAACTGAGCCACCCAGGTACCCGTTGCCAGCACTAGTTATAAAAGTGGTTTGCTAAGTCATTATATCCCCACAAAGGGGTGACTCTGAGAGGAGAAAGAAATCTTTTACTGTAGGTCAAACTTCAAGCAGTATATCTATCCGATTTCCACTTTATGTCAAAGGAAAGATGGTTAGTTGGGGCAGCTGGGTGGCTCAGTCGGTTAAGCATCCGACCGTTGATTTCAGCTCAAGTCATGATCTCAGGGTTGTGGGATCAAGTCCCGCATCAGACTCTGGGCTCAGCACAGAATCTGCTTGAGATTCTCTCCCTTCCTCTCCCTCTCCCTTTGCTCCTCCCCCATGCATGCTCTCTCTCTCTCTCAAATAAATAAATGAATAAAATCTTTAAAAAAAAGATGGTGAGACAAATGGAACTCTATCAAAATATGAGCAGTAACTAACTGCTGGCCTTGATGACCAGGGACTTGGAAAAAATAAAATTGGAAGATTGGTAACAAGGTCTGGAGAAGAGGTGGTGGATGGACCTCTCAGAATGGATAAAGAGCATGAGACTATTTTCATTCCATACAAATGTAGACTAAAGAGCAATGATCAAGGGATAAAAGGACTCCATATGCTGATGAACATACTATTATATCAGAATGGAAGTTATGAATAGGTCCAAGAACATAGTCTGATATATCTGTGTCATTGCTAAGTCCTCAGTCTGTCAATACCCAAGATCAACTCTGAGCTTCTACCATGGCATCATAATCCAGGGAGTATGGAGTCATCCACCAAGTGACAAGTTAAGGATTAATTCCTTTTACCAGGGAAAAGAGCAGCGATCTATTCCAGAAGTTAGTTTATGTTGGATACAGATTTATCACCTTTGTTCATATTGCTTTGCCAGTACCACCATCTGGGGACTTACTCCCCTTCATGGTATCTTACACAATACTATTTTGCTGCACAAGAAGTGAGACAAATGACGCACCCCAAAGGATTTGTCAGTCTTAGGATGAATCCCTTCAGTCCCGAAATAGTGGACCTTACATAATGATGGAATGGTCTACAGAAGACACTATTTTAAACCCACTCTAAGAAGATACTTAAGAGTTAGAGATTCTAGTATATGCTCTGAACCACTGGTCAGTGTATGGTCCATTGTTCACCACAGCTAGAGTATGTGGGTCCAGAAACCTAGGAGCTGGAGTGGCTCTTCTATTATACTTAATGAGGTGGCAGTGGCTTCTTATTCCCTATACATCTCTAGGAGTGGCATCAGAGGTAGCTGTTAGCACAGTGGAGCAGGACTTACCGGGACTTATTCTAAGAGGCAAAGCCTAGATCCTTCAGTCATTCCAGTATTTTGTAAGCACCAAAATCCCTGTATGGACAACCCTTCCTGCTTAAAAGATCTAGAGTGCTTTCTGTTTCTTGCACTTAACCTTGACTGACATAAGAATAGAGAAATGTGACCTGAATGAATCATTTTTTTTAGATTTTTATCTAATAAGGCTATGGTATCCAAATCTTTGCATTCTGATGCAGTCTTTATTCAAAGATACCATTCAGCAGTTCTACCTACCAAGTAAGTTAATAACGCCATCATTGTAGCAAGCAAAAAGTTTGATAAGGTCTTTGAAAAGAAGCATAAATGCAGCATTTATGACACCATTTGTTAGCTCATTTGGATGCACCTAGAAAAAGATAAAAATTTAATATGTTAATTACATGTTATCAAATGGCAATTTTTCTCAAAGCACATGAAAATGTCTCAAGTGATTACTAAGAAATTAATTCACATTCTACAAATCTTCTTACATGTCAGAATATTTTATTTTCATGAATCAGATATGTTTACCTGAACTTTTCATTTTGAAATAACCATAAATCCACATGCAGCTGTAAAAAATATAGAGATTCTATGTACCATTTACCCAGTTTCTCCCAATGGTAACATCTTACAAAACTACTAGACAATATCACAACCAGGATATTGAGATTGCTGCAATCCACAGGTTTTATTCAGATTTCCCAAGTTTCACTTACACTCCTTGGGCGGGAGAGCTTTTCTATATAATCTTACCACATGTGTAGGCCAGTGTATTTACCACCACACTCAAGATACAGGTATGGTGAGAGATGTCATGTCAAGAGTGATGTCCTGTTGATATTGCCAGGAGGAAGGACCATGACGAGACAAAAACAATTCTCTTTGGTGGTGTCATTTAAGCAGTCTATATAAAATGGCTTCTAAAAGCAGGGTAAGGTATTTAACTAGTTACTGAGGCTAAAGGTACATCTTGCAGCTACTTCACCCTGTCAAACACCACAGGAGATCATCACTCTACTCTGAACACAGGGTTCCAAGAATGCATTATTCGTATTTTTCCATGACTTAAGTAAACACCTGGGAAACTGCTCAATCTGGATAACCACAGTCAACTCTACCATGCTAAAAGCCTACATGAAGTGTTCATCTAGCTCATCAAAATGAAGGAGATCTCAATCTGTTCCTGAGTAGATTTCCAGCTTTACCTGTAGCCCACCTTCAAACAGAAGACAGTACTAATTGTGTAGGGCACATTTTCTAGGGAGATACATACATCAAATTCAAGCAGTGCATCAATCTGTCCCTGCAGAATTGGCATACTCTTCAGTAGCTTTTCAGGAGCCATTGTCCTCATTACACCGTCGGCCCTATAATTGTTTTTAAAAAAGAAAAAGATGCAACTTCCTTGTATGTGGAAAATTCAAGACCACGTGCATTCTTCCAAACTGCACCCCCTCCATGTCCTTATTAATCCTGTGGGATGACTTTGAGATATTAAAAGGCTGTAGTTGATTCCCCTCTCTACACCACTTCCTCTCCCCCATTCTTGTTCTTCAAGCACATGGGCAGTGCTTTCTTTCTCTCTGCATTGCCCTCAAGAAGAAAGCAGTGTGTCTGTATAAAAGAGATTGGCTGAATTACTAGATGGACTTTTCCAAATCTATAACAGAGGTGTAGGTTTTGTGAATGCCAGTTTGTTTTTAAGAAAGAGAGAGAACACATGTTTTAGAAGTCTTCAAAACCTGTAGGACTGGGAGAGCAGAGTATATACTATTAACTATCAAGGGAAGAAAAATGCAAGCTGATATGCACAGTTTGGCCAAAAGGAGATAGAGTTTAAATAGCTGCTGAGGACACAACTGGAGGTTCATGCCAGAGGGTACATCAGACAGGGCACTGAACCCCATGCCCGCCCAGAGGACTCTGATGGAGCCCCTGCATCCAGTGATGGCCCAGGTGTGGCAGTATTGAAGTAGTTGAGGAAAATACCCAGCTTATGTCAATGGGCTAAAAATGGCAACTTTCAGGATCTCTCCCACTTCAAGGGTAGGGAAAGCATCCCAAAGTATCCTTATGTGCACATAAAGGGTGCAGAAGTTTCTAAGAAGGCTATGGACCTATTGCAGAAAGGCTGAAATGCAGCTAGACACATCAGCTATGGTTGCCCAGGGCCATGTAAGAAGTTGGAGGAAGACATGTAAACTAGAATCATCTATAATGAGAAGTGGATGAAGTAAAAACCTTAATTTTATAGAATGTTCACCCACAAGAAACTAATTTATTTTGAATAGACAAGTTTAAATTGTTCAGCACCATGATTAAAACATAGTTGAAAGCTAAGGCTGGGTCACTATTAGAAAAACTGAGTGTTGTCTTTTTGTGTGAATTCTTGAGACTAAAATATTAAACCTTCTACAATACTTTGCCATTATTTCAAGTCAAGAACAGATACAAGATTTGCACAAATTTATGACTGAACACTTCTGATTAAATTCCACATCTATTTAGAGGGAAGTAAATGATAATTATGAATTAAAATGTAAGTGTTTCTGTTTCAGTGAGGTTTTCTTAATCAATGGTTAGTATTAATAATCAATTCAATTATGGTGTGCATGTGTGTGTGTGTGTGTGTGTGTGATACTAGGACATTATTACCTCCCAAGAACAGATCTCCACCATATACACAGTTCAGTTTTACTTCAATCAAAACACACTGAAATAACTATTGCAAACTAGAGCCACTATTCTTTGAACTCTGAATGTACTTTAAATTTTCTCCATTTAAAATTATTTAAAGGAATATACGTGCTTAAGAATTTTGAATTGAAATTAACAAATAAAATGTTATACCATGTCAATTCTGAGCAGCGAATCAGATTTTTTTTGCATGAAAATATAAATAAAGTAATGTATATTACAACTTCCAGGCTAACTTCTATAATACTTTCGAGTCTCTTTTCAGATGATTGTAACCTGGGGCTTCATGACCAAAATTATTTGGCATTTAAGCTTAGTTAAGGTAAGTCAAGTATGCCTCAAAGACTTACTCTGCTCAAATAAATATGAGAAAGAAAAAAACATACCCTTTCTTCACTCTGGCAAAATCAAATGCCATCTGTCTGTAAGAGAAAGCCTTTTCATTCAAATATCTACTATAGCGCCTTATGAAGGTAGACATATCATAACCTGGGGGGAGGGGCAGAAGAAGTAAAACTAATTAATAAAATACCTTCCTTTGTGCTTTGCTTAGTACCATTTTTTAAAAAACTCTCCAAATGTAAATAATGCTAGAATGAGGTCAATAAAGGCACCAGAAAAGCCTCATTTAAAATCCTACTGCAAGCAAAAATACTGTAGGCATGAGACATTCTAAGACATTTCAATTTCGTTATGCTACCATCCTTGTACAGAATGTCCTTTCTGATTTTTCCTTGCATTTTTGTTCACCGTTTCAAATAACAGGCTGTTTCAGGCTTAATACATGCAGCTATCTGAAAACTATCCACTTGCTTGGTGTGCTTGCCCTATACATAATAGGCAGCCAATAAGTATGATGAATGAACATATGACTACAGTTTAAATTCTACTAATTTACAAAGAATGTTTAAGGCTGGAATCTTTTTATTTAAATTAGGAAAGTATCTTTCATTTCATTGCCTTTTGTACTTTCATAAACAAACAACTGTGGGTCTAGAATACTGACTGTTAAGGTAAATACTGAAAAGGACAAAAAGTAAAATTAATATGTAATTTATATGCTGAATTCTCTAACAAATAAATATTTTAAAGCTCTACAAAGTAACTAAATAATTACTTTTACATTTTTTCTTAAATACCCAACAGAACTACCAACTATACTAATTATAGATTATGAACCTCACTTCAAAACAAAAAAGCAAAAAAACAAAACCCTGCATCAAAGCATTATCCAAAAAATTAGAAAACATAAATATTCTCACCATGGGATCCACTTTTGTCCAAAAAATTGCTGAGATTGAACAGTGTATTTCTAGAGGCCAAGTACTGGATAAATCTCTGAAAAACAAAAACTAGAATCATAACCAATATTCCCAAATCATACCTTTAAACAATTTCTGATACTAAAGGATATTGCAAATTCTCATTATTTTTTTTTACTCAGTTATAAAGTTTCTTAGTCTGCTGACTTTTTCTGAGGAGGAAAAAGACTGAAAAGTACTCACTGAATTAGAATTAAATTTTATGATCTTTCATTTTTCATATAACAGAAACACTGCAATTTAATCCGAGTCAGTAGGCATCCCATATAAAATGGGTAATTTTTATTTTATTAATGTTTTCCAAAATCAAGTATTTTTGTAAAAGCAATTTTCACTTAAAGGTGCAAAAGACTGTTCCTAATGGGAAAAATAATTTTATTGTTCCTTTCTCCTAATATTTTTGCCCACTAATACATTTATATGGTACATACCTTTTAGGTCCCAGTAATATTTAATATTTCAATGTCCCCAAGAGAATGTCTAACTTAACATTTTTTTTAAATAGCTAAGTAGAAGATTAAAATTGTACTCTTGGTGATTTTGAGCCATATATTTCCTCTTCTTTTTCTCCTAATTGATAAAAAGTAGAAGAGCCTTCCATAAATGCCTCCTTACCCCACCAAAGAAAGAAAAGTTAAGTTCACTTCATTTACCTCATTTCCATGCACCATGAGATGATGTGTTGTGACTAAAGCTTTAAATACAACCACCCAGCTACTGTTTGTTGCCCTCTCAAAGAGTGTGTCGGCCATCTGAGGAATATTAACATTGGTCTCATTGGTAGCCTGAATCAAATCTATGAAAGTAGAAGAAATCCAACAATAATATTAATCATTACATATGAAACTTGATTTCAAATGTTAAACATTTAAACCTGTTTACTAAAACAGGAGCCCCAAAATGCTCTGACAATAGCTAACCACATTAAAAAAAATTAAGCTATAATATTTTTATACATGCACACATAAATACATGATTTACCCAATGTTTTTTCTCCATTGAATTCTCTTCTGTATCCTCTTCTAATTTTATCTGTTTTCTGGTACCAATGTCATTCTTTCAAATTACAAACTCCAGGAAAAGCTAAGTCTCATGTTAATTCTTTTCTAGTATAATGTCTCAAACATGTGGACACTTATTCTATACACCATTTGAAGGCAATAACATAAATGTATTTCTTTGAAACATTAAGCAGCTAAATGCATACCTCACTTAGATTTTAATTTTGATGGGTGCTAATAAATATTCTTGCCACCTAAGTGGCAGAATGAGAGCAAAGAGTAAAAAAAAAAAAAAAAAAAAAAAAAAAATCCATTACACTTACCTAAGTTTCCAAATACCGTGCATGCATTAAATTACTATTATGTGACCTGAGTTTATAAGAGTAAATCTTTAAAATGCATTCATTGTCCAATTTACATATTATCTGTACGATTCCAGCTGTACCTCAGAGGAAAAAAAATTTTTTTTTATATAGTGGCCAAGATGGGCTGCCCAGCATTTAGAAAAAGTGGCGAGTGTTGTCAAAAAGTTACCTGAGGCAATCAAAGATCAATGTATTAAGGAACAGAAGCTAAGTCACACTGGGGCAGACTTCAGAGCAGTACAGTTGACCCTTGAACCACCACATGGGTTTGAACTAAAGGGTCCACTTTCACACAGATTTTATTTTTTACAGTCCAGTACCATAAATGTATTTTCTCTTGCTTTTGATTTTCTTAATAACTTTTTTCAATTTATTGTAAGGAATACAGTATATAACACATGTAACATAAAAAAAAATGTGTTAATTATTTATGTTACCAGTAAGGATTTTGGAGGAGTCAAAAGTTACACTCAGATTTTTGACTGTGCAGGTGGTTGACACCCCCTAGCCCCCTGAGGGTTGTTCAATGGTCAACTGGTACTTCCTATAGCACAGTATGACCTCCTCAGGACAATACTACAAGACTTCTCTCATAGGCCACACCCACCTTGCAGAGAACTGCATATGATACTCAGTTATAAGAGAATCCCATGCAACAAATGCAGAGAAACAGACCCATCCTTTTCCTTATTCAAAATCCACACTCAGTAATCATTAAACTATACATTTACTTTATGCATTTCTCCATTTTACAAAAAATAAGGTTTAAAGAAGTTGATACTCCATGTCGGAAATAAATTCTAGAGTAGAGGGCATCAATAACTGTTCTGAATTATAAATGGACCAGACCAGGCTTACTTTTTACTTTATTTTAAATTCCAGATATCATCCCTGTTTACTTTAACACCTTCCCTCAATGTTTTTCCTTTATTAGAATTCTACTCATCCTTCAGGAAATCTTTCCTGGTCCCTTTTAAATGCAGCCCCATGTTGCCTCCCGCTGCTGTAAAACCTGAGGCATTTTGTTCCTCAGGTGGGTATGCAGGTTAGATGTGTATGGGCCATAGTTTCTACTATACCAAAGCTCCTTGAGGATGGAAATGGTCACATCAATGTCTGTTTTCTGTGCAGAGCTTTGCAGAGCACTGTGCACAATAAACAATTGTTGAACAAAATGGGCAAAACCCCCCATACTTTAACCCAAAATATAAGCAAACAGTTCTTTAAAAAAGAAAAATCACTAAGCTGTGACACTGTTTTCTAAGACTATATAATGGGACTACTTTATACTTGAAATTCTGTGTCAGTCACAAACTTTTCTATTCATTTATTTACTGAACTGGGCTCTGGGGATACAGAAACATATTGCTGGTCAGAGGAGACAAATACCTGTTCAGATAATAAAGAAAGCCCTATATGAAATGAGTAAAGAGATGCAGCAAGAGAGCAAAGAGAGCCCAGGTACAGGGGCTACGTTAGCCCCTGTCTAGACGTACAACTCTGGCAAATTAAATGTCTCTTTGACTTAGGCCCTCATCTTTAAAATGGGAAGTAATAATTACTACCTTTCAGAACTATTACATGGACGGTAAAGTGTCTGAACATAGTAGGCACCCAAAATAAATGTTTGTAAATACTGTTATACACACACTGCATTATGAGAACAGAGTGGGACTAGGAAAGACTTCATAGGGAGGATCCTAAAGTCAGTTCTGCCTTTAGGAGTGAGAAAGACATTTTTATCAAGTGTGCAAAGTGGGGGGGGGGCGCCTGGGTGGCTCAGTCGTTAAGCGTCTGCCTTCAGCTCAGGTCATGATCCCAGGGTCCTGGGTTCGAGCCCCACATCGGGCTCCCTGCTCCGCAGGAAGCCTGCTTCTCCCTCTCTCACTCTCTGAGCTTGTGTTCCCTCTCTCGCTGTGTCTCTCTCTCTCAAATAAATAAAAAATCTAAAAAAAAAACAAAACTGTGCAAAGTGGGGAGCCCTGAGAGGTGGTGTGTCCTTGGAGAACTGTGGTGGTCTGGGGGCTAGGTATGTGTGAGCAGGTGGTGGGAGGAACTTAACTAAAGAGCTAGGGGATGACCACTGAGGGATCTTACACATGACTGAAGAGTTTGGACTTCACTCTATGGACCAACAGGGGTCTTGGAAATATTTTAGCAGAGAGGTATAAGATTTCACTTTTATAGTCAACAACATCATTCGGCGACTACTAAATTCTATCTGCAAGCAGAGGCATAGAATAAGGAATAATTACCTTTGCCTGGAAAGATATACTAGAAGACAGGAAAAAAGTAAGTTAGAAAGCCCAGCTGAGAGTCAGATGAGGTCAACCTGGCTAATGAACAGGCAGTGGAAATGGAGATAATGAATGGAGCAGAAAGATACTCAGTTCAGGAGGCTCAATTCATGGGATTTCCAGGTGAGCAAATGGATAATAGAGGGGAAGGGAAAAAGAATTGTGAACAATTTCAGATTTCTGATTTGGAGTCCAGGAAGTGCTTTTTTTTACTGAAAAGGGAGGAAAGTTGGTTTCAAAGAAGACAAGCTATTTTGAACATAAACATTTGAAGTAGCTGCTGGAGATCTATGTTGAGATGTCTGATAAGGGACTGGAAGCATGTTCTAAAGTTCAGGACAAACATTTAGCCTAGATACAAATTTGGGAGTCATCAGCAATGGAATGGGAGCTGAAATCATGTAAGTAGAAGAGGTAACCCAAAGATCCTACAAAAAAACAATGGAAATTATGTTATAAATAAGTAAAGAAATAATCAGAGCTAAGAAAGACCAACATTTAAGAGATGAATGGAAGAAAAGTGAGTGAAACAACAGTTAGATGGTAAACAGAAGCCCAGGAAAGTGAAATAGTGAGAGCTAATTAAGAAAAGAGCTTCGAAAATTCATGAAGCGATTATGGGTCACCAATGTCAACTACTACAGAGTCCTCACAAGCTGAACCTGAAGAACAGAATATGTATAACTATAGGACTGCTGCCATATGAAGGAAATAAAGCTCAAATATAAACTAGGTATGAGGGGGAGAGGGCCAAAGGAAGGTTTTTTGTGGTTTAAAGATGGGAGACATTTAAGTATGTTTAAGACCAAGTAGGAAAAGGCAAAAAGAGGTGGGGGCACAAAGAGAATAGACATGACTTATGGGAAAGTCTAGAGGCAGAATGAGCTCTAGAATTCAGGGCTCAGATGTCAGAGTTAGCCTTAGGAAGGTCACACAGGAGGAGAGGTAAGGATGGGTGCTGGAGTGGAAATGGAAGAATGATCAGATAAATGCTACTGAGAGGCATGTCCTTGATGAAGGAGAAGTTATAACTTTTATTAAATCTTGACCTTGGGGCACCTAGGTGGCTCAGTCGTTAAGTGTCTGCCTTCGGCTTGGGTCATGATCTCAGGGTCCTGGGATCGAGCCCCACATCGGGTTCCCTGCTCCGCGGGAAGCCTGCTTCTCCTTCTCCCACTCCCCCTGCTTGTGTTCCTTCTCTCGCTGTGTCTCTCTGTCAAATAAATAAATAAAAATCTTAAAAAAAATCTTGACCTTAAAATATTCATCTTTTTAATATCCTATGTCAGGGGTTGGCAAACTACAGCTTGCTGGGCAATCTGGCTTGCTTCTTGTTTTATAAATAAAGTTTTACTGGAACACAGCCATACCCATTTGTTTACATATTGTCTAAGGCTGCTTTCATGCTACAGTGACATAGTTGAATAGTTACAACACTCAAACTAAATTCAGTGGTCCACAAAGTCTAATATTTACTCTCTGGTCCTTTACAGAAAATGTTTGCTGACCCTGTTCTGTCACTAAATGGGAAGTGTCTATAAAGCACCTCTGAGGCACAACAGAGATTAACGGCTATCTCAAGGAAAAGCAACTGCATGTTTGAACTGTGAGCTGAACTAACAACTTGTGTAAACTACTATTTTTTACTTGAAAGAATAACTGATAGACTTCAAACCATGGTGATTCTGACTTGGTATTCAGCAGTTACTTTCTCAACAATAAAGTGAGCCTGTTACTTCAAATAAAACAAACAGTACTGGTTGCCAATGATAAAGTTCAATCTTTTGAGTAAAAATCAGAATTTTAGAAAACTTGTGTTGGCCACAGTAAGCTTCACAATTTTCCAGTTCTCTGATAAGACTGTTGGTGACACTTGTTCATATTATATAATGAAATATGAAAACGTTTTGGAAGATGTATCTCATTGAACTGATATTTTTAATTTTTTTAATTTTTTAATTTTTTTTAAAGATTTTATTTATTTGTCAGAGAGAGAGGAGGAAAGAGACAGAACAAGCACAAGCAGGGGGAGTGACGGGCAGAGGGAGAAACAGGCTCCCTGCACAGGAAGGAGCCCAATGCGGGACTCGATCCCAGTACCCTGGGATCGTGACCTGAGCCAAAGGCAGATGCTTAACCGACTGAGCCACTCAGGCATCCCAAACTGATATTTTTTAAATGACTAGTATGTAATGTTACAAAATAATACATTCAATTAATGCAAAGTAAAGACAGACCAATGCCAAAAGATCTTAATGTAACAGAGTCCAAAAAAATCCACTTATGTAGTTTCAGAATCAATACTGCAATTTAAATTCAAGAAAACAGCACTTAAAGAGTTATAGTATAGTATCAAAGAAGGATATCCACAATTTTCTGAAAAAGCTATTAAAATACTTCTCCTCTTTCCAACTGTGTATGTGTGTGAGGACAAATTTTCCTCATACACTTCAACTAAAACAATATATCCCAATAGACTGACTATAGAAACAGATATGAACATGTCTTCTATTGAGCAAGACATGAAAAAAATGTATAAAAATATCAAACAATACCACTCTTCTTGCCATATTTTTTGCTGTGGAAAATAATTATTTTCTCTAAAAGTATTATTTGTGTTAATATGTCCATAGGTTTATTATTAAAGGTATCCTGAGACCAAACAGCTTGAGAGTTGCTATTCTTGGTATATATCTAAAAAGAGAATTGCTAGGTTGTAGGGTATCCACATATTTAACTTTACAAAATGTTTTTACATAGTGGTTGTAACATTTATATTTTCGCCAGTAGTTTATATAAGTATCTACTGCTTTACCTGCTCACCAAATAAAGGGTTTCCATTTAAAGAATTTCAAAAAATGAAAACAAAGCATAGACATAAACACACAGAAAAAATGTTCTTGAAAATTACAAAATCTAAATGTTAAATATCTGCCATATTTGAATTCCTTAGAATTCAAAAGCATTAGCTGAATTTGGGGAGACAGAGCTGGTATCTATTTAAGATTTATTTATTTGTCAGAGAGAGTGAGAGAGAGAGAGAGCGCGCACAAGCAGGGCAGAGGGATAAGCAGGCTCCCCACTGAGCAGGGAACCTGATGCGGGCCTCGACCCCAGGACCCTTGGATCATGACCTGAGCTAAAGGCAAATGCTTAACTGACTGAGCCACCCAGGGGTCCCAGATCTGGCATCTTTTTTAAAGATAGGTTTTAAAATAGCTTACTGAAGTACAACCGACATTAAAACCTGCACATATTTAAAGGATATTATTTGATAAGTTTTGACAAACATGCATCCATAAAACTATCATCAAGATTATGAACATATCCATCACCCCCAAAATTTTCCTAGATACCTTTTATAATTCCTCCTTCCTACCCTTCACTTGCTACTGTCCCTTAGCAACCACCAAAATGCTGTCAGCCAATATACATTAGTTTGTATCTTCTAATACAATAAAAATTCTCTAATAAAGAGAATCATACATTTGCAGGGAACAGGGAGGCAGGGGAGAGGTCTGGCTTCTTTTACTCAGGATAATTATTTTGAGATTCATCCGGTTGTTGCATGTATCAAGAGTTCCAATAGTTCATGCCTTTTTATTACTGAGGTATATTCTGTTATATGGACAGAGCAAAACTGTTTATTCATTCACCTATTGATGGACATTTGGAGCGACTCCAGTTTTTGATTATTACAAGTAAAGCTGCCATGAACATTTGTGTACGAGGATTTGCATGGACATATGCTTTCAATTCCTTGGGTAACTGCCTAGGAGTAGACTGTTTAAATCATTTCGAAGTAAATATTTAAGAAACTGCCAAACTGTTTCCAAAATGGTTGTATCATGTTATATTCCCACCAGCAGTGTACCAGCACTCCAGTTTATTTTCTGCCATTCTAACAGGTGTGACATGGCATCTCATGGTGGTTTTTTTTGCATTTCCATAATGGCTACTAATGTTGAACATACTTTTCATGTACGTTTTGTTACTTTATTTGCCATAGATATAAATTCTTTATCGGACTGTTTGTTTTCTAATTTTTGAGCTGTTTTGGATCAAATCCACTATTAGATATGTAATTTGCAAATATTTTCTCCAAGTCTATGGCTTCCCATTTCATGCTCTTAATAGTGTCTTTTGAAGAACAGAAATTCTCAATTATGATGAAGTCCTATCTACCAAGTTTTTCTTTAAGGGTTCATGCTTTTGTGTCGTACTTAAGAAATCTTTGCTTGAGTCAGTCACAAAGATTTTCTCCTGTGTTTCTTCTAGAAGTTTTACAGTTTTAGGATTGTATGTTTAGATCTATAATACATTATTAGTTTTTTTATAACTGATATGAGGTATGGATATAGGGTCTTTTTTTTTTTGCATATATCAAATTGTTCCAGCACTATTCGCTGAAAAACCTATTCTCTCCTACTTTTTATTCTTTCCCACTTTGTACCTTGTCAAAAATCAACTGACCACATATCTTGGGGTCTATTTCAGGACTTACTCTGTTCTACTGATCTATTTGTCTGCTTTTATACCAATACCACACTATCTTTATTAATATAAATTTTTATAATTCTTGAAATCAGGTGGTGATAGCCCTCTAATTCTGTTTTCAAAGTAGTTTTTGCTCTTTTAAATCCTTTGTATTTCCATAAGTTTTACAATGAATTTATCAACTTTAACAAAAATATCTGCTGGGATTTTAATTGGGATTATGTTGAATGTATAGATCAATTTGGGGTGATCTGGCATTTTAGCAATACTGAGTTTTCCCACTTATGTACATGGTCTGTCTCTCCCTGTATTTAGATTTGCTTTAATTTGTCCCAGCAATGTTGTGCAGTGTTCAGTATTCAGGTCTTACATATATTTAGTCAGATTCCTTCCTAAGTATTTCACACATTTTGATGATATGGTAAATGGTATTGTTTCTTTTTAATTTCCATTTCTAATTGTTCACTGCCAGTATTAAGAAATACAACTTACTTTTGTATATTGACTATGTCGCACAACTTTGCTTAACTCATCAGTTCTTTTTTGTAGATTCTGTCATAAATTCTGCATAGATTATCTGTGATAGTTTTTACTTCTTTGCAATCTTGATACCTTTTCCTCTTTTTAAAATTTTTTAAATTTTTTTTTTTTTTGCTTGATGGTATTGGTCCTGGCCAGAATCTCCAATGCAATTTGAAGAGCAGTGAGAAAGACATCCCTTTCTTTATTCCAGATCATAAGGGGAAAACATTCAGTTTATTCAGTTTTTCACTAGTAAATGTGATGTTAGCAGTAGGTTTTTCACAGATATCCAACGTCATATTAAGGAAGTTTCTTTCTATTCCTACTTTGCTGAGAGTTTTTATCATAAATGGATGTTGGATTTTGTCAAATATATTTTCCCTATCTATTGAGATGATCGTATGGTTTTTCCTTTTCAGTCTGTTATTATGGTGGATTACATTGACTTTTTGTAAATATTTTATTTATTTGAGAGGGGGAGAGAGAGAGTCTGTGCAAGTGGGGGAGGAGCAGAGGGAGAAGCACAAGCAGACTCTGCACTAAGCACAGAGTTTGACACAGGGCTCGATCCCACAGCCCTGAGATCATGACCTGAGCTGAAATCAAGAGTCGGCTGCTTAACCAACTGAGCCACCCAGAAGCCTCTACATTGATTAACTTTCAAATGTTAAACTAAACTCCTTTGGTCATGATATTTTATCTGTCACTGGATTTGATTTGCTAAAATTTTGTTAAGAATTTTTACATCCATAAGAGACTATGGACTCTGAGAAACAGGGTTTTAGAGGGGAGGGGGAAGGGGGGATTGGTTAGCCCGGTGATGGGTATTAAGGAGGGCATGTACTGTGTGTTATACGAAAACAATGGATCGTGGAACACTACATCAAAAATTAATGATGCACTGTATGGTGACTAACATAACATAATACAATTTAAAAAATAAAAAAAAAAAGAATTTTTACATCCAGGGGCACCTGGCTGGCTCAGTCAGAAGAGTATGTGACTCTTGATCTCAGGGTCATGAGTTCGAGCCCCACATTGGGTATAGAGATTACTTGAATAAATAAAATTTTTTTAAAAAAGAATTTTTACATCTGTGCTCATTAGGGATATTGGCCTATAGTTTCTTTTCTTATAATATCTTTGGTTCTGCAATCAGAGTAATGGTCTCATAAAATAAGTATTCTCTCATCTTCAATTTTCTGGAAGAGATTGTGTAGAACTGGGATTATTTCTTTTTTAAATGTTTGGTAGTATTCTGGGCCTGGAATTTTCTTTGATAGAATATTTTTAACCATAACTTAAATTTCTTTAATAGATATAGGGCTGTCTGGGTTATTTATTTATTTTTGAATGAGCCTGGGTAGTTTGTCCTTTTCAAAACATTTGCCCTTTTCATATAAGGTGTTATATGGGCATCAAGTTGTTAGCAGTATTCTCATATGGTCCTTTTAACATCTATTGAACCAGTAGTGATGTCATCTCAAAATTACCTGATACTGGTAATTTATGTCTTTTTTTTTTTTTTCTTTCTGATCACTCTGGGTAAAGTCATTTCAATTGTATCAATCTCCCCAAAGACTCCGCTCCAGAGGAAGCTTCAGAGGAAGCTCCAATTCAGGTGGGATCCTCCACCTCATGCTACAGCCTGGAACCTCTCTCTTGACAGTAAGCTGGGATAATCCCAGAACTCACTTTGTTCTCCATCTCTCAGGGATCACTGTGTTCTACCGCCTGATGTCCAATACATTGAAAACAGTTCTTTGATATACTTTGCCCAGTTTCTCAGTTGTTTCAGGCAGGAGGGTAAACACAGACCCTGTTACTCCATCTTGCCACAAAGTATAAGTCTATCTTTTTGGTAGTTTTAAGCAATTGAAACTATATTAGAAAATTCCTCTGAGGAAAGATAATATAACAAAATAAGAGAATAAAAGAAATAGATGCAAGTAGAAAAAGAACTTTAACCTTTGAGAGTTGTAAATAATTGCTCACTAAAATAAGAAAATAGCAACAAACCTGATTAACTCTCAAATTCTTGATCACCTATGTCTTTTTTCGCTACTACATGAGACTCTCAACCACTTCAACCATGTGGAAAGGTAGCACATCACAGGGCCCTTGTTACCTCTTACGTCGACTGCTCTGTAACCTGTTCTCTGGATCACCTCCAGCCCAACTAGATATACTTGTGGAAAAATAACTGCCCAAGTGTACACTTCTGATCTTGGCATTCACCTGCTCAAAACCCCCTGGGGCCTCCTGCTGTCCACTGAATTAAACACAATTACCTCAACCCTCAGTAAAAGGCCTTTTATCAGAAGGCACAGCTACTTTCCTACTCTTTGCTGTGAGTTGTGCACCAACACTATGGTACTGATACATTTTCATGCTGCCCTTATTGCCTAGAACATCTCTGCCTTCACTCTTTTGAGATCTCATCTCTTAAGGCAATCTTAAATACTATAACCTCCAAGAAGTCTCTTCTAATATTGCCCTCAAATAGAGAAGAGGCCATAGTTTTCTCTTCCATGCAGAGTGGGGCAAAGGACACTGGACTTGGGGCCAGAGATCTGGTTTACAACCCAACTCTGCTACTTATGGACAAATTAACTTGACCACTCTACGGCTCTATATTTTCACCTAGAAATGGGAGTGATATTAACTGCCTTACAGGACAGACATTGTCATTTGTGCTAATCTTTACACATCTTCATTATAGTCCTTATTACATAAAATTATAATTGTTAATTTACATACGTTTTTGCTCTATTGGAGCTCAAGATCCAGTAAGTAGGAATGAGGTCATTATCTGTATCTTTTGGTCCCTGGTACCCAACACAGGCCCTGGCATATAAAAGACACTTAATGAATGAGACGACTATGACTGGGCTAGCATTCTCTGCCTCAATATAAAGTACTTTCATACTAAAACTGATAGTTGGTATCAAAGGTCTATTTCTTTCCATAATTCTTACTGGATGCAACTGAATCACCAAATTAGACAGAAAGAGTTACTTTCTATGTCACTGATTTATATATACTTTTATCAGCAGCTTAAATTTAGAAAGGGAACTTATATTCCATTTTTAAGTCTCTCCCTAAGTTTAATTACAAGATTCTGTCACACCCTAATGGAACAGCAATTTTCCTTAGACTGAATGCCAGAAAGGGGAACAAAGATTGGTCGTTCCTTTATCTTACATTCATCTTCTAAACCTACCCCCCCCCAAAAAAAGAAAATGAGAAGCGACAGTGTGATAGATTAATACACAGATTTGAAACATTAACATCTCAGGGTATTTGCCACATGACCTTATATGTAAATTCATTAACTGTTCTTTTAAATTTGTATCTTTTTTTTCTTCCTTCTCTACTCTTTCCCTTCCCTCCTACTAGTTAACAACATTGGAGAGCTCAAACATTTGAAAACAGAAGGTAATCTTTCCAATTTGGGCAATACAAAAAGATAATGATGCCGATAGTCTGAGGTTGTTTGGGCTCAGTATGAATGGCAGACATTGATGGTTCCTCACCAATACCTAGTTCCTTCTCTCTTCTTCCTTACCAGCAAATGCCACCCATCCCCCCTGCCTGGCCCACCCATCAGAAAAGCAAAAAAAAAAAAAAAAAAAAAAAAAGCCAGATATGTGCCATCCCTGTTTCCCTTTAGCTAGACATGGACATACGAAGGGCAGTCCTTTGAAATAAACAGTGTTGTATAATTAACAAAGTGGACACATGCCTCCTCTCCTTCAATGGATGCAGCTGTGTATGCATGGGACATCACGGTCATCTTGAGACAGGAGGATAGACTTCAGGAGGATAGACTGGAGCCAGCAGTGGGGAAACATGAAAAGTACCTGGGTCTGTGGTGGTGCTGCTGAGCTGCTAATCAAACCCTGGAACTGCCTCAGCTCCGGACTTCTTGTTAAAGAAGATGGTAAATTAGCTTATTAATTCTGAACTTGGGGTATTCTGTTACTTGCAGCCAAAAGAATCCTAAGTGATACAAACTACAACAAAACACAAAAGGAACCAAGGAACCAGGCCCATGACCTCTACAGTGTCTACCAGCTCTAATATCATTGGAGCATCTCCCTGCCCCTCAGAATCATATTGTTTCTGCCCTTTTACAGAGTTCAACAACCCCCAGCAGTGCCCTCCCTTGAGATAAGGGGTCCTTTGTGTAGAAGCTCTGTTTCAGGTGAGTTGGGTTATAGGAACTAGGATAAAGAGCATGGATGAAAGGATCACATTTTGGGAAAGAGAAAGAGAATATCCTTCTCCTATGCAGAAAGAAGACCTAACAACGTGAAATAATTGTATGAAATACAAATTTGGTAGATAGAACTTCTGAAGTGACATGGGGAAGACTGAAAAATAATCAGAACGAAAATATGAAGGAGGTGGCTGGACATCCCCAAGGTTGAGGAGAGGCACTGGGAGAACTGGGGCCAGTCTAGGCAGGGCTGGGCATGTAGAATGGAATGACCTCGCGAGAGCTGAAGTGGGAGTGATGCCGACCGGGGAGGCGCTGAGAGCTGCATAAAGGGCAGCAAAGGTGGGACAGCAGGCGTGAGAATTGATGACCCTCAACTGTTAAGTGTAGACAACAAGGCTGAATACGGCAGGAAATAAAAGAATAAACACCCGCGGCTTTACAGAAATCAATGCAGGGGGGGGGCAGCTTGCAAATGTACCCTATATGATGAACAGTATTTACAGAACTTAACAACAGTATCCTTCTTCAAAGAAATTCTCCTTTAAATAAAAAGGTACAAAATGTGAGTGAGCTTTTAAATTTTTTCACTTGAGTCAATATAGCTACATAAAAACTTTGTATTTTTATATTACTACAATGTGAACTTTAATGTAACCTAGTTTCTAAACCAGGTAAACTATTTCTAAACTGGTTTTTTTTTTTCATCTCAAAGAAAAACATGTATACTTTGTAACGTTTTTGTAGTCCTTTGTAGAAATGTGTACTACAGAAACCTCCTTCTTATGCTGTTTGTTCTTCTACAGGATTCTGGCAGATTCAAAATAAGGAGATGCAGTATACCGCATAGTTAAGTCACTCATTTAAGGTTTTGGAGCCAGACCAGATCCATCCAGTTCAATTACCATCTGTTATTTAGTAACCGTGTGACCTTGAGCAAAGCTGCCTCTCTTAACTTCCATTTCTGCATTACTGTGATGGAGATAATAATGGTACCTATCTGACAGCTGTTTTATTAAAGTGGGTAAGGCAAGCAAAATATCTAGTACAGAGCCTGAGACATAAGGGATGGATATCAAAGCATCCATAAATATATATTCTATATATAATATATAAACACATATGTTAATACATATAACAATATAATGGGTATAAATCCATCAGTATATAAATAGTACCTATTTATATAGAGATATACATACTCTACTATACACATAGGAGTGTACATTAAAAGAGATGGATACATATATACACAATTATTATTAGATTCACTGTTTGGATACCTATATCAAAAAAGAACTGGCATACTTTGTTAATTAATTCATTTAACTCACTCATTAACAAATATTCACTGAATGCTTATCACGTGCCCAGGAGAGATAAGTACTGTGATGGAAAATAAAATAAGGGGATAGAGAACAATAGTGGGTACTGTTTCAGATAGGGTGACCAGAAAAAGCCTCCTGAAGGAAATAACATTTAAAGAGACCTAAACGCAGCAAGGAAGGAAATAGAAGCAGTGTAGGGGAGACATGTGCTTGTATGTATGTTGTTTCTCTTTCTACCACTTTCCCCACTCTGACATTCTCTGCTTTGACTTCACTCCCAACCACAGGGAATGCCATGCCTTGGGTAATGTTTGAACTACACCCAAAGGTATGTCTGTTGTTTGTGGAACACATAAAAGGATGTCCTCAGAATTATGTCAATCGTTTAGGTATCATGGCAAACTACACCCAAAAGTGTTCTAAACATGGGTCAGTTTGAGGGGCAGGCATCAGCAACTTTTCAGTGAACATTATAAATTACTATGATTCTTCTGACCCACTGGAGTAGAGGAGATACTGACCATGCTCCCTCCCTAGTGTAGCATCATGAGTCACAAAGCTTCAGGGAGCCAGCTTAAGTGCCCAACCACCTGCCTGCATGAATCTGAGTCTAGGGCCATGTACCACACTATTGTGTGAGCTTGCATGCAGGCTGGGAAATAGGTAAGCAGTCTATGTGCCAAATACTGCATCCTCAGTTAACTCTGGTTAAGACTCTGGTGGTAGAAAATCATTAGGATGGGAGCGCCTGGGTGGCTCAGTCAGTTAAGCGTCTGCCTTTGGCTCAGGTCATGATCCCAGGGTCCTGGGATTGGCCAGCATTGGGGGTCCCTTCCTCTCCCCACCCCCAAGGCCCTCGTGCTCTAATAAATAAAATCTTTTTGAAAAAAGAAAATCATTAGGACAAAAATTGGAAGTTTATACTTTTGTCTTTTAGGATTCATACACAGTCTGCTCTGGCATTAACAATGTAACCTTTAAGTAAGTCCCTGGATTTCTTTAGCCTAGAGTCTTCATCCATGAGGTAGAAATAATCACATATGTCCACTAGCCATCATACTACATTGCTTTGACATTTCATTCTCTTCTGAATGTTTTCTTATAAATCACCATGTGGTGCTCAAAAGAACTCTATGCTTTAAGAACCAGACGACAATTTAGATGAACAGAACTTTAAAAGGACATGTAAAAAGCAGGTAGCACTATAGAGGTGGAAGACGACATTGGTAACAGGCCACTGAAACAGAAGATCTTGGTGTTCTGGGCAATCCACAAAGAATTTCAAGCCAGTTCTCTAAGCTGGCAGTAATTGCTGGAAGGATGGCCTTCGCTGACTTCGTTGCCAGGGAGATTTTAGAAGATACGTGTGGTGTGGATTTCTCATTTCCTTCTACTGCCACACGATGATCAATGACCTGTGTCTAGTCTTCAGGTGCGTCAGGTAAATTCACTCAAGTCCCATTTACTTCATGACCTTAAGTTTTGTTTCTGTTTTTTCACAGAGCCTAGGTCCAAAAATAAGCACAAGGGGTGTACATTTAAATGACCACAGAACAGTATTTGAGGGGTCTCTCGAGAAGAATTTGCCACATTAGTAAATTTACATATCCCAACACTCATCAACCCTGCATGTCTTTTTAAATATCTAACTTAAGTTTCATGCTCTGACCATGGCCCATCACTTCCTATTCTGTCCTCAGAAAGGATGAGCCACTTCATCCTCAGTTAACTCTTTATATTCAACACCTCCTTTTAGAGTGTTCTCAGGCCACTAAGAAAAGCAATATTTCATAGTTAGGACCCAAACAGCAGAAAGAAGGCATCGGTTTTCTGTTCCAATCAAGCTCCCTATCAACATATGTGCAGCTTATGTTTCCTAAAAATAAACAGTATCCCAAAATGGCAACTCCTGCTGCAGACACTCAAGACTTTTCCCCTTTGCTGCAGCTATAGCCTCCCCTCTAGAATGTCTCCCAAATTCATAACCATCTTTCACTCCATGGCTAGTACAAGGCTGGATTTTATCCACCTTCCATTCCTGCTCCTCCCCTAAGCAGGATTCCTTGGCAACACTTCCCAACATTATCCTATCTCCTTGACCTTACCCAAAGTCTTACTTTTATTTTTCAGAACACTTTACCAAATTTCCTAGAAGGAAATGTCCAAAAAACACCTAATTCTATTTTCTTTCTGAAATACCAAGGAATACTTTAGTTCTTAATACATGTTTATTATATAAATATAAAACTTTATCTTTACTGCAGTAAAAGAAAGAAAAACAATATTAAAGTGAAATGAAAAGAATATGTAAGCCTCTCCTCCATACAGATTCCTTAATTCCAAAGGGAAAAAAATAAGAGGAAAAACTGCAAAAGGGTTCTACGCTTGCTTTAGAGGCACGGAACAGGAGTTGGTTGAGACTACATTTACTGATTAGTGGATATGGGGGGGAAGTAATGAATGATCAGAAATTCAGATGTAAGAGATGGGATCAGCAGCAAGGTAAATCAGTAAGCTGACTCCTGAAAGACCGGGTCCTCTCACTATCTTTTGCTCCCAGCCCTGAATCGCAGAGAACCCCCACCAGGCCAATGGAGACCACTCTCTTCCATTCAGTGGCCAGAAAGAAAGAATTAAGTCCCTGGTTCCACAACAGATGAGGGGGCCAGGAGGGAAATATCTTTCTGATGACCCATAGTGGAATTCACTATCTTTAACCCTAAAAATATTGCAACAGTTAGTTTCTTTGGTAGGTTAGTCCTATGATTCACTATACTTCAGGTACCTCATGATTACTACAGGCTCTGGTGAGACACCAAGGGAACTTAAATACTAACCAGAACACTGTTCTACAGGAAGGTGTTATTTAGGATTTACAAAGCTTCAATGTCATAATTGGCATCAAAAAGTTATATACTGCTCATGTCCATTTCTTTAGATAAGCTAAATCAAAATAGAACCACCTTTCCCATTACACAGACAATGCTTTATTATTACTCATTCTTAATAGCTCTTTATAAAGACATGTTAACATCTCTTTAGCACTCAGAGCTAAGAGCAACCAAGTCAAATATATTTATAAAATCTTCTGGGTCACACAGTTAATTTATGTCACAAAAAAGCTAAACCTCTCTAATGTGTGTCAGTAAAGTCTAAAAATTTAGGACCAAAGAGTTTATCACACCACAGTTCTTTTTGCCATTCACACCTGTACCACAATCCATGTTTAGGACTTTATGCACATTAGTAACCACAGTAACAGACACATCACTATACAATTTAAAAAGAACAAGTAAGGCTTTAAATTTTCAAACCTTCTGTTGTAGCTACTTCTTATCCTATTCTATAACTTCTGATCTCATTTTCATTTCCCTTCACTCATATGGTATAAAAAATCTGGCCCTGTTATTTACCACCGAAAATTCACTCTTTGGTGGTCCAACTCCTTAAAATTCTCCATGTCTAAATGCTTTAAGCATGCTCTGCGGACAAGGAGCTTCCCAAATGTAGGATATGTTGGCCATCAGTTTCGCTCCTTTCTCTCCAAATTTAATTCTTCTCAGTTCTGGTCCATTTCCTTATAAACTTTTTAGGCTCACCACCAAGAAATATGATATATAACTTTGCAAGTGTTTTCTTAAGTTCCCTGGTGCTCAGTCTAGGAGAAGTTTCTTAGCTTTGCCACTACTGACATTTTGGGCTAGATAATTCTTGGTTGGAGAAGGGTGGGGAGGATGCTAGCCTGTGTGTTGCAGGATGGTTGGCAGTTCCCCTGTCCTCTACACATGACATGGCAGTAGGACCTTCCCTCCCCCAGTCAAGACAGTCAAAACCATCTCCAGATATTCTCAACTTTCCCCTTCGGGACAAAATTGCCCCCTGTTGAGGACCGCTTGTCTAGAATAGGAGTTTGGAGATCTCAGGAGATCAGGTCAGGCTAGAGTAGGGCCCCAGAAAAGCTGTCCCAGCTTTTAATCAATATTTTCTTCAGTTTCAGTTGTGGGCAGATGACCATGCTGTATGAGTAACAGTCTATAAGAAAGGAATATACAGCATTTACTGTTAGCATTTACTGTTATAACCAAATAATATTTATAGAAGAGAGACTCACACTTAATCAAGGACGGCAGTCCCCAGCTCTTGAAGGGGTTATGATCCAAAAGTTTACAAGTATATTTAGAATCAAGAATACATTCAGTTGAACTATCCAAAATTGCCATTGTTGTCTCAGTAATAAAAAAAAAAAAAAAGGCTTAACAACATCAGCGATTTCATATAATTCAACCTAGTAATTTCTTTCTGTAGCAATGGTAGGTTCCCACAAAATCCTATTGAAATATTCTACCCCTGCTGTCTCCTTTTTCTCTTGAGGTCCCTGGGTACTACTGAATTCATTTTCATTTTCACCAAGAGCAGTCACTGCTTCTGTTGAGGCTCTACGCCTCTCCAGACCCTGTGGAACGATATGCACACAGCCTCAGAACTGTTTTGATCCTGCAGTCCAAGGACAGAGATGCCTATTTTCCCACTTTTCTCTTCAGCTCTTTTCTCCTATTTGTGTAGATTCCCAAAATAAAGAAAAATCATGAGTCTTTGTATATATAAAAGACAGAAGATTCATCTATAGTTGGCAATATGACAAATATTACTGGCCAACTCTCTCTCTCTCACATACACACAGCATCAAAGGAAAAACAGATGAGGAAAGAAAAAAGAATTGCACTTGTTGGAGGTGAAAAATTCTAGAGAAAACAGATAACTGAAGGGCATACACTTTGAGCAGCAATTGTCTATCACAGATGACAGCAAGTGTTGTGAGGTAGGTTAGAGGGTTATCCATCAATCAACAATCAACTCTGAAACCAGTAACTTGTCCCAAAGATGACTAATTATGGTCTACCACTCCCCCAAAATGTCTAAAAGAGGGAGTAGTGGCAGGAATCCTGGACTCAAAAATCCTCGAGATACAGATTTTAATTGTGAAGCTCTATGGGTCACAAAGCTCCCGTTATCGAGTCAGAGAAGTGGGAGCAACAAACACACCGCAATGTGCTTTTAAGTTACAGGATAACCAAAGTTCCCTTGAACTCTGACACCCTCTACACCTCCCTTCCATTTGGTGACATGACAGCTCCCTGTTCTCTCTCCTCAGCCTTGGAGAAAGATGAGCCCTCCCTCCTCCTTTCTAGCCACAGCTCATTCTGGGCTCCCACCTTCCTAGGCCTTTCTCCCTACTTACTGCCTACATCTTTATTCTTTCTTTTGATTGTACCCTCTCCTCTGTATATTTTATTTTTTTAAAGATTTTATTTATTTGAGAGAGAGTGAGAGCGAGAACACGAGAGGGGGGAAGGTCAGAGGGAGAAGCAGACTCCCTGCTGAGCAGGGAGCCCAATGCGGGACTCGATCCCAGGACTCCAGGATCATGACCCGAGCTGAAGGCAGTTGCTTAACCAACTGAGCCACCCAGGCGCCCCTCCTCTGTCTCTTTTAAACACATGCTTAATATAGTCCATTTCTGAGGAGAAAGAAACATGAAATCCCTCTCCTGACTCTGAGTTATACTCTAGACTCCCTAAACTCAGAACTTCTCTGTTTCTTCATTCACCTCTGGAATCCACTACAACTTGGTCAGCTCCTATGAGCCTCCATGAAACGACTGTAATCCTCACTGAATCTGCTCCAGGGTCAGCAGTGATCACTAAACTGCCAAAACCAATGGATAGTCTCTAGTTTCCATCCTAATGCATTTCATGTGCCACTGGACAATACTGATCTCATTTTCAAAGTTGTATTTCTGGGATGTGGGAGAACCACCCTTTTCTGGCCCTTTCCTCATCTCTGCCTTTTCTTCTCAGTCTCCATCAAGGCTCTTCTTCCTCCAATCCCTTAAATAATGGGTGTCCCCAAGACTACTTCCTCAGTCGTCCTTACTCAGTCAAGACTCTCTTCTTAAGCAACCTTTTCCATGCCTCTACTTCCACTAGACCTGGATAATTTAAAAGAGACCAGAACACAAAATGGAAATCCTTACCTTCTCTTCAAACCTACTTTGCCTAGCCCAGAAAATGGCACCACCATTCACAAAGGCACCTCAGCTTTCTAGTTCAGCACTTTCCCTTCTTCTGTCTTGTCTTCCATATTCTATCAATTACCAAGTCGTACAGATCCTGCCTTGTAAACGTCTCTGAAACTTTCTCTGCTCTGCCTTAATCGTCTTACTATCTTCTCCTTGGAACACTATCCCACTTATCTTATAACTTGTTCCCATACCCATTTTTTCTTTATTTTTTTTAAATTTTATTTTATTATGTTATGTTAGTCACCATACAACACCTCACCAGTTTTCGATGCAGTGCATTTTTTTCTAATTGGCTCTCAAAGTATATTCCTAAATGCAAATGCGAGCACGTCACTCTACTAATGAAACAAATAGCTTTGCATAGTCAAGTCCTTCTCAACCAGGTTCCTCAATATTCTAAAGCAGCCACTGTAACATGACAAACCGACTTATCTTTCATGCATCTGGAATGGTATTAGTTATATACCATCACTGGGAGAGTTGAGGAAATAGGTACTGAAATCATGATCTGTGTTCTGTAGTTCAGATGAGAAACCCTGGTTGAGAAAGGCTGACACAGGCTCCTGCTGTACAACCTCCATCATATCCTGCTACTTCTTCACACATAGACTGCCTCCAAAAATGGGAGCCCCCTGCACTCTTTTACACCTGTCTGTATTTGCATATGCTGTTGTTCAGGCCTGGCGTTCTCTTTTTCTGTCTACTCTAGAGCTCCCATTCATGCTGGATGTTCACACAATACTTTCGTTGTGAGCTTCCTTGGACTTTGCCAAACAGGCGTTTCCATGGTCTCTTTACACACCTTTAGAGCTCATCTTATGATAGCATGCAGGTTTATTCACGTATCTGTGTGCTTTACTAAAATGTGAACTCTGGAAGACATCACCAGCAAAATTCCTGAAATATAGTGGATATAAAGTAAAACTTTTTTGAGAGAATCATAATAAATGCTTCTTTTCTCCTTAACTCCAAAACCTGTGTTAGATACTCAAATTCTTGGAGCTCTATCCATTATTTAAAAAAAATATAAGAAACTAATATCACACTGATGTTAAAAACAGTTACAAGAAACCCTTGAGTCACCATGTAATGACTCCTCTTTCTCAAATGAACAGATGGAGGGAGAAACCCATGACAATTATTCTTAAAATGAGTTACACCAAGATCTGTGCCTCTTTTCTAGAACATAACTAACACGTGGCAAAAAAAAGGGGGGGGGAGGACATGTAATATCTGCATAGGCCTTGCTATAATTCCTTTTAAAGATCATACCTGTTTGCTGCTCTAAGTTCCCATTACAAAAAGGAGCAAAACTTGTCCCTAGCTGTGTAAACAAGGCAAGAATTATGATTGGATGCCACAAGCCCAAAATTTATGCTTTCAAGAAAGCTATAATAAGGATCAGAACACACCCAACAGGGACACATGCCTGGTCATGCCCTCAAAGCCCTCAAAGCATGACTATTGGTGGGGAGGAAACCCCTCTGGCCATCCCCAAATACAGAGAATTGCACCAGCTCATTCCATGTTGGAAGACATCTTATTTCTGGCAGAGGCTATAAGCAGTTGGAGCAATGCCTAATGTGTGTTGCTTGGCACAGACGAAGAGAGAGAATCAATTTTATCTTACACTCAAGGCCTCACCTAATGAACTCCTACATCTGTGATTTCTTTTTATTTTTTTAAAAGATTTATTTATTTTAGAGAGAGAGAGAGAGAGAGCATGCGAGTGGGGTGAGGGGCAGAGGGAGTGAATCTTCAAGCAGGCTCCCCGCTGACCACAGAGTCCACCATGGGGCTCCATCTCATCACCCTGAGATCATGACCTGATCCGAAATCAAGGGTCAGACGCTTAACTGACTAAGCCACCCAGGCACCCCTCCCTATATCTGTGCTTTCATCTCTCTCTTTTTCTATAGAATTTTTTGTCTTTAACATCTTGCTCAATTTACCTATTATGTGTATTGCTTATCGACTATCTTACTTCCCACCTTAAATATAAATTCTACGAGGAAAGCATTTTCATCTGCTTGGTTCACAGACATACCCCTAGGCATTTAGAATAGTGTAGAGTAGATGTATTCGTTAAATATTTGTTGTGAACCTGGAATGCACTCTGCCTTGATTTCAACTGCCCTATTCTAGCTTTCCTTCATATCCTATAGTCAGCACTGATTTTTTTTCCTTAGGCCTTTTGCTTAGTTTCTTCCTGTATCAGGCCTATGAAAATTCTTCAAAATCAGGTGAAGTCTCTCAGGTATAAGCCAACTATTTAACCATTAATTTTATTACATCAAGTATTCTTTGGAATAAGGTGGTCATATTTATATAACTCATAACAAAATTCACCATTTAGTTTTTAAAAAGTTACTCGCCACAGAGGTATTTAACAACAGGGGTAGAGTGTAATGAGTTCATCAGAATTTAAATGTTAAAGAATCTCTTGTTCAAAGAACTGGCAAAGCTTTGTGCTTAAACTGTGGCTAGTAGGTCTTTAGTGACTAATTCAGCAAATAAATTACTTAAATTTAGAGCCCAATTTGGGTCCAGGCCACTAAGTGGGGGTAAAATCACTTTCATACTTTACTTTTATATTGTCTTTAGGTAGCCTGGTTGAATTTCGAGTATAATATATTAGAGCCTAAACATCCTTTAGGACAATGACTACAACCATTTGGATTAATGGAATGATTCAATGGCTGACGCTAAATTTACCAACTCTAATTTCAATTAGTAGAGCTTAATCAAACTTTTCTTTAGTGCTGTTGAACATGTGGGTACAACTGAGTAAAGATGAGATGAAAGCCAATTTCCATAGAGATTAGAAATAACTTGAGGCGGAGAAAGTATGAGTGAAAACATGAAGAGCGAGAGATCAAAGAAAGAATAGAAAGGGTTAAGAAGGCTCAGGAAGAACATGAGAGAGCCCAGAGGGAGGAAGAAGCCAGATGACAATCAGGAGCTCAGTATGGCTCTTTCCCAGGTGGCTTTCCTGGGGGAATGCCTGGTAATTTTCCTGGAGGAATGCCTGGAATGGCAGGGGGGATGCCTGGAATGGCAGGAATGCCTGGGCTCAATGAAATTCTTAGTGATCCAGAGGTTCTCGCAGCCACGCAGGATCCAGAAGTTATGGTGGCCTTCTAGGATATGGCCCAGAATCCAGCGAATATGTCAAAATATCAGAGCAATCCAAAGGTTATGAATCTCATCAGTAAATTGTCAGCCAAATTTGGAGGTCAAGCATAATGCCCTTCTGACAAATAGAGCCCTTGCTGAAGGAAAAGCAACAATCACCTAATGGATGTTACAATAATACAAACCAGTGTACTTCTAACCTTCTCATGTAGAAAGCTGAGGTGCTGTGGAGAGAATCTCTACCCCTCTGCCCCACATGCAACTGAAACATTCTATAGTGGTTTGCCATTAGGGTATTCATTCAGATAATGTTTTCCTACTAGGAATTACAAACTTTAAACACTTTTTAAACCTTAAAAATATTTAAAAAGGTATTAAAAGGGTGTGTTAGTCCCCCCACCCAAAAAGAAATAACTTGAGGCACTTTTACCAGCATGTTCACAACTGCACATTTGGCTAATTAACAATAACGTCTTTCCTTTTGTTGGTGGGCATAAAAGTCCATTTAGATACATACAGTGTCTTGCTTTAATAATAAGGTATGTTCACTAGGTTTTGGCTTTCTTGGATAATAATTTTTTTTTGAAGATTGTATTTATTTGTTTGACAGAGACATAGCGAGAGAGGGAACACAAGCAGGGGGAGTGGCAGGCAGAGGGAGAAGCAGGCTTCCCCGCAGAGCAGGGAGCCCGATGTGAGGCTCGATCCCAGGACCCTGGGATCATGACCTGAGACTAAGGCAGACGCTTAATGACTGAGCCACCCAGGCACCCTTGGATAATAATTCTTATGTAAACACTTAAGTCATCGATAAAGGTCAAGTTTATCAAGTTTTGATACTGAAGAATGGATTTCATATGACTGATTTGATTGTAGTTAGCCAAATATTCTGTGCTTCATTTAAGCTAGCTGTTAACTTTTTTTAAAAAAGATTTTATTTATTTATTTGAAAGAGAGAATGAGAGATAGAGAGCACGAGAGGGAGGAGGGTCAGAGGGAGAAGGAGACCCCGCTGAGCAGGGAGCCCGATGCGGGACTCGATCCCGGGACTCCAGGATCATGACCTGAGCCGAAGGCAGTCGCTTAACCAACTGAGCCACCCAGGTGCCCCTAGCTGTTAACTCTTTAGCTTGTTGAGTTCATACTGGAGTTTGATGAGCTCTCATAATATAAGTAGAGTGAAATGTTCTGGGGGATCTATGGTAAAATATCAGTCTCTTCAAGTGAACATGTTTATTGCATGGATTTAGCTGTTTTTACCTAAACTGTGACAAGGAAAGACATCATTTTAAGAAAAAAAAAAGGCAAATTATTCCACGCCCTTCATGAAATAATAATATCCTAAATGGGTCAAATGTCTGTTATAAAGTTCACTTGAAATTCAGCTACAGTGTAACTGTGGTGAGAACTTCCAAATCATACCTGTATCACCAATAATGTAAATAGACCAAGAACTTAAATATAATAATATGGTTAATAATATTTTTTCTACATATATTTCCTTTTCTCCTACTATTTTGTTAGTTCATCTCAGGCAGAGACCATCATGCTTATCCCATGAAGATACTTGGGGAAAGGGCATTTGAGGCAGAGGGAAGAATGGTGACAATATAGGGGCCTCCCTGACTTGCTCAGAAACAGTAAGAGGCCACCAATGTGTCTAGAGCCCAGTGTGAGGTGGAGGGGACAGAGGCTAGATCCTACAGGGCCTTGAAGGCCATTACAATGGCTTTTAGTTTTGGGGGTGAGTGAAATGGAGGTTTTGAGCAAAGCAGTGCCATGACCGGAATTACATTTAAAAGGATCACCCTAGCTATTGTGATGAGAATACACTGTTGGGGGTGGGGGAAGAACAGAAGCAGAATTAGGTAGCTATGGTAGTAATCCTGGTAAGATAAAATGGCTGGGATTGGATGGTGGCAGTGGAGGTGATGACAAGTGGTTGGATCTATATATGTTTTGCAGACAGGCAGAGCCAACAGGTTTTCCTGACTAAATGAATATGGGGTAGGAGAGAAAGAGGAGTCAAGAATAACTTTAATGACAAACAAATGGATGGATGAAGTTGCTGTCAGCTGAGATTCAGATGACTGACCTGAGATTAACCAGGTTTGGGGGCAAGATGAAGAGTCCAGTCTTGGATGTGCTGAGTGTAAGAGTCTGAAAATGTCTTCAAACTCATATATTTTGCCTCCATAGTTTGCCCAGCTAAAAATGTTAGGTTATCCTGGTCTCCTAGCTCTCCTTCCCCTTCAGATACAAGCCCATAGCTTCTTTTTTGTTGTTGTTTTGTTTTAATTTAAATTCACTTAGCCCACATATAGTACACCATTAGTCTCAGAGGTCGTGTTCAACAATTTATCAGTTGCGTATAACACCCAGTGCTCATCACATCATGTGCCCACGTTATTGTGTTTGTGATAATGTGTGCCACATTAATGCCCATCACTCAATTACCCCATCCCCCTACCCTGTTTATTTTCTACCGTTAAGAGTTTCTCACGGTTTTTCTCCCTTTGATGACCTCCCATTCAGTTTTCTCTTCCTTCCCCTATGATCTTTTATGCTGTTTCCTATATTCCACATATGAGTAGAATTATATAATTGTCTTTCCCTGATTAACTTATTTCACTCAGCGTAATCCCCTCCAGTTCCATCCACATTAATGCAAATGGTAAATATTCATCCTTTCTGATGGCTGAGTAATATTCCATTGTGTGTGTGTGTGTGTGCGTGTGTGTGTATCTCCCACATCATAGCTTCTGTAGCAGAATTCCTTTCCCTTCTAGCCTTTCCTTTATTTTTTTTTAAGATTTTATTTATTTGACAGAGAGAGAGGAAGCAAGAGAGCACAAACAGGGGGAACAGCAGAGGGAGAGGGAAAAGCAGGCTCCCCACTGAGCAGGAAGCCCGATGTGGGGCTTGATCCCAGGACACTTAACTGACTGAGCCACCCAGACGCCCCCTAGCCTCTCCATCTTATTCCCTTGGTAATGTCCTTGTGCAGGCCTTCATTATCACTTGACTCCCTCCAGTACCTTTATCTGATCTTGATTCTTCCTAAGGAGGCTGTCTTCTACATAATCAGATGTATATTCCTAAAAAATATATCTGATGATGGTACACTCCTATTTAAAACTCTGCACTGGCTTCTCACTACCATATAAAATAAGACTTAGGGCTGGCTTCTGTGATTCTTTACTACATTGCTCCACCCTACTTGTCTTTTCTTTTCACTACACACTAAATGTCCTGCCTCGTCATGCTTCTTTGTCTGGCAAACTCCTATTCATTGCCCAATATCCAGCTAACCATCATTAGTTCAGAACAGCCTTTCCCAACAACTTTCAGGCAAAATTGGCCACTCCCTCCTCTGTGCTCTCCCAATATATCCACCATACCTTCATTGTATCACTTCTAATGATGAATCATTACTGGTTTGCTTATATAGCTATCCAATGAGGCTCTCAGTAGAGGCTGCTTGTCTTATCCCTGCTTTCCACGTCTCACTAATTTACACCCTCTGCTTACTGAGCTCCTGAGGGAATTAAGTGTTGCTCAAAGGTACCTGTTTGAGATCTTTCAACTTCAAGTGTGCCACCCTTCATGGCTCAGGGTGGGGCTTGGAACATCCTCTCCCATTCTATCTGCAACATTGGCGATGAAGACATTTAGGACTGTCCAAAGAAAGAGAAGCTGGTAGCAGCGCAAAACAGCTTGATGACAAAGCAGCCATCATGGTAACAAACTGTCAGCGAGCCTTTAATATTTGAATATATTGTGGTCTTTAGTACATGCTTATGAGACTACATGGCACAGCTTTCAAATAATCATCCACTTAAATCTTAGAAATTAAAAATTCCATTTTGACTCTCCTACCAAATTATAAACGCTAGCAGATTATAGTATGGTCTTTAATGAACATTTACAGCAATGATAAATGAACCTTAATGCATTCTGCTCACATAAAAAACGGTAAAAACAGAAGATGGCGGAGGAGTAGGAGACCTGGATTTCGTCTGGTCTCAGGAATTCAGCCGGATATGGATCAAACCATTCCAAACACCTACGAACTCAACAGGAGATTGAAGAAAAGAGTAGCAACAACTCTCCGAACAGAAAAGCGACCACTTTCTGGAAGGTAGGACATGCGGAGAAGTGAATCTGAGGCGATATTCGGGAGGAAAGATGGCGGGGGAGGGGCCCTCCATTGGCCACTTCTGGCAAGTGATAGAACCGCGGAATACAAAATCGGAACTTTTAGAAGTCGGCTCTGCTGAGGGATGTCGCTCCTGTGGCTAAGCCGGGGGTGGAACCCTTGTGGGACAGGGTGATCTCAGGACCCTTGAGGTCACAGAAAGATCAGGGGTGCCTGAGTGCGACAGAGCTCCCAGGCAGCAGAGCTCCCAGGTATCACAAAGGGGAAGCCGGCTGCAGAGATGGAGCCAAGGAGCAGGCTCTCAGCTCGGGGTTGCCATAAACCGTGATCGGCGACACAGTCAGGCCCCTTCTCCTCCAGCAGAGACCCAACAAACAGCAGATCCGGGGAGACTCCCCTTCCTCCCCCAGAGAGGAGCGGCATGGGAGCGAACCGCAGGGATCTGCTGGGTTTGGAGACTCCACACCAAGTCGGGTGCCAGAGATAGAAACGATCAGTCACAGGCCGGGTGAGCATGGAGTGCGGTCCGTAGACCAGGGAGACAGGAGAGATTGACTGCTTTTCTCTGGGGGTGCACGGAGGAGCGGGGCCCGAGTTCTCTGCTCCTCCGGGGCAGAGATTGGGAGGCCGCCATTTTCACTCTCGTCCTCCAAAGCTGTACCGAAAGCTTGGAGGGGAACAAAAGCTCCCGAGAGCAAACCCGAGCAGATTACTTAGCCAGGACCGGCAAGGGCGGGGCAATTCCGCCTCCAGCAAAGACATTTGGGAACCATGGCAATAGGCCTCTCCCGCAGAAGATCAGCACGAACAGCCAGGAAGCCAAGAACAAGTTTACCGATCAATGAGAATGGCAGAACCCCAGCGCTAGGGGAATACTGCACATAGAATTCATGGCTTTTTTACCATGATTCTTTAGTCTTTCAAAGTTAATTTTTTTAACTGTCTTTTTGTTTTGAATTTTTCTTTTTCCCCTTTCAACCAACATCTTATCAATCCTTTTAAAAAAAAATTTTTATTTTTCATTTTTAGAGTCATATTCTATCCCTTCATAGTAGTTACCCTTATTTTTGGTATATATATATATATAAGTTGTTCTCTCTTTAAAATTTTGAGATACAGTTTCTTCTAACAGATCAAAATATACCCTAAATCTCTAGTGTATGGCTCTGTTCTAGTCTCCTGCCTGATCACATACTCTCCCCTTTTTTTTCTTTCTTTTTTTAAAAATCCTCTTCTTTCTTTTTTCAAACAACTTATCAATTCCTTTTATAAAATTTTTATAATTTTCATCTTCACAGTCATATTCCATCCCTTCATCGTATCAACCCTTATTTTGTACATACACAAGTTTTTCTTTAAAATTTTGGGAGGCACTTTCTTCTAACAGACCAAAATACACCCAAAATCTAGTGTGGGGCACTGATCTATGCACCAGCCTGATCATATCTGATCATATTCTGTTTTTTTTTATTTTGTTCTGTTTTTGTTTGTTTTTATCTTTTTCTTTTTCTTTTTTTTTCTCTTTTTTCGTTCTTTCCCTTTCTTTTCCCCTGGTTTCAGGTCTTTTCTGATTTGTTTAGAGTATATTTTCTGGGGACGTTGTTACCCTGATACCATTTTGTTCTCTCATTCATCTATTCTCCTCTGGACAAAATGACAAGATGGAAAAAATCACCCCAACAAAAAGAACAAGAGGTAGTACCGTCTGCCAGGGACTTAATCAATATGGACATTAGTACAATGTCGGACCTAGAGTTCAGAATCATGATTTTAAAGATACTAGCTGGGCTTGAAAAAAGCATGGAAGTTATTAGAGAAACCCTTTCTGGAGAAATAAAAGAACTAAAATCTAACCAAGTCAAAATAAAAAAGGCTATTAATGAGGTGCAATAAAAAATGGGGGCAGTAACTGCTAGGATAAATAGGGCAGAAGGGAGAATAAGCAATATAGAAGACCAAATGATGGAAAATAAAGAAGCTGAGAAAAAGAGAGATAAACAACTACTGGATCATGAGGGCAGAATTCGAGAGATAAGCGATACCATAAGACGAAACAACATTAGAATAGTTGGGATCCTAGAAGAAGAAAGAGAGAGAGGGGCAGAAGTTATACTGGAGCAAATTATAACAGAGAACTTCCCTAATGTGGGGAAGGAAACAGGCATCTAAATCCAGGAGGCAAAGAGAACCCCTCTCAAAATCAATAAAAATAGGTCAACACCCCGACATCTAATAGTAAAACTTACGAGTCTCAGAGACAAAGAGAAAATCCTGAAAGCAGCTCGGGAGAAGAGATATGTAACCTATAATGGTAGAAACATTAGTTTGGCAACAGACCTATCCACAGAGACCTGGCAGGCCAGAAAGAACTGGCATGATATATTCAGAGCACTAAACAAGAAAAATATGCAGCCAAGAATACTATATGCAGCTAGGCTGTCATTGAAAATAGAAGGAGAGATAAAAAGCTTCCAGGACAAACAAAAACTAAAGGAATTTGCAAACACGAAACCAGCTCTACAAGAAATATTGAAAGGGGTCCCCTAAGCAAAGAGAGAGCCTAAAAGCAGCATAGACCAGAAAGGAACACAGACAATATACAGTAACAGTCACCTTACAGGCAATACAATGGCACTAAATTCATATCTTTCAATAGTTACCCTGAATGTAAATGGGCTAAATGCCCCAATCAAAAGGCACAGGCTATCAGATTGGATTAAAAAACAAGACCCATCCATATGCTGTCTGCAAGAGACTCATTTTAGACCCAAAGACACCCCCAGATTGAAAGTGAGGGGGTGGAAAACCATTTACCATGCTAATGGACACCAAAAGAAAGCTGGGGTGGCAATCCTTATATCAGACATATTAGATTTTAAACCAAAGACTGTAATAAGAGATGAGGAAGGACACTATATCCTACTTAAAGGGTCTATCCAACAAGAAGATCTAACAATTGTAAATATCTATGCCCCTAACATGGGAGCAACCAATTATATAAGGCAATTAATAACAAAAGCAAAGAAACACATTGACAACAATACAATAACAGTGGGGGACTTTAACACCCCCCTGACTGAAATGGACAGATCATCTAAGCAAAAGATCAACAAGGAAATAAAGACTTGACACACTGGACCAAATGGACTTCACAGACATTTTCAGAACATTCCATCCCAAAGCAACGGAATACACATTCTTCTCTAGTGCCCATGGAACATTCTCCAGAATTGATCACATCCTAGGTCACAAATCAGGTCTCAACCAGTACCAAAAGATTGGGATTTTTCCCTGCATATTTTCAGACCACAATGCTTTGAAACTAGAACTCAATCACAAGAGGAAAGTCAGAAAGAACTCAAATACATGGAGGCTAAAGAGCATCCTACTAAAGAATGAATGGATCAACCAGGAAATTAAAGAAGAACTAAAAAAATTCATGGAAACAAATGAAAATGAAAACACAACTGTTCAAAATCTTTGGGATGCAGCAAAGGCAGTCCTAAGAGGAAAGCATACAGCAATACAAGTCTTTCTCAAGAAACAAGAAAGGTCTCAAATACACAACCTAACCCTACACCTAAAGGAGCTAGAGAAAAAACAGCAAATAAAGCCTAAAACCAGCAGGAGAAGAGAAATAATAAGGATCAGAGCAGAAATCAATGAAATAGAAACCAAAAGAACAATAGAACAGATCAACGAAACTAGGAGCTGGTTCTTTGAAAGAATTAACAAGATTGATAAACCCCTGGACAGACTTATCAAAAAGAAAAGAGAAATGACCCAAATTAACAAAATCATGAATGAAAGAGGAGAGATCACAACCAACACCAAAGAAACACAAACAATTATAAGAACATATTATGAGCAACTATATGCCAGCAAGTTAGAAAACCTAGAAGAAATAGATGCATTCCTAGAGATGTATCAACTACCAAAACTGGACCAGGAAGAAATAGAAAACCTGAACAGACCTATAACCACCAAGGAAATTGAAGCAGTCATCAAAAATCTCCCAAAAAACAAAGGCCCAGGGCCAGATGGCTTCCCAGGGGAATTCTACCAAACATTTAAAGAAGAATTAATACCTATTCTCCTGAAACTGTTCCAAAAAATAGAAATGGAAGGAAAACTTCCAAACTCATTTTATGAGCCCACCATTACCTTGATCCCCAAACCAGACAAAGACCCCATCAAAAAGGAGAATTACAGACCAATATCCTTGGATGAACATGGATGCAAAAATTCTCACCAAAATACTAGCCAATAGGATCCAACAGTACATTAAAAGGATTATTCACCACGACCAAGTCGGATTTATCCCTGAGCTGCAAGGTTGGTTCAACATCCACAAATCAATCAACGTGATACAATACATTAACCAAAGAAAGAACAAGAATCACATGATCCTCTCAATAGATGCAGAAAAAGCATTTGACAAAGTACAGCATCCTTTCTTGATCAAAACTCTTCAGAGCATAGGGATAGAGGGTACATACCTCAATATCATAAAAGCCATCTATGAAAAACCCACAGCGAATATCATTCTCAATGGGGAAAAACTGAGAACTTTCCCCCTAAGGTCAGGAACATGGCAGGGATGTCCACTATCACCACTGCTATTCAACATAGTATTACAAGTCCTAGCCACAGCAATCAGACAACAAAAAGAAATAAAAGGCATCTGAATCAGCAAAGAAGAAGTCAAACTCTCACTGTTGGCAGATGATATGATACTTTATGTGGAAAACCCAAAAGACCCACCCCAAAACTGCTAGAACTCACACAGGAATTCAGTAAAGTGGCAGGATATAAAATCAATGCACAGAAATCAGGGGCATTCCTATACACCAACAACAAGACAGAAGAGAGAGAAATTAAGGAGTCGATCCCATTTACAATTGCACCCAAAACCATAAGATACCTAGGAATAAATCTAACCAAAGAGGCAAAGGATCTGTACTCAGAAAACTATAAAATACTCATGAAAGAAACTGAGGAAGACACAAAGAAATGGAAAAACGTTCCATGCTCATGGATTGGAAGAACAAATATAGTGAAGATGTCAATGCTATCTAGAGCAATCTACACATTCAATACAATCCCCATCAAAATATCATCCACTTTTTTCAAAGAAATGGAACAAATAATCCTAAAATTTGTATGGAACCAGAAAAGACCTTGAATAGCCAGAGGAATGTTGAAAAAGAAAAGCAAAGCTGGCGGCATCACAATTCTGGACTTCCAGCTCTATTACAAAGCTGTCATCATCAAGACAGTACGGTACTGGCACAAAAACAGACACATCGATCAATGGAACAGAATACAGAGCCCAGAAATGGACCCTCAACTCTACGGTCAACTCATCTTTGACAAAGCAGGAAAGAATGTCCAATGGAAAAAAGACAGTCTCTTCAACAAATGGTGTTGGGAAAATTGGACAGCCACATGCAGAAGAATGAAACTGGACCATTTCCTTACACCACACACAAAAATAGACTCCAAACGGTTGAAAGACCTAAACGTGAGACAGGAGTCCATCAAAATCCTCGAGGAGAACACAGGCAGCAACCTCTTCGACCGCAGCTGCAGCAAATTCTTCCTAGAAATATCGCCAAAGGCAAGAGAAGCAAGGGCAAAAATGAACTATAGGGATTTCATCAAGATAAAAAGCTTTTGCACAGGAAAAGAAACAGTCCACAAAACCAAAAGACAACCGACAGAATGGGAGAAGATATTTGCAAATGACATATCAGATAAAGGGCTAGGATCCAAAATCTATAAAGAACTTACCAAACTCAACACCCAAAGAACAAATAATCCAATCAAGAAATGGGCAGAAGACATGAACAGACATTTTTCCAAAGAAGACATCCAAATGGCCAACAGACACATGAAAAAGTGCTCAACATCCCTCGGCATCAGGGAAATCCAAATCGAAACCTCAATGAGATAGCACCTCACACCAGTCAGAATGGCTAAAATTAACAAGTCAGGAAACAACAGATGTTGGCGGGGATGTGGAGAAAGGGGAACCCTCCTACACTGTTGGTGGGAATGCAAGCTGGTGCAGCCACTCTGGAAAACAGTATGGAGATTCCTCAAAAAGTTGAAAATAGAGCTATCATACGATCCAGCTATTGCACTACTGGGTATTTACCACAAAGATACAAATGTAGGGATCCGAAGGGGTACATGCACCCCGATGTTTATAGCAGCAATGTCCACAATAGTCAAACTGTGGAAAGAGCCAAGATGTCCAACGACAGATGAATGGATAAAGAAGATGTGGTGTATATATATATACAATGGAATATTATGCAGCCATCAAAAGGAATGAGATCTTGCCATTTGCAACGACGTGGATGGAACTGGAAGGTGTTATGCTGAGTGAAATAAGTCAATCAGAGAAAGACATGTATCATATGACTTCACTGATATGAGGAATTCTTAATCTCAGGAAAAAAACTGAGGGTTGCAGGAGTGGGGGTGGGGTGGGAGGGATGGGGTGGCTGGTGATAGACATTGAGGAGGGTATGTGCTATGGTGAGTGGCTGTGAATTGCGCGAGACTGTTGAATCACAGATCTGTACCTCTGAAACAAATAATGCAATATATGTTAAGAAAAAAAAAAGAAGAAAAAGATAGCAGGAGGGGAAGAATGAAGCGGGGTAAAATCAGAGGGGGAGATGAAACCATGAGAGACGATGGACTCTGAAAAACAAAACTGAGGGTTCTAGAGGGGAGGAGGGTGGGGGGATGGGTTAGCCCTGGTGATGGGTATTAAAGAGGGCAAGTTCTGCGTGGAGCACTGGGTGTTATGCACAAACGATGAATCATGGAATACTACATCACAAACTAATGATGTAATGTATGGTGATTAACATAACAATAAAAATGTACTAGACATATTAAAAAAATTTCAAAAAATGGTAAAACAAAAACAATTACCATAAAAAATAAATACAAAACAAGTACTAAAAATGGAAATTTCCAAGTAACTTTGGGATAAATATTTTAAAAATATGACAAATATTAACCTAACTTCATATGATGGGGCTCCCTTTACTCTAAGTTTAAAGATCAAGAAAGGATGAGATGCCTGGGTGGCTCAGTCGGTTGAGCATCTGCCTTCGGCTCAGGTCATGATCCCAGGGTCCTGGGACTGAGCCCCACCTGGGCCCCCTGCTCAGTAGGGGTCTGCTTCTCCCCCTCCCCCTGTGCTCTCTCTCTCTCTCAAGTAAATAAAAATTTTTTAAAAAATTAAGATCAAGAGAGGAGACAGGAAAAAAATGAGGTTTCAAATTTGGAAAATAGTTTTTGACATCAATCCTCAAAAAGGTATGGATATAAATATCAAATGTTTGATTTTCTATTAAACTATGTCAAATATTTGTCTCCAAACCTCCCATTTCTTCATGACAGGTGCTTCACCTTTATTTTCTGTACTATACATTCTGACACTTAACTCCCCACCTTTCTTTCAGGATATAAAATTTTATATTCAGTGATTTACTATAACTATCTTCATTTTTCCCTTTTTACTTCCTTTCTATTTCTCATCATTTACTTTATTGTCATCAAATATATTACAATTTTTTATTAATCTTAACAGTTTCCTCCTATCTCCTCTATCCTACCTCCAAATAATTCATTAAAATTTTATTTGCATTTGTGATTAATATAAAAATGCTCTCAGGTAAGTTTTCTCATACATAAGGGGAAAATAGGCTATCATATATTGAGGGTTTTTCTAATGATTATGGACAAAGAACAATAACCTAATTTGATAATTTTAATTTTTTCCAGGGAATGGTTCCTAATATTACTGTAATGAACAAATCTCTCCTTGAGGAATAAATAATACTGTTATTCAAAACAAATGCAACACATTTCTAAAGTACCTCTCCTTTAGTACAGTTTTTTAAGAGACCTGTCATCTCATTATCTTTCTTTTGCTGTATAATTCAGAAAAGACTAGAAGATATTTTGAGATTTCCAAAATTAGGAAGCACTTGTTGAATGAAGGTTTGCAGGTCTAAGAAAACACAATTCAGCTCAGTTATACATTTAATAATAAAATACTCAATTCTCTATTAAAGCAATAGATACACTGAACAAGTTGTTTTGTTGAGTTATATCCATATTGATTGTTGTTAACTCCAAAGAAAGAGATGGGCCAATGTTATAAAACCCTATGTATTTTCATAGAAGTTTGGAAATAGGATAGTGAATCTTTAGCTCAAGAGGGACAAGTAAGTCATTACAATTTTGGCAATTTTTCTCTTATATCTCACGCCCTCTAACACCCTTCAATTTTATCTATTCTGTATGCACTATAAGAAAACTGAGATGGATAGTAGTTTGGTTCCCATATTAATTAACAGTCCAAAAATAATTGTTAAATTAGTATGGGAAAGCATTAATTCTTCTAAAAACTTTCACATAGTATAAAGAAAACTACTTAAACTACAATATAATTGACTTTTACATAAGATAACCAGTATTTAATATACATAATGGATCATACTATGATGTAAAAATTGCTAATATTCTTTTTTTATGCATTTGAATTCCAATACTCTACTACTGATAATTAATTCTTAGATTTAACTCAAGAATGGTACTCCTGGGGTGCCTGGGTGGCTCAGTCAGTTAAGCGGCTGCCTCTGGCTGAGGTGATGATCCTGGAGACCTGGAATTAAGCCCCACATCCTGGGTCTCCTGCTCAGCGGGGAGTCTGCTTCTCCCTCTGTCTTCCTTCCCCCACCCCCTGCTCCTGCTCTCTCCCTTGCTCATTCTCTCAAATAAATAAATAAGAATGGTACTCCTGAGTCAAGGCAAATGTTTGCCTTTTTCACACTTTTCATAGTGGCTGGCCAAGTTTAGCAGTTTAAGAAATTAAACAGAAAACACAAAAAAATGTTTAAAAATAAATAGCTCATATTTATAATTTATTTAAGATTTTGACAAACTCTAAGAACTATAACTTCCTTGAAGTTTTATGTATCTGGTCAATTAGTTTATTAATAGTTATAAATTCTTAACCACAACCATACAGCTTACTTACTGTTAGCTAGAAGGATGAAATTCTTACATGCAAAATTTTAAATGATTCAATTATTCAGCTACCAGTTTTTCAAAATGTCAATTCAAAAAATGAACACAATATCCTAAATGTTATTAAATTTTGCTACATAGTACTAAGTCTTGTTCACCTATTAGTATTAAAAGTTGTCTAAGTCCTGGGCGCCTGGGTGGCTCAGTTGGTTAAGCGACTGCCTTCGGCTCAGGTCATGATCCTGGAGTCCCGGGATCGAGTCCCGTATCAGACTCCCTGCTCAGCGGGGAGTCTGCTTCTCCCTCTGACTCTCTTCCCTCTCGTGCTATCTCTCCTTCTCTCTCTCTCTCTAATAAATAAATAAATTCTTTAAAAAAAAAAAGTTGTCTAAGTCCTTCAAATATATTTCACGATTAGTATATACAATATAAGCTGAGATTCACCATGAAAACTGATCTTACTTTTTTTTAATTTTATTTATTTATTTGACAGAGAAAGACACAGTGAGAGAGGGAACACAAGCAGGGGGAGTGGGAGAGGGAGAAGCAGGCTTCCCGCGGAGCAGAGAGCCCGATGTGGGGCTCGATCCCAGAACCCCTGGATCGTGACTTGAGCCAAAGGCAGATGCTTAACGACTGAGCCACCCAGATTGCCCCCTGATTTTACTTTAAAATCAATTTTACTATCAATTCAAAAATTTTTTTCTAAATATTAAAAAAACTCTTTCCTCAGGGAACGTGGCTCAGGTGGTTGAACATTCAACTCAGGTCATGATCTCAGGTTGTGTGATCGAGCCCCACATCAGGCTCTGAGCTCAGCTCAGAGTCTGCTTGGGATTCTCTCTCACCCCTTTCCCTCTGCCCCTCCCCCATTCACTCTAGTGCATGTGTGTGCTCTAATACAAATAAATAAATCTTTAAACCCAAAAATATCTTTCCTCAAGGGCAATTCATTAATGCTTAATGCAAAAAAGTCTCTCTAGAGTCTCTCCATTTCTACTCAAGTCTTCAACCATAATCCGAGAGCAGTGCAAATTGCTAACCATGAAGAATGTAGGCCCAACAATAAAGTCACTCCACATATTTTAGTTTTATCACTTCCTAGCTCTTGAACATTTCCATGGACAATTATCCTTATTTTTTTTTAAATCCTCTTTTTCTAAAAGACTGTATTTGAGAAGTTTAATATCTAAAAAATGCTAAATCTAAACCTATACCACCGGGTCTTAATATATTTCAGATTATTTTAATCAAACATAAGTTACACTAATACTTTTATAATCAGTATTAACATTTGTCAACAGAGCAAAACAAGATCATGAAGCCAGATAATGAGGGTTTAACTGCCTCATTTCTTTTTCATATCTTCTAGGAATAAACTATTATCTCTCAAGTAATGCAAGATCAGCACAGAGCAACGGAGGCTGGGCTCCTTTGGCATATTTACTGCTGCATACAGGACCTGAAAGGTACTTAGGAAGATAACTGTTAGGACCCAAAAGGTTTTTGCCTCTAATAACAATAATTTGTAGAGTAATTTAAGGTCAAAGTTTGTTGTTGTTATTCCTGTTTTTAACAAATCTATTAATTTAAGTGTTACCATATCCCCAGGATGCCTTAGAAAAAAAGAGATTGAGGCCCAAAGAAACAAAGTTAATCTGGACAGTAGCCAGATCATAGCCAGAAAGCAACAGAGCCCGGTATTACACTAGGTGCTCTGATCACAAATCAGTGCTCCTTCTGCTGTACCTTCCACCACCTCCCAAAGTCCTTACTTAACACATAGGATAAAGTAAAGTAAAGATGACTTCAGTAGCAAGTCATCAAAAGACCTAACTGACAAGGAGTGAGACTGGGACAAGAACAGTCATTTGAACTCAGCCCCTTCACCTTTTTTTCCCATTGGCTTTTGGCAGGGGTTTTGCCCATCTAGCTAATTTGCTAATGAACCGCCTTTATATCCCACCCCCTTTTTTTCTCCCTAAAACATTTGCATGGTGCTTTAACTGGTTTTGTTTTGGATTATTGCTACTTGTGGCACTAGAGACACAGACAACAAGCAAAAAACATGACACAAAGGAAAATACCCCCATAAGTTTTACAGTTACAACCTCTGATAAAATCCTGACCTCTCCCCTCATTATCTGTGGGACCTTGGGTGAGCTACCTAACCTCTTCAGGCCTTGCTTTCCTTCTCTGTAAAGTAAGGATAAGAGTATTTATCTCACAGGGGTTTGTGAGGATGGCAGCAATCGATAACATACAATGCTCATGTGTGGGCCTCTCCTTCACTCCAGAGAGCCCCTTTATTTTTCTTCATTTAAATCTTACAGGAAAAGACAGACAGTTAATGTACTACACATCAGAAAGTGAATAAAGAAACATCTTACATTAAAAAAGAAACCATATTCATGTAGGTACCTAAGTAAGAACTCAAAGAAAAGTTCTTGGTACTAAAATTCAAATATGCTTTGTATAACATATTTTAAGGCAATTGATTAATTTCAGACTTGATGCCTAAAGAAGGTTAGATCTTAAATGCAAAAATTCAAGCATCCTTTCCCTGTCTCACATTAGCTATAACATTCTCTGTTAATGCAAAATATAAAACCAGGAACAACACCCTTTGGCAATTAAATAGAGCAAGAAGAACTTCTCCCCATGGCCTATCACACAAATCACTGAATTACTAGATTTTAAAGACAAGGTCATTGTCTGATGAATTCTGGGCATGGAAACATCCAAGTTTAATGCCAATCTGGAGTTCTAGGTAAATCCAGCAAATGCTTTGCCTTAGTATCTAGAATGGATAAACTGCCTAGACAAGGGATGGCAAATGTGTCTCATCCTAAGTGCCAACTATAATTGACAGCAGAAATCCAAAGCATTGTCTATGGATGCACTAGGAGGCCAAATCAAAGCTTTGAAGAAAATTGTGTCAGGATCAATCTGCAATGTCTGCCAAGCCGGAGAAGTATGCAGTGAGTCTACTGGCTGGCTATTAGTCATCCATTTCCAGAATCATCTGGTCTCACAGAAAGAAAAATTAACAGCTAGCTGATTACTAGATAGTAACGGTCACATGACTATAGCAGCAAAATCCCTAGACATCTAAGTGGCATACAATAAGTGTTTTAGGATATAGGTGACAGGCCATAATCCAATTTCTTTTTCCATGGGCATGGTAGAGTCAACACTATGTGCTCATATGCCATTTCCTCCTCCTGGATTCACAGCTAGTCTTCATTTCCCACCTTCTCCTCATGAGGCCACTGAGTTCTTGCCAATGGAATACAGGCTAAATGATGTCTAGGGCTGAATGTAAATCTTCCCCTATAATACTTCCTCCACCCCATCCCCCATTCTGTCCTCTTTCCTCTGTCAGACAGATGCACAGAATCCAGTGGAGGACTCTGAAAGAATCCCTGTGATAGAATCCCTAGACGGAAGGAGCCATCCATAGCAGACTGAGATGTGGGCAAGACATAAAACTTGTTTCAAGTCACTAGCTCTTGGGATGCCCAACAAGGTAGTTCTGGTTAAGATCCACAACCATAGTATCATGCCACATACTCACAAAGATAAACCATGACCCGAGCAAGGCATATCAGAATTCTTCCCTATGAATTTGTAAAACTCTAGGTCAAGAGAAATAGGAGGTGGGGAGAGAATCCTAAGCAAGCACCAGAGACACCCATTCACCCTGCCTTTCCCTCAGCTTGGTTACAAGGGCCAAAATGATCCTGTCTTTGCCCAAACTAGTTTGATCTATAGTTCTATAACCCATAATCAAAACATGATTAATATGGGTATAAACCACAGATAACATTTTGGCATATACTCTACCAAAATATGTACCATGAACATATACGTACAGTACTTTTTTTTTTTAAAGAAAATTAGATCACATCTGATAAATTGCCTTTACATGTCAGATAGACTTTAACAATGTCGTTTTTCAAGGTTGCCCAGTATCATATTGTTTGGATACCCCACAATTTTTCAGTCAAGTATTTAGGCGTATTCAATTTTGTATTCCTACATACATTGCTGCAACAAATACCTCTGGATGCATACTTTTCGGCAGTTTGCCAATTATTTATCAGAGATAAATTTATAGCCATCAAACTGCTGGGATTTTTAAGAGTTTTAAGTAATATTGCCAATTTTCCCTCCCAAAAATTTGTACCAATTTATACTCCTACCAGTTGAGTGCCCAATTTATACTCTTCTTCATCCATCTGAAAAAGTAATGCTGAACTCAACCGAGGAAGCACTTCTTTGAGTTCACAGCATTACTGCATGAAATGATTAGCACAGTCCACAGAAAGGCCAAAGTCCCTATCTTCCACCGAGATATAGAGAACAGACCCTTGACAGAGTAATGTTATTGCAGTACACAGTTCTTCATAAAATGCAATAAAGTATAACTAAAAGTTAAGTGACTCCTCTGAAACTATGAGGAGCTCCCTGGTGGGGAAAAAAAAGTACAGAACCACAAAGCAATGAGGAGATGCAGGTGGTAAACAGTGGGCTCAGCCTGGTCCTTAGCACAGCCTAAAATCAGCCTTCCATGGAACCTTCCAAGGGTGCACTCATGCTCACTCAAGGCAGACACAAAACAGAACGTTAAATGTTAAAATGCTTAATGAAGAGCCCAGAAAAACATGAACACACTGCAACCCTATTGAGGTAGGGAGACAAAAATAACAAACCTTTGTTAAGCCATGGTCTCAGTGTTTAGTCAGACGATGGAGGATCTGTAAAGTGTACAGTCTGAAGTTAATCAAGTTGAGAATGGGATTATAGGAAGTTTTCTAAAATTCTATTTCAGTTTTTAAGAAAAAATAATGATATTTTCTGATATTTTTAATACTAAAAGAAAAGAATTACAGAGGATGATAAGTGGCAACTACTAGCTTTGGAGAGAAGAGGAGAAAGAAAATTTTTTACCTGGCTATTTTCTCAATCTTAATTTTACTAACATGTTTTTTTCTTGGGCATTAACAGGCTAACAAACCATGAAGTACGGCGTAGACATACTGAGATATACTTAGTATATATCATGATTTGGGGGGGGGGTTACTCTTGTTTTTTGTTTTGCATTAACAATTAAGCCTGATTATAAAATTCTATTATTTCAGTGGTGATAGTTAAGGAATGTTATAAATTATGTCACCAAATAATAAGACCAAACTAAATGGCCTCTAAAGTTCATTTTACACACTTTTTAGAAAACTTTCAACTAAGTTACATGAGTCTGTAATCTTTTTAGTCTTCACTGTCACCAACGGCATAGGCAGCATTCTCTGGTGTTAGCTCTATGACCCAAGAACCAAGCAACAGACAAGAAGGAAAAGACAAAAAGAGGTCAGGCTGGCAAGATGCAATCTGGAATGCCATTAGGGACTGCTTCCTGACTGGCCACTGTGTCAGAAGTGCCCTGGGTTTGGTTTGCATTTATGGTGAGTTCGACTTCAGACAAAGTTCACGTGTGTGTGTATGTATATACATTTTTTTTAAAAGATTTTATTTATTGATTTGAGAGAGAGAGACAGTGAGAGAGGGAACACAATTAGAGGGAGTGGGAGAGGGAGAAGCGGGCTTCCTGCGAGCAGGGAGCCCAATGCAGGGCTCGATCCCAGCACCCTGGGATCATGACCTGAGCCGAAGGCAGATGCTTAACAACTGAGCCACCCAGGCGCCCCTAAATATGTTTACATTTCTCACATGACTCGCCCAGATATTTCCTGGCACCAATACAGCAATCAGAACTAGGTGACCAAGGCAATGACCCGTTAGGGCATCTGCTCAAGGAAGACAGATAAGAATTATTCAGTATTAACCCATACAGAATGTATGATTTTGCCTCTTTAGGACTTAGATTCCTCATCTGTGAAAAGGAAGATTATCTCCAGCCTAGCAGGCCCTCCATATCTGGTCCCGGTTCACAACTCAGGTCTTGCTTAACATTCTTGGTCCTCCTAAATTCAGTTTTCCAGTAACCTTTCACTTCTTTAAATTCCTAAAATGTGTCTTGTCCCCTCTGAACCTCTTCTTAGAACAGTGTTCAGCAGCTCCTGTCTGCACCTAACCTAGGTAGTCCACTCGTTCTTCAGGTTGGGGTTTAAACATAACTTCTGCAAAGTACCTCCACTGGAGTCTTCACTCCCCCTCTTAACACTCAATTCTTTTTGAGCCACTTGTAATTATTTCTTTCATTTTCTGTCTCCCCTACTAAGTTTGCAAGAGCTGTACCTTGTTCACCATGGTATCCTTCCCTCCTGGAACAATTCCTGACATTTAGTAAATACCCAAATATTTGTTAAATGAATAAATAATGGCACTGTGCTAAATAAGTTATTGAAAGCCCCAATACTGAAAGTAATTTCTAATTTCTACAAACAGGTCATTAAAAGCCAAATTAAATATGCTAATGTTTATTGCTCTCTTTGCAAAGGCAAAACAACCCAAAGTTTTAGCTTAAGCTTGTCCCTCTTCCTCAGGGCTTTTCTAAACCCCTCATGTTTCTAATGGTAATATTATCATGTTAGTGAATAGTATCACTATATATAGAGTATCATTTTAATGAAAATTAAGAGTATATACTTTGAAATAATGTTTTTCTTCCATAACTATCCCTACCACTCACAATGTATGTACTTGTGAATTATAAAGTAGATATTAAAAAACAGTGCTACCTAACTGTATCCAACTCAAAACAAACTAAATCAAATGGGTACACACATATACACACAATAAATGCTAGTGAAGAATTTTCTCTAATATTAATAATCACTTACAATCTAATCATTGATGATATGCACCAAGAGAAATACACACATGCTTTAAATCCACAACCAAAAAAACTTTTTGTATCAAGGATATAATTTTCCCCAAATGAAATTTTTTTTCATGGAGCCCAATGCAGGTCTTAAACCCCCGACCCTGAGATCAAGACCTGAGCTGAGATCAAGAGTTGGACACTTAACCAACTGAGCCACCCAGGTGGCCCCCCAAGATGAAATTTCTATCATGTCACAAGGATACAAGTGTTGAAAGACTATCAAGAAATGGGCAGCTATGTACATTAAGCAATATAATGTTTCCTTTAATTGTTTTCCTTCAATATTACTCTTCTATGGCTTTGAAAACCTTGAGAGAAAATGATCAAGTTTAACTCCTTGCTCTTCTGCAAGGTTAGCAAGAAAAAGTTTACAAGAACAAAAAGTTCTGAAATTTGGGAAATATGAACTCTGTAACAAAAAAAAATCATTCAGCAAATGTTTACCAAACCTGCTTCCATGCTATTTTGGTGTTAGGGATAAGGCAGCTTCAATTAAACTGCAGACTAGAGGAAAAAAAATCACTAAATAGGATGCCACTAAAGCTCCGTGAATGATATGACAGGGATACATGCATAGGGGACCATTGAAGTCCTGAGAAGGAATGACTAAAGGTAGGTTTTAGAAATGAGATTTTTAAAATATATTAGAACACAGACACAGCACAAAGGCCCAGAAGTAATACAGAGGATAGTGAACCTAATGAATTTCAGTTTCTCAGGAATGAACTGTGGTGTGTATGGGGAGTGGAGGGAGAGGAAAGAACAGTGGATTGGAAACAGGCTGCATACACAAAAAAAACACACCTGATAATTTAGATAAATATTACTGGCATCCTTCCATTCATTTGGGTGAACTCACAAGAAAATAAAAGGTGATCCTCAAGGCCAAAACATAAAGAAGATACAGAAAAACACATGGTAAAGTGATATGGAGGAGAAGGCTCCTTGAGGCCAGGTGTTAGTTTGAGTGGCCAGAAGGCTTAGATTTTAACAGCCCTATGGGGAACAGAGAACGAGGTCTTTGAGACTAAGCAAGGTGGCGAGTTGGAATAAAGACCTTCACAAAAAGCTGGGACCATCAAAGGGACCATCAAACCCTTTACAAAGGGTTTACAACGCTTTGTAAAATCAGTAGAAAAAACAAAAACAAAAACAAAAACAAAAAAGAACACCTTCCAGCAAAGGAAGACAACAGAAAAGCTTGTCCCACTTAGTCTAGGTTCTGGGGAAATGAAGGGGGAAAAGAAGAAATCACTAGGGCTTTTGTAATCATAGCTTTCCTCTTGCCCAAGTTTCTGACTCATATTTAGACTACATATTCACACTTTTCTATTCAAGACCTTCAGAGCCATATGTGTTTCAGAATTTGATTGTTCAGATTTTACAAAAGTAATATGGTACATACCCCAGATATTAAGTAACACCCCAGTCTACTCTGGACAGCATATCATAATACAACAATATTTCTGTAGTTCAACATAAAAACTTCCATGGTAGGTAGTACAAATTTTGCTACCAAATGATTTACAAAAGAGAATTTTGGTCTTCTCTTTAGACTTTGAAATTATGGACCTAGACTTGCACTAGAGGGGAAACTCCAATAGCAGAAATCAACTTAAGGTGCTCCCATGACGGTAGCACTTGTGGGATCTGGCAGAGGCAGATACAAATCCTCTCTAGGTAATCCTAAATTCTCAGGATTCCCACAGATGAAGTCCAAAATTACAAACACAAAAGGAAACATTTCATGATTGAGGATCAGGCAAAAATAGCAAACACAGAGCTTCATGTAATGGAGATCTGTGAGATACAGAATATGAAATGAATTGCGTTTCAAATGAAGAAACAAAAGAGGAACTCAAGAATGTAAGAAATATATGCCATCCAAAAAAAGAGCAAATTTGAAAAACTTCAAAAATGAAAAATATAAGTGAATAAATTAAAAACTAAGGATGAGTAAAAGCAGATAAAACATAGCTAAAGAGAGAATTAATAAATAGGAAGTATCTGAAAAACAAAGCATACTAAACAGTAAAGCAAGCATTTAAAACTACAAAAGGTATATTTAGAGATACAAGGATATGATGTGAAAGTTTAATGTATATATAATCATATTTGAAGACAACAAAAAAGAAAATGGATGTAGGTCACAATCAATAATAAGAAATGCTGAGAATTTCCCAGACCTGAATAAGAGAAATGAATTCTCATATTCAGAAAACCCGAAAGTTCCAAAGAGGAGAAATAAAAGAAAGCTACATCTAAGGGGAAGGAAAGCTTCCGAATTCATTCTATGAGGCCAGCATTACTGATACCAAAACCAGATAACAACACTGCAAAAGAAGAGAACTACAGGCCAATATCTCTGATGAACACAGATGCAAAAATCTTCAACAAAATATCACCAAGCCAAATCCAACAACACGTTAAAAAATCATTTACTACAATCAAGTAGGATTTATTCCTGGGATGCAAAGGTAGTTCAATATTTGCAAATCAATGTGATACATCACATCAACAAGAAAAAGGATAAAAACTGTATGATTATTTCAATACATGCAAAAAAAAAAGCATTTGACAAAGTACAACATCCATTCATGATTAAAAACTCTCAACAAAGTAGGTTTAGTGAGAACATACCTCAACATAATAAAGCCATATATGAAACCTACAGCTAATATCATACTCAATGATGAAAAACGGAGAGCTTTTCCCCTAAGATCAGGAACAAGATCATTTCCACTCTCACCACTTTTATTCAGCATAGTACTGAAAGCCCTAGCCACAACAATCAGACAACAAAAAGAAATAAATTAGCAAGGTAGAAGTAAAACTTTCACTATTTTCAATGACATGATACTATATATAGAAAACCCTAGGGGTGCCTGGGTGGCTCAGTCATTAAGCGTCTACCTTCAGCTCAGGTCATGATCCTGGGGTCCTGGGATTGAGCCCCGCATCAGGCTCCCTACTCAGCAGGAAGCCTGCTTCTCCCTCCCCCACTCCCCCTGCTTGTGTTCCCTCTCTCGCTGTCAAATAAATAAATAAAATCTTAAAAAAAAAGAAAGAAAACCTTAAAGTCTCCACCAAAAAACTACTAGCACTGATAAATGAATTCAGTAAAGTCACAGGATACAAAATCAATATACAGAAACCTGTTGAATTTCTATGCAGTTATAATGAAGTAGCAGAAAGAGAAATTAAGAAAATAATTCCATTTACAATTACACAAATAATTAAGTGCCTAGGAATAAACTTAACCAAGGACATGAGACCTGTACTCCTAAAACTATAAAACACTGATTAAAGAGATTCAGGATGACACCAAGAACTGGAAAGACATTCCATGCTCATGGGTTTGAAGAATATTGTTAAAATCTCTGTACCACCCAAAGCAATCTACAGATTTAATGGAATCCCTATCAAAGTATCAACAGGATTTTTCACAGAACTAGAACAATCCTAAAATGTATATGGAACCACAAAAAAACCCCGAATAGCCAAAGCATCTTGAAAAACAAGTATAAAAGGTATCACAATCCCAGATATCAAGATAGTACTAAACTGTAGTAATCAAACAGTATGGTACTGGCACAGAAACAGACACATAGATCAATGGAACAGAATAGAGAGCCCAGAAATAAATCCACGACTATATGGCCAATTAATCTCCAACTAAAGGAGGCAAGAATATTCAATGGGAAAAAGACGGTCTCTTCAACAAATGGTGTTGGAAAAACTGGACGACTACATGCAAAATAATGAAACTTTCTTACACCATACACAAAAATAAATTAAAAAATGGATTAAAGGACCTAAATGTGAGACATGCAGTCATAAAAATCTTAGAAGAAAGCACAGGCAGTAATTTCTCTGACATCAGTCATAGTGATATTTTTCTAGATGTGTCTCCTGATGCAAGGGAAACAAAAGCAAAAATAAACGACTGGGACATCAAAAAAAACAAAAGCAAAAATAAACGACTGGGACATCAAAATAAAAAGCTTCTGAACGGCAGAGGAAAAAACCAACAAAACCAAAAGACAACCTACTGAATGGCAGGAGATATTTGCAAATGACATATCCAATAAAGGGTCAGTATCCAAAATATATAAAGAACTTACACAACACCAAAAAAGACAAATAATCTAAATAAAAAATGGACAGAAGACATGAACAGGTATTCCTCCAAAGAAGACATACAGATGGCCAACACACACATGAAAAGATGCTCAACATCACTTATCATCAGGGAAATGAAAATCAAAACCATAGTGGATATCACCTCATGCCTGTCAGAACAGCTAAAGCCAAAAACACAAGAAAGAGTAAGTGTTGGTAAGGATGTAGAGAAAAAGAAACCCTCTTGCACTGTTGGTGGGGATTCAAACTGGTGCAGTCACTATATAAAACAATATGGAGATTCCCCAAAAATAAAAAATAAAACTACCATATCATCTAGTAATTCCACTACTGGCTAATTACCCAAAGAATATGAAAACACTAATTCAAAAAGATATATACACCCCTATGTTTACTGCAGCATTATTTACAATAGCCAAATTATAGACATAGCCCAAGTGTCCACTGACAGACGAATGGATAAAGAAGATGTGAAGGTTACATGTGTTACATCTTATTCCGTTACACAACGGAATATTACTCAGCCATAAAACATAACGGAATCTTGCCATCTGCAACAACATGGATGGATCTAGAGGGTATGATGCTAAATGAAATAAGTCAGTCAGAGAAAAATAAATACCATACGGTTTCACTCATATATGAATTTAAGAAACAAAACAAAGGACAACAACAAAGAGACAAACTGAAAAATAGACGTTTACAGAGATGAGAGAGAACTACAGAGAACCACAGAGATGGTTACCAGGGGGAGGAGAGTAGGAGGATGGGTGAAATAGATGATGAGGATTAAGAGTATACTTACCACGATGAGCACTGAGTAATGTCTACAAGTGTTGAACTACTATATTGTACATGTGAAATAAATACAACACTGTTATATTAACTATACTGAAATTAAAATTTAAAAAAATAAAAAAAGAAAGCTATATCTACACACACATACCCTAAAGAAGGACAAGACAAATGAGATTATAAAAGCTGCCACAAAAATAGAGATTACCTAAGGGCAGGTGGACTCATATATGACTTTTTTTTTCTAAATTTTTTTTATTTTTTAAGATTTTTTATTTATTTATTTGACAGAGAGAGAGATAGCGAGAGAGGGAACACAAGCAGGGGGAGTGGGAGAGGGAGAAGCAGGCTTCCTGGCGAGCAGGGAGCCCGATGCGGGGCTCGATCCCAGGACCCTGTGATCACGACGCAAGGGAAGGCAGACGCTTAATGACTGAGCCACCCAGGCACCCCTCATATATGACTTCTTAAAAGGAATAACAGAAGCCAAAAGAGTGAAATTATCTTCAAAGGAAAAATAACTGTCAATCCAGAATTGTGTACACAGATAAACTATCTTTCAAAAATATGGGCAAAATAATTTTTTTTTAAGACAAAATCAGAGTTGACTACTAAAGAACCTCACTGAAGGAAGGAGTTTCAAAAGGATACAGTTCAGGAAAATCTTAGGCATAATGAAGGAATGGTGAAAAAAGAAGTCAAGGAGGATTTACCGACATAAACTTTGCCTGTATCAAATAACAACGTCTAGCTTTGTGGGTTAAAACTATGGTAGAATTAAAACACTAGACAGCACAGCATGTAAGTAAGAAGTGGGTGACTGGAGTAAAGTTTCTAAGTTTCTCTTCTTTGGGAGGAAATAAAAAGATACTGTTCTACTTTAGACTTCAAGTAGGCATATTAAGTTTTTCAAGGTGATCACTAAAAGAACAGAAATAATATAGATTTTAAACTTCCAAACTGTAGAAAGAGAAAGTTGGAATTAATGTAAAAACCGAAGTAACTAAAAACAAAACAAAACAAAAACAACAAAAAACTGAAGCAACTGAAAGCAGGAAGCAAATACAAGCATGGAGAAGGGGTAATGGCAAAGCACTAGTGATCATATCTGTCGTTACAGTGGTGGGAGTAGCAGTAACGATTCTAGTAGGGGCAAGAGTAGCACCAACAGCAATTGTAGGAGTAATGGTTAACAGTAACAGTGGCAGTAATAACTGATATTCATTGCACATTTGTGAATCAAGCTCTGAGCTAGGTGTTTTACATGCATTATCTCATTTATTCCTCACTAAAGATGAGGTAGGTACTATTGCTAAACTTCTTTTTACAAATGAGGTTTATTACTGATCTAAAGCAAAGCAGAGACAGTTAAGGAGGAGATTTCAGAGAGTTTTTAACAACTGAGTACCCACTGGATGTGAGAGATGAGGGATAACTCTCAAATTAGTGGCTTGCCCAATTGGGTTGGCAATGCCTGGCCCCTAAGAGCAATCCTATTACTTCATGCACGGATTAAGCCAAAGACACAGAATATCCAAAGAAGGGTAGACTTGTGTTTGTTTTCTTTGGAATGGTGAAATTCTGTTTCAAGAAGCTTGGGTGTGAAAGAAAAACAAGGGACAATATAGTTGGTTGCTGGAAGAGGTTATAGAGTCCAAGGAGAGTTGTGTGTAGGTGGCTTTGTTTGTTTTAAATGAAGATACTTGAAAATGCTTATAAGAGAGACAGAAGGAGAGTTTAAAAATACAGATGACAGAATAGCTAATATAGAAAGAAGGAGAGTTATCATTTAAAATAAAAGTGCTAACCTTGGGAAAATAATTAATGATCAGGCCAAAAAGCAAAACCACACGAAGTAGACAAAGATGCAGCTTCTCTCTCTCTCCTGAGTAGCCAGGAATGGCATATCACAAAATCCTTTAGGAAACATTAGATCTTTCTTAAAGATGCATAATAGAGAAAGTTTACATATACATGGGAGGGCAGGAGGGATCCTCACACATTTGGAACAAAGAGAGAGCAGGAACCCAGTTCTAAGAAGGCTGTGGGCTTCAGGGTACAATTCTCCCTCTGGCCTGTGCTTTCACCCAGCTGCTCCTAGGAAGACTCCATCCTGTCTTACAGCTCATCATGCAGCTGACATTTGTATGCCATTCTCCTATTCTCCCCTTTATGAGAAACAAAACCTAGAGCACGTTACATAAACACCTAAGAAAAAAACAGACAGCTAACATTTCCCTTCACAAGCAAACAATGTTTCTCAGTGAAGAGAAAAACATTTGCCAACAAGGTGGAACTGAAGAATAAATATTTTTAATGGCAAGAAATGTGGCTTTTCAAATTATTTAACTTAACTATGATTATATTTGAAGGCTTAGTCAGTAGCAACTGGCTCAGGAGTTGAGTCTCTGTAAAGAAAGCATCCTAGGTCATCCGGGAAGAAGGTTATATGTCACTTCGGACCTTCTTGACCAAGTATTGAAACCTAGATAAGCTCCAAAAACACCATATCCCAGCATCAATCAATCTGAAGGTAGGTGGGAAGATATCTAAAGGATATTTATTTGTGAAAAGCTAAGAGATGGATCCATAGCAACTAAGTGCACAGATTAAATTTACAATTAAGACTTTAGCAGTCATTTATTAAACATTAAAACTCATATGGCAATGTACCAAAAATCGAGATTTTAATCTAAAATGCTGCAAGCTAATATTACAATTAAGATGTGAATTTACCTACTCTGTATATAATTTTATATTTTTTCCATATATTCAATTTTTACAACATTTAAAAAATTGATTTGAATTACCAATTTTATACTGGTTCTAAGTTAAGTATCTGCTAACCATACCGATCACCAAAGGAGAAAAAAAAACATCTAAAGTGACCCAAATAGAATTAACATTATACCATAAAAAAAAGATTTCTCTGAAAATATAGAAATAAAAAGATCCAGAAAAAAATCCTTACTATTCCACTAGCTGATATAAAGTCTGCTTAATTATTTTAAGTCATTTTCAAACATGCTCCCTGCTGTTACTTGAGACTCTTTGCCACTCTTCTGCTTTGCATGCTCCTGCCAACCCCTGACCCTCACAGGATCTCTCTGCCCCCCTCTTCTGGCATGCTGAGTGTTGTCTGGGAATGTCACAGGACCATACAGACTGGATTCTTTACAGATTTGCTGTATCAATGATCATGGACTCAAATGCTTTTCCAAAAGTATATTTCCCCCAGCTCTTCGTGATTGCCTAAAAAATACTATCTCCATCTTCACGCTTGTGCTGGGTCTTCTGGTGAAATCAAGAAGGAACAGAGCATGCCTTCATACAGAAGAATGAGAGGGTATATTTAGTCAATAACAAATAGTGAAATGAGAACAACTGGGATAAAAGTAAAATATACTTACAACAAATCAGTACACTTCTCATGTTGAAAGTTACTCTAGTGTTCAGTAAACTTTTATAGATTGATCCAATTAATTTTATTCAATAATCTCTGCCTGTTTTTTGGATTTGTGCACTATAGAAAGCTTTATTAACTTATCACAAATATAGATATGGTATCAACTGAATTGGTGTGCAAATAGCATTTCTATAAATCAAAATATATTTTATTTATACTAAGCAAGCTTAGGTATAGAAAATAAACTTAAAGTTATTGTAATTAATTAAAATTTAGGGTTAAATTTACATTGTTTACTCACAAAATTTCTTGCTTTACAGATATTTTATGAATAAAATTAAAACAGCAGGTATTTTGTGGTAATTGCCCAATATTTGCCTTAAATCAAAACACAGTCCAAATCTCCCATTACTTCTACCAGATATTCTAGTAAGAAATAAAATCCTGTTTTTCTTTTTTAAAAATATTTATTTATTTATTTATTTATTTATTTATTTATCTATCTATTTAGGGGTGGGGGAGAGAGCGCAAGCAAGCACGGGGAAGGGCAGACAGAGACAGAGAATGTCAAGCTGACTCCCTGTGGAGTGTGAAGCCTGAAGTGGGGTTCAATCCCACTGCCCTCAGATCATAACCTGAACCGAATCAGAGTTGGATGCCCAACTGGCTGAGCCACCCAGGTGCCCCAAATCTTACTTTTTCTTAATTTGGGAGGATAGGAATCCTTTATAAAATACCAGCTAGGATCCCTCAAACATAAGATTCAGAACTTGAATTATTTGCTCATTATGTGGCATAAGCTCATTTTTAAAAACCCTCAAGAGGTTTAGAATGGGAAAAAAATAGCATTACTGATAACCAATTTGGCTTTTCACAAGGTTTGGTTTGATAGTAATAGTAATGTCTAAGTTTGAATTTTGATGATGTTAAAGAGGTTGTTGTTGTTTTTTTTAAACAATATGGCATATATAGAAATTGTTGGTAAAAGCTACTAACAGAAATGAATCTTATACTAGAGCTGCCAAACTTTCCAAGTTTCTCTCTGCAGGTGTTACGTTGGGTCAACTCTATTTCTTGGTTGTTCTTTAATGGTGACACAGCACTTGGGTAGATACTAGGTGCCTTACTGGATCTTATTACTTTATTACTGACTTGGGCTATCCTTTAGGCCATCAGCTACAAAGCAGAAAAGGAAAAAAAAGCAACTGAAATGTAAAACAGTTGTAACCAAGAAGGTAAATACTTGCTGAATCCTGGATGTTTTATGTGTTACCAAATAGGTATACAAAGTTACAAGGAAAAGGAAACAAGGATGTACAGGCGCCCCCAAGAAACTAATGTCAAACTAACAATGGTCAGGTGTTTGTTAATTTTCATGTACAAGTGGTAACATTATTATAGTAGTACAGAATAAAAGTTTTACATAATTCAAAAGTACCTTAAGATATATAATCATTTTTTTAGAATATTAAAAATATTAATATTATTTTAAATTCAATATGTAACTGCTGATTATGGTGAAGCTTTTCTGAATATATTTTTCCTCTAAGAAACTGTTATTGAAAAAAAAGGGAAAAAAATCTGAGACTGTATGTCTAGAGTTTCTTTATCTCTACCTTCTCACCATATATAATTCTGCCCCCAGATGTTAACTAATCATTCCTGTAAATGTTTAAATCATATATCATTAAGCATAATTTTATAAATCACCAGAATTAACAGTAATTTTCCTGGCCTATCAACCTGCAGAGGGAAAAAAAAAATCTTTTCAACCAGCCTTTTAAATAAATAATATTTGAAGCCCATTCAGTTAACCCAATATCTGGGAAAAAAAATCACAAAACCATAAACTTTAATCTTATAATCTTCCAACCTAAACTCCAAACCCAAAAGTTATACACCAATCAAATTAAAAATTAAATTTTTTTGGTCTCAAATTCCCAACTCTACATTGTGCTCTTTTCCTCCCAACTACTATTTAATATTTTCAAAACTAAAACATTACTTAAGAATGCTTCAGCGCCTATAGGGAAAGTCAGTTATGTGTTTGCATGTTCTAATAATAGGTGTGATTCACTTTATAACTGGTGTTACTGAAAACCTTTGAATTACTAAGGTAGTCGACTGTTATTTCAAAGAACTTCACAAGGAATTCCAAGCAAAGATGCCCTCTTACAATGCATATAAACACAACAGTATTTCTATTTTCAAATTTTCCATATCATTTTTTCAGTAATGTGATATCTGTCTTTCCAAATTCTGCCCTAAGGTTGTTTTTAAGTGCAGTTAATTTATTTTATTACTTACTCAAAAAGTAAAACATCAAAAAGAAAAACTAATACTCTTCACGGCTTATCTTTTGCTCATTTTTTTCATTGACTGAATTTAAAATTCTTCATGAATATCATAGAGATTGCAATAATGACGTGGGTTGTGCTGCTTGATTTCACACAAAGCCATACAAACAGGATGGGTATTTTGTAAATTAAACCATTCAGGCTAATACTGTTCCTTCCCCCCTCCAATAGAAAATATGACTAAATAAACTACAGACAACAGTTAAGTGCAGTGGTTAAAAGCTGTGAAAGTTAATTACCTTCCCTGAACCTGTTAAGCAGCGATAAATTAATAATGTAAAGCCCAGTGCCTGGCATATAGTATCTGCTCAATAAATGTTTAGCTGTTATTATTATTCTCATTAATAATTCAATAACAATTCCTGCTTTATCTGCTTTCTAAATACAGAATCTCCCCGTTATGTTCTACATCTTCAAAATCACCCCACTTACTAACATGCTGGAAATACTGGAAAACCTCCCACCTTGAAAATTTTTAAAAGACCATCCAGATCTAAAAGATTAAGGCGACTAAATATTTAGATATGGAAGAGTCTATATTTGAATAATGTTTTAATGAAATGCTCAAATCTGTGAACGTTCTATGAAATGTATTGATATATTGATCTACCACTTTCATAGCATTTAGCAAACCCATCACCTATAGCTTTTTTATTACGAATATTTGCTAGACTGACATATACCTTTAAGACATGAGTCATCTTTCCAGAGTTGGGGAAACTGATGGAAAGATGGCTAAATGATTCAGCATGCTGCAGCAAAATAAGCTGGTCATGAATTTATAATTTCCACTTCTGTTAGGTGCCCTGGCCCTGGTGGGCTCTTCCATCCTGTACTGTATATATAACACATGATACCACATCAACAAATTCTGTTAAAAATTCCCTCAGGGAAGGAGTAATGGTGTTCTCCCCTCAGACAAGCTTCTAGAAGCAAAATTATTCAATTTTATGACACAACAGCCTCACAAGGCTGGATAACCCTTACAATGTCCAGTTGTAAGCTTCATCAAGCTGTGCTTATACAGATAATAGGACTAAAGTCAATTCTAACACTAGGGCCATTTTCTCAGCTGCAAAAGGCAGACACTGGAGAAGGCCTGAAGCAAAAGAAACCCAGAAAATGGGGAAAGGAAGCCAGATGGGAAATGGGTATGGCTAAACTTGTGTCTCTTATGCCAACACTGACCTTTACCAACAAACATCATAGCAGAGCGGGTCCCAAGCAGGTCAAAAAGACTGAGCAGCAGCTATAGAACATATTCTGATGTAGCCTTAGCTATAAGGAGCTTCACTACCTAAAGCCAGTGAAAGCCTTTTTCTAAGTCCCTATTTGTCCTTCAATAACAAAATATTTACTGTGTTAATCCAATGAAAAATTTATATTAGAAATACATAGATTCCAAACTAGATTAAAGCCTTTTCCCATCAAATAACCAATATAAAGAAAAGGCATTATGAATGAAATGTTTTCTTGTAAAAGTGCACTATCTCGAATGCTGGGAAAGCACATCCATTTTGTGACCACAGCATAGTCATTCTGCCCACCAGTTTCTGAGAAAGGGACAAAGAAGTGTGCCAGGATGTGTGAAATGAAATCGCCATTATCTATGAAGTCCAATTTCCTCATTCAATAGCTTGAATTTATTTCAGTTTGGTATGGTTACATACAACATACACTCATACACCCACACTCACACACGAAATCTCAGCAGCCACACTGAAAAAGAAGACACTATTTTAAAACTACTCAAAAATATATTTATAAAACTAGGGTGACAAGTTTGACCTTTTATGATTTCACCTTTCTTATTATTTTCTTTGGGGGCTTGTGTGACTGTGCAACCCCTGATTTCCTGTAACCTGGACAAAGTGGTGGTGTGTGGAGAAAGAAAAAAAAAAGAGGTGAAACGTGTCTAATCCAGAATGTACAATTCCTCAGTATTTTATACTATTGATATATACAGAATTTTTTTTTCTCCACCAAGACCTTGGAGGTCAACAGGAGAAAAAAAAAATGGCTCTTACACAAACAAGGTTTCAGGGTTGACCCAAGGCAACACCTCCACGTCTGGAGATTTCGAGCTCAGGGGCAGCCCAGCTGGGAGTTCTGAAAGCTGCAGCATTATCGACAGCAAGCCCAGGCCGCACGCCGGCATCCAGGGCGCCTCTGCCGTGCGCATGTCCCACTTATATAAAAAGATGCTTACAGTCCAGGTGCTTTTTCTTGGGGCCCATCACTTCATGAGTGGTGGCTTTGCAGACCGCTCTCGCAACAGCGGAGCCTGTCACGCTGTACTGAGCGGCGGCGATCCGATCCGTGAGCGTTTGGCCCGACATCTTCTCCGGCCGCGTCTATCACCTCCTCTTCTGCGGGAAAGGAGGGGAGATGGTCCTGCTTTAAACCCGCAGACCCTACCCTCCGAGCACCCCGGCCCTGCCTCCTCCAGCCGCACGGCGGCTCTCTTCTCCTCCGTCCCCGCCCTGGATGGGTATCTAGGAGCCAGCAACGCGCTAACCCCCCTGGTGAGACGCGATCTAGGGGGTCTTCAACAAGAGTAGGTCCGTCACCGAACCCCAGCACCGGCTCCGGTCCCAGCCTCGTGACACCGTCCCGGTCCACTCGCCCTACCGCCCGCCTCACCCCTCCGGCACCCCCCTGTCAATCAGCACTTCGCCTGCAACCTGATCCCCGCGTGTCGGACCAGCCCCGGCGTGCGTCGGGGCTATTCCCTGGGCGCCGCGCCCACCGGGTGCCCACCTCTCGCTTGCCCGCCGCAGCGTTTCTTCCCAGTAGCCCGCAGGCTCCGGGGTCTGAATCGGATACCCAAGCCCTGACCGTTTCCCTCTTCCTCCTCGCGCTGCTGCAGCAGTGGGCTCGTCCTCCCTCGGGCGCGGTGGAGATTATCCTAGCATTGCGCCATATTATGCCCTCGCCTCCCTTGCCTTCCTCGCCGCCGCCTCCCAAGCCCCGCCGAGGCCCTTCGCCCGAGTCCCCTCCCCTCGCCCCCAATCCCCGCCGCAGGGGCCGCCCGGGGGCTCTGCGGAGGCGCCGGAGTCTCTCGGCGCCTCGCCCTTCCTGGCAGTGGAGCAGAGATGGGCTGACAGCCCAGCCCAGCCCCCCGCCCGCACTCGAGCGCGCCGCGGAGCTGTCACCCAGCCGCTGCCCTTCTCTGCGCCCTAGGATTATCCTCTCCGGAGCCGCGCGCTGCCCGGCGCGGGGGAGGGGACCGAGCCGGGGCCGCGGGTACTCACCCCGCCCCAGGAGCGGCGCCTCCCGCCGCAGGATGAGCGGAGCCTGGGCCGCCGAGGGAAGCCGCGCCGGGTGGGTGTGTGCGACAGCGCGCGGACCCGGTGTCCCGGGGCGAGATGCCTCCAGCCCTAGCCCGCACGCCGCCCCCCCCCCGCCGGCCCTCAGCTCCGGGGTCCCTGCGCCCGCCGCCCGTGGCCCCGATAGCCTGTACCCGCCCGCCGCCGCCTCCTCCGCCAGCGCTGCCGGGTCTCTCTAGCGATCCGCGCCGCGTTCCCATCCCCGCCCCCACCTCAGCTGTGGCTGCTCCAACGAGTCAGGTGACGGCGGCGGACTAACCCGGGCGAGCTCTCTGCCGAGCGCCTCGCGGCCCCCTCCCAGCTACTCACACACGCTACCACCCCCCCCTTCCCCGGGACCGCCAGCTTACAGGCAAGGGGGCGCCGCGCGCTAGCATCCCCGGCCAGCGCGAGACGAGGAGGAGGCGGGGATGACAGGGAGGCCGACACCCACCAGCCAACCACCCTCCGCGAGGCTCTCAGCAGCCCCTCCGCCGGCTAGACCCGCACCCAGCACGCACTGCGTGCGCGCGCACCGCGCACACCTGCCGGGCTACTGCGGGATTCGTGGAGGGCGGCGGGGGCGTTGGAGCAGCCCTGCCAGTGGGCTTTTCAAGTGCTGCTGTGAAGGCCAAGGCTAGGGCGTCGTCGCGCGCGGCCGGGCAAAGCCCTGCCCTTTCTCCTCTACATTCTGTCTCTGACACGCCCGGCTGTCGAAGGCAGCCGTGGCCGGGAAGGGCAGGGCCATTTAAATGGCAGATTCTGCAAGCCAACCGTGCCGTTCGTTACCTGTACCTCAACAGCTTGGAGCTCCCTTACTTGTTTCAGTTACAATTGGGAGCCGGGGTGGGCAGGTAACTCTAGCCACGTTGGTCTTAAACGGGTACAGAGGTCTGCTCCAAGTGTGAATAATGAACAAAACCATCAATCAAGGCCCAAATTATATTCACAGTAATTATTTGGGTGTGTAGAGAAAACTCTTTGTATCCTTAAAAAGTAACGTCTACCAATTAAATATAGTGTTTGAATGTCTTTACATTTGAACTGCATACATGAATTTCTTAAACGGGGATTTGGACTGGATTAGTAGTTTCAGGTGTTCCCATTTTCAAAGATTGCTACTTATTGTAATCTTGAAAAACTTACATTCTCAAAGTAGAATCAAGATCAGAACTAAGCTGTGAATTTTCTTGACATTTTTTTTCTGGCTACAGGTGGCCTCTATTGGGCCTTATGGACTTAAAATGTCTACCTATAGATATCAAGGTTTTGTGGTGTACTCCTTTTACCTGGTACAGTGTTCATTATGAAGTCATGATTTCATAACTTTTGGGACTGAGTCTAGCATTAATTAGAAGTGTGATGAGTAAAGAAAGATAGCCTAAGACCACCATTCTTGGGTTTCAGATACTAGTCTTACCATATGATCTAGGAATAGGACACCTAGATATTTGTCCAACAGAAATAGATAGTTCCATTTAAAAACATGTACCCAAATTTTGTAGTACCTTTATAGAATGGCCCCAAATTGAAAGAAACCCAAATGCTCTTCTACTTGTAAGTGGGTAAACAAAATGTGGTCTGTCCACACAATGGAATGCTACTAAGCAATAACAAAGAACAAACCAACAATGGGGATGAAAATGCATTATGCTAAATCAAAGAAGCCCAAACTCCAAATGCTACATGTTGTGATTCCATTTATATGACATTCTGAAAAAGGATAAACAATAGGGACAGAAAGCATATCAGATGTCAGGAGTGGGGAGAAGAGACTGACCACAAAGGGACAGAAGGTAACTTGTTGTAGTGATGGAAATGTTCTACATCATAACTGTGATGATTGTTACACAACCCCATAAATTTCTCAGAACTTATCAATTTATACACTTAAAATTGGTGAATTTTATTATGTGTAAATTATACCTCAATAAATCTGAGAAAAAGAGCTGGAATGACAATATTAATAAAGTAGACTTCAGAGGAAGGAATATTAGTATGGATAAAGAGGCACATTTCATAATGATACAAATTCATCAAGCATATATAGCAATCCTACATGTTTATATACCTACAAACAGAGCTTCAAAATAAGCTAAAGCAGGGGCGCCTGGGTGGCTCAGTCGATTAAATGTCTGCCTTTGGCTCAGGTCATGATCCCGGCATCCTGGGATCAAGTCCCGCATCAGGCTCCCTGCTCAGTGGGAGTCTGCTTCTCCTTCTCTCTCTCTCTCTGTCAAATAAATAAATAAATAAAATCTTAAAAAAAAATAAGCTAAAGCAAAAACTAAGAGCTTTAAAAGGAAAAAAACATACAAATCCACAATTATATTTGAGGATTTCAACACTTAGTAATTGATAGAACAGGTAGATAGAAAATCTGTAAGAGTATAGATGGCTTGAAATAACCATATAAACATTTGATCTAGTTGACATTTATAAAGAACTCCACCCAACATTGGTAAGACACATTCTTTTCAAGAACATATGGAACATTCACCAGGATAGACTATATTCTGTAGTCTCATGAATTTAAAAGAATTACAATCATACAAACTGTATTCTCTAATTATTGTGGAATTTAACTAAAAATAACAGATATCTGCAAATCCCTAAATATTTGATAATTAAACAATGCATTCTAAATAATCCATGTGCCTAACTTTCCCATAGGAAAGTTTACTTTTGAACTGAATGATAATGAAAATGCAACATATCAAAATTTGTAGGATGCCAGTAAAGAAGTGATTAGAAGGAAATTTATAGCATGAAGATTCTTACATTCAAAATGAAGAAAGACCGGGCGCCTGGGTGGCTCAGTTGGTTAAGCGACTGCCTTCGGCTCAGGTCATGATCCTGGAGTCCCGGGATCGAGTCCCGCATCGGGCTCCCTGCTCAGCGGGGAGTCTGCTTCTCCCTCTGACCCTCTCCCCTCTCATGCTTTCTCTCTATCTCATTCTCTCTTCTCAAATAAATAAATAAAATCTTTAAAAAAAAAATGAAGAAAGACTTAAAAACTTTAAGTTGCAATCTTAAGAAACTAGAAAAAGAACAAATTAAATTCAGCAGAATTTCCTTCAGAAAGAAGGAAATAATAAAAATAAAAGTGAAAAAGCAAATAAATAATAGATAAAATCAATGAAACCAAAAGCTGTTTTTTTCTGAAAATGAAATTGATCAAGGAAAATATTAACCAGACTAGTCAAAGAAAGAAGGAGATGACACAATTTTCCAGTGTTAGGAATGAAAGGCAGAATAGATCCCACTGACATTAAGAGGATAAGAGAATGTTATGAACAACATTATGCAGATAAATTAGACAATTTTCATGAAATAAGGAAATAGTGTAGAATAGTGATTCTCCAATAGTCCAATAGTAATGTCATGTCACACATATTGATATTAGTTAAGAGATTTGGAGCAAGTAACATGTTTCCAATAATGGTCAAAATAATATAATCTGTAAGTGATTTACTTTTCAAAATTAAATTGGAGTAGATTCACAGTCAATTCTATAACAGTTTGAAATTACATGTGGTTACTTATGTACAGATAGCACTGTAAAGTATGGGAAGCCATAGTATATCGCTGGTGTACTGCTCATGTCTCTGCTGCTATGCATGGGAGGGTAACCCACACATGGACATCCTTCTGTCATGGGTAGTAGCAGAAAAATATTTGAAAATCTGCAGACTATAAAAGTGTCATATACAAATTAGTAAATTATGTCAAATGTAGAACCAACTTTTGAAATGTTATTGATTGTTTTGGAAGAAGGTCTTACTGAGCTTTGAAAATAATAACATATTTGCAGTGGCAAAGATTAAGAAATGCCAGGTTCTTGGGGCACCTGGATGGCTCAGTCGGTTAAGCAGCCAACTCTTTTTTTAAAATATTTTATTTATTTATCTGATAGAGAGACACAGTGAGAGAGGGAACACAAGCAAGGGGAGTGGGAGAGGGAGAAGCAGGCTTACTGCAGAGCAGGGAGCCCGATGTGGGGCTCGGTCTCAGTACCCCGGGATCATGACCTGAGCTGAAGGCAGATGCTTAACGACTGAGCCACCCAGGCGCCCCACAGCCAACTCTTGATTTCACCTCAGGTCATGGTGTTAGGACCTGGGATCAAGCCCTGTGTCAGGTTCCATGCTCAGCAGGGAGTCTGCTTGAGAATTCTCTCTCTCCCTCCCCCCACTTGCATGCACCATTTCTTTCTCTAAAATAAATCAAATAAATCTTAAAAAAAAAAATGAAATGCCAGGTTCTTCTATCTAGGAAAACCTAGAAATACAACCGTGAATGTTGTATATGAAATTGAAGGAAAGAAAATTGATCAAAAGGTAGAAATACATCGAGAGGAAGAAAAATGATTCCTTATCAGTATATTCCCTTTGAAGGCCCAGGAACACAATAAATAACATTCAATAAATTTTAGTCAAGCAGGACATTGGTGGGGCTCCTGACTGGATTAGTCGATTAAGCGTCTGACTCCTGATTTCAGTTCCGGTCATGATCTCAGGATTGTGAGACAGAGCCCCACATCAGGTTCCACACTCTGTGTGGAGTCTGCTTGAGATTCTTCCTCTCTCTGCCCCCTCCCCCTGCTCGCTCTCTCTCTGTCTATTAAAAAAAAAGGAATAGGCAATGACATTCAATATTTTTACAAACTGAAAAATCTTTTGATCTCTCTCAGTGATCAGAAGAGATTATATACAACAGATATTCAGAACATCCTTTTAAAAATATATATTGAAATTTTTTTGAGTCAATATACATGTGTGTCACCACCCAGATTTTTTTCTAAATCTGATTTAATACCTATGTTTTCTTCTGAGTATCAGATTTAATACAGAAAAAACAAACCAACAATGATGACATGTAGACACATTTATATCAACACCTGAAGGCAAATGTCTTCAAGCTCTTGGTTTCAGTTTATTTGTAAGATACAACAGGAGTAAAAGAAACTTTAATTCCTGATTTGTTCAGGCAACAAACTTAGGTGGTGTTGGAAAATTCACATTTTTGTCTAAAACTGATAATGTCCTTCTTAAGATAATTTACAGGGTGATTTTATTCCAGGGATATTTTCTGTCAGAGTAGAAAAAAAAACAAAAACCATGAGGTCCAAAAATAACTATATTGGAATATACCATCCCCAAACATAAATGTGACAGGCCTATCCAAACTTAAAAGCAACTGGCAACAAAAAGCAAGTTTTAATATCCTGAATGCATTTGTATAGAGACGAAAAGATCGCTTCACTTTTATAAGGAGACAAATGAAAGAGACTGTAAAACTGATGAACATTCTAATGTAGCAAGAAAGTAGTAGGTTGCATAGAATGTCAGTAAGATTGAGATTCAAACAACTAGATTATCTTAGAGAAGTATAACATTTCATCCATGAAACCATTCAAGTTATTTAAGAATAAAAGTAAATGAAGAGACAGTATATTCCAAGTCAGGACACCATATTTATTAAGTTTTATTCCCCCTAACAGTCAGGTTAGAAATAAATTCCATGGACGGGCACCTGGGTGGCTCAGTTGGTAAAGCATCCTACTCTTGGTCTTGGCTCAGGTCATGATCTCAGGGTTGTGAGATCAAGCCCTGCGTTGGGCATGGAGCCTACATAAGATTCTCTCACTCCCTCTGTCCCTCCCCACCCTATTTGCACATGTACACGTGTGCACACACTGCCTCTCTCTCTCAAAAAAATAAAAACTTTAAAAATAAATAAATAAGTAAATAAATAAATAAATAAATAAATTCCATGGCAATCGGCATATTTGAAGGAACATGTACATTTTAAATGTATAATAATGAAAATAACTTAAATATGATATTTTCATTTTGTTCCCTGTTTTAAATCTAATATGGCCGTTCTGGTTTCCTATTATTGTTCTGGTTACCTATAACAAATTTTGTCTTGAAAAATAATTTTTTTTCCAAAGATTTTATTTATTTATTTGAGAGAGAGAATGAGAGAGAGAGAGAGAGAGCACATGAGAGGGGGGAGGGTCAGAGGGCAAGGCAGACTCCCTGCCGAGCAGGGAGCCCGATGCGGTACTCGATCCAGGGACTCCAGGATCATGACCTGAGCCGAAGGCAGTCACTTAACCAACTGAGCCACCCAGGTGCCCTTAAAAAATAATTTTTAACTCTCTCTCACAATTTTGTGAATTAACAGGGCTCTGCTGGGCATTTCTCCTTTGAAGTCTTTCATTTGGTTGCCATCAGATGACAGCCAGGGCTGTAATCATTGGAAGTCTCTACTGGGCTGCCCACGATGACTTATTCATTCACATGTCTGGCAGTTGATGCTGGCTGCTCACTGAGCTCAGCTGAGGCTTGGAGCCGAGCACCAACATAGGGCATCTCTATGTGGCTTGGGCTCCTCATGTGAGAGTCCAGAGATGTCACATATATTACATGGTGAGTGGCTTCCAAGAGGGAACATCCCAAGGTAGAATGTTCCAAGAAACCTTGGTAGAAGTTTAAGATTTCTTATGACCTAAGTCCAAGGTCATGCAGCATCAGTTCTGTCATATTCTCTCAGCTGAAAGCAAGTCACAGAGCTAGCCCAGATTTAAAGAGAGGAAACTATTATGGGGAATTTCATTGGAAGACCAATGACCATAGTGATATACAAAAGTAAAACTTTGTGAAAAACCTATAAGGAGAAATCTGTACTCTCAGAAGTATGAGGTTAAGATTCCTTGAGAACTACTGAAAAATAATTGGAAAATGATTTAAAAAATGACTTGAGCATACATTAAAATAATATAATGAATTAATTACTCTGGTTTGAATATTCTCTCCCATACCAGGTAAACTACTACTCATCCTTCAAGACCTCATAGCAAGTTATATCATGATCTGCAAATCCTTCCCAAATCCTCTATTTTAGCCTTCTTTTTACAGATGAGGAACTTTAAGACTAGAGAATTTAAGTGACTTTCCCTCTGTCACACTGAGGTAATGGCATAACCAGTCCTAAACTCTAGTTGTCAAACTTCTAATCCAGTGTTCTTTGCAGTGTACCCATTGCTTCTAATAAAGATATAAGGTTATGCTAGACTCTCATTTCATTATATTAATTTGCTCCTTAGTCAGAAAAGCCCTTTTTAAAATGCATGGGCTAGAAAGCATGGTAGCTAATATCTTAGGTTTAGAATTGGACAAGTCCGGGTTTGAGTTCCTGGCATTGGCCCTCACTAGGTGTGTGACTTTAGGCAAATTCTGCAGCCTTTAAGGCTGGGTTTCCTTATCTACAAAATGGGCACAATCATAATATCTACCTCGAAGGATAGTTATTATCATCAAATGTGATAATGGCATATAAAGCCAATAACAGGGGCGCCTGGGTGGCTCAGTCGTTAGGCGTCTGCCTTCGGCTCGGGTCATGATCCCAGGGTCCTGGGATCGAGCCCCGCATCGGGGTCCCTGCTCGGCGGGGAGCCTGCTTCTCCCTCTCCCTCTCCCCCTGCTTGTGTTCCCTCTCTCGCTGTGTCTCTCTCTGTCAAATAAATAAATAAAATCTTTAAAAACAAAAACAACACCTCATTGAAAAAAAAAGCCAATAACAGTGTGTAGTACACAATGAAAGTCCAATAAATGTGATTAATAGTACTCAGTGAGTAGTTGTTGTTGGAGTAATTTTTTTATTTTGTTAACTTAAGGTTATATTATATTATATTTTTATTATCTTATTTTATTATTTGGAACTATATATAGTTCTCTGACAAATACATTATTCTACTAGTATCATTTCTAAAGTGAGAAAATAATATTTTATCTAGATCCTGAGATGTAAAACCAGATTACTTCAAATATCATCATGGGTTGGACTGAGCTCCTATTTTTCACAGAAAAAGAGTAGAAAACACACGCACATACACATAGTCATTGTGCAATAATGCTGTAGCAAACAGCCATTCCTTCTGTCTCTTTTCCCAATCTAGAGAGAGAATTTCAAGGAAATTTTTGGGAGTGAGAAGAACTTTCTCTGAGAAATGAGAGCCTGTCTGGGGAAGGAAGTTTCCTAAATAAACTTCTAACTTAAAAACATGTGAGGACTGAGCCAGTGTGCCTCACCTTCCAGAAGTCTATCATCTTTAAGTTTTCCTCTCATGATCTTACTTTCTCCTCTATTTTTGATTGTTGTTTGTATTTGTCCACAGCTCAATTTACAGTCTGGGCTGCTTAGGGTGAGTGCTGGGCTGCTTAGGGTGAGTGACTCGGGCTCCGTCTGATAATTCACTGCATGAGTGTGTAGAAGGCCACGCATTTGTCTCCATACAGCTCTGGGAACATAGCAGTGTGCGGGAGAAGACTTGCTATTCTCACACTCATCCAATTGTGTAACTAGAATATATGCATTACCGGCCGGTGTTAAAAGTTCTCTTGCAAAAATCATTACTTAGATCAACTACAATCATAATTATATAATTATCAACTATAATTATATCAGTCAACCATTTCTGTGTCTCCAGTAAAGACAACATTAAAGAGAAATGGAAAGTTTAGGCTATTTGATGTTCAGTATAACCAGATGAGAATGAGCGGCTGTGTTACTGTTTAAACTAATTTTGACTGGAACAAGGAAGGCCTTACTCTTTTTAAAGCATAATCCATTTAATGATATTGTTTTTCTACTTGCCTTGAGTATTTTTCTTTGTCCAAGGACTTAGACTTTAGCCACTTGAGAGTCATTATAAAGGACAGAGCATTGTCGTGGGAGGTTTAGCAAATTAGAGGACTCTACATATATAGTTTGTTCTAATGCTTATGTTAGCCTCATGCTAGAATGTTCCCAAATTAACCCTCAAATAAAAATGTAATGAAATAAATTACATAATTTCCTTTTTTAAAAAAATGTTAGTTTGGAGAACGAAATTTTCAAGAGAGGATCACATTTTCACCTTTTTTAAAAAATGTTTTTACTTATTTATTTTAGAGACAGCCAAAGCCAGGGTGGGGGGGAGGGGCAGAGGGAGTGGGGAAGGGAAAGAATCTTAAGCAGACTCCCGCTGAGCGCGGAGCCTGATGCAGGGCTCCATCTCACAACCCTGAGATCATGACCTGAGCCAAATCCAAGAGTCGGACGCTTAACTGACTGAGCCACCCAGCCATCCTCACATTTTCACTTTGAAGTAGGAAATAGGTTAAAAAAAAAAATGCTAGAGTGCCAATTATTTCCTATGGAGAAACTAGAGATGAGTTGATTGTTGTAATTCCCAGAATTTATGGCCATTATTGACTTGACCAATGGAAAACTTCCCCTTAAGATTTTGTGTTTTTAATCTAAAAGTGGTTTAATTCTACTGTCATTGCAAATGATTTTAGATGTAGTCATAAAAACAAAACTCAGGAAATTGTCTGGCATCATCGCTTATCACGTATGGACTTGGGATGTTGTTATGTCTCTGTATTGATGTTTCTAAACGGGCATTATCAAAGATGAACATTTGGTTTAATGACACCTGAATCAATGTCAGTGGTGCATCTCTTACATCTGTTAGATGTGAAGAGACAGCCAATTTTTTATCATTGTTACTGACTTTATTCTACAAACCCTGTTAACGTCACTCAGGATTTTGCTGTTAAGTAAGAATGAACATTGACATTAGAAGAAAACCCTAAAACTTCCACGTTGAGGGCAAAAGCAATAAAATATGAATCAAATGAGTAAGTCGATACACTTAATATTTATGCAGCATTATTTCCTAGGATCATCAAAATATTTCTTATTAATAGACCACAAAATTTTGAAGATGTACATATTTCATCGCATATTGGAGATATACATACGGCTGTTTGCATCTTCGAAGTTTTGTTGGGAGTTTTAGTCCTTGGCCTGGTGATATCCAGTGAGGGACATTATTTGGCAGCTGCATGGTTTATTGCTTGTTGCTGTCCTTTGCAGTTGGAGATGTTATTGATTATCATTCCCACATGGTCCCTATTAGGGAGCCATAGTCCATTCTGAACTGTGTATATAAATATTGTTGATTGATTTCCAACTACAGTAATGGCTGGTGTGGCTGCTTCTGTTTGAGACCTGCCTCAGATACACAATCTCTTGCTCATAAGCCCTTGATGGTAATTACATCTGCTCAAGTACATCATCTTTCAGGGGCTATTGTCCCCCAGCAGCCCACAGCCTTGCCACTTACCCCCAGGCATCAGTATGTCCTTAAAACATCTCGTGTGCTTTCTCTAGTTGCAGTTGTCTGAGCTTCAGCTAGCAATCATGGCAGCATTTCCATATCCTCATGCTCATCTGCTTCATTTCCGACAGCTGTGTGTATGAGGAATCATTTTAATGACAGAGGTCTGTCCACAGTCAAGGAACTCATTGCTCAAGAGTCATGGTTACCACTTTGTTCTCCGTTGTGACCATCTCAAAGGCTGGATGTGACATTTATGATAGATTTAAGTGTTACTGTCATCCAGGAGTTTAGACAGATACCTCTGAAGCTTGATACCTTGCCAGTTTTAAACTTTACCAGCTTCATCTTGGCCTCCTCCATTTAGAAAGCCAAGGCACCTATCATCAAACAATACACTATGGCTTCCAGCCCCACAGAGTGGATGAGAGGTCCTGAATGTGATAAGGCTACCTTGCAGAGGCTTGTGTGAAATTGGGTCAGTAGAGATGTGCTCATGCCATAGTTAGCAAATTTCTTTCTGCATGGAACTTCTGCATGGGAACAACAGCACTTAAGCAGAATTATTTGAGAAATAAAAGAACATGAGCTACCTTCATGATGCTGAAGGATATCCTGGGCTAATGGAATGAAAGATTTTCTTACAGGTGTGGAAGGATGTTCTGGTACAATCTATGTCTATTTTTATCAACTATGAGCAAGTCTATGTAGAATAGATTGCTTTAACTGTTGCTGAAAACACGTATTCTGATGTCTTATTGGCTGCTCCAGCTACAGAAAGAGTAAAAAAATGGGATAGGGACCTTTAGGGTTCAAGACACAGGTGCCTAAGCCCAAATCGCACATAGTAGGGTAACAATGTGCCAGAAGAGCTAGTGCTATTAGCCATGGTGAGCCGGACCAAGCAGACAGTACTTGGTTATCCAGACAAGTGTTCAGGGCAGAGCAGACCCCAGTCAAGGGTAGAGCAGGTCAAGGTAGAGGCAGGATTCTAATATTGGTAGGAGAGCTGGTAAGAGAAACTCTAGAACAGTGATTAAAAGTCATTCTTAATACTACCTGGCTTGATTCAGACTTGGAATAGCACTGATTTTGCAAATATGGACAAAGTACCCCCGATTTCTAAAAATGAGTGCAGAGGCAAGACATCAAGCTCAGCAAAAACTCTGCCCTGTTTAGTCTTATTATCTTGCACTATGGTTTCATGTGTAAGTTGTCTTCAAGTGGTTTAGAAAGCAGACTATTAGTAATATGTGAACATATTTCCTCCTAGTGCTAAACATATAATTGAAATAATATTACTTTTTGATTTCCTATATTTGGTTCATATATCTATAAATGTTTATACAAAGAAGATTTTCAATTATAACCTCATCTTCTTGCTTTCAACCTTGTTTACAGCCAAATAATTTTTTAAAACTGGAGCTATTTCGAGGCGTATTTTTTTCATAGAAAGCAAATATGTCTTTCTCTACTTAACTCTTCTCACTTTTTTACAGATAAATTAATTTCCTGGCTATGTAATTGTCCCATTTAACCTCTTAAAATCTGTGCCTCCCCCCAATACAAATAAATAAGTGTGGCCAGTGAGCTAACAAATGAATGGACTGATAACCAACACAGTACCTAAAACATAGTAGATGCTCAATAATTTTAATTGAGTTTAATGAATGGATGGGAATCATGGATAATAATGACTTGGATGAAAAGAATGGATTTTTCAGAAAATTTTAATTTGTGAAATAAGCCAGGAAACTCTAAGGGTTCTTCTGATTAGATGAGGTCAGACACACAGGGAAATTCAAGGCAGACTGCCTGGCACTTTATACAAATCAACTGGCTTTCCTCCAAAGAATTCTAGACATTGTCACAAGTAACTTACCAACAGCGTATCAGTCCTTAGAACACGGTCAAGTAAGGTTACAATCATTCAAAAGTAAAGGTTTAAAGGGTTAATCACTGCTGTGTTGTGAAAATACTGTAAGTTTGTCAGCATAGCTGTACATTTTGATAGGGATATGCAACAACATTGTAAAATTGCTAAGTTGTCACTGTGACTCATGATTCCTGACCCAAGTTTCATAATCTTTTCTTAAAATCTGCTCAATTTAAAAAATCAACTAAAAACATTTTTCCATAAACTTGAATAAGTACATGATGAATTTCTGCTGCAGCAGCAATTTTCATGTTTAAGAATTAAATTACAGTATACGCTTTGCCTAGGACTGCATAGTTAGGAAACCGTTTTTTTAAACCGAGTGTGTTGAATCATAAACACTGAGAGATGAACCATCTTACAGTATAGCTTTAAATAATAATGTGATGTGCCATTAAGTCAACAAATGTTTGTTGAAAACTCATCTGCCAGGCACTTGCTAGAAAAAAAAATCATTGTGGATCTTACATTCTAGCAAGAGAAGACAGAAAATAAACTAATAAGTAAGACAATTGTCTAAAATGTTAAAATATGACAGTGCTACAGGAAAAAAGAAGAGTAAGCAGGATCTGGAAACTGGTATGGGAGGAGTGGTCATGTACTCTTAGGATGGTCAAAGGTGGGAAGTTCATGGAAGAGGGGCATTTGAGTAAAGACTTGAAGAAGTGAATGACCCACTGGTGTACAATACATTGATAATCACTCGTGTAAATGTCCTTTTGAACAGCCCTCATATGTTAATATATTTATGTGGATGATGTCATTCCCTTGCCTAAAACTTCAGTGACTTCCTGTTGCTTTAGGATAATGTCTGTCCTTAATTTGTTTTATGACAACTTCTGCGATGTCACCACTGTCTCAACCTCTAGCCCCCTGCCTATTTCTCTTGCTTATTCTGCTTCAGGCATGCTGGATTTATTTTAATTCCCTCCCAAGTACCGGTGGCTTTCCCACTTTCAGGCCTTCCTACAGGCATTTCTCTCAGCATGTAACCATTCCCTGGACTTTATTTATTTATTTATTTATTTTACCTGACCGACTTCCCAACTAGGCATCCATCCCACCTCCCAAACTATCTCCTCTTCCTAGATTCCCATTGCACAGCATTTTTGCCTTCCCAATCCTTATTAAAATCATAAGTAAGTAACTTTTGTGTACAAACCAAATACCTTTCTTGATATCCTGTAATGTGCCAGAGCCTATCCTAAATGTTGTGTATATAGTAAGTAAGTAGATCTGGTCCTGCTCTGTGGTACCGGCAGCCTAGCTTGAGCTAGTTAATCAGAATTTATTTGGAAGTTTCTGAACAGTGTTAAATCATTGAAGTGAGTCTTACCAATCACTATGCATGTGGGAGAGCAGTACAGACCATAAAGTAATATTCTAATTCTTCGAAATGAAATGAATGAGGAGATGTTTATTTTGGTTATCTGGCATATGACACTTCTCAACTTTTGCAAAATATCCTGTTTAGGAGCTGACAATGACCCTTGTGAGTCAATAAGCGATTTTGTCAGAAGTACAACTGCACAAAATATATTTTAATATTAATATCTTTAATACATTTAATGTATTATTTTATTTTTTCATTTTAATATTTTAATATTAAATAAATATTATTTTAAGCAGAGGATTGTATACTAGGCAGTGAACTCTATATCCAAAATAATCAGATAGATGAAGCTCTTACGGCGGAAAAAGCTATCTATTTAAGAAAAAAGAATTCATCTACTTAAAAGGCATTCTAAATGGATTTCATAGTAGCACAAAACAATATGCATTTATTATTCTAATCTGAAGAACACGATAGTCACTTCAGGTACCTTGTTCTTGAATAAGCAGTAAGGTCAGTGCCTTAAAAAAGAAGAGTAACAGAAAAGGGGAAACAACTAGAGAGAAGCCAAAGGTACGGTTCTGGATGTATATTTATATATTGGACACCTGCTACTGCGGAATTCTGAAGATCTCATTCTGTGTGTGTTACGCTAACAAGAATGGTTTCATCACGTGTGCGTTTGAATCGTTGGTACATTAGATAATATTCTTTCGTCCACTAGCTTTCTTATTCTAAGCTTCCCAAGAGTGTGAAGTGTCACTAATTCTGGTGTATGAAGACACGGTAATTTTGCTAGTGCACAGCAAAGGGCACATTTGTTTCATCCAGCCATTGGTATTGCCACAGGGTAAAATGTACTCAGCACTACGGTGTGGGATTTAACATTTTCTGTTGCACTCCTCACTGTCATGCATATAAATGGAACCATTCATGTTTTCTAAAGCATCCACAAATAACTTTTTGACAGTGTATTTCATTTTGTTTCTTTGCTTGATGCCTACATTAAAATAAAATTATGACAAATTGCGATTAACGTCACAATGAAACTGGCTCTTTAGCTCAGTTTGCAAAGGTGTTAACTGCCCATTTCTGAGCATCACTAAACTGAACTCGAATGGGTGTGACAACAGAGCTAGGCATATATGCTGCTAGTTTACTTTTATGATTGGATTTTGAAGGAAAATGGCCAAGATTACACACAATACACAATACAATACATAATACATGAAAACACACAAACGATATAGTACTTGACAATTAAAAACAAGAGAGTGCATTTTGAACATGTTACTTTTGATGACATGTTAAAGTAAAAGGATGCCTTTCATACCAGCAAACAGTTGTTCACTTGGTCCTGCCAGTGAATCAGCAGGAAAAAAACCCAACACTGCATTTAAGGAACTAAAACCCGTGCTAGCTTTCTTATTTTAAGCTTTCTGGTAGTCCATGGGGGTAGTTACTAAATTTCCTAACTACAAAATATTCATTCTTTTCAGTCTTGTTCTGCGGAATGAGAGGTTACCAAAAGTCAGGACGAATAGGGTAAGCGTGACTCTAAAATGACATATGACTAAAAGGAGAAATCTGAATTAGATTCTATTTTCTGAAAAGGGAGGGGTTAATCTAACAATTCTAGTTCTGGAGCACTAGAGAAAAATATCATGAGAGCTTGCTAAGGGAAAGCACTACTTTAAAGTTGCTTGTGTGCATTCAGCTAAGAAAATCCCTATAGCAATGGGAAAATGTCAAGAATTTCATAGAGGAGGTAAAAGGTTTTCATTTCTGTTATGCTTGCCCTGTTGCTAGGGTTAACATTAGATGGAATTTTTTTACATGCAATCACTTCAAGACTTTCATTCTAAATTTTAAGATCTGGTGGTAAAACTACTTTCTTATATCTGAGCCACTGAAAAATTATTTTATAATACAAAGTAATGTCTGAGGCAGAATCGAATTCTGTAAGTGATTAGACCACTGATCTGTTAGTTAAATGTACTTGGAACTTTGTGCCTCCAGCTTTACTTGATGTCAATTTAAAGAGGTCAATGAAATGAAGGAGTGGAAATAGTGAGGGTCTTTCAGGTGAAGACAGAAGCCCCCTGGATCAAGTGGAAAGAGATCTATTTTTATAAACAACTGAAATCATGTAATTTTGAAAGCAGCAAAAACTATTTTTTACAAAAAGGAAAAGTCTCCATTGTATTCTTCTCAAATTCTTCTCAAAAAAGTCTCCATTGTATTCTTCTCAAAATCATTCCTACTATTTCTTGATGACTGTAAAGAAATAATCTGCCTCCTTATAATACTTACTGGAAAGCTATTTTTATGCAAATCTAGTCATCAAGAAATATCTGATGAGTAAAAAAAAAAGGTAACAGTCAATTCTACCTTGTGAAATATTTATGGCTCTCCTGAGAAAATTTACCAGACTTAGAGGAACCTTGGGGAAACTGTAAAACTGGGGACCTTAGTAAGTAGATAGCCCTACTTCTGAAACCCAGGGACTTTTAGGATGAATGAAGATCAATAGCCATTTAGGGATATCCCACACCAACTTTACAGCTTCCAAATATGGAAGAGAAATACAATTAAGATAAAGCAATGCAACATATAGATCGCAAAATCCCTGGGGACATTTTTTTCCTTTCTTAACACAAATATAGTTTTATCAGGCACATCTGTGGAAACAATCTACCTGGATTTCAGGAAGGCATTTTCCAAAATCTCTTATGATAGCATAATGGACGGGAGAGAGAAGAGTGGGCTGGGTTACAGGACAGGTGCATAAACCCATAGGTGTTCAAATAAGATAGGAAACCCTGGGTAGTTTTGAGCCAGTAATTTGGATGAAAACACTAGAGACATTTTTATCAAGTTTTAGATGATAAACTTACTAATGTGAATATATTGAAAAACGGAATTCATAGTCAGAAGAATGCCAAAAGGTGGATTAATTAGTGAAAATTAATGAGATTGAACTTTAAAGGAGGTACATGACACTTGCCTTCCCATCCTAGTGTCTTTCAAGGTTTGACAACTTTCTAAACTTTAAAATGAGAACAGAACATGAAGAAAAAGACCAATAAATTCTCTCAGTGCAACAAGCCAGGGCAATGGCCAATGGGAACTACACCAGGAAGTGGCGGAAGATGCTAAAGTTGGGGGTGGGGTGGGGGCGGAAGCTTGTGTCTCCCTATGCTGTGCCTTGGAGGATGGGGGTCTGCCTTAACACTCTAAGGGACACCGTGATCTCTGCAGGTGTAAACAGCAGTTTAAGATTGTGACACCCAAAAGGTGAGGTAGGCTCAGGATCAGAAGAAAGTTTTTATTGTCGCTAAGTGTTCTGTCTTATAGTTGGGACAAGGCATGGGAGTTTCTCAGTGGAGGGTACAGTCTACCTACTAGCACCCAGGTGGCCTGAAGGAGGTAAGCAGGCTGTCTAGCTGACGGAGTAGCATAATCCCCAGCAGTGGAGGCTGGAAAAAGCTGTGGAGAAAGTCAGTCCTATAGATAAGTGAATGTCAGTCCGAGCAGGGAAAATAAATTACTTTCCGGAAACAAAGGTAAAATTTCCACAGTCAGGATTGCACGGGGGGAGAGGGTGGGAAGGAGTCAGTGCATAGAGGATGTCTGGGGCCCACTTTGGAGTATTTCTTACTCTGAAGTTCCTAGAATCATATCCTGGCTCTATCACTTAACTAGTGGACAAGCTACTTAATTTCTCTGTGCCTCTGACAACAGCTATCTCAAAGGGTTTTTGCAAGGATTAAATGAACTAATATTTGTGAAGCACTTAGAACAATACATGGCAAATAATCAATGCTCTGTAACTATTTGCTAAACGAAATTAAAGGAACATTCGAATTGATGAGAGATACAAAGGCCTATCTCAGCATATAAATGGACAAAGGACATAGATAACCACAAACAGGTGATTCAATGATTAAGCATGGGAAAATACTCAATATTAATAATAACCAGTAAAATACATCTGAAAAAAATAACAGGATACCATTATAACAATAAGGCCATTGTAGACAAGATGGAATGGGTATGTTCCTCTATTCTGTCATAAAACACTAACTTTTTTTGTTAGGTACACTTGTAGGTGGTGGTGATAGAAAAACAAAGACCTCCGGGAGCCTGGCTGGCTCAGTCGTTAAGCATCAGCCTTCCGCTCAGGTCATGATCTTAGGGTCCTGGGATCGAGTCCCACATCTGGCTCCCTGCTCAGGGGGAGCCTGGTTCTCCCTCTCCCTCTGCCTACCGCTCCCCCTGCTTGTGCTCTCTCTCTCTCTCAAATAAATAAATAAAATCTTAAAAAAAAAGAAAAGAAAAATGAACACTTCAGACTTCCCTTGAAAACCTTAGTTACAGTCTAGGTGAGAGACAGAGGTGTAGACAATGATTATGAAATGATGTGATGGATTGTGTATCTTACTCACGCTTACTGAAGCTCTCTTACCCATGGTCCATGTACAAAGGGCTATCCAGAACACAGAGGAGGCAGGCGGAGGTTATTAATCCTGCCTGGCCAGGAGGAGATGACCGGGGAATGGTAATCTGAGGCCAGGTTGTAACAGAGACTTGCATAGCATTGCTGGGGAATTCGGCATCAAGTAGAAAAGGACAATAATGGCTTTTTATTTTCTAACATTAAGAAGTTAAACTCGTGGGGGGTGGGGCACCTGGGTGGCTCGGGTGAGCATCTGACTCTTGGTTTTGGCTCAGGTCATGATCTCAGAGTCCTGGGATCCAGCCCCATGTGGGGCTTTTTACTTCAGCCGGGAGTCTGCTTGAGATTCTTTCCCTCTGCCTTGCCCTCTCCTTCTGCCCCTCCCCCTGCTCTCCCTCTCTCTCTAAAATAAATAAATAAAATCTTAAAAAAAAGAAGTTAAACTCAATATCCAGAATATTCATTCAGTAATCTGAGGGGGACGAAGATATCCTTAAATGTTCATTCCTGAAGAGTTAGGGAAAACTAGCACAAGCATCTCCTATTTTGAAAACAGTTCGGCAGTAGCACTATAGACTCATAGAGGGATTCATCCAAGTTTGTAATTCTGGGAGTTTATTCTAAGGAAATAAATAGAATTATTTATAATAATAAAAACTGGAAATGCTTCATGAAACTGGGACGTATCAACTTGATGAAAATTTTTGTGGAAGACTTTAAAAAGATGAAAATTTTGGAATCCATGTAGAAATATGGAAATATATTTATGACATAATATAAAATGAAATAGTTCAAGATGGCCTCTGTGATATGGTTACTATTAAGCATATAGGAAAGACTTAGGGAAAAATTTAAAGAGTTGGCTTGACATGCTTAGATTGGTGAAATTGTGGGTATTTAAGCATTTTCCCAATTCTTTTTTGATTAATTTTAATACAAAAGAAAATAATTTCTTCATATAGGGCCAAAAAAATAAATACTGGATTAAAGAGACTGTACTGACAACATATCAGATAAAAAAAAAAGCCTAGGGAGTTGAATTAACTGTAAATTCAAAATTGATATCATTCCTCAGCAAGCAAATCCCATATTAAGGAGCAAAACTACAAGAAGAGGATTTACAATAGGGAGGTGGCAGCCCTTTTTCAGTTGTCATTGATCAGACTATGTCTGAATCTTCTTTTGTTCTGGAAGCCACATTTTTTAAGATGGATATAGGCAAGTTGTAGTACATTTACATAAGAAAGGGTGAGGGAATGAAATTGAATAAGGTGCCAATGTTTAATTTGGAAAGGGAAAGGCAACATGATGATGGGTGGATAGCATATTTATATTCAAAACTATTAAGTGCTGTCTTGGAGAAGATGGAATAGACGTTCTTTGTGTAGATCCAGGAGTCCCCATCAGTGAACATTATGGAAAAGCAGATCTAAGTTGATAGAATTAACATAATTTATAATATACGTTCGTACTACTCAAAGCAAAATGGTCTGTCACAAAAGATGATGAACTCCTTAGAATTAGACTGGTTTAGCTTGCTGATATGATCTGTGGGGGATATTACAGAGGAGGTCAGAGTCTGGACCGATGTTTGTTAAGACCTAGCCCAATTCTGAAGGTCAATAACTAAAATTGTCTTCTCAATAAATCCACAACTTGGCATGCTTTCGAATCTGCAGAGCCTACTTGTTACTTCTCTTTTGTAACATGCTTATGATTAAGTGGGCTGCTATGCTTAGGAATGAGGAAGGGCTGGGTGAGATGTTAGAATGACAGCTGAAAGGAGGAAAGTTGCTCTTTAAGGATGAAAGGGCTGACTTGAAAAACGTGTTACTATCAAATCCTTTAGTAATAAAAAGTTGGATGAAAAGCTGAAAGCTTGTGTTACGATCACTATTCCAATAACTGACATTTTGCAATGAGGAATGGTTTTATTAAATTTCATTCCAGTAAAAATTAAATCCATTTAAATCCTCAGAAGGAATGTTGAAGGAACATTACAGAACCTGGAGAAATAGCTATGGACTCACACAGTTTCTGGTCTTTGAGAATGAAAGATATACTTAACACATATTTTAAAGTGAATCTTTTTATTCTTGCAAAGATGGTTTTTGAGCTAGGAATTTTCTGTGATTGATTATTAAAGACCTAGTCTCAAAAATGTCCAAAATAATAGCATATTTATTGCTTCCTATGTCATTGATTTTCATAGGATAACATTCACTTCTTTGGAGTAATAGTATAAATAGAGTCAAAGATTCAGATTATTATTGTAATCCTTCAAAGCTTTTTGCTTTAATTGAATGATCTGTGGGAAACTACAAGGACATAATTCAGCCAAAGGAATGTTCTCAATCTCTTTGGTTTGTCTTCTCATGACCCTTGAAATGTTGCACAGTATAAGCAGCAAAAAACAATGAACATTGTGGAGTTCCTTCTTTAATAACTTACTTTAATCTGTTGGGTATTAGGATTTTGTTTTAACGTGGAATTTTAAGTATAATTGTTGTTATCTATTTTTGAAGTTCCTAAGAAGTGTCTATAAATACTGTATTTAGTTCTTTAATTCGGTAATGGGGTGCCGTAGTAAACTAGTTTAATTAAAAATGCTTGATTGAAATTATTTTATCTTGTGGCAAATTGATTTTGTGGCTCCAAAACAGATAACCCATGTAGCACACATTTCATTTCAAGACAATTTGGCTTTGTCCTTCCTATCTAATGAGATTTTGCTTTGTTTTATTTTGGTTTGGTTTTTTGTTGTCATCAGAATTTTGTAGATCTTGAAACTTTGATTCGGTTTAAACTTTGGATCTTTATTTTGAAAGAAAAGATTTTTTATATATATATATATGCACATATGTATATATGTATATATCACATAGAGGTATACATTATTTGTCATTTCAAGAAATAGTTCAGAAATTATTCTATCTTGTAAACATTTTTTTATCAGATTATGTATATTTTAAATCTAGTTTTCTTTGGTGAGTGCTAGGCCAAGTAACATTTCTTTTGAAGATAGCAGATATAAGTAAATTAGAATGAAAGGAGTTAATTAGGTTCAAGTGTATAACATGCTGGTAACCAAAAACATTTGAAAGCTCCCATTGCTAAGTAAACGCTTGGTCAAATCTAAATGGATTAAATATGAACAATATGGCATATTTATTTATTAGATTACTATTGTCCCTCCCCCACCAGCTAGATAATTAGCCCTCAGAACAAATACTTTATAATCAACAAAATGCAAGGTAAAGGAAGTAGAGCTCAACAATTATAAAATTTCTTTCTCCAAAGATTTATAAACAGGTGCTCTTAGCATACACAAATACACACAAACACACCCATACATGCCTTATATCAACAACTGCTGGTGCTCTACCCTACAGACTAATTCTGTTCTTGGCTAACAGCCAAGTGTTTCTGGCCTTGAGCCTTGACATTGCCCTTAAAAAAGGAAACAGATGACTGTAGGAAACTAGTCCAAGAAGATGTAGGTCTAAATGATCAAAATAGCCAGCAATCCAAGGGAGACAAGTGCACTCATGTCCTTACAGAGCCTGAAGTACTGCCCATGGAATCCTTTGATGGCAAGAAACAAAAAAAGAGTGGCATTAATTGATAGAGGAGACCTTGTAGGGACTAAGGAGAAGTATAGCATCGAGTCTGAATGTTCCTGCATCCTGGCTAAAGTCAAGGAATTTTAAATTAGTCATATTGATCAGGAACCCTGTTTTGAGAAATATGGATTTAACTATTCCAAAAGGCATTAGAGTATGAAAGTTTACAAGGAGAGAGAAAAGAGAACCTGATTAAACAGAAATCCACATAGTCTATGTTTCTGGTTGGGAAGTCTAAATAGGATATCAATTCTTCCCAAATTAATTTAAAATGTTAATATATCTGAACACAATCTCCGTGAAATTTGGAGGAATTTATATCAATATTAAAGTAGATAAAGGGATGAAAAAGATGACATATGACAGAACTAACTGATTAGGACCTATTTCCCTATCCCACCCATTTCGAACATAGAGAAATTCTAGATAAAATGTAACACACAAAGCAAGTAAATAGCTAAAAAGAGAGACTGAGAAAAAAAAAACAAAACCACAAAACTTTGCATTCAAAACGAGCTCACAAATGAAAATTTTACCATATGTGAAGAAAATTAATTTCAGAAATATGACCAAATTTCTGTACTGTGTGAAGAAATTTAATTTTAGAAGTTCTATCTGACAAAATCAACCATAGGACATGGATTGGCCTCAGATTCAAATAGTATTATATCAGTTGGATAAAAACTTTAAAATAAAGATATGTAGAATGCTCAGAGACAAATGAAGGAATCAGAGCAGTAAAAGAATAAAATATAAAAAGATAAAATAAAAAAGTTAAATGGACATAAAAAATGCTTTAAAAATTATGAAAATGAAAGATAGTCATTGAAATTAGTGACTCTAAAAATAGACTGGACCTTGTCTAAGAGAGAATTAGCAAATTGAAAGATGGTACTGAAGGGTTTGCTCAGAGTGATAAGGTGATAAGATACATGAAAGAGCAGTTGAGACATATGTAAAGCAGCTCTAATGCATGAAGTTCCAGAAGAAGGGAATGGAGGAAAAATAACTTTGAAGAAAGTGTTTTCATTTTGGACTGAAAAAAGATATGAGTTCCCATAACAAAACAGAATATGAATATCAAGATAAATAAATTCACAGCAAGATGGTTATCATAGTGAAACTGAAGAACATTAGAGAAAAAATAAAATTATTAAAATTACCAGAGAAAAAGGCGAATTTTGTTGAACGGAAATACTTTGAGACTGGCAAAACTTTTCCTCAGCATCCACAGATGCTAGAAAACAATAGGATAATATCTTTAAAGTGCTGAAGAAACATACCTGCCAAGTTAAAATTATGTACACTGTGAAAGTAGTATGAGAAGGTGGGGTAAAACTAAAAAAAGAAAGTCAGACATATGCAGAAAAGAAGAGTTTACCCCCTATAGACTCTACCCCCTATAGACTCTTTCTATATTATAGAAGTGTCAATAACACTGAATGGAGAGTGGAGGTAAGGAATCCAGAAAACAACTGAGAGCTTGGAAAATGATAAAAGGACCTATTAAATGTAATTGACTTTTTAAACCTAATTGATAATTTTTGCATTTAAGATGGAAAAATAAAATTCTGGATAATATTAACAAGATTGTAGGTTGGTGGTTGAATAAATTGAAATAAATAGTTAAATAGGGGGCGCCTGGGTGGCTCAGTCCTTAAGCATCTGCCTTCAGCTCAGGTCATGATCCCAGGGTCCCGGGATCGAGCCCTGCATCAGGCTGCCTTCTCAACAGGAAGTCTGCTTCTCCCTCTCCCACTCCCCCTGCTTGTGTTCCCTCTCTCATTGTCTCTGTCAAATAAATAAATAAAATCTTTAAAAAAATAAAAATAAATAAATAAATAGTTAAATTGAACTTGAGAGGAAGATAGAAGTACTAAGAAAAAGTAATCTTTGGACGCCTGGGTGGCTCAGTCGTTAAGCGTCTGCCTTCGGCTCAGGTCATGATCCCAGGGTCCTGGGATCGAGTCCCACATCGGGCTGCCTGCTCTGCGGGAAGCCTGCTTCTCCCTCTCCCACTCCCCCTGCTTGTGTTCCTGCTCTCGCTGTCTCTCTCTCTCTGTCAAATAAATAAATAAAATCTTTAAAAAAAAAAGAAAAAGTAATCTTTGTTAGAAATATTTACATATATAAACACTTAAGTATAATCACCAAAAAATTAGAAATACAGTCTATAGCTTCCAAATCAGCAGTGGAGATAAAAGGAGGAATGTGGAACATATCAACTCCAAAAGAGACACTAAAAGAGGGAAAAAGAGGTAAATAGAAAAATGATAAAAAGAAAGCCCCAAATAAGGTGTATAAAGAATTCCAAATATATCAATAATTAAAGCAAATACCAATGGATTAAACTTTCATAAATTAAAAGAAAAAATAATTATCTAATTAGATTCTTAAATCCAATAATATACTACTCTCAATAGACACAATATAAACAAAAACATACAGAAAATTTGAAAATCAAAAGATGGAGAAAGATAAACACACTATTGCTACTTTAATAGCAATATCAAGGCTACAAATAGAATTTGAGCCAAGATATTACTAGGGATCAAAAGCCATGGCATAATAAGAGAAAGAAAAATTCATCAAGAACATAAATCACAAACTTGTAAGTACTTAACCAAATTGCCATGAAAAATGTAAAAACAAGTTAAGAAGATAATAAGCAAATTTGACATGTCCACAATCATACTGGGTGATCTAACATAGCGTTCAAAAATGTATAGATCCAGCAGACATAAAATTAAGGATATGGAATATCCTACTAATGATGAAATAACATGTTTGATTTAATAGATATACATATAAAACCATACTTTCCAATCAGAGAATACACATTCTTTTCAAGCCCACATGGAACATTTATAAAACATTCAAGGCAAGAAGAAATTCCAGTAAATTCCAAAAAATCAGTGTAATACCCATCAAGTTCTCTCACTATAACAGTTTATTACAAATGAACAATTAAAAAGCCAAAACCTCAAAAACATATAGGAAAACAGGGGCACCTGGGTGGCCCTTATATATGAAAATATATAAGAAAACTTAGGAAAACAGCAAGAAAAGAGTTGCCAATCAGGTATGTGAGCATACCACAGAGCCACAAGAATACAAACTGTTGCTCATTCAAAAAATATAGTCCAGAAACAGACAATACTATCGTAGACTGAAATAAAGACAGTATCTGTAATTATACATATCACATGCAAAACAATGAGAATAATGCTGTGAACTTCAGTAGATAAATGAGCATTGGAAAAATGAATTATTCACAGAAGAAGAAATGCAATATAAATTTAAAATTTTCTATTTAGGGGTGCCCAGGTGGCTCAGTCATTAAGCGTCTGCCTTCGGCTCAGGTCATGATCCCAGGGTGCTGGGATAGAGTCCCACATCAGGCTCCCTGCTCCACAGGAAGCCTGCTTGTCCCTCTCCCACTCCTCCTGCTTGTGTTCCCTCTCTTGCTCTCTCTCTGTCAGATAAATAAATAAAATATTTAAAAATAAATAAATAAATAAATACAATTTTCTATTTAAACAATGAGATTTTATTTTCCCTAATCAAATTATGGTACCCAATAAAATATGTAATCATTAACATTATGATTATAAAGGATCTTATTATATTCTGAGAGTACAGTATGATTACATGAAGTTTTGATGATATTCCAGGTAATAACATGATAATATGCTGTGTCATAATTTAAAAGAAATCAGTTACCGAGCTATAAATACAATGTCATTTTAACTACATAAAAAAATTGGAAGAAAATACATGAACATGTTAACTCTATTTCTCTTGGATTGCAATTGTGGGTAATTTAGTTTGTATTCTTTGAAATACTCTGCTGTGTTCTCCGCGTAGAGCATGTGTTCCCTTTTATTAACAAGTAATTACAAAAAAAAAAAATGAATAGTAAGAATTTGCATGTGGCTGGAGTGGAATAACAGACCAGGTAGAAAGTTCAAGGATAAAGGAAGTAACAACTTTTGAAGTCCCAGTAACTCCTCTAAGTCTTGCCTGATGACTGAGACTTTTGTCTGCCTTTTAGTGTGTATATGACTTAGACCAGGCAAAAACAGAGCAATACAACAAACACAAGAACAAAAGTAATATTTTTATTTAATTTTATGCAAGTATTCACTGAGTAGTCCTTATGATGGTGCTTAGAAAGATTAATGAACTACAGAGTTATACTCCCTTGTATTGTCATGTAATTGGATTTCTCATTCCAATTATTGGTGGATCTTTTGTTGGTAGTTGAAGCCCTTCTCTTAGTAATGTTTATTACATATTTTAATGTTATTATTAGTTATTGTTTCTTCAGGGTCAATGAATTAATTGATCAGCCAATCTTTACTGACACACTTTGTTTAGATACTTAGCTTCCGCAGGGCTTCATTTTCTGATGTGCATAATGAAGGATGTTCCAATGCTTTTCAAACTTCACAGTTTTTGTGAATGACTTAGGGATCCTGTCAAAACACAGATTCTGGTTCAGTGTGAAGGAAGTGGAGCCTGAGAGTCTGCATTGCTCTCTAACACTTGTTTTTAGTAGCAGGGTTCTAGAGACCTTTGTGGCCCCCAGTGGCTTCAGAGGACCATGGTTCATCACTTCCTGTTACGGTGGTTTCTGCAGAAATGTGGGACTTGGGGTGAGTTATGCTGCAAAGGGTCACTTCTTCATCCTCTCCCTACCAACAATTTTATCAACTTGAGTCTTGGCTGGAGGGCAGAGTGGGAAAGAGACACCTGCCAGATTGGGACCATCAGTGTGGAAAAGATGGTTGAATGGTGGCAGTGGCTGGAGGAGGAGAGCTGACGGGAGTCACATTTGCTGACAGAGCTCTATTTTACTGATGCTGTGTCCTTCTCCTGCTTTCTCACTGGAACTAATTAAATAGGCCCATCAGGCTGATACCTGATACAGCTTCAACCCCACCACATTGTAAAATTACATTTACTTGTCCCACTCTTCCAAGCCCTGGGGACTCTTATACCCACTGGTCTAGTGCCAGGCACTGAAGGCAATAGAAGACAAGCAGACTTGATTTTCTTCTGTGGGGGAGCTTACGCTCTGGTTGAGGAGGCAACAAAAAAGGAGAAGAAGCAATAAGAGAAAAGCGAGAAGAATCTGGATATTGTCATTTTGATGGGCTAAGGACATAATGTTAACCTTGCTTTATTTGAGGGAAGTTTTGGGTTGGTATGAATTTAATAAGAGAAAACATTGCACCTGAATTGTTCCTAATCAAGCTAATTGAACAAAGGGAAGAGTTCCAAGAATACCTTTAGTACTGATGGAGAACATTTATTTTCATTACAAGACATAGACCCTAAGAAACCCTCCATTCCTTTCCCGAATGAAATGTGAACTCATATGACAAGGGTGATACTCCATTTGTACATCATTGATGGGAACAAATCATAGTAATAGGATTATTAATCAATGACACAAATTCTAAATTTATAATACTAAACTATTTTTTGTTTTTTATTTCAAGGAATAGATTTGATACAATTTTTATTGGCCACCAGAGAAATAAAGGAATTTGGTTTGACAGTTTGTAAGGCAACCGAAAACAAGGGCTTAGCATTCCCAGTGTTGTAACTTATTGAAAGTACCTTTATTGGCTAGATATAAAAAATGCACAGAAGCATAATGCATAGGAAACTGATTTCAATTTAGTTCACAGCAAATCTCTGGTGTCCTTAGATAACATTCTTACTTTGCCTAGTGGACCTTCTTCTGTTTTGGGCTGCTCTCAAGGCAGAGCAAAGAAAACCCTCAAGGGAGAGTAGGATTAATGCCCCCAAATTAGGACTTTTAAAGTGTTTACCTGATTTAATGGCTAAAGATTTTAAGTGCCCTGAATGGAATTTAAATTTTAGACTCATGATATCCTGGTCTGAATTTAGGGAGACAGGAAAAGGCTAAAGAGGTTTTTGGGAAATGAATCTGGCTGAAATTTACAGGCTCAGAAGTGAGTATCTAAAGCATGGCCTAAGGTCGAACATACTTCTAACGAGATTCTATGAGTTCTCTCTTCCCCTGCTGATATTAAATCACTTTTTCTTAGAGTTACATCATTTCCCTCCAAAACCTTTTTTCATATTCAGTCTTTCTTGAAAACCAAACTGGAACTCTCTTTCAAAAGTACAATTTAAAAAGCCTTCCTAGTGACCTTAACAGTGCACCAAATATTCAGGTCAGTGAGATTTTAGAGTATTTTCCAGAGTAAATGGGGAAGTTTTGGCACACAATCCAGGCTGCAAAATAAGATCAGTCCTGAATGAAATCTATAGTCTTTCAAGTGAAATCTGGGGTCATTTTGAAGGATTGGGATCTTTTTCAGACCTGACATAATCTGCATTCTGTCCTCATGGATCTCTGTGGTGGAAACCATCCCCCTTCCAGGAAGAACATGATGCCCCAGCTATCAGCACCTTTCTAGGTTTGCCTCAGCAGCAGACAGTACCTCCCTCAATGGCATACCCTTCCTAGACGTCCACATCCAGGGGCTGATGGTAGCAGGGTTACAAAGGCCCAGTGAGGCATCACGATGATGAACAGGATATGTTCTAATTTCCCAGGGGAGTGGCTGAGGCTTTATCATCCTGTGTCATAGTTTGGCATTTCCCTATGCTCAGTCTGCCCCCACCCCTCCCTTACACCTCTGATGATTGTTGCATCCAGAGACAATACCAGGACTGGTTCTAGAACACAGGCAACAAGATAGGGCTTCCGTGCTGGATCACTTATGTCTAGCTGACAATGAGGACTCCAATAACTGGTGATGAGTGGAACATAGCCCCTAGCTCTGGTTGTGAATTAGGATGGTATACTATTAGAAAGGAATTCACTAGTAGATGCAATATATCAAGCATGTTGAAAAGTACGAGGTAATAGTAACTATAAAGAAAATAGCACAGAATGGCTATCGCTTAGCACCACTGATGTACTAGAAGATAAAAGCTATAAGTTAAGAACTAGTGCTTTCACCAATAGAAAATGAGTTGGGATTGGGGCACCTGGGTGGTTCAGTGGATTGAGCATCTGACTGTTGATTTCAGCTCAGGTCATGATCTCAGGGTTCTGAGATCAAGCCCTGTGTCGGGCTCTGTGCTGGGGATGAGACTGCTTAAGATCCTCTCTCCCTCTTCTTCTACCCCTCTCCTGCACCCTGGCACGTGCGCTCTCTCTTGCTCTCTCTCTCTCTCAAAAAAAAAAAATGAGTTAGGATTTAGATAAACTGGTAAGAAAACATATTTCTAAGCCCACAGAGTGTTTTGTGTAGGTGACAACACTCTGGAAGTCAAAAAAGAAGAGGAGGAGGAGAAGCAGAAGAAAAAGGAGTTTAGATAAAGATTTCAGAAAAGAAAAAAGTGTGAAAAGTTATCTGCACCAATATAACTTGTAGCAACAAAGCTGATTATTGTTGGTCACTCTCCTTGTTAGTCCTTCTTACTTTCCTACACTTCCTTGTGTTTTCCAGGAGTTATCTGCATCTACATTTGTGAATTTCAGCTATGAATATTCAAATCCTTTATATACATGAATGTGTCAAACTTTATTAAGCTATTTGTCATGGTTGATAATAACTAGATGTGCAAAGTGATAATATATCTCTTTTGTTTATATTGGCAATACTCTTGAATTTCATTTATCTGGATGCATTCTACACTGATCACACCAAAAGCAAAAATACGAGCATTTTTCTGCCTTTATCATCTTGTCATATAGAATTCACTTAGCATAATGCTTTCAAGGTCCATCCATGTTGTTGTAAGTGGCCAGATATCCATCTTATTTGTAGTTGAATAATACTATATATATGGATATATACAAATTCTATACAGATAAATAATTTATATATATTTTTTATTGTTATGTTAATCACCATACATTACATCATTAGCTTTTGATGTGCTGTTCCATGATTCATTATTTGCGTATAACACCCAGCGCTCCATTCAGTACGTGCCCTCTTTAACACCCATCACCAGGCTAACCTATCCCCCCTCCCTCCTCCCCTCTAGAACCCTCAGTTTGTTTCTCAGAGTCCATAGTCTGTCATGGTTCGTCTCCCCCTCCAGTTTCCGCCCCCCTTCATTTTTCCCTTCCTGCAATCTTCTTTTTTTTTTTTAACATATAATGTATTATTTGTTTCAGAGGAATAAGGATTATATATTATATATAATATTTCTTTATCCATTTATCTTTTGATGGGTACTTTGGTTGTTTCCATATCTTGGCTATTGTAAATAATACTGCAATGCACAGAGGGTATATATTTCTTTTTGAGTTAGTGTTTTTATTTTCTTCAGACAAATACCCAAAAATGGAATTGCTAGATCATATGATAGTTCTATTTTTTATTTTTTGAAAAACGTTTATACTGTTTTCCATAGTGACTACACCAATTCACATTCCCACGAACAGTACACAGGGGTTCCCTGTTCTCCACATCCTCACCAATACTTGTGATCTCTTGTCTTTTTGATACTAGCCATTCTGACAGGTGTGAAGTGATATTTCATTGTGTTTTTGATTTGCATTTCCCTGATGATTAGCGATGTTGAGCACCTTTTTATGTACCTACTGACCATCTGTACATCTTCTTCGGAAAAATATTTATTCAGATCTTCTGCCCATTTAAAATTCAGATTGTTTTGGTTTTTTGTTTGTTTGTTTTCTATTTTTTTTGTTCTTGAGTTGTATGAGTTCTTTATACATTTTGAATCACTCCTTATCAGATACATAATTTGCAAATATTCCCATTCATTCATTACGTTGCCTTCTCATTTTGTTGATGATTTCTTTTACTGTGCAGAAGCTTCTTAGCCTGACACAGTACCACTTTTTTATTTTTGTTTTTGTTTTTGCTGCCTTTGATTTTTGTGTCATATCCAAAAAGCATCACCAAGACCGATGTCAAGAAGCTTACCACCTATGTTCTCTTCTAAAATTTTATGGTTTTAGGTCTTACATTCAGGTATTTAATCCATTTTGACTTGGGTTTTGTGTAGGGTTGAGACAGTGTTCCAGTTTCATAATTTTGCATGTGGCTGTCTAGTTTTCCCAACATTATTTATTGGAGAGACTGTCTTTTCCTCATTGTGTATTCTCGGCTTCTTTGTTTTAAGTTAATTGACCATATATATTTGTTTTCATTTCTGGGCTCTCTGGACTGTTCCATTCATCTATGTGTCTGTTTTTATGCCAATACCACACTGTCTTGATTACTATAGCTTTATAAAATAGTTTGAAATCAGGAAGCATGATGCCTCTAAATTTATTCTTCATTAGCATTTTGTAATGAACCAAAAACTGTGTTTCTCAATCTCCTGATGGAGAAACTCTCATTTCCTTGAGCCTTTTAAGAATATTTCTAAGCGATTTTTAAAAAAATATTTTATTTATTTATTTGAGAGAAAAAGAGAAAGCGCATGAACAGAGGGAGGAGGAGAGGGGGAAAGAATCTCAAGCAGACTCCACGCTGAGTGCAGAGCCCAACACGGGGTCAATCTCATGATCCTGAGATTCTGACCTGACCAGAAACCAAGAGTTGGACGTTAATTGACTGAGCCACCCAGGCGCCCCTAATCTTTCTAAATAATTTTTAAAATGAACAGAAGGTTAAAGCCAAAAAAAAAATTGAAATGTAAACACTGGAGGTATCAGAACATCGGTTTAACCAGTACCAGGTAGGGAGGTAAAATGACACTTAGAGAAATAAATACCACTTCCTTCATATTGTTAATGGATACATTTATGTACTTGTCATTTTAAAGTAATAGAAATTATCTAGGATGTTTCTATGGGAGGAGACAGAAACATTGACTTACTCTTAAACGAAAGCGATCTCTCAGGCAGCCCATGGGAAACCACACTGAATGGGTTTGTTGAGGGGAGTATAAAAAGCTTAAGATTTGGAATTCCGTGTAAGGCACACATAATCAAGTTCTGGTGGAATCTGTTTTTCCCCAAATGTCAGAGACAGTATTGTTCCCACAAATAAAACAAAGCCAGGAATCAAGAGAACTGGGCCAATCACCTTACTTTCCGGGACTTCAATTATCTCTTCTTTATATAAGTGGTTCTCAAACCTAGACGCACATTAGAATCATTTGGGAGCTTCTTACAAACAAAATTCTATCATCACAGATTAGTTTTGTCTTCCTTTGAACTTTATAAAATGGAAGAATATGCAATTTACTCTTGTGCCACTTTTTTAAGTTTAGTATTATTTCCTCGAAATTATCATAGTTCATTCTTTATTATTGCTGTAAAACATTCCATAGTATAAATATATCATAAATTATTTATCATCTTCTGTTGATAGACATCGGGGATGTTTCTTGTTGAGGGCTACCATATGTAATAGCGATATGACGAATTCTGGTCTGTGTATTAGAGTACACATGTGTTCTCATTTTTGAGGGGTAGATATGTAGAAGTAGAATTGCTGACTCATAGAGATTCTGCACGTTTAACTTTAACAGATATTGTCAATCAGATTTCCAAAGTGGTTGTTCCAAACAGCAGTGCATGAGAGTTCCAGCTCTCTGAACTGTACAATTTTTTTTAAAAGATTTTATTTATTTGCCAGAGAGAGAGAGCACAAGCAGGGGGAGGGGCAGAGGGAGAAGCAGGCTCCCGGCTGAGCAGGGAGCCCGATGCAGGGCTCGATTCCAGGACCCTGGAATCATGACCTGAGCGGAAGGCAGACACTTAACTTGACTGAGCCACTCAGGTGTCCCTGACCTGTGCTATTTTTAAAAAAATGTTTTAATCATCCTGGCAGATATGCCATGATATTTCATTGTGGTTTTAAATTTCACTTTCCTACTGTCTATTAATGCTGAGCACTTTTTTCAAGTTCTTATCGGATATTTGAATACTCTTTAATGAAGGGCCTATTCAAGGTTTTCGCCCATTTAAACGTTGGATTGTTTGCATTTTTCTTACTGACCTATAGTAGTTCTTTATATATTTTGGATACAAGTCCTCTGTTGGATATACATATTGAAAAAAGCTTTTCCCTCTCTGCGACTTGCTATTTCATTTTTTTGTTGTCTTTTGATAAAGAGAATTTCTTAATTTAATAAAATCTAATTTATCATTGTTGTCCTTTATGATTAGTGTTTTGTGTGTCCTATTTAAGAAATTTTTGCCTATTCCATAGCCATTAAATAGTCCACGTTTTACTTTCCCAGCTTTATTATTCTCAATGCTTTCCCATGTAAGTCTACAGTCCATTTGGAATTAGTGTGAATTAAGAGTCAAGGTTCATTTTTTCCCCATATGTATATCCAACCATTTATTTAAAAGTTTTCTTGCACCTATGTTCATGAGATAGGTTAGGCTATGATTTACTTTTCTTATAATGTTCTTGTCAAATTTAGTTATCTGGGTTATACTGGCATCATAAACAATTTGGGAAATGGTTCCTATTTCTACTCTCAAAAAGTTTGTGTAAGATTGGTATTATTTCTTTCTTAAAGGTTGGAAAGAATTAACCAGTGATGCCATCTGGGCAGTTTCCCAAATCAAAGTGCTGCTGGGTTAGTGGTATAGCTTTCCAGTTATTCTCTAGTATGCCGATGCCTTCTTAATTTTTTTTCCTTATTTGCTCTGTTATAAAGCCATTTAAAAGCAGAAAGGAGAAACTAAATATCATTACAGAACATTTTCAGAGGCTATTCGCATTAATGCCCAATAAGGAAATTCAAGTTATGGTTTTAAAAATTAGGAATCAGATGTCATTTCTCCAGAAAACACACTTAAGTGGATGAAAACAGGAAAAAAAAATAGTGTGTAGCTGTGATAAGTGCTTTCCTTTTTTGTACAAAACAAGATAGGAGCACTGTGTCTGTGATTTAAGGATGCGTTTGCTTATTTGTTACATTTCCAAAAATGTACCTTCACTAATAGGCCTCTGGGTGTTGGTAAAAAATAAGCATTGTAATTAAACAAATTAAATGGCTTGGCTCTGTTGAACTGTGAGAGCTGTGTTTCGGACTGTAGTCCGGTTTAGGGGAGAAGTAGAGAATAAGTAGACAGGCTGTGCAGGTTTGTAACAAGTATCATCACTATCTGTTATAGGAAGAAGGGAAAAACTGATGCCTCCATTAACTAAGCACTATATTAAGTGACTTGGAAAGTATTAACAACTGCAGCAGGTGGGAATTTTCTACACAGACTCTCTCTCTCTCTCTCTCTCTCTCTCCCCCTCTCCAACAGCTTTGACTTTCTCTGTTACATTTCACCTCCTTGGACCTCCCTAACTCCCGTCCATCTTGCCAATACAGCTTAACCACGTAATGCAAAATAAACCCCTATCTCCCAACAAAATCAAAGGAAGGCTAGACAGTAAAACAAATCAAATGGGCAGTCTGAAGAGGTACTCAGAAGATTCTTCATGTGTTATTGAGGAGAAAGTGCAAACCAGATGTAGGCCTTGGAAAGGGGCTCTGAGGGGACCCTAGATGGTGAAAAAAAATCATTGGAAAAATTAGAAGAAATCTTGGGAGCTTTTAGAGAAGGTTTTAAAGCAGGAAGAAGTGGTTACAGCATGGGTTACTTTGAGTTTCTGACCCAGGAGTATGTAATTGGAGATAATTTTATAAGCAAATGAAGTTACAGTTCAAGTGGATTCAAGCAAGTAAGTGAATATGACCTGGAAACAGAGGTGAATCTGTAAGCTCAGAGAGAAGCAATTTCACTTTCTCATTAACCAAGGAAGCTGAAAGAAATGTTTCTGGTGTGCAAGGAAGATGGAAGTACAGGCAAATTAGGAGGGGGCCTGTGAAATGACTGTAAAATGGAGTCGCATATGTCAACTCACATCAGAAGAAATAAGTCAATCAGAGAAAGACATGTATCACATGACCTCACTGATATGAGGAATTCTTAATCTCAGGAAACAAACTGAGTGTTACTGGAGTGGTTGGGGGTGGGAGGGATGGGGTGGCTGGGTGATAGACATTGGGGAGGGTATGTGCTACGGTGAGCGCTGTGAATTGTGCAAGACTGTTGAATCACAGATCTGTACTTCTGAAACAAATAACGCAACATATTTTAAGAAAAAAAAAAGAAGAAGATAACAGGAGAGGAAGAAAAGGGGAGTATGTCAGAGGGGGAGACGAACCATGAGAGATGAAGGACTCTGAAAAACAAACTGAGGGTTCTAGAGGGGAGGGGGGAGGGGGATGGGTTAGCCTGGTGATGGGTATTGAGGAGGGCACGTTCTGCATGGAGCACTGTGTGTTATGAACAAACAATGAATCATGGAACACTGCACCAAAAAACTAATGATGTAATATATAGTGATTAACATAACAATAAAAAATTAAAAAAAAAAAGGAATGTATTGATACAAATCCACAAAGCTGTAACCCATTTGCCTTACGTGTAGCGAAATGTTTGTGTATTCTGTAGAGCTGAATGGACAACTGCGGAAGAGGACCGTAGGAGAGCTGAAGGGATCATGCTTAAAGGGGCAAGTTCTCTTCAGGGGAAACGTCTGGTTTTCTGGGGGTTAGAGGCAGAAAGTAACCTGGGTGAAACTGCAAAAAGCTTTTCTGGCAACCGTTTGGTCACCCTGTATTGCCCTACCATAGCAGCCAAGACAGAGATTATTTACCAAGCTTCTCGACAAGTCCAATGTGGTTGGCTGTGAGAATTCCACGGGTAACCTCGCGTCAGTGTCTGGACCTCTACAGCAAGATCTACAGCTTTGCCTTCTTTGTAGCCTCTGCCTGGCTACTGCCCAAACAGGAAAACCCTGGCCCTGATATCACCCTCCGGAATGCTTCAGTCAGATCTTAGTGTTTCCCAGCTGTTAACAACTACGTGAAGTTGTTCACAACTGCACTTCAGTGGAACCTCGAAGCGTTTCATCAGACCATTAGATGGGCTGATACCCTTCCCGGCCTTGTTTGCTAGTCATCATGAAGCAGATGCTAGCATGCTCTGCCATTGTTCTTCTTCTGGCCTCTTCCTCATTGGTTGACCTGAATTTACACACAGCTTCAATTCCTTTCCAGAGTGAACCAGAAATACTTTGCTCAGCCTTTTGAGGTATCGTGCCTCATGAAACAGAGGGATGTTGCTTGAGCCCAGGGTGGCCATTCTAGTGTAAAAGGGAGGGAGTCATTATGACTGAAAATCAAACTTCACTGGAAGAATACAGTGACCATGCTTCTAAAGCGGGGGTGGGGGTGGGGGCTGGTAAATGCTGGTGACTCTGAGGAAGTTATAGCTCTTTCATCCTTAAACAGTAATTTTATTTATTGCTTACACACTGGAAAGTGAAAACAAATCTAAGAGATCTGGAGGTGAGAAAGGCCAGAGGGTCCTCTAAAAGAAGCAGTTCCAAATTATATCTGTTCCTCGCCTTGCTATTGACCATGGATAGTAAAAGCTGGAAATTGATATCAACTCCTCTCTGGTTCCTACAGAGTGAAGTCCAGTAGAAGTTTGACCCACTCTGAGTTCATTAAAGCCTTGCTGACGGGTTCATTTATCGCTAATCCCGGTGCATTCACATACTCCCACCCTGATCTTCTGTCTCGAAGTTATAGGAATTGGTTGTGGTGTCATGGAAGGATTGCTCTCTTTGATCGCTCTCTCCTCTCTGACTATAACAGGAGATTAGTAAATGTTGATTGAATAGATGAGTAAGGAATTTCTGGCCAATATCAGTCAAGGGAGGGTGGGAGAGCAGAGTGGCCAAGGAAGGAAAACAGAATATGGAAGAATGGGCTAGGAGGTGGAGGGGTCTGAAGGGAAAGGGGTTTAGGGGATGAAAGTGAATAAGGTTTTGCAAAAGGGGGTTGAAGAGTTGTTAAAATGTTCTCCCTGGATGTATAAGAGGACGCCTAATCCCCTCCCTGAATCTTCTCACCCACTATGCACAAGAGTGTTAAGACATGGAAGAAAATCGGGCGCCTGGGTGGCTCAGTTGGTTAAGCGACTGCCTTCGGCTCAGGTCATGATCCTGGAGTCCCGGGATCGAGTCCCACATCGGGCTCCCTGCTTGGCGAGGAGTCTGCTTCTCCCTCTGACCCTCTTCCCTCTTGTGCTCTCTATCTCTCATTCTCTCTCTGTAATAAATAAATAAAAATATTTAAAAAAAAAAAAGACATGGAAGAAAATCTAGGGGTTCCACCTACTTTGGAGAGTATTCAGGGAAGTAAAGCTCCCTGGCTCCTTTTCCTTTTAGGCCGTTTGCATGTATATATTAATTCTATTTTCTTAAGGATTCTCAAATCCATCCCTTCTTCTCCACCCCAATGGTGTGCCTTAATTCTGGTCTTCGCATCATTTCTTACCTTGAAGATTAGAGTGACCTTCTAACTTATCTTCCAGCTTCTAGTAGCACCTGCCAATTCACTGCCAACATTGCTACCAGAGACATCTTTATAAAACACAAATCTGATTGTATTACCTCCTTATTAAAAATTCTTCAGTGGTGTCATTATCTCCCAAACTCCCACAAGACACTTCATGCTCTAGCCCCTGACTACCTCTTCAGTCTATCTCTCGCCAGGCACCCAGGACTACTAAACCTCTTGCCCCCCCAGGAGTTTACAGAGCGTCACTGACCACTGTGCCTTTGTATAAATGGCTTCCTCTGCCAGGTATCCCTGACATTCTTCCCCTTCACCGACCTCCCACTCCCATCACTTGGGTGACTTCTACTTATTCTTTTACATTTAGCTCAGGTATCATCTTACCTGAGAAACCTCTCTGGCATCACCATCATTGGGGTGCTCTTTCTGAGTGCATCTTTAGCACTCTTTATTGTAGCCATTATGACAACCCCTAATAGCTGTTGCTAGCTTGCTTTTCGGTCCTTATGGACAATTAGCTTCTTGAAAGCAGAGACTGAGTCTTTAAAACCCTGTTGCCTATAACAGTAATGAGCACATAGTGGGTATTCAGTAACTATTTGAAAAAATAAAGAAATAAATGAGAGAAAGCTAGAAGGAGACCATACCAGAGTGTTGATCATTGTCCACCCTGCCCATAGCCCTTCCACATCATGTGATCCTATTCCTCAGCCCCAGTGGATTAAGACTATCAGCAGTATGGCTTGTAAAGATGAGCAGAGCCAAACAAATTCATTTCCCGGGGCTTCCATGTTGGGAATGAGAAACTGAGTGAATCAGGAAAGGGAAACAATGCTGAAGGTGTGATATAGAGTCAAGACACAGACGTGGTGGATACAGAACTTATAGTAATGAGAAGTCACTTAATAGAGAGATGCAAATGGAACAGATGCACAAAGAGAAACAGATGTCATGAGAGAGAAGTCCTATAACCAGAGAGAGAGAGAGAAATACAGAATGAGAGACAGCGACAAAGAGATTTCTGTGGTTCCTATTACATCCAGAGTCCCAACTAGGAGTGGATTCTCTGTATTCTAACATTAAATCTTTATGGGAACTAATCTGAATAAATTCTGTTCATTGTAAGTAAGAGTCTAACCGGAAACAGAGATAGAGGAGAGGAGAGGGGAAGGGAGGAGAAGTGACGTTGTGATTTATAATAAGAAATATATATTTGGTCTTCCTCCATTCTGTGTTTGGCACAGAGCTCCTAAAACCCTTAGAATTTCCTAAGCGATGAGAGTGACAAAGGTGTCTTTTGTTATGTTAATGAGATGACTTTTGGCCCTTGTCTCAGGGTGGGGGCTAGTTGCCTGGAAAACCAACCCCCAGGCTTAGAGGAGAGGGGAGAGGGACTGCTCGTGAATCAGTCACCAATGGCCAATCATGCCTATGAAATGAAACCTTCATAAAAACCTGAAAGGGCAGACAGAGCCTCCTTCTGGTGCTTCTGGGTTGGTGGACATATGGAGATGTGGAAAGAGTGGTTGGAAGCCTGTGCCCTTTTTGCAAACTCTGTCCTAGGCGTCTCTTCCGGCTGGCAGTACCTGGATTATATTTTATAATAAACTGGCAATCTCGTGGGTAAAATGTTTCTCTGAGTTCTGCGAGCCACTCTAGCAAGTGAATCAAACCCGAGGAGGGGTTTGTTGGAACCTCTGACCTATAGCTGTAGGGTCCGAAGCACAGGCGACAGCCTGGATTTGTGATTGGCGTCTGCAGTAGTGGAGGTGGGGAGTGAGGCAGCCTTAGTCTTGTAGGACTCGCCCCACGGAATCTGACTATCTAGAGGTAGGGTGTGCCAGAATCGAGAGGAACTGTAGGACACTCGGCTGCTGTTACAGACATGCTTGGAGGTATGGGAAAAACACCCACACATTGGAATTGGTGACCAGAATTACAGGAAGGAAAGAAATGAATAAAACAAGACCACCGGCTTCCCTCTTCTCCAAGCTTCTCCACTCGCTTCAGGATTTAGTTTAAGCCAGAAAGGAACAAGGAAACTCTTCCTTTGTCCACTGGCCCAGACCCTGGGGGCCACATAGCCATCATCTTTTCCCTCCTGTGGGCTCCACCCTGCTTGCTGCTCTGTGCACTGTCACTGGGAATTATGTGCAAATGAACAGAGGTCTGAGGGAACATTGTAAATCCCTGATGCTGACATGCTGAAATTAATTAAGGAGGTAAAACATGTTAAATACTCTATTGAACTTCAGCTGTAACTCATAAAAGTCAAACTTCAAGAGCAAAAGTAAATGCAGCCAAGAAACATTTTTGGCTTTAGCAAGTTGATTACTAAATGTTTTTAAGATATGCAAATATCAAATATTAATGCTTTCAGGGAAAAGTTGTGAAGTGATAAATGAAAGACAAAGATTTTGTTTCTAATTCCGTATCTGAACAATTGTTTTATTGTTGCAAAACTAACACTATGACCTATAATACTAAGAAACAGAGTTCTTATTTACTATTTTATGGATTTCTCAAAAGGATTATCTTGAAAGACTGTCTTGCAAGGACTCCCAAAATATTTTCAGATACTAGTTGGTAAATTAGAATTAATATAATTATGTGAGACTCCAAAAAACTGATAGGATAGAAGAAAATAATGATTTGCTTATAGTTGGGAGAATGACTAATATTTTAATAAATTTTTAGGAAATAATTAAAGATTTATGATAAAGTGTTAGGTGTTGGCAGAAATTCATTGGCTACGTGAAGATGTCATGGAAAGACTTGGGGAAAAAAAATCCCCAAACATATTTGTATGGAAAGGACCAAAATTTCCAAGAAGTGTTTTTGACTGTTAAATGAGAGGAAGACTCACATTTAATTCTTGAATTTTTTCTTTATAAAAAGCAGAAGCTAGAAAATTCCTAAATAGAATGAGAAAGTGTGCCGTGTAAAATCTAATGAGTCCTTTGGGGAATTCCATATATTTTTTCAGCTTTATTAAAGTATAATTGACAGATAAAATTGTAAGATTTTTGAAGTGTCCATTGTGGTGATTTGATATACATACACATTGTGAAAGGATCCCCACCATCTAATTAATTAACACATCCATCACTTCACATATTTATCTTTTGGGTTTTTTTTGGGTAAGAAATTCAAGTTCTACTCTCAGCAAATTTCAGTTCTATAATAAAGTGTTATCAACTATAGCCATTATGTTTCACATAAGATCCTCAGAACTTATTGATCTTAGAGCTTAAGGTTTGTACCACTTTACCAATCTCTCCTTACTCCCCCCATCCCCCAGCCCCAGGCAACCACTCTTCTACTCTTTGTTTCTGAGTTTGACTTTTTTTTTGTTTTAGATTCCACATATAAGTGAGATCATACAGTATTTTTCTTTCTTTGGTTTCTTTCACTTAGCATAATGCCCTCAAGTTCCATTCATGTTATTGCAAATGGTAGGCTATCCTTCTTTCTAATGGCTGAATAATATTCCATTAATAATATTAATAATTAATATTTTACAATTCTTAATAATTCCATTAATACATATGCCACTTTTTCTGTGTCCATTCATCCATTCATAGACACTTAGGTTATTTCCATATCTTGGTTATTTTAAGTAATACTGCAATGAAATGGGAGTGCAGATACCTCTCTGATAGCCTCTTTTCATTTCCTTTGAATACATACCCAGAAGTGGAATAGCTGAGTCATATAGTAGTTCTATTTTTTAATTTTTTGAGGAACTTCCATACTGTTTTCCACAGTGACTGCACCAATTTACATTCCCACCAACATTCCCACCAAGAGTGCACAAAGTTTCCCTATTCTCCACATCCTTGCCAATACTTGCTATCTCTTGTCTTTTTGATGATAGCTGTCCTATCAGGTGTGAATTGATCTCTCATTGTTACTTTGATTGGTGATGTTGAGCACCTTTTCATGTATATGTTGGTCATTTTTATGTCTTTTTCGGAAAAACGTCTATCTAGTTCCTCTGAACTGATTTATTAACCAGTTGTTTTTTGGGGGGGTTGCTATTGAGTTGTATGAGTTCTTTATATATTGTGGATATTCACCCTTTATCAGATACATGATTTCAAATATTCTCTCCCCTTCCATAGGTCTGGGAATTTAATATATTTTAAAAATAGTTTCTTTTATTTTTTTAAATCTTTTTAAAAATTTTATTATGTTATGTTAAACACCATACATTACATCATCAGTTTTTGATGTAGTGTTCCATGATTCATTGTTTGCTTATAACACCCAACGCTCCCATTCAATACATGCCCTCTTTAATACCCATCACCAGGCTAATCCATCTCCCCACTCCTTCCCCTCTAGAAGCCTCAGTTTGTTTCTCAGAGTTCATAGTCTCTCATGGTTTGTCTTCCCCTCTGATTTCCCCCCTTCATTTTTCCCTTCCTACTATCTTTTTTTTTTTTAACATATAATGTATTATTTGTTTCAGAGGTACAGATCTGTGATTCAACAGTCTTACACAATTCACAACACTCACCATAGCACATACCCTCCCCAATGTCTATCACCCAGCCACCCCATCCCTCCCACCCCCGACCACTCCAGCAACCCTCAGTTTGTTTCCTGAGATAAAGAATTCCTTGTATCAGTGAGATCATATGATACAAATAGTTTCTTTTAAACAAGTATTGGTGAGGATGTGGAGAAAAAGAAACCATCATGCACTATTTGTGGGAATGCAAATTGGTACAGCCATTATGGAAAACAGTATGGAGGTTTCTCAAAAAATTAAAAGTAGAACTACCCTATGATCGAGTAATCACACTATTGGGTATTTACCCAAATAATATGAAAATGTGAATTTGAAGGGATATATTGGCCCCTATGTTTACTCCAGCATTATTTATAATAGCTAAACTATGGAAGTAACCCAAGTGTCCACTGGTAGATGAAAAGATAAAGAAAATGTAATACATCACATACACACACAGACACACACATAATGGAATATTACTCAGCCATAAAAAAGAATGAAATCTTGCCATTTGTAGTGACGTGGATGGAGCTAGAGTATATTATGCTAAGTAAAATAAGTCAGAGAAAGACAAATACCATATGAATTCACTCATATGTGGAATTTAAGGAATGAAACATGAACATGGGGGGGAAAAGCAAGACATACCATAAATAGACTCTTTACTATAGAGAACAAACTCAGGGTTGCTGGAGGGGAGGGCGGCCAGGGTGGGAGGGGATGGATTAAATGGGTGATGGGTATTAAGGAGGGCACTTGTGATGAGCACTGGGTTCTGTATGTAAGTGATGAATCGCTAAATTCTACTCCTGAAACTAATATTACACTATATGCTAACAAACTGGAATTTAAATAAAAACATGAAATATAAATAAATAAATAAATATATAAATAAAGTGGTGTGTATATATATATGTATATATATACACAATGGAATACTATTCAACTGTAAAAAAGAAAGAAATCTTGGGGTGCCTGGGTGGTTCAGTTGGTTGAGGGTCTGACTCTTGATTTTGGCTCAGGTCACAATCTCAGGGTCCTGGGATTGAGCCCCATGTCTAGCTCTGCCCTCAGTGGGAAGTCTGCTTGAGGATTCTCTCCTTCTCCCTCTGCCCCTTGCCACATTGGGCTCACTCTCTCTCTCACTCTCTCTCTAAAATAAATAAATAAATCTTAAAAAAAAAAGAATGAAATCTTGCCATTTGTAATAACATGGATGGATCTAGAGAGTATGATGCTAAACAAAATAAGTCAGTCAAAAAAAGACAAATACTGTATGATTTCATTCATATGTGGAATTTAAGAAACAAAACAAAAGAACAAAGGGAAAAAAATAAGAGAGATAAAACCAAAAAACAAAACAAAATAAAACAAAACAAAACAACCAGATTCTTAACTACAGAGAACAAACAGATAGTTACCAGAAAGGAGGTGGGTGGGGGGAAGGGTGAAATAAGTGAAGGGGATTAAGAGTACACTTATCTTGACAAGCACTGAGTAGTATATGGAACTGTTGAATCACTATATTGTATACCTGAAACTAAAATAACAGCATATGTTATCTACACTGGAATTAAAATAAAAAAAATAGTTTCTTTAATTAACAAAGAAATGAATTAAGGAGGTAGGCTTTTTTCTACAGGAACATTTTAACTATATTATTCTTTATTAAGTAGGCTATGGCCAATATACACAAAGCAAATTATATATACTATTCTTGCTTATAGAAAGTGTAAGTGAAGAACTGATTTCTCTGTTAAATGCCATTAATTTCTCAATGTTAATCAGCTATGGGTCATATAAAAATAAAAAGCAATGACTTGATTTCTTTTAGATTGGAACATTTCTGTTCCAATCACTCATTTAAAAACTGACTAGAAAGAAGGGACATTATTACAAATCTCACAGACATTAAAAAGATAATAAAGGAATATTATGAACAACTTTATGCCCACAAATTTGATAACCTAGTTGAAACGGACCAATTTCTTAAAAGACACAATCTGTCAAAACTCACACAAGAAATAGACTCTCTGAATTGGCCTACAACTATTGAAGAAATTGGATCAATGATTAATAACCTTCCAAAACAGAAAGTACCAGGACCAGATGGATTCACTGGTAAATTCTACCAATCATTTAAGAAAGAAATTATACCAATTCTCTATAATCTCTTCCAGAAGAGAAAATGAGAGGATACTTCCTAACTCATTCTATGAGGCCAGCATTACCCTAGTACCAAAATGAGAAAAAGACACTACCAGAAAATGACAGCCCAATATCCTTCACAAACATAGATGCAAAAATTTTCAACAAAAATATTAGCATATCAGATCCAATAACATATATGCCTATAAAATTATACACACCATGACCAAGTGGGATTTATCCCAAATATCTAAGTCTGGTTTAACATTCAGAATTTAATTAATATAATCAATGACATTAATAGGCTAGGAAGAAAAATCATATGATCATACAAATAGATGCAGAAAAACATTTGACAAAATCCAAAATACATTCATGGTAAAAATACTTAGTAAATAAGAATAGAGAACTTTCTCAACTTCATAAAGAAAATCTACAAAACCCCCACAAAACATGCTATAGCTAATATACTTAATGGTGAGACAAGGCAAAGATTTCCTGCTAAGATCAGGAACCAAGTAAGGAGGTCTGCTCTCACCACTGCTTTACAACATCTTACTGCTAGCTAACACATTAAAATAAGGTAAGAAAACAGAAGATATATAGATTAGAAAAAGAAATAAAACTGGCTTTGTTTGCACATGACATGATCATTTATGTAGAAAATCTGAAAGAATTGACAGAAATACTCCTGGAACTAATAAGTGATCATAGCAAGATTGCAGGACACAATGTTAATATACAGAAGTTAAATCACTTTCCTATATACCAGCAATGAACAAATGGAATTTAAAACTAAAAACATGTGGGACGCCTGGGTGGCTCAGTCATTAAGCATCTGCCTTCAGCTCAGGTCATGATCCCAGGGTCCTGGGATCGAGCCCTGCATTGGGTTCCCTGCTCAGCGGGAAGCCTGCTTCTCCCTCTCCCACTCCCCCTGCTTGTGTTTCCTCTCTCGCTGTCACTCTCTCTGTCAAATAAATAAATAAAATCTTAAAAAAAAGAAAACCTAAAAACATGTTACCATGTACATTAGCACCCTAAAAATGAAATACATATGTATAAGTTTAACAAAATAAGTACAAGATCTATAGGAGGAAAACTATAAAACTCTGATGAAAGATATTAAGGAAGAACAAAATAAATGGAGAGATATTTCATATTCATGGATAAGAAGACTCAATATCGTCCAGATGTCAGTTCGTCCCAACTTGGTCTACAGATTCAATGAAATCCCAATTGAAATCCCAGTAAGTCATTTTGTGATTACCAACAAACTGATTCTTAAGTTTATATGAAGAGGCAAAAGACCCAGAAAAGCCAACTCAATATTGAAGAAGAAGAGCAAAGTTGAAGGACGAAAACTACCTGACTTCAAGATTTACTATAAAGCTATAGTAACCAAGATGCTATGGTATTAGCAAAAGAATAGACAAATAGATAAAGGGAACAGAGCCCGGAAATAGGCCCACATAAGTAGAGTCAACTGACTTTTGACAAAGGAGCAAAGGCAAGACAATGGAACAAAGATGGTCTTTTGAACAAATGGTGCTGAAACAACTGGACATCACATGTAAAAAAAAATGAGCAAAAGAAAAAAAAAGATATGAACAAAAACATGGACCTTAACTCCTTCACACATACATACAACCTCAAAATAGATCACAGATCTAAATGTAAACTGCAAGACTTATAAAACTCCTAGAAGATAACTAGGAGAAAACTTAGGTGACCTAGAGTATGGTCACCTTTCCAGATACAATTAACAGAGGCACAATCCATGAAAGAAATCACTGATAAGCTGCAATTTATTAAAATTAAAAACTTCTGCTCTGTGAGAAACTATGTCAAGAGAATGGGAAGACAGTCCATAGACTGGGATAAAATATTTGCAAAAGAAACATCTGACAAAGCACTGTTATCCAGAACATACAAAAAGTCTTAAAACTCAACAATAATTTCTTGGAGCAAGATGAGGAAGGAGTAGGAGACCTAAATTTTGTGTGGTCCCAGGAATTCAGCTAGATAGGTATCAAACCATTCTGAACACCTACAAACTCAATAGGAGATTGAAGAAAAGAATAGTATCAACTCTATGAACAGAAAAGCGACCACTTTCTGGAAGATAGGACGTGCGGAGAAGTGAATCCGAGGTGATATTTGGGAAGATAGACTGCGGGGGCAGGGAGCCTCCATCAGCCGGCTACTGGCAAGTGATAGAGCAGTGGATCCCCAAATCGGAACTTTTAGAAGTCTGCTCTGCTGAGGGACGTCGCTCCAGTGGCTAAGTTGGGGGGTGGAACCCTCGCTGAGACAGTGTGTCTCAGGGCCCTCGGGGTCACAGAAAGACTGGGGGTGCCTGAGTGTGGCAGAGCTCCCAGGTATCAGAGTGGGGAAGCCAGCTGCAGAGACAGAGCCAAGGAGTGGACTCTCAGCTTGGGGTTCCCATAAACCATGATCCACAGCATAGTCGGGCCACTACGCTTCCATCAGGGACCCCACAAGGGGCAGATAGGGGAGACTCCCCTTCTTCCCCCAGGAGGAGCAGCACAAGAGTGCACTGCCAGAATCTGCTGGGTTTGGAGACTCCAAATGGGGTCGTGTGCCAGAGATAGAAACGCTCGGTCACAGGCAGGGTGAGCACGGAGTGCAGCCAGAAACCGGGGAGACAGGAGTGATTGCTTGTCTCTGGGGGCACACTGAGGAGTGGGGCCCCGAGTTCTCGGATCCTCTGGGGTGGAGATTGGGAGGCTGCCATTTTCACTCTTGTCCTCCAAAACTGTAGGAAAGCTTTCAGGGAACAAAAGCTTCCGAGACCAAACCCGAGCAGATTACTTAGCCTGGCCCCCTGCAAGGGCGGTGCAATTCCGTCTCAGACAAAGACATTTGAGAATCACTACAACAGGCCTCTCCCCCAGAAGCTCAGTGAGAACACCCAGCCAAGATCAAGTTTACAGATCAATGAGAATGGCAAAACCCACAGCTAGGGGAATACAGCACATAGAATTCATGGCATTTCCCCCCATGATTCTTTAGTCTTTCAAAGTTAATTTTTTGAATTTTCTTTTTCTATTTTTTTAATTTTCCTTTTTCCCTATTTAAACCAACATCTTATCAATTCCTTTTTTAAAAAACTTCTTTAATTTACATTTTTAGAGTCATATTCTATCCCTTCATTGTAGTTAACCTTATTTTTTTGTATATATGTAAGTTTTTCTCTCTTTTAAATTTTGGGATACAGTTTCTTTTAACAAACCAAAATATACCCTAAATCGCTAGTGTATAGCTTTGTTCTAGTCTCCCATCTGATCACATTCTCCCCTTTTTTTTTTATTTTAAATGTTTTCTTTCTTTCTTCAACCAACTTTTTATCTTATCAATTCCTTTTTAAAAATCTTTTTAAATTTTCATCTTTACAGTCATATTCCATCCATTCATCGTATTTATCCTTATTCGTGTGTGTGTGTGTGTGTGTGTGTATATATATATATGTTTTTCTTTAAGATTTTGGGAAGCAGTTTCTTCTAACAGACCAAAACACATCCAAAATCTAGTGTGTGGTTCTGTTCCATTCACCAGCCTGATTATATTCTTTCCCCACCCCCCCGCCCAATTTCAGGTCTCTTCTGATTTGTTTAGTGTATATTTTTCTGGGGTTGTTGTTACCCTTTTAGCATTTTGTTTCCCATTCATCCATTCTTCTCTGGACAAAATGACAAGACGGAAAAACTCACCTCAAAAAAAAGAACAAGAGGCAGTACTGACTGCCAGGGACCTAATCAATATGGACATTAGTAAGATGTCAGAACTAGAGTTCAGAATGACAATGATAAGGATAGTAGCTGGGCTTGAAAAAGCATAGAAGATACTAGAGAATCCCTCTCTGGAGAAATGAAAGAACTAAAACCCAACCAAGTTGAAATCAAAAAGGCTATTAATGAAGTGCAATAAAAAATGGAGGCTCTAACTGAAGGATAAATGAGGCAGAAGAGAGAATTAGTGATATAGAAGACCAAATGATGGCGAATAAAGAAGCTGAGAAAAAGAGAGATAAACAAATACTGGATCACGAGGGGAGAATTCGAGAGATAAGTGATACCATAAGACAAAACAATATTAGAATAATTGGGATCCCAGAAGAAGAAGAAAGAGAGAGAGGGGCAGAAGGTATATTGGAGCAAATTATAGTGGAGAACTTCTCTAATTTGGGGAAAGAAACAGGCATCAAAATCCAGGAGGCACAGAGAACCCCTCTCAAAATCAATAATAGGTCAACACCCCAACATCTAATAGTAAAACTTACAAGTCTCAGAGACAAAAAGAAAATCCTGAAAGCAGCCCGGGACAAGAGGTCTGTAACCTACAACAGTAGAAACAGATTGGCAGCAGGCCTATCCACAGAGACAAGGCAGGCCAGAAAGGACTGGCATGATATATTCAGAGCACTAAACAAGAAAAAAATGCAGCCAAGAATACTATATCCAGCTAGGCTGTCTTTGAAAATAGAAGGAGAGATGAAAATCTTCCAGAACACACAAAAACTAAAAGAATTTGCAAACACCAAACCAGCCCTACAAGAAATATTGAAAGGGGTCCTCTAAGCAAAGAGAGAGCCTAAAAGTCACATAGACCAGAAAGGAATAGAGACAATATACAGTAACAGTCACCTTACAGGCAATACAATGGCACTACACTCATATCTTTCAATAGTTATCCTGAATGTAAATGGGCTAAATGCCCCAATCAAAAGACCCAGTGTATCAGATTGGATAAAAAACAAGACCTATTGATATGCTGCCTGCAAGAGACTCATTTTAGACCCAAAGACTCCTCCAGATTGAAAGTGAGGGGATGGAAAACCATTTACGATGCTAATGAACATCAAAAGAAAGCTGGGGGGTGCCTGGGTGGCTCAGTCAGTTAAGCCACTGCCTTCAGCTCAGGTCATGATCCTGGAGTCCTGGGATTGAGTCCCGCATCAGACTCCCTGTTTGGCAGGGAGTCTGCTTCTCCCTCTGACTCTCCTCCCTCTCATGCTCTCTCTCTCTCTCTCTCAAATAAATAAATAAAATCTTTACAAAAAAAAAAAGAAAGCTGGGGTGGCAATCCTTATATCAGACAAATTAGATTTTAAACTAAAGACTGTAATAAGAGATGAGGAAGGACACAATATCCTACTTAAAGGATCTATCCAACAAGAAGTTCTAACAATTGTAAATATCTATGCCCTTAACATGGGAACAGCCAATTATATAAGCCAATTAATAACAAAATCAAAGAAACACATTGACAACAATACAATAATAGTAGGGGACTTTAACTCCCTGTTCACTGAAATGGACAGATCATCTAAGCAAAACATCAACAAGGAAATAAAGGCTTTAAATGACATACTGGACCTGATGGACTTCACAGATATATTCAGAACATTCCATCCCAAAGCAACAGAATACACATTCTTCTCTAGTGCCCATGGAACATTCTCCACAATAGATCACATCCTAGGTCACAAATCAGGTCTCAATTGGTACCAAAGTTTGGGATCATTCCCTGCATATTTCTGGACCACAATGCTTTGAAACTAGAACTCAATCACAAGAGAAAAGTTAGAAAGAACTCAAATACATGGAGGCTAAAGAGCATCCTACTAAAGAATGAATGGGTCAACCAGGAAATTAAAGAAGAATTAAAAAAATTCATGGAAACAAATGAAAATGAAAACACAACTGTTCAAAAGCTTTGGGATGCAGCAAAGGCAGTCCTAAGAGGAAAGTATATAGCAATACAAGCCTTTCCCAAGAAACAAGAAAGGTCTCAAACACACAGCCTAACCCTACACCTAAAGGAGCTGGAGAAAGAACAGCAAATAAAGCCTAAACCCAGCAGGAGAAGAGAAGTTAAAAAGACCAGAGCAGAAATCAATGAAATAGAAACCAAAAGAACAGTAGAACAGATCAATAAAACTAGGAGCTGGTTCTTTGAAAGAATTAATAAGATTGATAAACCCCTGGCCAGACATGCCAAAAAGAAAAGAGAAAGGACCCAAATAAATAAAATCATGAATGAAAGAGGAGAGATCATAACCAACACCAAAGAAATACAATTATAAGAACATATTATCAGCAACTATATGCCAGCAAATTAGACAATCTGGAAGAAATGGATGCATTCCTAGAGATGTATAAACTACCAAAACTGAACCAGGAAGAAATAGAAAACCTGAACAGACCCATAACCAGTAAGGAAATTGAAGCAGTCATCAAAAATCTCCCAACAAACAAGAGCCCAGGGCCAGATGGCTTCCTAGGGGAATTCTACCAAACATTTAAAGAATTAATACCTATTCTTCTGAAACTGTCCCAAAAAACAGAAATGGAAGGAAAACTTCCAAACTCACTTTATGAGGCCAGCATTACCTTGATCCCAAAACCAGACAAGACCCCATCAAGAAGGATAACTACAGACCAATATCCTTGATGAACATGAATGCAAAAATTCTCACCAAAATACTAGCCAATAGGACCCAACAGTACATCAAAAGGATCATTCACCATGACCAAGTGGGATTTACTCCTGGGCTGCAAGGTTGGTTCAACATCCACGAATCAATCAATGTGACACAATGCATTAATAAAAGAAAGAATAAGAACCATATGATCCTCTCAATAGATGTAGAAAAAAGAAAGTACAACATCCTTTCTTGATTAAAACTCTTCAGAGTGTAGGGATAGAGGGTACATATCTCAATATCAAAAGCCATCTATGAAAAACCCAAAGCGAATATCATTCTCAGTGGGGAAAAACAGAGCTTTTCCCCTAAGGTCTGGTACATGGCAGGGATGTCCACTATCACCACTGCTATTCAACATAGTACTAGAAGTCCTAGCCTCAGCAATCAGACAACAAAAAGAAATAAAAGGCATCCGAATCAGCAAAGAAGAAGTCAAACTCTCACTCTTTGCAGATGATATGATACTTTATGTGGAAAACCCAAAAGACTCCACCCCAAAACTGCTAGAACTCATACAGGAATTCAGTCAAGTGGCAGGATATAAAATCAATGCACAGAAATCAGGGGCATTTCTATACACCACAACAAGACAGAAGAGAGAGAAATTAAGGAGTCAATCCCATTTACAGTTGCACCCAAAACCATAAGATACCTAGGAATAAATCGAACCAAAGAGGCAAAGAATCTGTACCCAAAAAACTATAGAATACTCATGAAAGAAATTGAGGAAGACACAAAGAAATGGAAAAAATATTCCATGCTCATGTATTGGAAGAACAAATATTGTGAAAATGCCTATGCTATCTAGAGCAATCTACACATTTAATGCAATCCCTATCAAAATAGCCCAATTTTTTCCAAGAAATGGAAGAAATAATCCTAAAATTTGTATGGAACCAGAAAAGTCCCCGAATAGCCAGAGGAATGTTGAAAAAGAAAAGCAAAGCTGGTGGCATCACAATTCTGGACTTCCAGCTCTATTACAAAGCTGTAATCATCAAGACAGTATGGTACTGGCACAGAAACAGACACATCGATCAATGGAACAGAATAGAGAGCCCAGAAATGGACCCTCAACTCTATGGTCAACTAATCTTCGACAAAGCAGGAAAGAATGTCCAATGGAAAAAAGACAGTCTCTTCAACAAATGGTGTTGGAAAAATTGGATAGCCACATGCAGAAGAATGAAACTGGACCATTTCCTTACACCACACACAAAAATAGACTCAGAATGGATGAAAGGCCTAAATGTGAGACAGGAGTCCATTAAAATCCTCAAGGAGAACACAGTCAGCAACCTCTTCGACCTCAGCCACAGCAACTTCTTAGACACATCACCAAAGGCAAAGGATGCAGGGGCAAAAATGAACTATTTTATCTTTTCATCTTCATCAAGATAAAAAGCTTTTGCACAGCAAAGGAAACAGTTAACAAAACCAAAAGACAACGGACAGAATGGGAGAAGATATTTGCAAATGACATATCAAATAAAGGGCTAGTATTTAAAATCTATGACGAACTTATCAAACTCAACACCCAAAGAACAACTAATCCAATCAAGAAATGGGCAGAAGACATGAACAGACATTTCTGCAAAGAAGACATCCAAATGGCCAACAGACACATGAAAAAGTGCTCAACATCACTGGGCATCAGGGAAATCCAAATCAAAACCTCAATGAGATACCACCTCACACCAGTCAGAATGGCTAAAATTAACAAGTAAGGAAACAACAGATGTTGGTGAGGATGCGGAGAAAGGGGAACCCTCCTATCCTGTTGGTGGGAATACAAGCTGGTATAGCCACTCTGGAAAACAGTATGGAGGTTCCCCAAAAAGTTGAAAATAGAGCTACCCTACCACCCAGCGATTGCACCACTGGGTATTTTCCCCAAAGATACAAATGTAGTGATCTGAGGGGGTACATGCACCCCAAAGTTTATAGCAGCAATGTCCACAATAGCCAAACTATGGAAAGAGCCAAGATGTCCATCAACAGATGAATGGATAAAGAAGATGTGGTGTATATATATACAATGGGATATTATGCAGCCATCAAAAAAAGAAATCTTGCCATTTGCAATGACGTGGATGGAACTAGAGTGTATTATGCTAAGCAAAATAAGTCAATCAGAGAAAGACAAGTATCATATGATCTCACTGATGTGAGGAATTTGAGAAATAAGACAGAGGATCATAGGGGAAGGGAGGGAAAAATGAAACAAGATGAAACCAGAGAGGGAGACAAACTGTAATCTCAGGAAACAAAGTGAGGGTTGCTGGGGTGGTGGGAGGTGGGAGGGATGGGGTGGCTGGGTGATGGACATTGGGGAGGGTATGTGCTATGGTGAGCACTGTGAATTGTGTTAAGACTGTTGAATCACAGACCTGTACCTCTGAAACAAATAATACATTGTATGTTAAAAAAAAAAAAGAAGACAGCAGGAAGGGAAAAATGAAGGGGGCAGAATCGGGGGGCGGGGGTGGAGACTAACCATGAGAGTCTATGGACTCTGAGAAACAAACTGAGGGTTTTAGAAGGAAGAAGGGTCGGGGGACGTGTTAGCCCAGCAATGGGTATTAAGTGGTCCACGTATTGCATGGAGCACTGGGTGTTATATGCAAACAATGAATCATGGATCACTACATCAAAAACTAATGATGTGATGTATGGTGACTGATAAAATAAAATTAGAAAACAAAACAAAACAAAAAACTCAATAATAAAAAGATGAACAATCTAACTAAAAAATGATCAAAAGACTCGAACAAACACCTCACCAAAGAAGATATAGAGATGGTAATTAAGCATATGAAAAGATGTTCAATATCATGTCATTAGAGAATTATAAATTAAAATAACAAGATACCATTGCACATTTATTACAATGACCAAAATCCAAAATACTGACAACATAAATGATGGTGAGGATGTGGAGCAACAGGGACTCTCATATACTGCTGGTGAGGTTGTAAAATGGTATAGTCATGGAACATACTCTTACCATAAGATCCAGCAACTGAATTCCTTGGTGTTTACCCAAATGAATTGAGATCTTATATTCATATAAATATCTGCACATGCAGCTTTATCCATAATTATTAAAACGTGGAAGCAACCAACATATTCTTCAATAGGTGAACAAATAAATAAACCATAGTACATCCAGACAATGGAATATCATTCAGCTCTAAGAATCAATGAGCTATCAAGCTATAAAAAGACATAGAGGAAACTTAATTGCATATGACTAAGTGAAGAAGCCAATCTGAAAAGTCTATATACTGTATGATTTCAACTTTGTGACATTCTGGAAAAGGCAAAACTATGGAGCCAGTAAAAACATTAGTGGTTGGGATACCTGGGTGGCTCAGTTGGTTAAGCATCTGCCTTTGGCTCAGGTCATGATCTCAGGGTCCTGGGATCGAGCCCCATGTCGGTTTCCTTCCTCAGCGGGGAGCCTGCTCCTCCCTTTGCCTGCCGCTCCTGCTTATTCTTGCTCGCTCTCTCTCTGACATATAAATAAATACAAACAAAACAAACAAACAAATAAACAAAAATTAGTGGTTGTCAAGAATTTGTGAGGAGGGAAGGATGAATAGTCAGAGTCCAAGGGCTTTCTAGTGAAATTATTCTGTATGATACTATAATGATGGATATGTTTCATTACACATTTATCAAAACCCATAGACTTATAATATCAAGAATAAGCTCTAGTGTAAACTGTGGACTTTGGGTGATAATGATGTGTCAATATATGTTCATCAAATGTAACAAATATACTACTTGGGTGTGGGATGCTTGCAGTTGGAAGAGGTTGTGTATGGTTATGTGGGGGCAGCAGGTAGATGGGAAATTTCTGTACTTTTCACTCAATTTTTCTGTGAACCTAAAACTGCTCTAAAAAATAAAGTTCATTGCTTAAAAAAAAAACCGACTAGAGACCTTTATTCAATAAGCACGAGAAATAGCACATTGTTTCTATTACATGTTGTAACAGGTCTAGGGAAAAGTGGCCCTCTTGCCATCACCAGTCCCTCTTTCTTGCTGATTTTCAAGACCCCAGTCTCCAAACCTGTCTCTTCCCCCACTAGCTCTAACAGAGGGAATTTGGAGAAAAGTCCTGAGAAATGTTAGACAAGCAGTTTTCACATATGCACAATAATTTTGCTGATGTTAATTACCAGAAATTTGTCCTTTACAGACTCTTCACTAGAAAACCTCCACAGGACCAGATGGAATTCAACAACTCAAATCAAATCATGACTGAGTGATTTAGCATTAATATAGTCTTTGAATCTAGTGCAAATTTATTTTCCCCTGACACTGATAGAGGCCTCAAAATATTTTTGATCCAGACCTAAATCATGGTTTACTTGTCAATTTACATGTTCTACTACAAGACCTGCAAATACCTCTAACTGATCAATATTTGATTATTGTTTGTGTAGTCACAGAAAGGCTGCGCGAATGTGTTCTACTACAATTTCATGAACTGAGCAGGAATTTGGAAGTAGGAAAGATGTTAGGGAGCATTTCATAAAACACCCTACTTTACGGGTTAGGAAACTGAGTGGCAGTGAATTTAGTGACCTGACCAGTGTGTCACAGCTAGTTAGCAGCTAACCTGCAACTAGGATCCAGTTTTCTGACTCCAGAAATAGAGTTCTGAGTTCACAGAATCCAAAGCATTGGTCTCAAAAAGGAAATGTGAGAATATTTGCCAATTTAGCTTTTACCGGTTAAAATGTTGAGCAATATGGATTACTGACTTGACCAAAAAGAGTTAAGGCATCATTTCAAACCTTCTTGGACTTGGTATCGTTTGCTTGCAGTAGCAATGCACTATAACAACTCAAAGAAACAAAGAATTTATAGCAGGATATGACTTAAATAGAAGCCAGCTCTATTTAGAGCACAGGTGTGTTACTAGGGAAAACACAGTGACTTTACACTTTGAGTACACTCCAAAAGAGTACTCAGTTCCTGACAAAGAGAAGTGAGGACATATGCTGAATATTTAATGACATGCTGTTTTGTGGTTTCTCCCAAACCACAATGTGAAGGTAGTATTTGTTTGTTTTGAGTGATGATTATATTTGGTGCATTATGTTCCATTTGGTATGTAATATCTACCCCGTCAAAATCATTAGTGCTGTGAGAAGAGGAATAAACAAAATGGTAGCTGTTTGTGGTCCCAGAGAAGAGAAACAGTATTTTTATCAGTGCGTAAATCAATTTTCACAGGTAGAATGCATCTTCACCAGGGACCAGCAAATCATAAATTATTCTCCGTACATGAGCTTTCCAACGTGTCCTTCCCCTAAGATGACTTTCTTCACATGTCTGATTGTTGTTTTCACAACACTCAATTCATTGATTTACTTCCCATGTTGTAGTAAAATGGACATGAGAACTTCTCTTAAGATTTTTTTTTTAAATTTCTGTGGAAAAGCAACGCTGAAGGCTCCCTAACTTGAACTCTGTTTAAATATTTTGAATCTACCTGCATGACATTTCTTTCTCTTGCTCAGTCCTCCAACAGCTATTCTAATTCTAACTTTTCCCCTGACAACTCCTCCATAGAAAAAACTTTGATTTTAGAACCAATACTCACTATGGAGTAGCACAGGCAAGCAGCGTATTGATTTTTCCCCCCACTAATTATCCCTTGCTTCTGTGTAAGTTAATATTGGCATTTTGAAAGTGTGTTATCACATCTGAAAAATTCAGTGCTAAAGGTAAACATTCCTTTCATCATTTAAGATGAAACATTATAACATTCTTTTTCGGTGTCACTGTCCCTGATATTGCTGAACTATGGGGCCCTTCCCTGAGCATTCGCTCATTTCTTCATACTTCTGTATGAAGAATTTACACCAGGAATACAAATAACTTTGAAAAACCCTTAGGTGGCAAAAATTGTATTCTATTGGCCATTGCTAAAATTTATCATTTCTCCTTCCATACATTCTTTTTTTTTAAAGATTTTATGTATTTACTTATTTATTTGAGAGGGAGAGAGAGAGCATGAGTGGGGAGAGAAGCAGAGGGAGAGCGAGAGGGAGAAGAAGACTCCCCACTGAGCAGGGAGCCTGACACGGGGCTCAATCACAGGACCCTGAGATCATGACCTGACCCGAAGGCAGAAGCTCAACTGACTGAGCCACCCAGGCGCCCCTCCATACACTCATGATTATCCTACCACTTCTCCTTATCACTGATGGTCAATGTGCATGCCTCACTAAAGCAGTTACATGGAGATTGTGTGCAGATACCCACAACCCAGCAAACCAAACCAGAAAAAGCACAGTTGTTTCACGAGCAGTGAGATCATTTATGTGAGAGCAATTTGTGTTTGCAGCACAAGATAGCGTAAATGTAAATCCAAGGTATCAAATTATTATTAGGTGCTGTTGAGGCACGGATGCTTGACTGGAAGCCAGGGACACTTACTTCTAGACTCAACCCTAGCACTAACCAGTTACATAATTCTGGGAAGTGCATTTAATCTTTTTCTCTTTATGCTTGTATCTACTTGAAAATTAGTCTAACACCAAACCTATCCTGTTTTTATTATAATTTATTGTAATCATTTGCCTATGTATCTTCCTCACCTATTAACATTTTGTTCTTAAAAAAAAAATCGCATGAATTCTCCATCACTCATGCATAGCCCTATTACAGATGTGAAGAAAATGCTAAGAGAACTTCAGCTGATGAATATATTTTACCCATCTGTGCTTCTCAGATCTTCTGGATAGTGTCTAAGTCTCCTGTCTTGACTTGTTTAAGGCTCTGGGTATAAAGCCTGGTGCCCTCTTTATCACAACTGATTTAAAATCAGCTTCATGTAAGGACATGGGATGGAGGATGTAAAGTGCAGGGGATCGTTTTACAGACAAAACCTCTGTGGAAGACCAGTCACAGTCTTATCCAAGGGAGGCATTTTACATGATTGCTGTTGAAGTTTAAACGTCTGCACCCGGATCTCCCCCTGAAACAGGAGTTCTGCGTCTCCCAGCCTGCCAAATGGAGCCTGCCTTCTCTATTTCTGTCAGGCAGCTCGCCTCCCACAGCGTGAAAGCCACCACAAATCCTTCTGCTGACTATTTTCCTAATGCATGTTTAGGGTGTGCTCTCGAGTGAGCACTATTTCTAGCTGCCCATGCCTGGAAATGGAGGGTTCCTCGGGGTCAGATGGCAGGGGCTGGATGAAGCCCTATGTTTAGGGCTCTATCAGAATGACCCGGAGCCTATCTCTGAGTTTGGTGGAAGAGTGAGCTCTTATCACAAGCTGTGGCAGTACATGTCCCAGTGGTGTGCCCTCTCTGTGGGGTGTTTTTGATACTAATAATGCCTGATGTTTATGACACACTGGCTCTTCCAGGCACTTCTGTAAAGCACTGTAGGACTGTTAGTTCATTTAATCCTTTCAATAATCTTATGAGATATATACAATTATTGTTACCACTTTTACAACTGAGGAAAGTGAAGCTCAGAGTTAAGGGACTTGTTCAGGACTGCCTATCTACTCAGCAGCTGGTCTGTGATTTAAACATAGGCGGTCGTTTTCCAGAGCTTAGAGGCTTACCACTATGCATACTGTCTGGATATATTCCCCAGGAGTATCTTATCTATCTCTCTGATAATAATGACACCAAAACTGATGAGATAATGAAGCCTCTGAAATCCCCTGCCATTTACCATGGCCTTTCACTAAAGAGACAAACTGATGGCCAAGGGCAGGGAAATGGACTCCTTCCTGTAAGTGGGCTAAAAATGGCATGTCTCCAACATAGGTGTCTTTGAAATGCATACATTTGGAATTGTTAGGGGACTGTGGGCTTATTGAGTTCATTGCTATTTCTCACTTCTTCCCCAGAAAAGACACTAGATATGACATTATCTGACAAGTGATTTTGCTTTGAATATAGTCGCTTCTTTTGTAAAAGGCCCAATAACAGCCTAAGTCTCTTTAACTTGATAATAGAACATCAGCACATCCCAAGGGCTCATGGGAGGGTGCATAAGTGGACTTCACTTACTAGTGTTTGGAAGACAACAGAATACCCTCTGATTTCCCTCTAAATTAGCCCTATATTACATTGAAATAGCTAATCTCTCTTGTGACAAACTCCTTATTAGGACATTAATAAAATATAGCAATCATCATATCTGATAAATAGGTATGTTATTGAAGGGAAGAAGATGCTCATTAGTTGGCAAAGATATTTTCCATAGTAAAATTTGGGAAAGATATTCATGGTTAATTTCACATTAATGTAGGCATGCTCCAACCTTCACAAGGAGAGGATAGATGAATGATCTCTATATAAGGATATAATTTTCCCAGGCCACACCTCCAAATCACATGTCTATTTAAAATTATAAATGGGTACCTATTTTAAGACCAAGGTTCTGATTATAAAATGGAGGAGAGGGGGGCACCTGGGTGGCTCAGTCAGTTAAGCGGCTGCCTTCAGCTCAGGTCATGATCTCAGGGTCCTGGGATCAAGCCCCACATCGGGCTCCATGCTCAGCGGGAAGCCTGCTTCTCCCTCTCCCCTACTTGTGTTCCCTCTCTCCTGTCTCTCTCTCTGTCAAATAAATAAATAAATAAATAAATAAATAAAATTTAAAAAATGGAGGAGAAAAGTCTTGGGTGCAGAAGATTTTGAAGATTGGAATTATGAGCTCTCTTAATGTCCATCTATCCTCATAAGACTTACTCTGGTCCTTACTCATATCCCCATATGGTTACTCTGATTAAATCCTGACAGAGCTTTCTTCGTGTATTTGTTTGTGCAGAAATGTAAACTTACCAACCTATTATATTCAATAGACATTTTTGAGCACTACTATGTGCTAGGATCTGTGTCAGAGAACATTAGCCACAAAATAGACTGAGCAGAGAAATGAGTTGATCTGTGAAACACAATTGCTTGATAGCATTCATCAGTATGCTAAAGTATGTTTAACAAAAATGGTGGTTTGGGTATGGCTGTAATTAATATTTAGGTTTTTAGAAATATAATGTTATTCTTTTTTATTTTTATAATTTTGTTTATTATGTCATGTTAATCACCATACATTGCATCATTAGTTTTTGATGTAGTGTTCCATGATTCATCATTTGAGTATAACACCCAGTGCTCCGTTCAATACGTGCCCTCTTTAATACCCATCACCGGGCTAACCCATCCCCCCACCCCCCTCCCCTCTAGAACCCTCAGTTTGTTTCCCGGAGTCCATAGTCTCTCATGGTTCATCTCCCCTTCTGATTTCCCCCAACCCTTCATTTTTCCCTTCCTTCTCCTAATGTCCTCCATGCCATTCCTTATGTTTCACAAATAAGTGAAGTGCTGAAAGAAGGAGTCATAAAACCAGTATATAGGGCATTTATCATCATGGCTAGGGTTATGTATGATCATGGAGAATGGAGAACAAGGGTTTGAAATATCAGCACTAGGAGGTAAAGATGATTTTATAATTATCACCTAATATGACAGAGTGCCACCTGAGGCCAAAATCAAACAATGGAAGGGCATGGCCGGCTCAGCTGAAGCAGAGAGGACCTAAGGGGCAGGTATAAACATGTGGAAATCTGTGATTGTGAAGGGTGATAGTTTGGACGGCATTGAGGTGAAAAGAGAAGGAGAGAGGAAAAGGAAGACAACCAAAGTGGGATGGTGAAGTTTCCCACACTATGTCCAGTTAGATGGAGAAGAGGAAAGACTGATGATTCGCATACAGGGGCAGCTATGACTGCAACGGAGTCCACAACTGTCCAGCCAGCTCCTGACAGGCTCACGGAGTCCACAACTGTCCAGCCAGCTCCTGACAGGCTCTTGAAATTCAATGAAGAACATCCGCTAAATCTGTTACTATTAGCAATATAGTATCACAAAAGATTGAGACAGCAACAAGAACAACTTCTAGGGGCGCCTGGGTGGCTCAGTCGTTAAGTGTCTGCCTTCGGCTCAGGTCATGGTCCCAGGGTCCTGGGATCGAGCCCTGCATCGGGCTCCCTGCTCCGTGGGAAGCCTGCTTCTCCCTCTCCCACTCCCCCTGCTTGTGTTCCCTCTCTCGCTGTTTCTCTCTGTCAAATAAATAAATAAATAAATAAATAAATAAATAAATAAATAAAATCATTTAAAAAAAAGAGCAACTTCTAATATACATGTATCATGAACCTGCAACAAAACTTTCAGTTAAATGAAAATGATACCCACCTTGGAGAACATTATAATCCTGTTTATAATGTCCAAGAGGGGAACTCTGGGACCAGTCAAAGCCAAAGCAGATCCTCCTTTGTGCCTCCTGCCACTTCCTTTACCCAGGGTGTATTTCGATGAACAGATAAAAGCGATCTAAAAATTTCAAGGATCAATATGTGAGAGCGACATAAATCTAGGAGAATAATATCAGCAAGGCTCCAGGGCAGGATATGCTGAATCTTGTGGAAATGTTAACAATCTTTCTAAAAGGGTTTCCAGTGACCTTTTTTTTAAGCTAAGTTCAGGGCAAGAACAATAAAAAAAAGACATGGTCAAGGCTTGGGGCAGATGGTATGATATTAACAGATGAAAGAGAAAAGACAGAACTTTGGAACTCTCTTTTTATTTCTCTGTGATGCAAATGGTGTTCAAACTGGGACTCATAAAGTCAATGTAGTTCAGAGGACACAAAAGACCAGCTTCAGGAAGGTAATCACTGAAAATAATTTGCTACTTGGAAGGTGTTTAAAGCTACAGGTATACACAAATCATATTCTCCACACCCCAAGATTTATTGAGAGATAATTAACTATATGTCATTGTTATATATACCCAAGATTCTTGGAGGTATGATCACAGGGTCTCTGTAGGTAAGTTTGGGGGTTCCTAGTGTAAAGTTGAGATGCCTGAAATAGGAAAATGTTGCCACTAGTTCTAAAAAGTTAGGTTTTGAAGCATGGATTTGGAAATACAGATCAATGAACTTGAGGTCAATACCTGGCAAAATTCTAGCATAGATTATTAAATAGACGGGCATTGAGCCCTTAGAAAAGCCCACCACCAGACCACTGCTGGGGGGAATATGGACAGTGGAAGGAGGAAGGAGCTAAGGTGGACTATGGGATCTGAGGAGCTTAGCAGGCCTGAAACAAAGAAGTCAAACATAGAAGGAATTAGAAAGTCATTCTGACACAGGGCAAGAATGGAAAATCGGATACCAACCACATGCAAAGTGGTGAAGGGATTGCTGAGAGAGCTGAAGCCAGAGCCTTCTGCCAGGAGACAGAAATAGGGCTGGAAAGAGGTTTGAGCAAGGCAAGGCCAGTGACGATGAAACAAGCTAGATATGGCGCATGGAAGCCCAGTGCGCTAGGGCTATACTGTCTCCTCACTGGTTCAGTGCCTCTGGAAGCTTCTGACTCAGCTGCACCCAGGCCCCTCAAGACCAGATGCTCTTTAAAGGGCCAGACACCAGGGACCTAGGTCCCCGGACCCCCATCCAGAGCACCCTCCAGATGCTTGCATTTCTTTGTGTCAAAAAACAAATCATATTTTGAAAAGAGAAAGAATTTAATTTTGTTGTACCGTGAATTGCTTAAGATGCTGCCTCAGGGAAGCCCTGGGCTTACTTAGTCACCAAGCACTGAGCACTCACAAAGGATAGACACTGTTTTAGACATCACTGGAGGCAGAAAAGCAGTGATGCAGAGTAAGTCATGCTTGACTAAATGCTTTTTTTTCTTCCTGTAACTTAAATTAAGGATGTTAGGAAAGAAACAGAATACATGCTTTCCTTAATTAATTGCAGTGAATATTGCTTATTATTTTCCACATCATTTGTTATTATGATAACTTACCCCAAATTAGCTAACTCTTGGCAAGACAATATCAACTGCTATAGCTCATATTTCCTATATCCAGGAAATTCTTTATTAGAAGCTCAGTAATAATAGCAGAATGAAAAAAAAAATATATATATATAAATTTTTCCCTTCTGACAGTTACATCGTCCATTTTCTTCTTAGGCACCCTTTCCTCAGATTAAATTTTCCATCTCCTGTCATGTATTTTTCTCATCCTTATTAGGATTACCATACGATGGTGTGTTAATAAAGTTGGTTAAGCATCAGACCCCTTGGTTTTGGCTCAGGTCATGATACTTAACCAACTGAGCTACCCAGGCACCCCGATATAACACATTTTTAAATTTAACATGCTTTATTAGCATTTTCTTCATCACTTTTCAAAGTGTAGGCAATCCACACAGTAATAAATAAATATTGATTTTTATGGTATAAATACTCTCATCATAGCCAATTTCAAGCTACCAATATAAGATTGCTGGATGCAGAGTTGGAAAGACATTCGTAGTAAGTAGCACATCATTGTATGGTAATTCCATTATTCAGATACAACAGATGTAAATAACCTCAAGATAATGGTAAAACAATTAGACAGTGATGTGTTTTGAGTATCTATTACTTTTATTTTTAATATAGTTTATTTAATTGTAAATTTATAAAATTTAATTTTTAATAATGACTGTGCTTAACAGCTGACTCCCAAAACTCCTAAAAATTTAACAATTGGCTCTCAGAAGCCTAGTCAAGTCAGCTCAAATACCCAACTTAACCTATTTGAGTTACCATTCATTCCCTTACTATTGAATGGAAATTAAAATACTTCTTTTGTCTACCTCAGTGATTGCTGTGAGCATTACATAAAGTGACCCATTTGGTAGATGAACTTTATAATGCCAAAGTGTTATGTAAATATATCTCAAGAAAAAAAGGAGAAATATAGGAAGAGAAAGCAAAAAGTATGTCCCGGAAGTGCATGGTTTCAAATTAATAAATTCAAATTAATCCACCAATTTGAGAAGAATATACATATATATATGCCTTGCTAGAGTATAACAAAAGGAAGAGAAAAAATGAAAATTGAAGACTGTGGTGGGGTGCAAAAGTGGCCATAATCCTTCCCACCTCCTCCCATCAAGAGGTAAAACGTGGGCTGACTTGTGACTTGCTTTGGCCAATTGAATATGGCAGAACCAATATCATGTGAGTTCTGAGCCTGGCCTTGAGAGGCTTGGCAAGCTTCCAATTGCTGGTCTTGGAATGCTATGACTGCTATATGACCTGGAAGCCAGTTGCAGATGCAAGAGGGACCCCCCCAGTAGAGATTAGTCAAGACTGCACAGATCAACGTAATGGCACAGTAGAGCTCAGTCCAAATGACCAATCCTCACCATTATGAGCTAAATAATCGGTGGTTATTTTAAGTCACTAAGAGTTGAGGCAGTTCCAATTAAAAAATGGGTAGAAGACATGAATAGACATTTTTCCAAAGAAGACATACAGATGGCTAAAAGACACATGAAAAGATGCTCCAACATCATTCATTATCAGGGAAACGCAAATCAAAACTATAATGAGATACCACCTCACACCTGTCAGAATGGCTAAAATTAACAACACTGGAAACAACAGGTGTTGGCAAGGATGTGGAGAAAGGGGAGCCCTCTTGCACTGTTTGTGGGAATGCAGACTGGTGCACCCACTGTGGAAAACAGTATGGAGTTTCCCCAAAAGTTAAAAATAGAACTACCCTATAATCCTGGATTCACACTACTAGGTATTTACCCAAAGAATACAAAAACAATAATTCAAAGGGATACATGCGCCCCAGTGTTTATAGCAGCATTGTCTACAATAGCCAAATTATGGTGCCCAGGTGTCCATCGAATGATGAATGGGTAAAGAAGAAATATATAAAATGGAATTTTACTTGGCTATAAAAAAGAATGAAATCTTGCCATTTGCAATGACATGGATGGAGTTAGAGAGTATTATGCTAAGCGAAATCAGTCAGAGAAAGACAAATACCATATGATTTCACTCATGTGTGGAATTTAAGAAACAAAACAAATGAGCAAATGGGGAAAAAAGAGACAGAGAGATGAACCAAGAAACAGACTCTTAACTATAGAGAACAAAGTGATGGTTACCAGAGGGGAGGTGGGTGGGGGGATGGGTGAAATGGGTGAGGGGGGTTAAAAGTACAGTTATGATGAGCACAGAGTAATGTAGAGAACTGTAGAATCACTATATTATACACATGAAATTAACATGACACTGTATGTTAACTAACTGGAATTTAAATATAAGCTTAAAAAAAGAGTGAGGCAGTTCATTATAGGGCAAAACCCAACATTGCCATATTCAAGGGTTCACGAGTTTATATTAGGATGTTAGTTCAAGGGTTTGCATTAAATTCTTCATATTATTTAATCTCAATCTTTATAAGAGTGCTGTGAGTAGTTACTCTTAATCATATTTAATTCTTAAGGGACCAGAGGACTTTGTTTAGATGGATGAGACAACTATTGAGTTGAAGAGTGTATACAGGGGCATACTGATTTATGGAAAGAACATTCATAGGTGTATTAGAGTTTAAAACCATATGCGGAAAAGAGCTTTGAGAAATAAGACAGGGGAGTCTATTGTTGAATAACTAATAAATGTATACTTTTGTGTGTTTAAAATTTGGATCACTTGAACACATGTGGAAATATACTCCTTCATACCTTCCATACTTCGATTTTAAAATAAAGATAAGAGTTTGAGAGAATCGGTTTTCTTTTTTTTTTTTTTAAAGATTTTATTTATTTATTTGAGAGAGAATGGGATAGAGAGAGAGCATGAGAGGGGGGAGGGTCAGAGGGAGAGCAGACTTCCTGCTGAGCAGGGAGCCTGATGAGGGACTCGATCCCAGGACTCCAGGATCATGACCAGAGCCGAAGGCAGTCGCTTAACCAACTGAGCCACCCAGGCGCCCCGAGAATCGGTTTTCTTCACAGAAGCCCAAGATTTTATCTGATAGCTACTGCTGGTAATTCTACAAGTAAAGTAATGTTTCCTGAATACCCTTGAAGGATTTATACTTGGCCCAAAATAACCCTCAATGTTTTTTACAGTTGGATGTCCTTTCTGAGTTTCATAATGATATTTTGCACTTAAGGCTCCTTGCTGGCACAATGACTATTAATATTTATTGCATTTGACAAAGATATGCTGTAATTTCTTAACTTGAAGAAACAAATTCACAGAGAAACTTAAGTCTCTCTCAAGTTATACACAAACATGTAAACAGGTAATGAATTGATACACGTTAAATTAATCTTGGAATAAAAAAGAAGAAAAAAATGTGCTATGCCTTTACTCCCACAAACCTTGGTTCTTACTAAGAAGTTAAATAAGAAAATGCTGAATTTCAGTATTTTCTCCAATTCCCCATTGTTCTTTCCTTAAAATATCCCCATTCTCAAGTCTTAGCTTTTATATATACATAAATGTGTATCTTCGTGTATGGGTTCTAAAATAGGAAATTCTGATAACACTCTCTGCATACAGCAAGAAATTGTTCACTGCTTGCTTACTATCATGTGTTTTACTTCCTTGTGAAGTAAAATTATTTTGAGATCAGTTGTTCAAAGCCACAGGGGAGCCAAAGGAATTATTTGGGCATTTCTTTTTCAAAAGAAATTGCAGGAAATATAAAGCTCATTCTGAAGATGCAGAATTGGTCATAGGCAAATCATGAAAAAGAGCCACGTTTGTCTTTGGGGCTCTCATCTCTGGCTCTGGGCTCATTCCTTTTCTCCTCTGCTTCTTTCTCAGCATCCTCATGGCTCCCTTCCCACTTTCTGTGGGGGACAATGCTTCATCATATAACTCATCTTAGCAAGTATTTGCATTTTATAAAAACCCAATCTTTAAACTAAATGGACAAAATTTATAGCAAGAAATTCTCAAGTTAGTTTGGTTGGGGGTGGTGCACATGTGCAAAAAGGAGGGGTATGTGGATCAATGACATCACATTATAATACCAGTGACCTGTTTCATGTATGCAGATTTGTATCTCCAAGACTCTAAGCACTGAAATAATATTGCCCTCCCAAATAAGAATATCAAACTATAAAACAAATGCAGGGAGTTCAACAAAGTTCTGGCTTTTCTAATAGTTTCTGCTTGAATCGTTTTTAAAATCAATAGTAAATACTTTCAAATATATGGTTTGTCATTATCTTTGAGCCTCTGCTTATCTCTGAAGATGCCTTTGGCGATTCAGCACAGCACACGTGGCTTGGAGGACAAGCTTGCTTTCTAGGGACAACTTTGGTAAGACAGCCTCTTAAAAGGCCATTCAACATGGGGGCAAAGAGCTGACTTCTTTTTTTCACTTTTGAATTGTTAAGAATTTGGAAAGATCTTTGGGATAATTTTAGCCTAAAAAATCTTTATATAAATTCATACAAAGTCAGAAAGGATGATAGCTGTGATATCACTGAAGAGGGGTGGGGAGTGGACCAGGTTGGAACGGCATCAAAAGAGGACTTTAATCTTATCTGTAATAATTTAGAATTTTTACAAGAAATATATATTTATGTTACTTGGGTACTTAAACTTGGGTACTTAATGAATTCATACGGTTCAATAACTGTCATTCAGAATTCTCTGATTTGGGTCCACTTTTAATTTTTCCTGGGGTCTCAGTGTGGGTTCCCTGCACATTATCTAAGCCTCTCCCTGGGATTGCTCTTTGCTCTCTCCCAGCTCCTGAGCCAAAACTATCTGCCTTATTTCTCCCCTGAGACTAGGTACTAAATTCCTAAGCTCTTGAAATGGTTTTAGAGTTGCAACTTGCTTCTTGTAGTATCTGCATTCTGAGAGTGGGGGTCCTGAGCTTGAGCTCACCTATAGCCCACGTTCTTAGCATCCGTCCCCATTCTGAGACCTTCATCCACTCACCTGCTTAGTTCACCGGCTCCGTGATGAGTACCAGGGCTCTGTCCTTCTCTCGTTTGACTCTTGCCTCAAGATTGGCGATTGTCCTGTAAGCCTGACCCAGTAGCTGGAGCTTCGGTCCCATGGACACATTTCCCCAGGAACCACTACCCACCCGTGAAGCTTCCTGGTATTCCCCACCAGTGCTGTCCTCATCACCATGGCAGCTCCATCAGCCTGCTGAGAAATCTCATTACAGCTGAGACTTCTACTATCCTGTGCTGACTATTTGCTTGAGCGAGCTGTTGAAACAGGTCAGCCAGGCCAGGAGCTGCATCCCTTCAATCCTTTGCCACATGAAAGAGGGCTCCAGAAATCTTCAGAAAGAGCAGAATATCAGGTGCAACGTCTAGTTAGAACATGGCCAAACCAGCCAGGAAGACACGAGACATGACCTGAGAGATGGAGGTGTCAAGGCTAGGTGGAGGTTATCTAATAACGGGCAGGAACTGATTAGGCCCAGCTGGGAGAGGGGGGTCAAGACAGATCAGGCCGAGGTGGGGCGAGGCCTGGCTGCACAGCAGATTCTGCACAAAACAAACCAAGCTGATGAAAGACTCGGGCCAGTAGGAGTCTTTTAAATGATTTGGGTTCAGCCTTGAGGATCTGGGTAGGGTGAGGAAAGAGCCTAAAGTGATGAGCTCCACCAGCCAAATGCCTCCCTGCTCCTTCTGCCCTATTTCACTCTGAGTCAACTGCCATGACTCATGAAAAGAAAAAAAAAATCCCAAAATACAGCAGTCACATCCAATGGTACCCTTCTGAGTCACCCATTCTGACATCCTGAACCATGCCAGGGGCATTTATATGAAAATGAGTCGCTTTATTTTTAAATATGTTTGGTATTATTTTCTTACATGGTAATTGCAGAAAATTAGGAAAAGGCAAACAAGTAAAATGAGGAAACAAGAATCAGCCTCAAATATACCACCTGTACATATGTATTGTTAATATAAAATAATTTTGGTGTATCTTTTATACTTTAAACCTCGTACACATGTGATCTATCTATCTTTCTATCTCTTTTTAAATGAGATCAGACTGTACATACAGTTGGCAGTTTGCTTTTTTCATGCAACAGTATGTCATAGATCTCTTTAACAGAACCACTTTCAAGTAGTTCTTTTCTTTTGCCCTATTCCTTTCATAGAATGATCTGACAGCTCTTCACTTTTGTACATTCAGTTATTTTGAATTATCTGATACAGTTTTTTAAAAGTGTGTTTTGAACAGCCTCACACTAAGTTCATTTGGTTTATAAAGAAATTGTCAAGGCAGGCAAAGAAAGCAAAAGCAAAATGACGGAGACTGGAGAAGTCTGAGCCTGAAACAAAATAATTAATATATTTTGAAATGTTTTCCTGATTTTGCAATAAAAATAAACCACTCCAGGTCCCAACTTGTCTCATAAGCTCTTGAGACTTGCACTTTGATTCAACTTCAATTATTCATAAATTGCTACCATAATTGTATTCCTATGGGTGAAATATGCAGGAAGTACCTAGAAGGCATGCATTCTGTGAAAATACAGGCCCAAGTAAAGTAACCCAGAGTGATTCCCGAAATCACATTCATGGTTCTTCCAGGCAGTGAAGCCCACTGAATGTGGTCAGTCTCATTGTGATGGATGCACCACATGAGATTTGCTGCAGATGTTCCCACACAAAAGGCCTCTTGAGCTGTGTTTTGTTTCCCACCCACGCCCTTACCTGGAGTTTATCCTGACCATGGGGCCTCCCACCTTCCGGTGTGGAATTACTGCTTTTCTCAGTAGAACACAAAGCTCAGGCAGATGTCTACAGCCTCACTCAATTCTATTGACACCTTCTTAAATATTGCTGGAACATTTCAATTCTTGTCTAAATTATGTTTTTCCTACCAGATACCAAATGTTTTCTTTTCTTAATACAATCTTGGTTTCGATATTTCCAAATTCTCCTGGCCAGTTGACTATGTTCAACGTCTGTGATATATCACTCTGCTACCTTTATGGGAGTTAAATTGGGCTATTTATTTCTTACATACATGACTGACCTAAAGCCCCTTGCAGTGAAATACTGCACTGTGTTTTAGAATAAACACAAAGGTTTGAGGATTTATGGTTACTTTCAGGCATGTGAATTCTGTGGCTCAGCCATTCAAAGGTAATTCTTAAAATAAGAATTAATTTAATACTTGTTTATGAGTTTATGACTCCTGTACTCACAAACTTCCTCTTAAATGGCCTATGCTTGTGATGTTCATCCTTCTCATTTCTTTGATACTCTTTATAAATTCTGGTTATTTTTCCAGCACGTGGTATATTTAGCTGCCACGATTCTCTTTAATGCTCCTTTGAATGTTGTAGCCAGGGAGGCTTTTCTCTCAGTTCCCCTTATATCCTCCTGAGCCTTGACCACACTCTGCCTCTTGCTGAGGAGTAGCTTCCAGGAATATGCTTTGCCTCTTGAGCGGGATGTCAGTGACTTGGTAGAGACATGAAGAGTGTAAAGACCTCTTGGGTTGGGCTTTGTAGCAGCCACCTTTTTCTTGCATTTAAAGTTCAAATGTCAAATGTCTCTCTCCCTTTTTTTTCTGCTCTGACATAGTTTCTCAATATCGATTTTCTTGTTGTCATTATTAACATTGAGAATGACACAGGTTTCTAAGAGCTCGGAGGATGACGTGTTCCAAGGTCCTCCTTGCCTCTGCTCCTCCTGAGCTGTACCCATTGCTCACAATCCTGACAGTGTTCATGCAGTTGGGTTTCTCATTTTCCCTCCCTCCCTTTTCCCTCAAGGGCTCTGGGAGCTTTATCTTCTCATTAAAGACCATCTATAACCATAAACCAAGTTTTAATGCTGAGTCCCTATAGATGCTCTAGTCTTCCATGATTTTTGTTTTAATGTTCAGGTTTCCTGGTGCTCGCTCTTGTTTACTCTGTCCTGAGGTAATTTTTCTCTCCTCACTGTTTCATCAGAACAGAAAACAGATGCCCATCAAACTCTTAGTGTAAGATTCTGTGGTATGCCACATTCGAGAATGTAGTCTGTGCTTGGTTATTATTGACACAAAAACGTTAAAATGTTTTTTACCTTTGAAAAATGTAACATGAGCATTCCTTGGAGCTGACTCACATGGTGCAGAGAGCTATAAATTCAGTAAACATAAATTCTGTAGTCTTGTTCTAAATAGTCTTCCAAGCCACTATTTGTCAATGCGCATAGTTGCTTAAATGTTCTGAAATTATTCCTTAATGATTAGAGTTATAATTCCATTCCGAGCCTTTAGAAACGTGTTAAATTAGCTTTTTGGATCATATGGTGCACTCTAGTGGGGTCTACTTGAATTACAAATGGTCCTGTTTCCAACTCTTTCCCACCATTTTTGAGGGGGTGGGGCATGACTCGGAGAGGCAGAAAGAAGCTAAAAAAAAAGCTATGACAGTTTCACGATGAAAAAAGCTGAAGAACTTTTTGAGTAAGAGAAGCATATATCTGGAAAGGACACGGAGACATGCAGTTCCTTCCATTGCCTCTAATTAGCATTTCACCCAAGATAATCCAGAGGATAGATTTCTACCCTAATCATATGTTTGAAGGAGAGAGGATGTGAACCATTCCACATAAGCATGTTATGTTCACTTTGAGAACATTTCACATAGATGTTAGACGCCATTATCATCAAATATTTACAGAGCATGGCTTGTGTACATGAAATGGTACTAGATGTTATGATTAGTTTTTCCTGGGCCACTGGATACATCGTAACTTCTAACTAGCCACTTACACATAACTATGTCTTCACCAGTCAGATAATTAATGTATGGTGATTAACATAACATAATAAAAAAAAAAGAGAGAGAAACCAAAATGGAACTCTTCTAGGATGAAGTAGTACCATGAGATCATGTGAAATAGCCATGTTCTGCCAATAAGTTTCAGGGATCAGGGACAGTCCAGCATGGGATATTTCTAGTTCAATTCTCTTTTAAAATAGCACATATTGGTTCCTTGGTGTTTTTTAAAGAAAGAAAACACCAATAGCCAGTACAGGTATGAGGCTGTGCAAGGATGCAAAGCAGAAAGGACTGAGGTTGGTAAGAGATCTGCATTCTAGTCTGTGCCCTTTCCCTAGCCCGCTGGGAGACTAGGGAAGCCAACCACAGTCAGGGTATCCACTTTCTCATCTATAAACTTGGGAGGTCAGCCAAATATTACTTTATTGGTTGGTTCATGAGTTGATGCTACCTATAAGATTGTATTATTCATAAGTAGAAAGACTATTTTTCAAGGCCCTGGAAAATCTGTGGAATATTTAGAGTACATTTATGTTAAAGTCCTGTCCTCACTTCAGAAGAAGGTCATTTTAACCCTGTTAAAACTGAACACTAGATGCTGTTAACATAATGCAGGCAAATAAGGACCACAACAGAATGTTCTTTGAGTGTTCCCTTTTGCTTATGATGCTTACATTCTTTTGGATCTTTAGAACTCAGTAATTGATGGCGGGCTTATGGTACTCATAACAAGAATGAATGCCTAATTGCAATATAGGTGCTTTTGTTTTTGATAAGCAAATACAGGTATAGATAGATTCTGTCAGGGTCCTTATTATATCTTCAGGTTAGCATGGGAAATCATTGTCCAAATGTTTTTTCTCATTATTAATACTGCATTAAATATATATTATATATAACATAAGTATATGTGGATTTAAATATATCTATACACCTAAGGTTTTTTATTAAGCCATACTAAAATATATGTAAATTCTAACAATTTCCAATTCTTACTTAAAATTCATACAAGAGATATATTCTGCTGAATGGAGCAACGTTGGGGTATGAAAACATCCTTGAGAAATGATTAAGTCCATCTCTTTGCCCACAGCTAAACTTATTTACTACATTATCTGGGCAGAAAGAGAACATTGATCTGTTCTAAAATTCCCCTTTCCAGTAGGTCCCCCAGTCCTCCTGAGTAGTGCTAACATTCCTGTGTTGAACTGTCTCTACAAACCCCACCCTCCAGTCCAGGAGACAATATTAAAAAACACTGGAAGGTTGAAAAATCAAATAACACAGAGTACATAATTTATCCTACAAATAACACACATATTTCCATTCTGGTTTGCTTTTACCTCACCATGCTACTACCTAAGTGCATTTCAATCATAACTTCAGTCATTGTTTAAATAATAGCTATTCGTACTTAATAAGCTCTGGGCAGTATGTAAATGCTAGGATCATACTCTGGTGATTCCTTATTTCTTTTTTGGTTTTATTAACGTCTGTAACTTCACAAAATGAGCTCTGTGGTTAACTTCTTGATACTAAGCTAAATGGTTGATTTAGTCAATATAGTGCCTGACAGCGTGTGATCAAAATTTAAATAAAATTTAATTCAAGAACAAAGTCAGTTAAGAAAAAAGAAAACAATGCTATCTAAATTATACGTGTTCATGTGAAATCAAGTATGTTGCTAGAGGGTAACATAATTTTTATTAGTTTCTGGTATACACAGAAAACAAATTCTGAAAAATCATTAAAAATATTGAAATATTGTTTACCTGAGATTGGTAAAGTGCCCGCCCCCAATGCTAATAAAATGCCCAAGCTATGTAGCATTCAGCTTACTATAGAAGCTTTAATCATCTGCATGGCAGTTCTATCTTAAGGCACAAGCCAAGAGCAATTGAAGAATTTGCCATATAGACACCCAGATCAAGTTTCTACATTTAATTAGCTGCAAATAGACTCTATATTTAGATCACTTCTCAGAGCAGTACTTTAGTTATTATCTCTAACTTATAAAAAAAATCGTCGTGGAAATGAGTCATTTTAAACTGATAAGCTTTCAAAAATACCCTAATTGACAAATTCATGCTAAAAATGGATACTATATAGATTAGCACAGGAAACAAAATACTATATGATGATTCAGTCATCCAGAAATTTACAGGCACTCCATCTCAGGGGAAGAATTGGTCTTAATCCAATAACAATTACCTCCTATAAATTTCTTGCCTGTCATAGGTCACATCCTATCATATAGATGTTCAGACTCTATAAATAAAAGCATGGTGATGTAATATATGGTGATGAACATAACAATAAAAAATTAAAAAAAAAAAAGAACTGTCACACTATGGCATCCGGGTTGACATTTGACCTGGCTAACCCAGTAAAATTTAAGCACAGATTTTTAGTCTGTCTTTTCTATAAATGCTAAACAACCCCCAAAGGCTAATTACCTCCACTGTCATGAAATATTCTAATATCAAATGCATGAAGTACTAAAGCAACCTTGTAGAGGTGGAAGCATTTCATATAATGGAAGACCTTGGAGGGAATATATTATAAATAACAGAAATTCTCATTTGAAAAGGGCATGCATTTGCTTGAGCTGTTTTCTTCCTGTTACATAAGGACCTGGGAGTCAGCCAGTGGACATCTTGCCACAGAGAATTGACAGATGCCTACTGAGTAAAAGTGGAAACAAGCCAGGGAGTCCAAACTGGCACATTTCATATTGACTATGGACAAAACATTTGCTTTATGAAAGATATGCCACCAGTTTTCCAGTTTTGACATAATTCTTAAAATTTATAAACACATTTATTGCCTCCTTCTCTGAGGCTTCTTTTTTTCTTTTTAAAAAGTTATTGTATTTATTGAACATCTAAGAGGATTCTTTTTATTTATTTTTTTATTTATTTATTTGAGAGAGCGAGAATGAGAGAGAGAGAGAGAGCACATGAGAGGGGGGAGGGTCAGAGGGAGAAGCAGACTCCCCGCCGAGCAGGGAGCCCAATGCGGGACTCGATCCCAGGACTCGATCCCGGGACTCCAGGATCATGACCCGAGCCCAAGGCAGTCGCCCAACCAACTCAGCCACCCAGGCGCCCTTCTCTGAGGCTTCTTAATAACAATTCATATATTCACGTTTATCAAATGCAACAGTGTTATATTTCATTATAGACCAGAAAATAAACTGCAACATGGGCTGTGCCCAGAAACATCAAATATTTCAATATTACAGGCATCCGCTGTTGCTTTTGAGGTGGTGTTAGAAACCTATGTATTTTCATGAGAGTTATCAATTAGTAAAAGTAGTAGGAACAAAACCCAAAAATTTTTCTACAAATAATCATTACCCCACAACCCTCCATTGTGTTGGTGTACTTGGTGTTTAAAACCCCAATCTTACTCTAGTTGTCCACATTTCCAGTTCACCATGCAGTATAATGGAAAAAATGTGGGCTCTGAAATTTGACAGATCTGCCTCTAAACCCAGCTCTCTTACTTCCTAGCAGAATGACCTCAGAAACTGAGCCTCAGTTCCATCATTTAGACAATAAATAAGTACTATTTCATTTGAATGGTTGTTATGAGGATGAAATCAGGAAATGTGCTATTTGTTGCACTTTGTGAGTAAGTGTGCAATCACTGTTGCTTGGCTTCAAATTCACCCCCTCAAAACAACAAAACAATAAAACCTGGGCCCATCATGAGTGTATCGTGGTTTTAGGTGGTATGAAGCTTAGGAATACAAAATTAGTTTTAAAAGTACATTTGTATGTAGAAGGAGAAAATAAATCATAACCTATTACAAATTTTTAAAAAACTGATCTAAAAATCCAGATCAAACATCACACTCTTTGATTGCTTCCTTGTAGGACAACAATTTTGTAATGGCATTTTTGTGTATTGAGAAAAGAAAAAGAATTTATATTTTCTTTCAGCATTGTTGATTGACCTTTGTTTTTCATATTCTATCTAGTCTAAGGAAGTTTTTTTTTTTTTAGGGTCATAACTCATTATTGACAATGGCATGTTATATTTTAGAATCGTTGCCAATTTTAGAAAGATTTTCATCAAGTTTCTTTCATATATAAGTTGCAAGATTTTGGGGGAATTTCTAACTTCCCTAAGTGACAAATTTTCAACACCCTTTAAACTGGCAACACTTGACCAATTTTTTGCTGACTGTCTTCATGTGATGTTTGGTAGAGTGGACAGAAGCTATTTCTGGAAGCTATTCTTACACCTGGTCGACCAGCAACAATTTAACTGTCCCAGCTGTGACTTTGTATCCCATGATTTCAATAAATCCAAACTAAAAGTATTTCCAATTCAACTTCCCCTCAAATGCATCTCGTACTGAGGAGAGGAAGTTAAAGTGGAAAGGAAATGGTCTTCTAACCAACTGCAGTTAAAATATCTTACACTTGCAAAATTTACAAAACATACGACCACAGGAGTCATTGCTAGAGCTCCTCCCAGTGCCTTAGAAGGGGTCCATGTAAGTGAGAGGCCCTGAAGCTTAAACTTCATTACTTTCACCTAACACTCACCTCCACTTTTCGTGTTTTTTCATCTTTTCTTTTCCTTTCCTGCTCATGCTCTGGCCACCTCTTTCTTTGTCTCCTTTGTTGCTTCAGCTTCCTGTGTTCTGACACTGAGCTCTATGCCTACATTGAAATTGCTCTCTCAGGGCGCCTGGGTGGCTCAGTTGTTAAACGTCTGCCTTCAGCTCAGGTCATGATCCCAGGATGGGATTGAGCCCCGCATTGGGCTCCCCACTGGGCAGGAAGCCTGCTTCTCCCTCTCCCACACCCCAGCTTGTGTTCCTGCTCTCGCTAACTCTCTTTCTCTGTCAAATAAATAAATAAAATCTTTAAAAAAAAAAAAGAAAAAAAGAAATTGCTCTCTCGAATGTGATAGCATTCCATAGCTTTTCCTTTATTCTGATCAGACTTGCTCTTATAGCATTTCAGGCTATCGCTCACGTGTTCCTTGAAATGCCCCCTTCCTGTATGTTTTGTGTGACTCCTCCCTTCCCTGTTTGTTCTTCAGCCAAGTAGTCTTTGTTTCCTGACCTATTCTGGCTTGTCTTCTCTCACCTCCTACATTATATGGATCCTTAGAGTCCTACTCATCTCTCTGTGAACCCCAGAGAGAACCCTCAGCTCTCGTGGTTCCAGGTGGAACCTCTTCAAGAGTGATTTCTAAATCTCTGACTCCTGTCTTACCTTTTCGGTAATGTTACAGTTTCATTTTTCCACCCACCCCATGGACAGCTCTTTTCAAAGTCACTTTGAGACCTTAAAATCGAATGTCCAAAACCTATCTCAACCTTACCCTTCCTAAACTGACTCCACGTTGGTCTAAAGGATATAAATTTTGGAGTAATTCTTGACAAGACCCTTTTTGCCACATTTTACATATCAGGCTGTCCTTACAATGATTCACTGAAAATGTCCCCTTATCTATCTTTCAGTATAAATTCTCATTTCCCTCCATTTATAAGCTTTGAACCTAACCCCCAATGGTATGCTTTGAGTAGCCAAATATTACCTACCTTTCAGAGATTAGCTCATGACCCACATCTTCCACAAACTCTTCCTCAGTTTTCCCATTAACACTTATTTTATCCACATGGCAAAATCCTTCTCTGAACCGGGTCTAATTTTGGTTCTTCTGATTTAAAGAATGAGACAGAGTTTAAGGACTCTGAGAAATCTTGAGGCCAGTGAATTTCTCTGCCATCCCTTTATTTATTCCTCTACTGAGAACAATATTTATACGGCATCTTGATATTATCCATACAGGTTTTGGTACTCTGTTGGTGAGCGTTTTCCCCCAAATGACCAAGCATATTTGACCCTTTATTTTGGGGGGTGAGGAAATAAAGTTATATGCGCATCCAAGTTATTGCTTCACAAGAGATGGCGTCCTCACTATCTTTCTTTCCTCTTATGTGACAAAATGATAGGCCATTGTGCTACAAACCTAATTCCATGTCCTCATACGAGGAAGGTTCAACGGGTAGGCCCCTCTACTCTCTAAAAGTGACAGTAAAACAGCCAAGAGAAACTGATTTTCCATTTGTTATAGTTTGTGGAATTTATCTTCCTGGAAAGGCCCTCAGAGATCCCCGCAATAAAGAACAATCACAATCAACTAATTCCATTCCCTTCCCGCTAGTGAGAAAAACTAGTCAGTTGTATGGCTGACATGGGCTTCGGGGCCATGCAGGGGAAATTGACCAAGTATCTTCCAGAACTCAGCTGTATCACTCTTCTCTGAATTTCTACTCCACTTCTAATCTGTATTTTTGGGAGGGTGGGAAAAGGAATGTGGGAGAAGCAATGTACTCCTGATACTCCATAGGGATTTAGTATCAACAACAGAATTTTTAGAAATGATTTCTTTATGGAGGCCTCACACATCAACCCACAAACAGGGATGATAAGAAACCCTTTAAAATTTGGGTTCAAGGGGCGCCTGGGTGGCTCAGTCGTTAAGTGTCTGCCTTCAGCTTGGGTCATGATCCCAGGGTCCTGGGATCGAGCCCCGCATCGGGCTCCCTGCTCGGTGGGAGGCCTGCTTCTCCCTCTCCCACTCCCCCTGCTTGTGTTCCTGCTCTCGCTATCTCTCTCTATGTCAAATAAACAAATAAAATCTTTAAAAAAAAATTTGGGTTCAAGCCTCAGCGGGGGCAGGGATTTAGAGTTTTAACGTAGGATGCCATCTGTATTACCTAATTATTTATTGACCTCTAATCATGCATTATGTCCCCAAAGATCCTCAGCTTACAAGGGGTTAGAAATGTCTCCTTCTCTTTCCATTTTGAATTCCCAGACAGTGCTCATTAAATAATGGATACTCAGTAAATATGTGCAGATTAAATAATAAAAAGGTTTTTTTTATAAAGTTTATTTTTTTAAAGATTTTATTTATTTATTTGAGAGAGAGAGAGAGAGAGAGAGCAAGCAAGAGAGCACAAGCAGGGGAGCAACAGAGGGAGAGGGAGAGGCAGGCTCCTGCTGAGCTGGGAACCCAACACAGGGCTAGACCCCAAGACCCTGAGATCATGACCTGAGCTGAAGGCAGATGCTTAACCAACTAAGCCACCCAGGCATCCCTAAAAAAAATTTTTTTTAAACATTGAGAAAAATTCTATACATCTGTTTCTTGTAAGGGAATAGATTATGTTCAACCTTGTTTGCCTAAATAGACTTCACAAGCTTAATACCTATTAAATTTCCAGGAACTCTTGAAACATGGGGAAAACCACTAAAATTTATGAAGATATTGACACATGCACAATACTCCAATTGTTTGGTCCTTCATTAAGATGAGAAAATCTGTCAAACACTACCATCTGCCATCCGAAGAATCAGAAGATTAAAAAAAACATGCAAATTAAGTCAATTGATGACTCACAAAAGGGATACAAGTTGAAAAGGCAACACATTATATAATGACTAATAAAGTCTGAAACAATGGCAAAGCGGTAAGGATAGGGGAGGAGGGGGAGGCCGGGGGAGGCCTGATGGTGATTATCCAGTTGCCATGTCACTGCCAAACTACAAGACAAGAAGATGTAGGGGGAAGATGACTAAATTAACTATTCTCTTCCCTCATTATTACCAACCTCCTGTTGCCGAGACACAGGAAAGTGTCTCCTTTCGGGAAGACTGCTTGTTGTGTTTCAATAATATGATTGTCCTTCATTTCTAGGCTAAATCTGTACTCAAAGGTGGAGAAAAAGTGAAAAGGATTGAAACGCGCTGATATACTCACAGAAACATAGTCACCCCCTAACAGAAGTGTGATGGTCTATGGTTGTTCACGTTTTCTTGGGGGTTAACCCAGCTCCGAACAAGAAAGATGCTCCTGACAAGAACTGGAGGCTGACATCTCATAACCCATACCCATATCCTGATTTCACAGATAAGGAAACTAAGGCACGGAAAGGTTAAGTAATTTGCCCAAGATTACACTGGTTTCATGTCTTAACGAAAAATCTCTTCATTCCTACTATATGCTATTATTATACCACAGTGCATTTTAATGTATATTAAGGATATTCTGTTATAATAAAAATAGAATAATATGAATTAGTTATAGTTGTATTATTCAAACATCTATAAGACACAGAATTCAGTAAAAGTGAACCATTATGGGGCGCCTGGGTGGCTCAGTAGGTTGAACATCTGACTTCTGATTTTGGCTCAGTCATCATTTCAGGGTTGTGAGATCTTGAGCCCCGTGTCAGGCTCCAAACTCAGCGTGGAGTCTGCTTGAGATTCTCTCTCTCCCTCTGCCTCTCCCCCATTCCCCACTCATGCATACACTCTTTCTTTCTCTCTCTCTCTAAATAAATAAAATTTGGATGTTCTCTTTTTAAAAATTTTATTTATTTATTTGAGACTGAGAGGGAAAGAAAGAGAGCATGAGTGGTGGGGAGGCACAGAGGGAGAGGGAGAAGAGAATTCCCGCTGAGCAAGGGAATCAGATGTGGGGCTTGATCCCAGGACCCTGAGATCATGACCTGAGCCAAAGGCAGATGCTTAACTGACTGAGCCACACAGGCACTCCTGGATGTTCTTTAAAAAAAAAAAAAAAAAGAAAGAAAGAAAGAAAAAAAGAAAAAAACAAACCATTATAATTACTTCAGTTTTTTCTAAAGATTTATTTATTTATTTATTTGAGAGAGAGTGCACATGTGCAAGTGCATTGGGGAAGGGGTGGAGGGAAAGAGAGAGAGAGTATCTTCAAGCAGACTCCCCTCTGAATGTGGAGCCTGACATATCCCATCCCAGGACCCTAAGATCATGACCTGAACTGATTCAAGAGTCAGCCGCTTAACCGACTCAGCCACCCAGGAGTCCCAAATTACTTCAATTTTAATAAGAGAAACTGAAGCGTAAGTAAACTATAACTGAGAGTCAGTGTAAAATAATGGCATCCTAATGTATATACTAGTTCCCCCGATTTGTGGTGGTTATGTCCTAAGACGCTCACTGGATGCCTGAAACCATGGTTAGTACTGAGCCCTATATATGCTATATTTTTTCCTATACATACCTATGATAAAGTTTAATTCATAAATTAGGTACAGTAAGAGATTAACAACAATAACTAGTAATAAAATAGAAGAGTTATAGCAATATACTGTAACAGAAGTTATGTAAATGTGGTCTTTCTCTCAAAATATCTTATTGTACTGTACTCACCCTTCTTATGACGATGTGACATGATAAAATGCCTATGTGTTGAGATGAAGTGAGGTGAGTGATGCCTGGGTTATGACGTAGCATTAGGCTACTATTGGCCTTCTGATGATAAGTCAGGAGGATCATCTGTTTCCGGATGGCAGTTGACCCTGGGCAACTGAAACCATGGAAATCGAAACCATGGGTAAGGCAGGACTATTGTGTCCTGCTTTGTCTCTCAGGTGATCTCAGATTGTATATAGTTTTACAATCAAGTGAAAAACCTTGACATACTTATGGATTTATCCATTTCTAACTTTAACTCATTTAAAAAGAGAAAGGGAAAGCAGTAACTACACGTGCTGTGAGCACAGCATAATGCAGAGTTGTGGAATCACTTTGTTGTACACTTGAAACTAATGTCACATTTGTGGCAACTAGACTTCAATTTAAAAAAAAGGGGGAAAGGAAATAAAACATTTGAAACATTTATATTCTATTATTGCCAGAAATTCAAATCTAAAAATTTCATTTAGCACCTCAATTCAGAAAGTCTTGGAAGGTTATATAAGATTCACATCTGTAAAGTGCTTAGGAACATCTGGCACAAGTTATCTTTAAACAATTTTTTATTTATTTATTTATTTTACAGAGAGAGAGAGAGAGAACACAAGTAGGCAGAGCAACAGGCAGAGGGAGAGGGAGAAGCAGGCTCCCCGCTGAGCAGGGAGTCCCACGCGGGGCTCGATCCCAGAACCCAGTTTACTTAACCAATTGAGCCATCCAGGTGCCCCAAAAGATTTGCTTTTAAATAAAACTCACATATTATAAGCCAGATTTGCAATAATCTCCAATCTTAGTTTGACCTCCCACAGGAGCAGACCATAAGATAAGAATTTAAGTGCAGATAGTTTGTTAGGAGAAAGTTGTGACCAGAGGAGAGAGGGGACTTGAGACAGGGAAGGAAGGCAGCCAGTGCAGGGTGGGTGCATTAGGAAGCAGCCATCTCCAGGGATGAGTGGAACCTAATCCCACCGGGGAAATCCTGATCATGGACCCCAGAAGGATGAGGGGGTTGGGACATTTACACACCTATTCCCATGAGTCATTGAATGAGAGCTGCTCTGGGGAGGGGCCACATCTCCGCCCTTCCTCAGGCCCTCCGTGCGGGAGGCACAGTGGTCTCTGAGAGCAAGTCCTTGGTGCTGGCGTGGGCAACCGGCAGTCCAGCCAGTGTGCAGCACCAGCACCTGCCCCCTCCCCTCCCCCCTCCCCCCGCTCCATTCCACCTTTCACTCAGAAGGACATTTGTTTGTCTACAGATCTTTATATCCACACAGCACTTACTGTTGGAAATAATAAAAGATCAACTTATCCCACAAACTCCCAGCATGTGGGTTTACGTGAGGGCTCCACAGAAGCAAATGCCCAGTGAGAAGATCCAGGCTCCCTGCTTGAAGCTGCTCTGATGATCAAGCACACAATGTCTTGTGTGGAATCATAGAGTACGGGTTAGTGGGAAGGGAGACGGGTGCAAGAAGCCAAATCTACCGAGTGTATATCACGGATCTAGGGTATCAAGCTGTCCTCTAGCAAGACTCTCTCCCTCCCAGTCCCAGGAGTAAAATGAGAGTTATTGTTGGGTCTTATGGTCACCCTTCTTATTTTCTCTATTCATGAAACCCTAACATCCTGTGTGCCTCATAAATCCTTAATTTATGAGGCAAGGAGGTTTGTTGTCCAGAAAGAGATCAAGTGGTTTATCCTTGGTTAGAAACTGAGTTAATGGTTCAACTAGAGCTGGGACTGATTCCCCATGACCAAGGAGATGGCAGGATTCTGAGTAGGAAATCTGTTCTAACTCACCCACTCTCCTCTAAAGTGTACATATATTCCATTCTCACCCCCCCTTCTAATTTGTCTCATTCTTTTCTTTCTTTCACATAAAGCTTCCCAAATTGGCCAAATGGCCAAATGACCAGATAGATGTTTTTCCTCTTAGTGTTCTCACTTCATGGTGGCTATAGGTTATGACTTGCATGCCCTTTTTTAGGAATTAAAGAAGTGAGGCAATGAGATAAACTCATGGGGTTAGAAGATGCAAAGAACATTTCTACCTGCTTGTACCATTTTTATTCAGCTGTATATCCACATAAATAGGAAAATGGATTTATTTGTGTGTCTTATAATTTGCTCCAGTTCTTCCCATATTAAACTTTTCCTTAGAATACACTCTGATGTTTTGTCCTGAAACATCCTCATTCATTAACCAAACACTAATAATCAAAATTATTTAACCTTGAAAAATTAATTAAAAGGATTTCCCAAGTTGGGAGAAAAAACATTCAAGAAAGAAATGTCATGTTTTAACAAGAAAAGGTGATAAAAAGTGGGAAATCACGTGCTCAAGTGAAGTGTGATTTTCACCCTCTTGTCGGACGCCTGGCAGGATCGCTTAAAAGAGGAAAAAAAAGGATCAACTATGTGATTTATATTTGCACGTTGAAATTTGTCCATAGCCTGAAATCAGATCTCTGTGTTTACTCAGCCATACAATGGAATCACATTACTCCTCTGGCTCATGACTCACAGGAAACACTGGATGATTTTTAAACAGAAAAGAAAGCATAATACTCTTTTTTGAACATCCTGAGATATAAGTTGATAAAAGAAGGATAGAAAATGTCTTCCCACAGTCACCACCTGATAATCCTTATCAAGTCCTGAAGACAGCATAAATATTGACATTTTTCTCTGGTCTGTGCAATGTGAAGTATGAAAAGATGCCGTTATGTTGTAAGTGGATTTGTTAGGATATTTTCTTCTCAGCTATAACTCCAGGGTGTGTGTGGTGTGTGTGTGTGTGTGTGTGTGTGTGTGTGTGTGAAAGAGAAAGGCAGGGGCAGAGGACTGGGAAACCAAAACTTATAAATATCACTAGGTTTCTTATGCGTTTCTCTTTTACATCTTCAGAGAGAAACATCACGAAGGTCCACAGTATGTAAACATATAGATTATAATGGCAGAATAACATACATTTCTGTAAAATATATGTATATATATATATTGTAGAATACAACATATGCACACTACTGTGTTTTAATTGCACCAAGAATACTGGTATGCAGCAAACATTGATTGGATTTAGGGTTGCCAAGAAAATCCTGCCAGTTTAAGGTTTATTTATTTACTGTGCTTGGTTATTTAGTTGACTCTGTTTCAATTATTCATATAATGCTCTTGCTAATTTGATCTATAAAAATGTCTCTTTGTCTCTAGTCTGATAGGCACTGGCTCTTAGGTATGTACTTAAAATAGAGATTGTATTTTCTTTATACTCAAGCATGCTATTCCTATAAAATGCTTCAACATTCGAGTCAGACAAAAGGATGAGCACCAAATCTTGATTTCCTAGTGAACACTCGTGTCCTTTTACATCCTAAACTGGAACTTGAGACTCAAGGAGTATGTAGGGAATTCAGATCCTTAAATGTGAATAAAAAATTATGAAAAGATAATATCAACTTTATAGACATTCGCAAATGCCAGAAACATCTGGGAATAGTGGCAAATTACCTTAACTATTTCTACCAATGATCCACTTAGGTGGAAATTTTAATTAATGCCAGTAGAAGAAAGAACAAAAGTATGAGGTTATTCTGGCACCATGTAGAGACATTCTGATCTGCAAGTAGAAAATGTAGCATATACTTATCCTATTCAAATATGATCTCCTGAATCTATAGAACAGAACTATCCAATAGAACTATGTGCAGCGGTGGAAATGTTCTACATCTGCTTTGTGCATTACAGTAGCCGCTATGTACATGTGGCACCAGAAATGTAGCTAGTGCAATGGAGAAACTGAATTTTAAATTTTGTTTAATTTTAATTAATTTAAATTAAAATAGCCACAGGTGGCTAGTGGCTACCATATCGTACAATATAATTCTAGGAGAAAAAGCTCATTTTTCAGCCTCAGAGAAAAATCATGGCGGTAGCAGAGATAGGATCAAATTAGAGATTTTGCTGACATCAGTGGACATGGAGAAAATATTTGTAAGAGACACATCTGATAAAGAATTGTTATCGAAAATATACAGAGAACGCTTAAAACTCAACAATAAGGACACAAACAACCAGACTAAATGAAAAAAATAGGCCAAAGACTTTAACAGACACCTCACCAAAAATGGCATAGAGATGGCAAGTAAGCATATGAAAAGATACTCTACATCATATGTTAGCAGGGAAATGCAAGTTAAAACAATAGTGAGATGCCACACACATCTATTAGAGTGGTCAAAAATCCAGAACGCAGACAACACGAAATGCTGGTGAGGATGAGGAGCAACAGGAACTCTCCTTCATTACTGGTGGGGAATTCCAAAACCACTTTGGAAGACAATTTGGCAGTTTCTTACAAAGCTAAACATACTCTTACCATATGATCCAGTAGTAGTACAGCTTGGTATTTTCCCAAAGGAGTTGAAAACTTCCGTCCACACAGAAACCTGCACACAGATATTTACAGCAGCTCTATTCATAATTGCCAAAACTTGGAAGCAACCAAGATGTCCTTCAGTAAGTGAATGGATAAAATCAATGGGCATAATCTGAAAATATATTAAATTTTAAAGTAGGATCTAACTCTAAAGGTTTGGAGATCCTTTTAAAAACATTTTTTTTTCAATTCGGCTTTGATTTCTCTAAGACTTTTATCTCAGCTAAAGATTCTTTGAAACTCTCTCCTTTTATAGAGTTCTTTGGCACTCAATCAATTCTACTTCTACTCTTCTATTCCTTCTCAGTCTCCATTTCTGGTTCCTTGGTTCCTCTTTTTTATATGCCTCCCATCTGGAGCTTTGTGCCCTGAATCCTTAAGACTTCCCTTGTGGGGGGAAAAAGACTCTTCCCTTGATATCAGCTTGTTCTACTCAGTTTCTTTGTTCACTTTTCACTCCCATAACTATGTTGTTGATTCCCAAACCAGCTTTTTGAGCCACAGACTTCACATTAGGCTACTTTATCCTAGCTACTAATTTTTTTCTGCCTGAATGTTACGCACAAACCCGACATCAAAGGATTTGGTCCAAAAACCTCTAATCATTTCTGACACTATTAGGCTCCAGGTCTATCATATTATACCCAAATTGATCTTATCATTGACCTTTTTCTACATCTCACCTTCTGTGGGTGGTAACACTATTCTTCCACTCTTGAGACGAGAAACACCACTGTTTATAACATTATCTTTTCATTCATCCCTTGAAAGCAATTCAGTAACAAATCAGTCCTTCAAAATACCAATTCTCCCTCTGTAAATGTGTCTCATATTCACTCCACCTGCTCTTCCTACAGGCCAGGCTGGAGGCTCAGGGTTCTAAGAGCTAAGGCAGCCTGGCCATGAGAATGAGAAGGGGGTTGGCCATGACTGTATGATCAAAGCACAGGGCACTTGGGGTTCATGTTCCATGAATCAATGAGAGGTCAAGGCAGCAAGTCTATGGGAGAAGATCGACAACAACAATGAGAAACATGGGGAAGGTGTTATAGTGTAGAACCTATAAGGCAGAGTAGGCAGGTTTGAAGACAATGTCCAGAAAGGGTTCTAGAAACAACTGGATCTAAGGCAAAGGAACTTTTATGAATTTTTGTTAATGAATTCAGGGACAGGAAGGGAGCCTACTAGACTGGCTTCTTTCTTTTCCCTGAGACACCACCCCAATCTAAGCCCCAATACCCATATTATTACTTAATTACTTTATTACTATTTTGTCTTAACTGTGTCACCTTTGGCAAGTTAGGAACCTCTCAGTGCCTCAGATCTTCATCTGTTAAAGTATTCACACCTATCTCATAGAGTTATTTGAGGATTAAATGTAGAACCCTTAGAACAGAGTCTGGCATCTAATAAATGCTAAATCTTTGGCTATTGTTATTATAGTGTTATATTAATACTATTATTTCAAAACAGTTTTTTGACTGGTCCATCTATCCCCAGTCTCTATCACCTCCATCCCATCCTGCATTCAGTTTTGTAATCATTTTCTTCATGGTACCTCCTGTGGCCTTCCATGGTTCACAAATTACCTGATGGTCAGGCTCAAACTCCTCTCTCATGACCTTCAATAATCGAGCCTCTCCCACTCAACATGACATCTCTTTGCACCCAGTGCTTCACCTCTCCTTTTTTCAGCATGACCTACTTCTTGTCTCCTACGGAAGTCATGACCTTTCATACCACCTCACCTTTGTTTATGTTGCTTTCCCTCTCTAGAAGGATCTCCTTTCTTACCTTCTACCTGTCTCAGTTCTAACCACTTTCAGGGCCTAGCTCAAGTTGTATCTCTTCTGCTATAACACAGGTATTTTCTCTTGTACTTTTCCATAGTGTATGCCTAATAACATCAAGCAGAACACCTGGCACAATAGTGTTTGATAAATATTTCTATCTTAGTTATCCTTGCTCTAGTGCTCAACATCATAGATTTTATTTTATTTTAAAGATTTTATTTATTGATTTGAGAGAGACAGAGAGACAGAGAGACAGAGAGAGCACAGACAAGGGGAGAGGCAGAGCGAGAGGGAGAAGCAGGCTCCCTGCTGAGCTGGGAGCCCAACATGCGGATTGATCCCAGGACCTGGAGATCATGACCTGAGCCAAAGGCAGGCACTTAATATCTGAGCCACCCAAGCTCCCCAACATTGTAGATTTTAGAACTTGCTATTGTTTGAGTGATAGTTTATGAATATACATTGTATCCATTTAGAAAGCCTTTGGTTATATGTCATAGAAGATCACATTAATGGAAGGTTAAACTCTAAGGATACTTATTGTGTGTTTCCAAAGTTTCATCAACAAGTCAAAAAACCCTTTGGTTTCACCATTCTCAGACTGCTGGATTTTCATCTATGTGCTTTTTTGCTTCACCGTCACAAGATGGCTGCTGTAGCTCCAGGCATTTCATCTTCACATAAGTGTCCCAAGGTTAGAAGAAAGTACCAATGGCAAGTGTGTCATCCCTAATTAGAGAAGCTAGCAAAAAAAAGTGTTCTGGGAAAGGAGAAAAGGGATGACAAAATTGGCTTAAATAATTCATCACTTGGGGCAAGGCACATTGCTACCCAAACAAAACTGGAGTTCTGCTGCGAAAAAGAAAGAAATGCCTCTTGAGTAGGCATCATGGTTAGTGTCTGCCATTCTTTTGTATTTTTGTTCTCTACTGTTGTCTCCTACAGAAATACTGTCTTTATTCCCCACGGTGCACAGTACGGTCTTGAAAACAGAGCAGCCACACAGCCAGTTAATTGTTTGATTGTTGAATCTGTAACTGCTGTTCAGGGCATTCCCTAAGCCCTCACCTTCTGCCTTTGTTTTGATCCATTTCAGAGTCCCAAGCAGCTACCCATTTTGAAACTAAGAAAGGTTCAACAAGTACAGTGTGAGCTACTAGACACATAAATTTAACACACTTTTATGGATTCCTGCAGAAGCTCAGAAGCCAAAATACAAATTTTGAGAAGTTGTTTTGTTGCTCTCTGCCTGATATAAACATTATGTGCTTAGCTGAGCTGAGAGTCCTTTAATTATCTTTTCAGGAAGCCTTGCTGAGAGTGTAGATCTGAAAGCGACCAACCAGAGCAGCCTCCTGACAGCCCATGCTCTAAAACAGGAGTCAACTCCAAATAATAGTCCCTTTCCTGCACATGGTAGTATTTATCTGAGCACAGAGTAATTAACATCTCCGGCAAATAAGGTCTCTGATTGCATCATATGGTCTCAGCAACTCTCAGGTCGCCACCCATCTGGTTGCATTGATTTTGCCATTTGCCAGCATGTGGGCTTGTGTGTGTGTAGTTGGGGGGGAGTGGGGGGGGGAGTGGAGGACCATCAGGTGTTTGGAGTAACACGTTACCACATGTGCATGCTTAGGTTTGTAACATGGACCCAGTCCCTCCATCCCTCTGCTCAAGTAAGAAAGGGACAGATGCTCCTCCTGGTCACATCACTCTTGGATTTAAACTCTGTTATTGTTCTTTGCTCACTACCTCTGGAGAGCATCACCCATTGGAAGAGATAAACGTTTTACGATTAATCGGATGAAAAGCTATAGCCTAGCAAATTCCTCAGCTCAGAAAGAAAAATTCTACAGATCAGGAAAATAACGGCTGCACTGATTTTAAGCCATCAGGGAGAATGATACGTAGAAAGAGGAAAACAGATTGTTAAATAGACTCCGTCTATGAATGTATTCCTATATTATGCATATGCAGATTAATTTGCACACATGGCCTAAATATTGCAGTGGAAAGTGAAAAATTCCAAATGTTACCAGATTATTTGGTTATATGACACTCTACACCAAGATGGTTTGCATCCAAAGTCTTCCTTTCAGCTGCTTTGAAAGTACATAAATGTGATAAACAAATCTGCATACGTGTAAGGAGAAGTGACCCAATCTATCCAAAAGTGAGTGTAGACGCTAGGAAATATTCAGCTCAGGTTTTGGCTTCTCTGAAGTTGCTGATCAGAAAGCTGTCTTAAGGTATCATTGAGTAAACATATACATGACAGAGTAGCCGTGTTACTGTAACTCATGAATGGTCATTCTGTAGATATGTTGAAACACAATAAAAGAAATATAATGGACTATAAATATTCCACACAAGCTAAACATAGTACTTGCAACAAACATCACTTAACAACTAATAAGTGTAAATTGTATTTGTTATTTCAATATGCCTTTTTGTTTAGTTTGGTTTTACACACACACACACACACACACACACACACACACACACACACACAAAATGCCAACTCAAACTGGAATGAGCACTTGATATGCTCTCACAGGGGCTGTGATGATCTTGCTTTAATAGTAACAATTAAATCCCCCAAGCTCACATGGGAGGTGTAGGGTGACTAGGAGGGGCAGAAAGGGAAGTGATCAACATGGTCCTCCATCCCACAGTGTTCGTGATTGCTCTTTGCTACTGTTAGCTGGACTCATTTTCTTAGACTCGATTAGCCCTTGCTAATGTTTCCACGGACAGTGACGGAGGGCATTCTAACAATCAGCATAGTGGTTAGAGTGGAGGTGCTGGATGGGTTGAAAGCTGGCTCCACTAGGCTGTAACTTGGACTTATCTTTTCAAAGTTGCTGTGAATTGGGGTAATAATAGTAACTGTCTCATAGGATTAAGGGCAGAGTGAAAAAAATAATCATACAAATTGTTTTATTTAAAGATTTTATTTATTTATTTGTCAGCCAGAGAGAGAGAGAGAGAGATCACGAGCAAGGGGGAGGGTAGAAGGAGAAGCAGGCTCTCCGCGGAGCAGGGAGCCCAATGTGGGGCTCGATGCCAGGACCCTGGGATCATGACCTGAGCCGAAGGCAGACGCTTAACTGACTGAGCCATCTAGGCTCAGCCCATTGTAAGCCATATAAATGGCTTTATTATTATTATTATTGTTGTTGTTGTTGTTATTATTATTATTACTTCTGTTATAACTCAGGATAAAAGAGAGGGGTATGGGAAGGGGGTCTTTTAAAATCTATTCCAGACATCATCCATTCACTCATTTCTTCCTTCAAAAGAAAAGCACCTTGACTGTCATATTGAGTGTCTATTGTATTGAGATAAGCATACTGCTTTGGGTGCAACACAAGATCTTGGTAAAATCTCACCTAGGTGAAATTTGCTTTTCAAATTTCTCACCTCCCTTTCGGCTGTCCTCCTCCAGAGTATTGTTTTCTCCCACTGCCCTGGTGATTAAGAGCCCATCACTGGAGTTCACCTTAACAGGCCAAACTGTCACCTCAGTCAGCCCCCACCAAATCTCCTGTGCAAAGTCCCATTTTTTTCAGATGCTTTTTTGGTAACTGGCTTAATTCTTGCTAAGATGTTAAATTTTCTGATCTGTCAGTACATAGTATTAACTCTTTCAGTTTATTATTCTGATGGTAGAGATACCGTACCTTATATAAAAGAGTCCTTCTGGTATGGAATTTCATGGTACAAAGTGGGTTATGGGGTAAAAACAGGGGCAGATAAGATGTTCAGCGCCTCTGAAATCAATTCTCACAGGAAGTTCTGTCTGTATGCAGGAATAGCTTGGTGGAAGGTAATGAGGTCCTGTCCTGATACAAAGGAGCATGAAGTTCAGTTGGAGATAAGAATTATATCAGTTAGACACTAATTCTAGTAACAGAATAAAACTTGATGCACCAAATTACTAGATAATAACCGTCAGGTAATATTGTTCTGAGAATACATTAAAATGCCAAAATTATTTAGTAATTGCTGAATGTTTACTCTCAAAATACATTTTATTGTGGCAAAATACCACATGTAACATAAAATTTACCATTGGTGACATTCAATAAATTCATAGTGACGTGCAACCATCACCACTATCTAGTGCTGGAACACTTTCATCACCCCAAAAGGAAACCCTATGCCCAGGACACTCCCCATTCTCCCCTCCCACCAGTCCCTGGCAACTACTAATCTGCTTTTTATCTCTATGGATTTGCACACTCTGTATACTTCATATAAATTGACTCATATAACATGTTGCCTTTTGGATCCACTTTCTCATACTTAGTATAATATTCTCAAGGTTTCATCCATGTTGTAGCATGTATCAGTACTTCATTCCTTTTTATGGCTGAATAATATTCCATTGTATGGATAGACCACATTTTATCTGTCCATTCATCAGTTGATTGACATTTGGACCATTTCTGTGTTCTGGCTATTGGAAATAGTGCTTCTTTAAATATTCATGTTCAAGTTTTTGGGGGGCACCATTTTCAGTTCTTTTGGGTATATACTTCAGGAGTGGTATTACTGCATCACATGATTTAACTATACTTGACTTGTTGAGGAACTGCTAAACTGTTTTTCAGTTTCCATTTTATATTGCCACCAGAAACATATGAGGGTTCTAATTTCTCCACATCCTCACCAACTTTTGTTATTTTCATTTTTTTTATTTCAGCCTTCCTAAGGGGTATGAAGTAGTATCTCACTGTGGTTTTGACTTGTATCTGCATAATGACTAATAATATTGAGAATCTTCTCACGTGCTTCTTGGTCTTTGTGATAGCATTTTAAATATCTTATCTCGGGGCGCCTGGGTGGCTCAGTCTGTTGAGTGTCTGACTCTTGAGTTGGGCTCAGGTCATGATCTCAGGGTCACGAGATTGAACTTCACATCTGGCTTTGTGCTCCACGTGGAGTCTGCTTACAATTCTCTCTCCCTCTCTCTCTGCCCCTCCCTCACTGTGAGCAGATGAGTAAACTGAGGCTTTATAATTAAGGTGAAATACATTGTCCAAAGTCATGGAAGAATCAGGTTCAAGGGATCTAAGGGAAATGAGCCTGGAAAATGATGGACTGGGGCTACTGAAGAGTATCTGGACCTCCTATGTTAAGAAAACCTTCCAGGGAAAGCACAATGCCCATCAAGGCATATTGGGAGCAACTCACCCATGTGGCAGGTCAATTGTAGAAGACAAGCCATACACAGCTGGGTTGCTGAGCCAGTTGTCAAATGTGTTGCCCAAAGCAGTCAGCTTCCACAAAGGAGGCTTTGGGGAGCCTCTGTAGGCTGTTGGCAATTTTCCTTTCCATTTTGTTTCTCCTTATTAAAAAAAAAAAAGAAGTAGCCTGTCATAATTGCAGTGAGATCTAATTTCTTTCACAAAATGCCATTTTATTTGATTAACTAGAACATTGAGGTCAGGATATAAAAGGTGAAGAAGTTAGACTTACATAACCCGATAGGAACAGAATCCAGACTGTATTTCAAAGAGCTTCTGATCACTCAGGATGTTCAAAGAACTTTGGAAAAGGACAAGTGAATAAAGAACACATGCCCTGAAGCCAGTACTCTTTTAACCCATGGACTGACCAACTCGGTAGCCCATGAGAAGAATGTCTGAGCACAGATGGATGTGCCACAGGCTCATCACGGGCATGCCACGTGGCACTGGCATCTGGTAAGACTTCACATGTATCTTGGGTAACTGCCCTGCATCCTCTTTAGATTATTCTGCCATTGGTTACATAATTTGGAAATAAAGATAAATAACACACACATAGTAACGAGAGTTCCTACACAGTGCCCTTGATAGAGTAGTTTCTAGGAAGAGCCCCCCCCATGGTAAAAGATGCCTAAAGTCACATGGAGATTGAGCCAAATGGAAGGGAATTTTAAGTTCCAGTCTACTTGACCTCAAATACTGAATAATCTTTTACTCTCTATGAGATGATATTAGAGTGATGTATAGCATGGTGTGGTAAATCAGGGAAGAGGGTCAAATATACACTGGGACTAGAGACACCAAAGTTTAATGTCCATGACTTTGAAGTATATTGGCAAATCATATCAATGGACAAAGCTTGCTGGTCCTGCTACGTGGGAGCACTGTATTCTCCCAGGTACTTGTGTGAGTAACACTTGCCTGTCATATGCCACCTGGACCATGTGGGGTGTTTTCATTAGCACTCAGAGGCAGATCTCCAGAGCTTTCTGTTTACTTTAAAGGAAGTGCAAAGTATAAATGTTTACCAAATCTGGACTAGACTGCCTCTTTCCCAAATGAGTTTGGTTGTGATTTCTTTCTTAAATGTGTTTCAATATAGAGAGAACAATTTTGGACAGAAAATAGTGAGAGTCACTGGATACCTTTTCTCCTATGATCTGAGCCTCTCAAGGAAAGATGAGGAAACTGGCAGGAATTTTCTTACCAACTACGGTGACTGTATAAATCACGCATATAAAGTATACAGAGTTATGTTTTTAAGAAATACTTAAGGCAAGTGTTTTAAAAAGTATTCAACCACTCCCCCCGCCAGAATCTTCTGTCCTCATATCAAATAACAAAAACAAAAACTCCCAGCAAAAGTAACATTTATGTAAAGACAAGGCATTAGTGAAAACAACCAGGGAGCATTTGCTGGTGCCAGGCCTGATATCTGGAGCATTTGTTGCCTGGAGAGTGTGGTGAGATAAAATGAGCTCTTTTATCCTCTGGATCCAAAATACAGATGCCTTAAATTCCGTTTTGGTGCAGAGCTTAATCAGAGTTGGAGTCGAACCGTGAAAGCACAGACTCTTTATAACAAGATCTTTCTATACATGACTGGCTGGACGTTGCAGGTACAACCCAGCTGAATCTATTTGAATTCCCCTGATGTTGTAAAAATATTTATGGACCTTTCAAAAACCGTTATAGGTTTATTTGAGCTATGCGATTCCAAATTCAAAAAAAAAATCAAGATATTCTACATTGAAAGCTAATGGAAAATTATAAGTAGACATTACTGACTTTTTAAAAAAATCTTCTCTGCCCTAAAACAGACTTCACTAAGAATAGTACACCATAGAAACACAGCTAATAGCTTATCTGTTTGTTGCTAGTCAAAAGGAACTATAGTAAGATTTTCCCCTTTTACTTTTCATGTTATTTAGTTTAACTTCACTAGTTTTCCCGATAAGTGGAAAATCAGAACATTGCTGAAAAAGTGGAAAGTGTAGAAAATTATAAAGAAATAAAATCACTTATAATGGCAACCCCAGCTATCACAAAGTTTAATGTTTTGGTCTATTTTTCTAGTCTCTTGTCTCTGTCAGTATGAGTATGTATGCACACCGAGATATTTGATTACCTCAGAGCTGATTTCATCCCTTAGGTAGTCTCTGCCCCCAATTTCACTGAATTAAAAAATTGGATTTTGACATGTCATTAAATATTCTTTGAGCATAAGATTTTAAATGGCTGCATGATATTATCCTTTAACAATATCTGTATTATTGAATAGATTGTTTTTAATTTCTTTTTTTTAAGATTTTATTTATTTATTTGACAGAGAGAGAGATAGCAAGAGAGGGAACACAAGCAGGGGGAGTGGGAGAGGGAGAAATAGATTCCCTGCTGAGCCGGGAGCCCAACATGGGGCTCAATCCCAGGACCCTGGGATCATCACCTGAGCCGAAGGCAGATGCTTCAACGACTGAGCCACCCAGGCGCCTCTATTGTTTTTAATTTCTGTTGTGAATGATTCATGATAAGTATTTTTCTACATAAATTTTTGATACGTAAATTATTTCCTTTCAATAGGTTCTAGAATTGGAACTGGTGAGTAAAATGGAAAAGTAAAACTTTTGTAAGGTTCAAACATATTTTGCCTTTATTGTTCTGAATGAGTGTGCCAATGTAAATTGTATAAACTCCACCACCAGTAGAAAAAAATGTGCCTGTCTCTCACTACATTCTCATCCAGGCTACTTAAGATGGTTAGAAAATTAGTTTCCAGTTCGATGTGCCAGAAATAGCACTTTGTTGTTGCTTTAGTTTGTTTTTCTTTAAAATTAGTTAAAATATACATTTAAAATTTTTGGTGAATGGCAATTTGCATATTTTCTTTGAAAAATTGTTCATTTTTGTTGACCATTTCTCTTTTTTCTGTTAAGTTTTTCTTCAGCTTTTGTTTGTAAGTAAAAAAAAATGCCTGTTGTAAAAATTTAAACAAAATAGAATTATGAGCAATAAAAATGTGAAAATTACCTTCTACCCAACAGATACATTTTTTTGCGCATGCTTACAGACATTTGTTTTTACAAAATACGCCATTATATATATACACGTATCGGATTTTTTTAAACATAAATTGCATCATTTGCTTTTTCACTTAAAAGCGTGTCACTGATTTGTTTACTCTTCGGTGCTGACAGATATTCCTCATGCGTCGAAAAAACTCTGTTCTGAAGTAGCACAGTTTATTCCATTATTTCTTTACTTATGCACACGTTGTGCATATATTTGGATGCCCCTTGTGAGTAAGAGGCTCTGGCTTTTTTATGTATCTTCCCTCTAACCACATGTAAAATATGGATTACATTTTCCATTATGTGTCTTTCTCAGGGAAGAGGCTTCAGTTCTGCAGCTGAGAACGCAGTTCTCACTCACCAGTTAGAAGAGCCAAGGGCAAAATAAAGTGCTCTAATAGACACCATTCTTCGTGCTCAGGAAGGACAGGACAGAATTCCTGGAAAAGCTGCCGATGACGGCTGACAGCCTTCCCCCATGCTCACTCTGAGACCAGAGAATAGGAGCAGAGTTATTCATGGCTCTAGCCCTGGGAGAAGAGGGGTGAGTCACCATGCTGCAGGCTACCCTCTGGTAAACGGCTGGCTAAATTCTTGGAGCTCTAGAGCAGGTTGCCACTGGCCAGACCTAGGGTCTAGGCTATCTGTTTCTAGTATAGGAACGAGTATATATGGCAAGAAGCCTGTGCAGCTCTATGCAGCTTGGTTTCATCCTCCAGGAAATAGCTCAAGAGACCTGAGGAAGAAGCTACCAGGCTCAGACCTATTTCACCACTTGCTTCAGAGTGTTTTTTATTTTAATTAATTAATTTATTTTAGGGAAGAGACAGGCTCTCAAGCAGACTCTCCACCGAGTGGGGGCCTGATGCGGGCCTCTATCTCATGATCCTGAGATTATGACCTGAGCTGAAGCCAAAAGTCGAATGCTTCACCATCTGAGCCACCCAGGCACGCCATGCCTCAGAGTGTTCTAATTGTACTGCCAGGAGAACTGGCACAGTCCCCGGTCTGAGCTGTCTCAGGTGAGCATGATGAGTGGATGCTGTTATGCAGACCCATCATTCACAATATCTTACTCGATCCTGGGAGTAGATCATAGAAAATCCATTCATTCAACAACCAAACATTTATGAAGTGCCTCCGTAATATTGGTTTCTGGAACCTTGTTGGGTAGCAGGGACAAGATGATGAAGAACACATGATCTTTTCCGTCAAGGAGCTTGCTGTCTATTATAAAGATACAGATGTGAATGAATGACTATAATAACATAGGCTTGGTCCTTGGCCAGAAGTGTATCCAGGGTGGGAGAGGCACAAAGGAGGAGGCGAGTTATTCCTACTTAGAATGAGCAGGTGCTATTGGAGCTTAGTGTTGCTCTAGCTGATGATTGCTAGGTCCTGACTCTGGGGCCAGACATAGCTTCAGGGATGCACAGGGAGTCCATGTTAAAGAGCAACACTAAGCTCCAATAGCACCTGCTCCATGAAGGTTTTTCTAGTCTTCTCATTCTAAGTAGGAATATTATGTGTCAAAAACCCAGCCCTCAGAAAGGACATGGATTTGAACCCACGGTGGGGTTTCACTTGGCCTTTATCTTTGTTCAGGTTTTCCCATAAGCAGACCCTGACACAAAGCAAAATCTTCAGGAAAGGCAGAGTGAGAAACAGATTTATTAGACAGAGTTTTGTGACATCAATATCTCCAGCTCCTCACAGGTCGGGGGAGGGGGCAGGGAAAAGCAGGGCCACACCCAGATGTGGACTCAAAAAGGCCTCGGTTCTACTGTCAAGACTAACAGTAAATAGAGAACCAGAAATGTGGTTTAGGATAAGAACCTGATCAAGGAGGGGCATTTCTCAAAGGTAACAAACCCTTTCCCGTTTCATTTTATGAGGAAACTATTGCTATTAAGAATTTCAGGAGCCCCTGGGTGGCTCAGTCGGTTAAGTGTCCGGACTCTTGATTTCGGCTCAGCTCATGATCTCAGGGTGGTGAGATCGAGTCCTGCACTGGGCTGGGCATGGAGCCTGCTTGGGATTCTCTCTCTCCCTCTCCCTCTCTTCCCCCACTCGCTCTCGTGCATGCGCGCTCTCTCTCTCTCTCTCTCTCAAAAAAATTTCAATGTGTTGGATCCTCATTACTAAAATGCATTCTATGTTTAAAAATAAATTTCAGTCTATTAACAAATTAAATTCAAATAATTGAATTTAATATTATGGAGCAACATGCCATGGAGAGTGAAGTCTAGAACCTTTTATTTCTCACAGGAAGAGCACTACCACGCACCACTCATTTATCTGGGGACAGAAACCTCCAATTATAAAGTCAGCCTTGAGGCAGAGAGACATTCTGGAGGGGCCTGGAGCCCCTAGACCTTTCAGTCAGACCTTCATGGCCTGGAATAACCTCAGCCAAAATAGAGACAGGAGTGTTCATACCTGCTATGTTCTGGTTAGCCCAGTTCAACCGCTACCTCCTCACTGTGATCACTGGGGTTTTTAGAAAGCCATCCTGCTGGGGAGGACACCTAGGAAATGGTGACCCTGTTTGGAGGTAGCAGCAGGTGATAGACCCCCTCATAGTTGAGACCACAGCTCAAATCCCAACACAGTCGTTTACCAGCTCTGGGACCTGCAGCTAAGTTGCCCAGCCTCCTGGTACCAATTCCTCATCTGTAAAATGCAAATAAAATTACCATGAAAAATACTGCCAGCCTCAGTCCTCAGGATTGTAAGACTGTAGATGGATTTGCTGCTGCGCAATACTTCTTGCTCTTCCTGTAAATTCCGAAAGGGTCAGATTTCTACAGCAGCATGTCATGAAGTTTGTCTCCCTTGGATGACATAACACTAGGGAAGCCCCAAAATTTCTTCTGAGTTGTGTTTTCATAAACAGAGTTCTGATTTTTTAAGTCAGAAGTTTGGAAAGTTTTGCCCAAGATTGGTTCCTTAACAGCTGTGTCTAGATAATATAACCTGATGTTTGATGTTATGAGCGCTTATTCGTAATGTCTGGGAGCGCTAATTCATAATGTCTATACAAAACCTATCTTTCTACCAGATTTGACTTGTTAAAATCTGAGATTTTAAATTGCTTAAAATGTTCACTCAAAGAAATTAGTTAACTTCATTACATGAAACTTTGCTATGATTATTACCTTGTCCTGAAGTCCTTGTACACTTTCCAGTTTACAAGAGATATTACCAAAATATACTCACAGATTTGGAAGATGAGGCTGTGGACATCTTTGTTTATCTATAGGACTATCAAGAACCATTATGGGTTTCTATATAGTAGAATGACTTGGTCAGATTTTTATGTTAAAAGATAATGTCTGTAGGGTAGAGGCAAAGATTCTGGACAAGTCCAGGTGGATGCTGGTGAGGATCTGAACTGGGAAGGGCACAAGACCCAAGGAGAAAAAGGGACATGGAATACTCATAGTAGAATGTAAATATTCAATCACTTTGTGAAAATTTTACTATTCTCTTCTTTTTCAACCTTTTCCTTGCTGAATTAGAGGGATGGGAAGTAATTATTTCTTACCCTCTGGGAGAGTTCAAAGACTGGGCCTCCCATGCTCTTAGAGAAAGGGATTCGACTATTTTGGCTGCTTTTGATTTAGGCTCTAGATTTAATGAGTCATTGAGGTCTGTTATAAGTGAACATTCGGTATGGAAGGGATAAAGAGGCTGTGGGGATGGGCAGACTGAAGAGAGGAGCAAGAAATGGACATACTATATGTCCCAGATGCCTAGGAATTTCTCTGGAGGAAGGGGCCCAAGAAGGGAAAAGCCCAGTGCTTAGAGAATGGGCCTGAGGCGGGATCTGGGTCCTCTTCTATCCTCTTCTATGACAGCCCAGCAATCACTGAGCAAGAACCTCTTGCAAGATAAGGCAGAGACAGTCCTGAGGCTCACCAAGTCATTTCATTTTTCCTCCTGGACACACAAGGAGTCTAGATTCTCCAGCCCTCAGCATCTAGGTGGGACCATGTGCCTGGTTCTGGTCAATGGGATGTGGATGGAAGTAGCAAGTGCCACTTCCAGACCTGGAATGTAGGAAATCACCTATGCTTGATCCTGCTTTCCCTTTCACTGCACCCTGGGGATCGTAAATATAAAGACAGTGAATCTATAGGATAGGAAGAACTTGGAGGACACCCATCCTAGAAGGCTGTGCGGTGAGGAGTATCTGCACGGAACTTTATATGAGTGAGAAATAAATGTTTATAATGTAAGCCACTGAAATCTGGGGTATATTTGTTAATGCAGCATGGCCTTGCCTGTCGTGACTGAAATATCAACTGATTAATGCTTTTAGTCCCTAAGAGAAGGTCACTTTGTGGGCACCAGAACCAGACCCCGTAAGTTTACAGTGGGAGGGACATTTGGAAAGACATATGATTTTCTAGGGTTCTTTCTGATTGCCTCTTGGTTGACCTGCCCGCACCCCACCCCGGCCAGGGCACCTCAGGATGCCTGTGAACCCAAGAGGTGTCAGATCCTAGACACCTAGTAAAAAACTGGGTGGTGGGAAGGTCTGCCTTGTACCTAGGGGTCTGAACTGTACTTGCAAAGTCAGCCCATGCAAGGGACCTCTAAGATGGGACAGCAGTTACCCACACCTTGGATACACTGTATTTTCTTTTTCCTTTTTAAAATTAGAGCAAACAGGATCCACATAAATGCTGCTTGCTGCTTTCATGGACCTAATCCCTAAAGCCAACTTTATTTAGACTCTGTAGTATGTGCTCTGTCTTAGCTTGAGTTCCCCCCAGAGCAGAGCCTGAAACAAAGACCTGTGTGCAGGAGGTTTATTTAGCATGTGATCGCAGGGAGCAAGAGTAAGGGACCAGAAAGTATAAAGCAGGGAAGAAGAAAAAACTACTACAAGGATATTTTTTCAGGTTATTTACTTACTGTGGGCAACTGAGGCTTGATCTCTCCAAGGCCTGCCAAGGAGTGTATAGAGAGTTTCAGAACTGTCTACCAAATGATTTGACAGGGAGACATTGATTCATAAACTGCTGGCTGAGGGTGACCCCAGGCGGCAATAACTCTCCTGACTTCAGGGCTGTGCAAGGGAGCATGCCTGGCAGTGGCCCATGGTGTCAGAACAGCTGCCCCAGGCAGGTCACAAAAGATGTTCAGGGCATGCTGAAGGCAACGTGCCATCTGCATGAAGCCACTGGAAGCCCACACAGCAGTTTTCCAAAACCAAGGGTGCAAAAAGCAGTGAGGCTGAGAGGATGTGAGGCAGGGCCCCAAGGTTGTGAACAACTTGATAACGTCCCCTTGTAGTGGCTTGGGTAGGGTGAAGGACATCCCAGAACTTGAATCTCCAGAGAGTGCAGCACAAATGGAGGCACTCTGAAGATCCATCTTATATAGCAGTGGTGTCAGCAGCAACATTCCCACCAGGCCGTTTCTGGGTGGGGGTCTGTATTCCCTACTTCCTGTGTCTCCTTGTTCTCACCATTCCTTCACTTGAATTCCAGCATCCCTTCGGGTCTATGAGTTCCTGGTCCCCTTTCAATAAATTCCCTTTTCCTTAAAATAGCCACAGGCTATTTTACAGAACAATCAGTGAACAAATAGAAGACAAGGTGGGGGTGGGGTGGGGTGGAAAATAACACCATTGCCCTCCCTAAACACACTAGAACTCATTACGTGACTCTGCCCTAATTTGTATAACAAACTACTGGATTCAATATCCAGTACATAATATATGTATTATATGTACATGTATGCATTATGTATATTATGGCACCTATCTGGCACAGGAGAATTAAATTGTCTCTAGAAACCAGCTCTTGCATAACTTGCTAGAATTAACATTCATTCAGAAAAAAAGCCCTCTAATTTCCGCCTCAGCAGCTTATCAGTAAGAGTTGTATTAGAAGAAGAGTATACACCCAATTTTATACTGACCTATAGATTGTTCTTGGTTCTGCTTCAGTCTAACTTAACCTTCAATGATATAATTAAAGAGGTATCGGGAAATATGGATTGAATACATACATTTGTCTCTCCTAACACCCTACTCAGATGATGGTGAAGGAATGCAAAAAGGCACACATGCTCAAGGGCAAAGGGAAAGAAAGTACGGAAGACTAGTCACAGAGTCATCAGTTTGAAGGAAGCTGACACCTGAACCAGCAGTGGGAGAAGACAACACCCAAAAACAAGCTGACTCATGATGCAGAGCCCTGGGCAGTCTCAAGAATTGGAGGCACCAGTTATCTTTGGAGACGAGAATGTAGGGTGATGCTGAGAACAGAAGAATTAGTTGAAAGTCTATATTTGCCACAGTCAGACATCCCTTCCCCAGCATATGCACCAGGCAAATACCCCTCCCCGACCAGGGCTGAAGGCTGGAAAGGTCCGCCCTGACAAGCTCTAGATTTGAGGACAACAGGCATGGCTGAGGTATGGGTGAGGCACTACACTGACATGACAAGGGGGTTAAATGTATCTATGACAAGGAAGCATCTTACATTCTAAAAACTTTAGATAGACTATAAATAATTAATTTTTACTATCTTAGTGTCTAATTCAATATAACCTTTCTTAGCTATCATTTAAAAATACAACTTCAGGCCCTTGTAGGACCCAGTCCAGCCTTGCTTTTGGTAATACTCTGCTCTGGGAACAGGAGGAGTCCATAACCATGGTCCCCAGCCTAGGAAAGGAAAGCTGCTCCCAATACACCAGCCACCCAGATGCTGTTCATTCTTGCGAGTCCTTCCAGTGTTCAGCTCTGCTCATTGGTTCTTTATAACACAGTGGTTGTTGAGCGCATTCTCTGGAGTTGAGTTGTTTGGGTTTGAATTTTGGCTCTGCTAGTTACCCACTAAGGGATCTTAGACAAAGCACTTAATTTCCCAGTGCCTCATTTATTTTAAAATGCTTCCAACTCTTTGATGGTTATAAGATTTTGGGCTTTTCTATAAAAAAACCACCCAGCAAAATCACACTGTGCTCCAAGACAGAATTTTAAGAACTTTCAGTCATGGAGTAAATATTTGTGCTACCCCAAAATTCATATGTTGAAATCCTAACCCCCAATGTGCTGCTGTTAGGAAATGGGGCTTTGAGGAGGTGATTAGGTCATAAGATGGAGCCCTCAAGAATTGGATTAGTGCCCTTACAAAGGAGACCCCAGAGAGAGCTCCAGCTCTTTCCTCAATGTGAGGATACAGGAAGATGGCGGTCTGCAAATGGGAAGGAGGATCTCACCAGAACCTAACCATGCTGGCACTCTGATCTCGGACTTCTAGCCTCCAGAACTGTAAGAAATACATTTCTATTGCTAATAAGCCACCCAGTCTTGGGCAATTTGTCATAGGGGCCTAAAGTAAGACAGTTTGTTTACAAAACCATGGATTGTTTTATCTTTTCCATGCTCACAGACTTAAATATCAAACAGAATTCTGAATAATAGGATACCTGGATTTTTAAAAAATCAAAACACTACGGCCTAAAACGCCAATTAATGCAGGTGGAAGGAAAGACAGAGCAAGAAAGTTGTCATTTTGAAACCATCATCACAGTAATTGATTTAGGCAAGAATCATCAGTGGATTCCAAAACCAGTGGTGAACATTTGGTGAGAAACAGGGTGCTTACATAGTCTCAGAGTATCTCCCCATAACTACTTATTAATTACAAAGGGAAAATAACTTCACAATGGGGAAACCTGGCAGGTACTACTTTAAGGAAGTGATTAAGTTTAATATCACAATTAATGAGACAAAGTCATATCACGTACCACCTGTTAGGATGTCTTGCAAGATATAAAACATCACTACTGAATTATTCCCCCCACATTTGCATAACTTGAATTAATGAAGAAATGTCAGATATCCTCAATTTGTGGAACCTTCTACAAAATAATTGGTTGGTGTTCTTAAAAAACGCTAAGGTCATGAAAGACAAAACAAGGCTGAGGGACTGCCACAGATAAAAGGGGACTAAAGAGACATGCAAACTAAATCCAGTGCATGATTCTAGATTGGATTCTAGGCTAGGAAAAGAAATACAGATATAAAAGGAATAATTGGGACAATTAGTGACCTTTCAATATTGACTGAGGATTAGATAATAGTTATTGTATCAATGTAGAATTTCCTGATTTTTTTAATTACGCTGTGGTTACAAAAGAAATTGTCCTTGATTTTAGCATATGCACACCAAAGTATTTAGGCATAAAGGAGCATGATGTCTGCAACTTACTCCTAAATAAGTCGGAAAAAAAATCTCTGTGTGTGTGGGGGGGGTGGGTGTATTGCCAAGAAAACAATAAATCAAGTGGGACAAAATGTTTAACAACTGGTGAACCTGGGTAAAGGGCATACAATATAGGAGTCCTTGCAATCTTTTCATAAGTTTGAAATGATACAATATTAAAGATTATAAAAAAGTAAATATACTATGGCCAAAAGATTGCCTCCTAGATATAATATTCTACAGTTAGCATTCAATGATTAAGGGTGATCCCAATAGACCAATTCATATTGCTATCTCACCTTTGCAAACTTAGAGAAAACTTGCTTTCGAACTATACCCAGTGCTATGATTAAAAACAAGATAGCTCCAGACTCCCAGAGTCCACTGAACTTGTAAGTATGAAGGAGGGAATCAACTGTTTTATGAATTATTCTTCTGATAAAATTTCTTGAAGGTAGTTTTAAGTTGTACCTGATATAGAACAGTGTGACACAATCTGTTAGTTACCACCCCAATATCCATTCTTTCTTGGTAACAAACCTCCTGGTTTTTAGGTAGGGATAGGGTTGCTCACAATAAAAGCCGTGTTTCCTAGCTTTCCTTGCAGCTAGGTGTGGCTATGTGGCTAAATTCTGACCAAAGAGACGAAAAAAAATTATATAGCAACTTCCAAGACACCTCCTTAAAAGATGTCATTGGCCCTTTTACCCTTCTTCTTTGTCTCTTCTACCATAATATTACCTGGAGTGCAGACTGATGCTTGGATTTCTAGCAGCTATCTCGTACAACAAAGGCAAGATTCATATCCTAGGGATGATGGCACAATGAGACAGAAGGAAACCATGTGGGTCCCTTATTAAAAAAGAGCTCTCACAGGACACATGGATAGCTCAGTTGGTTAAGTGGCCAACTCTTGATTTCAGCGCAGGTCATGATCTCAGGGTCATGAGATCGAGCCCCACATCAGGCTCTGCCCTCAGTTTGGAGTCTGCTTGAGATTCTCTCTCTCTGCCCCTCCCCCCACCAGCACTCTAAATAAATAAATAAACAAACAAATACATAAAATCTTAAAAAAAAAAAGCTACCATACCAACCCTGGAATATCTATCTAGTAAATATATTTTATATGAGAGAAAAAGATAAACATCGATTTTGCTTAAGTCACTGCTAAGTCAAGTTTCTATTATGTATCATAAAACAAAAGGTATTTTTTTTTCTTAAATAAGGGGCTGAGGACTGACTTAGCTAATAATTTCTATAAAGTTTGCAGGAAATGATTCACTTCATGAGCGTGGATCCCATCAATGTTTCTCTCTAGAGCCTAGCAGAGCCTTCATATAACTTTAGGTGATGAATTGTTCTGTGGATGAATGAAAATTCTTTTTGTTAAAATAACTCCAAAATGCTGCCTACAGCAATATTAGTAATTCATCCCAACTTGTTATTGTTTTGATTATTATAACTTGCTTCAAAGATCACATTAAATATTTTTCTTTCCCTATGAATCTTGGTCAAAAGTGATACAATCCTTATCTAGTGTTCTAGCTTGTTAAAGACAGAATTTTATGACTATATTGTTTGCTTTCATGGCATTGTTCTTTAATGGATCATAAAGTAAAGGGAATTAGGCAACATAGGCTGAGTTATCCTATAGGAACAATTCCAAAATCTCACTAGTTTTAAACCACAAAGTTTACTTCAGCAGACGGTCCTGCTTTCTTAATCAGCTGATGGAATCCCCTCCATCCAGACAAGAGGGAAAGGAATGTGACAAATTGCTTATTTGTTCTTATGGCTTTGATCAGAAATGAGACATTTCACTTCCACTCATATATCACTGGCTAAAGAAGTCACATGGCCACACCTGACCTGAAGGGAAGGAAGTGCATCCTGCTATGTATCCAGGATGAGCATCCCAGAATTACTGGAGAACACCAATGATTATCAGACATAGTATTTCATAATTAATTCTGAGCCCACGTCTTCTCACTTCAGTCTTCTGAATTTGTCTTCAGCAATTTTTTAAAAGATTTTATTTATTTATTTAAGGGATAGAGAGAATGAGCTGCGGGGAGGGGCAGAAGAAGAAGGAGAAGCAGACTCCCCACTGAGTCCATCCCGGGACCCTGAGATCATGACCTGAGCTGAAGGCAGACACTTAACTGACTGAGCCACCCAGATGCCCCGCCTTCAGTAATTTTTAAATATAAGAAAAATTTGATTGGTAAATAGAATGGCCAGCTACATTTTTTATGATTATGGAGAGTATAATTTTCCTGAGGACATACTCTAACTCTCCTAATCTGCCAGTGTTTGTTTGTAACTACCTGCTGATGAAAAACAAAACAAATGGCTTCTCAAAGTCTTGTCAGGTCAATGTAGTCTATGCTACCTCAGGTTGGTGGTTCATTAAGTGTGCAGGACTCCTGGGGAGTCTCTAGAATGGAGTTAAGGGTTCACAAAATGCTTCCTTTTCCAGACATAACTGTTTGAGACTGTATTTTCTCCATTCACTTCAGTGAAGGCAACATATTGCTGCAGATTGAATGCAGAACAGACTTGAGAATCCAGTCATCTTTTATTAAGCAAGACATTAAAGAAATCGGCAAAAGAAATTAGTTCTGGAAAATATAGTCATTTTTATATGAATACACATTTCATGTTAATATGCAAGGGGTGATTGTTATTTTAAAGGAATTAATAAATACATAGTTTACAATTTGATCAGTTTTAATTTTTAATAAAGTTAATATTGATAGATATAATCAACATAAGCTAAAGGTCTTTGGGGTCCTCAATAATTTTCATTTAACTTTTCATTTTGAAATAATTATTCTCAGTAATTTTTAAGAATTTAAAGGGGTCCTGAGGCTAAAAGGCTTGTGAAAGTAAATTAAAGGAAACCTCATTTAAAATGGAGTCAGGAAGTCCTGGAGGGGGAGCTTTCCTACACTACCACTCTAGGTAAGAAGCATACCTTGCATGCCCCAATAGGAAGAAGCTTACTTTACCTAGGAGGCAGGAGGATAGAAGAATTTCTCCTTGCCTAGCAGCAGCTCAGCCAATGGGAAACCACCACACTCAGCCAATGAAAAGTTATAATAGACCTTCCAGCTTCCTCCTTTCCCCTATAAAAACAAGCCCTTCTCTTTTGTTTTCTGGACTTCTCCAGGGTTCACCATAGTTTGCTTGTCTCAAATTGCAATTCTCTGCTATTCCCAAAGAAACTCATTTTGCTAGTAAAATAATTGGCTCTTTTGTGTTTTTAAAGGGCAACAGGCTTAAGAACCTGCTTGTTAAATTTCAGTGTAAACTTTCAAAAGACAGAACAACTAAATAGCACTTTCTCTACAATGAAGATTTTAAGGATCAGTGAGATAATGATAACAATTTGTGTTTACCTACTCGAGGAGCACTGCATTGTGGAACCACATCTTATTGCTGGGAAGAATAGTTTGGCATGCCTATATTAAAATTTCACATCAACTGCCTATTTGGATTACAAAAGAGCATGTTCAGTTAATCTATTGAATACTACCTGAAAATAGAACTAGTCAATGAATGAAGATACATGCAGCTACAAATAACTAAAACACCTTTTCAGGGGGTAAAATTCAAATAAGAAAATTCACATTCTCATACCAAAAGTCCCGATGTTGGATATTTCCAGAGATGGTTATCAAAATGTTCCCAGGATCTTCACCTCCTTCCTACCTGCTAGTTTCAGGATCTTAACCCATATAAGCTTTCATGAGCCCCAAATCCTGGTACAAAAAGTAAATATAAGATTGAGAGGTAGAACATGGAGGACTGGTGTGTTTCCTCCCATACTTTTCTTTTAGGCAGTAAGAAAGACTTTTCCCACAATCACCCTGCCACCACAGTACAGACTACTTTTTAAATATCATTGGTCAGAATTGGATCACATGACTGCCTAAACTAATCACCAGCAAGATCACATCATGATTCTCTCCTTGCGATTGAGGAAGACACTAGTTTTTCCCAAAGCACTTGACTTCTTCATATCTGCACAAAATTGGGATTCTTTCAGCAAGAATGAGAGTGCGGGATTGGGAGCAGCTATGGGATAGGAAACCAGTAGGTTCTTGCACAGTCTTGACAACTGAAATGTCTCATTGTGGTAACCAAGACGATTATGGGATAACGGATAAAATTTAGACAAGTTTTATGCAGACCACACTTGTCTGTTTTTCCTATTTCAATTAATCAGTCATCACTGAGAGCCTAATGAATGCCTAGCAGCATTAAAGATAGTCTCATTTTCTTATATCTTCACTGATAGTTCATTCTTAGCTTGTAACTTTCTGTAAATCGTCATATATATTTCATTCAGTAGTAACAAAAAGTCAATTCTACTCAATTTCATACTACCACCTTTTGGTTTCCCTACTTAAATTATCATGCACATATTGCTGTTGCCATATTATACTATGACACTTTTTAAACTTAATACTTTGGGCTTCCCATTAAACTGGGAGTCATTTACATATTTAAGGAAAACGAATTTCATTCTAGAATCTAAGTAACTAATAAAACTCAGAAACAAATACAGAAAAATACTCTTCAATATATCTTTCCTTCTCTGGTACAACCCACACATCAGCTGTCTGGTCTCCCACTAATAGCATGAACTTAACCAGAACAGGTAGGTATTTTCTGCCTTGATTTTGTGTGGTCTGGATATAGCAGAAATAACTTATAGATCATTTAGGAAATGGTCCTGTCTCATTTTTCATTCAAGGCTCAGCCTAAATGTTATCTCTTCCTAGGCCTTCCCTGATTACCCTGCTTAAAAGAGGCTTCCTCCAATTACTTTGTATTAAATCCCTCTTCAATTCCGTCTATAGAACTCTTACAAATCTGTGATTATCGTCTTCATTTATTTATTTTCTGTTTTCCAGCCAGAATACAAGCACTATGAGAGCTGGAACTAAGACATGTTGGTCTTATTCAAACTGTATGCTCAATGTTTAATACAGTGGTTGGCAGATAGTGGCTGATCAATAAATGTTTAACTGAATTTAATTTTCTTTTCTGAATCATTTCTCTATTTTATGTCTCATTCTAAAAACAAAAGTTAAACTAAATCTTGATGTTTATCATATTTTGGCCACTGACATTTAATAATATAGGATATTAAAATTGTATAGTTAATGACATTTAACATAAAGTGTCAGATGTGACAAAACATGGTAAAATACAGTTTGTAATGAGATCAATTTCCTTTTAGTCAAGTGAATACATTTTTTACATATTGTATTTTTATTTTATATAATTTATTAGGTAGGAGAAATTAACCTATATGGGGCTAGCATAGAAGTTTAGAAATGTCTAGAAGTGAAGCCATCAAGAACTCTGAATAGTTTACCTGTCCAAAGCTAAACTTCTGCAAATACTTTGTATCTTCAGTATACTTTGAATTGGAACCACCTTTCATAAACTCTCACTGTGGTTTTAATAATATACACCCAACTATAATATAAAGCATATTGTTTTCAGGCCATTACATATTATACTTCACTGTTATTGTTAACCAAGTAAGAAAGTTACTTGAGGAACACAATGAAATCTGGCTGTTTTCAATGGAGATATTCCCATGTATGAGTGTGATTAGCACAGACTTGCTAAATCTCTCTCTGAGCCATCTGTGAGCACCTTCTTGGTTTAAAACAACACACTCTAGCTCTGCTCAGTTCTAAGTCAGTTTTACCACAACTGTTATCTTTATCTTAAACCTGGGAAGATCCTCAAATGCCTGAAGCTTGAAAATGCCACCTTTCATGAAGAATCTAATCTTCAAACTGAAAAAAGACCTCTATGAAATCAATTATCTCAAGTAAGATTTTATCGGCATAAGGGGTTGACCATAGAAGTTTCAATCCAATTGTAAGGGGGAAGAAAGAGTATTTTAGCGTACTAATAAGTTTAGAAGCCATTCATGTATTTAACTTTCTGATAATGCACAATAAAAATCCTAGTTACTTGAAAACATTTGCTTGATCTTTAGTTCGATCTCAAATTGAAGTGATGCAAACGTTTCTTTTATAATGGCCTCAGTATGAGGGTCTGGCTCCTAACAAATCAGCAATAGTGGAGACTTTATTGACAGAGACCTGACAGATAGTTTGTCACTGCACTCAATAGTTTGGAAGCCTTAAGTCCTTATTGTAGACCCAGTACAATCTTTTCTAAAGATCTTATTCTGATCACCATGAATCAAAGCATCGATGTGGAGCCTTGCAGAGACTGCACTGCAATAAAACTACCTAGAACTGTCCAGAGGCCAGTGTAAATATAGCATATGCTTTAAAGGAAATTCCAAAGTTATAAAAGACATTGTAATAACCACTTTTTCTATTCAAGATGCATTATTTTTAAAAAACCCCAAATCAGAAACACCCCCAATAGGCTTGATTCTGACTGCAGTGTTTAGTTTCTCAAGCCTAGACTGAGAATGGTTAGGAATCAATACTTTAATGTCATATTTAAAGTTTTCATATTGAGCTATATTTTGCACACCGTAAAATTCACCCATTCTTACTGAACAAGTTAATGACATTTAGTAAATTACAGAGTTGTGCAACTATCACTGCAATCCAATTTTAGAACATTTGTGTTACTCCAGAAAGATCCTCATACATATTATGTGTAGGGTTTTGTATTGGATTTTTCACCACATTTTTGCATGAAAACATAATTATATAACTAAAATAAAATACCCCAAATAAGTAAGTTAATAAATTTGACTCTGTTGGCATTCAGACACAAACAAATAATTATCTTAGAAAGGAGCACACTTTATAAGTAGAGTCTTAAAAAGGAGTCTAGCTTATAGGGCATATGTTATAATTTTCCTTAAATAATATTCATAAAATCATGGATAAAAAAGGATGTGCATAAACTGAGACTGGCCCTGCTTTCATATAAGCAAAACTGACATTATAAAGGAGGCACATGGTGGCAATAGCAGATGTGAGTCATTATATTCCCCTGATTCTTTCACACTTCTGTTTCTCACCTTAGTCTCTAAGTGGAGACTAAGTCATACTTTAGTTGAGGTCATCCTGTCCATTGAAAAGGGTGGGGCAACATCAGGTCACATTCAAAATGGGAACCTAGTTCAAGCTCTAATTTATCTTTTCATTTAATATTATTTTCCGGATAATAGAGAAGCACGTACTCATTGTTTTTATGTACTTCTCATTTTTTCCATCCATCCTCCTCAAGGACCATTGCCTAGTATCCTTTCTCCAGGGTATGTTTCTCTTCTCTCTTATAGTCATATAAAAATCCCAAAATTAAAAAAAAAAAACATGTTAGGTACACATGTTTACCATGTGTAAGGTGAGTTTATAATACTTTCTTTTTAGTTGAATGAATGAATATTTTTGTATTTTTAATCCTAAAAGATTATGTAGATCTGTCTTCCTCATTGGTATGTTATGAAGAACATATTAATATGTTACATAAAGTACATATTTTAGAAATGGATAAATTCCTAGAAATGTACAATCTACCAAGACTGAAACATGAAGAAATCGAAAATCTGAACAGGACAATTACTAGTAAGGAAATTCAATCAGTAATCAAAAACCTCCCAATAAATAAAGGTCCAGGAGCAGATGGCTTTACTGGTGAATTTTACCAAACATTCAAAGAAGAATTAATACCAATCTTTCTCAAACTCTCAGAAAATAGAAGAGGAAGGAACACTTCCAACTTCATTTTATGAGGCCAGCATTACCCTGATACCAAAATCAGACAAGGATCATATAAGAAGAGAAAATTATACACCAGTGTTCCTGATAAACATAGAGGCAACAATCCTCAGCAGGGATATTAAAATACTGAACTCAACTATACATTATAAGGATCATACACCATAACCAAGTGGGATTTATTCCAGGGATGCAAGGATGGCTCAACATCTATAAGTCAATCAACATGATATATAACATTAACAAAATGAAGGATAAAAGTCATATCATCTCAACAGATTTAGGAAAAGTATTTGACAAAATTCAACATCCATTTATGATAAAAACTCTCAAAAAAGTGGTTATAGAGGGAACATAGCTCAACATAATAAAGGCCATATATGACAAGCCCATATCTAACATCACATTCAATGGTGTAAAGCTGAAAGCTTTTCCTCTAAGATTAGGAATAAGACAAGGATAACCACTCTTGCTGCTTTTATTCAACACAGAATTAGAAGTCTTAACCACAGTAATTAGGCAAGAAGAAGAAATAAAAGATATCCAAAATGCAAACGAAAAAATAAAAACTTCTCCATTTGAGGATGCCATGATATATAGAAAACCCTAAAGACTCTGCCAAAAAAGTCAGCTAATAAATGAATTCAGTAAAGTAGCAGGATACAACATTAATACATAAAAATCAATTGGGTTTCTATACACTAATAACAAATTATCAGAAGGAGAAATTAAGAAAACATTCCCACTTACAAATGTATTAAAAAGATTACATTCTTAGGAATAAATTTAACCAAGGAGGTGAAAGATTTATACTCTGCAAACTTTAAGATACTGATGAAAGAAATCGAAAAAGACACAAATAAATGGGAAGATTCCATGTTCATGGATTAAAAGAATTAATATTGTTAAAATGCTTATAATACTCAAAGCAATCTACAGAATTCAGAATTCAAAATTCCAATGGCATTTTTCACAGAAATCAAACAAACAACCCTAAAAGTTGTATGGAACCACAAAAGACCCCGAATAGCCAAAGTAGCTTGAGAAAGAAGAACAAAGTTGGAGGCATCATGCTTCTTGATTTTAAACCATATTACAAAGCGCTACTCATCAATACAATATTGGCATAAACATAGATCACATATGCACATAGATAAATAGAAAAGAATAGAGAGCCCAGAAATAAACCCATGCATATATGGTCAATTAAAGTATGACAAAGAGGCAAGAATATGCAATGGGAAAAGAACAGTCTCTTTAATAAATGATGTTGGGAAAACTGGACACACACATGCAAACTGGATCAATATCTCTCACCATACAAAAAAATCAACTCAAAATGGATTAAAGACTTGAGCTTAAGAACTGAAAACATAAAACTCCTAGAAAAAAACCCTTAGGCTGTAAGATCCTTGACATCAGTCTTCACAATGAGTTTTTTGGATCGGACTCTAAAATCAAAGACAACAAAAGCAAAATTAAACAAGTGGGACTACATCAAACTAGAGAGGAGGAAACCATCAACAAAATGAAAAGGCAACCTACTGAATGAGAGAAAATATTTGCATAATACATCTGATAAGGCACTAATATCCAAAATATATAAAGGACTCTTACAACTCAATAGCAAAAAAGCAAACAAGCCATTTAAGAAATGGGCAGAAGATCTGAATAGACATTTTTCCAAAGAAGATGTACCGATGGCCAGTAGGTAAATGAAAAGGTGCTCAACATCACTCATCATCAGGGAAATGAAAAACAAAACCATAATGAGATATCACCTCACACCTGTTAGAATGGCTATTATCACAAACACAAGACATAGCAAATATCACTGAAGATGTGGAGAAAAGGACACACTTGTGCACTGTTGGTGGGAGTGCAAGTTGGTGCAGACACTATGAAAAACAATATAGAAGTTCCTCAAGAAATAAAAAATAGAACTACTGTATGACTCAGCAATTGCATATCTGGGTATTTGTCCAAAGGAAACAGAAACACTGACTTGAAAAGGTATCTGTTACCCCCACTGCAGCATTATTTATAAAAGCTAAGACATGGAAACAATCTAATTATCTGTAAATAGATGAATGGATAAAGAAAATGTAATATATATATATGTATGTGTATATATATATAATGAAAAAAGAGGAAATTCTGACATTTGGGACAATGTGGATGGTACTTGAGGGCATTATGCTAAATAAAATAAGTCAGAGAAAGACAAATAACATTTGATCTCACTTATGTGTGGAATCTTTAAACAAACAAACAAGCCCAAACTCATAGATACAGAGAAGAGATGGGTGGTTGCCAGAAGTGGGGGATGGGTGTTCATGAAATGAATGAAGGTTGTCAAATGGTACAAACTTCCAGTTATAAAATAAACAAGTCCTGGGGATGTAATCTATAGCCTGGTGACTATAGTTATTAATAATCTTTTGTATACTGAAAGTTGCTAACAGGGTAGATCTTAAAACCCCCATCACAAGAAAAAGAATTGTAACTATGTGTGGTGATAGACATTAACTAGACTTACTGTGATCATTATTTCATAATATATACACATATTGAATCATCGTGTTGTACACCTGAAACTAATATAATGTTAAATGTGAATTATATCTTAATAAAAAAGCACATTTTAAATGCACTAGTGGGACTCATAGATTTCTAAATAAATTTTAAATGTAACATGAATAAGCTATTTGATCTTGGCCACACTGGCAATGAGCTTCAGCATCTGTATAAATAGGTGGAACAAATGGATAAATGTATAAATAGTCTAGTTCCAGCAATATATATTTCTACTTCTCAGTTTACTTAAATTTGATCAAATATACCTTTTACCATATTTTTGTCAATTGGCTCTCCCTTACATTCTTTAAACATAGCTTAAATTTTGTTGAGAGCTTCCTATGTGTGAGGTTTTGTAGCAAGCATTCTATAAGTTTTATTTTATTTAGCCAACAATAACTCTAGGGTATTGAGACATGCATTAGGTACCTATCCTTACTGATTTCATTATCTGAAACAAACCATATCTTACTTTCCTGATGGGTAGATCATTATAGATCCTTAAGTATTAATTAGATTATTTTCCTACACAGTAACTTCTAGTAATGCATTTTTTTCACAATTTTAAGACAACTGATGTTCTCTCAGATTCATGTCTCATCATCCCATTACCCCCTCCTTCTTCATGACAGATCTAGTCACCTTGATTAAACTTGCTTCTTGAGGAATCACTGGTGCATACCCTCCAACTGCATGAGAATCCTCCCCACAGCTCCTGATCTCATTTCTTCTTTCCTCCTAGGGGACCTGGAGCATTGTCCAGTCCCCTTTCTCTAGAGACCTCTCCACTCCTGCCTCATCTCTTCATCTTATAAACATTCTTTTGTCTCTTGCACCCTAAAAACAAAATGCCTCTACTGACCCAACATTCCTTTTCTCTCTTTTTTCTTCTCAAAAAGGTAGCCTCAACTTACCGTTTTATTTTTTCACCTCTACAGCTCAATTTACTGTAAAAAAGAAAAAAAGCTTCTCTCTCCATATACTTGAGATGTTGTTAAAGTCACTTATGACCCCTGCTTGCCAAATTCAATGAACATGCATCCTTATTTTGTTTGACCCAGTGGTGGCACTTAATGCCCTAGGCCTTTCCTTCCTTGTTGGAATTCTTTCATCCCATGGTCCCACCACACCTGCTCTACAAATGCATCTTGTGCTACCTTCACCATTCCTTTTCAGGGGGGTTTTATTTTGCATCTCTTCTCACTTCACAAGAAATGTGGCTCTCCAGAGCTCTGTCCTTGGTCCTGTTCTCACGCTACAAAATTTCCTGGGAAAATGAATCAGTCCTTACAATTTTAAATTACTACTTCTTTTCTTATGACTCCCACATTTAACTATTTAGTCCTAAACTCTCCACTGAACTCTGAACTTCATATCTCTAATTGTCCTTTTGATAGCTTCCCCACCTACATCTTAGTAAGTCTTTAAAAATCTGTTAATTTTATTCCCTTCCTCCTATTATGACAAATGGCATGGCTTCAGTGGAAAGAGGTTCCATCAGTTAGTATCCTTAAGTGGAGATGACCTGGAGTAAATCCTACCCACCAAAAATGGAATACAGCATGAGTCAGAAATAAACCTCTATATTCTAAGGCAATGAGAGTTTGGAGTTCTTTTTTATTGCCGCATAGCCCAGCCTGACCTAACTGATTCAAGATCCAAAACCAAATTCATTATTTTTTCCCTGAATAAAACAACCTAAAAGCATCTCACCTGCTCTTCCTCCTATATTCCCTGTTTTCTCTGTCTTTGTTTGAACCATCACCATTTACCTAGTTAACCAGGTTAGAAACCTGGGAGCATATATAGACTCCACTTTCATGTCTCCCCACATTTTATGATTCAGGTAGTAGTATAGATTCTATTTCCTAAGTATCCCTCAAATATGTTCTTTCATTTCCATCCTTACTATACATCTTCTCATCACCTTTTGCCTGAACTATGGCAATGATTTTGTAAATGATTTCCTTCTTCCAGTATCAGCCTTCCCTAAATCTGTCTTCCATAGGGCTGCCAGAGAGACTTTTATAAAATGTAAACTTTAGGGGTGCCTGGGTATCTCAGTTGGTTAAACGTCTGCCTTCAGGTCAGGTCATGATCCCAGGGTCCTGGGATTGAGCCTCACATCAGGCTCCCTGATCAGCAGGGAAGCCTGCTTCTCCCTCTCCCTCTACCTGCTACTCCCCTGCTTGTGCTCTCTCTCTCTCTCCCTCTCTCTGTCAAATAGATAAATAAAATCTTTTTAAAACAGTGTAAACTTTGACCATTCCATTCGCCTGCTTAAAATATTTCACCAGTGCTTACAGAATAAATCCAGAATGCTTTATCATGGTATATTAGGCTCCTGTTAGCACAAGCCCTTCTCTCTTCAGCCACATCTCTGCTCCAGCAATCCCTACTCCTTAGAAGCACTGTTCCTTCCTCCTCTTTCCCCTCCTGCACCACACACACAAACTACACTATTTCTTGATCCTTCTAGAAATCCCAACTTAGGTTTCTTTTACTCTAAAAAGGTTTTCCTGGTTGTCCCAAATAGACTTATCAATTCCCTCCCTTGTACCACTTCTCTGGTTAAAATGTGCTTCTGCTATTGAATGTGGCACTTTTTAAACACCTTTGCTTATGTGGCCATTGTGATCACAATGACTGTAACCCTCTTGAGGATGGGGGTGGGGGGTGGGGGATATCTTATTCACCATTACCTTCCAAAAGCACAGTACTTACCACATTACAGACACCTTAAAAGATGTTTATGAAACCGAAATGATGAACATTTCATCAGACAGCTTAACAACTGTTAAGGACTTACATTTTTTAAACATAGCTTAAAATTGTTGAGAGCTTCCTATGTGTGAGGCCTTGTAGCAAGCATTCTATAAGTTTTATTTTATTTAGCCAACAATAATTCTAGGACGTTGAGACATGCATTAGGTACCTATCCTTACTGATTTCATTATCTGAAACAAACCATATCTCACTTTCCTGATGGGTAGATCCTTAAGTATTAATTAGACTATATTCCTACACAGTAACTGAATGAATAGCTGAGACACTATTACTTGCATTAAAAGCTTTTATCTACAACTTTTAAGTAGCTCAGCTCTATTATATAAAACATTTGAAAAAAATTATGGCATTTATATATTATCTTTCCTATATGTTTTCCAAGCATAACGCTTTTTACCAAGTTTAATGGATCTTTGTAATAAGTGAGGGTCAACTTAAATAAGAGAAACAGGGTCCCGGAGAGGTTCACAACTGGTCCCATAACTTTTCAAGATTTCATTATCATTCTACACACACCCTGCCTCCACAGAATAATTTCTAATTATCACTGAGTGACAAAATGCCAAGTAGTGACTGAGGTGTACACATGAAATTCAAGACTTCTCTTCAGGGGACACTGGTAAGATGTTGAGGAAAATCACAAAGATAGGAGAAATAATATAGAGTTCTACGCCTAAATCACATGACTCCAATCTTCGGTTCTCGTGGCTGTCCAGTCTCGGTTCAGTCTTTTACCATTCACTTTTTTTTTTTTAATCTACAAATAATACTATTTGTAGTATTATGACAGACTATGTAGAACCTAGTCTGTCAATACATTAACGAAAATTTCCTTTCGTAAGGAGTCTGTTCATTCACCCAGCTTCATTCTGCCGGAAAGAGGAGTTAAGGGCATTCCTTTCAATTTAGTCAACATCCCAGCTTTTAGCAGACGGGATGCAGAGCTTGTTGCATTGACCACATTCCAAAAAGTCTCGGGTCAAGTAATTACCAGCCACTTGGCCTTTTTGCAGAAATACACAAAACGTGTAGAATTGCTTAATTTTATCGCCTCCTAGACTCCTCACTTGGAAATTGGCTGCTCGGGCGAATGTTGTTTTTTCCCCCGCAGCCATGTGTCGAAGAGCGATTAACACTCGCTCAACAAAACCCATTCCCGGGCCATTTGGGAGCTGCACGCGTTCGCACCCGGGGTTCAGCCGGTTGCGCCTTGACGCGCAACCTTTTTGTTTATGCGGCTAGCTGGGGAGAGAGGGGCGGAGAGGGAGCGAACCTCTCAGTATGCAGCAGGCAGCCGGGGCTCTCTATATAAAGCTCGGGTCTCGGGTCTGACAGAGGGAAGAGGCCCGGCTGGCCCGCGAGCTGGCAGCCGCCTTCTGCTCGGCCCCGCCGCGCCATGGAAACCGGGGAGCCCTCGGCGAGCGGAGCCGGCGAGTGCGCGCGCTGCCGCCGCCGCCCGCCGCCCGCGGGCCCTGACCGCCGGACGCAGCGCGAGGGCGCGGACTCCGGCGGCGGCGCCTCCCCCACCCCGGCCCTACCGCCCGCACCTCCCCGGCTCCTCCCCTCCGCTCTCCGCCCCCCCACCGGCCCCGGGTCCGCGCTCGGCTGCGGGCCGTCCTCCCGGGTCTGGGCTCCCGTCTCCTCTGCGCGCCTTGTACCCCCCAGCCCGCAGACCGGCAGGCTTCTGGAGACCGTGGGTTGACGCCAGAGGCTACAAGGAGGAGGGGGCGCCGCAGCCCGCGGCGGAGGCGGTGAGTGAGCCGCGCGCCTCGGGCCGCGCCTCCCCGGAGGGCAGATGAGCGACCCGGACTGGGTATGCCCTGCCCGAGGGAGATACGCGCCCGGCCTGCCCCTCGTTTAAGCTCGCGCCCGCCCGTGGCCCTACCGGAGGCCCCGTGGGTCCTGATGCTGCGAGGGTGTCCTCCAGAGCCACGAACGCGCGGATCCCGCCAGGAGCGAGGCTGCGGAGAGCCCCGGGGGTCACATTCCCCGCGGGCGCGAGAAACACTAGACCGCTTTCCCCCTTTCTAGAAGGTGAGTGATAACTGCGATTCATCTGCTTTCGTCCCCAGATGCCGGATGGCCCCGGGGTGACCGAAGCCTCAGGAAAGCTTTCCCAGTACAGACACCCAGTCAGGTGAGTGACAGGCCTCACGGAAGGTCTCCCGCTCCTCCAGCCCAGGGTAGAGTCGGGAATCACAGCGCGTAGCTCCATGGCTGGTCTTGCAGTTCTTCTCTCTGGGAAAATCTGTCTTCACGGATCCCAGAGGTCCTTTACTCATCGAATTGATAAATGTAGTTCAAGCTCTCACCTAAAGGAACTGTTAATCAGTGCCCACTCAGTAAACTCTTCAAGAGTATATTATAAAGAGGGAAAGTGGATGGCATCGTGAAAGTCGACCGGTGACATCTCGTGTCTGCAAACCAGTTTTGTGTTGTTTAATGCTAAAGGGTTCGAATGAAATTGACTTCACAGCAGGCAGAGTGTGTATGTTCTTATTCTCTTGCAAACCAGAAGGAAGACTGGTGTTCATTGTTGCGGTTTTACAGCAAATCGAGCTTGACGTGGAAGAAAAAATGGAGTGTAATGAAAATCCTAAAGATCACGAAGCTTCCTAAGAAGGGTCGAGGTTACTTGACATAACAATGAAGAGCTAGTTTATGGTTCCTAGCCACGGGCTGTCGGCCTTCTGTAGAAATCTTTGTAGCTTTTATTCAGGTGAAAGGTTCATTCTGCAGTTTGCTTCAGAGAGCTGTGAAAGGCAGAGCGTATGACATTTGTATGCATATGTTTATAAATAGCTTGTAGAGGTCAATACATGCTGATTGATTTTCTACCTGATGGATACAGGAAAAAAATAATCACATCCCATTGGCAAGTGTTGTAATAGTTTAGTTTGGTCAGGATGTAAAGGACATGAAGTACCTAACTCTCCCTGAGGGAGCAGGGAAAGATCTGGGAAGTGTGTATGATAGGATGTGGTTACCTAGCTGAGGCTTGAAGTTAGCCAGATGGATGGTAGGTGGAGAAAAATAGGACAGAAGAAATAGCAGAGGGGATATAGAGTCATAGAACAACATGGCTCCCTATGGGAGCCTCAAGGAGCTGGAATTTGGGTGCATGAAGCTGTGGTCATTCTAGTAGGTAAGCTATAAGCCAGATCTTGTCCACCTTGGTATAGAGTTTTGTTCTATTCCTGTATGTGGCATTGGAAACCCATGGCCTTTATTCTGTGGATGGTATTGGGGGTTATTCAAAGGTAGTGTGATCAGATTTATGTTTCAGAAAAAGCACTAAAAAAATGGTATATAGGCTTAGTTAGAAAACTAAATGAAATTGGAAGTTACTGTAATTCAGGCAATATATGATAAAGAGCCATTCTAAGGTATTGGAAGTGGGGATGGGACTGGGTGAATTTGGGGGATGCTTAGATGACGTAATAGATTAGGCTTATAATGTATTGTATACGGTAGGTAAAGAAGAGGTAAAAAGAATGGCTTCCAAGTTTGTGGCAGATGACCAGATGAATGCTGTATTAACAGAGTGGAAATTAGGGCTTAAAACAGATTTGGAGAACAAAATAATGAGTCCAATTTTTCATTTACTGTATTTAATGTGCCTAGGGGGTATCTAAATATGTATGTCTAGTGAAGAGCTGTGTGCGCGCGCGCGCGTGCATGGACGCACGCGCACGCACGCGGGTAAGGGGCCCAGAGTCAAGATCTTAAGTGGAAATACAGACAACTGGGAGTCTTTAGTAAATGAACAGTTGAAGAAATCATGTCAGTGGATCAGGTCTTCCAGAAGAATGAGAGAGGAGAGATGATCACTCTTGATAAAACACTGGGGAAGGCCAATACCAACCTGTATACAGAGAAAAAGAGGTCCACAAAGGAGACCGAGAAGAATCACTCAGGACAGGGGAGAATTCAGGAAAGTATGAAGTCCCTGAAAGAAAAGTGGTCAGTCAGAGATTCTGGGCAGAGTGTGGTAACAATTAAACAACATTCTTTGGGTCTGACAATTCTAGTTAAGCATTAGAAAATCATTTGTTTCCTGTATAAGAAATCCCTTTTCTGAACTACTGTAGCCATTTATTTGTACTTCTTTTAAGTTTATTTTATTTTTATTAATTTCTGTCTTGAATACTGTTATTTCTTGAGGATAGAGACTAAGATTTTTTCATCTTTGAATTATGAATTACGTCTGGCACGAGATCACTAAAATATTTATTGAATGACTGAATTATTGATGGTTGCTTATTAAAGGCACCAAAATTAAAACTTTTTTTATCATTTGGCTAAAAACATTTATAAACTACATTGCCTACTTTTCTGCCTTTTAAAATGGAGTAGACTGAGCATAATGTAACCTTCTCTTTGTTAGAAGCACTCTGTTATAAATGGGTATATGGGGCTAACTACCCTACACTAAAATGACTGCGCTGTTGTTGGTGAGTTAGCCATATCCTTCTTCTTTTCTTTTCTTTGGAGGAAAATAATAGAAGACCAGATGGCAAGATTAATATTTGTCAAAAATTTGAAATTCTGAGGTAATTGGGTTACATGTAAGTTGTGTAAAGCCAGCATTATTCTCAATATCCCAATATGGTATTTCCAAATTTAGTTGCATGGGGAAACGGGAGGGAGATGGGATCAAGGTTGGGGTCAGAGGAAGCCTTCCTATAGCCCTGGTGTGAGTGCATAGAAAAACTTTAAAATATTGCTTTTTGTACTCTTCTAAACTTATGTTGTTAGCTACATCTTAACTAACAGTTAAGCAAGATACTAGGTGATTTCTGCTTTTCTGGAAGGTGCATAATATTTTGTTGTCTTTATAAAACTGGGTTTCAGAATTTTTAATGTAATGGTAGGATTCATTTTCCCCCCCAAAGGAATTTGGAAATCGGAAGACAAACCATCTGTATATTGTAAGAATAAATATATTCATAATACCTGAAGTGATCTAAATATTTATCACAAAGGGTTTCATGTGAATTTGTTTGATCCAATTTACAGCTTGGATAAAGACTTAAAACGATTAACTAGTTATTGATACTTTGGCAAGTAGACTCCCATGACACCTGAGATAATAGCATTTTTAGACTATCTAAAGGCATACATCAATTGTTAAGTATATGGAACTCTTAGCATTTGAACATTTCATGAATATAAGGATTCTGAATGTGAAAAAAATAAAGCCTATTGTGTTGTCTGCTTCTTTCAGACTATTTTGGCCAAAATCAAAGTGTTATGATTACTTATATCAAGAAGCAGAAGCTCTTCTGAAAAATTTTCCAATTCAAGCCACAATTTCATTTTATGAAGATTCTGATAGTGAAGATGATATTGAGGAGCTGATCTGTGAAAATTAACCTGATTAGTTACTTGCGATGACATTCAAAGCTTATAGGATTTAAACTTAGTGTACAAATGTATCATAATCCTTCATACTAATTTATTTGTATATAAATTATTAATAAAATGAAATATTTTGTAATTCTATAGTAGTTTGGCTTTTTTTTACCCCTACGCTATAATTCGGTGTTGGAATTTAAAAATAAGTGCCACTTACGGATGCCTTGATTGGACTGTAAACATTTGGGGCTTACAAAAGATACTTTTGATCTCTTCATCAAATTACAAGTTATAATTTTGCAAATATTTAGCTAAAATTTTGCAAAGAATGACAATATTTAATTTTCAAGACTGAATCTTGTAACATCTGGTATTTCCTACTGATCTCCATTAGGTATTGTGTTGCTGATGAGTATTTTTAGATAATGATAAAAATCACCTTATGCTACCAATCACACAATATTATGTTTTTGCTAGCAGATGGTGAAAAACACTTTAAATCATTGTCCATAATTGAGAATGGGAATTAATGCCATGGCTATCAAATTTTATGGATTTTTAATGAATGATGAATCAAGTAATAGCACTTTAATACTCCTCTGCTGCCTTTAAATCTAGTAGTAAAATAGCATTTGTGCTCAATAATTAGAGCACTTCATTGAGGGATCCCCAGAATTTAAAAAAAATGTTTAAGTGAGCACAACTTATATGGAGTCTAAAAAAGGAGAGCCAAAAGCCTAGAATTTGATCTTTTTCCATTTCTGTCTAAGGGGGAGCTGAGACATTTGGCAGATATGAAACATTCTTCAACAGCATCACCTTCCTTTGTTCTGGCTCCTTGCTCCTGATATTGTCATGTACAGATTTTCTCATGGGAAGTGAAATAAGAAATTCTCAGTGATTAGTTTTTTAAAATGTAGACTTACAGAAGAATACATCACCATTTAATGACAGAGAAAAACAGGAGCACATTGCAAGGTAGAGGTAACCTAGACTATGGTCATGAGGTTCTTCAGCTCAAATGCAGTCTCCCAATAAGCATTTTCATTGCAAATGTTTCTTAGTACCCCAGAATGATGATGGGTAGAGGTGAAGGTCAGAGATAGTTACCTGGCTAAGAAATGCCTCTTACTTGAATGGCTACATAGATCACACACTTTTCCTTCTAATTGAAAGGATACTACAAACATTGATTTGCAGGCACTTTTAAGGACAAGGCAGTTGAAACAGAGCAAGTTTAAATCATGTGTCAGAGTCGGGAAAAGTTAGTAATGGCAGGTGGACAGGGAGAGTTACTTAGAACTGTATTTCTTCTGAAAACTTTCCCTTCACTGGATTCTACACTCAGGAAGTGTGTGTTCCCCAAGGACTATGCAAAAAACCCACCAGGTCACCAATCTGGACCTTGATCATTAGGGACTTGTTTTTAGCTGCACAGTATTTGAGCTTCTTTCAATATGTCGGAATAGTATGACGAGCCACTGCCATTTTTGGGGGTGCCTACTATTAACCAGGCATTGTACTAGGTAATTTACATATGACATCTCATTTAATTCTTACTGAAACCTAAATCCATTAGGCAGAGGGGGAAAATGAGACTTTGAGATACTGAAATAACTTGCGTAAGCCTGCTCATTTATTAAGTGCAGAGATGGCATTCAAACTAAACCTATCTGACAAACATAACTCTTCGTCACTACATCTGGGGATGGGCTGTATCTGTACACAATTCCCTGTAGCTTTCAGCGAAGACAAGAAGTTAGATGAGGAGGAAGAACTTGTGAGTGGGTGAATGGAGCAGGAGACTTTACTAGCTTCTTTGACTCATTCGTTTGTCATTAGTGGGGGTTCTTAAAGGTGAAGCTTCACCTCATAAGAGTGGCTGTGGTTGTTTGCATTTGACGCCTTAACTCTTAAAAGTTCTCTTTCTTGTACAGCCGGGTGCTTTAGGGGAGAGAGTGTCAGAGAAATCAAAATGCTTTGATAGTGTTATTTTATTCCATATTTCAAGCAGTGTGAAGGTGGGGCATAACAACAGACACTTGTGTTCTGGGTTAAGAGGAGTCTAAAAGAATTTATGCTCAGATTCTGTCAGCACCAAGGCTAAGGAACAGCTTCGCTCTGTCTTTAGTCCTTCCACGGAATAGCTGTCACCTCACTGCGGTGCTGAAATTCAGGGTGCAGAGCTAACGCAGCACGCGTAACAGAATTCTGTCTGGTTCCTCCCCTGCCGGCGCTGCGTTCGTCCCGTTGGCTCCGCCCCCTCGGCCTCGACGTGCTGCGTCATGGCGCTCCTCACCCGCGGCGACCCCGGAAGTGGGTCGGGGGCTTGGCCTCTGCCCGGCCTCGGAGCCGGAGCGGGAGGTGTTACTCTGGAGGGGTAGAGCTGAGCGCTTTTGTCCGGCGGCGGACCCCGGGCAGGGCCCGGGCCAGGGGTCCAGGATGCTGAACGTCCCTTCCCAGTCTTTCCCGGCCCCCAGCTCGCAGCAGCGCGTCGCCTCCGGGGGGCGTAGCAAGGTAAGTGGATGACATCGTGCGTCTTGTTCAGCTCGCCTCCCGCTGGCGTTCCGTACTACCGAACGGTCCATTCTCTCTTTTGGCCCCCTCTTCCACCTCCTGTCCTCATCTCTAGCCTTCGTTCCTCCTGCACTAGCTGGCGATCTCTTTCCCCGGCCGTTTGCAGTCCTCTCTCTCACCTACTAGGCCCCCCCCCCCCCCCCCCCGCCAATCCTCTTTTCCCGCGAATTAAATTGAGTTGTATATGACGGCCAGCACCGTGCTTTTGCCGTTATCATAGGTACTCAGTATTAGCTTCCTTACCTCAGTCTGTCCTCGTCTCCGGTCTTTTGTTCTGCAGTTTCCGGAAGGAGTTGTGAGTGAGGTGGGTTCCCTAGGAGAAGGGAAAGGTTGGGCAGTAGCGACATTGACCGGTGACCATCCTCCAAAGGTGGGGACTCCCAGAGCTAGGGAAGATGGGGGGAGCGAGAACAAATGTCTACAGTCCTCCGGTGGGTTTACGGACACTTCTCTAAGTCATACGGCCTTTCTTCCTCTGGTACCTGTTTTATCGCACTGTCTTTTCTATTGACATCACTTGCTGACTTCGAAGCTAATATAATACTCTTTTTGTTGACCATAGTTACTGTTAGCAACAAGTGGAATACAGGTGTATTTTATATTTATAAAATTTAATAAAATTGTCTCCCGTGCAGTTATTCGTTAGTTCCTCATTCTGTAAGTTCATCTTCATGTTTTGTTCATGTTTTGTTTTTGAAACTTCCACCTACTTGGACCACTCCGCCCAACCCCCCATTTCTGGACTCTTGGGTCTTAGCATGATTTAAGATCTTCACTGACTTTTTTTTTTTTTTCTCTCTCCACTTAAACTTGAAGTTGACTCGAGATCAGAATTATGGGTTCAGGGATCTGTAGCTTTCATTAGATTTTCAGAAGTCTGTAACTCCAAATATAATAGTAATAAAGCTGAGATTTATTTGGTGCTTACGGTATATATGTATGTTAGTGTTCTGAGTGCTTCATGTGTAGTGTATTAACTCATTAATTTTTACAATAATCCCACGAAGTGGTTGCTTTTGTTATCTCTATATCACAGAAAAGAAAACTGGTTAAGAAACGTTGCTTTGGACCCTAAAAGTTTGATGTGATGTGACTCTGGCTGTGATATTTCATTTATTGCTCCATAGCTCCATATATCATCCAGTCATCTAATCATCTGTCCCCTCCTTCTTGATGTTTGACCTTTTCTCTCCTTGAACTAAATGCTTGGCTAAATAGTCAGAAAGACTCTCTGAATTAAAATATAAGAGTTGCTGGCCTTCTGTACTAAAACTACAAACCACGTGCTCAGCATCCTTTTAAAGGAGAAAGCTCAGAGGCAAAGACAAAAGGTCCACAGGTGGTGATGGCAAAGGTGAGTCTTCGGGTCCAAACAGAGAACAAAATACGGTTATTGCACAATTCAGAGGGAAACTGAGACTTTTTCCCCCCCTTTATAAAATGAAGTAATCTTGCACGTATCAGAACCTGACTCAGGATTGTATGAAATGGGTAGAGGTTGAAAAAGTAGAAGCTAGTTGGGGAGGTTATATATCATAATAGTTAAAAGCATAGACTTTTGAGTGAGAAAGACCCGGATTCTTTTCCCAACTCCCATGACTAAGTCTCTGAGTCTCAGTTTTCTCAGGTGTAAAAGAGAATAATAGTACCCATTTTATAGGGCCGTTCACAGGATTAAATGAGATAATGTTTCTCTTAGCACAGTCTGGTATGTGGTAAGCACTCATGTGTTACTTGCCCTTAGACTTTTATTTGGATTCCATGGATTGTTGTGTAAAGTCCTGAGCACAGTGTCTGGTGCTGAGTATGCATTCTATATATGATAGCTACTATTATTTTTGCTAATACTAGTAAATAAATATTTTTTGAGAACCTACCGTATGCTGAAGATGTGGTCTCTGTTTCCAAGGAGTTTAGTCTAATAGGCTGCACACACTAATAAATAGTTATAAATGTGATAAGTGCTATAACTGTGTGTTATGACCACAGAGGGGTTGGGGTCAGAAAAGGCTTCTGGAGGAGATAGTGTCTGTGAGAGAGAGAGGGAGGGAATTGGGCCAGGCCAAGGAGCAGGTATTTCATAGCAATCAAGGAATTGGTTCCCATTTAGCTAAAGCGTTTAATAGGAAGGAGCAAAAATTAAAACTCAGAGCTAGTGAGGTAAACTATGACCAGATATAAAAGGCCTGGTAAACCACTCTAGGGAATTTAGAGACATTATTATAAGGTAATGTGGTGGGCGCCCAGGTGGCTCAATCGGTTAAGCAGCTGCCTTCGGCTCAGGTAATGATCCCAGAGTCCCGGGATCGAGTCCCACATTGGGCTCCCTGCTCAGCAGGGAGTCTGCTTCTCCCTCTCCCTCTACCCGTGCTTGTGCTCTCTCTCACTCACTCTCTCTCTCTCAAATAAATAAATAAAAATCTTAAAAAAAAAATAAGGTAGTGTGGGGAGCCATTGAAGGAGGGAGGGCCCATGGTTAGATTTGAGTTTTCAGAAGATTACGCATTAACTACCCAGTGGATTATGGAATCCACATAAATAAGAGAGATGAATGATTTTGGTTTGGGATGGAAATGATCATATTCTCATACTTTACTTCATTTATTGGGACCAAGAGACCTAGAGAGTTTCAGGGATGGTAAGAATGGGATGATGTAATTGGTAGGAAGGAATGTGAAATTGCAGTGGTACCACAGACCTATTAACTTGGTTATTTTGGGGGTAAATGAATGACTACAATAGACAAGATTCCAGAAAGTGAGGTATATAAATATCTTAGTCTATTCAGTCTTTTATAACAGAGAACCATATACTTTATAAGGTGGATTATAAACAACAGCAATCTATTTCTCACAGTTCTGGAGGCTGGGAATTCCAAGATTAATGCACCACCGAGTTCGGTGTCTGATGAAGGCCTGATTCCTGGTTCATAGCCATTTTTCCCCACATCCTCACATGGCAGAAAGGATGAGGGAGCTCTTTGAGGCCTTTTTAATGAGGGCATTAGTAGCATTCATGAAGGCTCTACCTTTATGATTTAATTACCTACCAAAAGATCTTACTTCCTAATACCATCGCATTGGAGGTTAGGATTTCAACATGAATTTTGGAGGGGCACAAACATTCAGTCTCTAGCAATATATTTCTTTGAACGTGCCTTCTTTTACATTAAACATTCCTCTGGTACTATGTTACAAACTAGTTATACGAGTTTAGACAGTAGCTCAATCCCTTTACCAGATCTTCTTTGCAGGGGTAGGCAGACTTTTCTGCAAAGGGCCAGATAATAAATATTTTTGGCTTTGAGGGCCACACGACAATTGAGTCTCTTCATCACCACCAGCACCACGACCTGTGAAAATGATTCTAAGCTCCAGGGTGATACAGAAACAGGCATGGACCGGTTTGCCAAACCCTTCCCTAGAGTGTTAGAGTTTTTTTTTATTTTCCATATTTGAGAACTTTTGTTTCTTAGTGAATTCTTAGAAAACAGATTGCTGCCTCGTGATTTCTAATGTTTTGTGTATATTGGATATGGATATATATATGGATATATATATATCCAGAAATTCAACTTTAGCTCGCCATTTATATTTTCTTCTATTAAATCTCTTGTGATTTTTAAGGGAAAGAACTTTTGGTCCAGGTTGGTGAGCAACTCCAACGTATTAGTGACAGAGCAGAGCCAGGACCAAAATTTGTTTTCTACCTCCAGGTTCAATACTGTTCTTGTGTTATTAGATACCATTATGGTGAGTGTTTGTGTGACAGAATTTCTAAGCCCTACCTCATAGTTCATGTATTTTATATTGTTCTATTTATAATTCTAAAACAGCAGAGATGATTTTGACAACCACCTAAATCTGTAAAAAAATAAAATTGTAGAATTGTTAGATTTGAGTTTTCTTATCTTTTTGAATGAGAATAAGAGTAGTGAGCAGCCTGCAGAGAAGCAGCAGGTGGGGCAGGAGAAGCAGCTGACTCAAAGAATCCACATTGAATTCTTCTCTGTTCCTTTTTTAGGTCCCTCTAAAACAGGGCAGAAGTCTTATGGATTGGATTCGCCTCACCAAAAGTGGAAAGGATCTAACGGGATTAAAAGGCAGGTTAATTGAAGTAACTGAAGAAGAACTTAAAAAACACAACAAAAAAGACGATTGCTGGATATGCATAAGAGGTACGTGGTATTTATTACATACTGCAAAAAGTTTTGGCTGGGCTTTCCAGTTGTAATGTCATATGGCCTCATGGTCCTGTTATTTGGTGATATGATTCACAAGTAGATAACAAAAATATGCCTTATGCTGGACTACAAAGTATATAATTCTGAATTTCAACAGTATTTCTTTCTTAGGTAACTATTTACATAGCATACCGGCACTGTACTCCCTTAGAAAGAAAGCAAGTGTTTGCTGGGTGGTTATTCAGTAACACTCTAGTTTATATATAATCATGTCCCACCTTAGTGCCTTTTAACAGAATCGTTTTGAATGGGAGAAATTGTTCTGCCAGAAAAAATGTCTCTGAGAACCGAAAGTAAATCAGAAAGCCTGTGTTTAAGCCAAATCTTAAGTTCTGACATGAAGCAATTTTTATTATTTAATGTAAATTTCTTAGCAATATTAATGACCTGATTTTTGTAGCCCATAGCAAATTAGAAGTGCCAAGCTAGAAATGAGTGGGTTGGAGAGAGTGAGCAGAGATACAGGAGAGTGGCTGATAAAAGCAGACCTCATGGCAATCAACAACCTCACATCTCAGAGGGGAATGAAAGCAAAAAAGGCCATGGGAATGTACAATGGGCTTCCGTAGCAATGTCACTGAGCCATCCAGACCTGGTTAAATATGCCCACTATTTTTAAAGTGTCGGTTTGTTATTCATTGGTGTTACACAATTGTAATTTTATCATTATATAGTTATGGTATGTTGTCAGTTATCCTGATTACACTGTGACCTGTATGAGGGCAGAGACCATGTCATGTCAGTCATACTGTTCTGTCCTTGGTGCCTGGCACATAGACATCATCAGTATATGTTGTTTGTTGAATGAATTCACTTAACATTTTTAAGAAGTTTTGTTACTTAAAGAGCTCTGTGGTTGTTATAGTAGATTGGTGATGTGATAAATGGAAAGATAGCAGTAGACACTATTAGTTTGCTAGGGATGCCCAAACAAAATAGCGCAAACTAGGTGGCTTAAACTACAGAAAATTACTGTCCCACGATTCTGGAGGCTAAAGTCTGAGATCAAGGTGCCTTTTTCATAAGGCTGTGAAAAAGAAAAATGCCTGTGTCTCTCACCTAGCTTCTGCTGGTTTGCTACTACCAATCTTTGAAGTTGCTTGGCTTGTAGAAGCATCACCCCAGTCTGCCTTCAGCTTCACATTGCATTCTCCCTGTGTACTTGTCTGGGTCCAAATTTCCTATTTTTACAAGGACCCCAGTCATATTAGATTAAGACCCTACCCTACTCTAGAATGACCTAATCTAATTATATCTGCATTGACCCTATATCCAAATAGGTCACGTTCTGAAGTACTGGTGGGTAGGACTTCAGCATATGAATTTGGGGGTTATGCAATTCAACCCATAACAGACACAGTTAGAGTGTGAAATTTATTTCAGTGGCAAAGGGGGTGGACTGTTCCAGCAGGTGATGACATAGCTTGTTCTGAGACAGAAGAACAGCTGCTCAACTCCCCAGAGTTTCTCAGGGAAATACAGCTGTGGATAGTACCCATAAGTTGGAATGAGGATTCTGCTAGATGCAAAAAACTCCTTTTGCCATTTTATTTTATTTATTTTTTTTAAATTTAAAAAAATTTATTTATTTGAGAGAAAGAGCGAGAGTGTGCATGCGTGTGCACGAGGAGGGAGGGGCAGAGGGAAAGGGAGAGAGGCTCACCGCTGAGCGTGGAGCCTGACATGGGGTGCCATCTCATGACCCTGAGATCATGACCTGAGCTAAAATCCAGAGTCGGCCACTTAACTGACTGAGCCACCCAGGCGCCCCTCCTTTTGCCATTCTCTAGGGTTTTGAATACCCTCCTTGCTCTTTCTCCATGCTGCCCACCTGTTTTACCAGGTGTAAGTATAATGACCGCCACACTGCCTGAGTGTTTTCTGCTAGACTGGGTGAAGTGGAGGTCAGTATGCAGGAGAATCTCTCAGCTGGTCCAGGCTGTAGGCGTGTGAGTTCTGTTTCTATAGGCACTTCTCCAGAAAACTCACTTATGTGAACCCTTTGTGTCTTAGTTATGTTAGATAAATGAGGCATTAATATAACACAGTCACACTTCGTTATTCATTTGGTGTATTGATGGAGATAAGGGACTAGTGTGCTATGTTTCAAAAGTAATACATACACTGCTCCCTGTTATATATCTCCTATAAGGATTGAATGCATGCCACTTTTTTCTGGTAAGGTTGTCAATTTAAGGATAAATTTGTTTAAAGTCTCTGTTACTCTTTTAGTAATAAGGCTTTTTCCCCTTTGCAAAAAGTTAAGTGTCTTTTTTTTTTTTCCTTTTTGACGAGTTCAGTTTATATTATCAAGAGCACTCAATTTAGGTGGTGCTCTTTGAGCATCCCCTCTAGTAGGAGAGGATAAATGACTGATAGTGGACACAGCTGAGTGAAGTGCCATTAGAAGCTATAAAGAAAGTGACATCAGATTGGAGGGAGGGAGACATGTGGGTTAGGAAAATCAGGGACACTCTTGTGGTAGTGATAGCTTAGAAGCTGGGGACAGGTGTTCATCAGAAAATAAGGAGGAAGTACATCAAAGTGGAGTGAAAAGCCTAACCCACAGATGCAGAAAGGCTTGAGAGACATTCTGGAGCTTAGGTTAACTGTTGGACAGTTATATAGAGAAGACTAGAAAGGTATGCTAGGTCAGATCGTAAAGGACCTTGAAAGCCAGGCGGAGAAATGTGTCCTTAATTTAGATGGCAGTATGAGCTCTAAGAGATATATGGATGTGGGGACATTGTGATCAGAGTATGCCTTGGAAACATTAGTCTGGTGGGTGGGTATAGTGAATTAAATGGGACAAAAAGCATTTAGCTCGTTACAGAAGTTCAGGTGTTCTTAGGGGAACCAGGGTGTTGACAAAGACAATGGAAAGTAGGATGAATTTGAGACAAACAGATTAAACAGATTACTGGTAATTTCTGAGACAGTCATAATTTAAAGTAAGCGTGTGACTATTGTCTTTTTCTTATTGTTCTAATTTAAAATATAAATGATACCTTCTTAAAAGGGGAATGTATACCAAATTTAGCTTTGAATGTCAGAGATAATGTTTGGGCCCAATTTTTAATCAAAGCTGTACCATAGGGAAACATGGTATCATGGTATCATATTTTCCCCCTTGATAAAATATTAAATTCTTCATTTGTCTAACAATTGCCCCATATTTAGATCTGTTCCAATTTCAGCTGATCGGGTTAAGGTAGACACAATTAGTTTTAGTATTTTTTTTAAAGAAATCTTAGAAAATATACACTTTGGTATGGGTTTTTATGGCTGATATTATGGGAATTATTTTCTTTTTTTGAGTATATATCAGTATTTATGCACATGTTCAGGTGTGTTGAGTCCAGTTACATACCTAAAAATGATGGTATGAAAAGAACACTTGGCTGGCAGCAGTTCACTTAATCACCATTTTCTGTGAAGTGTGTAATTACTGTAATGCAGTAGGAGGTAATTGGAACGTTGAAGGAATTGATAGGAGTGATAATGCTTTTTTAAAAATCTTGTTGAATTTACATTAATGCAAACTTTTGTAGTTTTCTCTGTTATTGCTGTTTCTTGAGAACTAAAGGTGATTTACAAACATGTGAAACTTTGAGCAAACATCTGAATCACTCATCTGTGAAAGCTCCGTAGAGCCTAAATCAGACTTTGTTTCCCCTGTGGTATATTTTATTGTAGGATGTAGTCAGTGTGGGTAATGATATATTAAGTCATGAAATCATTTTTTGGCAGCATGGTATACAGCCTTTGATCTCAGTGAGAGTGAGGGTGAGTGTAGCCTGATACTTAGTAACAGTCATTTGAATGAATGGTATTTAGAAAAAGTTGATTACCCTCAGTAGACTGGCTGCTCTGTTAAAAAAAAAAACTGATGGGATTTGGGGCACCTGGGTGGCTCAGTCAGTTACGAGTCTGAGTCTTGGTTTTGGCTCAGATCATGATCGCAGGGTCCTGAGATTAAGACCCTGGGTTGAGCTCTGTGCTCAGCGGAAAGTCTGAGCGTGTGCCCTCTCTCTCAAACAAACAAACAAATAAATAAAATCTTAAAAGTTTATCACATTAAGTTGCTCGTAAGAGATTTAATGGATTTCATTTATAACTTAGAAATAAACATGCTTTAATTTCTCCTAATGCTGATTATCTTATACTAGTAAATTGAAGAGGCTTGCTTGAGATCACTGTAAAAGTGACTTGAAATGGGTCCGTACTTTTCGTGTTTCATTAGTATTTAGAATATCTTTGGGCGCCTGGGTGGCTCAGTCGGTTGAGTGTCCAGCTCTTGATTTCAGCTCAGGTCATGATCTCAGGATCCTGGGATCAAGCCCTGCCTCTGCTCCGTGCTGGGTATGGAACCTGCTTGGGATTCTCTCCCTCCCTTCTCCTCTGCCCCTCCCCACCGTACACACTCTCTCTCTCTCTTAAAAAAAAATAAAAGAGGGGCACCTGGGTGGCTTAGTCAGTTAAGCATCTGCCTTCAGCTCAGGTCATGATCCCAGAGTCCTGGGATCGAGCCCCACATCAAGCTCTCTGCTCAGCAAGGAGCCTGCTTCTTCTTCTCCCTCTGCCCCTCCCCCCACTCGTGTTCTCACTCGCTCTGCTCTCTCTCTCTCAAATAAAAAAATCTTAAAAAAAAGAAAATTTTGGTAAATTGAGTCCGAGAAGTAATATTTAGTCCTATGATATTTCTAGTCCAGCTTCCTAGATTTCTAGATACATTTACAGTAAACGTTTTTTAAATTTTACTTTGTAGGATGGTAGTGTAAATTTTTGTGTGTACAGTCAATCCTCATTATTCGTGAGTTGCAGATTTGCCTACTCACTAAAATTGCTTTGTAACCCCAGAAATCAATACTCAACAGTGCTTTCATAGTCCTTTGCAGACATGAGCAGCGCAGGGAAAATGTGTTTGGCCCAAGCACACATTCCTACTTGAGGTTGAACAAGGCGATGCTCTGCCTTCCGATTTCCGCTCTCATACACCTACAGATGTGTCTTTCTTGAGGTCCGTTTAGTGCCATGTTTTTCATATTTTGTGCTTTTTGTTGGTGTTTTGGTTTAAAGTGGCCCCCAGGCGTAGTGCTGAAGGCTATGATGTGCCTCACAGAGAAAATATGTATGTTAGATAAGCTTTGTTCCGGCATGAGTTCAGTGCTGTTGGCTGTGAATTAAATGCTCATGAAGCAGCAATACATATTGACTAAGGTGTTTTTAAACAGAAATACACCTTAAGCACCACGGTTATGTATTGTTTGACAAAAATGTGACCAGAGGCTTACAGGAACCTAACGCTGCCTTTTCCCAAAGGAGCAATGGTTCAGTATTTGCTAATTCAGTGTTCACAGTGACTTTGGAGAACATAACTGCTGGGAGAAAAGAGAATTGACTAGGCTGTTTTTTTATTTATACTCCAGAAATAAAGTAAGTTTTATACTTTCTGGGTTAGATTCAAGTCCACCAAGAACAGAGCTGATGTTTCCAACAGTAAGCTCTTTTCTTTAGGGCCCCTTAGCTCCTTGCTTCACTTTTATTTTGAGAAACTGCAATATTATTTGTCTCTAGCAGAGAAACTTTTTTCTTCTAAGAACAGCTTTTCAAATCTGGGACTAACTTGGGGCGCCTGGGTGGCTCAGTCGTTAAACGTCTTTGGCTCAGGTCATGATCCCAGGGTCCTGGGATCGAGCCCCGCATCGGGCTCCCTGCTCCGCGGGAGGCCTGCTTCTCCCTCTCACACTCCCCTCGCTTGTGTTTCCTCTTTTGCTGTCTCTCTCTCTGTCAAATAAATAAATAAAATCTTAAAAAAAAAAAATTGGGGACTAACTTTTTAATTTATAATGAAATGTATTGTCACAGCTGTACAGAGTGTAACTGAACAGTAGTGTACTATTATTACAGGTAGCTCAGCTCTTCTGTACACAGTCCACTTTGTATATGGTCCTCATTACTTCTCGACAGCAGATTTCTGAACACCTCTTCTGCTATTGCTTGCTTGCTTAGGAAATACAAATCAACATTTTTTTACAGCTACACTTCCCCTTACTCATTTCTGATCTGATCTGTAGGTTTTCACATTGCCTGTTCTCCCCTATGAAATGCAGATAATCTCATCCTTGTCGATTTTATTCATTCTGTCCTGCTGACATCCAAGAAGGTTTGCTTTTACTGTCATTATCTCCTAAATTGTCAATCTTTTCCTTGCTTTTGTTTTTGTTTTTAAGTTTTCTTCTTTCTGTCCCTCCCTCTCATCCACTAAAAATTTGGTAGAGGAAGAGAACGGGTGGTTTTCGGGCCTCATCTGACCCACAGGGATTTTGTTTGGTTGACACAGAATTTTACAAACTTTAGCCAATGTTTTGCAATTTTTTTCTTTGTGGGAATGTTTTTGATAATTAATTTTAAAAAAAGATACAGGTTATTCAAATGTTCTTTTGTTCTTATGCCAATTTTTGCAAGTTATGTTTTTTCAGTGAATTTGTTCATTTTAATCTCAGTTATTGACCATATTGACATAAAGTTGTTTACAACATTCCCTTATTACATCTTTAGTGTCTTTAGGTTCTATAGTAATATACCCTGTTGCAGTCCAGATACTGCTAATTTTTGGCTTCTTTTTTTTTCTTGATCAGTCTTACTAGAAGTTTATCAATTTTTTTAACTTTTGGTTTTGATTTTCTTTGTTGCTTGTCCATTTTCTATTTCATTAATTTCTACTCCTATCATAGTTAGGAAGGTGGCTATTTCAAGACTCTTTTTCCTGCAGTATTGGCATCAGTATATTTATGGCGATAACTTGGCAGTTACTCTTGTTATATTCTTGACTTACCCCATTCTAAGCTTTTAAGCTTAAACTATTACAGTATGCTTTCTCCTGTTTTATTATATTCAACTCTGGATTGAATCCTGGTTTAGCATTTGTGTGTTATTCATTTTGAGTGCCATATGTAAACTAATTCATTAAGAAATTACCATGGGGTGCCTATTACCTGTAGTTCTTTTTTATGTTAATTAACAATCATATAGGATATCCTTCTGGGACAGTTTTTATTTCTAGTAATTTAATGAAACATAGCTTTTGCTTTTTTTGTTACCTGTGTGTAGTTGTCATTCATAAAAAATAGAGAAGTTAGTTTTGAACTTTTCCTCTATCTTGGTTCACTCATTTAATCAGTATTTATCATGCACTCTACCAGGTTCTGGGGATAACATGGAAATATAAAACAGAGATGGCTTTTGATTTTAGGGAATTTACAATGCGGTGGGGAGCACAAAGCATTAATCAGGTCTGACAAGTATTGTGAAGGAGAGGTATGCTGTGCTGAGTGAGGACTACAGAAGATGGAGCTGAGATCTGAAAGCTAAACGAGAGTTAACTAGGAGAAGAGGAATGGGAATGGCACTCTAGGCTCTGGGAAGAAGCATGTGCAAAGGCTGGGCGGTGTGATTGTGTGAGAGAGAGGTCACGTGCACACGTGGAGGTGTTTACCATGAGTAGAAGGTGCTTAAAGTTAGTGATTTCTGTTTTCTTTCTTCTCTCCTCTTATATTGGAAAGACACTTTTTTTTTAAGATTTTATTTATTTATTTATTTATTTATTTATTTATTTATTTATTTATTTATTTATTTGAGAGAGAATGAGAGCATGAGCAGGGTTAGGGGCAGAGGGAGAAGCAGACTCCCCGCGGAGCAGGGGTACTTGATCCCAGAACCTGAGCCAAAGGCACATGCTTAACCCTCTGAGCCACCGAGGTGCCCAAGACACACTCTTTTCAAAGATCGTACTCCTTCTAAGATATTTTCTTAACTATGGCTCATCTCTGTGTGCTCTTACCAGTGCTCTCCAGCCTCCTCATACCTTGGGCAGTTGCCCATCCAGAACTATTTAACACCCTTTAGTTCTTTGCTTTCTTTCTGACAACGGTTTCTTCCTTTAATCTCCTCATGACTTTGGCCCTCTTGGACTGTGTTTCTTCCCTGGGCTTTCTTCCTTAGCACTTGGTGTTGGACTTCTTTTAGAATATCTATAACACTTTTTGGCCATTTTTAATATTTTTCCTATTTAAATTGAGTTTGGGGATACTAATATACTGCTTCTCTCCGTACCCCTAGCTTCCAGCACAGGGCGTGGCTCCTAGTTAGTGTTCAGTAAATGTACCTGGAATCATTTGTATATTTTGATATGTGTAGGAGTTTTAAACCATGGTATTGTTTTATTATTTCACAGAATAGTAACCAGTGGAGAAACTTGATATTTGATGTTTCCAGATTATTGGCCCCTGGAGTTCCTTAATCAGTTTGAAACTTTGTTATTTCTGGATAGTTTTCTTATATAGATTCATGGTCCATTATTGAGTTTTGAGCCCCATTTTAAAATATATTAGTATTTCCATTAAACTCCTTTTTATAGTTTCTGTCTCTGTGATGATATTTCCTCTCTGTTAAATGTCATCCACATTTTCTACTAGATTTTTTTAAAGATATTAATTATAGGGGCGCCTGGGTGGCTCAGTCGTTAAGCATCTGCCTTTGGCTCAGATCATGATCTCAGGGTCCTGGGATCGAGCCCCACGTAGGGCTCCCTGCTCCACAAGAAGCCTGCTTCTTCCTCTCCCACTCCCCCTGCTTGTGTTCCCTCTCTTGCTCTCTCTCTGTCAAATAAGTAAATAAAAATCTATTTAAAAAAGATATTAATTATAGTTATTTTAATATCCCTGTATAATAGTTCTAACATATACACCATCTTAAAGTCTGGTTTTGTTACTGTTTTATTTTTCTCTCTTGACAATGGGTTTTTTGTCTTTTTTTTTTTTCAGTGTGACTTGTAATGTTTGATTGAATGTCACACATTGCATAAGGTGCACAGTAAAACCTGAAGTATTTACACTTAGAAACGAGTACACTTTTTCTGGCAGACAATTAGGTTGAGTCAGTCTGGGTAGTAGCTGAGCTGGGTTTGGGGTGTATTGTTGCTATTGTTACCATCAGTATACTGCAGACTTCAAACTTCTCCCACAGTGGGTTGCTGCTAACTTGTTTGTGTGGGTCCCGCCATGGTAGAGGATTTTCTCCTTGTTCCTGTTGCACTCTTAGCTGACAGCTTGCCTTACATTGTTGTGTAGGGTCTCCTTCCATGCTCCCAGCTGCTCTTGCTTGTTACTTGGTGCAAGACTTGTGGTGGAGGCAGAAGGGGTTTTGCAATTTTCCTGTTTGAGCCTCAGTCTCAGGGGGGTCCTGTGAACTTGAGCCCCAGAGGCTGACCTTTTTCAGTGCTTGTGTCACTTCCCCAGTGGAAATTACTTCTGCCTCATCCTCGGCACAGGATCTGGAATACCGGCAGGTTTTTTGTCTCTCCCCAACCTCCTCTCCTCCTGACCGCAGAGCTTTGCCTTGTATCAGTAGGGCAGAGGGTGTAGGCTGTGAGCAATTGCCCTGCCTCTCTTCTAGTGCTAGAAGAGCTCTATTTTGTATCAGCACAGAGTGTGGGCGTGAGTGGGCTTTCTGTCCCTCTCCCAGTGTTGATCTTGCATTTGCCTAGTGTCAGACCAGAGTGAAGGAGGATGTTTGTTTCCTTCCCTTTCCAGCAGCAGCTAACATCTGCCTGGTATTAATGCAGGAACTCAAGAATGAGAGGCTTTACTGTACCTTCCCAAGCAAACGGACAACTTTTGCTGCATGTGAGGGTTCATTCTGAAGCACGGATGAATTTCTTGCTTCTGCCCCACCAGTAGCTGATAATCACCTTGTGTCTGGGCAGTCTGAAAGTGTGCATAGACTTCTTGGTACTCCTGCTTTACCCTCAAATCTTGGAGCAAGCATTGCACACCAGTACCAGCAATATTACTTTCTCAGCTCTGCCCTGCTTGTCCTTCTCATAAGCATCTCTTGAGGTGGGAAACTGTGAAAAAGCAATTTGTGAGTGGGTACAGAATCCTGTGTCTGAGGCCTTCAGGGTTCTAAATTGGCATGAGTGCACATTTGGCCCTTAAAGAGTTTGTTGAAACTTCAGTTCTTTTCTAGCAATGTCTCTTTTTCCCGTGCTCTATCAAAGATGAAACAATTCATAAGTCCCACCTCCTCAGAGGGGCTTATCACTCTAGAGTTTAGATTACTGGTTGCCTTATGATCTCATTTTCCGGATGGGCTCAGAAACTTACGGTTTTTATGGATTGCCTGGCTTTTTCTTTTTTTTTTTTTTGCTTTATTTCATTTTTTATTTTTAAAAGATTTTATTTATTTGAGAGAGAAACAGAGCACAACCAGGGAGAGGGACAGAGGGAGAGGGACAAGCAGACTCCCTGCTGAGCGCAGAGCCCGATGTGGGGCTCGAGGTGGGGCCCATGCCAGGACCCTGAGATCATGACCTGAGCCAAAGTTAGACATTTAACCAACTGAGCCACCCAGGCACCCCTAGCTTTTTCTTTTTGTTAAGGGTAGGAACAAATATTTCTTGTGGTTTTCTACTTCTGAAGTTCATTATTATATCTTGGAGCTAATCTTTGCAGCTGCCTTATTTTGGAAAATAAGAAATAATCCAAAGCACAAGGACATACTTGTCCCCCCCCCCCCCCCCCCCCCCCCCCCGCTGCCAAGTAATTAATAACAAGGCAGTCAAGTGCTGGTTGGTAGCTGTCACTGGTAGACCTAAGGCATAGGCAGACAGAGGGAAATGATCCCATGGAATAGGGAAAACTAATCTTTTAGAGAGAGGGTGTCTTGCTTAATATTGATATACATTGTAAATCTGCTTTAAGTATATAGTAAATGTGGCTATTGCTAATGATGTTTTGTTATTGTTCTCCCTAGGAGAGGTTTGTGATTTTTTTTTTCAGAATATTTAGAGTGTAACTGATTCCTCAGGCTGTTGGTTAATTTTTAAAGCTTTTACTGATCAATTTCCTTTTAAACTAATTTCCTAGTTAAATGTCAGGGCTGTTTTTCCTAATACTAATGTCACATAGGATGATCTTTGATAATTATGCCCTATTGATGTTCTGAAGTGCACAGAGGCCTTTATCACATCCTATTTAAATTTTCCCATGCAAACTGAGGCATTCAGTTCAGATTGTCTTGGCTCTTTTGTAAATTGGACTCACCATCATTGAGGTAGTTTGGTGGAGTTAGAAGCTCCAAGTTGTATTCACGATAGTTGTTACCTCACTCTTTTCTAGTTTCTCTGAGGCAGTGCTGGTCTCATTTTTCATCTTTCTTTTTCTTTTTAAAATTGTGCACCAGAGGTTGGCAATTTAAGTTGCTTAGATACTAATCTTAATTTTAGAGGCTTTCTTCAAATGTCTGCCCTTTTATTTTGAGAGTGATGGACCAGAGAGCTAAATGGAAGCTCCGTGTGTGGGCAGAACTCTTTTATGCATTGGTTTGGCTGCACTGGCAAGGTGTCCCCAACCGATGGTATGCAAGTCTTTTGGGCTGGAATCCTCCCCATCATCTGCAAATAAGTGTTCTGAGGGTTATTTAGGAAATGGGAGCTGCTGGAATGGTGGTGGTAGGAGGTGGATCTTAATGTTTTGACATGTAAGCTTTTGCTTCTGGATTTTAGTTCAAGCCTCTCCCCACTCCCAAGTGTGTTTCCTTTGGTATAATGTTTCTCTGGTTCATCCTCTCTAGAGAATAAGCCTGCACTTCTTGCAGGGTTGGGAAGGGGCTGGTTGCTTGGTAGTGTAGGATGGGGGAGGGGATTTAAGGCTCATATTGCTGCTTCAATTGAATTCAAGATCTTCCTGCCCTCTAACTTCAGAACTACCTGGAATCTCTGATTCTTACACTTTTGGCGGGGGTGAGGGTGGAGGGGATGGGTTCTCTTGCACACACTGGCTTTTTATAGGTTCCCCTCCAACTTTCACAGGGTCTATTTCACCTTTCTTCATTTTGCTAAGAATGTTATCACTCATCCATTTGGCTTTCAGGCTTCCGGAACTTTATTGCTGTCATCTCTTCTTCTGATTTCTGTGTCTTTTTGGTTTTATGTGTTATTTATCTTTTGCAGTCATTTTAGAAACTTTTCAGGAGTATAAGAGACGAATGCTTTTAATCCTGAAATCCTAAGATGCTCTACTGTCCAGCACCTAGTTGGGTAAACTGGTTAAAGTTAAGTATATATACTAGATATCCCTAGAACAATTACTTTAAAAATAATGTGAGGAGGTATAGCTAAAAAGTCAATAGATAAAATGAAATTCTAAGAATATTTTGTTAACCCAAAAGAAGGCAGGGAGAGAGGAATAGAGAGACACAGATAGAAAACTTGGAAGAAGAAAAAAATTCGAGGGTTAAGGATGAAGACTAGATAAAATGGTTGCTCTAAATTCAGCCACATCAATAATTGAGTGTAATGGACCAGTGATTTGAATTGAAAGATACAGATTGTGTGATTGTGCATCAGGACCTAACTACATGATGGTTATAAGGAAGGGATACACTGTATTTATTTGTTTTGTTTGTTTATTTTGCAGTGTTTTATATAATTATTTGTCTTTGGTTTTGCATTTCCAGTCAAAACGTTGGTTTCCAAAGTTACTTAGGTCAAATTCCTTTTCTTTGTTTCTTTTTTTTTTAATTGAAGTTTAATTACATACAGTGGTATATTAGGTTCAGATGTATAATATAATGATTAAGCAATTCTATACATTACTCAGTGCTCATCACGGTAAGTGCGCTCTTCATCCCCTGTATCTAATTCACCCATCCCCCACCCGCCTTCTCTCTGGCAACCACCAATTTATTCTCTGTATTTAAGAGTCAGGGTTTTTTTTTTTTTGCCTCTTTTTTTCCTTTGTTCATTTGTTTTGTTTCTTAAATTCCACATATGAGTGAAATCATATGGTATTTGTGTGTCTGATTTATTTCAGTTAGCATAATACCCTCTAGGTTCATCCATGTTTTTGCAAATGGCAAGATCTCGTTCTTTTTTTCTGTGGCTGACTAATATGTCAATATGTATATATACCACATCTTTATCCATTCATCAGTCGATGGACACTTGGGCTGCTTCCATATCTTGGCTATTGTAAATAATGCTGTAATAAACGTAGGGGTGCACATATCTTTTCAAATTAGTGTTTTTGTTTTCTTTGGGTAAATACCCAGTAGTGGAATTATTGGATTATATGGTATTTCTACTTTTAATTTTTTTTGAGGAACCTTCCTACTGTTTTCCAAAGTGGCTACACCAATTTATATTCCCACCAACAACAGTGCATGAGGGTTCCTTTTTTTCCACATCCTTGCCAACACTTGTTATTTCTTGTGTTTTTGATTTTAGCCATTCTGACAGGTGTGAGGTGATTTCTTACTGTAGTTTTGATTTGATATTTGCTTTTTTCTGATGACGAGTGATGTTGAGCATGTTTTCATGTGTCTGTTGGCCATTTGTGTGTCTTTGTAGAAATGTCTATTTAGGTGCTCTGTAGAAGGGATACACTTTAAATACAAATACACAGGTTGAAAGTATATGTGTAAGAAAATGTATAATATCTAGACAGTAAGTATAACAAGGTTGGCCTATATTAATATTAGATAAAGTATATTACCAAAGACAAAGAATCTTACTAGAGATAAAGACATTTCATAATGTTAAGAGAGTCAGTTCATTATGAAGACTGTTTATGCTTTATAACAAAGCTTCAAAATACATGAAGCAAACATTGATAGTATTGAAAGGTAGAATTAAAATCCACAGTTATTGTTGCATGTTTTAACACCCTCTCTCAGCAGGTGATAGAACTAGATAAATATCAGTAGGCTTAAAATTAAAGTAATGTGCTATTTCTTTACTGAACACAAGATGGCAAAGTGGTCACAGTCCTTGCAAAAATGGACCTGTACATTTGAATATAGCGAAATATGCTTTGATTTTATTGTGTGAACACACCTTTTTCCTTCATTGATTTTAGAGCCAACAAAATGAACAGTAGTGAATAGTGAAATAGGAATACTACAGTGTAGTTGCATAATACTTGACGTGTACATGATAGGCATTAAATACATTTTTGTTGAGTGCATATAATGTGGGGCTTTAGAGTTAAATTTCTGTTTGAATTTTAAACAAAAATTAATTTTAAATCTGATTATAAAAATTGTATAAAACTACAAAAATTTGAGTACAAAAAATACTTACAGCAATAGTTCTCAAACTTTTTTGGCTTTAAGATCTCTTTACTTTTGTAAAAATTATTGTTGACCCCCAAGGAGCTCTTGTTTATGATGGTTTTATCTATTGATGTTTTTGCCTTTCAGAAATAAAAATTATGAAATTTGAAGAGGCAGCTCTTTCTGCGCACAGGTCCTGTCGCTGTGCTTTAATAAAACCAAGATTTTATTTATTTATTTATTTATTTATTTGAGAGTGAGAGAGAGAGCACACGAGCGTGTGAGTAGGAGGAGGGAGAGGATCCCAAGCCAACTCCATGCTGAGTGCAGAGCCCGACTTGGGGCTCGATCTCATGACCCTGCAATCATGACCTGAGCTGAAATCAAGAGTATGATGTTCGGGGCCCCTGGGTGGCTCAGTTGTTAAGCGTCTGCCTTCGGCTCAGGTCATGATCCCGGGGTCCTGGGATCGAGCCCCGCATCGGGCTCCCTGCTCGGCAGGAAACCTGCTTCTCCCTCTCCCACTCCCCCTGCTTGTGTTCCCTCTCTCGCTGTGTCTCTCTGTCAAATAAAAATAAATTTAAAAATCTTAAAAAAAAAGAGTCTGATGATGTTCAACTGACTAAGCCACCCAGGGGCCCCAATAAAACCACTTAAAAAAAAAAAAAAGACATTTAAAGAATATTTTTAAGTTAACTTTAAAATAAAAACAATAAACTCACCATATGTTATCACAAATAATAGATATTTTTATGAAAAAATAACTGTATTTTCCAAAACAAAAACATAGGGAAGTGGCATTGTTTTACATTTTGGCAAATATCTTTAAAGTGTGACTTCATAGGTGACAGTTGTATGCTTGTGTCACCTTCTGCACTTAATATACTTGTGGAACAAAGATTTTTAAAAAGGCAGATGACATCTTGTTAGTATTCCTACAAAAATGTTTTGGCCTTGGACCACCCACCAAAAGACTTTTGAGCTCCCGCAGGAAGCTCTGGATCATGCTTTGAGAATCTCTGACATAAAATAGAACAAAGAAAATGACAAATTATCAGTGCGTGTGTGGCCTCAAACCATGGGGATGCAGTTCACTCCTTATCAGTGGGCCATTATGGTTCACGTGTAGTTACCTAACCTGAAAAATTGTGGGAGCCTCATCTGGAAGATAGATTAATAGGTATAAATATCACTTGAGGCTTACATTGTGGTGTCAGATATAGAGCTGGGGTTGAGAATGAGTTGGAGCTTACTGCAATCCAGTTGTGAGTTCAGTTATCTGAGATAAGTGATTCAGGTTCTGTGGTTGGGAAGAGGCTTTTTCTGTCTATGGGAAGTTGGAGTGGTGACTGAAAAAGAGTGCTCTGAAATTGGAAGCTTCCCACATTGCTGCTGGGAATAGAAAACATTCTGGCAGTTCCTCAAAAGGTTAAACATAAATTGTGTATGACCCAGCAGATTTACTTCTATGTATAGACTCAAAAGAAATAAAAATATATGTCCACACAAAAATGTGTTCATGAATGTTCATAGCAGCATTATTCCTAATAACTCCAAAGTGGAAACAACTTAAATGTCATTGAACTGACGAACAGATGAACAATATGTGCTCTATCCATACATGGAATATTATTCAGCCATAAAAAGGAATGATGTATTGACACATGCTACAACATGGATGAACCTTGAAAATATTATATTCAGTGGAAGAAGGCAAATAAAAGACCCTATATCGTATGCTTCCATTTATATGAAATGCCCCAGATTTGCTAGTCTCAAGACAAAACATACATTCGTGGTAACTTAGGGCTGGGGAGGATGGCAGGAATGCTGCCTGAAGAAGATTTTTGCATATTGTTAAATCATAGTATCTGTCATGTGGTCAGTGACCCCTATACAGGGACTCATGTTCCTCACAATATCAACATCAAAAACTCAAAGGGGCTTTTTCCTTTTTAAAGAAGTAAGGCGTCTCCTTTTGTTTGTTTCTTTTTTAACACTTTTTAAGATCAGATAATGCAACCAGTGTTAGCCGTGTCTCTTTTTAGCCTTGGCTTCTAGGGAGTTCAGGATGACATTTAATGCTCAGTCATAGTAACATTGTTAGTTGGGTTAAGCGACTGGTATATTTTCTTTTGCACGTTTTGTTGTGGGTTTTTAAAATTTTTACACACAAATATTTTGTTGTAAGATGCCTTACTCTTTAGCAGTAGCAGTTAGGGTTTAAATTACAACAAATATAACAAGTATATGTGAAAAACTAGGGGCAGCATTTACGAAGATGGAGAAGAGTTCTTTGTGTGTAAAATGGCAACATTGGTTTTTAGGTATAAAAATGATATTGATCCTTGAACTAAGTCTTTAAATAAGCAGTGAGCTCCTAGACACTGGTACTCTTCAAGCAGATGCTGGATGATGGTCTGTCTGTAGATCTTAATAGAGGTGGGTCCTGTACTGGATCAGAAATCAGACTAAAAAATGCCTTTAGAGTTCTCCCAGTCTTAAGACGCTATCATTCTGTGATTGAATTGGTAGTATAGGTTTCTGATGATACAAAGCACTAAATGGTAATTTTAAATTGAGTAATTTTTATTCTAAGAACTTATTTGGGAGCTCAGAGTTCCAGACATATAACACAAGAGATAATTTAGTTTGAAAATACTAGAACAGGTACTACCAGTACATTGCCTAAAGAACTCAGTGTAGCTGTTGTTCTGAATGTGTGCTTTCAGTTGCACTGCAGCTCAGCTAGGATGAATTAGCTAAAATATGTACCCCTGAATATTGCTAGGGCATTTAAAAAGTGTTGTCTTTAAACATTAGAGTAGATGTTCCTAATAAAACTGTTGTATTTTAATTTTAATAAGTTGTTCTTATTTATTCATTCAGTTACACTGAGATATAATTGACATATAACACTTTATAAGTTTAGGGTGTATAACGTTATGATTGGTATGTCTGTATATTGTAAAATTAACTTGCTCTTCTTAACAGTACTCAGTCAATCCTTATATCTACTCCTGGTTAGAGTTTAAAAAAAATAAAATATCAGGATGGGTAGATAAGATGGGTGGATGGGTGGGTGGATAGATAGAGTGATTGACTGATCAGTAGATATTCTCCCTAATTCCCCCTCTGCAACTGAAGGTGACCCATGTAAATGATCTAAAAGCACCAGTTGGGCTGTGACCAGAGGATCTTGGTCACAGCAGTTTTGTGCCATTCAAGGTTGGTGTTTTGTGAATCTCTTCCTGCCCATTTTTGTTCTTAGTGTCATTATTAGGATTTAGGTTTTACAGAATTCATTAATAGCCTAACATTAAGTTGAGATTGTGTCTTTGGGTCCCTAAATACCATGTATTTATATTTAATGGGCAATTGGTTGTACAAATCTGTGATACTTGAGCAACTAGAGCTATAGGAAGAAGTTAATTGTGTCATTGTAAAATTTAGAAAAATGCAAGCAAAATTAGTTTCAAAAACCAGGTGGTAAGAATCAATGGGAGGCTCTAGGCTAGAGATTACTGTCTAAAAACCATGTATAGTACAAGTAGAATACAATCAAGCATGAAAGAAAAGCATAAAGTTAGGTTCTTTGCATTTGTTTTCTTCTGCCCCATTCAAGTTTTAGTTTTAGGAAATGCTTTTGAAAAGGGAAAAGGAAGGAGATAAGATAGAGGAAGAAAAAGAGAAGAAAGAGCCTCTGCACCAGAGGAAAAACATCACTTGCGTTTTGGGAGCTGGGTTTATGTCTCATAATTAACAAGTTACTAACACTGCCAAGTGTGGTTGGATCTAACATTTCTTGGACTGAGACACTTACAGTTTCAATTCCTTACAGTGAGGGATTTTATAGGCATTCCTAGTTTTGTCCATTTGAAGAGCATGGAAGCTGTTCAGGTCTGGAGTGAGAATATGAGAGGATAAGGGTCAATCTAAAGGGTTGAGATCGAAGAGAACACATGTGGGATGTTCTAGGCTTTATATGCTGATTATGGATAGCTGGCAAAGCTCCCTGTTTATCTTTCTGCCAGTTGCTGAAATATGAAATTCTATCACAGAAAGTTCATGATTGTGTGTTGTAAGTTTCATGTTCTTGAGAAACTACAGTTGAGGTTTGGTGGCCGAGAAGGTTTGGAATTCCAAGTAAGGCATTCTATCTTAAAACAAAAACAAAAACAAAACCCCCCAAAAAAACCTGTTGGGAATAATTCTGACCCTAATCATTACCTCTGGCATTTGTGGTCTATGGATTTTAAGCATTAAACAATAGGAAAAATTCCTTCCAAATTTGGTAGAGAAGGTGGAGAGCGAAGAGAAAGGAGAGAACTCTACCAGTCATTTTGGTTTTTTTTCTTCCTTCCTCAGACTTACTTGGAGGACTGCTAAAAGAGATTTTGTGAATTTACTTCTTTTTGTTGTCTAAATTGCTTTTAAGCCATCTTATAAAGAAATCTACCTGGTTGGGGGCGCCTGGGTGGCTCAGTTGGTTAAGCAACTGCCTTCGGCTCAGGTCATGATCCTGGAGTCCCAGGATCGAGTCCCACATCGGGCTCCCTGCTTAGTGGGGAGTCTGCTTCTCCCTCTGATCCTCCCCCCTCTCATGCTCTCTCTCTCTCATTCTCTGTCTCAAATAAATAAATAAATAAAATCTTAAAGAAAAAAAGAATTAGTTTAAAAAAAAAAAAAGAAATCTACCTGGTTGGTTGGTCTCTAAAATTGAACTTGTGGAAAAACTATACAATACCTTTTTGGGCCTGAAATCCAATCTCTTCTTTCCTCCCAAGATTATCATATAGGATGAAAATTTTAAGTTACCTAAAGTTATTTAAATTCATGGAAGTCATAACATAAAGAGAGAATAGCCAGGATATAAGAAAACCAGTTGATCTCATTGTACCTTGAGGTGTCTTCAGGGCTGGATTTGTCTACTGTCTAGTTTTCAAGTAAAAGATTAAAAAGCAATTCATTTCCTTGGGAAGGCTATTCATTGAGCAAATTTTCCTCCATTTGTTCCCTATTTTTTTTTAAGATAAAGATATATTTAAATGTATGAACAGATGGGATAAATGTTTGGAGAAGATAAAAGGATTATTAAGATCTCAGCAAGAATCTTTGTTCCTTGGACAACTGCAGAGAAGGATTGTGCTTGCTTTCTCAGAGCATGCCTCAGTGGCCCAGTCACCCTTGCTTGCCCAGCGGTCGCTGAGATGATCAGACACATGGGTGACGGTTTGATTCTTTTTCATCAGAGTTTCCTACCAGGGCAGTAGTGGGTGATGGAGTAGAGAGAGAACACTTAAAAATCATAAACAATGTTTCATCATTTCTTTGTGTTGGGAGGCAATTCACTCTAGGTTTTTCAGATATCTGCCCATCTTACAAGCAGAAACACTCACTGTCTTTGTTCTGGACAATGTTTTCAGGGATGCTGGCATAGTAAACCACCTTGGGTAGTAGAACTCGAGACTCCCTCTGGAGTAAAGGACAGCTTGCCTACTGTTTGGTATAATAAAGATAATGTCTTCCCCCAGAACAAAGGGCACCCGCCCACTTCCTGCCCACTCTAAAAACTTCGACTTGCCTAAACTCTCGGAGTTCTCCTCCTGTCATACAGCACAGTAGTGCACAGGTAGTATCTGGCCCTTTTCACTTAGGTCTGTAGGAATTGGGGTTCAGGGAACTCATGCAAATGCTGATATTGTAGCTACTGCTAGTGATATGAGTACTAAATTATCCTTTGTGTCTGACGTTTTCTGCCCAGGACCCATGAAACTGGCAGGCTAACTTGTTTGCTTGTGAGTCTGATGAAATCTGACAGCCTTGATGTACTTAATACTTTGAAATAATAATGATTTGTTAAATAGGAGGTATTTGAAAAGATTTATTGCTTACATTTCTAGTTTGTACAACTTTAAAGAAGTTCATTTAGGATGTTATTTGCCCTTGCTTTGATAGGGTTTGTTTATAATGTCAGCCCATATATGGAGTATCATCCTGGTGGAGAAGCTGAACTAATGAGAGCAGCAGGATCCGATGGCACTGACCTCTTCGATCAGGTAAGGTGGTGAAGGTAATCATGAGTATTACAGTGGAAGAGTTCTCTTAGATTTAGCAGTGTGATAGTTGTAGACAAAAAAGAAAATAGCTGCACAAATTTCACATGTGTTGGCTTGAGTTTTGAAATGTAGGAAGATGCTCATAAGTAACAACTGTTTGTTTAATTTGCCTTTGAATTATTTTACTGTAATTTTAGAGCTGGTTTCAAATCTGTATCTGGGCGTCTACTGTCAAGTGCTTGCTGTCTCCTCTGCTGACAGCTGTTTATTCGGTTTTGATTGATTCTGATGATGATGATGTGATTGGGTCATGGGAGGCAGTAACAATTAGAAGAAAGAACAAGACACTTAGCTTCTCTGCGCTTAGTTTTTTCTCGCTTGGGGAATGTTCAATAACCGGCCTGTCTTGCTATACTGAATCTGCATATCATGTAGAAAGTTAGATGATTAGTGAATAGAAAAATTTATTTTTCCTAGAGTGGTAGCAGAGATTTTGTATGTATATTTCAAAAGATATTTAAATTAGTCATCTTTCCCCTTATATTTCCCCTTACATTTACTAAAAACAAACATTAGCTCTTGTACTACTTAAAAGTTACATGGAGTATGTTAGCTACTATCAATAGGCTGAACTGTTATTTTGAAACAACAGTCTTGAGAAGAACAGAAATTTGCCTTTGTCTCACATATGCTTTATTTTGTATTTTAATGATGATGATCCATGTTGTGGTACTGGGATTTTATTACCATTTGAGATAGTGGAATGAGATTGGGTTATTTTTAGAGTTGACTTCTTTTTCTTTTTTTTTTTAAGATTATTAATTAGAGAGAGCACGAGTGGGCAGAGGGGCAGAGGGAGAGAATCCTCAAGCAGACTCTCTGCTGAGCACGGAGCCCAACGTGGGGTTCCATCTCACGACCCTGAGATCATGACCTGAGCTGAAACCAAGAGTCAGACGCTCAACCGACTGAGCCACCCAGGTGCCCCGAGTTGACTCCTGAACAAATATAATTTGATTTCTGTTCCTCCTACCTTCTCATCTCTTTTAGGATTTATGTTTTGACCAGGTTGCCAGAAATACAGTTTGTTTTATATTTAAATGTATTGAGGTGCATCTGCTTAAATAGCAGAATCCCGTTTGCTGTTAATGTTCTTCGTGGGTTGGAAGAAAGTCATGTTTGGCCATTGGTCATAATAGCATTCTCCTTGGGAGGTTCTTATTGCTGATTTAAGGCAAATTCCCATTGTCATTTGGTATTTGTTATTATCTAGCAATGCAAGCTAAATAGAAAAGTTTGGGAACATTTGTGTGAAAAATTGTCTGCCATACTTTTTTCTTTTTTTTTATTTATTTATTTGAGAGAGAGAATGAGAGAGAGAGAGAGAGCATGAGAGGGGGAGAGTCAGAGGGAGAAGCAGACTCCCTGCTGATCAGGGAGCCTGATGTGGGACTCGATCCCAGGACTCCAGGATCATGACCTGAGCTGAAGGCAGTCGCTTAACCAACTGAGCCATCCAGGCGCCCTGCCATACTTTTTTCTTATATCTGTTCTGTAACCTAGATTTTACTGGAAACTCTTCTTGTGGAAGAATATTCAGCCTCAGGAGGTTACAGAGGTGATCTCAGGGTCATGAGGTTATATGGACCTTATTTAAGTAAACCTTATTTTAAGTTTTGGAGAAGTGACAAAAACTGCTATGTTGTTAAATTCTTTAGCAGTTTAAACAGTATGTTAGTTACCAGATTGCTGCATTCCCCTTGGCTTTAACAGGACCAGTGATGTTTATTTAAGACTTTTACTTAACACAGAAGTAAACAACTTTATATTCTAGAAACTGTGGGGAAGCTTGTATCTTTAAATATTTGAGAATTTATTCAGGGCTAGTATTTGAGTTGTACAAAGAACATTAAGTAATCTTCTTACTGTCAGATTTCTGTCTCTACTTTGCATCCTGCTTCTGACCTCTTGTTTTTTATTTCCGAATGCTGATGGGCAATTTGATTACTCATAGGCACTTCAACTTGTTTTGCCTTCAAATAATATCAACTCATCTTCTTCCCTTTTATTCCTCCTCCGTTTCCTGTTTCTGGTAATGGGGACTTGAAGCCACTTGAGTAATCTTTGCCTTCCTTCTTGTGCACCAGTATCGTCACTGGTCACTGGTGAAATCCCTTGATGCTATCTTTAAACATTACATCCTTTTCTCTCTTCCCACTGCCTTAGATGAAGTCATTATCACCTTCTCTGGCCCTGCTATTTTAATACTGCCCTGATACCTTTGCCTTCAGTACCAATGTAAATAACATGACAGCTGGATGAGTATTGTTTAAGACAGTCATTTTAGCACCTTGTTCTACAACTCTTTAGAGGCGCACCATTGACAGTGGGATAAATTGAAAGTCCTTAGCATGGCCTTTGAGGCCTTAAAAGACTGTATTAAGGCAAATATTCTCAACATGCATTTTGCTTTGAGCAAACTGAAGTGCTTTGAGCAAGTGCTTCCATGATTAACAAACCTCATACTTTTGCCTCCTCGAATATCTTTCTCCTTCATTTATCTATATAATTCTACCCAACGCTATAGCCCCAGGGATATTGCTTTACATATCATTAGATGTTCCATAAATATTTGGTAAATGGGATTTACCAATTTCTATTAATAAATGAGGGCCCATTTATAATTACATATTATGTATTTGCTATTTTAGTATATATTTATTTACTTAGGAGCATACACAAAGATTCTCATGTCAGTGTTATTTGACCTGATTATTTATTTTACTGATGGTCTAATATTTTATTAAATAATATATTAGTTTTCCTTTACTGGTCTTTTACATTTGGACATCTAGATTATTTCCAATATTTTGCTAATATAAATAGTGCTATGATGAATATCCTGTACCTGCATCTTTGTGTATCTGTGAGTATTTTCTCAGGTAAATTCATGAATTACTCAGTGAAAGAGCTGCATATTTTTAGGCTTTTAATGTATATTGAGAAGGTATCTCCAGAGGGTATTTATATTTAATTCCCACCGGTGAGTCTGGCAACAAAACAAAACAACAGTCAGTTGTTTTCCTTGAAGTGACAGTCTCAGTCTGTTCATTTTCACGAAAATGTCTGTCAGATACTCAAGTCTGAAAAACCAGTTTGTTTATCAGTCTTTTTTTTCTTTTACATATAAACAGCCTTCTGAGACAAAAGCTCAGTTCAGTTTGCGAATCAAGTAATTACCCTGGTGGTTCCCTGCGTGGCTCAGGCGGTTAAGTGTCTGTCTTCCGCTCAGGTCATGATCCCAGGGGTCCTGGGATTGAGTCCCATGTTGGGCTCCCTGCTCAGCGGGAGCCTGCTTCTCCTTCTGCCTGCCACCCCCCACCCCCTGGCTTGTGCTTTCTCTCTCACTCTCTTTCTCAAATAAAATCTTAAAAAAAAAATAATAATTACCTTGGTGTTTTTCCTCAAGGTGACCATCTTACTTTGTAGCAGAAATGTTTTTGAAAACATTTACACAGAATGTAAACAAGCCCTATACTCAAGCATTGAGGTTTAAGAAAATTAATCATTTCTTCTACTTCATGAAAGATATTCTTTTTTTTTTTTTTTTTTTTTAAATAGGCTCCACGCTTCACGTGGAGCCCACTGTGGGGCTTGAACTCTTGACCCTGAGATCAAGACCTGAGCTGAGATTAAGAGTCGGATGCTCAACTGACTGAGCCACCCAGGCACCTCTTCATGAAGGATATTCTTAAATGAAACCAATCCCCCCTGACCCCCATGGATATGTGATGGTGAAGAATATTAAGATTGAGACTGCTACCTTGATTCATGCCAATGTGCAAGCAGTTTCACCCACCATTGCTTTTTCCACATCAGTGCAAGTGTCAACATCGGTGAAAAAGGCAAATAACATCTCAGTATTATTATGAGACTAATTGAGACCTCATGGATATCTGAAAGGCTGTCAAGAACCTCCAGAGGTCTGTAGACAACACTTAAAGAACATTGTTCTAAAGAATCCCTATGTATGCTGCCTTCCTGTCACTCCCTTATTGGCTAATTGAATCTGCTTCTTCGTTTTTCCAGAGCAGTATAAGAATGGTTAGTTTTGCTGCGACTAAAATTAGAGCATCTCATGGAGTTAGAGTCATGTTGCTTTTCTTTCATTTATATCCTGTACCAGGTTCATCGTTGGGTCAATTACGAATCCATGCTGAAAGAATGCCTGGTTGGCAGAATGACCATTAAGCCTGCTCTGCCTAAAGGTAAGTGGTGCCGGTGCTAACCTGCAGTGACCTGTGACATGCATGTATTTTTTTTTTACTTAGATTTCAACAGAGAGATTTAAATAAATCACTGTATTGTTCTTATTTTTCACTGGCCTCTTGGTCTAGCCACTGTAAAGATTTTACTTTAGTTCTTTAGAATGAAGCAATGACATTACCTTAAAATTTTGACATGTTTTGAGGGAACACCCATAGTGTGAGGAATGAGCATTACAGAAGTGAAGCAACTTTATTTACTCCTTATATAGTTTTCATTAGTCTTTTATTCTGTCATTATATAGATCAGCCAGAACGTTTGGTTAGAGTTGACTTTTAGACTAGTTTTTTAGAATTTCTCTTTTTGAATATGCAATGTATTCACATGACTCAAAAATCAGAAAATATAACAACTTATACAGTGAAATTTTTCCTTCCAGCTTTGTCTCCCATTTGCCTTCAACTTTCTCCCTCCTTTAGTATGGAAAACCCATGTTCTGATTTTAAGCTACTTTTAAAATACACCGATTTGTTCCCCTTACCTTGTGATCTGACTCTATAATCTGTATGGTATTGGAGATCACCTCTTTACCTCCTAAGCTTATTTCAGAAGAGCATCCTCTGAAAATTTTAAATGTGCAATTCTTTACTGTGGAAGGAATGGTAGTCATTTCTTTTGAATAACTCCTGACTTTGACACTCAAATTAGGAATAAATTGGCTTGTTTGACCTGAGTCAGACAAATTAGTTCAGTGAGTTTTGTAATTCAAGGCTTCGTTGCCAGAGGCCTCTATCAGCAGTATGGAAATAGCACAGGCATACCTAGATTTGAACCCTAGCTCCATGCCCTGTTGGCTGTGCCTTCTTTGGGCCAGTTTCTACCTTTGAGCCTCAGTTTAAATCTGTACAATGATACATAGGGCTAAGAAAAACATGAATAAGGTTCCTTTCACTGTGACTGTAATAGGTCCTCAAAAGGATTATTTTTTTTCTTCCCATTGTTACAGAACAAAAAAGCAATATGTGTATATACCAAAAGCATACTAGTCTGACCTTTAGTGTATAGAAATTCTTGTAAACCCATTTGCTTTGTAAATCAATTCCTTTCTCCTTTTAATTGACTGCTAAATTCACTGATTCATTGCCAACAGGAGACATGATATTAACTGCAAGATTGAGCAGCAGAAGTTTCTACATGACTACTTTTACCTTATCCTGACTGTTGTTTATCTCATTTACATAATCTGGTACTAGCGGTCGTGTGTTCTTCTGTGTTACCATTCAGGGTAATCAGAAAGTATGGCAGGCTCCTTAAGCTTTTAGTCCACAGGAGACATGAAGTTAGTAAAAGGACTTTTCTGGTTTCCTTCCTCCTTCCTGGAAATGGAAGACAGAGCGTCCTCAAAATGCTTCGCCAAATACAACAAATACCATTTAAAATAAGCAGATTAGTTCAAAAGGAAATCTCCAGATATTTCCCCATACAAAAAGGGTTAAGTAGAAGTAGCAGTCCAGGGTGATAAGCTACCTCTGTTTCTCTCCAGCAATTATCTAGATATTAGGAACTTAAGAGCCACTGTAATTTTAATGGTCACACAGGATGGAAGACCAGATCATGGGTCTGTAAAGGCAGGGAGTTGGAACTGAGACTCCTGCCTATGGCTTGGACTCTTGGAGGTCTGTATGATCAGTGAATGGGAAAGCTAAAAAAAAAAAAAAAAAAAAAAGTCCAACAACAAGGGAGATACTAGGTTACCTTGTCTTCCCTGACTTTGTTTATGAGGTGATGGGGGGGGGAGGAAAGAGACACTTCCTCTGAGAATTTGTAACCATAGCCCTGCCTACATGAGAATTGGGAATTCAAATATATTCCACCTATGTGGTCTCAGAAACCTCAAACCAAAAAATAAAATGGCCTCTCATTAGTGGTTTCGCAGGCTGTTTGGCAGAGGTAGATACAGATTTTTAATGGTGAGACACACTTTCAACCTAAAACCCTCAAGATTTCCACAGTTACACATCAGATAATTATTAGTACACACTAAAAAATTAGACAACATGAGGAAGTGGGTCAGCAGAAATGAGCAGATTTTCACCCTCAGGACTTCATTATTCATATACGGAATAAAAATAATTATATTTGCAATATATTTCAAAGAATTATATTTAAAAGAAATGTATTAGTGGGGTGCCTGGGTGGCTCAGATGGTTAAGCGTCTGCCTTCGGCTCAGGTCATGATCCCAGGGTCCTGGGATCAAGTCCCGCATCGGGCTCCCTGCTCCTTGGGAGCCTGCTTCTCCCTCTGCTTCTCTCTCTCTCTCTCTCTCTCCCTCTGTCTCTCATGAATAAATAAATAAAATCTTAAAAAAAAAAAAAAGAAATGTTTTGGTAACAAGTAAAAAGCAAGATTAAAAATAATCATATTGAATTAAAAAAGTAAAAACAAATAGAACTTCTAGAAATGAGAAATAGAGCTGCTGAAAACCACGTAGCACAAATAGCCAAAGAGCTCAGTGAACTGCAAGATTGAGCAGCAGAAATTATACAGAATGTGGCATAGAGAAACAGAAGGGCAGAAAAATAGTCATGAGACGTGAGGGATCTGACACTTGTAATCAGATTTCCAGAAATAAGTGGTAGTGAGAAGGAGGAAGAGGCAACATCTGAAAGGATAATGGCTAAGAATTTTCCAGATGTCATTGATGTTATAAATCCTCAAATTCAGCCAGTTCAGCAATTCCAAACAAGATAAATAAAAAGAAATCCATGCATAGACTGTTTGTAGTAAAACTGCAGAACACTAAAGACAATGAGGAGATACCGAAACAGCCGCGAGAGACAGACGTACCACCAACAAACCAGTGCCTGCTGAATTGACAGCTAACTCGTGTAATTTATTAGCTGTTACTGCCTATTTACCAGAAGGACAGTAGAAGCCAGAAAACAATAGAACAGAATCCTAAAAATGCTGAGAGAAAATAATTGGCAACTTAAAATCATCCAGTAACAATGAGGATAAAATATAGGTAGTTGAGACAAGGAAGAAAAATAAACAACAACCATGAAACCAAAATCAGGAGGCTTTGAGCGGTCTAGGAAACAGGCTTTCTAATTAAATCCTAATCATAAAGAAGTGAAGACTGTAATGAGTGTTCTCTCTCCCCCTCCTCCTCCTGGCTCAGGGGAGTGCAAACATATTTCTTGCTGAGAAAGAGATATGGAGTCAGGTATTATGTATTCGTAAATCAAAAGTTTCCTTTTAACACTGTCCCCAGCCCTGATGCTGATTACTGAGGCAGCAGAGGACCTGCAGAAAGCGGACAAGTTTCTTAGACACTAACATGGGCTCAAGTCGCATCTCTGCCACTCATAAGCTGTTATGTTCTTTGGCATCAATGAACAGATCTGAGAGTTTTTCCTCGACAGTAAAATGGGGCTTAAGAATGAAACATCCTAACGTCATTGTGAGGATTCAGGGAGGTCCTGTTTGCAGAGCACCTAGCACAGGAGATGCTGTGGGCCCATAGATGCTGGAGATAGTGGTTGCTGCTATCCTAGCTCCCTTCACCCCTCCACTCCTGCAGGACTGAGGCTGCTTACCTTTTCTAGTCCTTCATGTATCCCTATAGTTACTAGGTATAAGCTAGCACGGACTGGTGTGTTTCACCTGAAAGATGGTTTGGTTTCTGTGAAAACCAAAGTGTTCTCATTCCTATTACCATGGCATAAGAGATGAGGGCTGTGAATCTGTGTTTTGCTATAAAGCCCTTTTGGAACATCTGGGTTTTGCTACGGCGAGACCAGAAGCAGGTACTGATGAGACGACTTGCAAAGCATTAGGAAGCAGACAAGAATTTCACAAATCAGAAAGATATTGACTGCAAGTAAGGGGATCAGGTTTTTTTGTTTTTTTGTTTTTTTTAACAGTAGAGACTTACGATCTATCAAGACACAGTTTGAACTCCAGGCTAACCAGCAGGAGTAGAGCATATAAAAAGGGACAGAATAACTAAAGAGAAAGATCTAATGTGTCAGAAATAAGGAATGTTCATGATAATTAAGGTGAAGTACCATTTTAATGTAGGGACCGCTTGTACCTTTGGGCAGGGATTGATCATTGAACTCAGCTGGCCTTTTTGATAGAAACTACTAGATTGGGATAACTGTGTAGTTGTCCAAACTGGGGCAGTTCTGAGTATGCAAGGAGGCTCTGTTCATAATTGTGCTGGATGACAGGGGATAAACTGTGACTGGCAAACCAGAGCATGTGTTCACACCGCAAGTAGAACTTCTAGATGAGATGGGGACAGAGGTTGAAAACAGATGAAGTAGGAATAGAGAATGAAACCAGAGATGAGGTGGGAACAGCAGGTGGAGAGAGACTATTGCCGACATGAAGATTTGTGGGGGGGAGATGGGGTGACAGGGGCTACACCGAAGAGGAATTTTATGCATGGGCTTCCTTCAGTACAAAATCCCTGGCACCCTCTTTTAGGTAGGTGGCCTGCCAGACCCCAAAGCAAGGGAATCGAAAATCCAGGCATTTTATGGGCATCCCTACAGTTGGGCAGTTCTGGAAGGATAGTTTTCAGTTTATCTGGTGGTTTCTAGTGTAGCAGTGGCGAAATGCATGGGTGTCTAGCAGTGGCGAAATGCATAAGCAGGAGCTAACTGCATCAGAATATAAAACATAATACTAGTGGGGGTGCCTGGGTGGCTCAGTCAGTTAAGTGTCTGCCTTTGGCTCAGGTCATGATCCAATCCTGCATTGGGCTCAGCAGGGAGCTTGCTTCTCCCTCTGCTTCTGCCCCTTCCCCTTCCCCCCCATCTCTCTCATGAATAAATAAATAAAATCTTTAAAAAAACCAAAACACAATACTAGTGGATCCTTATCAAGCAAAGAATCAGTGTTTTTTTTAATAATCCTTTGTTTAAAAAGCATTATGGTTTGTATAGTGCTTTAGAAAGATATCAATAATGAATAAAAGGAGAAACTTGGCTTGAAAAGGTAAAGCTTCAGTTCTTCATTACTTATTTATGTGGAACACTTCATTCTCTGGCAAAGATGAAAAATGTTCCTGCTTTTTGCCCTTATTTTAATCCTTTGCTGCCATTATTGTAGACACATACCACGTGTGGCTCTTGAACGCTAGAATGTGCCTCCTCCAAATATAGATGTGTTAAAAGTGTAAAATACTGCATTTCAAGGCTTAGTTGAAAAAAAAGAATGTAAAATGTCTTATAATGTTCTGGATATATTGTGTTAAGTAAAAATATATTATTAAAATTAACCTGTTCCTTTTTATTTTGTTAATGTGGTTATTAGAAAATTTAAAATTATGCTTGTGGCTTGCATAGTATTTGGGCAGCACTGTTCTAGACCATAAGTATACTTTAAAAAATTTTAATGGAAGTCATATTTTAAAAATAGTCATTTGCCAATGGCATAGGGCAGTGTCAGAAATGTTTCTTCTTAATTTCTCATTACTTAATCATGGTTTCCAATGCTTTTATGTTTTTCATTTTCACACGCACTCACTCAAGCAGTTACTGACTATAAAGCACTTGGTACCATAGATCAGTAGACTACTTAGAGATGAAAGAGGATTTAGGAGCTGTTCTAACACCTTCACTTTAAAAGTGAAGCTACTATATGTTAACTAATTGGAATTTTTCCCCCTCCCATTCCTCCCCCTTTTTTGAACTACCTGGAATTTCAATAAAAAGTTGAAACAAAAAAAAATTTTTTTAATTTTAAATAAAAATAAAAGTGAAGATACTGAGGTTTATATGTATATGTACCTTACTTAAAAGCTATAGTTATTCAACTGGAGAATCCTGCCATTTAAAGAACTCATGGATGCTTCTTTTTGTAAGGCAGAGGATCACCTCATAAAAGTTACCCACTTTTGCGCAAATGTATATACATGTATATATATATTTATATTTACATATGCCAATATTTCTATATGCCAAAATCAACGGGTTGATTTTGCTCCTCAAGAGAGCAATGTCTGGAGACGTTTTCGTTGTCGCAACTAAACCAGATGCTACTTGCATTCTAGTGCGTAGAAGAGAGGACAGTGATGCTCTGAATATCCTACAGTGCACAGGATAGACCCCCACAACAGAGAATTATCCAGCCCAAAATTATCTAACCCAAAATCCAGAGAAGAGAAAATAAGAAGAGAAGATGAGGTTTGTAGCTCCATGATAAATGTAAAACATTCAAATATAAATGCTCAGCATTTGTCTTCCTAGAATGCTTTTCTTCAGGGCCTTGTGACAAATGCCTGCATGTTTTCAAAACATAGCTAAAATATTACCTCCTCAATGGAGTCCTTTCAGATTCCTTCCAAGTAGAGATACCCTTCTCTATGCTTCTATACCTAACTGTCTACATACCTCTTTTAAAGCATTATCTTATTGTATGTATTCAAAAGAACGTATCAACATTTCATTCTTAATTCTGTTTATTTAATTTATTTGAATAAGTAATGCATTCACAGGGTTCAAGTATGAGAAGTGCCCTTGTCATACTTGTCTCCCATCTACTTGTTTCCCCTCCCCTACACACACAAAGGTGATCACGTTACTACTCTCATTATGAATCTTTCCAAATTTCTGGGTAATTTTAGTAATTCAGTAAGCAAACTGAATATATATTTGTATTTTCCTAACTTTTTATCAAAATGGTTTCATATTCTACCAATATCTCTATTAAGATGCTGATCAATATTTATTAAAAGAATGAGCATACTGGTAAAACAGACGTTTTCTTTCTTTATCTCGGAGGGGTCCTCCCTGGCTCCACTCAACAGAGGTAACCTAGATTGGGGTCACAATTAAAAATTCTCATCCACCTTCTTACCAAAAAAGAGTAAAGTGCAGTCTATAAATTACAGTGCTAGTTTTCAAAATGACTCTGATCTCTCCAGAAAGCAGAAATTCTTACCAGAGTAATGCAGTCTAACCAACATTGTGAGAAAACACAAAATCTTTTGGCCATGGAGCACACTAAAATGATGGGATTAATTATCTAGATGGAGTATCAAATTTCTTGTCAGTCTCATGTGACTAACATGATTCAGATGTCAATGTGCTTAATAATACAAAATTGTCTCATTTCTATGTCTCAGTTTTTTTAAAAGAGTTGCAAAAGACTAGTAGAGTTTTTAAATGTAATTTAGATCGGTTAAGTAGATTTCTTCCTACTGGTAATTGTTGTATAAAAAAAGAAAAAGATTCAGGGGAAAAAATTACCTATTTGGTAGGATCCAGAAAGTTCTGACAGGTTCAGTCAATTCACATCAGGCAGAAAGTAAGTCATATGAGATAAATGTACACTTCCCCCTAGGAACAAATTACCTGGGGCAGTTTTTCAAAATCGGTGATCCTCTTAGATAAAAACAAATTGTTTTACTTGATAAATGAGATTCCTCAAACTGCCAACTATGTGGTGCACTGAAAATAGATTTAATTTACTTATATGTGAGTTTGTTGTTTGTTCTAAGATAAAACAATCACAACTGCAGTAGGAAAGACAGATGAAACACATTGATGAAAGTAAGTGATCAAGCAGGGACATCAATGATCCCTTGTGAACTGTAATGACTAGATTTTTACTTGGCACTTGATAAACAAAGCTCATTTTGAGGTATAATTTAAATGATTTTTAGGTCTTTTGTCTTTTGGAAGTATTAACACTAGCAGTGGCATAGTAAGAAATATGATGCTGAGTTTCAGAAGATGAAGTCCAATCTTGGCTTTGTTCTTGAAGAGCTTTGGGTTTCATTCAAGTCCTTGACCTCTGGTTTTCAGTCTTATATGAGGGGATCAGATGATAATTTGCTGTATGTGGTTTAGATCCCTTTCAGCTATGAAATTATTTCAGTAAAATAAAGAAAATAAAAACAGTAGTCACCTGGGGGCGCCTGGGTGGCTCAGTCGTTAAGCATCTGCCTTCGGCTCAGGTCATGATCCCAGGGTCCTGGGATCGAGCCCCGCATTGGGCTCCCTGCTCCGCAGGAAGCCTGCTTCTCCCTCTCCCACTCCCCCTGCTTGTGTTCCCTCTCTCGCCGTGTCTCTCTCTGTCAAATAAATAAATAAAATTAAAAAAAAAAAAAACAGTAGTCACCTGACTTCCTAAATCATGATTATTTTATGATAGTTGGGTGAAATGGAGGTAATTATGGGATCTCTGATCGAAAATCAGAACATAAAAAATTTGAAAGCTTTCATTTAAGTAGTTTAGTTTCTTTTTCTATGAAACAAGTTCACCTTAACAATTGATATCTGTCAGTTTACTATTTGGATATTTTGTTGGCTTGTCATTCTTTCTTTCTTTCTTTTTTTTTTTTTTTTTTAACTCTGTTAACTTGCTGAGGGTTTTATTTTGACCATATGGTGTGGCACTTGTGATCAAAATACAGTGTAGATTTATGAGCTGGCTGCCATCCTGAAAGAAAATACCTGTTAAATTTTCCTGGGTTGTAACACTAATTGTAGTGCATTGCATATGCAAGTGTAAGTCTTATATTTTAATTATTTTGCCATTTAAATTTGGAGTAACAATAATCATTTTAAGTACTGACCTAGATAAGAAAGATAATAAGGCATCTTTCTTTGAGTTGTTAACATGTATGTTTTATTTATAAAGTATAATATAATAAATTCTGGAAAGTTTTGACTACTTTAGAATATGATAACCTGGACAAAACTTGGGTTTTTATATGCTTTCTAAAGAAATTAACCAAGATGTTAGAAAAAAATGTTCAAAGAAGTAGAAAAAACCTCGATGAAGTGGGAGATAAATATCTGGAAAAGAAATAGGCCTGGTAATTTTCAGAGATAATGCTTCCTTATTTCAAACATAGGCCATCTATTTATTAGCCTTGTTTTTCTCTTCAGACTTTGAAAGAAAGCCCTTTAAAAACAGGGCTGTTATCTTCAAATATAATATTAACTGATACTCTCTTTGATTATAGTATTCTTACCTGGCTTTTTTTTCTAAATCACTGTACAGACTATCGTGAAGAAAAGAACGTCTTAAATGGTAAGTCATATATGTTTATGGTAAAAAATGGATCATATTCACATGAGTTAAGTTACATTCACATACAAAATTGCTTTACAGAATTATTTGGGGGTAATATTTCGATTTTTTTTTATACAAAAGATGTCTTCACTTGCCTAACTTAAGAGGATTTGGCAGAACATTTTAGATCCCTTATTCCAGCCATTACTCTTACAGTAAGTAAGTAGTCTCTCCTGTAACATCCCTGAACATGTGTTCATCTGCCCGCAGCTTGAATATTTGTAGTGATGAGGAGTTCTACCCACAGAAGCAAGATTGAGCAAGTCACATCCCTCCGGCATGGAGCTCAACACCAGTGTTTACATATAGATGCTGAGCAGCCTGTTAAACTTCTTTACCAGGCTCAGTAGCTCTGGCTTCTTCAGCCACTCAGTTTGACTCAGAATTATAGCTGCCAGTGTCCACCGAGCACCCACCCACCCCCCGAGGCTCACCCTCCAAAAAAAACAAAATTAAGTATGGTGTAGTGGTCAGTATTGACTCTTAGGAAATGCCTGGGGCTACTCTGATTGCACTATTTTATAGGTTTTTTTCTCCATATTTGTAAAAGAAATACAGCTACAAGCTAGATTGCCAAATTACCTTTTCTTTTTTAACTTGAGAAAATAGACTATATTGTAGACTTACTTATTGCAGTTTGTGATGTAATACCAGAGCTTTTTGTCTGATAGAGTAGCACTGCATTCAATGAAGGGCTGATTTTAGGTTTCGTCTGATGATTGACTCTTTTGTGATACTAGGCATACAATCTTCGCTTAAAGATTCATTACTGATGGACTGGGCATTTCCATTCCCACCACATACGGCTTCCAGAACCTTTACTTTCCTATCGCCCTCCTCTGGATGCACTGTATTTAACTAATACCTCGGTTCAAGGTGGTCTTGAGAATGGAATATTAACATTTCACAAGTGATCTGGCCAGCACAGATCTCTATTATGATCTTGGATTCTTTAAGATTGTAATATTTATATTTATTAGCTGCTTCTCATATTTGGCTCATTTAAGTCTATGTGGTAAGTCTGTGTATTTGCAGATGTGATGTCTGCCTGCAATGTCATTATTCAAACAGCTTTTTAAATCCTGAATGAGATTAACTGCTATGGTATTCCACTGGAGACCTGATCCCTTCAAATTAACATCAGTCATCAAGCAGCACTTTTGGGGAGGAGAATGTTCATTTAGTCCACTAACTTTAACTATTTTACTCAACCCCATATTCACCACAGATTCCTTCAACTTTTCTAGAAGGATATTATATATAAGATGTTTTGTTTTGCTTGGTAAATGTTGAAATCAAGACACATTCCACAGCCTATGACATTATTCTGTTCTAAAAAATTATATTTGTATGACACCATACAGTTTTTTAGAGGTGTAGAAATTGGCTCATTTGCTTTCTCATGAGATTGCAGGGCAGATTTCTTTACTAGTTTGAATCCGAGGAAGCAGAAATGGTAGTTTTTGTAAGATCACAGTGCTGACACCTCAAGTCCAGATTTCTTGGTCCTAATCAGGTCCTAATAAGATCAAAATTGACTAACAATTTGTGAATCCTGTTGATAGCTTTTTCTTATACAAATTGTTAGATTGTGATGCATTTGTTTTTTATTTATATATCTATAAGTCCTCCAGAAGATAAATGACATTAATCTCTTAGTAAAATATCTTTCCAGTGATTTTCAAATACTTTGATAAGATTATCTTTTCTTATTTTTTGTCATTTTAGACAAAAATACATTTTAATTATTATAATCCTGTTGTTATACTTTTAGTTTTCTAGTAAAGCATTCTTCTTTAGGGTTCACCACTAGTTAGTTCATAACTTTGGCTTTGTTATGTCACATCTCTGAGACTTCCTTTGTTTATCTGAAAGTTAATTGAGTTACATAGGAAGAGATGGAAACTGAGTACAAGGCTTGAGCTCAGGACTGATGATCAGCCTCATCCCCCAAAATATGGCTGTTTGATATCCTGTGCTTACACTAAAGTTGTGTTTAAACAGAAGCTCCTTGGCCAGAAAGAATCCTGGAAACCTCTAAACTAGCCTGTCTGAAAGGTGCCTCTCCTCTCCGACTTTATATAATTACTGTGACTTCTAATGTGAGAATTCTAAGACTCACCAGAGACCAAACATAAAATTTGTTTTCCTGCAGAGTTCGAGGAATAGAAACGTAATTGATAGGGTGATTTTCAAAAGTCTTTTAGCAGCCGTCCTCCTTTTTTCCAAACTGAACCTTACAGGTAACAAGCAATGCACTCCTGTTGTGGGAGGGAAATACTTAATGCTTCCAGAATCTCCAGAGCTCTTCCACGTCTCAGAGTTTTCATTTGAAAACCACAGTTTTAGTGGGCTTTTAAAATGCTGTGTTGATGCATGCCCACAAGAATGACTAAGATGGAAAAAAACACCATGTGCCATTGAGGTTGTGGAGCATCTGGAACTCTCAGACATCTCTGGTAAAAAAGTGTAAATCAGTACAACCACTTTGGAAAAGCGTTTAGCCACATCTACTAAAGCTGAACATACACATAGCTTATAAACTTACCAGAAATGTGGATATATGTTCTTTAAGAATGTACATGTACATATACAAGAATGTTTATAACAGTGCTATTTGTGTCTAATAGCCAAAAACTGGAAACAACCCAAATGTCCGTCAACAGAAGAATGTATAAATTCTCGTATATTTATACAATGTAGTAGCATTCAACAGCAGGGGTAAAATCTCAGAAACCTCCGGGTTTGACTTACTGCTTACTATCAATCATGCTTATTTGATGTAAGGCCTGTAATGCAGGACAAAAAAAGCTAGGCCAAAAGAGAAAATATCTTATGATTACATTTTATAAAGGTCAAATATAGGCAAAAACTAACGATACTAGAAGTCAGAATAATGAGTATCCTTGGAGGAGAGGTGGTGATTGGAAGGGGGCATAGGATGGGTGCTAACTACAAGGGTATGTTTTACTTTATGAAAATGCATTACGTAGTACATCTCTGATTTGTGTCCTTTTATGATATTTTAATACCTTTACTAAAAAGCAAAAAAAGATAAATATATGCTTTCTAGATGAACTGTAGCTCTTTTGTTTTTCTTTGTGAAGGCATGCTTCCCAAGAGCCAAGTGTCAGATACACTTGCCAAAGAAGGTCCTAGTTCTCCAAGGTATGCATTCTTGTTTTGCTTTTTTAAAGCTAAATCAGTTCTACACCAAAACATACACATTAAAAAAAAATAAACAGCTCTGACTTTGAGTTATTGCCTACTCTATTAATCATGCGTCTTTGACACAAGAACAAAGTGTCCCATTTATCAGGCATTGTTGGAGAATGAGCTGTTTTCTGCAAATGTGAATTTTTAGTGTAACTGAAGTTTGATCCAATTTAAAGACCATTGTGTTTAAATCTCTGTGTTTAAAAAAAAACTTTAAACGTAAAAAACTTCAAAAATATTTTTAACTTTAAAAAACTATTCAAAAATATTTTTTTCTGATTATAAAGTATACATTCATGGTAGAAAACTTGAAAAATACAGAGAAATACAAAAAAGCAGGTGATAAAATCAGTCATAATCTATCAACTCTAGATATATACTTAATATTTGGTTTATTCTACCCAGTTTGATTCATATAACACCTATTTCTGTGTTATTCTATTTTGATAATACTGGCATTGCAATGTATTTATGAGCAATTTCCTATGTCATTAAATATTCTGCAAAAGCATTTTTGTCTGCCTTCCATCATATGACCGTACCATAATTTATTCAACTACTATATCCTGTTTTTAAAGTGTACTGCACAGCAACTGTCTTAGTATATTATTTGATCCATATGTATTTTTGTTAATGTTAACATTTCAGATGCCTTCAGGGTTATGAGTATTCTTTGTGATTTTTTTTCTCTTTCTGCCTTTCTCTCTACCACCAGCCCATAACAGCAGCATCGTGTTATGTTTGTTAAATCTATTTAAGTATTTCATACACAGTTTTAACTGAAGGGCATGAGGAAACCTCTAGGATTTACCAGTGGGTGTCCTTATGTATGTAATAAGTGCAAAAACAGTATCAGTTTGATGAACACCTATTACAAAACAGAAGTTTTACCTTAAGTTTTCCTGTTGAACCATTAAAAGACCTTGATTAATTAATATCTCTAATAATAATATATTTGTGACAGGGAGGAGTGAAGGTAATAAGTATGTAGATTTTGTCATGTTTCTTAAAAAAATATGTTGTGTTACTGCTCTGATAAAAGATTTTAGTAGAATGTAACCTTTCTAAAAAGTATCTTATCAAGGGGTGCCTGGGTGGCTAGTCGGTTAAGCGTCTGCATTCGGCTCAGGTCATGATCCCAGGGTCCTGGGATCAAGCCCCGCATCAGGCTCCCTGCTCAGCGGGAAGCCTGCTTCTCCCTCTCCCATTCCCCCTGCTTGTGTTCCCTCTTTGCTGTGTCTCTCTCTGTCAAGTAAATAAAATCTTTTTTTTAAAAAAAAGTATCTTATCAAGGGGATATTGTTTGTTTTAATCCAAGTTGGAATACGTGTTAGTATAGGTATTTTAAATTCAGAAGTAATTACCACTTATATAATGGTAAGACACCCCCCCATTATTTAGAAAAAAAGTGTACCTAGAGAAATATATTTCTCACTGTAGATTTTAAGCCATATATTTAAAATCATATACTTATGTTAAGTCATATATTTTTAAACCATATATATTTTTAAATCATATATTTAATGATTTAATATATTTAGTACAAGATTGTCAATGTAATTATTCATTCTTTTAATATTTTACAGCTATGACTGGTTCCAGACAGACTCTTTAGTCACCATTGTCATATATACTAAACAGAAGGTAAACTTAAAAATCAGAAAAAAAGTAAATGCTCAACAAATGTTAGCTATTTTCTAAGCACTCTTATATTAACTTATTTACTCACAGAAACTCCATGGAGTAGCTTAAATAATTTACCCAACGCCACACAGTAAGTGGCAGGTCTAGCATTTTGAACCCAGGCAGCCTGGCTCCAGAGTATATACTCTTAACAACCATGCTATAGTCTCATTAAAAAAGCTAAACTAGGAAATATATTATATACTTTGTGTGTGTGTGTGTGTGTTTTAAGCATGGATAACAAAAGTGAGAATCCCAGTTAACTTTATTGTAAGAACTAATTTCCTGCACATAAATTGGGATTTGAGAGACAGTAGAGACTGTATTACTGTGGCTTAGTAAGCTTAAGCCACGAATGGGATTCAAATGCACTCTTGAAACTAAAATTAAGGAGACAGTTGATTTACTAAGTACTTACTGAACTCCTACTTCATTTGCAACACTATTTAAGAATTCAGGGATCTAATGATGAGTCACATATGTAGATACTTGGCTTTCATGGGACTTACAGTCTGGAAAATCAGATAAATACACAGACAACGTATAACATCTCCAAATAGACCTTCAGCAATTGGCAAGATTCCCACACTCGAGGAACCATGTGAATTTAAAGACAAGTTCTGGCAGCTAGGAATTTCTGAGACTGCATGCTGTGATTTCCCCTGACTGTAGCGGTGTGGAATGAACAGGCTCTCTGCCTGATACAACCCAGAGGGCCAGAGGCACTGCCTGAACCCCTTCCACTCCCTCTTGTCTCCTCCTCATCTTGCAGTCCAAAACCAAGAGGGCACAGCCTAGGGAAGTTGGGGTCTACTCCCGTTAGTAATATCAGTGAGGCACGGGGGATGAATGACTGAGGGAAGGGGGAAGATTTCTATGTGGAATAATGTGTTCAGTGTATGGTATAAATGATAGGTGCCGAGGCTATGTAGAAATTAGAGATATCTAAAAATTTGTTAGTGAATTTTTCTTACAAGCTGAAGTCAGAGGTTGTGTAATTTGCCCAGCATCATGTAATAGTAGAAAGATTAAAATCAACATACATATCTTGATTGCTGGTCTGATTCTATTTTTTTCCAAATTATTTATTCAACAAATATTTATTGAGCACCTACTAGGTACTAAGCAATATTCTAGATAGTCCCATACATTTAGAGCTTAGAGATGAGTGGGTGAGGTAGACTTTAAGCAGAGACAAATGTATCATTAAAATTGCACTATGTGGGGGCGCCTGGGTGGCTCAGTCTTTAAGCGTCTGCCTTCGGCTTGGGTCATGATCCTAGGGTCCTGGGACCGAGCCCCGCCTCAGGCTCCCTGCTCAGCGGGAAGCCTGCTTCTCCCTCTCCCACTCCCCCTGCTTGTGTTCCCTCTCTCGCTGTCTCTCTCTCTCTCTGTCAAATAAATAAATAAAATCTTTAAAAAAAAAATTGCACTGTGTGTTTTGAAGGAGAACTGGGTTGTATGAGAAAAAAACAGGATTAACTACCTTTACTCATCTTGTGAATTCTATAAAGAAGTGCCATATGAACATCCATGGATCATCTTAAAAGTATAATTGTAGAAATTTGGGGAAAATTTTACTTTTTAATCTTTCTCTTTTTGCTTTCTGTTCAAGGATATTAACTTAGACTCAGTAATAGTTGATCATCAGGATGATTCCTTTAGAGCAGAAACAATTATCAAGGATTATTCATATATTATACATATGGGTAAGTACTTTATATTAATAGACAACTCCAGTTTCCTTTAAGGTTGGCAGTAACTTGGTCTACAGTCTAGGTAGCTATAATATTTTATCTGATATTGTCAATTGGTTTGTCACTTTTAATCAATTTCTATTCTGTTTTTTCTTTATACTAATGATAGGGCTAGGAGATGGCAGCATGACCTCATTTTTCCCAAGTTTAAATAATTGGATGCAGTCAAAATCAGTTATACTATGAAATATTTGTTTTCCTGGCTTTGTTAAGTGTCTTTTACTTGACACCTACAAACAAATCTCTGGAGGCCTGTCACGTGCTCCTACCAAGCAGCCATCCCTAAGTGCTGGTTCCTTGGGCCTGGTTTTTGCCGGCTCTATCATGGGAAGTCTGAGGCTGCAGCATGGACCATAAGGTTGTGTTGTATTCCTCAGCCGCCTGTTCCTTCATGACGAGAGATCAACTGCACAATCACTTCTGTCTGCTTTGAGAAATTAGAGATCAGAAGAAAGAAACCAGGAACTAAAATCTGGAATCAAAAGTACCAGATTCTTAATCCGCTTTTCATCCAAATGACACTAGGATTTCACCCTTTTCTTCTCTAATGAAGGTGATATTACTCTAGTTAGAAGGTAGAAATGAAGCAATAAAAACAACAATAAAAAGAAAATTGTGTTTTAAGCAGGTGTTCTTATATTAAGAACATATCATTTACTTTTGCAAAACAGACTGATTCCCCAGACATCAGCTGACTCAGGATTCTGTTCACTGCTTTATTATGTTAATGAAGTACCTTTTGTCTTGAATTTGATCAGAGTTGATAAATGTTTTTTCTTTCCTATTTTCTCCATTCAGTAGATTAATCAAACTGGAACCTTAAACTTTTCTTCTAGAAATAATAACTTGTCCTATTTTTTTCTTAGCATAAGCTCTAACGCATAGGGAGGGGCGCCTAGGTGGCTCAGTCGGTTAAGTGTCTCACTTTGGCTCAGGTCATGATATCAGGGTCCTGGGATCGAGCCCTGCATCTGGCTCCCCACTCTTCAGGGGAGTCTGCTTCTCGCTGCCCATTGCCCCTCCCCCTGCCTGTGCACCCTCTCTCTCTCTAAATAAAAAATCTTAAAATAAAAGATCTAATGTATATTGCCTCTTAGGGGAGAGTTTTAACGAAACACTCAGATGTCTAGAAAAATATACGTTACTCATTAGCACTGCATTTTTCTTTAAGTAAAACCTCTGTGCCACCATCTATTATGTTTCAAATACTTTATGGCTAATTTTGTTCCCACTATAGCGAACAATACGTAACACACAATACAAAAGAAACAAAAATTCCACAGTCAAAAAATATGACACTGTTGGATGCTGATATTGGATTGGAAAAACTAAAATAATGTAGAATTGTAAGTTCCAGATAACCATATTAACACAGTGAAGTTTAGAGCCGATGTCTGTAAAAACATTTCTTGCATCTCTCTCCCCCTTCTGGAATGCAGTTTCCATAAGGGCAATGGTTTTTCTCTTTCTTTAACTGTTGTATCGATAATGCCTAGAAAGTAACACATAGATATGCAATAATTTTCTTTCAATAGCTGAATAAATATTCAACCTTAAAGAACAATAAGGAAGAGAAAACGGAGCCAGACCCAGGCCTGGCCTGTACGCACATGTGTACCTGTGCACACATAAAGCATGCATACCGCAGGTGCTGCCTCCCTACCTACCCTGCTCCCTTCTTGGCTTGTAAGTTTGTCATTCTGGGACCATGCTTTGGACTAGTGTGGTTACCTGCTTGTGGGCAATTGGGTATTTGCTCCTCAACAGGGAGAGAAATTGAAAAGTTGAAAACCTGTATGTATTTATATTTAAATAGTTGGACATTTGGGTCGTGTACAGTTTTTTTCTCCTGGCTGTCAGAATATGTTTTACTTATCTTGAGAGATTTGAAATAGTGCATGTAAGAACTGTTTAGATGATCTTACATGGTGTTCATAGACTGTGTGAATTGAAGTTGGATTTTAACTAGACTTATTTTTCTTTCCTAGGGCTAAGTCATGAAATTCAAGAAGATTTTTCTGGTAAGCTACCAAAAAATAATCATGTGTATATATACACCTACATATATACATATATAGGAAGAGAGAGAGAGAGAGAAAATCAGCATTTGTCTCATTTTTCATATGTATTTTTCATATTGCAAAACAAAGATGTGACATTTTCTATATAAACAAATACATTAATTTTTTATAAATATGTTCTTCTCCCTCTGGTTTCAGGTTTTTTCTCCGTTTTTTTTTTTCTTTTTCCTTGTTGCTTTCATCTTTCTATACTTTCCTTTTTCTCTCCTAATTTTCTTCTAAATTTCTTGTCTTCTTTCCGTTCTTCCTTCCTTCCTTATTTCTGCCCTCCTCCTGACATGCAATATGTAGAAATATACTAGACCAGACAAATTTTTCTTAGGCATATATATATATAAATGTGTAATGTTCACAGAGCATATTAAGTTATGAATATTGCTGCATATAAAAGTACAGTGTGGATTTCACAAAACTTTAACAACAGAAGATTCATAGAATAGTGGTTTCTTGTTTTTTTGTCTTTTGTTTTTAGCTCTGTTGATGTGTAATTGACAAAATTATAATAGATTTAATTGCATGATGATTTGATATGTGTATACATTGTAAAAAGATTCCCACAATCAAGTTAACACATCCATCACCTCACATATTTACTTTTTTGTGTGTGAGACCACTGTCTTAGCAAATTGGAATTATACAATATTATCAACAGAGTTACCATGGTTATACATTAGGTCCTCAGACTTATACATGTCTTAACTGAAAGTTTGTACCTTTTTGTCATCCTCTCCCCATCCCTTACCCCGCCCCCCCCCACCAGCCCGGCAACCACCATTCTACTCTCTTTTTAATGAGTATGTGACTTTTTTTTTCCTTTCAAGATACTACATATAAGTGATACCAGGCAATATTATCTTCTCTGTCTGGCTTATTTCATTTAGCATAAAGCCTCTGGGTTCATATGTTGTTGCAAATGGAAGGATTTCTTTCTTTTTTTTTTAGGCTGAACTATATTTCATTATATAGCTATAGATATATAGAGATATGTACACACATATATGTGTAAACATATATATTTAAAAATATATGTATATGTAATTTCTTGTTTTAAAGTACTATCAGAATACCTTACACTGATTCTGTGCTTTCTCTTTCCTATATATGGGAGCAAGCTCTGTAAATTGTATAAATTAAAATCAAGGACCGTGTTTCTGTATTTGTTAAGCTTCAAATCAGTGCTCATTGAAATGAATGTGTTTGACTATCTTAAAAAGTTATTGTTAAGTTGCTGTTGAATTATGTGTTTACCTTGAGGAAGAACAGATTGTTTCTAACGACAAACTGAAATATACTTTAGATCCGTAAAAGCATATTCAATTCATAAACTTTAACCAGTATATAAAAGTCTGTATTTTGTTATTATACCCATATATTCTGAACTCAGTCAAAAATTAAAAAGTACCCTAAAAGGTCTTTAATTATTTAAGATTCATATGTACTTTATAATGATTCATGTGGCTTTTTCTTTGTTTACTCAGTTCAGTATTGATCTACTGAATTTATTCATAAGAACCCCTCAGATCCCAATTAAGAAATGGAAGAGTATAAATTAAATTTGCTTTCATAGGTCCACTCAATGACTAATTTGTATATGTTAGGTCCCTCCTTTTTTTTTTTTTTTTTAGAGCTATGTGTTAAGTACTTGCCATGGCCATATTTGAACTTGTATGAAAACTAGCAATACATGTTAGTTTGGCCCTTGATAAATTAGTTTGAAAAAAGTTAATTTGATTCATAAAATAAAATAAGCTGGATTTAATATCATTTAAGACATAAACAATTTTGACGAATATGTTTAGAGTCTTATCTTACTAATAATGATCCCTGTTATTCGTATCAGATCAGGACATTTGTATTGTTTGAGAAAGACTGATTTTAAAGTAATGTGTTATATTTAGTTTCAATGAATACAAATGGAATTTATCTTCTTTTTAGTGCGGGTTGTTGAGAATGTGGGAAAAATAGAAATTGTCCTAAAGAAAAAAGAGGATACTTCTTGGAAACGTCTTGGTCACCCCCTAGAGAATCATAATTTACTTATTCCAAAGAAAGATACAGGTATGCTGCACTATTATTTTGTGTCCTGTGTCCATGAAATCATTGTGTCATGGTGCAATTGTTTGGAAGGCTATTTTGGGAGGGGCCAAAGGGCCCTTGTATCTCCCTGTAAGAAGTTATAAAAGGACATCGTATCTGTTTTCCTCCTTTTATCAAATTGAGATATGATTGACATATAATATACTAGTTTCTGGTATATAACATAATGATTTGATATTTATAGACTTTGTGAAATGATCATTACAGTAAGTCTAGCTAACATCCATCACTGTACAGTCACAAAAACTTTTTTTCTTGTGATGAGCTCTTTTAAAATCTGCTTTCTTAGCAACTTTGAAATATTCATTACTGTATTATTAACTGTAGTCACCATGCAATATGTTATGTCCCCATGATTTATTTATTTTAGAGCTGGAAGTTTGTACCTTTTAACCCTCTTCACATATTTTGCCCACCCCACCACCTCCATCTTTGCCAACCACCAGTCTGTTTTCTGTATCTCTGAGCTTGGGTTTGTTTATTTGTTTTGTTTTGGTTTTTTAGATTCCATATGTAAGCGAGATCATACAGTATTCGTCTCTCTGTGTCTGACTTGTTTCACTTAGCATAATGTCCTCAAGAGCCATCCATGTTGTCACAAGTGGCAGGCCTTTATTCTTTTTTAAAATAGCTGTATCTGTATATACATACACACCATATCTTCTTTATCCATTCATTTATCAGTGGACACTTAGGTTGCTTCCATATCTTGGCTACTGTACATAATCTCGATGAACATGGAAGTATACATATATTTCCAAATTAGTGTCTTTGTTTTCTTCAGATAAATACCCAGAAGTGGCATACTCATCATATGGTACTTCTATTTTTAATTTTCTGAGAAACCTCCATGCTGTTTCCCATAGTGGCTGCACCAATTTACATTCCCTCCAGCAGTGCGTAACAGTACCCTTTTCTCCGCATCTTTGCCAACACTTGTGATTTCTTGTCCTTTTGATAATAGCCATTCTCACAGGTGTGAGGTGATATAGCTCATTGTAGTTTTAATTTACATTTCCCTGATGGTTAGCGATGTTGAGCACCTTTTCATGTACTTATTGGCCATCTGTATGTCCTCTTTGGAAAAATGTCTCTGGGTCCTTTGAATTTTTATTTTTTAGATTTTTAATCTATTTTTTAATCGATTGTGTTTTTGCTATTGAGTTGTATGAGTTTTTTTATATATTTTGGATATTAACCTTTTATCAGATATAAGATTTGCAAATATTTTCTCCCATTCAGGTTTCCTTTTCATTTTGTTGATGGTTTTCTTTTTTAATTTTTTATTTAAATTCAATTTGGTTAACATATACTTTATTATTAGTTTCAGGGGTAGCATTTAGTGATTCATCAGTTGCATATAACATCTAGTGCTCATTACATCAAGTGCCCTCCTTAATGTCCATCACCCGATTATCCCATTTCCCCCACCCAACTCCCCTCCAGCAACCCTCAGTTTGTTTCCTATAGTTAAGAGTCTCTTATGGTTTGCCTCCCTCTTTATTTTCATCTTATTTTATTTTCCTTCTCTTCCCCTATGGTCCTCTGTTTTGTTTCTTAAATTCCACATGTGTGAAATCATATGGTAAATGTCTTTCTCAGACTGACTTATTTTCCTTAGCATAATGTCCTGTTGTTCCATCCGTGTCATTGCAAATGACTAGCTTTCATTCTTTTGGATGACTGAGTAATATTCTATTACACACACACACACACACACAATCTTCTTCATCCCTTCATCTATTGATGAATATCTGGGCTCTTTCCATTTTTTGGCTATTGTAAATATTGCTGCTATAAACGATAGGGTTCGTGTGCCCCTTTCAAACTCTATGTTTGTATCCTTTGGATAAATACCCAGTAGTGCAATTGCTGGGTCAAAGGGCAGCTCTATTTTTAACTTCTTGAGGATCCTCCCTACCGTTTTCCAGAGTGGCTGTACCAGTTCGCATTCCCACCAACAATGTAAGAGGGTTCCTCTTTCTCCACATTCTTGCCAACATCTGAGTTGTTAATTTTAACCATTCTGACTAGTGTGAGATGGTATCTCATTGTGGTTTTGATTTATATTTCCCTGATACCGAGTGATGCTGAGCATTTTTTCATGTGTCTGTTGGCCATTGTATGTCTTCTTTGGAGAAATGTCTGTTCATGTCTTCTGCCAATTTCTTGACTGGATTATTTGTTTTTTTGGTGTTGACTTTGTTGCAAATATTGTCGATGGTTTTCTTTTCTGTGTAGAAGCTTTTTAGTTTGATGTAGTGTCCCACTTTATTTTTGCTTTTGTTGCCTTTGATTTTGATGTCAGGTCCAAAAAATCATTGCTAGGATCAACGTCAAGGAGCTTACCATCTGTTTTCTTCTAGGAGTGGATGGTTTCAGGTCTTAAATTCATGTCTTTATTAATCTGCTTTAATTTTTGTGTATGGTATAAGATAATAAGCTATTTTCATTATTTTGCCTGTTGTGTCCTATTTTCCTAGCACCATTTATTTGAAGGGACTGTCCTTTCCCCATTGTATATATTCTTGCCTCTTTTGTCATAAATTATATAATCAGTTGACATGTATATATATATCAATATGGGTTTATTTCTGGGTTCTCTGTTCTGTTCTATTGATCTATATGTCTGTTTTTATGGCTACTGTACTGTTTTGCTTACTATAGCTTTGTGGTATAGTTTGAAAACTCCGAGTATGATACCTCCAGCTTTGTTCATTATCAGGATTGCTTTGGCTATTTGAGGGTTTTCTGATTCCATACAAATTTTAGGATTAATTATTTTAGTTCTGTGAAACACACTATTGGTATTTTGATAGTGATTACACTGAATCTATAGATTCCTTTGGGTAGTATGGACATTTTTTTAAAACAATACATGGATTCCTACAATTCATGAGCATAGTATTTTTTTCCATTTATTTGTGTCAGCGTCAGTTTCTTCCATCTATATCTTAGTTTTCAGAGTACAGGTTTTTCACCTCCTTGGTTAAATTTATTCCTAGGTATTTTATTCTTTTTGATACAATTGTAAATGAGATTGTTTTCTCAATTTCTCTTTCTGATAGTTCATTATTAGTGTATAGAAATGCAACAGATTTTTTTGTGTATTGATTTCATATCCTGCAACTTCATTTATAATTTCTAACAGCTTTTTGGTAGAGTCTTTAGGGTTTTTTTCTATATAATATTATATCATCTGCAAATAGTGACAGTTTTACTTCTTCCTTTCTAATTTGATGTTTTTTATTTCTTTTTCTTTCCTAATTACTGTGACTAGGACTTCCAGTATTAAATTGAATAAAAGTGGTGAGAGGGGCATCCTTGTCTTGTTCCTGCCATTGAGGATGATGTTAGCTGTGGCCTTGTCCTTCACAACCTTTATTACATTGAGGTGTGTTCCCTCTCTACCCACTTTGTTAAAAGTTTCTGTCATAAATGGGTGTTGAATTTTGTCAAATGCTTTTTCTGCATCTATTGAGATGGTCATATGATTTCTATCTTCCATTTATTAATGTACTATATCACATTCATTGATGTGTGGGTGTTGAACCATTCCTGTGTCCCTAGGATAAATCCTTCTTGATCATGGTGTATGATCCTTTTAATGTATTGTTGAGTCCAGTTTGTTGATATTTTGTTGAGGATTTTTACATTTATGTTCATCAAGGTATTGGCCTGTAACTTTACTTTGAATGTTTGGTAGAATTCACTAGTGAAGACATCTGATCTTGGACTTTCTTGGGAGGTTTTTACTCACTGATTCAATCCTTTCTAATAATTGGTCATTGAGATTTTCTGTTTTTTCATGGTTTGGTCTTGAAAGATTGTATGTTTCCAGAAATTTATCTACTTCCTCTAGGTTGTTCAATTTGTTGATGTATAATTGTTCATAGAATTCTTTTATGATCCTTTATATTTCTGTGGTACCAGTTGTAACATCTCTTTTGTTTCTGATTTTATTGAGCCCTATTTTTTTTCTTGGTGGCCCTAGCTAAAGGTTAGTCAATTCTATTTATCTAATCGGGGTACCAACTCTTGGTTTCATTGATCTCTTTTATTGTCCTTTTAGTCTCTGTTTCATTTATTTCCACTCTGATCTTTAATATTTTCTTCCCTCTATTAACTTAGTGCTTCATTTGTTCTTCTTTTTCTCGTTCTTTGAGATGTAAAGCTAGGTTGTTTATTTGAGATTTTTTTGTTTATTGAGGTAGGTATTTAGCACTATGACCTTCCTCTTAGAACTGCTTTTGCTGCGTCCCATAAATTTTGATATGTTGTATTTCCTTTTCATTTGTCTCAAAGTTTTTTTGATTTCTCCTTTGATTTCTTTGTTGATCCATTGGTTGTTCAAGTGTACTGTTTAATCTCCACACATTTGTGAATTTTTCACTTTTCTTGTGATTGATTTCTAGTTTCATACCATTATAGTGGGAAAAGATGTTTGATATGATTTTAATCTTCTTAAATGTATTAAACTTGTTTTGTGATCTAACATATGTGGAGAATGTTCCTTCTGCACTTGAGAAGAATGTGTATTCTGTTACTTTTGGGTGGAATGTTCTGTGTTTATCTACTAAGTCAGTCTGGTCTGTTGTGTCATTTAAGGCCAGTGTTTCCTTATTGATTTCCTTCCTGGTATAAGTGGGATATTAAAGTCCCTTACTATTACTATATTGTCAGTGTCTCCCATTAGGTCTGTTAATATTTGGTTGATATATTTGGGTACTCTAGCCTCTGTTGGGTACGTAAATAGTTACAAATGTTATATCCTCTTGTTGGATTCATCCCTTTATCATTATGTAATAATGCCTTCTTTGTCTCTGATTACGGTCCATGTTTAAAGTCTATTTTGTGTGATATAATATAGCTAACCCAGCTTTCTTTGGGTTTCCATTCTCATGGAATATATTTTTTCATCCCTTTGCTTTCCATTTGTGTGTCTCCTCACATCTGAAGTGAGTCTCTTGTAAGCTATATATAGATGGGTCCTGTTTTTTAATTCATTCAGCTACTTTATGTCTTTTGACTGGAGGATTTAGTTCATTTACATTTAAAGTGATTATAGAAGTGTACTTTTTGCCATCTTGTGAATTGTTTTCTGGCTGTTTTGTAGTTCTCTGTTCCTTTCTTCTTCTCTTGCTCTCTCCCTTTGAGATTTGATGACTTTCTTTAGTGTTACTCTTCGGATTACTTTTTTGGTACCTTTCATATATCCACTGTAGGTTTTTGCTTTATGATTACCATGAGGCTTACATATAAAAATCTGTATTTGTAATGGTCTATTTTAAGTTGATAGCAACTTAGATTTGAATGCATTCTACAAGTCTACATTTTTAATCTTTCTCTACACCCACATTTTATGTTTTTGATGTCACATTTAATAAGAACCTTTTTCTTGTGTAAACTTTAAATAATTATTGTAGTTATAGTTGTTTTTATCACTTTTGTCATTAGCCTTCATACTAGCTTTATAAATGATTAATCCACTACCTTTACCATATATTTACCCTTACCAATGAAATTTATACTTTCATATATTTTCTTGTTACTAATTAGTGCTTTTTCTTTTCAGCTTAATGAAGTACCTCTAACATTTCTTGTAAGACTGGTTTAGTGGTGATGAACTCCTTTAGCTTTAACTTGTTTGGAAAACTCTTTTGTTTTTAATAGAGATTCAATTTCAGCCTCTACTATCGAATGTTTAGACATTACAAAGTTATTAGATAGTGATATCTGAATGGAGAAGCCCACTTGTGCTTAGACTGTTGTTCAACCATTTACTCCTTCCTTCAAGTTCCTTTTTATAACAGGTGCACAACCAAGTTTTTTTTTTTTTTAATTTTATTTTATTATGTTATGTTAGTCACCATACAGTACATCATTAGTTTTTGATGTAGTGTTCCATGATTCATTGTTTTTGTATAACACCCAGTGCTCCATGCAGTACATGCCCTCCTTAATACCCATCACCAGTCTAACCCATCCCACCCCCTCCCCTCTAAAACCCTCAGTTTATTTCTCAGGGTCCATAGTCTGTCATGGTTCATCTCCCCTTCCGAATTCCCCCAACCAAGTTTAAGTTTATACCTTGTATGCACATCTAATTTTTTTATATTAAAGAAGATGTGTTTATTTTTTTCTGCTTATCTAAACCATTGTCTCAGTTTATTCCTAAAGGATGTAATCCATTTCCTTCATTTCATTTCTTCATTCATTTCCCTCTTTCCTTTATTTTTTTAGGTTTTTAATGTTAGTATAACATTTATAGAAAGGGATGAATATTGTAAGTGTTCTACCTGATGAATTTTCACATAGTAAATGTACACTATCTTTTTGGAAATTGGCAGGACTTGCTCTTTGAAATTTCACAATTTGATATGCCTTAATTTGGGTCTGTTTTCATTTTTCATGCTGGCTCTTTCGACTTTGTGCTATCTTTTCATTATGGAAACTTATGACCTTCAGTCCTGAGAAATAATTGATTTTCCTTCTCTTCATAGTCTGTTTTTGGTCTAGAAGTGTTCTTATTTTAAACCTTTTAAACTTCTAAATAGCTCATTTTTTTCTCTCTTATTTTCAATTTTGCCCTTTTCTATTTTTTGAGTGATTTCTTTAGCTGTGTCTTTCAGCTCTTCTACTGAGTTACTTATTTCTACTGTCATATTTTTAACTCCTAAGAACTCTTGATTTCTGTTCCTTTGTTTTAGCATCCTATTCTTTTTTTTTTTTTTTTCTTAAGAGAGGGAGAGAGGGGCAGGCAGGGGCAGAGGGAGAGAAAGAATCTTAAGTAGGCACCATGCCCAGCATGAAGCCCGACACAGGTCTCCGTCTCACAACCCTGAGATCATGACCTGAGGTGAAATCAAGAGTTGGATGCTTAACCGACTGAGCCCCCTGGGTGCCCCTAGCATCCTATTCTTAATAGCCTCTCTTATCTTTTAATTACTGATAGAGCTTTTGTGTTTCCCTTTCCCTGTGTAACCTGTGTCCCCAAAGTTTGTTTAGTCTGTCTTTCATGTTAGACGCTTTCTTTGAGGGTCTGCTCATCCTTGACTATCTACTCATATTTCTGGGGGTAGAACTCTAAAAGCTGCTCAGAAATGTGCATGTGGGTGTGACTTATTGACAGTAATGTTAATTATATGGGTGGATTGTTTCCTTGTTGCCGAGTTCAATGCCAGTATTTTGTCAGTCTTGAGAGTGGACCGTCTCCTACTTTGCACCCAGAATTTCAGAAGTCCAATACAGCATACTGTATTAGTTCCTAAGGCTGCCATAACAAAGTACCAGACTGGGTGGCCTGATAACGGAAATTTATTTTCTCAATCTAGAGGCCAGAAGTCCAAGATCAAGGTGTTGGCAAAGTTAGTTCCTTCTGATGCTTCTGTCCTTGGCTTGTAGGTGGCCATCTTCACATTATCTTCCCTCTGTGTGTCTGTGCCCCTGATTGCCTCTTTTTACAAAGATATCAATCATATCGGATTAGGGATCACTCCCACTAATGACCTCATTTTCACCTTTTAAAAGAACCTGTCTCCAAGTAGTCACATTGTGAGGTACTGGGGGTTACAGCTTCAACATAGGAAAATTGAGGGGAACACAATTCAGCCTATAACATATACCCAATCCAGAGACCCTTTGTTTTACCCACTCTAGAGAGTACACTTCTAATGTTTCCCCAGAATAGGAGAGGGTCAGTCATGTAGCTATGCTAAGTAGGGGAAGACTTCAGAAAAGGTGAGGGGTGGGAGCATCTAGATTTCTTAAATGACCTTTCACCCAGAAAGTGGTTGTTCAGCTCCACCTTCACTCTGATTCCAGATATAACTGGTCCTGCCAATTTCTGAGCCTTCAGGGATTTTTTGTTACAAGTGAGTCATATCTTGGTTTTCTTTACTTCTAATTTAGGATCAGCATTATTGAGTCTGCTGAGTCAGTTACCAGTCATTTCTTTGCCTTGTCAGCTCCTAAAGTTTTGTTGCTTTTTCTTATTTCCATTCTTTCTGTGCTTGCAGGCTTATGCGTTAAAAAACAACCAAACACACACACACACACACACACACACACACACACACACACACACACACACACACACACACACACCCCTTTGCTATTATTTTAGGGGAGTTAGAAGGAATTAACTGCATGTATTCACTTTAGTATCTTTAAATATTTAAAATTATTATAAATATTTTAAAAATTACGAAGTTATATTTGTGGATAATATTTAATTTCAGAAAAGTTATCAGGTAGCATTATTTTTGAGTAGACATTGTGAGTAGAAAGCTGTTTTAGGCACTGTGTTAATTATTTTCCCGAATGAAAGAACATACACTGACATGAGATTGAAGAATACTTTTTTATAAAGCGACAGACCAACAAGAGCAAGTTCTATAGTACAGACTGAGCATATTCCAAGGTAACCCCAAGCAAACAGATGTGGATAAGTTTTATTGTGAGTGACTCCCTGAAAGAGGTGAATTTCAAGCAGTGTTGTGAAAATAACTTTCAAACAAATAACAAGAAACTATGAAGGGTTTTCCAGGAAGAGCTTCAAATTGTTACTAGGTACTTATTGTGCCAGCATTTTGCAGGTTGTAGAGAAAGAAAAATGTAAGCCACAAGTGGGGAAAGGCCCAAGTAGAATTCTTTTATGGGAGCAGAGGTCTGAATTTTGCGGTATTAGGAAGGGAGAGAAAACAGAGGAATAATAGTGTGATCCAGCAGATCAGAAGAAAAAAGAGAAAAGATAGTAACAATGAAAAGAGATGTTACTAAAATGAAATCTCTTGCCCTGGTATTATCTATCTAGTGATTGAAAAATCATAGCAAACCAGATAAAAGCCAAGTCCAAGAAATAAATGATACTAAGAATAAAGGGTGACCTCAATTTGGAAATTGTTAAAATGAGCATCACTCAGGTTTTCTCAGTAATTTCCCAAGGCTTTCCCTGAACTCTTTTGTCTCTGCCATAAATTTCTGCTTGAGTCATGAACCACCACAGTTAGTTTTAGCTTTCTTGTCTGAAATTGAAGCAATGCAGGTATTTTTCATTGAATTGTGTTTTCCACTTTGGAAAATGACTCAGAGTTTAGGGGATGCGTTTACTTATGTGACTGAATTAGCAAAGATAATTTCTTCTTTGTTCTTTCCACTCCTTAAATCATGACAGAAATTGTCAGTTAGTCACTAACAAAGCTGAATACTTGTATCATCAAATTATTACAATTAAGTTGCTGTCAGTAATGTCAAATGTTTACAGTCCATCACATGGTCCTGGGTTTTCAGTATGTTAAAATTATTGACTCTTACAATACTAGCATGCTAATTTACTCTTATTAAAATTTCTTAGCTAAATGAAGTTTGTTTGAAAATAAGCATGTAAATCTAAAACTTTTGATGTGATAACCTTCTCATGGCAAATCTAGAATTTACTTACACAAAAGATTAAAATAAAGCAAAGAACATAATTAGAGTAGAGAAACTACTTCATTTTTACCTTTAATCCAAATGTAATAGTATCAGTGGAACTAGACTACCATTTTTAAGTTGGATGCTTCCCATTTTTTCCCCCAGAGGTGACGATTATGAGTGAACAGTGTGTGTGTGTGTGTGTGTGTGTGTGTGTGTGTGTGTGTGTGTGTGATGGCTGAGGACCTTGTTTGTCTATTAAGGGTCAGCAACTGATAGGTAATTGGGTTCCTATTTCTGTAGCCAACCTAAAATTTTATTTTAATTGCAGTTGCCTTTACTGTGGGGCCTTTGATCATGAGACGGAGTTAGTTTTATAGATTTGCCAACAAACACCTCAGTAAAAACATCAGGATACAAAATTGTAAAGAAGAGTTTTAAAAATTTTGTCACAATTTTGATGTCAGCAGTCACTTATAAACCTTTATGTTAAATATATGTATTGAATCTGTAATTTTAGTCTTTTTAATCTAAGTTGAACTATGTGAAATTGTTGATATTTTACTATTTTTAACCTAGAAAGCTGACAGTTTTGCACGGTGCACGGTTTGACCTGTACTTTCATAATGGCTTCTTAAATGCAGATACCCGCCCCCCACACACACACCCGAGGTGTACTGTCTGTGCTTGTAAATGTGCTTGTGGACACACTGTAAGCAATCCTTTAATTGAGCCTTTCTGTAGGGCCCGTGATTCTGCAGGCAAGATGCTTGCTCACCCTGGACTAGACCATCTTGCAGGTGTAAGAAGAGCCACCCCTACACCTCTCCCCAGTCTTTGCCTGTACATCCATGTTTCTTTGCTGCCTAAAATAAGCATTCAAAATTACTAGAAATGAAGAAGTACTGCAAGTAGCAAAGAAAAACTTCCCTGTGCATTGTTCTCTTCAGTTATCTCCTCTGCCCAGCACACATGAAGTTGTTGCATACTCAGTAACCATACAGTGCTTTGGCATTCTTGCTGTCTTTTTCCATCTGTTAGAATGGCCCAACTGTGAAATCTGAAGAAACACAGAGTAGATGGGGCAGACTCTGAGTAAGAAATTATTTACTGAATTAAAAGATGAAATGGAAGAAGTTTAAAATCTTAGAATTCAGGTGATTCAGGCACTTGAATATACAGTGTTGGCTGCATTATTAGTTATAGAACAAAAGAGGAAAGGTGATAGGTATAGAGGTGTTCAAATTTAGTGACAGTCTTGCTAACTGGTGTGTGGTCTAAGACTCCATTGAATCTAGTCTTGGAGAAAGAGCTGCCTTTCTCCTAGTTTACCGCTATGTTTAACTCCACAAAATCCTCACCTTGAAAGATTCAGTTTGCATCAGTCTGAGGTAGTAAAACATCTTAATATAACTTTAGGAATATTTTTAACAATAGCTAAAACAAAAAGGAATCTGTGCTTTACTGTCGATTTGATAATACTAATTTAACAATTATGTATGAGAATTCTCAGTCTTTGAGCATTCTCTTTCATTGTGTTTTATTCTAATATATTAATAGACATGTATCCACAGTTACTTATCATCCTTAGTGTTTGAAGACAAGTTGTGGATGTATTCTTTTTTTTTTTTTTTTAAGAGAGAGAGAGAGAATGGGGTGGGAGGGACAGAGAGAGAGAGAAAGAGAATCTTGAGCAGACTTCACACCCAGCACAGAGCTCAACGTGGGGCTCGATCTCATGACCCTGAGATCATGACCCTGAGCCAAAATCAAGAGTCAGATGCTTAACTGACTGAACCACCCAGGCAGCCTATATGTTCTTATTCATATATACAGAGTGTTTGAGTGAGGATATTTAAACTACTAGAGATTAAGTGGGGAAGCTTTATCAAAATTAGTGAAAAGCCTCAATAATTTTTTAAAAACAAAATAAGTGCAGTTATGTAATTCTTTTAAGAGTAATATTCCAATTTTGTTGTATCTTCAGTATAGGAAGATATTCTAATAACTTCATAAGTTTGAATTATTTTATCAGTAGTTAAAATGTTAAACATTTGTACAGTGCTTGAAAATAGTTTATACTCAAGTGTTCTGGAGATCATCCCTGCAGTCAGGTTCATTGCTCATCAAGATCACTGTCTTGGTAGAAATAGCTAGCAAGGCTAAGTCATCCTGGCCCCTGCTATGTGAACTATGACAGATTCTGAGTGGAGTGTCTATTGTATTGAATGGCTATAGGTTGTGTTTTTTTCTGTGTGGATATATCTAGGTATGTACATAAATATGTTTTTAACTATTGTAGATGTTAGTATGTTTGTGGTTGTTTCTTTTCCATGGACTGCATTTTTAAGTGTGTGGTCCCACTAATTGGTTACCCTACATTGGTTCAGGAAGATCTTGGAAGAATAAATGAGTAAAGGTAGATTGCAAATTAGGAGGTAAGTAAATGACATTTAGGTGATCAAAAGTAGTAATGAGTGCTAAGAAAAAGTGTGGTTGATGAGAACAGCAGAGAATGCAAATATTCAAGAAGAGATATACCTGGGATGAATCTTGACTTGCTGAACTGATTCCTTAATCTGTACATTAAATAGTTAGTAGGAAGTTGTAAAGGGTGGAGGGATAATCTATAAGTATTTGTGCTTGAACTGACATGGTTAGAACAGGGAGGAAGACACCAAACCATAAGCTAGTCAGGAACAGTGGCTTCTCACTTTTTGAACAAAGCCTGTGAACTGGGACAAGAAACTCTAATCCCATCTTGCCTCTTCCCACATCTTCTCGAGCTGCTCTGTGACCTTGCACAAGCTATTTAACTTCTCTAAGCCTCTGTTTCCAGTAGGGAAAGCAAGAGTGGATAGGTGCTTTAAAAGCGTACTAAGTTCAAGTAGGAGTTGAAGACCAGATGGAAGGCAGTGTGGACTCGTAACCAGGGTTCCCTTTGTGTTCTCTCTCCCACTGAAGACTTAGTCTAGACTTGAGCCTTGTGAAATTCTGTTCTTTAGAAGGAAAAATACAGTTTCTTTTCAGCCAGAAGAAAAGAGTATGCCCAAATTAATCATATTATCCTTAGTATTTCAGTATTGCCCTGAGTAATATCATATGTATGTTACTAAGAGAAGTTAGGTGTTTGGGACAGAAATTTTTCTGTCTTATGCTTCTCTTTCACCATCTTATATTTATTTCAGTTTCTCATTTTCTTGTATAATTATTTATGCTTACAAAGCCAAAAACCTGACACTTAAATAATGGCACCATGCAGCCTGAAGTAGCCAGCGCGTCTCCTTCCGGTCTTTACTCCTCATATATTTCACGGCCGTCAGTCTGTGCCATCTCTCGCCTCGGTCTAATTAAAAGATGAAAACTGTCTTTAGTGTTTCCTAAACTTTTAGAACCTGGATGTTCTTTGAAATTATGGCAGACTTATAGGCAAGGTGTTGAAATTATCTTTTGGGTGTTAAATAGCAAGAATACTCTATGAACTTAAAAAGAAGTATCAGTAAATTACTGTAACCCGGGCTTTCATTGTGTTTGAAATATAATTCAGGAGATGCATACCTCCTGCAGCAAATCCTTTCTGGCAAATGCTAGAGTTGAAATTGTCAAGTCAGAACATGAACCTTTTCAGCCAGCAGTAATGTTTTCAGAAGGGCATGCATTCAATGTCATTGTAAGAGAGCACTATAAAGGCCCTCAGACCCTGCCCTCGACTCCAGACTTAGAGATCTCCTCCTCTCTCCTGGTCACACCCCTCCCACAGGATGAGAAGTATGCAAGGCCAAGAAATGTCCACCTCAGTTCACCCTCTTTCCTTCAACAACCGCACGCTAGGTATCTGGAACCCAGAATTCCTGCTCAAATGGCCCCACTCCACTTGCATTCAAGGAGTGGCCAAGGCTGTTTATGAGAAAAGCAAGAGGATGAACTTAAACATATGGGTTGGTGCATAAGGCTCCACTCAGTATCAGGCAGAGCCTGAGGTGAGAGAAGAAAGGGGTAGGTGGGGGGGCTTTCATCCTTCTGCCATCTTCCTGCATAGAACTCTGAGGAGTTCAAGAATCCTGAATTTGAACCTAACCTTCTAGGACATTTTGAAGGTATATTTCAAGGTACAGCATAGAACATATTTTATTTAACTGTTATTCATCTGATTTATAACTTTTAAATGTTTAGACATAAAGTATGTGGGTCTCTGTGTTCTCACTCTGGGTCCCAGAAAGGAAGGGACAAGGAAATCATTTGAACCTTCATTTCTCCTTCTAGATGAGCCTATGTCACATTGATCCTTTGTCAGTCTAATACTGGATTAGGTGTCCTAGGATAACTTTACAGTGATTCCTTTAGCTGTAATCTGGTCTGAGCTATGCCCTGGCACTAGAATGAGGTGACTTCAGTAATGCCCCTTGGTTTTGGTGTGTTATGCTGCACTCTAAATTTATGTGTGTACTGAGCTACCAGGGGGGCAGGTGGAAAGATTTAGTGACCAGGGTCTTTAGGGCCCAAAGGGACAAGGGAAGAAGTTGGACGAAACCATGCCCAAAATGATTTCTTAGGATTATAAGTGAATTTTAGTTTTGCACAAACCATTGATTGTTAAGTGTTGGGCCTTCACTTTTCCTATAATCTGGAGTAAATCTGTACTTACTTAAATATTTTTAAGTTAAAAAAAAGAGTGAGAATAATTAGATTAAGAAATCCATTATCAGAGTTGATTCCTTTCCATCTCTGTAAATGCTGTTTTATAAGACAGGAAATAACAAAACAAACCAGTATCATTAGTCTAGTCTGGCATGCTGTTTATGTCCACAAGAGTTTTGTAAGTGAAAATATTAATGCTTTCAGAATTTCTATAACAAGTTCTTCTAATTTAAATAGTATTCTCTTGCTCTGTATACAAATAATATATATTTCCCGAGCTTGGGATATTAATTTTAAATACTTTCAGTACTTATGGAAACAGTTTGTTCCTTTTTATTTATTTGTATATTAGTAGCACAAACCAGGAATTTTCATTTTTCACTTAAATTAGTTTTCCAGGTAATGAAAACTTACACCCTTAAACATAAAATTTTATTTTTTTGTTTTAATCATTTCTTGACTTTTAAAATGTTCTGTAATTTACACACAAACATAGAGAAATAGAATGTTTATTTTTCCTGCATTTATCAAAATTATTTCATATTGTTAAACCTTAAATACTTGAATTTTAAGACCACGCTGTAAGAAGAGACTTCAGAATGTAGATTTGTTGATTATCAAATATTTTTCACATCTGTAATGTAGTTATATAGCTTGGAATAAGGCTTAAAAGATGAAATTATTTAAAAAGTGAATTTATGAAGAAATAAATTAGGTTTTAACTTCTTAGAATGTATTGCTTTTACTATGCTATAATTATATGAGGAAATAAGACTCAGTAGTTTGTTTTTCAACCTACAGAAGTACTGGCAGGTTTTAGAAAACAGGTATCTCAGGAAATAAAATGAAATTCCAACTGTAAGATTTTCAGACTACTGATGAATTTTTAAAGTGCATAGGCATTTTAGTGAATTTCAAGCTTGCAAAAGCGTTGAAGCTGAATCTGTGCTTTCACTTAGTGGGTCTGGTGTTACTTCTTATTTAATTTACTCATTGATAAGAGAAAATGAACTGCTTTCTAGGTTTGTACTACAGAAAGTGCCGGTTAATTTCCAAGGAAGGTGTTACTCATGATACGAAGCTTTTCTGCCTGATGCTACCACCAAGCACTCATCTTCAGGTGCCAGTTGGGCAACATGTTTACCTCAAGCTAACTATTACAGGTAAGGTAATAGAGGCTTTGGGGAAACATTTTATTTGAAAGCAAGTCCAAATCAGTACTAATCTTTTAGGAAGTACCCATTTAGGTTCTTAATACATGTTTCTGGCAGCTGAGTGATAGCCCAGTTCTAGGTTTGTAGATGCAACGTTCCAATGGGTTGGAGCCATAGCCACACCATACCATGTGGGGGACAAAGACCCTGTCACTAGTCAGGGAGAGAGAGTTCCACCAGCACTGAAATGTACTCCTCACAGAACCCTCGAGGGAAGAGGTGAGGGAGTGCCCAAGTGGTCCTGTAGGGGGAAACTACTAGAAACACATGCCGGTGTCTCTCTCTTTTTTTTTTTTTTTTTAAAGATTTTATTTATTTATTTGACAGAGAGACACAGCGAGAGAGAGAACACAAGCAGGGGGAGTCAGGGAGGGAGAAGCAGGCTTCCCACAGAGCAGGGAGCCCGATGTGGGGCTCGATCCCAGGACCCCGGGATCATGACCGGACCCGAAGGCAGACGCCCAACAACTGAGCCACCCAGGCGCCCCATGCCGGTGTCTCTTAATAACCACGTCTGCTTGTGTCATTTATGGAGTTGAATTTATAAAATTCAAAAGGAGTGGATGATTATAAATGATTTCCTTCCATCTGCCACCGGGATAAGCAGCTCTATAAAGATACTCCTTACTGGGAATTTTTCCCCTCATTTTCATCCTGAAGTTACCTTATGTACTTGTTTTAAATGTTCTTAACCATGTCTAACATTTTCTTGGCCTTTCGAAGCTGCAGAAGGCCACATTCTCACATCAGTTCTCAGTGTTTCCCGCAGTCTGGCTGACTGCCAGCCAGGACTTGGTTGGTACAACATACCACCACAGCTCTAGGAAGTTCCTCCCTTCATCGTCACCAGTGCCAGGTGTCATTCAATAGCTTGTATACTCCCCAGTGCAGTTACTGTCAATGGATTAGAATTTACAGGTAGATTAATTCTGTATATGTCAAGGAGCCACGTAGAAAATGTTGGTCTTTTCATTTGTGGTGACTCCTTTCTATGGCATTTGGCTAGCTAAAAATATAACATGAATTCTTATTAAATTTATCCTGTTTTTTTAATATTATATTCTTAGAGCCAGCTAGTTGGATTAATATTTTTTCCTTCAGGTGCCATATCATATTTTAAAACATTAAAACAATTCAAAATATATAAAGTAAAAAGTGAAATTCTTCCCTTTCTCAACCCTTATGATCCCTGTGACCATCAGTAACCATTGTTAAAAATTTGGTACATAATTAAAATTATTATGTAAGTACTTTCTTATATCTCTGTGTAAACTTTTGATGCCTTTTTTTTGTAGCCCATTACAAAGTTTATATCCTGATAGAACAGATGGTTGTCTAAGTTTAGTACCATAAATCCCTATCATTTCATGTTACACTTAATAAAAATACATTGTTTATATGATGTGTAAAGTATTGATTTGTGTAAATTATTTCAACATGCATAGGCTTGGGATATATATATACACACACACATACTATATATAGAAAATATAGTTAGAATTATATACACATTAGATGTACAGTTTTAAATATGTACTGATAGCATCATAAAATTAGTATGTTTGATCATTATTCAGAGCTTTTGAGATTTTTAGAATTGAATTTCTTTGTCATGACTTTTTCTAGGTACTGAAATTGTGAAGCCATATACACCTGTATCTGATTTCTTACTCTCAGAGTTCAAGGAACCAGTTCTTCTCAACAATAAATACATCTACCTTTTGATCAAAATCTATCCTGCTGGACTCTTCACACCAGAGCTTGATCATCTTCATATTGGTTAGTATTCTTTTTTTAATCATATTGATTAGTATTCTTTTTTTAACCTCATTTGTGTTCTAGATTGGATCACATGTTACATACACTGTCTTCTAGTAATCTACATGTGGGAGTCCATGAAATAATGAAACTCAACATGTCTACAACCAAAGTCATGTTCTCTTTGTCCCGCCCTACCTATCCTTACTCCCACATTCCTCATCGTTATTATTTACAGCATCACTCTTCATCCTGGACCCCGTCTGCAGGCTTGAGTCATTCTTGACTCCATTTTTGCCCTCCCAGTCCAGTCTGCCACTAAGTTCTAGTGACTTTTTACTCATTCTTTTCTATCCCTTGCGCCACCCTCTTAGATCAAGACTTCATCATTTCTCTCATGACCTCTAACTGTCTCTCTCAGTTGCCTCTAATGGTGTCTTTCTCTTTCTGTTTTTCTGCATTTCCAAACTGCCCTGAGGATAGATTTAATCAGGTTGTTCTGCAGCTTTGAAACTTCTGATGGGTGTCCATTACTTCACTGATTAAGTCCTCTGCATGTCATTATGTCTCAGCACAGACATTCGTGATCTCTCCAGCTTCATCTCTCTATGTAACTACTTGTGTGAATACTACTCAGAGTTCCACAAGTTTATCATCCTCATTCATAGGTACATGCAGGTGCCTCATGTAGGATGCCTATCACCCCTTTCTCTCTGCCTGTCAGATAGCCTTTTTTTTTTAAAGACCGAAACAAAATATCATGTCATTTATGAAGCCTCCTTTCTCCCGAACCCCTCAGTAACTAACACTTTGTTCATAGCTCTAGGATAGGAATAAATAACATTCCTTCTTTACAGAACTTTGAGTTTGAGGGTAAATATTGTCTTATCTTTCTATTTCCCATACCTAGCATGGCAATTGGCACATAATAGGGTCTCAATAAATGTACTTTGAAAGAACTAATAAAAAGACTATAATGACATCTATTAAGATTTCAAAACCCCTGTTCCTGTTTCTGTTCCTTTTTCTACATCTGCAACTTTTCACTACCTTTTGTTTAACAGTAAAAGTGCTCTTCCCATTTCTAACACAGCTTTAGCAGTAACATCAAGTACCAGTGAAGTAGATCACTATAATTTGGAAATAAAGAAAATTTGTTGCATTATGAAAGTTAAGCCAGACTTTACATAATGGATGTGATTAGTCCTCTTTGATTACATAAATCAAAATACTGAATATAAATGTGAACCTAAAGAATCTGGGAATGCCTGCAAATCTAGCGAAGGTGACTATCATCTTGTGGTAGACTGACGCATGATTGTAATATAGCATGTGGAAACTGAACCCATGTTATTATACCCTATTTATAGAGATTGTGTGAACAGAGCAGGGTGGAGAATTAGCCTGGAGCATGGAAAAGGAAAGCCCAAAGAACAAGATCAGTGTTTTTTCAGCTTCATCCAGGGGAGCTAGACATAGTGCAAATACTTGTGTCACTTAGAGGGTGACATACTGGCCTGGTAGTGATAACTCATGAAGCCTGATCACGGTCTACATGAGCTGCTCTATGAAATTATCCACTTCTTTGTTTCAATTCCATGTTCACCAAGCAACTCTTTTATGATTATTTTGGCCTTCCAAATGTTCTGATACTGGGAATGAGATGCCTCGGGTGGGGTATGTAAGGTTCAGGTTGCTAGGTGCAGATAGCCTTCTGTAAATCAATTGCTGTTCTGGTAGGTCTACTTTAATATCTTGTGAACTCGATTAAAATCAGGTCCCTTGCCTGAGTCTAATCAGTTTTCTGACATTGGAAAGACTGGACTGCTGACAAAATTCTCAAGTTACCCTCATTCTTTGAGGCATCTTTAGTAAACAGCCAGCTGACTTTTTTGTGAAGATATTCTGATCTTATGGTCCTTTTGAACTAGAACAGGAAGGTTCTGTTCCTTTCCAATACTTAATTCATCAGTTACTGCAAGATTCTTACTATCCTGGTATGGACAAGAAGGAAAATTTATGAGCATTGGAAAAAAAAAATAAAGTATTTGAAATTATTTTTAAAATGTTTAACTTTTTTTTTATTTTAAAAATTACATTGGAAATTTCTGAAATGTCCCAAAGGCAGTTCTCTTATATGAGTGGTACATAGTGATTATATCAAATGCACTGCAAATGATTTTTCGCGAATATTCTAGATTGAGAAGTTGCATGCTCTAAGTACAGTTTCTGGTCTTTGTTTTTTATAGGCAGTAAATTCAGAACAGCTTTTTTTTATATATATAAAGGTTTTTTTTTTTTTTTAAGATTTTATTTATTTATTTGGCAGAGAGAGACACAGCGAGAGAGGGAACACAAGCAGGGGAAGGGGAGAGGGAGAAGCAGGCTTCCTGCAGAGCAGAGAGCCCTATGCAGGGCTTGATCCCAGGATCCCAAGCCCTGAGCCGAAGGCAGACGCATAACGACTGAGCCACCCAGGCGCCCCACTGTCGTTTTAATCATAGGTTTTTTCAAAGATTTGATGGAGGTAACGTTAGCACATTTACTAACGTGACTGTAGAATACATTGCTGTTTCAATTTTCTCTCCTAGTTTTATTGGTCTGGCTACGAATCAATACGAAAGTGAGTATATATTCTCCACCTTGTACTGTGCAAGGCAGGTATACATGGACTTTACTTTTGAGGTGCTTATAATTAATTTAGCAATCAATTCTTTACTGATAACTTATACTTAAATACTTGTCAGTACTTTGTAAATTAGGGACTCCAGGTGGTTTGGGAAAATAATTATGGGAAATGAGTATAATAAAGCCTCATTATTAATTTGGTTAGAATGACATAATCCGAGTATACTTGGGGGCTTAATGAGTATTCCCAAAACTCCTTATACATTTCAAAGACTAAGCTGTAGTCTGAAAGTTATACATTCACCCTGTTACTCATCAGTGTTCTAAATTCAAGTAGCTTAACCTCAGTTTCCCTGATTTTTTTTTTTCTGATTTAGTTTGTATTTCATTGTTTAGGAGATTTTGTTTCCATAAGCAATCCTGAGGGCAATTTTAAAATATCCCAGTTCCGAGAATTAGAAGATCTCTTTTTACTGGCAGCTGGAACAGGCTTCACACCAATGGTTAAAATACTGAATTATGCTTTGACTAACATACCCGGTCTCAGGTATGTAATTTTATCTTTAATTACTGTCCTTTGTGAAGCTGTTAGATTAGTATAAGGTGTTCTAAATTAATTAAATACTCAGTGGACCTTCATAGACTTATTTTCATTCCCTCATTTACCATTTCTTACCCGATGTCCTCCAGTCTTAGCTGTTTTACTAACTTGATTCTTTTATTTTTTATACTTTTGGTTACCTAATTGGCACTAAAAAAACATTTCATGCCACTTTACATTTAGACTTTTCCTTTCATGCATGTTTTAAATGTAATCGAAATAGTTCTTTTTGAGTTGTTGTTGTTTTTTCTTTTAAGGAAAGTGAAGCTGATGTTCTTCAATAAAACAGAGGATGATATAATCTGGAGAAGCCAGTTGGAGAAATTAGCATTTAAAGATAAAAGGTATTAAACTGGTGTTAGCTCTGCATTTCAATATTCAAAAATGTGTAGTCAGTCTAGGCCTTATCTTCTTTGATTGGAGTTTTTAATTGTCCAGGAACCTCCTTCAAAGACAAAATAAGCTAATCAGTAATTCTCTCAATGTAAGTAATGTTAATTCCCTTCCCCCAAAGAAATACTGTTCAGTAAGATTAATATGACATCATATATCTATCAATAAAACATATACTGGGCTTTACGTTTGTGTGACTTATACTGAGTTGGGTTTCATTGAAAATTACATAGTATAGCCAATTTGATAATTCAAGATTTTCCTGTTATAGTGGGTACAAATCAAATAAATGTGATGAGATGGACTAAGCAAAAATAAGTATTTTTCTTTAGTACAGAATTTCTTAGAGCCTTTAATATGCTAATGTCCATTGTGACTTTTCAAGATGGGGTCTTCCTTATACATTGTTAAGATTTTCTTTATTTTTGTCTATTTACATTAACACTGATTAATGGCTGTGGTCCTCAGTGCGCACCTTGGAAACTGCTGGGACAGGCAGTAGAGAAAAGTTTGAGTCAGGCCAAACTGTGGTAAAATGAAAGAGCATGGAAATCTGTTTCATTTAAAAAAGCCCTAGCACAGCCAGCTGAAATAAGATCATTGAAATGGCCGTGTGCCCCATGTCCCCTAAGCAGACTTAAAAGCGGTAGGAAATTTTAAAGGAATTGTTTCGAAGAGTGAATTGGACTAGCTGTCATACTTTCTAAAGCATTTTTAGAGCTATTTTTAAGAAATTCGGGACTCTATAAGGACTTGACACAAAATATCTGAAGTAAATATGCTGAGGATCGTACAGCACAGATAAAATTCTAGGCCTTTCGAAAGTCAGAGTTGAAGACGTAGAAACTCAGCTGTTCTGGGGCTCCGTTTCTTGTGCATACTTTCTGAGCATCCTAGCTAAGGGAATGCTTGGCCGCCCCTGGCTTTTCCTCCATCCCTCCTCTTCCTCCTCTCTTCGTAAATAACGTTCACAAGTTAAGGACGACCTGAACTTATTTATCCTTGAAGTATTTAGTCTTCTCACATACTTAAACCATAAACCTAAGAGTATTTACTATTATTTAGGTAGTTATATGGCAGTTTAGAGAAATACAAATTCCTGGGTTTACAAGTGTCTTTTTTGCTATTTTCAAAGTGGAAAATTAGAAGCAGCATGTATCAAAAAGCCTAAAGCCCTAATTTCGAGTTTTCATTCTACTCTTCACTAGCTTGGAACTTACTCAGAAATTACTTAGCTCTTTGGGCCTCTTTATCTTCAAAATAAAATAATGACATATTTCCTGTTTACTTCATAAGGCTGTAATGTGAGTATTAGAGAAGATTGTGTAACTGCCTTGAAAACTGGGAAGCCCTACCTCAAGATATTTGAATTGTGGTTTAGAAGAACTTTACCTACCTGTGTTTTGTTTCTGTATTAACTGTTTGAGCTCCTGTTTTCCTAACCAAATATTTAAAATAATTTAAACAGCATAGCTAGGCTTTTTTACTTTAGGATTTTAAAAAAAAAGTATTTCTGGCAGTGTTCTGACAAATTTATTTTTTAAGATGGTTTCCTTGTACAAGAAGATGCATTTACCATTATTTGAATGAACAGACATTGTCCATTTAGTCTTTCAATAGGAGTTAAACTTGATTTAAGAAGTATTTGGTATAAAGAAATGTGTTGACAGCCTCTGAATATACAGTGTGTTTCATTTCATTTTGTTTTGGTCTACATAATTTGGGTTGGTGGATTACATAGGCTGGAGTGTTGAAGGTGAGGCAAGACCCCTTTTTCACATCTGGGTGACTGGTCTAACAGCACTCACCAGCTGAGTGCTACTCTCCGCCTTGCAGAGAGAAGTGCTAGTGTTCTGACTTCTGGCCTGCCTTTACCCTCCCTCTTCTCCTTCTTTCTCTTCTTGCTCTCCTTTCTCACTCCTGTATGTGCTCTCTCCCTCTCTCCCTCTCTCCCTCTCTCCCTCTCTCCCTCTCTCCCTCTCTCCCTCTCTCCCTCTCTCCCCCTCTCCCCTCACTGACCTCCTCCTTCCTCTTCTTGGAGACATAGCTGTCCTTGCATGAGGCACTCTGTTGGCACTGACGTCTAACGTTGTATAATGTATGCTCCCTGGAGACTCCTGTTGGGCCCTCACTAGAAAACAAAAAGGCTGTGCTTGTATAGATGGCTTTGGAATGTTTATCAGCAATGTCACCGTATTCTGAGACTTTATGAGAAAGCTAGCCATAAAAGTTTGTTGATGGGTTTTGTAGCACTATTGATTATTGAGTCCCATACAAAAAAGGAAAGTAAAAGTTGAGATTTAATATAAGGCTATTTTAGTTACATCTGTATTTCAGTTAGCATTTAAGGCTTCAGTTTTTCCATTTGTAGAATAGGGATGTCAATACCTACATCATAGAATTGTTTGGTCAATGAGGTAGTGTATATGTAGGTGCCTAGCCCAGAATTAGCATATTTGCAACATTCATTCATTCACTGAATACATGTGAGCTTCTACCATGTGCCTATATACAGAGGTATGACAGTGAACAAGATACTGTGTTTGTTTATTTTCTAACGCAATCCATGGAATGTATCTCTTCATTTACCCCCATTGCTAAACAATAGAATTGTGCAAAACACAGGTATATCATAAGTACCTTTTTGGGATATTTCTATTTCGGTCAAATTTCTATTAAGTATAAAATTTGAGCAGAAAAGAGCGTACTTGAATTTTGTCCAAGTATGTTATTACACTTGACTCTTAACTCCCGTAAAGACTCCATTCACAACAATTCAGATCTAGCAAAATCTCACACATTTATTTTTCTTAAGAAAATTGAGAGAAAACAGAAGGCAAATATGTATGGTAGTACATGTAGCTAATTACTATGTAAACTGGAATGCAAATTAAATTTCACTTATCTTCCTCTTGACTGCTGAACAGTGTTATGCATGAGGTCCCATCCCAGCAGAATGCCCTAGCTGTTGCAGAATGATTTTTGAGGGGCGGGATAGCTTGACAACGAGATTGACTTCTGGGCAACATTTTGTAATATATAAATATAACAAATGTTTTCCTTTACTTTCAGAACAGTCATTTTTGGAGAAAATAACCTTCTTTTAGTAAAGCTACCTGTCTCTCTCTGACACACAAACACATGCGCACGTATACACACTCTTTTTGTTTTGCATTTTTTAAACAATGTAGTCATACTGACTATATGTTTTATAACTATATTTTCTGCTTAGTGTATTATGCCTATTCTGTGTATAGAATACTTTAAACCAGTGGTTCTCCATCTGGAGTAATTTTTGCTGCCACCTCAACTCCCCCGACCCTGTCCCTACCCCCCGCCATGACTTCAGGGGAACTGAAGAACATTGGTCTGAGAACATTTTTTTATCCTCACCACGGAGGGCATCTAGTTAGTAGAGGCCAGGAAGGCTGCTAACTTCCTACAGCACACAGGACAGTCTCTAACTACAAAGAAATATCCATCCCCAAATGGCAGTAGTGCCAGTTGGGAAAACCTGCACTGTACCATGATTTTTCATAGCTGTTATATTCAGTCATGTAAGCATACCATGATTTATTTAACCAATTCCCTGCTGTTTGGCATAGTGATCAGAGGTTGTTCTGTACCTCTCTATGCAGGATAAAATTCATCAGAAGAATCATCAGATCAGAGAATACCAAGGCTATTGATACATTTTGACAAATAGCCTCTAGCAAGGTAAAGTACCCAGCACAGAATATTGTACCCCGCACAATTAATATGTTAGTGTCCTTATTTTTCCTTTAGAAAGGATGAGGTTAATGTTTAGGGCATAAGGGACAGAGAAAGGGAAAGGGATTCCAAGCAGCAAAGGAGTGGGGCACAAAGGACAGGGGGTTGTGTACCCCGTTATAGGCACCAGTGGATCATGTGCATCACTTCAGATGTCTCTGTGCTCACTGTTTGCAAAACGTGCCTAATGTTGGGAAAAGATACAGAGTGAGTAAGGATACCCCAAGTGGTGGAGAAGTTCTGAAGGTCAGCAGCAACTGTAAAGTCTGTACCTTGAGAGGAACAAATCCTATGTTATAGAGGTCTAAGAAGAGGAAAGAGTGAATCTGTTTTTGTGAGGGTGGGGATGGCAAAGCTTCAGTGGAAGAAGGGGCTTTTGAGTTGGGCTTTGGGAAGCGACTAGCATTTCTGTGCACAGCAAAAGGAATTTGGATAACAGGATTTTAGGAGCAAAAAACCACGAGGGCCAGTATGTTGAATGATTTAGCATTTAGCAAAAGAGCAGTTCAGTTTCATTGGACTATATACAGTGCATGATGGAGAACAATGTGAAATAACTGCAAAAATAAAACCATTGATTAGATCTATTTAGAAGGAATCTTAGTGGTGATCACTTTGAATCTTCTTGTTTTGGAGCCGAAGAAACAGGGTAGATTAAAATCAGGGAATGGAAGACCTTAAGTATAATTCTTATATCAAATAAGTGTGTACAAAGTGGGCATGGAAAGCTCCGGCCACATGGAAAGGAAGCTCATCTCCCTTTATTACTGACAGGCTCTGTAGATAATGACTGGCTCTGTTTCTGTACTCTGGTTTCCGCATCAGGACTAGCAGTGTTTCAGTCCACTTGAGATAGCAAAAGCTGATGACTTCAGAGGCACAAGTAAATTGAAAAATGTGCCCGAGCCCCTTTTTCTCCAGCCTGTGATGTGCTCAGATATGTGGGCCCCTAATCTGGACTCTTAAGCACTCTGTTCCTCCCAGCTGTCCCTCAAATGGTGTGTTTCTTGGAATGTGTTTTTTGAAATATTCATGTGTTCCCCTCTAAAGGGCTCTGTGAATAAAAAGTTTGAGAAAGAATGTATACTATATTACCTTCTTGAAGGTTTGCTGGGAAATTGGCATATTCAAGGTTTTCAGAAATTTTGAAGAAATCTATTTAACTTTTCTTAACCCAGTAGTCCCAAACTCATTTGATAGGTTAGCCTTTTCTCATGATTACCGTTAACATCAGGAAGAACACTAGGTATTTCATCAGATTCGTTTTGAGAAGTGTTTCCATAATATATATATTTTATCAAATTTTAATTCCTAGCTGTTTATTTTGTGAGTTATTTTCCTGTGAGCAAATAGCAAGTCTTCTTGCTGTTTCTGGTATTTTTTTATTAAGTTTTTAATTTTGATTCCAGTATAGTTAACATGTTCTGGTAGTTTCAGGTGTAGAGTACAGTGATTCAACAGTTCTGTACATGACTCTGCTCATCATGATAAGTGCACTCCTTAATCCCCATCACCTAGTTCACCCACCCCCAACCACCTCCCCTCTGGTAACCACCTGTTTGTTCTCTATAGTTAGGTGTTAGCTTCTTGGTTCGTCTCACTCTCTCTTCTTTTTTCCTTTGTTCATTTGTTTTGTTTCTTAAATTCCATGTATGAGTGAAATCATAGAGTATTATTCAGCCACAAAAAAGAATGAAATCTTGCCATTTGCAACAACATGGATGGAGTTGTATAATGGCAAGTGAAATAGAGAAAATAGAGAAAGACAAATACCATATAATCTAATATTTTTCTTTATCTAGAGAAATCTAGGCCCTGGATACCCTGAAATACTATTCTCTGGGCAGTGACAAATCACAGAAGCTTTGTAAGCAGAAAGTTTTGAAATGGGATCTGGGTTTTTAGGAGAACTAATACAGCAGTGATGTGTCAGATAGATTCGGGCTGAGGGCATTAGGGCAGTATTTTAGACAAGAGATCTAAGGGCTTGATGTGGAGTTGTGGCAGTAGAATGCGAAGGTAGGGGACATGTGTAAGAAATGTGAAGGAGGTAGGTTTTGGAAGCTGATTGGCTGAAGGAGGAGGACCTCGGTTGTTGGATGACTGCGGGCTCTGCATAGGATTTATACTGAATGAATACATTTGTATGTCAAGATTTGTCATCTCAGGTCATTATCAGTCTACTCTGAAAGAACTTTTTTCACAAGCTTATTTACTTCCACTGACATTTAGAACACACAGGCCTTTTCCAGAAGCAGGCCTATTTTCTCTCTTTTCACTCTCTTTTTATGTTGCTTTGCACTTTATGGATTATCTAAATTTATTTTCAGGTAACATTTTCAGGAGTTCTAGTCCTTTCCTGCATTTTGAAATCATAGGGCAGGAAGGAATTTCAGAACATTCACCCTTATTATGCCTCAAGGCTATAATTGTTTCAGATGGTAAGTTGGCCTTTCAGAATAATCCAGAAGAGAGGATTCCATAGTAACCATCTGTGTCTTGTTTGGGTAAAAAAGAGTCCCTCTTTTAAGTATTCTTGAGTCTTAACTTGGCATGGCTTCTACTCCAGTGTAAGCTCTTCTAGTCCTATAAAGGAGATAAGCAGGGTAGCAGCCTCTTTACAATATCCCTAAAAATTGCATCCATGTGGCTGTTCACTTTTTCCATTGAGTACCCAAAAGTTATGGCCAAGGGACCATTGTGTGAATAAATATGAAATGCATGAGAAGTTTACATCATTTATGTAAGGATCTCAGTTATTTACCACACTTTAGTAGATGCCTGCAGAAAGTATGCCAATGATAGGCTTTATTTTTTAAACCTCTCGTAAAGGAAAATTATGAATTTTTTCAGAAGAGAGGGACGCCACTATTGATTTATATATCTTCGCAGTTTTGTTCCAGTGACAGACTTGTTGGAAATAGAGCCAGAGGAGACACTTTTTTATTTTTAATGTAGCAAGGCAGTTGCTATCTTTTATCCAGTTGTCTATGTGTAATTGGAAATGTCTTAAGATAGTAGTTCTGCACCTGCTTTTGGGTCTCCTTTGATAATCTGTTCAAAGGTTATATGGATCTTCCCAGAAAAACGTACTTACGAATTCATGTACATTTTTTAATGTGATTTCATAGATGCCAACATTCGACTTTTGTTTCTCTAAGTGCATTTTTTATTTTTGACCTGTATGGCTTCTTTATGAATACATTTCTTTATTCATTCATCAGGTATTCTTGCACACTTACCTCAAGCCAAGCCTGGGTCCAGTATTAAATAAGGCAGGCAAGGGTCCTGCCCTCATGGAGCAGTAAACAAATACGATATTCTAGAATTACCTGAAACTATATTAATTTTACATGCTAGCAAGGAAAAATCATTTAGTGAAAGAAAGTCTTTGGGGAAGCTCTTTTGTACAGAGTAGATTAGAGTGCTGCTAAAACTACATGGGAGCCTCAGAGGTAAGAAATAGAACATAATTCTACAGGGTTCTTAAATATAAAATCAGAGCATTAGAATAGGGATCACAGAGTTCTCCCACCTTGTCCTACAAATGGACAAATAAGACCTAGAGGCTGGCATCTGGGTGAGAACTAGAACTGGTTTTCTCACCCCCAGCAGGCACTCTGAGTTGGTCCATTGTGCTTCGTGCCAGTTTTTGGGAACCATAACTTGGCTGCAGCACAGCAATGTGAGGGGCGCAGCACCAGCCCCATCTTGTTTCCGTTCTGGTACTTGGCTCCCCAGACGCCCTCACAAGGGAGACTGTTCACTTCTGCTTTCTCTTAAGATTGACATTAATGGATGATTCATTTCTGCCAGTCTTGAGACAATATCTCAGTTATTCACTGGAAACGGTAGAAAATCATTTGATCTGATGCTGCTAAAAATGGTAAGAATTGTGTTTGCTACATCAGAGAGCAGGTACAACATGAAATTTTTTATTTACTCTGATTCTTTACCAGCAGTTCACTCAACAGATTACAGAACTATGGGGAAAAAATGGCCTGTAGTTACATTGTGAGACTTGGTTTGATGTTCTTCTTTCTCATTTTAATTCTGTATCTTTCCTTTTTCTTTCATATGTGTGGTTTCTTAGTACTTGAGTGACTCCTGGGTGTTGGCTGCTAGGGATGCATTGACAGCTAAAGCAAACATGGCCCTTGTTCCCATGGAGCTCATGATCTAACGGGGAAGGTGGACATTCATAGAATAGTCACCTTGATGACCACATATTTACAAGCTGAAGAAAAGGGAAAGAAAGTCATTTCTCCAACATATAACAAAGGGCTGATGGGCAGCAGGGCTTCCCCCTGTGGAAATGATGCTTGAGCTAAGAACTGAAGGGTGGGGCATGGTAGAAGCATGGACAGAAAGAAAGAGGATGGGCAGCATGTGAAGACGGAGACAAGTAGGGTTTGATGAGGGTGTGCCTATGGGGGGTGAGGCAGAAAAGGTCCCCAGCATAAATCCCAGGCTCCTGGCTTTGGCAACCAAGTTCTGTGTCACCATTCACAAGGATAACATCAGGTGTGGGGTAGGGAGGTCATAAGTTGAGGCTGAAGCAATAGTAAGAAGTCAAATAGGCTCTCTTCGGTCTGGAACTCATTGGAGAGGTTCGGGTCGGAGATTAAAATGTACATGTCATTGAATTGCTCTGTACTGTGATTTATACAAGCAGATTATTAATAGAAATGTGGAGTTCTCTGAGATCCCTTGGAACTCTCTTTCTAGTGAATTCAGTAAATAATGCCAGATTACTCTTCTTATCCATAGCAAAAGCTAATCCTTAGTGAATGTGGATTTACCTGTATGTTTTTGTTAAATCTTTGCTTCCAGTCTTTTCTAGCAAGTGTATCAATCTTAATGTATTAAATTGTTCTCTAGGGGAAAAAAGAAAACATTTTCATGAACTTGAAACATGCTAATAATATGTTTAAAATAATAGACTTTTAAAAACTGTTTCTTTTCTCTAGATTTGATGTTGAATTTGTTCTCTCAGCACCTACTTCTGAATGGAATGGCAAACGGGGATACATTTCACCAGCTCTTCTTTCTCAGTTTTTGAAAAGAAGTTTAGACAACTCCAGAGTCCTCATCTGCATTTGTGGACCAACACCATTCACAGAACAAGGAATAAGGTGAGTAGTAATGTGGTAGGGAAAAAAATACTCTATGCAAATCTTCCATAAAAAGCAATTGACTTAGCCCTCTGTTCTTCCCATTCATACAAACCAGCACTGCAATAGTCTGTTACAGCCTAAGAAAATAGTAAAGTTTCTAACCTTCATGCAGGTAGGAGGTTGGAGGCCAGGTTTATGCATGGAGTTAGACGTGAGTGATGATTTCTGCTAATGACCTGCAGTATGGATACGTATTCACAAGTTTGGTGCCACAGTCTTAGGTGGGACATTGGATTCAACCTCTTCTTCCACCAAAACTTTATAACATATAGTAATTAATAAGCATTGTTCATCTCATTGTAGCTTTTGACTTCTCTTCATTCTCTGCCACTAGGCAACAGCTAGTAAATTACAGTGATTGAAAGCCAGACAGTAAGACAGAAGGAGAGGCTGGAACATAAATAGGCAAAGACTAAGAGTTGACTCTGGATAATGAAACATCAGTGGTGGTGTTCATCTTATTTGAAATTCACCTTGCTCTGATTTAAATCTAAAATGACACTTGAAAATAGCCCGGTGTTGGGTATTAAGGAGGGCACATACTGCATGGAGCACTGGGTGTTATATGCGAACAAAGAATCATGGAACGCTACATCAAAAACTAATGAAGTACTGTATGGTGACATAACATGACATAACATAACATAACATATAAATAAATAAATAAAAATATTTCGTTAAATGTAGCCACTATTGGGTGTCTAGGTGATTTTAAAATATGACTGCCTTAAATGCCCTGTTTTTCCTTTTTTTTGATATATGACTAAACCTAACATTTTGCTGGATAGTTTTCTCTATTGCTTTTTTATTTTTCATTTTAATTAAGAAAAAGATTGACCTCACTAAATAAAGACATTGAGAAATGTTTCTTTCCGTATTGCATTTTAAAATATTTTAATTAAATTTAAGTGTATTTCTGGATTTTAATACTTTCAGAAATGTTCTTTTATTTAAGCACTCTCAAATTTTTTTAAATATTACAATTTAAACTTTTAATCTTTCAAAGTTAAAGCAAAACTATTAAAATTATAGTGAAGACTAACAGTATGGTTTGCAGTAAAATAATTTTTCAAAAAGAAAAAGGCTAAGAGCTACATTCTTCAACTTTATTGACACTGCTATTTCAGATGTATCTTAATGCTTGCTTTATAAGCAAGCATAATAATCCTTTGAAATGATGGGAATCATAAACTCTTCAGCATTGAAAGAGACTGTCTTTAAGGCCACTTAGCATGATTAACTGACTGAGGAAGAATCCCTTGTCCAGCCTCCTAAAGAAGTGGGTTGTTTTCTCCCATGAATGATGGGCCATTTGTGGGTTCTTCCTTCTTGTTCTCATTCCGTGCAAGGCTTAGCCCACTTCCTTGCACACCGGAGCCTCGGTGTGTGTGGAATTGAATAGAAGGGAGCCAAGGTCCTAGTATGTCTGCATTTTTAAAATTGACGATGATCTCTACAGCATTAGTTTCTCAGTGTTACCTCAGAGCTAATCTTTCCATGCTGCACTAGCTGGCTTGCCTAGGATTGCTCAGGAGTATTACTGATCATCATCTATGGATCACTGCTTTTGCTCACCTTCGAACATGCTGCATGGAGTTGCCTTGTGAGATGTAGCCTGAGTCACGTCAGTACAGGCACACCTCGTCTCAGTGCTGCTCTTCACTTGATTGTGCTTCGCAGATACTGCATTTTTTTTTTTAACATATTGAAGGTTGGTGGCAACCCTGCATCGAGCAAGTCCATCGGTGCTATTTTCCCAACAGCATTTTCTCACTTTGTGTCTCATTTTGGTAATTCTCATGATATTTCACCCTTCATTATTATTACATTTGTTACGGTGATCTACGATCAATGATTACAACTTGCCAGGAGCTCAGATGATGGTTAGCATGTTTTAGCAGTGAAGTATTTTTTAATTAAATAAGGCAGGCAAGGATCTTTTACATTTTTTTTTTTAGACATAATGCCATTGCATTTTTTTTAGACATAATGCCATTGCACACTTACTAGACTATAGTGTAAAGATAACTTTTATATGCCTTGGAAAACAAAAAATTCATTTGACTTGCCCTGTTGCAATATTTGCTTTATTGTGGTGGTCTGGAACTGAATCCACAATATCTCTGAAGAGTGCCTGTACTTGCAATTCATAACATCTGCCCTTGTGACGTCTAATTTAAGACTCTCATTTCTTTGATTTCCTTGCCTTGACCATCTTAATGGATGTGGTGTATCTCTTACTTGGCAGTTACTTGGGTCTCTTATTATATCATAGTTTTTGCTGTCCTGAAAAATGACTCTGTGATGCCCACTCCCTAAGGCCCTCCAAAGTTAATCTCATGGCTGCTGTGTATGTATAACCATATCAAACATACTCTCCATATTTGGTGAAAATTTGTTAAATTTATATGATATGATAACAGAGAAAGACTCAGAAATGGATTTTATTTTAATATAGATAAAGAGCAAGATAATTACTTGCTCAGTAAAGGTGCTTTCGTTTACTAAATACCCACTTGTTTATTACCTAGATAAATAAAACAGTCTCTGCTCTCCAGGCCCACCCTGTCTAGTGGTGGAAACAGTTGCACACACTGGTAACTAAAATATGACTCAGAATATCATAAACACTCTTACCAGAGGTAAAAACAAAGTGTTATGAAAATTCAGGAAGAGGCAATTTACTTCTCCCTAGGGGTGTGTATTGGAGAGAGAGGAACTGCATGCTCAGAAAGACCTGTTCTTTGAGTGATGGCCAAAATGTTGCCAGTCAGAGGAGGTGGAGAAGGGTAGGGTAGGCAGAGGAACAAGCAGACACTTTGAGGATGCAGGTATTCAAAAGACGAGACTGGCGTGGCCAGTGTGAAGCCACTAGCCAGTGAGGGACAGTGAGCGTGGCTGGAAAGGGGGGATGAGTTCAGCCAGGGAGAGGCTTGACTGTTGCACCAAGTTGGCCCTGTGGCTCCTATGCCATCCTGTGATTTTGTCTGAATATGTGTGTATGTCTAGAAGCTGCTAACTTGAATCTGAATCCCAGCTCTACCACTCACAGTCATCTTGCAATCACTAATCCGGTGTCCTAGAGCCAATTACTTAACCTTTCCAAGCTTTAGTGCACTCATCTGTACAAGGGAATAAATAATATGTTTAGGCATGTGAAATGCTTAGCACAGTGGCTACATGTAGTGAGGACTAAATAAATGTTTTTATTTTCAGCAACATTTTTTTCTTTTTTATAACGTACAGTGTTATGTTAGTTTCACGCATACATTATAGTGAGTGATTCAGCATTTCTGTACGTTACTCAGTGTTCATCACAATAAGTGTCCTTTTGACCCCCTTTATCTGTGTCATCCATCCCCACGGGCAACCCCTGGTTTGTTCTTCATATTCAAGAGTCTGTTTTTTTTTTCTTTTTTGTTCATTTCGTTTCTTAAACTCCACATGAGTGAAATCATATGGTAGTTGTCTTTCTCTGTTTTCAGCAGCGTTTTAGACAGAGCTACTTCTAAGATTTCAGTCTCTATTTATAATGTTTTCCAAGTTGAATTATACTTAAGCAGTATTTCTGCTTGTCTTGTTCAGTTTAGGAGAATGAAGATAGAATGCTAGGGGGATCAACTCCTTACTTTGAAAACTGGTGAATAAAGGGGGAAAAATATCATGCATTTATTCTACCTTTTCTGTATGAGCTGTACTACTGAGTAACTACATAATAAATTAGCAGAAGTTTGTTTTTCTCTATAGAATTCCTTAGCTGATAAATAAAGAATTATAGTAGGTGTCAGCAACTTTAGTCCTTAATGAACTAATGGATGTGTACGTAGATCACCAATGGTTGTTAGCATCCAAAAAGAGAGGCAGTCAGGTATTATGTGCTATTAAAGTACACCACAAAGATGCAGCAAAATGAAGTCTCTGGGAGGCTCAACACATAGAAATCTGATTTTGACAACAAAGAAATTGCCGGACAAAGAGAGAGAAGGGATATTGTAGCTCAAAAGATACCTAAAAGACATCAGCCAATCACAATGAGTAGACTTTAAATTGGCATTAAACAAACTTAAAAATTATGGCATCCATTAGACAATTGAAAATTTGAACACTGACTAGATATTTGATGATATCAAGAAATGATTGTTAGTTTTTTAGAAGTGATAATTGTGGGGTTTTTTTTTTTTTGAAAGTACATGCTAAGCGGGAAAAATGAAAAAATACAATGTTTATGATTGTAAACTTTGATCTTACTTCTTTATTTTTAAACATTTTCCCAAAGAAACATGTCCTTTGTATTTGTTTTTCAGGTTGCTGCATGATCTGAACTTTTCCAAAGATGAGATCCATAGTTTTACAGCATAATGAAGAGCTGTCATTGTCCTTTATTCAACTGTTTTGTCTAAATTTGTGATTACTTAGGATTTTTTAAGAGCACATTTTTGTACATACTAACTAAAAGGTCAACTAGAATCCAGGTTTCAGTTTCTTCAATGAAATCAACTGTTCCTTCAGTATAGATGACTTGTTGACTTTATTTTGTACCATAACTTATTTTACTACTGATCTCTGACCTGGAATCTATCATGGCAACAAGTCCATACAGGAGTCTTTTGTGATGAGTCACAAACTTCCTTACCATTTAAAGTGTATCACTGTTCTACAGTAAGCTCTTGTGTTTTATGACATGATAAAGTAAATGATCATTTTGATCAGATTTCTATGCCGTAAAATGTCTTATTAGCAATACAGATTAAATTTTACATCGCACTGTTAACTCAGGAAATGATCGTTTATGTCCTTGTATTACTATTAAAACATGGAATGTTATAACTTACTAAGTGATCCACACATTTGTGTGTGTGTGTGTGTGTGTGTGTGTGTATGGCACCGATACAGAGTAGAATAAAAGTATAAGTACTTTTTAATTCCTTTGGTGGAAATGTGTTTGAGTGCAACAATATCCCGTCTGTGTCTAAGGGGAATTTAAAAGGCAACAATATAAGATTCTGGAGACACTTCACATAGGCAGTTTTGGATTAGATGTGTCAGAGAGTGGAAGGGAATCTTTTTTTTTTTTTTTTAATTTTATTTATTTATTCATGAGAGACAGAGAGAGAATGGCAGAGGGAGAAGCAGGCTCCCAAGGAGCAGGGAGCCCGATGCGGGACTCGATCCCAGGACCCTGGGATCATGACCTGAGCCGAAGGCAGACGCTTAACCATCTGAGCCACCCAGGCACCCGAGTGGAAGGGAATCTTAACAACTCTTTTGATTCCTCTCCAAAATTAGAGGTGTCAGGAAAGATCATGAAAGTGTAGCATCTGGTCCCATGACCTAAAATAATCATTTGGTGCTTTGGAATGGGTTAAACTGTAGTTCTTTTTGAGCCCATCTAGACGCACACTGTGTCCTAAATGCTACCTTCCCTGGCTGCTTCCCGCACACCTGGCAGTTCAGCAGGGAGCCCTCCTGCACTCTGCTGTGTGGGCGATTTATTCCCCCCCCCACCACCTCTGCTGCTGCCTGCAGCTTTCAAGTACCTTCCCAGATTGGGATTTAGCAAAGGACATCAAGAAAAGTCACTGTGTCGATCAAAGAAAGACATGTATTTTATGAGCTCACTGATATGAGGAATTCTTAATCTCAGGAAACAAACTGAGGCTTGCTGCAGTGGTGGGGGGTGGGAGGGATGGGGTGGCTGGGTAATAGACATTGGAGAGGGTATGTGCTATGGTCAGCGCTGTGAACTGTGTAAGACTGATGAATCACTGACCTGTACCTCTGAAACAAATAATACATTATATGTTAAAAAAAAAAAAAGTAGGAAGGGAAAAATGAAGGGGGGGAATCAGAGGGGGAGACGAGCCATGAGAGGCTATGGACTCAGAGAAACAAACTGAGGGTTCTAGAGGGGAGGGGGGTGGGGGGATGGGTTAGCCCGGTGATGGGTATTAAAGAGGGCACGTTCTGCGTGGAGCACTGGGTGTTACACGCAAACAATGAATCATGGAACGCTACATCAAAAACTAATGATGTAATGTATGGTGATTAACATAACATAATAAAATAAAATTTTAAAAAGTCACTCTGAGCTTTCCATGAGGAAACTTGAATGCACAGGTGGCTACTGCAGGAACTGAGATTTTTCCATGTTACCCAATAAGCAGCCCTGTTTTCACAGAAAGGGGGGGTGGGAGGAGTCTCCAATTTCCCTGAAAATGATGTTACAAATAGCTAAAGCTTCACTGAACGTGGTTCTCAAGAGGAACACAACATTCACCTTCCTAAAATGACAAACCCCCAGCTGATGAGGCCGCGCGTGTGCGGGTGGCTGGCGAACCCATCTCCTGTGCCTCCTTCTGCAGACTGTTGCGCCCACCTCATCATTCGCTGGGCCTGGCAGGACCGAGCTGTCCTGGCTGCCAGTGCTCCCTGGTGGCGAACGGGAACATTCTGTAGCTTCTGCCTCCCTGCCACCTCCTGTTTCTCCTCCGGGAGAGATCGCAAACTCTCTGGGCACACTTTTTTTTGTAGTTTATTAGTAAATATATCCATCAGTTCCGCCTCAGCCAACAGTTTTCTCATCTTTTCTAAACTTTTTTCTCTCCAGTCCTTTTCTAATCACCTCAAACACATAAAATCCTCTATTACTCTCTATATGTATCTCTTTCTCATTCCTCTTCTTACTGTATTTTATTTTATTTTTTTTTTTTAATTTTTTATTGTTATGTTAATCACCATATATTACATCATTAGTTTTTGGTGCAGTGTTCCATGATTCATTGTTTGTTCATAACACCCAGTGCTCCATGCAGAACGTGCCCTCCTCAATACCCATCACCAGGCTAACCCATCCCCCTACCCCCCTCCCCTCTAGAACCCTCAGTTTGTTTTTCAGAGTCCATCATCTCTCATGGTTCGTCTCCCCCTCTGACATACTCCCCTTTTCTTCCTCTCCTGTTATCTTCTTCTTTTTCTTTTTTCTTAAAATATGTTGCATTATTTGTTTCAGAAGTACAGATCTGTGATTCAACAGTCTTGCACAATTCACAGCGCTCACCGTAGCACATACCCTCCCCAATGTCCATCACCCAGCCACCCCATCCCTCCCACCCCCCAACCACTCCAGTAACACTCAGTTTCTTTCCTGAGATTAAGAATTCCTCATATCAGTGAGGTCATGTGATACATGTCTTTCTCTGATTGACTTATTTCACTCAGCATAACACCCTCCAGTTCCATCCACGTCGTTGCAAATGGCAAGATCTCATTCCTTTTGATGGCTGCATAATATTCCATTGTGTATATATACCACATCTTCTTTATCCATTCATCTGTCGATGGGCATCTTGGCTCTTTCCACAGTTTGGCTATTGTGGACATTGCTGCTATAAACATTGGGGTACACGTACCCCTTCGGGTCCCTACATTTGTATCTTTGTGGTAAATACCCAGTAGTGCAATTGCTGGATCGAACGGTAGCTCTAATTTCAACTGTTTGAGGAACCTCCATACTGTTTTCCAGAGGGGTTGCACCAGCTTGCATTCCCACCAACAGTGTAGGAGGGTTCCCCTTTCTCCACATCCCCGCCAACATCTGTCGTTCCCTGACTTGTTAATTTTAGCCATTCTGACGGGTGTGAGGTGGTATCTCATTGAGGTTTTGATTTGGATTTCCCTGATGCCAAGCGATGTTGAGCACTTTTTCATGTGCCTGTTGGCCATTTGGATGTCTTCTTTGGAGAAATGTCTGTTCATGTCTTCTGCCCATTTCTTGATTGGATTATTTGTTCTTTGAGTGTTGAGTTTGATAAGTTCTTTATAGATTTTGGATACTAGCCCTTTATCTGATACGTCATTTGCAAATATTTTCTCCCATTCTGTCGGTTGTCTTTTGGTTTTGTGGACTGTTTCTTTTGCTGTGCAGAAGCTTTTTATCTTGATGAAATCCCAATAGTTCATTTTTGCCCTGGCTTCCCGTGCCTTTGGCGATGTTTCTAGGAAGAAGTTGCTGCGGCTAAGGTCGAAAAGGTTGCTACCTGTGTTCTCCTTTAGGATTTGGATGGACTCCTGTCTCACGTTTAAGTCTTTCAACCATTTGGAGTCTATTTTTGTGTGTGGTGTAAGGAAATGGTCCAGTTTCATTCTTCTGCATGTGGCTGTCCAATTTTCCCAACACCATTTGTTGAAGAGACTGTCTTTTTGCCATTGGACATTCTTTCCTGCTTTGTCAAAAATAAGTTGACCATAGAGTTGAGGGTCCATTTCTGGGCTCTCAATTCTGTTCCATTGATCTATGTGTCTGTTTTTGTGCCAGTACCATACTGTCTTGATGATGACAGCTTTGTAATAGAACTGGAAGTCCGGAATTGTGATGCCACCAGCTTTGCTTTTCTTTTTCAGTACTCCTCTGGCTATTCTGGGTCTCTTCTGGTTCCATACAAATTTTAGGATTATTTGTTCCATTTCTTTGAAAAAAGTGGATGGTATTTTGATGGGGATTGCATTGAATGTGTAGATTGCTCTAGGTAGCATTGACATCTTCACAATGTTGATTCTCCCAATCCATGAGCATGGAACGTTTTTCCATTTCTTTGTGTCTTCTTCAATTTCTTTCCTGAGTATTTTATAGTTTTCTGAGTACAGATCCTTTGCCTCTTTGGTTAGATTTATTCCTAGGTATCTAATGGTTTTGGGTGCAATTGTAAATGGGATAGACTCCTTGATTTGTCTCTCTTCTGTCTTGTTGTTGGTGTATAGGAATGCCACTGATTTCTGTGCATTGATTTTATATCCTGCTACTTTACTGAATTCCTGTATGAGTTCTAGCAGTTTTGGGGTGGAGTCTTTTGGGTTTTCCACATACAGTATCATATCATCTGCAAAGAGTGAGAGTTTGACTTCCTCTTTGCCGATTTGGATGCCTTTGATTTCTTTTTGTTGTCTGATTGCTGTGGCTAGGACTTCTAATACTATGTTGAATAGCAGTGGTGAGAGTGGACATCCCTGCCGCGTTCCTGACCTTAGGGGAAAAGCTCTCAGCCTTTCCCCATTGAGAATGATATTCGCTGTAGGTTTTTCGTAGATGGCTTTTATGATATTGAGGTATGTACCCTCTATCCCTATACTCTGAAGAGTTTTGATCAAGAAAGGATGTTGTACTTTGTCAAATGCTTTTTCTGCATCTATTGAGAGGATCATATGATTCTTGTTCTTTCTTTTGTTAATGTATTGTATCACGTTGATTGATTTGCGGATGTTGAACCAGCCTTGCAGCCCAGGAATAAATCCCACTTGGTCGTGGTGAATAATCCTTTTAATGTACTGTTGGATCCTATTGGCTAGTATTTTGGTGAGAATTTTTGCATCCATGTTCATCAAGGATATTGGTCTGTAATTCTCTTTTTTGATGGGGTCTTTGTCTGGTTTTGGGATCAAGGTAATGCTGGCCTCATAAAATGAGTTTGGAAGTTTCCCTTCCATTTCTATTTTTTGGAACAGTTTCAGGAGAATAGGTATTAATTCTTCTTGAAATGTCTGATAGAATTCCCCTGGGAAGCCATCTGGCCCTGGGCTTTTGTTTCTTGGGAGATTTTTGATGACTGTTTCAATTTCCGTAGTGGTTATAGGTCTGTTCAGGTTTTCTATTTCTTCCTGGTTCAATTTTGGTAGTTGATACATCTCTAGGAATGCACCCATTTCTTCCAGGTTATCTAATTTGCTGGCATAGAGTTGCTCATAATATGTTCTTATAATTGTTTGTATTTCTTTGGTGTTGCTTGTGATCTCTCCTCTTTCATTCATGATTTTGTTGATTTGGGTCATTTCTCTTTTCTTTTTGATCAGTCTGGCCAGGGGTTTATCAATCTTGTTAATTCTTTCAAAGAACCAGCTCCTAGTTTCGTTGATCTGTTCTACTGTTCTTTTGGTTTCTAGTTCATTGATTTCTGCTCTGATCTTTATGATTTCTCTTCTCCTGCTGGGTTTAGGCTTTCTTTGCTGTTCTTTCTCCAGCTCCTTTAGATGTAGGGTTAGGTTGTGTATTTGAGACCTTTCTTGTTTCTTGAGAAAGGCTTGTATTGCTATATACTTTCCTCTCAGGACTGCCTTTGCTGTATCCCAAAGATTTTGAACAGTTGTGTTTTCATTTTCATTGGTTTCCATGAATTTTTTTAATTCTTCTTTAATTTCTTGGTTGACCCATTCATTCTTTAGTAGGATGCTCTTTAGCCTCCATGTATTTGAGTTCTTTCCGACTTTCCTCTTGTGGTTGAGTTCTAGTTTCAAAGCATTGTGGTCTGAAAATATGCAGGGAATGATCCCAATCTTTTGGTACCGATTGAGACCTGATTTGTGACCTAGGATGTGATCAATTCTGGAGAATGTTCCATGGGCACTAGAGAAGAATGTGTATTCCGTTGCTTTGGGATGGAATGTTCTGAATATGTCTGTGAAGTCCATTTGGTCCAGTGTGTCATTTAACATCTTTATTTCCTTGTTGATCTTTTGCTTAGATGATCTGTCCATTTCAGTCAGGGGGGTGTTAAAATCCCCCACTATTATTGTATTGTTGTCAATGTGTTTCTTTGCTTTTGTTATTAATTGGCTTATATAATTGGCCGCTCCCATGTTCGGGGCATAGATATTTACAATTGTTAGATCTTCTTGTTGGATAGACCCTTTAAGTAGGATATAGTGTCCTTCCTCATCTCTTATTACAGTCTTTGTTTTAAAATCTAGTTTGTCTGATATAAGGATTGCCACCCCAGCTTTCTTTTGGTGTCCATTAGCATGGTAAATGGTTTTCCACCCCCTCACTTTCAATCTGGGGGTGTCTTTGGGTGTAAAATGAGTCTCTTGCAGACAGCATATTGATGGGTCTTGTTTTTTAATCCAATCTGATAGCCTGTGTCTTTTGATTGGGGCATTTAGCCCATTTACATTCAGGGTAACTATTGAAAGGTATGAATTTACTGTCATTGTATTACCTGTAAGGTGACTGTTAACTGTCTGTTGTCTGTGTTCGTTTCTGCTCTTTGCTGCTTTTAGGTTCTCTCTTTGCTTAGAGGACCCCTCTCAATATTTCTTGGAGGGCTGGTTTCGTGTTTGCAAATTCTTTTAGTTTTTGTTTGTTCTGGAAGCTTTTGATCTCTCCTTCTATTTTCAATGATAGCCTAGCTGGATATAGTATTCTTGGCTGCATATTTTTCTCGTTTAGTGCTCTGAAGATATCTTGCCAGTCCTTTCTGGCCTGCCAGGTCTCTGTGGATAGGTCTGTTGCCAATCTAATGTTTCTACCATTGTAGGTTACATATCTCTTCTCCCGAGCTGCTTTCAGGATTTTCTCTTTGTCTCTGAGACTCGTAAGTTTTACTATTAGATGTCGGGGTGTTGACCTATTATTATTGATTTTGAGAGGGGTTCTCTGTGCCTCCTGGATTTTAATGCCTGTTTCCTTCCTCACATTAGGGAAGTTCTCTGCTATAATTTGCTCCAATATACCTTCTGCCCCTCTCTCTCTCTCTTCTTCTTCTGGGATCCCAATTATTCTAATGTTGTTTCGTCTTATCGCATCACTTATCTCTCGAATTCTGCCCTCGTGATCCTGTAGTTGTTTCTCTCTCTTTTTCTCAGCCTCTTTATTTTCTATCATTTGGTCTTCTATATCGCTGATTCTCTCTTCTGCCTCATTTATCCTAGCATTTAGTGCCCCCATTTTTGATTGCACCTCATCAATAGCCTTTTTGATTTCGATTTGGTTAGATTTTAGTTCTTTTATTTCTCCAGAAAGGGTTTCTCTAATAACTTCCACGCTTTTTTCAAGCCCAGCTAGTATCTTTAAAGTCATGATTCTGAACTCTAGGTCCGACATCGTACTAATGTCCGTATTGAGTAGGTCCCTGGCTGACGGTACTACCTCTTGTTCTTTTTGCTGAGGTGATTTCTTTCGTCTTGTCATTTTGTCCAGAGGAGAATAGATGAATGAGAGAACAAAAGGCTAACAGGTTTACTACGTCCCCAGCAAATATACTGTATACAAATCAGAAAAGACCTGAAACCAGGGGAAAAGAAAGGGAAAGAAAGAAAAAAGAAAGAGAAAAAGAAAAAAAAAAGAAAAAAAAGATAAAAACAAAAACAAAACAATTCAAAAAAGGCAGAATATGATCAAATATGATCAGGCTAGTGCATAGATCAGTGCCACACACTAGATTTTGGGCGTATTTTGGTCTGTTAGAAAAAAGTGCCTCCTAAAATTTTAAAGGAAGAAAGACATATATGTACAAAATAAGGGTTGATACAATGAAGGGATGGAAGATGACTGTAAAGATGAAAATTATAAAAGATTTTATAAAAGGACTTGGTAAGATAAGTTGTTTGAAAAAAGAAAGAAGATTTAAGGAAAAAAAAAAAAGGAAAAAGGGAGAGAATGTGATCAGGCAGGAGACTAGAACAAAGCCATACACTAGTGATTTAGGGTATATTTTGATCTGTTAGAAGAAACTGTACCTCAAAATTTTAAAGAGAGAACAACTTATATATATATGCCAAAAACAAGGATAACTACTATGAAGGGATAAAATATGACTCTAAAAATGAAAAAAAAAAATTTTTTTTTTTTTAAAAAAAAGGGATTTATAAGATGTTGGTTGAAAAAGGGAAAAAGAAAAATAAAAAAAAGTCAACAAAAATTAACTTTGATGAAATAATGAATCATGGTAAAAAAAAAAAAAAAAAAAAAAAAAAAAAGAAGCCATGAATCTATGTGCAGTATTCCCCTAGCGCTGGAGTTCTCCTATTCTCCTTGATCGATCAACTTGGTCTTGGCTTGCTGGCTGTTTGTGTTGATCTTCTGGGGGAGGGGCCTGTTGCTGTGGTTTCCAAATGTCTTTGCCGGAGGCGGAATTGCCCCGCCCTTGTCGGTCCGGGCTAAGGAAGCTGCTCCAGTTTGCTCTCAGGAGCTTTTGTTCCCTGCAAGCTCTCGGCACAGCTTTGGAGGACCAGGGCGAAAATGGCGGCCTCCCAGTCTCCGCCCGGAGGAGCCGAGAACTCAGGGCCCCACTCCTCAGTGCGCCCCCAGAGAAAAGCAGTCACTCCCGTGTCCCCGGTCTCCGGCCGCACTCCGTGCTCACCCGGCCTGTGACCGAGCGTTTCTATCTCTGGCACCCGACCCCGCTCGGAGTCTCCAAATCCAGCAGATCCCTGCAGTGCGTTCCCGCACCGCTCCTCCCCGGGAAGGAAGGGGAGTCTCCCCAGATCTGCTGCTTGTTGGGTCCTTGCTGGGGGAGCCGTGCCCCGACTGGGCCGCAGATCACAGTTTATGGCAACCCCGAGCTGAGAGCCCGCGACTCTGCTCCGTATCTGCAGCCGGCTTCCCTGCCCCGACACCTGGGAGCTCTGCCGCACTCAGGCACCCCCGGTCTCTCTGTGACCCCAAGGGTCCTGAGACCACACTGTCCCGGGAGGATTCCACCCCCCGCTTAGCCACTGCAGCGACGTCCCTCCGCCGAGCCAACTTTTAAAAGGTCCGATTTTGTGCTCCGCGGCTCTAGCACTTGCCAGAAGCGGCCGGCGGAGGCCCCTCCCCCGCCGTTTATCCTCCCGAATATCGCCTCGGATTCACTTCTCCGCACGTCCTACCTTCCAGTAAGTGGTCGCTTCTCTGTTCAGAGAGTTGTTGCTACTCTCCTGTTCGATCTCCTGTTGAGTTCGTAGGTGTTCAGAATGGTTTGATCCCTATTCAGCTGAATTCCTGAGACCAGACAAAATCTAGGTCTCCTACTCCTCCGCCATCTTGCTCCGCCCCCCCTCTTCTTACTGTATTTTAAAGCAAAAGGAAATCCATAAGCATCTTCTGGACCTATATGTTAATTATTCCCAAATTGGAGTCTCTAACTGAGAATCACTGAGCTTCACTTTCCCATATCCAGGCACCTCCTGGATGCCACGTGGATGTTCCACAAAGCTCCCCCATAGGCAGTTCCCACCGTGGGCCTCTTACCCCAAGTCCCCTTCTCTTGCATTCCTAGATTCACCGGGACTACCTTCCGCCTATCCGGCTCTTCCAGAACCATTCAGTCCAGGTAGTCTTCAACCTAATTTCACACCAGCTAGCCCTGCCCTCTCATCCCTCAGCTGAAGTAGGACAGTATCCTGGTTACAGTCTTGATCTCACTGAAATCCATTCTCCACTCCGGCATCTTCTAGAAGGCCCTGGAGAGAAAATCCCCTACATAGAGCTTCAGGCTCCCATTGTATACAGCCATATATTGAGAGGCATTTGTGGGAGTATAGATTGTACCTTTTTTTTTATCAGAGTACTCCAAGATTCCTACATCACATGTTTGCAATGAGGAAAGAGAATTATATTCAAAGTCACTTTTGCTGGCTTGCTTCTTTTAAAAAAAAAAAAGTGTTTGTTTATGGGTTTTCTATTGCTGCCAGAACAGTTTCATGGCTGAGAAGTCTGAGCGTAAGGGGCCTGAGCTGGGTCCTCTGCTGAAGGCCTCACAAGGCTGCAATCAGGCTGTCCGCTGGGCTGCGCTCTTCCCTGGAGGCTCTGGGAAAGATTGTGTTTCCAGGCTCATTGAGGTTGTTGGCGGAATTCAATTCCTTGCAGTTGTAGGGATGGAGTTCCCAGCTGTCAGCTGGGGGCCAGTCTTTGCTTGTAAAAGCTGCCCACGTTCCCTCTCATGCGGTCTGTGCGGCCCCTCCAGGCCAGGCTGGTCCAGTCCCTCTCAGGCTTCACATCTCACCCACTTTCCCTTCCGCTACATCTTTTGCCCCAGCTGGAGAAAGTTCGGGGCTTTTAAAGGCTCACGTGATTCAAGTGGGCCTACCCACATAATCCAGAATAATCTCCCCGTCGTAAAATCTGTTGCTTACAGCTGCAAAGTCTTTTGTCATTTAATGTAACATATTCAGAATTTGTAGGTGTTAGGGCATTGACATTTAGGAGGAAACATTCTGCCTTCTACAGCCTACAAAGAGAACAGAGAGAAACTTGTCCAAGGTAAGATCATTGTGTTCTGTCTAGATATTGTTATGGGCTCTCACTTTTTATCTTAATGTGACAGAGTATGAGAGGAGTGCGAGGCGCTCCCGTATTCCAGAATGCTCAGCTTCATCATGCTGACAAAGGCTCCAACTTCCTCTGCGATCCACTACCTTTGCCCCATAAGCTTGCCCTGTTTGGGGCTGTACCTACTGATGAGCCAGATGAACCAGACTCTGGTCTACAATATTTAAAATTCTGACTAATAACTTAAAAATGAAAAGTAAAACCTTAACCAGACCCAGTGTCTTGGTTTCTTTTCTGCTTTGGTCTTCACGGTGAGTTCTTTTCACCCCGGGTTGCCAGTTTGGCGGATCTCGAATCAGTGCCAGGGTGATCTGTCTAAAATGCAAAAATATGTTTTCCTTCCTGGTTAAGGTTCTCTTCTGCCGCCCAGTCACCAGTCATGGAGTGGAGGCTCTACCTTGGGGGCAACACACCAAGATTGGGGTCCTACTTGTGAGGCAATGGCTCCATACCAGGCAAGCCGAGGCCACCTTAGGCTGCTGCCTCCCTCCCTCCCCCAAGCACTCAGCTCTTAGGATGAGGTGTCGCTCACAGAAGCTCGCTCGCTATTCCCCAGAACAGTCCCCGTCCCCTTCAAATTCATGTCCAGATCTTTCTGTGGATTTTACTTTCTCTTGGATGAGTAACTAGAAGTTCAATTGCTGGGTCACATGGTAACTATATATTTAACTTAAAAAAAAAAACCTGTTTTAGGGGTGCCTGGGTGGCCCAGTGAGTTAAGCGTCCAACTCTTGATTTTGGCTCAGGTCTTGATCTCAGAGTCCTGGGATCGAGCCCCTCATCTGGCTCCTTGCTCAGCGGGGAAGGGGGTCTGCTTGTCTCCCTCTTCTGCCCCTCCCCCTGCTTGTAACTTCTCTCTCAAATATTTAAAAAAAAGTTTTATTCTGTATATATTTCTATGTCTAATGTAGAGACAACCATTTACCAGATAATTGTTCTTTTGAATATATTGTTTCAACTTTTAAGAAAATGCCAGGATTTTCTCCCCCAAAATATTTGTGCCATTTTACATCGAGTGTTGTGTGAGACTTTGGTTTATTCTACATCCTCACCAACATTGAATTATTAGTCTTTTAAATTGTAGTGTGTAGTGGTATCTTGCTGTGGTTTCAATTTGCATTTGATGTCTAGTGATGTTGAACATATTATCATGTGCTTATTGACCATCGGTATATTGTCTTTTGCAGGGTGTCTGTTTAAATCTGCCCATTTTTAAATTGGATTGTTTTCTTGTTACTGAGCTGTAAGCATTCTTTCTGTACCCCATGCACAAGCTTTTAGCAGATATCTTTTGCCAGTATTTTCTTCCACTGTGTGACAGCAAATCACATGCGCCCCCACAGCTATTAGAGCTTAGGGCAAAATGAAGCTTAGAGACATTGAGATCTGATCAAAATAAAAACGTTAAATAAATAAGAGTACAGGAGGCAGCCGTGAAGTTGATATGTGAATGCCTGAAATTTTAGGAGGAGAACTGTAGCAGCAGAGTTGGGGGAACACTCTAGAGGGGCCAGGCTGAGGGGCAGGCAGCTGAGGACAAGTAGGGCCATGATTCAGCACCTGCGATTCTGCTTCACTGGGAAACACTTTAAATATTGAGTGTCGTAACTCTGCCGCCATGAAGGCAAATAGAAACCATACACGATTCCTGTAAGCTCCGCCGTTAGGAAGAACAAACCATTTACACGGAGTACATTTTGTCCATCGCTTTGTAGCAACTGGACCCTTGGAGGTAAATCTGAAAATGAGCTGGCAACATTATTCCTCCAATTCCAAGAGCTTATGTTCTGAGTTGGGAATTTCTAATCAGCCATTTCAGCCCTTGGTGATTAGAACAGGGAAGGGAGTGTTTTCATTTGTGGTGTTGGCTGAAGCAGCCTGCATAGACTTCATTACAATTCCATTTCCTCTCATTTAGAGCATGCTGAGGAAAGCATTTAATTCTGCTCTGCAATTGCTCTTTAAATATGTCTAAGGGAAGAGGCTGCTGAAAATTTTAGTAAAATATATTCAGGTGTTTGTTATGCTGAGGATTTTCCACTTTCTGAGCAAGTTAATATTTTATTTATACAAGAAATGTCACGAGGCAGTTCTCAGAGTAGCCACATTCTTGTGCCATTTAGAAAAAAAAATCAGAGAAATCATTACACATTTAGATTTTCATCATTACCTTTCCTATATTAAGTGTGGCATTTTTAAATATATATACTCATAATTTAAAATCTTAAATGTATTATCCTAAGCCTTTGATGAAGTGGAAATTCTGTCCAATAAACCTTTAGAAGAAGGTATTCTCCCTCACCCAGTTAGGGAGTGGCAAAGGAAACCAAAGACAGGGTCCTCTGTGCTCACGGGGATTTCAGGAAGAACACAGCACAAGATGGGGCACCTGGGTGGCTCAGTCAGTTAGGCATCTGCCTTCAGCTCAGGTCATGGTCCCAGGGTGCTGGGATCGAGTCCCACATCCGGCTCCCTGCTCAGCAGAGAGCCTGCTTCTCTCTCTCTTTCTCCGCTGCTCCCCCTGCTTGTGTGGTCTCTCTCTCTCTCTCTGTCAAATAAATGAATGAAATCTTAAAAAAGAAAAGAACATAACACAAGAGTCAAAAGTAACACATTGCAGGTACCATCAGCTCGCTCATAACCAAACCCTGGAACTCTGCCCCACTGAGCTGGACTGACTCCCTGGAAAGACCACTCTGTCCCAGGAGCCCCATCATACCAGCTTGGGGTGCAGAGGAAGGCCTTAAATTTGTGTACTGCACGAGGTTTTCTGTGAGATGCAGAACAATATTCTTGTGTGAGGTGTATTCACCTCGGTGTATTAAAAGTTCTCCTTTTTGTCCTGTTGGTCATGAAATCTTAAATAATATTAGCTAATATTTATATAGTGCTTTTCAATTGACAAAGCAACTTCTAACAACACTTACAGGGGTGCTGGTAAATGTTTAACAACCATTCTCAAAACAAAGAGAAAACCCTGAAATGTAGAAATTGCCGATTTCTGTGGTATAAATCCTTCCGCTAAGGTCAGTTTCAAATGCGAGGTGACTGGATGTGGGTTTGGGAAGAGATGGGCGCCATTGGCTCTGCCCAGAGGGTAACAGTCTCAGAGAAGTTACAGACCTGGCACTGTGCATGTTTTCATTTAACTCAGACAAACTTAACGAGGTTTTGTGATGAGGCTTAAAGAAGCTAAGTTATGAGTTGGAAGTGGTAGAGCCGGGACTAGAGTGCAGGTGGTCTGATTAGCTCGTCCGAGGTCACACAACTGGTGGGAGCTACCTCAGGGCTTCAGAGCCACGTCTGATAGGGGGCCTCACTTCTCCTCAGGAAACTCTCTCAATCGTGTTTTTCAGTCTGTGAAATTACAAAGCTTTTCCTTATGGTCAGTTCTAGAAACTGTCAGGAGTACTTCTTTTATCCGTACTTGTTTAAAAATTACTCATAAGTGAGACAGAAACATAATGGCTACTCTGGGAGGGGCGAAAGGAAAGTATAGAGAAGGCTCTGGACCCCACTCTGTCCCTGAGTGGCTGGTTGGGTTTGGGAAACTGACTTAGTCTCTTGGTGCCATGTTTGTCTCACATAATATAGGGGATGATTTGTATCTTTTACAGACTAGGTGCTTAATAAATGTTAGCCACTAATACTATCTAAAATTTTTCTGGCTTTTTATATGCTTGACAAAACAAAAGCTGAGCTATTCAGAGGAAAGCTCACAAGTTCAGAAACACATGGAGTAATTACTTAATGGACAGTTTATGAACCAGTGCAATCTCTTGCAGGAGCTATATGTTACAAGTTCTTATAAACATGTTACAGAGTTTTGACAAACGTTAGGATTTGATGCCAGTGCTTCCTTATCTTTTTAATAAAAATCAAATATTTCAGACACACAAAAAGGTAGAAAGAAAATGTAATGAACAGGCAAGTATTGTTCACCTAGCTTGAGAAACAAAGCATTTAAATATTGTTGGAAGAAATTCCTGGGGACCACCCCATGATTCCATCTTCCTCTATACCACTCCCAGAGTTACTATTACTCTGAATTTTGTATTCATCCTTCCCATGCATGTCTTTTTTTTTTATTTAAGATTTTAATTTTGGGCGCCTGGGTGGCTCAGATGGTTAAGCGTCTGCCTTCGACTCAGGTCATGATCCCAGGGTCCTGGGATTGAGTCCCTCATCGGGCTCCCTGCTCCTTGGGAGCCTGCTTCTCCTTCTGCTTCTCTCTCTCTCTCTCCCTCTGTCTCTCATGAATAAATAAATAAAAAAAAAATTTTAATTTTAATTCCATATAGATAACATACAGTGTTATATTAGTTTCTGGTGTAAACAATATAGTGATTCTACAATTCTATACATTATTCAGTGCTCATCATTACTGTACCCTTAATCCCCTTCACCTATTTAACCCCTCCCCCCACCCATCTCCCCTCTAGTAACCACCAGTTTGTTTTCTATAGTTAAGAGTCTGTTTCTTGGCTTGCCTCTTTCTCTCTCTCTTTCTCTCTTTGCTCATCTGTTTTGTTTCTTAAATTCCACATATGAGTGAAATCATATGGTATTTGTCTTTCTCTGACTTATTTCACTTAGCATAATACTCTCTAGCTCCAACCATGTTGTTGCAAATGGCAAGATTTCATCATTTTTCACGGCTAAATAATATTCCATTGTGTATAGATATATGTGTGTGTGTGTAGAAACACACACACACACACACACACACATATATACCACATCTTCTTTATCCTTTCATCCGTCAGTGGACACGTGGGCTGCTTGCATAATTTGGCTATTGTAAATAATGCTGCAATGCACATAGGGGTGCATGTATCCATTTGAATTAGTGTTTTTGTATTTGGGGGGGTAAATAGTACGGTAGTTCTATTTTCAACTTTTTGAGGGACCTCCATACTGTTTTTGCCCAATGGCTGCACCAATCAACATTCCCACTAATAACGCACAAGGGTTCCTTTTTCTCCACATTCTCACCAACATTTGTTTCTTGTGTTGTTAATTTTAGCCATTCTGACAAGTGAGAGATGATATCTCATTGTAGTTTTGATTTGCATTTCTCTGATGATGAATGATGTTGAGCATTTTTTCATGGCTTTGTTGGCTGGCCATCTGTATGTCCGTTCACGTCTTCTCATTTTTTAAGAGAAAGGATAAAAATCATATGATGATCTCAGTAGATACAGAAAAAGCATTTAACAAAACACAACATCCATTCATGATAAAAACCCTCAACAAAGTAGGTCTAGAGGGAACATACATCGGGGCCTTATATGAAAAACCCACAGTCAACATCCTACTCAATGGTAAAAAACTGAGAGCCTTTCTTGTCAGAAACAAGACAAGACAAGGATGTCCACTCTCACCACTTTTATTCAACATAGTACTGAAAGCCCTAGCCACGGTGATCAGACAACAAAAAGAAATAAAAGGCATCCAAATTGGTAAGGAAGAAGTAAAACTTTCACTATTTGTAGATGACATGATGCTACATATAGAAAATAGAAATATTAATATAGAAAATGCTAAAGACCATCAAAAAACCACTAGAACTGATAAATGAATTCAGTAAAATTGCAGGATACAAATTCAATATACAGAAATCTGTTGCATTTCTATACACTGATAATGAAGCAGCAGAAATAGACATTAAGAAAACAATCCCAGGAATGGTTTGTTTTAGGAATAAACCTAACCAACGAGGTGAAAGATCTGTTTTCTGAAAACTATAAAACACTGATGAAAGAAATTGAAGATGACTCAAGAAATGGAAAGACATTCCATGCTCATGGATTGGAAGAAGCAATATTGTTAAAATGTCTATACTACCCAAAGCAATCTACACATTTAATGCAGTCTCTATCAAAATACCAACAGCATTTTTCACAGAACTGGGAAAAACAATCTTACAATTTGTAAAGAACCACAGAAGACCCAGAATAGCCAAAGCAATCTTGAAAAAGAAAAACAAAAATGGAGGTATCACAATTCCAGACTTAAGTTATATTACAAAGCTGTAGTAATCAAAACAGTATGGCACAAAAAGAGACACACAGATCAACCATCCAGAATAGAAAACCCAGAAATAAACCCACAATTATATGGTCAGTCAATCTCTGACAAAAGAGGAAAGAATATACAATGAGAAAAGGACAGTTTGTTTAATAGATGGTTGGGGAAACTGGACAGTAACATTCACAAGAATGAAACTGGACCACTTTTTTACACCATACAAAAAAATAAACCACAATGGATTAAAAACCTACATGTGAGATCTGAAACCATAAAAATCCTTGAAGAGAGCACAGGCAGTCATTTCTCTGACATCAGTCATGGTAACATTTTTCTAGATAGGTCTCCTGAGGCAAGGGAAATAAAAGCAAAAATAAATTATTGATAAATAAATAAAATAAAAAGCTTCTGCACAGTGCAGGAAACAATCAGCAAAACTGAAAGTCAGCCAACTGAATGGGAGAAGGCCTATGCAAATGAGGTATCCAATAAAGGGTTAGTATCCAAAATACATTTTTTATTTATTTTATTTTTTTAAGATTTTATTTATTTGACAGAGAGAGCACAAGCAGAGGGAGAGAGAGGGAGAAGCAGGCTCCCTGCTGAGCAAGGAGCCCGATTTGGTACTCGATCCCAGGACCCTGGGACCATGACCCGGGTCGAAGGCAGCCGCTTAACTGGCTGAGCCACCCAGGCGTCCCCTTCTTTGCCCATTTTATTTATTTTTAATTTTTTATTGTTATGTTAATCACCATACATTACATCATTAGTTCTTGATGTAGTGTTCCATGATTCGTTGTTTGTGCATAACACCCAGTGCTCCATGCAGAATGTGCCCTCCTTAATACCCATCACCAGGCTAACCCATCCCCCCAGCCCCCTCCCCTCTAGAACCCTCAGTTTGTTTTTCAGAGTCCATCATCTCTCATGGTTCGTCTCCCCGTCCGACTTCTTCCCCTTCATTCTTCCCCTCCTCCTATCTTCTTCTTTTTCTTTTTTCCTAACATATGTTGCATTATTTGTTTCAGAGGTACAGATCTGTGATTCAACAGTCTTGCACAATTCACGGCGCTCACCGTAGCACATACCCTCCCCAATGTCTATCACCCAGCCACCCCATCCCTCCCACCCCCACTACTCAGCAACACTCAGTTTGTTTCCTGAGATTAAGAATTCCTCATATCAGTGAGGTCATATGATACATGTCTTTCTCTGATTGACTTATTTCACTCAGCATAATACCCTCCAGTTCCATCCACGTCGTTGCAAATGGCAAGATCTCATTCCTTTTGATGGCTGCATAATATTCCATTGTGTATATATACTACATCTTCTTTATCCATTCATCTGTCGATGGACATCTTGGCTCTTTCCACAGTTTGGCTATTGTGGACCAAAATACATTTTTTTAGAAAACCCAAGTACAGGGACACTTGGGTGGCTCAGATGGTTAAGTGTCTGCCTTCAGCTCAGGTCATGATCTCAGGGTCCTGGGATCGGGCCTGCCATCGAGCTCTCTGCTCAGTGGGGAGTCTGCTTCTCCCTCTCGCACTCTCCCTCTGTGCTCTCTCTCTCTCAAATAAATAAAATCTTTTAAAAAACGATGTATGTCTTTATACTTTTGCTATTTATGTACATAATCCCAAACAATATCCCCATGGAACATAATTATCTCTTATGTTTTAAAACTTCATGTGAATAATATTGTGTGTGATCTTCTGCTATTTGCTTTGTTTTTTGTTTTTTTTAAGATTTTATTTATTTATTTGACAGAGGGAGACACAGTGAGAGAGGGAACACAAGCAGGGGGAGTGAGAGAGGGAGAAGCAGGCTTCCCGCGAGCAGGGAGCCCGATGTGGGGCTCGATCCCAGGACCCTGGGATCATGACCTGAGCCGAAGGCAGACGCTTAACGACTGAGCCACCCAGGCGCCCCTACTTGTCTTGTTTTAATAGCATGGTTTAGAGGATTAATGCATGTTGATGGATGTGGAACTAGCTCATTCATTTTAACCATGACACAGTATTCCATTATTGTATTAATCTATAACATTTAAAAAATCAATTCTTTTATTGATAATTTAATTGGTTTCCAAGTTTTTACCATCCCCAAACGGTTAATATTCTTGTACATGTCACCTTACTTATAAATGTGAGCATTTTCTCTGGAATTCATACCTTGGAGTAGAATTTCTAGGTCACAGAAGGTGTGTGCACCTTCAGTTTTACCAAGGAAAACACGCCATTTTCAAACTTAGCTGTGTCCGTTTCCCTGCTCACTGCCAGCGTATGAGAGTTGTCTTCGATCCATATCCTTAAAATGCTTTTTAATGGTCTAAATTTAGAAATATTCCAGGGGCGCCTGGGTGGCTCAGTCCGTTAAGCGTCTGCCTTCGGCTCAGGTCATGATCCCGGGGTCCTGGGTTGGAGTCCCGCATTGGGCTCCCTGCTCAGCGGGGAGGCTGCTTCTCCCTCTGCCTGGTGTTCTCCCTGCTTGTGCTCTCTCTCTCTCTTTCTGACATATAGATAAATAAAATCTTTAAAAAAAAAAAAAAAGTAAAGAAATATTCCAGATCTGCTGGATATGAAATGATCTCAGTGTAGCTTTAACATGCAACCCCCTGACCTGTTCGGCATTTATTTATCTGTTTGCTGTCAGATCCTTACTCAGCCTTTCCCTCTTCTATCCTGGAGGGAGCTCATCTCTGAAAAACATTTCCCAAGATCCCTTGCCAACTGGCTGCCATTTTCATTCAGCAAATGGGAAGCACTGGTAGGAGATTGAAGGGGAGAAGCCAGGCTCTTTCTCCCCATCTACTCTGCTTCTGCTGGGGTCTCCAGCAGTGCTTTATGTCCCCCACTATCCCAGCTCCCTTTGTCCCATCCCTGTCATGGCTGCAACTCTGCCCAATGGCCCCTTTTCCCTTAGTGACTGCTGGGCAGCCTGAGCCCCTGGATTCTGAGAATACACTCTCTTTGCTCTCCCACCTAGGATTTCCTGCAATTATGTCTCCTAGTTGCCTTACCCTTTAGTTTTCAAAGCCTCTACTAAATTTGAGTAGTATTTTTCATATCCTTAAAAAATCCTTTTCTACCCAGGAATTTGTATTTGTTTTTTAGTTTTATAAGTTGTGCATTTCACATTTCACATTCACCCATAACTTTGTTCTTCACATTTCAGGTATTTAGCTCATGTGAAGTGGATTTTCATATATGGTGTGATATAGAGGTCCAATTATTAATTTTTCCCTATGTGTAACCAGTTTTCCTAGAATCAGTAGTGTGCTGGGGTTGCCTTGTACCAACTCATGAGAGTCCATTGCTAAATCCTCAGGAATTTTGTTAGCTGGTTGTTAAACACATTGCTGGCTGGTAGTGGTCATGGTGGGAATATTTATACCACAGCAATGGGCAAACACTGCAGCTGAACTCCCCCTCCAATCCTGGGGAAACTCTTCTTTAACAGACTAGCACTCTACTGCACAGAACTCTTTATTGACAACCTTTTGTACAGTGCAAATTTTCAGATTGAAGGTGATAACTCCATAGTGGTTATGGAATTGGTTTTGTGGGTTGCAACAGGAATTGTATTTTTAACAAAATGGGATGAATAGGAAATACCAGAATGCATGGCACATAGAAATTTTAACTATTTTTCCTGAATAGTCTGTTTTAGTTGTCTGTATATATTCACATATGTACACACCACTGTTTGTTTTGGTTTGTGATATAAATGCACTTGTTATTTAAATTTTTAATTTTTTAATTGAAATATACAATATTATATTACTTTCAGGTGTACAGCACTGATTCAACAATTCTATATATTACTCAGTGCTCACCACATTGTAGTCACCATCTGTCACCATATGTTATTAACAAAATACTGACTATATTTCTTATGCTGTACTTTTCATCTCCGTGACTTATTTTATAACTCAAAGTTTGTACCTCTTAATCCCCTTCACATATTTTACCCATCCCCACACCCACCTCCCCTCTGGCAACCACCAGTTTGTTCTCTGTATTTGAAGAGTCTGTCTTTGGTTTGTTTCTTTGTTCATTTGGTTTGTTTTTTAGATTTCACAGATAAGTGAAATAATATGATATTTCTCTTTTTCTGTCTGACATTTCACTTAGCATAATATTCTCTAGGTCTATCCATGTTGCCACAAGACACAGGTCTCATTCTTTTTTATGGCTGAGTAATATTCCATTGTAGAGAGAGAGAGAGAGAGAGAGAGATTGATTTAGATATACATTACATATCCTCTTTATTCATCTACTAATGGGCCCTTGATTTGCTTCCATATCTTGACTATTGTAAATAATGCTGAAATAAACATAGGGGTGCGTATATCTTTTTGAGATACTGTTTTCATTTTCCTTGGTTAAATACCAGAAGTGGAATTACTGTATTGTATGGTATTTTTAATTTTAATTTTTTGAGGAAACTCCATACTGTTTCCCACAGTGGCTGCCCCAATGTTCAGTCCCACCAATAGTCCGTGAATGTTTCTTTGTCTCCACATCCTACCAATACTTGTTATTTCTTCTCTTTTTAATTCTAGCCATTCTGACAGGTGTAAGGTGATATCCACTGTGGTTTTGATTTGCATTTTCCTGATTGATTAGTGACACTGAGCATCTATCCTGTGTCTATTGGCCATCTATATGTTTTGTTTGTTTTGAAAAATGTCTATTCAGATCCTCTGCCCGTTTTTTAACTGGATTATTTGCTTTTTTTGGTGTTGAGTTATATAAGTTCCTTATATATTTTGGATATTAATCTATGTCATTTGCAAATATCTTCTCCCATTAAGTAGGTTGCCTTTTTGTTTTATTAATGATTTCCTTTGTTGTGTAAAAGCTTTTTATTTTACAGTAGTCCCAGTAGTTTAATTTTGCTTTTATTTTCCTTGATAGAAAGAGACCTATCTAGGAAAATGTTGCTAAGGCTGATGTCAGAGAGATTACTGCCTATGTTTTCTTCTAGCAGTTTTATGTTTTCAGGTCTCACATTTAGGTTTTTAATCCATTTTGAGATATTATCATGTAAGGTATAAAACAGTGGTCCAGGTTCATTCTTTGGCATGTAGTGTCCAGTTTTCCCAGCACCATTTGTTGAAGAGACTGTTTTTTCCCCCCATTGCATATCCCTACCTCTTTTGTCATAGATTAGATGACCATATAAACACAGGTTTATTTCTGGGCTTTCTACTTGTTCTATTGATCTATGTGTCAATTTTTGTGCCACTACCATATTGTTTTGATTACTATAGCTTTGTAATAAAACTTGAAATCTGGAATTTCCTCCAGCTTTGTTCTTTCTGCTCAAGATTGCTTTAACTATTTGAGGTCTATTGTGATTCCTTACAAATTTTAGGATTATTTATTTTAGTTCTGTGAAAAATGCTATTGGTATTTTGATAGGAATTGCATTAAATCTGTAGATTGCTTTGGGTAGTGTGGACATTTTAACAATATTTGTTTTTTCAATCCAAGAGCATGGAATGTCCTTCCATTCATTTGTGTCATCTTCAATTTCTTTCATCAATGTTTTATAGTTTTCAGAGTATAGGTCTTCTACCTCTTTGGTTAAGTTTATTTCTAGGTATCTTATTTATTTATTTTTTTTTGGTGCAATGTAAATAGGATTGTTTAATTTCTCTTTCTGCTACTTTTTTATTAGTGTATAGAAATACAATAGGTTTCTGTATATTAATTTTGTATCCTGCAAATTTACTGAATACATTAATCAGTTCTAATCCCTTTTTGGTAGAATCTGTAAAGTTTCCTATATATAGTTTTATGTCATTTTCAAATAGTGAGTTTTACTTCTTTCTTACCAGTTTGGATGCCTTTATTTCTTTTCGTTGTGATTGCTGAGGCTAGGACTTCCTGTACTATGTTTGAATAACAGTGGTGAGAGTGGACATCCCTGTCTTGTTGCTAACCTTAGAGGAAAATCTCTCAGTTCACCATTGAGTATGATATTAGCTGTGGGCTTATCAGATACGGCCTTTATTCTGTTGAGGTATGTTCCCTCTAGACCTACTTTGTTGAGGATTTTTATTATAAGTGGTTGTTTTATTTTATCAAATACTTTTCTGCAACTATTGAGATGATCATGTGATTTTTATCCTTTATCTGGTAATGTATCATGTTGATTTGTGAATATTGAAGCATCCTTGAATCCCTGGAATAAATCCTACTTGATTGGGGTGAATGACTTTTTAAAATGTATTGTTGAATTCAATTTGCTAATATTTTCTGGTGGATTTGATTTGATTTGATTTATTTTATATTTATTTGTGATATTGGCCTGTAGTTTTCTTTTTTGTAGAGTCTTTACCTGGTTTTGGTATCAGGGTAATGCTGGCCTCATAGAATGAATTTGGAAGTTTTCCTTCTGTTTTTTTGGAATAGTTTGAGAAGAATATGTATTAACTCTTCTTTAAATGTTTTGGTAGAATTCACCTGTGAAGCTGTCTGGTCCTGGACTTTTGTTTGTTAGGAGTTTTTTGATTACTGTTTAAATTTCATTACTAGTAATGTGTCTGTTCAAATTTTCTATTTCCTCCTGATGCAGTTTGGAAGATCATGTTTCTAGAAATTTATCCATTTCTTCTAGGTTGTCTAATTTGTTGTGATATAATTTTTGATAATTTTCTCATTTAATCCTTTGTATTTTCACGGTATCCAGTTATTTTTCCTTCTTCATTTTTGATTTTGGTTTTTTTGAGTCCTCTTTTTTTTATGAGTCTAATAGTTTATCAATTTTGTTTATCTTTTCAAAGAACCAGATCTTAATTTCATTGATCTTTTCTGTTTTTTTTTTTTGTCTCTATTTCATTTATTTCTGCTCTAACCTTTATCATTTATGTCCTACTAGCTTTGTTGGTTCTTTTTCTAGCTCTTAGAGGTGTAAATTTAGGTTGTTTGTTTGAGATTTTTCTTGTTTCTTGAGGTAGTCCTGTATTACTATAAGCTTCCCTTTTAGAACTGCTTTTGCTATATCCCAAAGATTTTGGACCATTATGTTTCCATTTTTGTTTGTATCCATGTATTTTTTTAATTTCCTCTTTGATTTCTTGGTTGACCCATTTATTGTTTAGCAGCATGTTGTTTAACTTCCATGTCTTTGTGTTCTTTCCAGATTTTTTCTTGTAATTTATTTCATTGTGGTCAGAAAAGATGCTTGATATGATTTCAGTCTTCTTAAGTTTGTTGAGACTCATTTTGTGTGTGATCGATTCTGGAGAACATTCCATGTACACTTGAAAAGAATGTGGGGGTGCCTGTGTGGCTCAATTAAGCATCTGCCTTCATGTCAGGTCATGATCTCAAGGTCCTGGGATAGAGTCCCATGTCAGGCCCTCTGCTCAGCAGGGAGTCTGCTTTCCCCTCTCACTCTCCCTCTGTGCTCTCCCCACCCTCTCTCTCTCTCTAAAATAAATAAATAAAATATTTTTTTTTAAAGAAAAGAATGTGTATTGTGCTGGTTTTGGATGGAATGTTCTATATGTATCTGTTAATTTCATCCAGTCTAATGTGTCATTCAAAGCCACTGTTTTTTGGTTAATTTTTGTCTAGATCATTTGTCTGTTGATATAAGTGGGGTGTTAAAGTCTCCTACTATCATGTATTCCTGTCAATCCCTTTATGTATTAAGGTGCTCTGGTGTTTGGTACATAGATATTTACAATTGTTATAGCCATTTGTTGGATTGTTCTTTTATCATTATGTAATGCCCTTCTTTGTCTCTTGCTATAGTCTGTGTTTTAAAGTCCATCTTGTCTGATATAAGTATTGTTACCTTGGCTTTTTTTTTCACTTCCATTTGTATGATCTATGTTTTTTCAGCCCTTCACTTTCAGTCTCTATGTGTCTTTAGGCTGAGGTGAATCTGTTGTAGGCAGCATGTAGATGGGTCTTGTTTTTCTTTTTTATCTATCCAGTCACCCGATGTCTTTTGATTGGAGCATTTGGTCCATTTACATTTAAAATAATTACTGGTGAGTATGTACTTATGGCCATTTAGTGAATTGTTTTCCAGTCGTTTTGTAGTTCTTCTCTGTTTCCTTCTTCTTTTGCTCCCTTCCCTTGTGGCTTGATGGCTTTCTTTAGTGTTATGCTTGGATTCCTTTCTCTTTATTTTTTGTGTATCTATTATAGGTTTTTAAGTTGTGGTTACTATTAGGTTCATATGTAACATCCTATGTGTATAGCAGTCTATATTAAGTTGATGATAGCAAAAGTTCAAAGACATTCTAAAAGGACTAAATGTTTACTGTCCCCTCCACATTTATGTATACATTGCCCTGTTTTACATGTTTTTATTTTGTGTGTCCCTTGACTGATTTTTCTAGATATAATTGATTTTACTACTTTTGTGTTTTAATCTCCCTACTGGCTTTATAAATGATTAATCTACTACATTTAATGTATGTTTGCTTTTACCCGTGAAAATTTTTCCTTTTATAATTTTCTTACCTGTAGTTATAACCTTTTCTCTCCACTCAAGGAATTCTCTGTAACATTTCCTGTAGGGCTGGTTTAGTGGTAATAAACTCCTTTAGCTTTTGTTTGTTTGGGAAACTCTTTATCTCTCCTTCTATTCTGAATAAACTTGCTGGGTAGAGTATTCTTTTTTTGTGTTTTTTTTTCCCCTTTTAGTACTTTGAATATATCAGGTCACTCCCTTCTGACCTAGAAAGTTTCTGATGGCCTTTACAAGGATTCCTTTGAATGTAACAGGTTTTTTTTATTTTTTCTTTTCCTTCGCCCCCCCCCCCCCCGCTTTTAAAATTCTCTCTTTATCATTACTTTTTACCATCTTAACTATTATATGTCTTTGTGTGGACCTCTTTGGGTTCATCTTGTTAGGGAATCTCTGTGTTCCTGGATCTGAATGTCTGTTTCGTTCCCCAGATTAGGGAAGTTTTTAACTATTATTTCTTTAAATAAGTTTTTTGCCCCCTTCTCTCACTTTTCTCCTTCTGGGATCCCTATAGTACAAGTGTTATTACATTTGATGATGTTGCTGAGTTCCCTTAACCTACATTCATTCATTCGTTTGTTTGTTTATTTACTTATTTATTTATTTATACATAAATTTGAAAAAGCTTGGTTGCTTTCCATCCCCTTCTCTTCCAGGTCCATGATCTATTCTTCTGCCTCCTCTAATCTGCTGTTGATTGACTCTAGTGAATTTTTTATTTCAGTTATTGAATTGTTCATCTCTGACTCTTTTTTATATTTTCTCTTTGTTGAAAGTTCTTGCTGAATTCATTCTTTTCTCAAGTCCAGTGAGTATCTCTATGATCATTACCTTGAATTCCTTATAAGGCATATTGCTTATCTCTGGGTTACCTCTTTTTCTGTGATTTTGTCTTGTTCATTCATTTGGAACATATTCTTCTGTTTCCTCATTTTTGTCTAACTCTCTGTTTCTATGTACTAAGAAGGTCTTGAAAGTACATCTCCTGGTCTTGAAAGTAGTGTCCTTGTGTAGAAGACGTCCTGTGGTGCCCTATAGCACAATGCCCACCAGAACTAGATGCTCTAGAGGTGTCTCCTATGTGGGCAGTGTGTACCTTCTGTGTGACTGAGCCACACTTGACTTCAGCACAGTTGGCTGCAATGCTCTGCTTTGCTACTATACACTGGTTAGAGTTTTGTCCCTACACTGTTGTTGAAGAGCCTGTCTGAGGCCAGGGCAGGCTCATAGGTGGGCAGGATTAGCAGTAAAGCTAGCTGTGCACTGGTGTGTGGCGTTATCTCCCTCACTCCCCAGTACAGGAATCCATTTGGAGTGGAACCAGACCTTGCTGGGGCTGCTTGCAGGATGTGGTGGGGTAGGAGCTGCTTTGGAGAGATGCCTGCCTAGTGGGGCAGGTTGGATGGGGAAGGTCCTCAGGGGTTGGGGTGCTGGCACAATAGGTGGAGAGTATTTGCATTGGTTTTAGCTATGGTTAGGGGAGGGAAAGAGAAATGGCACTTGCAACACTTTTGTTCTTGACCTCTCCTGAAGAGCCCTGCCCCTCCAGCTCACATTTTGAGATTAGTAAATAAATCTCCTTCACTATACCCCAGGTACTTTTGAAACTGCTGCTTCCGTACTGTGTCTTGGGTGGAGTTATTTATTATGCTGGCCCTTTATGGGTGGGGACTCAGTTTCCTATTACCCCCAGCTCTTCCAGTTAAGCCTGCTGATTTTTAAAGTACCTGGAATTAAGCCCCAATGATTTTAAAAGCTCCCATAGTTAAGCTCCACTGGTTTTCAAAGCCAGATGTTATGGGGACTCATCTTCCCAGTCCAGGTCCTTAGTACTGTGGGTCCCTGGTGTGGGCTCTGATCTTCTTGCTTGTCCATACTTGTAGTGTCTCTCCCACTTGTGGTTCATTTTATTGGGGGTTTGGTTCCCAACTGCATCTCCATCCCAACTGCATCTCTGCCCCTCCTACCCTTTTTTATGTGGCCTCTTCTCTATAATTAACTGTGGAAGGTCTGTTCTGCAAGTCTTCAGGTTGTTCTCTGAGGTAGTTGTTCAGATGCAGCCATTATCTCGGTGTGTCTGTGGGATGAGGTGAGGTAAGGATCTTTCTACTCCACCATCTCCCTGACCACCATAAAATGTATTTCTTACTGTGGGCTGTTGGTAAAACAAAATGTGAAAAATACTAGACTACTTTGTCCTTTGCTTTTTGATTTGCAAAGCCACCTCTGTCATATGCCAGGTTTTTGCATATGAATGCATCCATGCCTGAGTTCTCTCTTCTGTTCTCTTCTGTTCCCTTCTCTGCCTGTCCCTGCCTCTGTACTGCACTGCTTCTTTCTTCTAGCTTTAAAAATGTCTGCATAGCTGATAGGATGAAGATCCTTACCCTGAAGTTCTTCAAAATTGTCATGTCTGTTCTTGGTTCTTTGCTCTTCCATGTAAATTTTTAAACAATGTTGTCAAATTCCATGAACAATAATGTTGGGATTGTGACTGAGTTACATTGGCTCTAAAGCTTATTTGGGGGAGAATTAACAACTCTATGATATTTATTATTATTCTTGAAAATGGTCTACATCTCCACTTATTTAGAATTTCTTTAATGTCATTCAGTAAAGTTTTATAGCAGGGCTTGGCTGGCTCAGTTGGTGGAGCATGTGACTCCTGATCTCTGGGTTGTGAGTTCAAGCCCCACATTGGGTCTGGGGATTGCTTACAAAATAAAGAAAATAAAAAATAAAGTTGTATAATATCCTTCATAAAGACGTGCACATTTTCATTAGATTTATTTCTAGTACTTATATTTTGTTGCTCTTGTATTTGATATGCTTTAAAATATGTATATATTTTATGTGTGTAGGGATGCAACTGATTTTTATATATTTATCTTATGTCCAGTATACATTCTGACCTCAATTACTAATTTTAATAATTAGTCTATTTTTCTCTTGAGTTTCTACTTTTTTAAAAAGATTTTATTTATTCATTTGACAGAGAGAGAGAAAGAGCACAAGCGGGGGAGCGGCAGGCAGAAGGAGAAAGAGAAGGAGAAGCAGGCTCCCCGCAGAGCAGAGAGCCTGATGCCAGGCTTGATCCCAGCCCTGGGATCATGACCTGAGCCAAAGGCAGACGCTTAACTGACAGAGCCACCCAGGTACCCCTTGAGTTTCTATTTAGATAATGAATACTATCTGTGAATAATGATGGTTTTGTTTCTTCCTTTAAAATTCTTACCTATAATTTCCCTTCTCTTTCTTTCTATACTGGAAGTTGACTCCACCCCACCCTAAAAAAAGAGTGATAGTGGGAAGTCTTTATCTTATTCTTAATTTTAAAGGAATGCTTCTAATGTTTGACCATTTAAGATATTTGCTTTAATTTTATGAATTTTATTACCTCAGAGAAATTTCTTTTTATTCCTAGTTTGCAAAGAATTTTGTTTTTAATGTTTAGTGATATTGATTTTTTTTTAAAGATTTTATTTATTTATTTGACAGAGAGAGACACAGCGAGAGAGGGAACACAAGCAGGGGGACTGGGAGAGGGGGAAGCCGGCTTCCTGCGGAGCAGGGAGCCTGATGCGGGGCTCGATCCCAGGACCCTGGGAGCATGACCTGAGCTGAAGGCAGATGCTTAACGGCTGAGCCCCCCAGGTGCCCCTAATGATGTTAATTTTATCAAATGAGTTTTTAATTCTCCTTTCTACATTAAGTATGATTTTACTGTTATGTTAAAAGTTTTATCAGGTTGAGGAAATTTCCTTCTATTCTAAGTTTGTAAAGAAATGTGCCCTTTTTAAAAAAAAACATAAGATATTTTTAAACATTTTTTTTCTCCATCTACTGAGACAATCTGTTTTTCATTTTTTTAAACAACTAATGGGATAATTGATAAAATATAGACATAGATAAAAAAGATTTTTCTGAACTTATATTCTTGGGGCCAGTAGGGTCATAAATATTATTATATCTTTAATCGTTGAGTTTGGTTTGCTAATATTTTATTTAGGAGTTTTATGTCAATGTTCGTAAGTAAGATTAGCATGTTTTTATTTTATTTTTTTATCATTGTAGCCTTGTTTTAACATCAAAGTAATACTGGTCATATAACATGTGCTTTGGAGTAGGCAATACTTCATCATTTTTTTTATTTTAAGGTAAAATCCCTATATGGCAGGAATCTATTCTTTCAACAGTTGGCAGATCTCATTTGTAAAATGGTTTCATCACCTTTCCTCTGATCTCATGGGCAGAGTTTTATATTCCTAATTGATTGTCTTGAAAATCTTTAAGTTTATTTGGAGTTTTCTCAGTCCATTTGGCTGCTATAACAAAACACCATGGACTAGGTCACTTATTCACAACAAATATTTATTGCTCACAGTTCTGGAGGCTGGACGTCCAAGATCAAGACACCAGCATGGTAGCACTTTGGCAGAGGCCCTCTTCTGTTTCATAGCCTGCACCTTCTCACTGTGTCCTCACATGGTAATACCATCACCTTTTGAAGGGTAGGATTTAAATATATGAATCTAGGGGAGAACACAAACATTCAGACCACAGCAGGAATTCTATGATTCTTTTTTTCTTTGAGTTAATTTTGCTAACATATTTATCTACAAAATGGTTGGTTTCATCTGTCTTTTCTAGTTTACTGGGAAAAAATATTCGAAGTATTTTCTTCTTTTTGATACTGCTTCTCTATCTGTAGTTAAGGCCATTTTGTCACTACTTTTGCTCTTTAGCTTTATTATCTATTAACTGTGGCTGCTTCACCATGACTCTTTCTTCCTGGGATGAAAGAGCAGAGCTTGAGAGGAGGAAGAAGAAAATGTACTATTTCTGAAGTGAAATTAAGCCAATAAAAATTGATGCTCAGAGGTATTTCCTCTGAGAAGCACTAGACTCAAGTTGTTCTTTAAATGGAAAGTCTAAAACCCTACTTCTGAGCTATTTGGAAAGCCCTAGAAGATATTTTCTAGGGGGATGTATTTGGAGAATGTAAATGTTGTTTTATTGCATAACAAATTTCTATGCAATCTTAGAGGCAAAAGGAAAAGGATCTTTTATTTTATTTACGTGCTATGATTCATTGTAGAGCTCATAAACACTACACAACAGCATGGCAGGCAAGGGAGAAGAAAATAAGAAAGCACTGACTATCTCTACGATTTATTTGTAAGTCACAATCTTTGGACTGAACTCTTTTAGTATCTGCCATTTTGCCTATCTGATGATCTCCTAAGCACATGCAGCCAAGACCTACACATATGGCAGGAGTCTTCCTACCTCCCATATCTACATGCACCCAAATACTGTGGAAGTAGTAGGAAGAGTTTGTTCACAGACTTTATTGTCACCCACCAATTTTTTCCCTTTCGTAATTCAGAATTTCTGATGTTGTTTGAGCCCACTCTGGGCTGATACTTCTATCTCTCAATATAATGGATTTTTTTTAGATTAAGAAGCTCCTAGTTTAATGTGTACAAATAAGTAGACCAACAATTGAGGTGCATGACAATAAATGCTATATCATTAATACACAAAGGATGCAATGAGGCAGAGACAGAATCCCTCACTCAGCCTTATGGAGTCATAACAGGATTCCTGGAGGGAGAATGGAAGCTTAGGTCCTCAAGCAGATGGAATCTCTTTCAGAGAGGTCATGGATGGGTAAGAGAAGTTAAGGCCAGAGGGCTGCTGGGGGTGGTGGGGCTGTATACAGGCAATGACGCTAGACCAGTGGAGGAGGCAGTGTTCCCAGCTGCTAAAACACTCCAGGAATGAGGAAGGAGGCAGGAGACGAGAAGAGGGTGGGGAGGGCGTGAGTGGTGAAGCATAGCTTTCTTAATTGGAATGGCTGGTGGTGCCTTCCAGCACAGAAGAGGTGTACCAATGCTCAGGTCTCAGACAAAAACCTCACACTCAAGCAGAGACAGTCCAAGGATGAGCCATCTGCCCCCATCTCACCTGACTGGCTCGCCATCTGCATGTGCTCTCAGATGACTGATTTGGAGATAAGATCTCTCTCCCTATCTATACCATGCCATTTGTTGACTTTTTCTCCGACCTTGTCATTTCTAGAAGGGATTATCAGCTAAGCCAGACCAGGGCGGTAGGAGATTGGGGCCTAGACTGGATCCAGTCAGGAAAAAGCTAGACCTCAGGCCAGGAACACAGGTGAGGGCCATGTTGGCTTTCCAGCAGGCTGACCACACCGTGTGCTTAAAGGGCAGCAAATAGGGGACTCAATATTCTCAGAGAATGTTCTGTTTCAAAAATAACTTCAAAGCTATTGTCGTAAGAAATATAAGAACATTGTGTTAGAATTTCTTGCACTTACATAAGTTTATATAAAGATCTTAATCTGGCCCTAGATGAAAGGTTGGTAAATTGGGGCCAAGTTGGGATGCCTGGGTGGCTCAGTCAGTTAAGTGTCTGCCTTCGGCTCAGGTCATGGTCCCAGGGTCCTGGGATTGAGCCCCACATCGGGCTCTCTGCTCCGTGGGAAGCCTGCTTCTCCCTCTCCCAATCCCCCTGCTTGTGTTCCCTCTCTCGCTGTGTCTCTGTCTGTCAAATAAATAAATAAAGTCTTAAAAAAAAAAAACTGGGACCAAGTCCCTGATCCAAAGGGTTTCTTGGGTGGAAGAGCTGCAATGAGCAGTCCCTGGCTAACCCAGTCACGGGAATAACCAAGGTCTGAAGCAAATGTTGCAAAGCACTTTTATAAGCCACGTTTCACCTATTCCTTACTAAACCCTATGAGCTGCATTGTATTAATAATTCTTACTTTGTGGATGGGGATGTTAGGGGACGTTACATAACTAACCCAGGTCCTCAGCTGGCAAGGGTAACCTTCAGAACTCAAACCCAGATCTTCTCTCCTGAGCCCACATTTCTTTCCTTCCCCCAAACCATGGCCATAGGTAATTCTTATAAACCTCTCTTCACCTCAGTGTTGAGAGGATGGAGGTGGGGCAGGAAGTCTAGTCTTTTAAGGCCTGGCATTATGAGTGGGGCCTCAGTCAGGGGAAGTACAATGCAAGTCCAAAGCAAGAGGAGAGTCAGAGGTTAGAGGGCCTCAGGCCAAGCCAATAAATTGATCTTCAGCCAAGACCAGAGTCAGGGCAGCTGGAATGTACAGGTGGGGCAGAAGTGGTCGCAGATGGCAGAGCGCAGGCGTATGGAGGGGACAGATCCTTACAGCGGGACTCAGCTTTTTTCACCTCAAGGTTTATTCACCTACTGCTCAAGAATCATGAGAAAATTGTTCTGCTTCCCGATTTCTCTAGCTCTGAAATTAACTGAACATATGAGTACCATTCTGTCAGGAGGTAGAGATGATTCTAGTCCTCAAGGTATTTACACCTAGAAGGGAAATAATGCCTTTAAAGGATTTCCATATAAGGCAGAATATCAAAAGAGAAAAGTTTCAAGAAACCTATTTTTTTTTTTTTTTTGGAAAACACATAGGAGGGAGCTATTTTAAATTATGAACATCAAAGATTTTGAATGGATTTGGTATTTGAGCTGGCCTTTGTGAGGCAGTAGGTTTTGGTGGGCAGAGCTGGGGAGCAAATCCAGTGGCCTGGGCCAGGTGTACAGTTTGGCTGCTTGTGTGAGGGTCCTCGATGGCAGGTAAAAATCTGAGGCCTTGTCACAGTGGGTCTTATGTATCAAGGTAAGGAGTTTGTATATAACTCTAAGGGCGGTGGAGACACTGAATGATTTCTAGCAGGAAAATGGCATGAGGAGAGGATAAGGAGTGATTAGTGATACACTTCCAGAGAAAAGCCAGTGAGTTAAGACATATGGCAGGGGATCCAAGCATTTTTAAAAAATCAAGTTTGCCAGGCTCTGGTGCCCAGTTTGGTCAAACATTTAGTTTAGCTGTTGCTATGATGCTATTTTTCAGATGTGATTAATCAGTAGACTTTATTTTTTTTAAGATTTTATTTATGTATTTGATAGAGATAGCACAGGCAGAGCGGCAGGCAGTGGGAGAGGGAGAAGCAGGCTCCCCGCTGAGCCGGGAGCCCAATGCAGGACTCGATCCCAGGACCCCGGGATCATGACCTGAGCCAAAGGCAGATGCTTAACTGACTGAGCCACCCAGGTGCCCCAGTAGACTTTAAATAATATAGATTACCCTCCTTAATGTGGGTAAGCCTCATGCAATAAGCTGTGGGCTTTAACACTTAACACTGAGGTTTCCTGAAGAAGAAAGAGTTCTGCTCAAGACTGCAACATAGAAACCCTGCCTGAGCGTTCAGCCTGCTGGCATGCCCTGAAGATTTTTGGGCTCAAGACTGCAACATCAACTGGTACCTGAATTTCTAGCCTGCCAGCCAGCCCCATGGATTTTAGACTCACTAGCCCCAAGTCACGTGAGCCAGTTCCTTAAAATAAATGTTGGCAAAGGCAGTCTCATGTGCAGTCCTCTGGCCCCAATTTGGCTGAGAAGAATGTGCCTTGGGCCTTTGAGATGAAGAGCCTACACAGCCCAGCCAGGCTTATCACCTTGTGTGGGAACACCTTTCCTGTTTCATGCTCTGTGAGTGCTAAATGTGTTGGAAGTGGCCCTCAGGCACGCCCCCAGCCTTCAGTATTTCAGACTTCACAGGGGATGGGTCAGGGTCCTTCTACTGTGGCAGGAGAGGGAGGCTCATTGGCCAATTGCCCTGTGTCAGCTGTGCTGGAGGTGGACCCACTAGCCATGAAGAACCAGTGCACCCTATTGGAGCTAATCTTGCTCTGTCTCTTTTCTATGTGAGTGAAGACGTGTTCCATCTGAGTACTTGACTGCATTGTATTTTCCTTGGTTGCTCCAATCCAAGATGAAGTGGGCAGAAGTGTTCACAGATCTCCCCTGAGAGTGGTAACTAATACGTAGCACTCTGCTTGACAATAAACTTCTCACTCTCTCTCTCTCTCTATATATATATATAATGGATATATATATACGGATATATATCCATTTACATATGGATATGGATATATATATATCCATTTACCTATATATAGGATATATATATTTACATTTATATACATACATATATATATTTACATTTACCTATATATATATGGATATATATATATAAGCAAAGGCACACAAGGTGGCTTATATATATATATATATATATATATCCATTTACCTATCTATATATCTCCTGTTGGTTCCATTTCTCTGGAGAACCCTAATATACACTCCAACTATTTCCAAAAGTATTTTGAGATGGCTAAGCATCCACCTTAAGTAACCTGGGCTTTACATTTTATAGATTTAAACAATTTTTTAGGGCAATGAATGAACCTTCAATAGATTTGAGTGTCTACTTTATTTCCTCCCAGTTATTGCTTACTGTCCACAGGTCACTGCCCCACCCCCCCCGACCCCATCCGATGATCCTATAGCAAATGCATTAAAAGAACAGAAATGATGGGTTCAGCTGACTGAACTCTCGAATCTGGAAACCAGATTTCGTCTGCAATTGATACTAAGAAGTGTCAACATAGCCTACACTGCTGCCCATTCTGCCTTAAGATTTAGATATCGTATGTTTGTAGGAATGAGGTAATATATCTGAAGGAAACCAGAAGTTTGTGGAGTGAAACATATTCAAAAGCAGGATGTATGGAGGTCTTAGAAGCTATGACAAGAAGCTTACTGAAAGTCTGGTGATGCTGATAAGGGAAAAATGGAGAGTAAGAGATAAGAAACTGTTTCTCCAGGGCTGACAAACCATGGCTGTAACGAGGACTAAGTCCCCGGCCTCCCAGATGGCACTGGTCTTCTCCACACACACTCTGCGATTACTCTGAGACCCAGAAGACCCACTTCCTCCTCTTGAAGCCCCATCTCCTTGTCTGTAACACGATAGCATTGGGCCAGATGATCTCGAAATTCCTTCCCAGTTCTGGCCTTTTATGACTCTGTAACTCGTTTTCTCAGGGGAGCTCTGTGATTTTGGAAGAGAATGAGATGATATTTCAGTGGGCTTTGAGTTCTCTTAGTAAATGAAATTGAAACATTCATGTTTTGGTATTCAAGTCCACCTTTGTGGGCTTTGCTTAGTGTGGACAAGTTCTCCCTCCTAAATGACATCTAGGCAGACTTATCGGATCATCTGGCCAGTCCAGCATATCCCTTCACAGCATCTAAGGGGTTTGCACAGTTACCACTGGGAATGGGGTTCCCTCCCTGCAGCAGACAAAGAAAATAGCTTTTAAATGCTGAAAATAATACATGGTAAAAACTTAGGCAATACACAAAGTATCAGGAAAACAAAAAAAAGCTAGAATTTCACCATTCAAAGATGGTCACCGTTAACACATAAATGATCGTTCTTTAACATGTATTTTCTGTTTAGATGCACACACATATATAATTTTATACAGATGAGATCATATTACATAGGCAATTTTGCAATATTTTAAATTTTGCAATATTTAAAAAATTTTGTTGAAAGCCTATAATTAAAATTTTTATTTAAAACCATTGTAGAGCTCAATAATTTTATTGTAAAGTTTAAAAATTATACTGAAACCAATATTACACTATATGTTAACTAACTAGAATTTAAATAAAAACTTGAAAAAAGAAAAAAATTAAATAATCTTTTTCATGATAAAAAATAAAAAGTAAAATAAATTTATAAAATATTTAAAGAAGAGTATTTTTTTAAGATTTTATTTATATATTTGAGACAGAGAGAGGGAGAGCACAGAGGGAGAGTGAGAGGGAGAAGCAGGGTCCCCACTGAGCAGAGAGCCCTAGGGGAACTTGATCCCAGGACCCGAGCCGAAGGCAGACGCTTAATGGACTGAGCCACCCAGGCGCCCAAGAAGAGTATTGACATAAAAGGAAAGAGTAGAAGATTTGCTTTCTCAGCTCACAGTTGTAACATCCATCTCTAAAGTTGCTGAAAAATGTGAAAACTGACATAATGGAGTTCCCTGATTCTAAAGAGACCATGTAAAACTATAAATGAAACCAATGACAAAAGTTTTTTTTGCCTCACTTTATAGATGTTAATAATTTGCCAGTTGGGTCTTTCTTATGCAACAGAAAATTTTCAGATAATGCAGAGTGTCAATTAAGTCGTCACTCTACATTACCAATTTAGAGTTGCCAGTTTTCAGACCAGTAACTCAGAGTTTAAAGCAGAAATAATCGAATATTTTAAATGTAGACTTGAGCTGAGCTCTTAAATGCCCCAAAAGTTGTTCCAACTTTTTGAATTAGAAATGAAAACTCCATGAAACATCTGCTAGGGTAATTATGAAAACAGAGGAGTACAAATAATAACTCAGAGGCAAAACCTTCAACAATTTTACAGACATTGCTCAAGGCTTCTGGGGTGAAAAGTAAGTCAAAGGAACAGCAGAAGTACCACTTCCCAATGTGACAACAACTCAGTGAATTGAAGACTTCGCTGCAAACACGAAGACTGCATTCACCTCTCTGCAGAACTTCACGTTTGCCTTACAATTTGCAGACATGAAACAAAGGGCACCTGCTGCATGTGTCTCCTACCAGCACCAAGTACAAAGAGGGCGGTTGTTCTTTTACATGAATGCTTGGCCACAAGCCACAGCAGCTCTGAAATAGTCAAAGTGTTGAATAACTTTTTTGAATCTTATGAGGTTTTTTTTAAATATTTTATTTATTCATTTGAGAGAGAGAGAGAGAGCATGAGCAGAGAGGAGAGGAAGAAGTAGACTCCCCACTGAGCAGGGAGCTGGACATGGGGCTCTGAGACCAGAACCTGGGCGGAAGGCTGATGATCAACCATCTGAGCTACCCAGGTGCCCCTTGAATCTTATGGTTTATCCTTGGGACACATGTGTGACATTTTACTGAAGACACAAAAGCAGTGGTGTGTTGAACCATACCCCATGGTATGACCTTCACAGGGCGAATATGAGCATTTCATGAGTGAGTTTTTGATCTAATCACTTTTAAAGTGATGAGAATGGTACCTGGCCATAGTGAGCTCTTTGTAAATATTTATTAAATACAATTTAAAGATGAACAAATACAGTATGGCTTGTTTTTCCTTTAGAGGCCTGTCTGGTTCACAGTGGGGTGGGATTGGGGGGGGTTCTCCGAGTACCAGTGCCTTCCCCTAACACCTGTTTGTGCCAGTGAGCAGCTCTCCAGACCCAAGCCCTGGCTTGTCAGAGACTGCCTCAGTCTCCACCGCTGGATCACGTCTGTCTGCATCTTGAGATGGACCATCCTACTAGAGAACAAAATTTCCACACTTAGGACAAGTGAAATGATTGCCATTCAAATACAACAGGCATGTTTTATGAGGTTTCCTTCCACCTGTGTATAAATGTCAAGATGATCAAAAGAAGGCTGAAAAGAGCATTCTCTCAGAACAGAAATTACTCAGAGAAACAAAAGAAGGGAAGAAAAATAGGTTCAGACTGAGAATAAACACTTCTGGATTATGTTACAAAGGTGTGTGGTTGGGAAAAATCACCCTGCTTAAAAGGATTAATAAATCTTTTTTTCTGTCCAGTGTTCTCTCTTTCAGATACCACAAAGGAGCCTTGAGAAGGCTTGTCTCCTAAAAGTACATAATCTTTGGCTGTAGTTTGTTCAATAGAAGTGGGGATTTATTATACATTTGCGTTAGTCCCATCATGTTGGCTGAGCCTTCAAATTACTTCAAATTGGATCAGTTGCAAACCTTTCTTTTTCCTATTTAAGCCACAGTACCTGGAGTTTAGATGTGTTTAGTTTCCTATGAGCTGTTAATGAGATTAATGTTCTTCCTCAGAATTGGAATGAAAGAAAAATTATCTCAAATAAGCCCCTGAAGGCCTAAGAAGTATCATGGAACTATTATGCCCTACAGACAGGAACCAGCCATTGTAGAAGAAATATTTTAAAATAGACATCTTTCATATGCTTTATCCACCATATTTTTTGTACATAGGAAAATGCCGGTAACTAAATTCACCTTTGAAGAATGGGTTGTCTTCAATAAACATTTCTTTTTTTTTTTTTAAGATTTTATTTATTTAATCAGAGAGAGAGACAGCGAGAGAGGGAACACAAGCAGGAGGAGGGTCAGAGGGAGAAGCAGGCTTCCCACTGAGCAGGGAGCCCGATGCGGGGCTCGATCCCAGGACCTTGAGAACATGACCTGAGCTGAAGGCAGTCGCTTAACCAACTGAGCCACCCAGGCGTCCCTTCAATAAACATTTCTTGAGAAGATGCTAGAATTGCTGCATTTGCCAATGGATAACATGAGTGCTAGTCCATTGATTTGCAAAAACTAACTGTAACTCACTCACTGGTGTGTAGTAACAACAGAGACACCATTGGCCACAGTGTGCAGCAGGGTATCCTGCTCGGGAGTAGAAGGAGGAGGTTCTAATATGGCCTCCAGAGTGCCTGTGATGAGTGACTTAGGACCTGCGAGTTAGTAGGTCAGGTGCTTAGTAAATGTTGGTGCCCTTCTTTGACTTCCCTACTTGACTCCAGTGACCACAGCACCTGTGCCCACCTGCAGGGACATTAGGGTCCCCTCCACATTTGGTCCCTCAGGGGCAGGGGCATGAACAATATCTAAAAATGTCATCTCACCAGTAGGCTCTCCTTGCTGGCCTTTGATCTGATGAGTGAGGAGAGCATGGCAGTCATTTTCTCCGACAGTCTCCGGAGAAGGCTGAAGACATTCTTCAATGTGCTCAATTCTCTCTATTCACTCCTTATGGCTCTACCTCACCACCAAGTTACCTAAATCTATCTTGAGTCTTGCAGACTTCCACACATTTCCTGCCCAGTGAGCAGGACTGTGTTTCCTTTCATTTGTTCTGCGACTCCCGTGTGCAGACTTCGAGCGTGGCCTTCCTGCCTTCCTTGGGCGTTCCGGAGCTCAATGAGCAGATGCACCTGCACTACAGCTATGCCTAAGTAGTCAAACAACTTCAACTGGGTTTTCCCTCAGCTCTGGTCTTGCCACATCCATGAACCCTCATCACTGTTCATTCACTTGGGGCTGTGCTTACCCAAGTTGTTTTTTTTTTTTGTTTTTTTTTTAATTTTTTATTGTTATGTTAATCACCATATATTACATAATTTGTTTTGGTGTAGTGTTCCATGATTCATTGATTGTTCATAACACCCAGTGCTCCATGCAGAATGTGCCCTTTTTAATACCCATCACCAGGCTAACCCATCCCCCACCCCCCTCCCCTCTAGAACCCTCAGTTTGTTTTTCAGAGTCCATCATCTCTCATGGTTCCTCTCCCCCTCTGACTTACTCCCCTTCATTCTTCCTCTCCTGCTATCTTCTTCTTTTTCTTTTTTCTTAAAATATGTTGCGTTGTTTCAGAAGTACAGATCTGTGATTCAACAGTCTTACACAATTCACAGTGCTCACCATAGCACATACCCTCCCCAATGTCTATCACCCAGCCACCCCATCCCTCCCACCCCCGACCACTCCAGCAACCCTCAGTTCACTGATATGAGGAATTCTTAATCCCAAGTTGTTTTTATTGTTTGGAATATCTTAGTTCTAAGCACATGGATGGCCTTCAAGGAACACTTGTTGACCTGGCACTGGGTTAGTTTAACTTGGCTGTCTTTTCCACTCACCCTGTCCCATGGTCACTCAAGGCTGTGGTGGAGGCAGGGTGGCATTGTGAAAAAGCAACAAACATGGGTTTTGTAGTCAGACACACATAGTTTGGTTTTAAGCCTTGCTCCTTGCGGGCTCCGTAACCTTAGGCAAGTTGCTATAGTGTCAGAATAACAATGGCTCTTAGCACTGAGTGTGAGAATGAGTAAGATACTGAGAGAGGGCCTCTAGGCCAATGCCTGTGTCTGGTCCTCCTCTGCCTCCTCTCCACAGCCTATTCCTGTCCCACCCCATGCCTTGAACCCAACGCAGCACTGAGGCACTGCAGTGCCCCACAGCAGCAGGGACGTCCTCTGGCCTCCTCTGACTCTCCCCACCTGGGGCTTGCCATCTGTAGCAGTGGGCATTCAACACCTAGGCTCCTGACAGATTTGATTCCTCTCATTAATAGGCTTCATAAAGAACTGTGAGGATAAAAAGAAACTATTTGGGAGAAAGTATTTTCAAATCACATGATTGATGAAGAACTTGTGTCCTAAATGTAAATAGAACTCTCAAAACGCAAAGATAAGAGAACACAGTATTTAAAAGAAAAAATAGGCAAATGATTTGAGCAGACATACCACCAAGGAAGATAGATGACAAATACGCACACGAAAACATGCTCAGCATCGTAAGTCATTATGCAGTTAAAATCCCAATGATACACATCCATTAGAATGGCTACAATTTAAAGAGTGGACCAGCCCAGGGTTTGGATGTGAAGGTGAGGATATGAAGGAACCAGAACGTTCACACACTGCTGGTGAGAATGTAAGTGGTACAGCCACTTTGGAAAACAGTTTGGCACTTTCTTAAAAATAAGAGCATGCATCTACTGTACGACCCCACCATTCCTCTCCTTGGTATTTGCCCAAGAGAAATGAAAGCACATTCACACAAAGATTTGTAGATAATTATTCATAGCATCTTTATTCATAATGGCTCCCAACTGGAAACAACACAAATGTCCATCAACAGGTGAATGAATAAACAAGTTGGTATATCCATACAGTGGAATACTATCAATAAAATAAATAATATTAGCAATGAAAAGGAATGAACTATTAATCCAATCCTGTATTAAATCTCAAAATAATTTTGTTGAATGGAAGAAGCCAGATAGAAAGAGTACATACTGTCTGATTCCATTTGTAGAAGATGCTAGAAAATGCAAACGAATCAGTAGTGTCAGGTAGTGGGTTGATCAGTGATCAGGGGCCTCCGGAGAAGACAGGCTGGGATTCTGAAAGGCTACAAGGAAACTTTTGCCGGTGGTGCCGAGTTCACTATCTTGATTGTGGTGATGGTGTCACGGGTGTAAGCATATGCCAACACTTTCCTAAGCTTTAAATACGTGCAGCATATTCTATGCCAATTGTACCTCAATAAAGCTGTTAAAAATTTTTTAAAGGAAAAAAAAAAACAGACCAAAAGGACTCTGAAGCAGGCAGTTCTGAGTGGTGCCTTAAGCATTTCCAATAATTAAACAGGACACTGTTGCATCTGGTGACAAAAAATGCAATCACTTTTTAAGAACCGTTCCTGATGTGTTTTCCCAACATTGGGACCACTCCTGTTGCATTGCTCGGTTGCTCAGAGACTGCCCAGCACCACCTAACCCTGCAGGAAGGCGACCACACTCCAAATCAGGCTTGGCGTGCTGTGCCCGTTCATTGTAGCCACCAGCAAGCTCCTCTCCCCACCTGCGCAGCGGAACGAGAAAAAAATGGCATATAATGTCCATTAACTTCAGACAAGACCAACTTCATCTCCTGCCCCCTCTGTTCCCCCCGGGGAGTTCCCCATGTCCTTCTCTAACCCTGACACAACCCTTCCTTTGGTGTGCCACAGCTCCAGGCACTGTATGCGCGCGGGAAGTAGTTTTCGGAAGATTGGTTTTTACGAACTTTCTTCTGTAAAACTTAAAAATGAGTTCACGAGCTCAAGAAATCAGCCTGACTTGGAATTTATGTGTGAACACCAGACATAGTTAATTAAAAAACCATCAAGAACACCCAAGACCAAAGCACCTTTGCTGCAGCTGCTCAGGAGGGGAGACTTTGTGACTTCTGTTCCAGCCTCTCGGCAGTAAGAATCCTGAGTTCTGGCAAAGTCAACAAGGTCACTAGAAGGGAAGCGAATGGTGCAGAAAGTGATGTTCTGATAAATGAATTTGCTATAGAATGTAAATATTAGAAAAATGACTTCTAAAAATAAAAACCTAAAAATAAGGCTTTGGTTAGAAGAAAATAAAGAGGACGAGACTTTATACTCCTGAGTATTAAGTTCTGGTTCAAAAATTTACAAGAGCACATAGAGGAGAGTGTCTCAGGCATAATAGAGCAGAGAACTCTGTTCTGGTGGCTGGTCGTCTGGTCTGTAAAGAAAGACAAGCTGGTCCAACGGGGAAGAGCAAGGATCTTCGACTCCTGTGACCTGAGTTTGAATTCTGTCTCCACCACGCACTGGCTGTGTGACCTCAAGTTACTTTTTTCCTCCTCCATAAAATAGGGATCATAATACCACCTGTCACATAAGGTTGTTTTCAGGTGAGCTAACAGAGGAACACATTCAGCAGTGTCTAGTGGTAAGGACTCAGTAAGTTTCACCTGTGTTTTTATAGAGTCTAATTGACATGTGCTTTAAGCCATGATCTCCTATCATAGTTCCCCAGAACTTGCCCCAACACAACAATCATTTGGGACACTTGTGAAACATACAGATCCCAGGGCCCAGCCTCAGACCTACTGAACCTGCCACATCCAAGGGAGGTGCCTGAGAGTGTGCTGAACGAGAGGATCTCGGGCTCCAGGCACATTTTGGAAACATAGATGATGTTAGTAAAATTCCCTATTCCCTCTATCTTGAGTCTCAAATTTGGGGATCTCGTTGAAATAAACACTCCCAGAATTCCCCATCCCCCAGGAAATTCTGATTTAGCTCTGGGAGGGAGTCCATGAGCTTCCCATCCTCAGTGACTCTGAAGAAAAGGCTCTCAGCCCACACTTCAAGAAGCACTGCCCGGTGTTGTCATACCCCCATTTAGAGTAAAAAGAGAACTCTAAGAATAGTCCATAATCTTGGGGGAAGGGTCCTATAGCTTTGCTTCTGTTACTAATTCACAGAATATATGAATTAGTGGGGATCACTTTGTCTCTCTGACAACTGTTACTCTTTCTCATCCCAATTTAAATTGATCCCTTTGATGCCAGCTTCTTTGACTTGGTGTTAAAATGTAATTCAAAGTCTATCATGCATTTGATGTGTCTGTTTGGGGTTGGCATGGTTGTGCCTGTGTAGGCCTTTTTATCTGCTCTGATCACCTAATCTGATTTAATGACTCATGAGCACCCTGAAGGGAAGGACTGTGCTTGCTTAACTTGTGTGCAATGCTAGGCATTTCTGAAGAGCAGAGGGCTCGAGAGAGGCATGAACAAAACAGGTGAGAGCGGGCCTGAGCATGGAAGCACCCAGTTCCTAGTGAGGCTTCGTAGTGCTGGACTCGCATGCTGCCCCAGTGCCCCTCGGAGTTCTGATTCACTTAATGTGCTGAGATGAAGCAGCAGACGGATCCTTATAGCAGAGTCGGGCTACGTGGACATTGTATGTGTGAACTTCATCGCATGACACTCGATGGGTCAAAGATAAACATACAATCCTGTAAGCAGCCAAAAGCCGGGTCTGCAAAGATATGCCAGGATGTCTGAGCTGGAAAGTACTGAGACCTGGAGAGGAAGCACAACTCCAGCAGAGAATAGCAGAGAGAATTCCTGCCAAGCCGGTGCATCTCAACCACAAACCAAAAAGTCATTTCACCGGGACAAATGTGCAGCCGTCCACATAAAGTTAAGAGCCATAACAAAACAGGATTTAGGGTATAAGTATAACCAGAAATGTGCTGCCAACTTGCGGGGAGCATCTTGCTAAATAACGGACGTTTCCAAATGCGTATTGCGTGTGTGATCCGCAGACTTGGGGCTTGGAGCATGTCCTCCATCTCCTTTGGCAATGGATTTGCTCTATTCTTAAAAGCCACCCCAGGCACACAGTCTTATGTTTCATAATGTTTCAATTCAAAACTACAGTTCTTGAAACTCATTTAAAATGATAATTCAGGGAGCTCTTATTTCTGTAGCTGTCTCTTTTTATATATGACAACACAAAAGCTTGAAAATTACCTCTTACACAGCATCATTTAGAGAGGGTGAAGGATAAAAATTTGGGAAGCACAAAAGTTTATTCCTATCTCCAGTCCTCATTTGCTGAGAGACTTCTGGCAGGGGATTTAAACTCCTAGTTCCTGAATGTCTTACCCCATGGTCTACAGCCAGTCACTGGGGCAGAATGGAGATTACCATGTCTTCCCACAACTCCACAGGAATCCTACCCACTGAATAATAAAGAGGATAATAGCTTACACTTAGAATCATAGGTAATACTGGGAATTGTCAGGATGCAGGTCTTTTTTACAAAAGTTCTAGGAACCTCAATATACTGAATGAAGAGATTTTCAATGGCCACACAGAAAAATCTCATTAATATCCTTTCTTTCCCCACACACCTGTTCCATTTAGCTTAGAGGCAATGGAAGGATTAATTTGTTTTGTGTCATGAACAGAGAGGTATTCAGAAAATTAAACCATGGATCAGTTGGAAACAGACATAATCAGAAGTGATCTCATCATTGAGTTATGTTAAGTTTCCAAGGTCCCACAGCTCTTCCAACTTTCAGACCTCCAGCCAGTTTCTAAACTCGATGCATTTCTTTCCTCCCAATCTTCCAGCTATCCCCACTTTCCTGAATACGAGTTAGAAATGGTTGTAGCTGCAAGTAACGAAACCCAACTAGGTGTAGCTTAAATCGTGAGGATATTGTTTACCTAATAGGAAACCCAGAAGGAGATGGTGTCAGGACTGTTTGATAACTCAATAATGCCAATAAAGACCCAGACTAGTTATTCTTTGGCTTCACCATCCTTAGAGTGTTGGCCTCTTGTTCTCTTGTTTGTCACTGAATGCCCCTAAGGTGACTGGCCTGACTCCAGTATCCCATCGTTTACATGATTTTCGATGCCAGAAAGCAGGAAGATAAGGGACAGTTGCAGAAAGAGGTGGTTTGGCACTGACCAGTGACACAAGGAATGAAGGGAAGAGGACTAGATTTTTCTACAAAAAAATATGTTTTTGAATGACATTTATCCTACCGTTCCCTCTAAAATGCTTTCATTTTGGTCCTGAATAGGAACACGTGTGGCTCCTTCACAGAAGGAATTGTTGGTTCACCTACCAGGAGTGTCGTCAGCAGACAAGCTTCAGGTGGAGGCTCCTGCAGGCGGACAACTGCCTTCCCCAAGGTCGCCCCTCCCTGGAGTGTCCACCCTTCCACCGACTGGGTTGGGTGGGCGAACGTGGGACATGTACTCTGGCCCACCAGGGTACAACTCTTGACAGACCAATTCAGCTAGACCTGCCCCTCCACCCAGCCTCCTCCTTGCTTTCTCTTTTGCAGAGGTGTTGACCCTAAGGGATTCCTGAAAAACCTCCTAAACCCAACTCAGTCTCAGAGTCTGCTTTCCAGAAAAATCAAACTGACAATTTTGAATATCCTTTCTACCTCTCGTCTACATGTATTGTATTTTTATTTTATATTATTGCAGACATACCCAAGTACTTTTAATTTTTAAACATAACACTATTATGAACATTTCCTTACATGACATAGCCTTTTTATTTACCTATTTAAAATGTATGACTAAAGTCATATAAGCATATTACAGATATTTGAAACAAGAGAAAGTTACCCATAATCCTATCACCAAACATAGTTGTTCGATATTTTGATCTTTCCTTTTTTCTTCTGACTAGTTTGATAAGGTTATAATCACATGTCTACAGAGTGTCCTTTTTTCACATTCTTTAAATTTTGTGTTTGTTTTTATGCTCTCCCTTGAGCCAGAAAAGATCAAAGGCAGCATATAAAATTACATAAATTTAGTAAAATGTAAGCTAGACATCTAGACATCAGCTAGGGCCTCCTACTCTTAAGATATTTTTGTAAACAGACATCCAACACTAGATCACATGACAAATGAGAATTCAGAGCCCTTCTAAGGTTTTGAGAATTTCCTACTACTCACTTATTCATAATTTTTGCTCCAGCTTCCTGTCTGCCTAAAGGAGATAACTGGCTGCCTGAATCCTGCCAAGTCAATCTGAATGATAAGCATAGTACCTTCACCAACTGTCTCACACAAAACACCCACAAAATAAACAAAACTAAAACCAAAACCAAAATCTACTTTCACAAAGCATTTCGTGACTTTGCTCACTTCTCCAAAGTTTGGGGGACCCCGGGACACAAAGCCTCCTACGATCTTGCCGGCCCCTATGTCCTTCCTCTTCTGCTGGAGCAACCGACAAATCCTTCCCCCTCACGTCAAGCACAACAGTTCTGCCCACCTTTGGGCCTTTCAGGCTGAGCTTCTACCCTAAATCAGCTGATTCCCGATTCAGATTATTTCCTCAACAAGGGCAGGTCTTGCCCTAAAGGAGTTCTCTGTTTTTCAAGGCTAAGAAAAGAAGTGTTTTTGGATTTCTACATTAAAATTAGAAGGTGAGGAAATAGATCAGAGAGAAAATAAAGGAGAAAAAATATGATGCTAGGAGAGAAAGAGAACAGTACATAAAGTGTATGTATGGGGCGCCTGGGTGGTTCAGATGGTTAAGCGGCTGCCTTCGGCTCAGGTCATGATCCCAGAGTCCTGAGATTGAGTCCCACATCGGGCTCCCTGCTCTTTGGGAGCCTGCTTCTCCCTCTGCCCCCACCCCCGTTTCTGTCTCTCATGAATAAATAAAAATAATTTTAAAAAAAAGTGTATGTATGAATTTCCTGCATTTGAAAAGTTGCTAGGGAGGGCAGAGGAAGGGTCAAAGTCAAGCAACACAGAAAAGAAGTTTTTAACTAACTTAGCAGCTGGTGGGCCCCGAAGAACAGATGGTGAAATAAAAGATAACACCAGAATGAGGAGTCTGGGACTACGGAAAGTGGCCCCACCTTGAGATGAAATGAGGAACTTGGTAAGGAAGGTCAGTCTGGAGGGTAAGGCAATGCATTTACTTTCACAGGTCAGAATCCGGCTTAGATGTGTTTGTAAATGGACTCCGAGTGTGTATGCACAGGGTTTTAGGGGTGTTAATTTGCTCTATTCTGGCTCTTGGCTGCCTGTAAACATTTGTGAAGAACTATGGAATGACGCCGTACCATCACAACCAGCCAAAGAGAAGGCAGATTTACAGTAAGAGGTGGGAGGGGTCAAAATGTTTTGGGTAGGGATCATAAGGTGGTGTGGAGAGACGGATTAATGGAGCAAATAAGATTGTATCTATGAATTCTAGAGTGTCCACACTGAGAGCTTTTCTTTCTTTCTTTCTTTCTTTTTTGTTATTTTGCCTGTCAGAATCATGCTGGGAATGAAAACTGATTTTCAGCCTTTTGCTGCTTTAACTCCGTTACTATGGCAACCAATTTCCTCAGCCAGGAGGGAGGGTTTTACCAGAGAGACACCCTATATTGGCCTGTTGTGATTTCAAAGGAAAATATTTACAGCTCTGTCAGTGTAGCTGTTCCAGTTGAAATTGTGACAGCGTGGTCCAGTAAACTCGATTTCAATGATTTCTGAAGAGTTTTTCCATTATTAACTCCAAGCAACATCACTGTTTTTGACCAAGAGCAAAGCCCTGTAGGAGGCATAGCCCATGTTGGTTGGGGTTCATTTATCTTTTTCTTTCATCTCGATCAGTGATGAAATTAGTTGATCCCCTTTGACGTTTAAATCAAACCAAAAGACTAAAATAATTGTGTGAGACGGATGTGGCTGGGGCCCTGGGGACAGCTTTTGTCCTCGTCCCATGACTGGCTTGGAGCAGAACTCAGGGGGCTCCTCATTTTTCCAAATAAAAAGCCTCTCCCTCAAGCATTGGTGAGAAATGGACATTTCACTGCAGGCTTGGTGGGGAAGCTGGTTGACATCAGAGAGCTCAGAGCCTTTCACCTCCTCTGCATTGTGGGCAATTTTCCTCTTTTGCTGTAGCCTGTTGCAGTCTCCCCTTTCCCCCCCACCTGTCTTCCTCCAGCGCTTCCTTCCTCTGGGTCCCCTCACCTCCCTCCACATCTTCATTCTTAGATGGACAGGGGGAGCTGCAAACTCCTCCAGCTGGGCCTCCCACTCATCTCCTCACACGGTCTTTTGAAGAAGCCAGAGGCCACCATACTGCTGGCTTTGTGCTCCACAAACAAAATCCTTCCCTTACCAGAATCCCTCCTCCTTAGATATTAGGGGTACTTAGAAATACAAACGGTTTTCTCTGTTTACTTGTTTGTGTTAAAAACTATATGAGTTATTTTAGATTTCTGCACGTGTTTGGCTTGAAAACCAGGTTTCTCGACTTTGGAAGTAGAGCACCTCTCCAGCTTCCTGCAATAACAAAATCTGGATGTACTGTTCTGCACCGAAAGTATTAAAGAGTGAGACCAAGAATCTGAGCCTTTCAGACTCAGTTTCCCTCCTTCTAGTGTCAGACCGCTTCCAACCTTAATTAGCAAGGTGTGGTTCTGGTTTGAACTGAGCGCTTGATTATAGCATTCGGATGATCGTCTCCCGTATTCCTCTTCCCGTCCCATCTTTTTTGGAAGATGAGCTTGTTGATTCAATTAACTGAATTGATAAATCCTTTGTGTGTGAAGGAGGTTGGGAAGGGGGAGATATTGAGAATCCTTGCATACTTCCAGACCTATTCTGGAACCAGCAGTACTCCACTCTCAAATATAGTTCATCAAAGAGTTAAATATATAGAATCAGCTGGCAAACACTCATCACTGAACGCTTTTTAACTTTTCTTCCAAACTGTCCTTAACTTCACCTAGAACAGAGGGTCTCTCATTCACTTTTTATTCATGTATAGACTTGTTGAGACACTGTTATGAACTTTGGACATATGGACATATATTATGGACATTGCATTGTTCATGTTATGCTGGAATTTGCTTCTGGCAGAACTAAATTTTTTTTTTCCCATGGCAGTCCAAACCGCCCCCTCCAGACCCAGAATCTCAGGTCCTTTTTTTTCTTTTTAAGTTTATTTATTTATTTAGTAATCTCTATACTCATCATGGAGCTCGAACTCACAACCCTGAGATCAGGAGTTGCATGTTCTTCCGACTGAGCCAGCGAGGCACCCCTGAGGGTCGCTAGATGAACAGAAAAGTACCACCCTTCTATTTTTTGAGAAAAGAAAAGACTAACTCAGGACTTTAAAAATTTTAAATATTTGGCATATTAGGAAACTGCCCTCTGCATTCTTAGTCAAAATACCATTAACACCTATGCTTTCTTTTAACTTTAGCTGTCTGAATGCAAGTATTTTAAGAACTCTTATTTTTACTTCCCTTATAAATGCAGACATGGTGCTTGAAGATACTGATATAACACTGATGAAGACACAATCTCTTTTCTCAAGAGGGAAGAAGTAAAGTAGGGGAGCTAATGCCTAAATAAGTATTATATTGCAGTAAAATAAAGACAATGACAGAGGTAGGCCTAGAACGTTAAGGCAGAAGATTCAAGAGTGAAGAAGTGGGAGGAAGTGAGGAAGTTTTCTCAGGGGTGTTGATACTGGTATTGAAGGACCACGATGAGTTTACCTCATTAGGGCAGAGTATGAACGGACAGGTGTGCTCCAGCCTGAGGAAACTGCAATAAGGTGAATAAAATATTGATTGGCAAATGGAATCATGATTTAAAAAAACCCACAACACAACTTACTGAAAATCTATTATGTGCCAGGTCCTATGAGTTACTGATTTCTAGGTTATTTAATTCAAAGCTCTCTAGGGAATGTTGTTATTACTATTCCTCCTTTATAGGTGAGGAAACAAAAGTTTAATGAGGATCAGTACGTGCCTAAGGTTTAATGGTATGATTACACTGCAAGGTCAGCCCAACTGGGTCTGACTCCTGTGGAGTTTCATCCCATTTCTCTTGTGTAGATTCAATATGAAATTGAACTGAAAGAAGACACAGGTAATTCTGGTTGATTCATTTTCCCAATAAGTCATGTGATAATTTATGATAATTATGGGTAACTTAATTGTGATAAATGAAATGATTGCATGGGGACTTGGGTGTTTACACAAACCTTTGGATGTAAAATATGAACCTGAGGGGCGCCTGGCTGGCTCAGTCAGAAGACATGCTACTCTTGATCTCGGGGCCATGAGTTCGAGCCCATGTGGGGTGTAGAGATTCCTTAAATAATTTTTTTTTATAACAGGAAAAAAAAAACAATAAACCACCCACTTTAAAATATGAACCTGAGATTGCATTTGGTAATTGGAAACTTTGGATGAAGCATACGTGAAAATGTATTCTTCTGACATGGAAAAGACCTACTTCCAAGACCAAGACTTCATACAGAGATCCTATTTCTGTGTGTTTTATAATTAGCAATGTGGTGTTGGTGAGGTCAAGGTAGAAGCATTTGTGGACTTTTTCTCCTGTTTATCCTTGAGGAAATAAACCAAAATGCTAAAATAAATTAGTAGTACACTAAATTGGGAAATTTAAATATGCATGCTATAATAAAACAACACACACCCAAATTCTCATCTTCCTCGAGTATGACTACACAACTGACAGAGCTTCACTTTCTTTCTTTTTTTTTTTTTTTAAGATTTTATTTATTTATTTGACAGAGAGAGAGACAGCGAGAGCAGGAACACAAGCAGGGGGAGCGGGAGAGGGAGAAGCAGGCTTCCCGCGGAGCAAGGAGCCCGAGGCGGGGCTCGACGCCAGGACCCTGGGATCATGACCTGAGCCGAAGGCAGACGCTTGATGACTGAGCTTCACTTTCAAAGTATGCTTTTGCACATTTATACTCCCCATTGTACAATTGCTTTGACAGCAAGCCCACTGGACAGCTTTTGAAACAGAATATAGTCTGATATACTCAGGATCTGTTCAGTACAGCCCAAGGATTGCCTTGGATTTTGTCCCTGACATTGTAAATATAGTAAAGCAGAGTAGTGATCACCTCATTTCTTCATAGTATTTGAAATACATAAGCACAGAATGCCTGGATTTTCTCGTTCCCAATTATGTTTTTTATACTTCACTGTCCATGCAGTCAGCATAATTTGAGGTCAGGTACTGTGCTAGCTATTGACCACCAAGTTGGTTTCTATGGATAAAAAGATAACATCTGACATCTGCCAATTTTAAAGGGGGACTGGACCTCTATTCCACTAATCATTATATAGCCTAATGAACAATAAAAAACAGAAATATGAGCATTCGAGGTGGGAAGGCATAGGAGGGAACAACAAATTGTGCTATAATTAGGGAGGCTTCCAAAACCGTTTCACAAAGGTCTTCCATGCTCTCTAGGAGGATCAGTAGAAGGATATTCCAGGAAGTGAGACTAGCATCCATAAACGAAAATGCACAGGTTTTAAAAACAGGAAGTTATAACCAGGCTGGAAGTGAGAGTATCTTATGTGGAAGCAGGAAAGCATCAAGGGCCTAGCAATAGCCCTAGGCTCAGAGGTAGGCTGGTGCTGCTTATGTGTATATTTGTGTTCTTTGTATTCTCAAGCAACTGGACCAAAACCCAGTGCAGGATATTTAACCGAGTGAACGGAGAGTTTTGTATTTCAAGGAGTGCTGGGCTTCAGAGAACGCAAGTCTGTGTATTCTTTGGATGACCTAGCCCTGTATTTGCAGTCTTATTTAGGTATTGAAGCGAAACCACATTTTAACCCTACTATCTCCTGTTTTCGGGGAAGATGGCAAATGGCTAGAAGCCATCTTATATGTAGGAATTCTGTTCTATCACCTCTCGGTTTTCTCTTTTCTAAGCAGAATTACACAGACTCACTCTTCATTCCTCATAGGGCTTATTCTCAAGTCTTTTGATATTGCTCTGCAGCATTCCACCGACCTTCTGGCAAGTTCTTTTCCTCCTCCAGTCTCCTTCATTTAAAAAATCATTTATTTTTGTCTAGGCAACATATTTATATAATCCAACCATGAAACCCAATAGCATCTTTCTCGCCCTTTCCCTCATCTACTCATTTCTCATTGTCCCCTCCCAAAGATAACCACTATTGTTAGTTTCCTATTTGCTTTTCCAGGATTCTTAGCATATAAAAGCCAATGCAATACATGTGATTTCTCCTTCTTTAAAAACAAATGTTAGATTTCTTTCCATAACGTTCTGCACCTGGTTTTTTTTCACTTAATATCTGGAAAATATGTCCAAAAGCAGTTCACAGTTTTTATTCATTCTTTTTCAAGATGGATCCATTGTATGACGACACCATAATTTAACCAAGCCCTTATTGATGGACAGTTGTGTGAGGATATCTGCTATACAATTTCACATGTGTAAATATAGCTGGAGGATAAATTCTTGGAAGTGGAGTTTCTATGTTAAATGAAATATATACTTGCAATTGTAATTTTGTTAGATAATGCACACTCCCACTATTATATGTTCCCTCACACACTCACCACTACAGTATGCTGCCAACGTTATGATGTTTCCAGGCAAAAAATGAAAACCGTTATGTTGGAGTAGGTTACATTTGCATTTCTCTTACTCTCTTAGAAAAGTGAATGTGAACATCCTTTCATTTAAGAGCCATTAAATAGGCATCCTTTTCTTTAACTCTTTATTCATACCTTTGCTTATTTTTCTGTGAACTGTTTATATCCTTTGGCCACTTTTTTTATATCTCACTGACATCTTAGGAACTTTTTATTATTTTATATTCATGCTGGATGCCCCCCCCTCTTTTTTTGGCAACTTGCATTCATTCACATCCCCTGTCATGCCCTCTGCTAAATCACGGGGGTTGGAAGCAGGAAAGTACATTTATTAGGCTTGCTTTCCCCTCTGGATGCAATTTAGATTGTATGAATAAAATGCACGCCTATATTGCTTTGGAAAGCAGAAAGAAGGCAGAAATCATGTTCTCTTCTGGCAGTGAAGGTAGATGAGCGGGCTTCAGCTGCCTTGAGTATTTGCAGGAACCTTCAGGGTCCCCTGCTGACCACCTTTTTCAGGACTATAGAGGTGCCGTGAAGTTGATCACAGTTTCCTGGCATGCAACAACCAAAATCAGCAGAAGAATCTTCTACAGTTCAGTAAAGGAGCATAGTTTATTTTTTTAATTATGTTCAGTTAGCCACTGTATAGTGTATCATTAGCTTCTGATATAGTGTTCAATGATTCATTAGAAGGAGCATAGTTTGAAAATAATATTCACAAATTAGGTATATTTATTATATGTATATAATGTATGTATTATGTACACATACAGAGGACAACAGAAATACATTCTCTGATAGTTCTGGAAGCTGGAAGTCAGAAATCAAGGGACCCACAAATTTGTTTCCTTCTGGAGGCTCTGAGGGAGAGTCAACAGAATATAGAACATATAGAGTGTTCTATATGTACATATACCACATGTATATATTATATATGTACACATATATGTATAGATGCATTATCACATATATTATATATGTGTGTATTATATATGTACATATATGCATATACATTATTACATATATTATATGTGTGTACACATGTGTATATACATGTATATATTATATACATGTATGTATATATATTATATATTAACCTATGAGATTATATGTATATATTACATATAATATATGTGCATATATTATATATGTACATATGTAATTCTCTATATTTACATATTTATAGTCAGTATAACAATATAATGGAATGAAAGAGCCTATTAATAAGGTGACAAATAAGATAAAATACCAAGAAATAAATGTAGCAATAATTAGGCACAAACCTATGTGATGTAAATGATAAAATGCTCCTAAAGGAAAACTAAGACTTGGACAAATAGAAAGGCATTCATTTTCTTGGATGACAAAACTCAGTATCATAAAGAATTTATTTTATTGGGATTTTTCTTTGTTGCCTAGTCTGGTCAATTTTGGTGACTATACCATGGATGCTTTAAAAGATGTAGTCTCTCTATTTTTTGGATATTGGGTATTTATTAATTTTTCTATCCTTTTAATTTTGTTATCTAGGTTTTCTATATTCTTATTTTTACCAGTTAGTCTCTCATAGACTGAAAGATGAATTAAAAGCCTCTTGCTAGAAATGGTTTTGTCAACATTTCTGGTATTTCCTATCCTTTCTGAATTATAAAAATTCATCTGTGCTATTTTGTGCTTATAAATATTTACACCTGTCACATACTCATCATTAATTGCAAGTGTTAGGATTATAAAATGCCTTTGTATTGTCTCCTTTAATTTTCTTGATCTGGTAATCCATTTATTCCGATATTACAGTTGAGACACCTGCTTTCTTTTGGTTTATATTTACCTGATCCAGATAACTTCCCACACGTTTATTTTCAGTTTTTCTGAATCACTTTGTTTTAGGTGAGTTTTACACACAGCTTGAAATTGTGTTTTATCTTTTGATCTAGTCTACAATTCTTTTTCTTTTAATAGATGAATTAAATCCTCATATATTTATTAATTCAAAAAATACATGTGGTCTTAATTTTGTTATATTATTTATATTTGCTGTTTTTGTGGTTTTAAAGAATTTCGCTGTGATCTTTTCTTTATTTTTTTAAAATGTTCTTTATTTTGATGTGGGTGATTCATCTAATATTTAGGAAGCTCAGTGTTTTGTTTTGTGGTTACTTGTGTAATTATAAATCTATAATCCCCTTAGCCCTTTATTTTTTTAGTGTACGTTTTTCCTTACTATGTACAAATGATAACAAGCTTATTTGCACATCTTCTCTAAACTTCCTCCCCTCTGCCCCCCCAGTTTTGATCAATAATATATTTTTAAAATTTATCTTTGTACAATTCACATATGCTAATATTTCTATTACTTCACTTCCAGCTTTAAATGATATCTTTTCACTCAGGTATATTACAGATCCTTGTACTTACCCTTCCTCCCACCTTTTTCCCATCTTCCCATTTCAATCTGTGATAATTAGGTCACTTTTATATTGCTGGAAAGACAACATTTACATTTCTCTATTGCGGGGTGGGGGGTATAATATTTACCATTTTGTTTCTGTTCCTCTAATCCCTATATTATTTGTCTTTTTTTCTTTCTTTTTTGATCATTCCAACTATGCACTGGATTTCCTTCACCCATTTCTCTATCATTTTCTCCCTAATTCTTTTCAAATTTTAAAGAAATAAATTTCCTTTTTGTTTTGATTACTTTACAGTGTCTATTTTATTTGATTTGTGCTCCTTCCAATTTTGCCCACTTCAAATAAGATATTTCTAGAGCCCGCCCAAATGTAGCAACTCAAATGGATTATTTTAATGAGACCAAGGGGCACTGGCCTGACAGATTTCTTTTAAAAGCCAGTTGTTCACATAACTTGCTAACATCCAAATTTCATAGGTTAATCCAAGCATGTACATTTTAGGGATGAATAGGACCACAAAATGGTTTACACAAAATGGCTGCTTGGCCTTTTGTCATTTTCGTTAAAATCAGAAAAAAAGTTCTGACTGTTGTGAGTTGAACTGTGTCCTACACAAAGATATGTTGAGGTCATTTTCCCCGGTGTCTGTGACTGTGGCCTTATTTGAAAAAAGGTTTTTTTACAGATGTAATTAAGATATAAGTTCAGATGAAGTAGGCAGGGCCCCTTATTCAATATGAGTAGCATTCATATGAGCAGAGAAAACAGAAAGATAGGTAGGTAGGTAGGAACACCGTGTGAGGATGCGGGTAGGTATTACAGCAGTGCATCCACAAGCATGTTAAGATACTGGCAGCCACAGAGGCTAGGAGAGAGGCCCAAGACAGACTCTCCCTTAGAGCCTCCAGAAGGAAACAAATTTGCGGGTCCCTTGATTTCTGACTTCCAGCTTCCAGAACTATCAGAGAATACATTTCTGTTGTCTTAAGCCACCAAGTTTGTGGGACTTTGTTACAGCAGCCCTGGGAAACTAATATGCTGACCAAAATTAGGGAGTCCAGTGGACATAACCTCAAAGGCCAATATGATCGTAAATAATCTCTTTCTGTTTTCTACAATCTCTCCACTCATTTCTTCTTTTATTAGAGCCACACCATGCTAGCAATGATGCTTTCAACTTAGAAAAGACTGTAAAATAAAAATACCAGTGAAGATTCATCAGCATAAGCACCAACTAATGTGTGGGTCACATTTAGGTGGTTACTCCGACAAGACTTTCTGGGTTGGATTATGATTTTGCACAGAGAAGGAGGCTTATCACTTCCTTGATAAAATTCATACTTACCCTGCTAACAGGCTTTCTTTCTCTAAAAGAAAGAGAAAATGGAGAAAATTTTCTAAAAAGCCAAACAAATTTTAAGGCAGCTTCTGACTTACTTATATTTTTTAAGTATTTATTTTAATTCCACTCAGTTAAAATACAGTGTAACATTAGTTTCAGTGTACAATATAGTTACTCAACACTTCCATACAACACCCAGTGCTCATCACAAGTGAGCTCCTTAACCCCCAACACCTATTTCACCCAGCCTCCACCCACCTCCCCTCTGATAACCATCAGTTTTTCCTCTAGAATTAACAGTCTGTTTCTTCATTTGTCTCTCTCTCTTTTTCCCCTTTGCTCATGTTTCTTAAATTCCACGTACGAGTAAAATCATTGTATTTGTCTTTGACTGACTTATTTCACTTAGCATTATACTCTCTAGCTCCACCCATGTCATTGCAAATGGCCAGATTTCATTCCTTTTTATGGCTGAATAATAAATATTCCATTATATATGGTATATATAATAAATATATATTAAAAGATATTGGAATAATAATTACATTACTATATATAATAAATTATATAATATAATAAATTATATAATAAATATTCTCATACATATGGTATATATAATATAGTGGTATATATATACCACTTCTTCTTTACCCATTCATCAATCGATAGACACTTGGGCTGCTTCCATATCCTGGCTATTATAGATAATCCTGCTATAAACAGGGGTGCATATATCCCTTTGAATTAGTGTTTTTGTATTTTGGGGGTAAATACCTAGTAGTGCAATTGCTGGGTCTTAGGGTAGCTCTATTTTTAACTTTTTGAGGAACCTCCATACTGTTTTCTAGAGTGGCTGCACCAGCTTACATTCCCACCAACAGTGTAGGAGGGTTTTCCTTTCTCTGCATCATTACCAATACCTGTTTTGTTTCTTGTGTCATTGAATTTAGCATGCTGACAGGTGTGAGGTGCCATCTTATTGTGGTTTTGACTTGCATTTCCCTGATGATAAGTGATAATGAACATCTGTTCATGTGTCTATTGCCCTTCTGTATGTCTTTTTTGGACATGTCTTCTGCCCATTTTTAAATTGGATTATTCATTTTTGGGGTGTTGAGTTTTATAAGTTCTTTATATTTTTTGGATATTAACCCTTTATCAGATATGTCATTTGCAAATATCTTCTCCCATTCCATAGGTTGCCTTTTAGTTTTGTTGATTGTTTCCTTCGCTGTGCAGAGGCTTTTTATTTTGATGTAATCCCAGTTGTTTATTTATTTTGTTTCCCTTTCCTCAAGAGACATCTAGGAAGAAGTTGCTATGGCCGATGTCAAAGAAGTTACTGCCTGTGTTCTCTTCTACTATTTTTATGGTTTCAGGTCTCACATTTAGGTCTTTCATCCATTTTGAATTTATTTTTGTGTATGGTATAAGGAAGTGGTCCAGTTTCATTCATCTGCATGTGGCTGTTCATTTCTCCCAATACCATTTGTTGAAAAGACCTTTTCCCATTGGATATTCTTTCCTGCTATGTCAAAGATTAGTTGACCATATAATTGTCAGTTCATTTCTGGGTTTTTCTATTCTGTTCCATTGATCTATGTGTCTATTTTTGTGTCAGTCCCATACTATTTGATATATAACTTGGTATTATAACTTGGTAATACAGCTTGGTAATATAACTTGAAGTCTGGAATTGTGATGTCTCCTGCTTTGCATTTCTTTTTCAAGATGGCTTTGGCTATTCTGGGTCTTTTGTGGTTCCGTACAAATTTCAGCATTGTTTGTTCTAGCTCTGTGAAAAATGCTGTTGGTATTTTTATAGGGATTACATTAAATGTGTAGATTGCTTTGGGTAATGTAGATATCTTAACGATATTTGTTCTTCCAACCCATGATCATGGAATGTTTTTCCATTTCTTTGTGTCATCTTCAATTTCTTTCATCACTGTTTTATAGTTTTCAGAGTATAGGTTTTTCACCTCTTTGGTTAGGTTTGTTGCTAGGTATCTTACTGGTTTTGGTGGCTTCTGGCTTATTTTAAATAGGTTGTTTAATTCTAATTTTGTCCTGAATTTCCTCACTAAAGTCATACTTCTCAGGTCTTAGACTTAGAAAGGGATCACAAGAGGTGCCTGGGTGGCTCAGTCGGTTAAGTGCCTGACTTCAGCTCGGGTCATGATCTCAGAGTCCTGGGGTCAAGCCCCACGTTGACTCCCACGTTGAACCCCACATCAAGTCCACGTCTAAGCAGGGAGTCTGCTCCCCCCCCTCGCCCGCTTGTACTGCTCTCTCTCTTTCTCAAAAAAATAAATAAAATCTTTTTAAAAAATATAAAAAAAGAAAGGGAACACAAATGCACATAAAGCTTTGATGTCATTTTTGTCTTAAGAAACAAAAAATGATGTTTTTTTTTTTTTATCCATTTAGAACCATGGGCAGATTTTCCTCCATTTGTTGTGATTTTCATGGTAAAGTCCTTAAAACTTGGCAAAAGGACGCAAGTAGAAGAGTAAAACTTTTATGACAATTTTCCTTTCCCTTTGTCCATTCAAAGAGCCACAGTGCTGGGAACCTGTATTCCTGAGCATCCGGAAATGAGGCAGTGGACTTTGAACTTTCCCAGACTTTAGGGTCACTTGCTATTAATTGGATTAAACACAGCTACTAAATGACTAGAAGGAAATGATTTTTTTTTAAAGATTTTATTTATTTATTAGGGGGAGAGAGAGAAAGCATAAGCAGGGGGAGTGGCAGGCAGAGGGAGAAGCAGGCTCCTTGCTGAGCAGGGAGCCCGATGTGGGACTTGATCCCAGGACCCTAAGATCATGACCTGAGCTGAAGGCAGACGCTTAACCGACTGAGCCACCCAGGCGTCCCTAGAAGGAAATGATTTGTATTACTTGTGCATCGCAGGGTATGTGGCCTAGGATAAGCAAGATCATCTTGAGAAATGATAGGAGCTGAATATTACCTGATGAAAGAGCTTTAAAATGTTTTTTCAAGCTTTTATAATTGCTATAAAATGGCTTTTCTCTGTTGCTACCCAGACATGCCCTTGTGAATATGTTCTTACAGCTCTCTCAAAGGATACACTAGCACTTTGAATCACCGCATTAAAAATCATGATTGAGGGCGCCTGGGTGGCTCAGTCAGTTAAGTATCTGCCTTCAGCTCAGGTCATGATCCCAGGGTCCTGGGATCGAGCCCTGCATCGGGCCCCTGTTCCATGGGGGAAACTGCTTCTCCCTCTCCCTCTGCCTTCTGCTTTGCCTGCTTGTGCTCTCTCTCTCTGTGTCAAATAAATAAATAAAATCTTTAAAAAAAATCATGATTGAATTTTTTCCCTTTCTCTTTGTTCTAAGGGCCTCAGATTCAGTTCTGAAGAGACACATAGAGCCCTACAGTGATGGACTGGCTTGCTTAGGAATAGTCAGGCTAGTAAAAACAAGTATGAGCTTATAAATGTACTTTTTTGCTGGGATATAAAAGTGCCAGTATTGTAGCTAAAGGAGAATTTGATGGAACCCTTATATTGGGTGCTATCAGGAGAGCCATGGACACTCTTTAGTTTGGGGTCTATACCTTATGTGGTCTTCTGAATCCCAAACCCTAAACTAGTCAAAGGCTATGTAATTAATTGCATGATTTTAGGTTTTGCCTCCCCAACCCTTATCTGTAAATCCACTGGGGTTAAAAAGGAAATGTTGAACATACTTTCCTTGCCCATATTTCTTTCATACACATTATAAATTAAAGCCTTCATGTGCCCATGAAAAGAGTGGTATTTTTTCCTTAATATTTCTTCTTCAGCTCTCTCTTCTCAAATGAAAATGACATAGAAATAATTTCTGAGCACATACTGCCTTTTCTTTAAAGGTCCTGTACCCTCCTACTTATCCCATTCGCCAACCATTGCCTATATGTAATGCTGAACTCCCGGAATTCCCAGGTCATACAACAATAATTTATCCAGATATCCGTAGGGACACTAAGGAAGGTGGGGCGAAAGTGGCCTATTAAGAAAGCAAATCTGCCCACTCCATCAGCATGAAGACTGGATTTGTTGTTGTTGTTATTGCTATTGTTTTTGTTGGTGCACCTCATTGCCTTTTAGTGCTGGGTTGACCAGCTTTACTTTACGTGCCTGAGAAGGCATCTCAGAACTTTATTTTTGGAACACAGCTCTGGAAATTGTTCTGTGGTCATTATCATTTACTTTACATACTTATACATATTTCAGTAAATATCTATTAAATGAATGAAGTCTTCAAAAAGTATTGGGGCTTTGCCTAGTATAAGCAATACTTAGGCTATAGCACTGACCATTTTGCTTAGAGCCAAGGTGCTTTTTCTAAGAGGAAATGATAGAGTTTAGAGTAAAGAAAAAGATGTTTGATCCTTTTTCAAAACACTTGGTACTTGAAGCTGGATGAAACCAAGAACAGAGAAGACAGCTCTGGTAAAGAAGGTGTAAATATCTCTCAGGGGCTCTGCTTGTCTAGTTTGTTTTATTCTGGTTAGGAAGGGTCCTCCTTCTCCAAGAATGCTTATAGAAATTTATGAAGATTGCAGAAAGAAATGACAGTCCATTCTAAGAAGAATACATAGGTTTATTATACTTAAATAACACAATCTGCAAAGACTGTCAAGTGGATCCTAGTATTGATTGCCCCTTGTCATTCCTAAGAGAATCATGACAACCATGAAAATTGTCTTAGCTGCAGAACAGTCTGGATTCATGTGTGTGTCCCTGTGGCTCTTGTCCTCACCATTTGTATTGAATTAATTTCTGCCTTTTGTTCAGGGCACTTATAACTGTTTGTCTTTTTATTACTTTTTAATTGAACTATAGTTGACACATAATGTTACGTTAGTTTCAGGTGTACAACATAGTGATTTGAGGGGTCTATACCTTATGCTGCGCTCACCACAAGTGTGGTTACCATCTGTTCCCATACAGCACTATTACAGTACCGTTGACTATACTCCCTATCCTGGACCTTTTATCTCTGTGACTTTCTCATTCCATAGCTTGAAACCTATATCTCCCACTCCCCTTCACCCATTTTGTGCATCCCCCGACCCCCTTCCCTCTGGCAACCACCAGTTTGTTCTCTGTAGTTCTGGGTCTGTTTTAGCTTTTTGTTTGTTTGTATATTCATTTGTTTTTTAGATTCCACATATAAGTGAAATCATATGGTATTCATCTTTCTCTGTCTACTTAATTTACTTAGCATAATACACTCTAGGTCCATCCATGTAATCATAAATGGCAAGATCTCATCCTTTTTTATGGCTGAGTAATAGTCCTGTGTGTGTATATGTGTGTGTGTGTGTATGTGTGTGTGCACGCACCCGCACCTGCACGCACCACATCTTCTTTATCCATTCATCTATCGAGGGACACTTGGGTTGCTTTCATAATTTGGCTACTATAAATAACGCTGCAGCAAACATAGGGGTGCATTTATCTTTTCAAATTAGTGTTTTTGTTTTCTTTGGGTAAATACCCAGTAGTGGAATTATTGGATCATATGGTAGTTCTTTTTTTAATTTTTTTTTACTTTTTAAATGTATTTCTTTGACAGAGAGAGACATAGTGAGAGAGGGAACACAAGTGAGGGAGAGGGAGAAGCAGGCCTCCTGCCGAGCAGGGAGCCCGATGTGGGGCTCGATCCCAGGACCCTGGGATCATGACCTGAGCTGAAGGCAGACACTTAATGACTGAGCCACCCAGTCACCCCTTTTTTAATTTTTTGAGGACCTCCATACTGTTTTCCACAGTGGCTGCACAAACTTACATTCCCACCAACAGTGCAGGAGGGTTCCTTTTCTTCCACATTCTCACCGACTTGTCATTTCTTATCTTTTTTTTGATTCTAGCCATTCTGACATGTAAAAGGTGATGTCTCATTGTGGTTTTGATTCTAGCCATTCTGACATGTATAAGGTGATGTTTCATTTTTCATTTCCCTTATGATCAGTGATGTTGAGCGTCTTTTTATGTGTCTTTTGGCCATCTGTGTATTTTCTTCAGAAAACTGTCTATTAGGTCCTCTACTCATTTTTTAACTGGATTGTTTGGCGGGTTTTTTTGGTTTTAGTTGTACAAGTTTTTTATATATTTCAGATATCAACCTCTTATCAGATATGTCATTTGCAAATATCTTCTCCCGTTCAGCAGATTGTGTTTTTGTTTTGTTGATGGTTTCCTTTGGTGTAGTTCTAATAGTTTAATTTTACTTTTGTTTCCCTTGCCTAAAGAGACATATCTAGAAAAATGTTGCCATGGCCAATGTCGAAGAAATTACTGCCTATGTTTTCTTCTAGCAGTTTTACGGTTTCAGGTCTCACATTTAAGTTTTTAATCCATTTGGAATTTATTTTTGTCTATGGTATAAGAAAGTGGTCCAGTTTCATTCTTTTGCATGTAGCTGTCCAGTTTTCCCAGTACCATTTTATTGAAGAGACTGTCTTTTCCCCACTGTAAATTTTTGCCTCCTTTGTTACAGATTAATTGTCCATATAAGTGTGGGTTTATTTGTGGGCTCTCTGTTCCATTGATCTGTGTCTTATGCCAGTACCATACTGTTTTGATTACTATAGCTTTAGAGTATATCTTAAAATTTGGGATTGTGATTCCTCCAGCTTTGTTCTTCTTTCTCAAGATTGCCTTAGCTATTTGGGGTCCTTTGTAGTTCCATAAAAATTTTAGTATTATTTGTTCTAGTTCTGTGAAAAATATTGTGGTATTTTGATAGGGATTGCACTGAATCTGTAGATTGCTTTTGGATAGTACGGACATTTTAACAATATTAATTCTTCCAAACCATGAACATGGAGTATTTTTCCATTTATTTGTGTCATCTTCATTTTTTTCAACTGTGTTTTATTATAGTTTTCAAACTATAGGCCTTTCACCTCCTCGGTTAATTTTATTCTTAGGTATTTTATTCTAATTTTATTCATTTACAATTGGCACAATTGTAAATGGAATTGTTTCCTTAATTTCTCTTTCTGCTACTTTGTTATTAGTGTGTAGAAACGTAACCAATTTATGTGTATTAATTTTGTATTCTGCAACTTTACCGAATTCATTTGTCAGCTCTAATAATTTTTTGGTGGAGACTTTATGGTTTTCTATATATAGTATCATGTCATCTACAAATAGTGACAGTTTTATATCTTCCTTACCAATTCAAATGCTTTTTATTTCTTTTCTTGTCTACCTGCTGTGGCTAGGACTTCCAGTACTATGTTGAATAAAGGTGGTGAGAGTGGGCATCCTTTTTTCCTTCCTGATCTTAGATGAAAGCTCTCAGTTTTTCACCATTGAGTACGATGTTAACTGTGAGTTAACATATGTTGAAGCATGTTCCCTCTAAACCCACTTCGTTGAGAGTTTTTATCATGAATGGACGTTGGATTTTGTCAAATACTTTTTCTGTATCTATTGAGATAATCATATGATTTTTATCTTTTGTTAATGTGCTGTATCATGTTGATTGATTTGTGAATATTAAGCCATCCTTGAATGCCCAGAATAAATCCCATTTGATTTTGGTGAATGATCCTTTTAATATATTGTTGAATGTGGTTTGCTAACATTTTGTTGAGTATCTTTGCCTCTGTGTTCATCGCAGATATTGGTCTGTAGTTTTCTTTTTTTTGTGGTGTCTTTGTCTGGTTTTGATATCAGGGTAATGCTGGCCTCATAGAATGTATTTGGAAGCTTTCCATCCTCTTCTTTTTCTTCTTCTTTTTTTGGAATAGTTTGAAGAATTAGGTGTTAACTCTTCTTTAATGGTTTGGTAGAATTTACCTGTGATGCTATCTGGTCCTGGACTTTCATTTGTTGGGAGTTTTTAATTTTGATTCAATTATGTTACTAGTAATTGGTCTGTTCAGATTTTTTATTTCTTCCTGATTCAGTTTTGAAACATTCTGTATTTCTAGGAATTTATCCATTTCTTCTAGGTTGTCCAATTTGTTGGCATATAATTTTTCATAGAATTCCATTATAATCCTTTGTATTGTTGTGATGCCAGTTATTTCTTCTCCTCTTTAATTTCTGATTTTATTTATTTGGGTCCTCTCTCTTTTTCTTGATGAGTCCAGCTAAAGTTTCATCAGTTTTGTTTATCTTTTCAAAGAACCAGCTCTTGGTTTCATTGATCTTTTCTTTTACTATTTTAGTACCTATTTTATTTATTTATGCTCTGATATTTATTATCTCCTTCCTTATACAAACCTTGAACTTTGTTTGTTGTTCTTTTTCTAGTTTCCTTTAGGTGTAAATTTAAAAGTCTTTGTCTTTTTATTTATTATTTAAAATCTGCTCCAATTACAGTTTATATACTGAATATTGGTCAGTTGACTTTTCTTTTTATTAACATATAATGTACTATTTGTTTCAGGGGTACGGGTCTGTGATTCAACAGTCTTACACAATTCACAGTGCTCACCATAGCTCATACCCTCTTCAGTGTCCATCACCCAGCCACCCCATCCCTCCCACCCGCCTCCACTCCAGCAACCCTCAGTTTGTTTTCTGAGATTAAGAATCTCTTATGGTTTGTCTCCCTCTCTGGTTTTGTCTTGTTTCATTTTTCCCTCCTTTCCCCTATGATCCTCTGTCTTGTTTCTCAAATTCCTCATATCAGTGAGATCATATAATTATCTTTCTCTGATTGACTTATTTCGCTTAGCATAATACCCTCTAGTTCCATCCACATCATTGCAAATGGCAAGATTTCATTTTTTTTGATGGCTGCATAATATTCCATTGTATATATACCAGAGGTTTTGCCCCGTCCAGTGTGCTCTGGCTTTTGCTAACTTTCCATTTCTCGGGACCTTAAGCAGAAAGAATCCCTTCCCACTGAGAACCCCCAGTGCATCCCACCATAACATTGCCTTTGTAACTATTCAATCTCTCCCTCTACCCAGGAATATCAACTCTAGAAATTACAATTTAATTACTTAGTGCTCAATATCATGTATTTTCCAAAAGCTCTAACATGAGGAATTGTCAGTCTGAATAAGGACCTCCTGAGAATGTAACTGCCAGATCAGGGCATCTCAGCATTTAACAAAGTCAATCCTAGAAATGTAAATTTAGAATTTTTTTTTAATAATTTATACTTGTACTTATAATTACCTTCTTATTGTCAGCCTTCTCCAGAGACTGTATGCTTTGTAAAGCAGGGACTGAGTTTATATGGTCCACTAATATGTCCTCAGAACCTAGTATAGAGTCAGGAACATTAAAGGCAGTTAATAACGTTTGTTTTGCTTCATATTATCATAGTGTCTTACACTGGTGCTCAGTAAAAGGTGGGATGAATCGCTGATCTTTGGTCTGTCTGATATATGCTGGATTAACTTGCATTAACTTGTGGGTTTTCCTATCCCATTTTTTATTATATTTCCACTCACATTTTTATGTTTCCACTCACCTAGAAGATGCTCTCAGTTATTTTTATGCCAAGAACAGGCTAGGCATATGGAAAAAAGTTTATGGAATGAATGAATAAATGACCTTGGAAGGGTTATCTGACATCAAATGGGCAATAATAATTTGGGAGCCTGGACATAGAACAGGGAACAAGAAAACCGATAAGACCCTCTACTCAGACCAAGATGATGAAGGCAGAACTTGGACAAGAGGGAACTTTCCTGGCTTTGGCAAGATGGTTGAATCAAAGCAGTAATGGCTCACTTTGTCCACTATCTTGTGAGTGATCTCTGCCCACTTTCTGCTGGAGGCTCCCTAGCCCACATGCTAAGGTTTCCATGAATGTATCTTCTTAGATAAAGAAGGAATGTTTTAATATAGAGAGTAATTAAATACTTTAAAATTTTGTGTTTAAAATATTCAACCAGGCAGCATAGCAGAGTGGATAATAGAGATTCTGGAGCAGACTCTACACTGGCATTAGGCAAGCTGTGTGGCCTTAAACAAGTTATTTGATCCCTCTCTTCCTCAGTTTCCTCACCTGGAATGAAGATAACAATAATACCTATCCTACTTCATATGGTTGTCATGGGGATAAAATGAGTCAATCTTTGTAAATCTTATTATATAGTATTCATAATAGTAAATGTTAAATATAAACAAACAATTGTCTTTGGGGGAAGGAAGGTAAGGATGTTACCATCTATGTTAGCCTCTGAAATCTCTTGTTCTGTTACAAATATTCTATATTTCATGTCTTCTTTAGAGTGTGCAGAAATCCATGAAATCTACTTGAGATGTGTCCTTGAGTTATCGATTTACACCTTATATCTGGTATAGAGTTAAACAGCTCTTTCCCAGTGAGACATCTGAAATGGAGCCCACAGTCGATTGCTCTTTGATAACTCAGTTTTCATTCTGCTTCCACAATCTTAGGAAACATCCATTAGAGTCTGGCAGAAACTCTGTTCTCTCTAATCAGCACTGCAAGCCCCGAGTTTTCCTCAGAAGCTGGAGGAAAGAGCTGGTTTTCAAACAACACAATTGCCCTCTAAATACATACCTTGCTTAGTTTGTCTTGAGTCAAATGATCTCACCTGGTCCTGGCAGGGAACTACAGCTCAGGTTCTCATCCACACTCCAGAGACAACTGTTTCTAGTGACTAAAACAACCACATGCACATTCATATTCTGAATTTATTCAGGAGACATGCTGCTTAATGATTCATTTGAGTTATACAGCAGAATGCTTTCAGAAGGACTAAAGGAAAGTAATTCCCCATCATGAGGAAGAAGTGCTTGTGAAGTTTGTTGTTGTTGTTGTTGTTTAATAAGGCAGATATCTTACCAAGGCTGAGCCCAGAAGGATGAAAATGAAAATAAGAGGACATGGGTAGAAAACTAAAATGAGTGGGAAGTCCAGGGACAAATGTGGACTATATGGACTTATGTGGTGGAGTTGCTGAGAGGCAGAGCTGGAGGCAGGATGGAGGGCTGTGTGCCCACGAACTCATTCATCCATATCCTACCTGGAAAATATTGGTGTTCCTGCTTGGCTACTTTGACTCAAACATGCCATCCACTTGGCAAGATTTGACTGTGTTTGGTATCACCATCCATGCTCTGATATGAGCTTAGCTAAATTCAGAATCAAAGAATAGTTTATAATAAAAGCCCTTTATTTTGAATTTGAGAGAAATCTGTTGGATGGGAATGATATCTCTACTTGGGCTTCTAAATTCCATCCCTTTATCCTCTTAATACTTGTCTAAACTATCTCTTTGAGGACCAAGTCCCAGGTCCTTACATAGGGCAGATCTCAAAGGTGATTCAAAATGGACACTTGTGTTCAGTTTGTGGAGCCTCCCAAGAAGGTATGAAGTTCACCCCACAGACTGATGCCTGCTACTTTAAATTTGAGTGCACCCTCCCTCTTCCTTTGCTAGACTCCTGGCTGATCACAAAAATGGGACTGTGACATCAGACTCACATGAATCAGAGATCTTGCCTCGGGCAAGCTTTACTAATAATTTCAAGGAGACAAGTAATCAAGAGGCATAGGGTAAGCATGAACCAGTCTAGGTTGGTCAGTGCAGGTTCTAGGCCCTTTCTCAAAGCTCTGGGTTGATTCTGGCCCAGGTGAATATATGAGGTCTCTATGGGATATGTGCTGGTCAAATCATTTACACAGAAGTGGGCCATTTGAGCCTTGAAAACTCTCCATTTTACACTCAGCTGGTTACATAGCTTCTATGACTTCTCAGGAAGACCTGCCCCAGAAATTAACAGGTGCCATGTTTGTTTACCAGAAGCAATCTTAGGCAACCTGGTACCTATCCTAAAACTGTTTTTAGAAAAGGACTCTCCCATTAGCGATTCAATTATTTTGCCTGGCAGGAGACCTGTCATTAGCATCTTTATAAGATTAGACAGTGTCACCTTCTTTAGTTCCTTTATTTCCTGGGGAAAACCCTGTGGAGAATGGATTACAGACCTGCTGCTAATCCTGTCCCACATAGAAAGTGGCTGCACACTTAGAAAGCCTGGGGGAGCTCTGCTCTGGGGAATCCAGGTTGAAAGCAAACATCACAGAGTCCACTCTTCTTATCAAAGGAATGAGCCATGTTATGAGATTCCCCCCAAACAGCAGGTAGTGAAAAAGTCCTTTTCTTTTGTTCCCCCAAGTTTTTAAGGGGAGGGGAGAGGTTATCCTGTGATGGGTATTAAGGAGGGCACATTCTGCGTGGAGCACTGGGTGTTATATGCAAACAATGAATCATGGAACACGACATCAAAAACTAATGATGTAATGTATGGTGACTAACATAACATAATAAAATTAAAAACAATTCCAGCCAGTTAACATAGAGTGCAATATTAGTTTCACATGTAGAATTTAGTGATTCATCACTTATATACAACACCTGGTGCTTATCACAGCAAGTGCTCTCTTTAATACCCATCACCCATTTAACCCATCTCCCCACCCACCTCCCTCCAGTAACCCTCAGTTTGTTCTCAGTTAAGAGTCTGTTTCTTGGTTTGCCTCTCTTACCCTGCCCATGTTCATTTGTTTTTGTTTCTTAAATTCAGTGTATGAGTGAAATCATATGGTAACTGTCTTTCTCTGACTGACTTATTTCACTTAAGATTATACTCTCTAGCTCCATCCATGTCATTACAAATGGCAAGATTTCTGGTGCATCTGGGTGGCTCAGTTGTTAATTGTCTGCCTTCCGCTTAGGTCATGATCCCAGGGTCCTGGGATCGAGCCCCACATCGGGCTCCCTGCTCGGCGGGAAGCCTGCTTCTCCCTCTCCCACTCCCCCTGCTTGTGTTCCTGCTCTCACTCTCTCTCCGTGTCAAATAAATAAATAAAATCTTTTTTAAAAAAATGCAAGATTTCATTTTTTTTATGGCTGAGTAACATTCCATTCCATATGTATATCTCACAGCTTCTTTTCATCAGTTGATGGACATCTGGGCTCTTTCCACAATTTGGTTATTGTTGATAATGCTGTTACAAACATTGGGGTGCATGTATCCCTTCAAATCAGTATGTTTTTATTCTTTGGATAAATACCTAGTAGTGCATTTGCTGAATTGTAGGGTAGCTCTAGTTTTAACTTTTTGAGGAAACTCCATACTGGAAAAATTTCTTTTCTGTTTGAAAAGGGTATACTTCTGCCCAGAGATTTCTTTCCCTCATTGTTTTGCTTATGTACCAGAGTTTGAGTTCCCCAAGCCCACATCGTTTCTTATGAGAAGGAAGCAACACAGCTCTAGAAAATACTCAGGAACAAAGAAATAGCACAATAGGAACCACAGGGAGCAGTTGCATTGTCTCCCTGGGAAATGTTCTATTTTCATGAAAATTCTATTTGAGGCCAAAGGCCTTCAGATCCTATGGGAACACTGGTTGGCAATAGGCTCTCCTTGTTTCCACTTTTTATGTGGCCCTGGAACTGAAGCAGAATTAGTTGTTACTTGTGGTTTGGCTAAGTGATGCTTTCTCATAAAAAGGAGCATACATAGATTCATTGACTTGCTCAAAGTACAAACTTTACCTTTGGACTCAACCTGAAACACAAACATCCAGACTCAGAATCTCATCTTTTCTCTACAAAGTGGAGACCATGGCCATGTGATTGCTGTATCATGCATAACCAAGAACAATGGCTACTGCCCTCTGATGAACAGTTACTCTGTGTCAGACTCCGTTATAAGCTCTTCACATAAGTGAGCTCATTCTAGTTGCCACAATCCTGAAAACAGTGTTTACCCCTACTTTGCAGATGAGAAAACCAACACAGAGAACAAGTTGGTGGCAGATCAGAAATTTGAGCCTAGGTCTCTAACTCTGATCCCTGTTCTCATGGCCTGTTACATTGGCTCTCCTTGATAGCTTGGATCTCACCAAACAACCTCATTTCAATCACTGATTTAAATTTTTCACAAATGAACAAGGGTGAATCTTCTCATTATTTTGCCGGGGCATAGACATCCATGAGTTCAGAGTTGTCTTCAGGATTGAGCTTCTGTGGGTTTTCCCATCTACCTAGATAGACGTGAATTTTAAATTATTTTCACCTGGTGCCCTTTCCCTTCCAGTGAATATTCCCTCTCTCTCGTATTCATTTTATTATGCTTCCCTTTATTGCACTTCACAGATGTCGTATTTTGTACAAATTGAAGGTTTGTGGAAACCCTTTGTGGAGCAAGTCTATGGGCACAATTTTTCTAATGGCTTTGCTCACTTTGTGTCTCTATACCACGTTTTTAAAATTCTTACAGAAATATTTACAGTATTTTTCATCATTATTATTATATTTGTTATGGTGATCTGTTATCAGTGATTTTTGATGTTGTTCTTGTGATTGCTTTGGGGCGCCACCAACCATACCCATGTCAGACGGTGAGCTTATTCAATAACTGTTATATGTGTTTGGATTGCTCCACCAACCATCTCTCTCCCTCTCCTTGGGCCTCCCTATTTCTGGAAACACAACAATATTGAAATTAGGCCAATTAATAATTCTACAGTGGCCTCAAAGTGTTCAAATAAAAGAAGAGTTGCACATCTTTCATTTTTAATCAAAAGCTGCAAGTAATTAAGCTTAGTGAGGAAGGCAGGTTGGAAGTCAAATTAGACCAGAAGCTAGGCCTCTAGTATCAGTTAGCCAAGTTTTGAAGGCAAAGGAGAAAGTTCTTGAAGGAAATGAAAAGTGCCACTTCAGTGAACACACCAATGGTAAGAAAGTAAAACAGCCATATTGCCAATATGGAGAAAGTTTTAATGATCTGGATAGAACATCAAACCAGCCACAACATTCCCTTCAACCAAAGCCTAATCCAGAGAAAGCCCTAACTCTCTTCAATTCTGTGAAGGCTGAGAGAGGTGAGGAGGCTGCAGAAGGAAAGTCTGAAGTTAGCAGAGATTAGCTCATGAGGTTTAAGGAAAGAAGCCATCTCTATAACATCAAAGTGCAAGGTGAAGCCTCAGTTGCTGATGTAGAAGCTGCAGCAAGTTATCCCAAAGATCTAGCTAAGATCATCAGTGCAGGCAGCTAAACTAAACAAGATTTTCAGTGCAAGAGAACAGACTTCTCTTGGAAGATAATGCCATCTAGGACTTTAATAACTAGAGAAGAGAAGTCAATGCCTGGCTTCAAAACTTCAAATGACAGTCTGATTCTCTTGTTAGGGGCTAATGCAGTTGGTGACTTTAAGCTGAAGCCAATGCTCAGGTACCATTCTGAAAATTCTAGGGTTCTTAAGAATTACACCAAATCTTCTCTGCCTGTGCTCCATAAGTGGAACAACAAAGCCTAGATGGCAGCACATCTGTTTACAACATGGTTACTGAATATATTAAGCCCACTGTTGAGACTCAAAATAAAGATTCCTTTCCAAATATTACTGTTCATTGACAATGTACTTGGTCACCCAAGAGCTCGGATGGAGATGTACGAAAACAAGATTCATGTCGTTTTCCATGCCTGCCAACACGACATCCATTCTGCAGGCCATGAATCAGGAGTAAGTCTGATTTTCAAGTCGTCTTATTTAAGAAATACATCTCATAAGGCTCTAGCTGTCATAGACAGTGATTCCTCTGGTGGATCTAGGCAAAGACAAATCAAAATCTTCTGGAAAAAAATCACCATTCTAGATTAAGATCATTCATGATTCATTGGAAGAGGTCAAATTATCAATAGGATTAACAAGATTTTTAAAAAGTTGATTCCAGCCCTCATGGATGACTTGGAGGCATTCAAGACTTCAGTGGAGGAAGTAAGTGCAGATGTGGTGGAAATAGCAAGACAACTGGAATTAGAAGTGGAGCCAGAAGATGGACTGAATTGCTATCATCTCATGATCAAACTTGTTGGGCTGAGGAGTTGCTTTTCACGGATGAGCAAAGAGAGTGGTGTCTTGAGATGGAATCTCCTCCTGGTGAAGATGCTGGGAAGACTGTTGAGATGACAACAAAGGATTTAGAATATCACATAAACTTAGTTGATAAAGCAGCAGCAGGGTTTGAGAGGATCAACTCCAATTTTGAAAGAAGTTCTGTGGGTACAATGCTATCAAGCAGCATTGTAGGCTACAGAGAAGTCATTTGTGAAAGGAAGAGTCACTCAACGCAGCAAACTTCATTGTCTTACTTTAGGAAATTGTCACAGCCACCCCAGTCTTCAGCAACCACCCCCCTGATCAGTCAGGAGCCATCAACATTGAGGCAAGACCCTCTACCAGCAAAAAGATTACGATTTGCTGAAAGCTCAGATGATAGTTAGCCATTTTCAGGGATAAGGTATTTTTTAATGAATGTATGTACATTATTATTTAGATATAATGTTACAGCACACTTAATAGGCTTTAGTATAATGTAAACATAATTCTAATGTGTTTTGGGAAACCGAAATATTTCATTTGACTCACTTTATTGCAATATTTGCTTTATCGCAACGGTCTGGAGCTGCACCTGCCATATCTCTGAGGTGTGCCTGTATGTATATTTACAAATCTATATATTTTTGTTATTTATGTGTATACATGTGTGTGTGTATCCTTTTCTACTTTAGGTCTAATATGGCTTTGTCCTCAGTTAATGAGAACTTGAGGAGGGAGCATGGTGCTATCTTTTCATTAACTTGTCCCTCTAAACAAAGACCTTCCAGAAACCCGCCATAGAAAGATGTGTTCACTTTTCTTAACTTTCATGGGTAGAGAATGCCTGTGATGGCAAAAGATGACCATACTTCTGGGTAAACATAATCCGGTGATTATAATGAGGAATGTAGTTAAAGTACTGGAAAACTAAAGGCCAGAATGTAATTAAACAGAACGTACTGAAATGCACTATAAATCACGCAACTCTCAAAACAATCAATGCTTTAAAATGAAGATTAAGTCAGACTCTTGTTTCTCCAAGGCATCCATCCTATGCATGTCTTCCCAAGCATTTCTGTAATCAATACACACATCCTGTCTTACCCTTCTCGTTTCTTGGGAGTCACGTGAAATGTCTTAACTTTCCATTTCGGAGGTACTATAATTTCACAAGAAGAGTAAGCTTTAAAAACACAACATAAAAATAGCATTTGAGGGGCACCTGGCTGGCTCAGTTGGAGAGCATGTGACTCTTGATCTCGGGGTTGTGAGTTCAAGCCCCACGTTGGGTGTAGAGATTACTCAAATAAACCTAAAATAAAAGAGAATAGCATTCGATACTTAACGACTTCTGGTTATCTATTAACAAACACCGATAAAGCACATGCTCTGTGTTAGTCATAGAGTTTGAAAAAATGAACCAAATACAATGTTAGCCTTTGAGAACCTCACAGCTTAGAAATTAAAGTATATTAGGCTTTTAATGAGCATAGCTTCTGAGGTTTAATCTCTTTGCTACATTGAAAGTGCAGTAATTTTTAGGGAACTGGGGATGTGTTGGCCACTCTCAAAGTGTGGGGTGGGAATATGGGAACACAAGCTCCTCTCGGCGCGCAGTGACAGGGCAGTGCTGGGAGCACTGAGACAGGAGGTCACAAGGGCTGGTTTCCATTCTTCTCAGTGTGTGCTCTTGGCCAAGTCACTGCCCCTCTCTAAGCCTTAGCTTCCCTGTGCAGTGGGGAGAATCCTTGCCCTACTCACTTCACCCAGTCATTATGGGGTCAAATAAGAAAAAAATGCAGAAATTTTTAAAAATATTTTATTTCTTTATTTGGGGCGCCTGGGTGGCTCAGTTGGTTAAGCGTCTGCCTTCGGCTCGGGTCCTGGTCCTGGGGTCCTGGGATGGAGCCCCGCATCTGGCCTCCCTGCTCAGCAGCAAGTCTGCTTCTCTCTCTGCTTCTCCCTTTGCTTCTCCCCTCACTCATGGTCTCTCTCTTTCTCTCTCTCAACTAAATAAATAAAAGAGGGGCAGAGGAAGAAGCAGTTTCCCCACTGAGCAGGGAGCTGGACGCAGGCTCGATTTCAGGACCCTGAGATCACGACCTGAGCCGAAGGCAGACACTGAACCAGCTGAACCACCCAGGCGTCCTCTAGATACAGAAACATTTTGAAGGTATTTGTAAGGCACGAATCTTTGTCTGTTTTGCTCACCCTTGCATCTCCAGCATTTAAAATAATGCCTGAATCATAATATGTGCACAGTGCATATTTATTGAATAAATGCAAACCGTTATAAAAAGCACTCACATTTTCACTCTAAACAATTCAGAATTATGGTAATTGATTATTTTCCATTTCACAAAAGGAACAAACTCATTTTGTGTGATTTCTTTTTCTTCTTCTTTTTTTTTTCTTCATTTTGTGTAACTTCTAACAGTTACCTCCCCCAGGGCTGGAAAGGATCTCACAGAGCATCCAGCCCAGCCTTGTGTTCCCTGACTCAGCCCTGGCCAGGGGCTTGTCCAGCCTGCTCCAGATCGCAGCCACTGAGGGGACTGTCCCAGGGCCACTTGGCAGAAGTTCCCTGCACTCAGCTGAAACCTGCTTCCACCTGAGGCCATAGACCAATTCTCCCCCAATACTTTCACCTTCAAATATGTAGTTATCATCTCTCCCTGCCCTCAGATTTCTCACGTCCAGGCTAAATTGAGTGGTTTCTCATTTATAAACTTAGAGTGCTTCATAACTATATTTCTTGTTAATAGAATAAGTAGAGATTTAGAGTTTATAAATAAAAACAAAACAACTTTAACTAGTATACATCTCCTGTTACTGACAGCAACCTCTTGCCAAGACGACCGTCGTTGGCACCCCCTGGGGGTGTGCATCCGCAAAATGTCTGCAAATGTAAAATGAATATTAAAGTACAGAAAGCGTAACTGCTGTGACTTTTGTCGTATCTGCCATTATATATGATAAATCCAAATGTCACAGCAAAATTTATAGTAGAAAAAACCTGGAATCTATCTAAGTGTCTATCAATGATGAGACAGTTGAAGGAATTAGGGTGCCTACTCAATGAACTATTACAGCTAATAAAGTGGATGCTTATAAAAATTATACAATAAAATAGAAAATGCTTACAATGTGATGGGATTAAGTGAAAAATATATGTGTATTATATATGTATACATACACACACATTTATAGGTACTGTATGATTATTCTGTGAACAGCCATGTTGTACAGTAGTCTAAAAGTAAATGCAAAAATGCTGTAATTGTAGCTTTATGGTAGCATAGTTGTAGATGATTTTCTTTCCTTCTCTTTGGCTTTCCATAAAGTGCTGGTGCTACTTTAAAAATAAGAAAAAATTAAGTGTTTTTACATTTATATTAATATTTCTTTGAGATTGTATACACAAACACACATACCTGGATACATGCATGCACGTGTGTGTGAGCGTGCACGTGCGCGCACACACACACACACACACATCTTCCCTTCCTTCTGTTCCTCCTCCTCATTATTATTCATCTTCTATTATTCATCACTGAGTCAGTTTCTCCAAATAGAGACATGCCCTTTGGTGGAATCAGAAACATTAAGAATAGTATCAGCGGTGATTTGAGGAGAGGCAGAAGTACGCTGAATGCTTTCAGCACCTGGGGGCATATCCCTACCCTTGTTAAGCCTTAGTTTCCTCGACTGTAAAATGGGGATAGTGATAATGGCAGCAGCTATTTCATAGGGTTGTTGTGAGGCTTGAATGTGATGTCTGCCAAGTACTTGGAAAGGCACAGTGTAGGGCTGAGTGTTATTGGCGTCTGCTCTAAGATAATTGTAGAATTGCAATGGAATGGAATTGTGTGTGTGTGCACGTGTAACATGTGAGTTGTCCAGAAAGGCCTGAGAGGAAGGTGGCCAAGGGTGACAAGACTGTGGCTGAGAGGTAGACGCAGAGAGGAAGGTGGCCAAGGGTGACAAGACTGTGGCTGAAAGGTAGACGCAGAGAGGAAGGTGGCCAAGGGTGACAAGACTGTGGCTGAGAGGTAGAGGCAGCCTCCCCTGGGCAAGTCCCCCAGGGCCTTGACTGCCCGATGCTCCTAGGAGGTGAGGGAGGAACATGGAGGGTGTGGGTAGGCTCTGGGCCAGCAGGGCTAAGGAGCCTGCAGGAATTCAGCGAAGGCAGGTGCTGGTGGGCTGCCATTGAAGCAGGTGGCACTTTAGGGACTGCGTCTGGGTTGGTTTGTGTTCTGTGATGGCAGAGATTTAATAGCTGGGTCATAAGCTAAAACCCGAGAAGGAAACCTTTCATGTAAAAATGATGAGTGTGATAGTCCCCTGAGGCAAAGGAATCAGGAAGAGGAAAGCATGAGAAAGGCAGACTCCGTGGGAAGGTGAAGGTGAAGCCATGCGGGGTTGCAAGATCTCATCTTGTCCTCACCTACCTACCTGCGTGTAGAGGTGAGGCATGAATCATCTACAGAGAGGCATGACTCTGTGGGACACGCATGTGGCTATAACCTCCAATATCAGAGCTGGAGTCAATATGCTTTTCCATTTTGGGATAATTCCTGCGTGCCTTATACTGGCTGTGATACACTTTTTTTAAAAAGATTTTATTTATTCATTTGACACAGAGAGCGAGAACATGAGCAGGGGGAGGGGCAGAGGGAGAAGCAGGCTCCCCGCTGAGCAGGGAGCCCGATGCGGGGCTCCATCCCAGGACCCCAAGATCAGGACCTGAGCCGAAGGCAGACGCTTAACCAACTGAGCCACCCACGTGCCCCGTGCCTGTGATATACTTTAAGGAATAATAGGAAGCAAGGAGCCAGAACAAACAAGTCTCTTTTTCCCATTTGCTGTCAGTGAGCCAATGAGCCCAGAGCCAATAAACTGCAGCTTTGTCATTATTGTGTGATAGTAAACAAAGAAGACACCAGAAATTCACTCCCAAATGCACAATTTGATTTTGAGAAAAAGAAATATGGGAGTGTTAGAGCCAAGGTCTACAAGTTAGTACCACGAGGCTGTAGTTTCTCCCTGGTGCACCGTGTGTCTCTCTCTGGTGGTGTAAAATGTATTCAGGTTGACATTTCCGAGTGGCTCAAAGCTCCATCTTCCTGATTGAATGCCAAATGAACTAAAACACATTAGATGTTTTGTCTGCCTTGTCCCACGCTCTGTGGGTGGAAGTCTGTACAGTTCTGCTAGAGGAACAATAGGATTAGCTGTAAGAGGGACGCTCCAGGCAAATGTGGGAGCACTGGACGGGAAGGAATGGGATGGCTACCAGGAGGAGGGGCCCTGTCCGAGCACAGGCATGTGTGTGACCTTCCCCGGTGTGCACTGGCCCCATGGAGTGGAAGGGCACGACGGGCAAGGGAGAGCAGTTTACATACACTCAGAATAACTGTGCTACTTTAAAAAGAACAAGAGTATAAAGCCAAGATAAGGCAATGAAATACAATTTATGCAGAGTAAGAAAAGGGTGACATTTCTCAAATCATCTAGGAAATTAGGTGGAGAGCTACCACCGTTAATGACTTGGGAGAGATTCACAATTAGAACATGACCAACTGCAGCCTGCACCCCTCACATCTTAGAAGTCTCCACATTTCTAAACACTCACTGTTCTATTTATTTCCTGAAACTTAACTGAGCAACTATATCATAGAAGTGAGTTGTGCTTGCTGCTCCCTTGGGTAACTTTGCATGGTGGAGTACCTGTGCCCGTGTGTGTGTGTGTGTGTGTGTGTGTGTGTGTGAGTGATTTTTGCCTTCGATGTGGGTTGATGATGGATTATCCTAATCTTCGAAGAAAACAATTAAGTTAGAGAGGTAACTGTTATATATTTTAACATCTGAGAACGATGTCTACTTTTCTTTCTCATTTTCCTCAGTTGGTTCTTGCCGTTTTATTGGACTCTGTGAAACACTGCCAAATTCTCCTCACCCAGACACATTAGCTATTAGGGATGTGTCCTTCTCTGAGACAAGTCTGGATTTTTACCGCTTCCTGCTGGGCACATTGGCACAGGTCCTATTTTACTGGGAAATAAATGGAGCTGTCCCAGGTCCTGGGGCAACACTGAGCCCCTGCCTTCCAGATGCTGAAAGCTGCCAGCCAGCCCAGTGCCAGAAGGCCAGGCCAGGGCCACCTTCCCTTAGTTCTTCTCTGCTTCCTTTCCCCCATCTCCTCTCCTTTTCTGCAGTGCATTTTCCTAATGCCTCCGGGTTTCCTCTCTGTTCATTCTGTTTCTGAATCATGATTACTCAGACACTTGGGATCATCCTTGCCGTCTTTCATCATTGTTTATCCTCTTCCACAAGAAATTTCTTAACTAGATGGTCATCCTGAATAGCTGGAAGGGAATAGCTCTTTTGTTTTCTTTTGTATCTGCCCTCCCCTTCCCCAAAGTTCACCATCCCCGGGAGGGTCCAAGATAAAGCAAGGTAGTCACCATTGAATGAATAAATGAATTTCCCAAAAGATGACTCAGATACAATTTTTTTTGTCTCTAGTATTTATGTTGATTTATTTTCTTACTCCATTCCCTAATATCTTATTTCATCAATTCTTTCCTTTCCCAAATCTGTCTTCAACTTCTCTCTTCCTTCTTGGTCCTTGCTCTCAATCTAGAAAAACGTTTCAGACTTATTCATCTGAAACAAATAAATACATGAAGACAAAACAAGACAAACACAACTTGTCACTTGACTCTGCATCCGTTAATTGATTCAGCATATGTTACTATGCCTACGGTGTGCTGGGAGCTGCAGCGAGTGCCTGATAGAGACGGAACAGTTGCTGCTCTCATGGAGCAAGAGAGGAGACCCCAATAATAAAGAGACAGAAAAGTTCTAGCTACAGCTTTGTTATTCAAGGCCTCCGGCAGTTTGGTGCCTCTGCCAGAAGACCTTCCACTGACCTGCAGGCTGATGCAGGTGACACAATACGGAGCTGGATTTTAGTCTCCTGGACGCCTGGCCCTTCCTATGTCTGCATTGGGGTCCTCAACAGTCCCACCTCCAGCCCCTCCCCCGTTTCCTTAGAGGAGTAGCCTGTAATTGCTGTCCTTATGCCCTAACCAACAGAAATCTAACCTCAGTTTCCACCACATGACCTCTTTGTAAAGACAAATAGACCCTAATTCTTAATCACAGAACCTTGAGGCTTTGACACTATTGCCCATTTCTCCATCAAGTTCCACCTTCTCTTGTTCTTCTACTATTTTTCTAATTGCTCTTTCTCTGTCTTCCTTCCAGGTTTGTGTTCCAAGCTTCTGATACCAAGCCTTTCTCTTCTCTTCTCTTTTCACTTTGTGTTCCTGGGAAGCAGTCACATCCATTCCCACAGCTTTAGTCACACCTCTCCCCTCCCAGATCCCAAGTTGTCTGAAGATTGTCATTCCCCTATTCCTAAGACCTGGCTTCGGGGGGATGTGACCAGGATCGCAGCACAAGATTCCATGCTTAGGAAGGCCCTTATTAATGTTCTGTGGCCACCATATTGAATTTCTTAAAACTTTCATCTTTGAATTTGAATTTATGTTTTATAAATTTATTAGTTTTCTAGGGCTGCCATAACAAAATACCACAGACTGGATGGCTTAAACAACAGAAATTTATTGTTTCATTGTTTTGGAGACTGGAAGTCCAAGATCAAGGTGCCAGCAAGGTTACTTTCCTCTAAGGCCCCTCTCCTTGGCCTGCACATGGCCTTCCTTGGTGCCTTTTCCCATGGTCATCCCTCTGTGTGCAAAAGTCTCACCTCTTCTTATAAGGACGCAAGTCAGATAGGATTAGGGCCCATTCATATGAACTCATTTAACCTTAATCACTTCTTCAAAGGCCCCGTCTCCAAATACTGTCATATTTTGAGGTATTGGGGGTTAGGACTTCAATATAGGAAGCTGGGGTGGGGGCACAAGTCTGGTGGGGCAATGGAGCATGCACCGAGGGCTTAGAATCTGGGTTCACTGTGGTTCTGCTTTCTGCTGCCTCCCTGGTAAATGTTCTCAGCTGTCAGCTCCCTGCCTTCTGGTATGTTGACTGCCCAGCTATGCCCTTCTTCTGTCCTGGGAGGGGATCTGGATGCAGGTGCTGGGAGGGTCAGGGTTCAGCCATCTTTGCCCAGGGCTAGGAATGCAATGCATGTTTGGAGGTGATTTGGCAGGGCTGAGCCTTGCACCTACCCCCAATCCTGATATTGAAATCCCTTGGGGGTTACCTGTGTTCTGTGGATTGGGCAGAAGACGGTGGCAAGGGAAACTGACTTCCCTATCTCCTGGCCCTGGGTCAGTCAACCCTTGGAGAATTTGACTAAAGCCATCAAACCTCTCCCCTGGAAAGTTCATATACATAGACATCCATGAATTCGTACATTTCAGAGGGCACTGGACTTCATGAAGCTGATCCATGGATCCCTTGTGTCTTGGCTATGCCTACCGTTCTAGCTTCTTCTCAGTACTGCTCTTACCACACGGTAGCCCCCAGAATCATTGCAGTCATTCCCGGAATGTGCCTTATTCCTCCACGCTTCCACATTTTTGCATATGTTCTTTACTTTGTCCGCCATATGCTTTTCTTCATTATCGTTATAATAAACTACTCTACATCCTTCAAAATTAAAATTATATTCTACCTTCTCAGTGAATCCTTATTGTCATTATCTAATCTAAAACCAAGTGTCCCTTTAGGGCCTCTTCGCATCTCTTTTAGATTTATAATGTGAAAGTCTGAGTATTTCCTACCTTGTCTGTCCCTTCTAGATTGCAAGCAGTTTTGAGGGCAATGACTCTGTTTTTGCTTCCAGTTTTATTGAGATGTAATAAGTTAAAGGTGTATACCATAATGGTTTGATTTACATGTACTGTGAAGTGATTGCTGCAGTGAGTTTAGTTAGCATCCACCCTCTCATATGGATACCATAAAAAGAAGAAGCAAAAACAGACCAGAAGTTCCCTTGTGACTAGAACTCTTAGGATTTATCTCTCAGAAACTTTCCCACGTATCCTACAGCAGCGTTAGCCATGGGCATCATGTCGTACATTCTACCCTGGTGCCTGCCTACTTATCTTCTGACTGGAAGTTTGTTCCCTTGGACCACCTCCCTTCGGTTCCCCAAGAACTGTGTTTGAATCATTGCTATTTTGATAATGCCTGCTGCAGAGTAGAGACAGTAAATATAAATGTTGATCGAAAGCCCAATGAATGTATGCATGAATGAATGACTGAATAAGGAGCAGCACAAGCTTGCGGTGAAGAGCACACACTTTGGAGTCAAACAGTCCTGGGTTTAAATCTTGGCTCTAGCCAAGATGCCCATCGACAGATGAATGGATAAAGAAGATGTGGTATATATACACAATGGAATATTATGCAGCCATCAAAAGGAATGAGATCTTGCCATTTGCAACGACGTGGATGGAACTGGAGGGTGTTATGCTGAGTGAAATAAGTCAATCAGAGAAAGACATGTATCACATGACCTCACTGATATGAGGAATTCTTAATCTCAGGAAAGAAACTGAGTGTTACTGGAGTGGTTGGGGGTGGGAGGGATGGGGTGGCTGGGTGATAGACATTGGGGAGGGTATGTGCTACGGTGAGCGCTGTGAATTGTGCAAGACTGTTGAATCACAGATCTGTACTTCTGAAACAAATAACGCAACATATTTTAAGAAAAAAGAAAAAGAAGAAAATAACAGGAGAGGAAGAAAAGGGGAGTATGTCAGAGGGGGAGACGAACCGTGAGAGATGATGGACTCTGAAAAACAAACTGAGGGTTCTAGAGGGGAGGGGGGTAGGGGGATGGGTTAGCCTGGTGATGGGTATTGAGGAGGGCACGTTCTGCGTGGAGCACTGGGTGTTATGAACAAACAATGAATCATGGAACACTGCACCAAAAACTAATGATGTAATATATGGTGATTAACATAACAATAAAAAAATAAATTAAAAAAAAATCTTGGCTCTAGCAATGATTAGTATTGTGACCTTAGAGAAATTACTCGTAAACCTCAGTTTCCAAACTTCAGAATGGGGCAAATAGAATTTAGGTCAGAGTAAACTGTTGTCAATGTATATTGACAAGCAACAGCTAGGGCTACCTATCACTCGGTCTTGTCACTCAATTACTGTCTGCCTAAAAGCTATCTTGGAATGAAAAGACAAAATTAAGAGACAATGAAATGGTGTTTTCATGGACGAATTTATTAACAACAAAATCCTCATTAAAGGTCCCCTGGGTGCAAGGCACTATACTAAGACTTGTGGAGAAAGTAAACATAAAGCAGGCCTGCAGAGGGACAGAAGGAGGCTATTTTAGAGCGAAACTCTCAAATGACAGATGCTCTAAGAGAGGGATCAGAGTTCAGAGGAAGAGTTCATTTGTCGCTGGGGGCAATGAGGAAGGCTTCCTGAAACGGGTGGCATTTGGGGTGGACCTTGGAGGACGGGTGGGAAGATGTTCCTGGCACTGGGGGAGGGAAGAAGGGGATGGATGCAGCCATGGGAAGGCAGAGACACCTGGGAGAGAAACGGGAGCTCGGCCATCATAGTGGTGGTGTTGCTGGCCCTGGACACTGCAGCCCCAGCCCCTGAAAGTGATGGTTCGTGGCCTCTACCGCACAGGACAATATGCCGTTGTTTTTGGCCTCATGAGCCACTGGCACTCTGCCCCAAAGAGGCCATCAGATTCTGACTGCTAAGGCAGAGACTGGCTGGCTGGCTGGCGCTGTTGCCTCAGTGCCCCCAGCTCAGCCGCCCTGCTCTCTCTGATGGCTTCACCGCGCCCTGCTGACACGCCGTGCGGGCTCCAAGGCGGGGGTGATGGATTGTGTCCACATAATCAGGCGCGAGCGGCTGGAAGCAGTGCGCAGAGTTAGGGAAGGACTAATGAATCTCATCACAGATGGCCAGATGGTGTCACTGAGAATGAAACTGCCTGCGGATGAGGGTGAGGATCATACACGGGGCTGTAAAGGCAGTTTGCAAAATATTTCATATTACACGCAGTAATGAAACTAGCTGCTTAACAAAATCAGTGAACTCAGGAATCTCTTTCTGACACCGAGAGATGGAGTTAATCCCACGGCCGCCAGCCGGCATGCATGCTGCTCTTGGTGCATTTTCCCCACTGGGCTGTGGCCCTGCATAAACCATGGATCTGGGGCACCAGGCTTCCTGAGCTCCTCCATTTACTAATCTGTGACCTCAGGCCATTCATTCAACCTCCCTAAACTACAGTGTCCTCATTTGTAAACTGGCAATAATATGCCTGCTATGGTGGCGTAGTGAAAGAATGCCTTACACAATAAAGAACATCTCGGTTGGAGCTGCGCTTTCTCCTCAGATGCCAGCAGGACTTCCTCTCCCATCTTCAGTTCTTTACTCAAGACCCACCTTCATTTGGGGCCCCCTCTGACCACCCAATTAAAACAGCACCCCCCCAACATTCTTTATGCCCTTCCTGAGTTATTTTTTCGCTATAGCTCTAACTGCTACTGCACATGCTACCTAGCTCACTATTTATGTTTACTGAGTGTCTCCTTACTGGAATTATAAGGTCCAGGAGGTAGTCTCCCCAACGCCCAGATCAGTGGCTGGCCTGGAATATGGACTCTAAATATTTACTGGAAGCGGGGAGTGAGCCACGTCTGCTGACTTGAAACTACTCTCGGTCCAGTCCTATCCTTCTGGGGCCCTGTTTGGGGGACATTTAGACTATCCGTTGGCACCTGCAACCGCAAGCAGAAGGCAGAACTGAAATTGAGGTAATTTCAGTAGCTCATGATGGAGGACCCCGGCCTTAATGAACTTGAACTCAAAGCTAAAGATTTCTCATAAATCTCATTCGTGCTGCCCCACTCCTTCTTTCTCAGCTCATTAGTCAAAACTGGCCTGAGGGACCCAATGCAGAGCTGGGGAGGGTAAAGAATTCTCTGATTCCTTTTCCTTTCCCCGCGGAAAGCTCTTAGGCAGACAGCGAGGGGGCAACGTGAGCAGGGCGGGGCTGGGCAAAGCTCGCCTCCTCTTGGCCTCGGCGGCCCCGGGCTCCGGAGGCGGCCCCCGCGCCCCTTGCTGCCTGGGCTGCAGGTCGGGAGCGCGCGTCCCCGCCGCACCGCAGCGCCAGGAGCGACTCGCCGAGGCCCCGGCCGCCGGAGGTGGTGGAGGCGGTGGCGACGCTCACGCACCTCGGAGGAGCGGTGCCCTCCGGCCGGGGAGCGCCAGCCGGTAACCGCGGGCGGGACGGGGCGCTCTGGGCCATGCCGAGCCGCGGCACGGGGGTCGGGAGGCTCGGGAGAAGGCAGTCGGGCTCGATTGGGTTTGGCGGTGGTTTTTAGTTGGGGGGGCGGGGTGTTTGGGAGGATGGGAGCGGGAAGGGGAGGACTGGGGCTTGAGGGTGCCCAGGGGAAGAGTGAGACCGCGTGGAGAGCACCCAAGTTTAAGACCTTGCTCGCAGCCCGCGGACGCAGCCGGTCCGGAAAGGCTGGAGGCGGTGGAGCTCGGAGCTAAGGGCTTGGGCGGGTTTCCTCCTCTCCACTGGGAGGGCCGTGGAACACCTTCTCCAGCCTGTGAGAAAACTTCCCGCGTCCTGGCCTGCTTGCCACCGCTGTGATCTACAACGGAGAGCCCTTCTGGGCGCGGGGACCTTGCGCGTCCAGGGAAAATGCGCGGTCGGTCGCTGGCCCAGGGTGCACGCCCCCAGCAGCGGGCAGGGTTCCCAGAAGCAACCCTGGCTTGACAGTTAATTCATTTCGTTAGCACTAGGGAGCCTGCCCGCAGGTCATTTTACTGATGAGAGGGAAAGAGCGGTTTCATTTTTCTTCCTTTTCCATCCTTTCTGCATAATTAATTGAGTTAGACAAAAAGGTTGCCTCGTTAGAAACTTGTTTTGAGGCTTTGTGGTTTCCGCAGCAGTTTAGAAGACTTGAGGAAAGCCAGCTATTACCCCGGATTTAATCTCATGACAAAAGGAAACATTTCATGGTGTCCTGAAAGCAAAGGGAGCTTGGGGGAAATTGTCCATGCTACCCCAGGGAAAAGAAGGGGACTTCCATATATAAATCCTCATGAAAACCCCAAAGGTAAGTGGTAGTATTGCCAGTTTGCACATGAAAAAAAAAATTAGGTTGAGATATGAGAGTTTTCCAACCGAATCCTCCAGTCAATAGTGGGGAGTAGGGGTCTGGAAACTAGTGAGGCTAGTGTCCCTTAGGTACACATGGGGTGCATTACCAAGAATGCAGGCAGGAAAGTGGCCTGGGCCTGCCAAGGGTAAGGTCCAGAATGGAGAGGCTACTGTGAGCTGGGGTGCCCACATCAAGGAGTCAGGCCCTGATCAAGATGATCATGCAGTGTTTATGGAAGATGAGATGATATCAGCAAGTTTAGGAGAAGGCAGAGTTGCTCCCAGTTTAGTTCCTGTGCTCCTGGGAGCACAGAAATAAGACCCCCTTAAGAGATCTTGAAACCCAAGACTGGGCTGGATTGCTCAAGGCCCAAATAACAGACATTCTAGAGCAGTGTTAAGTGTTCACAATCACCTTTCAGCAGGCTTGATAGGGGAGCACCGAACCAGACTTCAAAAGAGGGATATATTGAATCCTGGCAACATTCCAGAGCAGATTTTTAAGGGAGAAAGCTCAAGACCACCTAGGAAAGGATTTGCAAAGACAATTTATACCAAACTAACTTCTTTCTCTCATCTAGCAACTTACCCGGTTGCTTTGGGTCATGCCACATCCATCACTTTTCAAATGTGGGTTATGACTCGTTAGGGTAATATGAATGTAGTGAGTTGCACCAGCATCTTTTAAACACCAAATTAAATAGAAGGGAAGAGAAAACATCAGAGTGCTTTGTATATGCAGGGGAGAGTATTGTTTTGTGAAATACAAGTGTGTGTTGTTCTGTGTTGTTTATCCTGCTGCCTCTGTGGGGATGTACTCACCTCTCCCTGGCTGCCCCCATTGATCCTTCAAAGCTCACCCCACTCTGCTCATGGTGGGGGTCACCTTTTACCGTGCAAATTATATCATCTGTGCATTCTAGAAAATGTAGCCTTCCTCCGCCCTATTTCTCTAGGCCTGATACTTTGCCAATGAGAATTCCTCTGAATCCCTTATTTTTGACCTTTTATTTATTTTTTTAAAGTTTTTAATTCTAGTTAGCATACAGTGTAATATTAGTTTCAAGTGTGTAATATAGTGATTCTGCACTTCCATACATCACCTGGTGCTCATCACGAGTGCCCTCCTTAACCCCCCTCACCTATTTCTCCCATCCCCCACCCCCTCCCCTCTGGTGACCATCTGGTCTCTATAGCTAAGAGTCTGTTTCTTGGTTTGCCTCTCCCCCGGCCCTTTGCTCATTTGTTTTGTTTCTTGAATTCCACATATGAGTGAAAGCATATGGTATTTGTCTTTCTCTGCCTGACTTCCTTTGCTTAGCATAATACTCTGTCTAGTTCCAACCATGTCATCGCAAATGGCAAGATTTCATTCTTTTTTTTTTTTTAAGATTTTTATTTATTTGGAAGAGAGAGAGAAAGGACAAGCAGCGAGAGGGGCAGATGGAGAAGTAGGCTCCGGCTGAGCAGCGAACCTGACTCAGGACTAGATCCCAGGACCCTGGGATCATGACCTGAGCTGAAGGAAGACACTTACCCAACCGAGACACCCAGGCGTCCCGAGATTTCATTCTTTTTTATGGATGAGTAATATTCCATTGTATATATACACCACTTCTTCTCTATCCATTCGTCAGTTGATGGACATTTGGGATCTTTCCATTGTTGATAATGCTGCTATAAATATCGGGGTACATGTATCCCTTTGAATTATTGTTTTTGTATTCTTTGGGTAAATAGCTAGTAGTGTGATTACTAGATTGTAGTAGATTCTATTTTTAACTTTTTGAGGAACCTCCATACTGTTTTCCAGAGTGGGTGCACCAGTTTGCATTCCCACAAACAGTGCAAGAGGGTTCCCTTTTCTCTACATCCTCACCAACACCTGTTTTGTTTCTAGTGTAGTTGATTTTAGCAATTCTGACAGGTGTGAGGTGATATCTCATTGTTATTTTGATTTGCATTTCCCTGATGCTCAGTGATGTTGAGCATCTCCTCATGTGTCTGTTGGCCATCTGTATGTCTTCTTTGGGAAAATGTCTATTCATGTCTTCTGCCCATTTTTTAATTGGATTATTTGTTTTTTGGGTGTTGAGTTTTATAAGTTCTTCATATATTTTGGATACTAATCCTTTATCAGATATGTCATTTGCAAATATATTCTCCCATTCCATAGGCTGCCTTTTAGCTTTGTTGATTGTTTTCTTCACTGTGCAGAAGCTTTTTATTTTGATATAGTCCCAATAGTTGGTTTTTGCTTTTGTTTCTCTTGCCTCAGGAGACCTATCTAGAAAATGTTGATTCAGCCGATGTCAGAGAAATGACTGCCTGTGCTACCTTCAAGGTTTTTTATGGTTTCAGGTCTCACATTTAGGTCTCTAATCCATTTTGAGTTTATTTTTGTGTGTGGTGAAAGTGAATGGTCAGGTTTCATTCTTCTGCATGTAGTTGTCCAGGTTTCCCAGCACCATTCGTTGAAGAGACTGTCTTTTTTCCATTGGACATTCTTTCCTGCTTATCGAAGATGAGTTGACCATAGAGCTGAGGGTCCATTTCTGGGCTCTCTATCCTGTTCTATTGATCTATGTGTCTGTTTTTGTGCCAGTACCATACTATTTTGAATACTACAGCTTTGTAATAGAGCTGGAAGTCCAGAATTGTGAGGCCTCCAGCTTTGCATTTCTTTTTCAAAATTGCTTTGCTATTCGGGGTCTTTTGTGGTTCCATACAAATTTTAGGATTGTTTGTTCTAGCTCTGAAAAATGCTGTTGGTATTTTGATAGGAATGTGTAGATTGCTTTGGGCAGTAGGTTGCATTTTAACAATAATTGTTCTTTCAATCCATGAGCATGGAATGTCTTTCCATTTCTTGGAGTCATGTTCAATCTCTTTCATCAGTGTTTCATAGTTTTCAGAGTACAGATATTTTACCTCTTTGGTTAGATTTATTCCCAGACCAAACCATTCCTGGCTATCTCTTCATTTTTGGTACAGTTGTAAATGGGATTGTTTTCTTAATTTCTCCTTCTGCTGCTTCATTATTAGTGTATAGAAATGCAACAGATTTCTGTACATTGATTTTGTATCGTGTGACTTCACTGAACTCATTTATCAGTTCTGGTAGTTTTTTGGCAGACTCTTTCAGGTTTTCTACATAGACTATTATGTCATCTGTGAAGAGTGAAAGTTTAACTTCTTCCTTGCCGATTAGGATGCCTTTTTATTTTTGTTGTCTGATTGCTGTGGCAAGGACTTCCGGAACTATACTGAATAAAAGTGGTGAGAGTGGACGTCCCTGTTGTGTTCCTGATCATAGAAGAAAAGCTCTCACTTTCCCCATTTAGGATGATATTAGCTGTGGGCTTTTCCATATATGGCCTTTATTATGTTTATTATGTTGACGTATGTTCTCTCTAAATCTACTTTGTTGAGGGTTTTTATCAGGAATGAATGTTGTACTTTATCAAATGCTTTTTCTGCATCTGTTGAAATGATCACATGATTCTTATCCTTTCTTTTATTAATGTGATGTATCATGTTGACTGATTTGTGTAAATTGAACCACCTTGCAACCCAGGAATAAATCCTACTTGATTGTGTTGAATGATTTTTTTAATGTATCCTCAGATTTGGTCTGCTGAGTATTTTGTTGAGGATTTTTGCAACAATGTTCATCAGAGAAATTGCCCTGTAGTTCTCTTTTTTTGTGGTGTCTTTATCTGGTTTTGTTATCAGGAGAAGCCTGGCCTCATGGAGTGAATTGGAAGTTTTCCTTCCATTTCTATTTTCTGGAATAGTTTGAGAAGAATAGGTATTAACTCTTCTTTAAGTGTTTGATAGAATTTACCTGTGAAGCCATCTGGCTCTGGACTTTTGTGTGTTGGGAGTTTTTTGATTATTGATTCAATTTCTTTGCTGGTTATGAGTCTGTTCAAGTTTTCTATTTCTTCCTGTTTCAGTTTTGGTAGGCATATGTTTCTAGGAATTTGTCCATTTCTTCTAGGTGTCCAATTTGTTAGCACGCAGTTTTTCATAGTATTCTCTTATAATTGTTTGTATTTCTGTGGTGTTGGTTATTTCTCCTCTCATTTGTAATTTTATTTATTTGAGCCTTTTTCTTTTTTTCTTGAATAGTCTATCTAGAGGTTTATCAATTTTGTTGATGTTTTCCAAAGAACCAGCTCCTGGTTTCATTGATCAGTTCTATTTGTCTTTTTAGTTTCTATATCATTTATTTCTGCTATAACCTTTATTATTTCCTTCTTTTTGCTGGCTTTAGGGTTCATTTTTTGTTCTTTTTCTAGCTCCTGTAGGTGTAAGATTCGATTTTGATTTGAGATTTTTCTTGCTTCCTAAGGTAGGCTTATTTTACTATAAACTTCCCTCTTTGGACCGCTTTGCTGCATCCCAAAGGTTTTGGACCATTGTGTTTTCATTTTCATTTGTTTCCATATAGTTTTTTTAATTTCTTCTTTTATTTCCTGGTTTGACCAATTCATTATTTAGTAACATGTTATTTAACCTCCATGTATTTGTGGTCTTTCCAGATTTTTTTCTTGTGGTTGACTTCAAGTTTCATAGTGTTGTGGTCAGCCTAATATGTGATCTCTTCTGGAGAATGTTTATTTTTGACCCTCTAATGTCTTCAGTGTGACAGTGATTTGGCTAGGTGCTTCCTAGTGCAGTCTCCTTTACTTCTCACAGCTAGGTGGCTGTTACTATTTTACATTTTACAAACAGGGCTTCCCAAAGCTAGGGACATACAATAATTCAGTCACTGGTCCCTGCCCCCCATTACGGATGCTCCACAGTGTGTCCTGCCTTTGCCAGAAGCATTTTACAAAGTCTCATTCCGTCCCTAAGGATAAAGCAGGGGAAGAGAGGATGTACAACAAGGCTCTGGCCCTGTCCCTGCACCTCTGGGTATTATTCATCAGGAGAAAGACATAGAGGGGACATTTATCAGAGATGTGGCAACTATAAATCTAGGAGGATACTCCATGAGACACATTTTATATCTGGACAAGAGACAATAATACAAAATGTTGAGCTCTCAGAAGGTTGAAGTTCTAGTCCTGCATTTAGGTTCACAGTCAATTTAAAAAGTAAAAGATGGAGTGGCCCCACCAGGCAGCAATTCACGTGAAAGAAAAGAATCCCAGGAATTTCAGTGCCCGCCTCCCCACCCCTGCCAAGCTCTGAATGGACCATAATGTGAAGTGGCTTCTCAGTAGCAAGGACCATAATGTGAAGTAGCTTCTCAGTAGCAAACTTGGGTTGCACTGACAAGGACAGACCTTTTTTTTTTATGGACATTTGTATGGAGCTTATTATGTGCCAAGCACATTTATGACTCTTTTGTAATTTTATCTCAATCCCTGTATCAACCCCATGAAGTAGGGAAAACAATTATCACCATTCTCATTTAACAGATAAAGAGGCTGAAGCACAGAAGGATTAAGCAATTTGCCTAAGATTACATAGCCAGTAAGTAGTAGAGCGGGGAACCTGGGCCCTTAACCACTACCATCTACCCCCAACCTACAGTGACTGGATCAAGGGAGCCCAGAGTCCCTCCACAAAGCGTCCCCTTCTGGTGGCCCCTTAATAGAGGACAGAAACTAACTTTGCAGCATCCAGAGGAAGGTGACCTGGATGATGAGGGTCTGAAGACTAGGCCATATGAGCAACAGTGAGTGTTTCACCTGCCAGAGAGGAGCCTTGGCCAGTTATAAGGCCAGTCCTCAGATATCTGAGGAAGATGAGTAGGTATGTTCCCAGTATCAGATCAAGCCAATGTTGGGTGATCTTGTGTCAGGACTGGCACAGGATTCCCCACCAGTGAGGGAGTACTGACTTGTGTGTCCCTAAATGCCCCTTTCAGTGTTCAAATTTCTCAACTTTATTAGACAGAGTAAAATGAACCTTAAAAATAACTGGAAATTAGTGGTCTATCCTAAACATTTGTACGTGTGTGTATGTAAATAGGATACTGAATTAAAGTTTTGACTGAGCCACACATTCAAGTTATCTGAAATTCCAAAGGAAAGTGCTAGGCCACCAAGTAGAAATTTTAATGTAGCTATTTGAGAACTTTTCCATAACTCACAAACCCCATTGGCCACTTCAAGAATATGAGGGTTAAGAGAGGCAGTTGTGTTAAAGAGATTTATTCGGAAAGATCATTTCCTTCATCCCAAACCTAGTGAGGGGGGCCTTTTGAGGAACCACTAGTTCACCTGTAAATGCGTTTCCTGCATTTGGCACTCATGTGGTGGCCTGGGCAGTAGGATCACCTGCCTTCTCAGAGTTCGTTAGGGCAAAAGATGCCGGAGGATTTCCTGTGGGCCAGGTAGGACCATGTGGGTGAGAGGACTGGCCTGGAGCCACTGTAAATTCAGCCCAAGAGTGAGGGCACCCAGCAGCTAGAGCTTCCAGAAATCCAGAGGCTAAGGTAAGAGTGAGCAGTCAGCTGAAGGAAAATGAGTATCACGAACGCACCCATAAACAGAGTGTGTGAAGACAGTTAATGCAGCCCTGTCCTCCTACTTTGATCTTGTTGATGTGCGAAACTGGCCGGCAGTTGCCCATAAGGTAGAGGAAAAGAAAAGAGGTCAACTTTCCCCCAGTCCCTGCAGGAGAGCAGCGTACAACAGAACCTCGCTGGCATAGGCCAGGACATTTAATGTTATAATCAGGATGGAGTTTCTTTTATTTCCAGACTGCACATTTGAATTCTTTTGGAACTTTGAAGTGGTTGCTTGAGCAGAAAAGTCATGGGATCTACCCAAGTGTTCGTCCGAGGACAGGGAGGATGAATCCACTTAATCCATATTTAAAGGACAATGGAAGAGAAGAATAAAATTGGCATTTGATCAGGTCCCACAGTTGTGCCGGCTCAGAATATGGATTATATATGCTTGGGTTGAAATAGTAAAGAGTAATGGTCTGTTTGCTTGCTGTTGCATGCACTTCAGACTTGGAGGTAGGAGCATTTAGAAAAAGAAAGAAAATGTTTACTTGCCCAGAGTGCAAGGGAGTCAGGCTTCAGAAGACTGGCTCGTCAAATAAAAACACAATAAATACTTGAAAGAAAATACCCCATAATATCAGAGTTCTCAAGTGTCCATTAGTCTCTTGTTAATGATTGAAGGCAACTTTTGCATGTGATCACCACATTCCCCCAAAGTCATGACTTATCTTCAGACATTCCATAGCAAACAATCAGGAAAGAAATTGTTTTTCCTTAGGGACTTCAGGCTTATGGGACATGTTCAAAGTTTTATTATTTTGGGGACCAACTTTCAAACAGCATGGTCGTGTTATTTTTGGCTTATCTCAGGGTGCAAAGTGACTTTTCTTCTTGACTGGAGAATAAGAAATGCTTAGTCCTATTAGAAAGAGAGTAAAGTATGCATTTTTGGCTTCTCCTTCCTTGCAAACGTGATTCTTCTATCCATTATGGTGTTGCCGAGGTGTGAAGTAAACAAAAGCAGAAGTTGAGCATCTTTTTATGAAACGCTAAAATTATGGATGTTAAAGTCTGGGTTGAATTGTTGCTTGTGTTACCAAGATCTACGGGATGTTCACATGACTAGAGAACACTAGTAAATTTTATAACCCTTCAAGTGAAAATAATTTATAAGCTTCAAATAACTGTTCTCCTCAAAGATGCCTTTGTTTTCCTCACGTCCTCGGTAACAGCAAAAACAACAATTAAAGGCAAAGGTGGGGCAAGCTGGAGGAGCTGCTCCCTACAGGTCAACTCTACGGTTGCCTGGTTGATCAAGAAGGAAAACTTTGAGATAACTGAGGATATGTGGGTGTATATAGCACCTGTCTTTCTATAAACCTTTGTGCAAATTTTCCCCCAAAATATAATTCTCTTGTGTGAATCAAAAAACAAAAAACAACCAAAGAAAAAGGAAAGAAACAGATGAGGATCTGGAGATCCAGAAACTGTATCATGTAGACCGACATATACTCCTACCAGGGCTCCTCTAAAATCTCCATTAAGTTGCCTCAACAAGAGAGGATGGTTAACCCGTATTTCTGGGCGCCTGAAGCAGAGGCCAAGGCTACCAGCAACAAGTCTGGGTTTATCTTGAACATTCATTTGATATTTGCAGTTTACTCTATAACATATCTGTACTTATTTACTATTAAAAAATCATCTTTCAAGTCTTCTTTTAAAACTGATGCTCCAGGAGGATGAGCCAGGTATGTCCCGAGACTTGGGGGGCTAACATCCCCAGTACCTAGGCAGGCAGAGTGGGGAACCGGCTTTCTGACCCTCCCTGTGGTAGGTTCCCTCTGGCTCTCTTCCGACCGGCCCTCCCTGCAGACGAGGAGGCCCCAGGGAGCCCGGAGCCTGGCTGGCCTTGCTCTACCAGACTACGATTGCTTATCATCAGGGATTGTAGGAGGTCGGCAGTGGGCAAGGCAGGAGGAGAGACTAAAAAGACACACCCCTTAATTTCAGAATCCCAGGGGGATGTCTTATCCTGAGGAGGATAAGACAATCATTAGAAAATTTAGCCTTCTGGTGGCTCTGTCTGGAGCCCTTACATAAACCTCTACTTTAGTTTACATTTCCTTTTCTGTGGAACAGAGATATTGCAATACCTGGTCCTTCTCCTTTTGGCTTGTGTTGTCAAAAGAACGATTCAGCTTGGGGCCGTAAATAACAGTGTGTGCCGTTTGGAGACAGATAGCGTGAGCAATAAATACAAAGTCGGCTTGTTTGCCAGATCATCCTCAAAGTGATTTAAGATATGGCCAGTCTCACTCTCCTTAGCCCTATTATGCCAAGTGTTTCCCAAACTCTGCTAATTAAAATGGAAATGGTGCTTGTTTCCCTAGTACTGTTAAAATGGTAATTCACCTGGCTGTGATGTTTTATAATAGCAGCTCTATAAATCAGCAGAAGAGTTCGGTGAGAGGCCAAGTCTGATCCTGAGGGAGTCTGACTTATACTCTCCTTACTAAAGTGAGAGATTCAGGTACTCCATGTGATGGGATTTGAAGGAAGGGACACAGTCCTCTTGGGCTTGGGCAGGACTCTGTGGGGGAAGTGGTGACTGAGCTCTATTCTCAAAGGTTGGCAGGCATCCTGAGTGAGGGGTAGATGGCAATCCAGGTTGGCAGGTGGAACAGAGTGGGCAAAGGCTCAGAGGACTGCCTGTCTTTGAGCCTTCCCCCACCTGGCTCCTTTGCTATAAGGAGCCTCCCTTTTGTGATGAGCCTGTTCACCTATTGTCTGCCTGTGTCATCAGGTTTTTGTGTTGCACCTTAACCTCTGTGCGTGTGTATTTGAAGGGGTGACTTCAACAGAGGAGAACTTGGTTTCAAAGACAAGCCCAGATTCTTTGAGGGCACAGGCCTTGACGTTTCAACATCTACTACATCTTTCATAGTTGAGCTCATTGTGTTTAAAATACCCTTGTTGGGCTGAATTGACCCGTACTAATTTTAGCATGTACAAAACTAATGCTCTTTCTTCTTGAAAGACATGTTGATGGGAATGTCATAAATGTATTTGGCAAAGACAACATATAGTGGGATAGATTAATAACATTTTAAAAATGGTTTTCTTTCCAGAAATATATTTGTTGTTTAGTTACAGTAGAAGTGGTTGGTATAATGTAAGTCATTTTTAATGGACTTTCTAGGACAGTGTATTTAATTCATCTAAGCTGTATTAGTTCACTAGGGCTGTCAAAACAGAAATACCAAAGACTGAGTGGCTTAAACGACAGAAATTTATTTTCTTACAGTTCTAGAGACTGGAAGTCCAAGATCAAGGGGTCAGAGTTGGTTTCCTCTGTGAACTAAGGGAAGGATCTGTTCAGGCCTTTTTCCTTGGTTTGTAGGTGACCTTCCTCTTGCTGTCTCCTTCACACAGTTGTCCCTCTGTGCCCAGGTGGCCTTGGTGTCTCTCTGTGTCCTTATCACTTCCTGTAAGAACACCAGTCAGATTGGATTAGGGCCCATCCTAATGGCTTCATTTGAACTTGCTTCTTAAAGACCCTGTCTTCAAATATAGCCACATTCTGAGGTATGCGGGGGTTAGGGCTACAACATACAAATTTTAGGGGGACACAGTTCAGCCTGTGAAAGCACCATACCCGGATTGTACTGTATATATATACACACTCAGGTGCACACACACACGGTTTTTACAAATAGACACACATCATTGATTTTGTGATGCAAATGGAAAGCATCTTGGTATTAAGTTACAGAATCATAGATTCTGTAGAAAAAAATCTCACCACGTCCCTTTCAGTCCTTTCCTTTGCTTTCAGAGAGAATGAAGATGTAAGCTGTTTCAGGCAGCTAGCATGTGAGCTCAGTGGACAGAGGTGGTGTGATGCACACCCACATAAAACTGCCTGCTTCTTTTGAAAATGTTGGTCAGCCTGCCACCTTTCCTTTCTTGCAGAGGGCCACCTTTCCTATGAGATTATCTCTTCCTCACTTGGAAGGTGCTTCAAATGACTTTTTTCTTATAAGGATGCTAATTATTAATAATAGTCATTTTCAAAAAATGTCCTTATTTGGCAAAATAAAAATGTCGGCAGTCCCGTTTCCCAGGTCCACGAATTCTAGCTGGTCTCCAGTTAACATTCCCCAGACGCTAGAGCTAGCGTTAGGAGATTACATGCTTCCTCTTTGTGACTTTATTATTATTTTTTTAAGATTTATTTATTTATTTGAGAGAGGGAGAGAGAGCATGTGCGTGAGCTGGGGGGAAAAGGCAGAGGCAGAGGGAGAGGCCTCACTGAGTACAGAGCCCTGCAGGGGGCTTGAACTCACATTCCTGAGGTTAGGACCTGAGCAGAAATCAAGAGCCGGGCCGCTTAACCGGCTGGACCACCCAGGTGCCCTGTCCTCTTAGTGACTCTAAATGTAATCCACAAGAATGCTCTGGAAGCTTTGGAACGGTAACTGATACTGGACTTCCGCTGAAATGAGGTTGGCTGATGACAGGGACTCTAGAAGGTGAAGCTGGTCACAAGGAGGGCTTGGGAAGCGGTCACGGAGAAGGAGGATTCCCCACGGCTTAGACAGAATGTTCCTTTTACACGGAAAGGAATCACCACAGAGTCTCTCAAAAAGAGCAGAGCTGAATATAACTTGAAGTTTGGCCATAGAGGAAGGACGCCCCCTGCCCCCGGGGAGGGGTGCCTGGACGTCCCCAGGGGGGTCTTTTGTTTTGGGGAGCTCTCAGTTACACTTCCCTCAAGTACATTGGGTGGGAAGTGCTGATTTTTATTATTTTCTTATTAAGAAAGTTTTTAGAACTTTAAAAAATTTTGGTAAAATGTATATAACGTTAACGTTCACATTGTTGTGCGACCATCACCACTACCTGTCTCCAGAACTATTCATCCCGAGTTGAAACTCTGTATCCACCCAATAATAACTTCCCATTCCCTGCTTCTCCCAGCCCTCCACAGCCACAATTCTACTTTCTGTCTCCATGAATGTGAGTACTCTAGGTACCGCATATAACGGCAATCATGCAATATTTGCCCTTGTGTGTCTGGCTTATTTCACATAGCATCATGTTTTGAAGGTTCATCCGTGTTGTAGCGTGTGTCGGAATTTCTTTTTGAGGCTGAATAATATTCCACTGCATGTACATACTGTATTTTGTTTATCCACTCATCTGCCAATCTATATTTGGATGGCTTCCATCTTATGGCTATTGTGAATGATGTTGCCATGGACCTTGGTGTACGAATATCTGTTGGCGTCTCGGCTTTCAGTTCTTTGGGGAATATTCCCAGAGGCGAAATTGCTGGGTTATAAGGTATTCCATGGTGAAATTTTCAGGGAGCTGCTATATTGCCTTTGGTACCAGCTGCACCACCTTACATTGCCACCAGCAACACATGAGGGTTCCAGTTTCTCTACATCCTTGCTAATACTTATTTTCTGTTTGTTTGTTTGTTTTTTTAATATAACAGCTATCTTAATGGGTGTGAAGTGATATCTCATGGTAAAACACTGCTTTTTGATAGTTGGTTTTTTGACTTGACTCTAGTACTTTTAAACATACTTTTTGTGAAGGCTCCAGAATAGAAGAAGATAGCAGGAGGGGAAGAATGAAGGGGAGTAAGTTGGAGGGGGAGACGAACCATGAGAGACGATGGACTCTGAAAAACAAACTGAGGGTTCTAGAGGGGAGGGGGTGGGGGGATGGGTTAGCCTGGTGATGGGTATTAAAGAGGGCACATTCTGCGTGGAGCACTGGGTGTTATGCACAAACAATGAATCATGGAACACTACATCAAAAACTAATGATGTAATATATGGTGATTAACATAACAATAAAAATTTAAAAAAAAATAAATGGAAGTATCGGGGACCCAGCAAACCTTACTGTAATAGAGTGGTCAACTTGGGATTCCACTGATATGCTCAATATGCCTAGAATTCCTTGAAGTACAGACCAAGGAAAGCAAGATGTAGAAAGAGGTGGGAGTTAAACTTAATGCATTTCTGGGGTGGGACCTCAACCCGCCACAGGAGTGGCCTCACTTTGGCTATAGTAGGACATCCGTGTTGGGATATAGGAGTAGCAAGGTAGCATCCTGTGGTGGGGTAGAGGAGTAGAGCCCTGTTTTATTATATTACATAACTCCTTTGCCCTAATTCCACAGTCATCAGTAAATCTTTGGATCTTAAAGTTTGCTTCCCAGATCACATGAAGCATGTGCTCCGGTCTCCTTGGCCATTTTATTCCTTATTGTAATTCACCAAATTGATGCTATGGTTATAAATCATTCTCCTACGTTTGGTCAGTGTGACTCAATTCATTACGTTTCTTGCCCTTGGAGGACTGTGAAAACCCACCTTGCTAAATCTTCAGACCTGGGGCTGAGGTGCGGTTGCTGGGGGCAGCGTGCCTGCCTTCCCCACACCTACCTCCCATCCATGCCTCATCTCTCTTTTTGGAAAATCCTTTCCAGATGGAGGCTTCCCAGCTTCTTTCTGGGGTGTTTTCTTCCCCCCTGTGTGGGTATGATGTTCTTCTCCCTGTCCGACTGAAGTTTCTGTTAGAACGGGAGAACTCTGCTCTCAAGTTCAGGGTGGAGTAAGAGAATGAAAGAAGATAATTCGAGCACCTGGGTGGCTCAGCTGTTAAGCGACTGCCTTTGGCTCAGGTCATGATCCATCAAGTCCCGCATCGGGCTCCCTGCTCAGCGGGGAGTCTGCTTCTCCCTCTGACCCTCCTGCCCCATGCACTTTCTCTCTCTCACTCTCTCTCAAATAAATAAATAAAATCTTTAAAAAAAAAAGAAAAAAAGATAATTCTATGGCTTCTCCACAGAATGAGAAACTGAATCAACTGGTATTTATTGCCTTTCTGCTGTGAGCCAGGCCTTGTGTGAGTTGCTGGAAATACAGCGGTGAGCAAAGCAGAGGAGGCCGTGCCCTGTTGGTGCTTACGGACAAGACACCGGAGGGAGGAGAAGGCCACTGGAGGACTGGTCCATGCGGTCCTAGCATCGCCTGTACTACGGTGTGAGGCAAAGATCTGCTGCCATCTCCAAAGACGTCTCCGAAGGGCTCACAGATAGTCATTGTGTCCCAGCACCTAGTAGTTTGTGCAGTAAGCATTTGCTGGACTGAACAGAGTCAGGAAATGCTAACTTTAAAAAAATTACTTTCTAGTCTGTTGACTACTCTGTGGCTGTCCAGGGCATAAGTGAAGGAGCTGGATTTAGGAGTCCAGACCACTGTCCTCTTTGAGGCGCCAGCAGGTGGAGGAAGGATGCCCACTTGTTAATTAAGCATCTCGCCATTTCAGATCTTGACTGAATATTTATCAGCACAAAATATGAAGTCCTGTTTCTGGCTTTGGAAGTTGTTCTTTTATTGGCCTTGATTCTGATTTTAAGACCGGGGCAGTCTTCAGGCTTGGGAACACTTGCTGTTCCCTGTTTTGCTCCTGGAAACGAGTTGTTGCTGTGCAGCAGAGGTGTCGGGGTAGACAGGAAGAAGATGCATCCAGAATTTCTCCGTCAGCTGTCAGTCACCATATTTTTGAGGTCTGCTGGGTAACTGAGTACTTTCTAGGAAATACCCAGGAACAGCATAAAACTTGACGGAGTAGAGAAATGTGGGAATATGTCCATTTGAGAAGGGAAGAGGTGTGTGGTGTGTGTGTGGGGGGGTGGGGTGGGGTAATATCTCTAGGCTGAACTGAGTGACCAGAGATGCAGACTTCAAAAGTAAGATGCATGCTCAAGTCAAAAGGAGAAGACTTCAAAATCCCAGAAGCAAGACATCTTCAATTGAAAGAAATAAAAAATAAAAATAAAAATAAAAATAAAAATCCACACTCCATGAAAGAAATTGCTGACTTAAAATGGGTTCACAGAAAAGGAATCTGCAAACTTGAAAATTAAAGAAATGAGTAGAAGTAGAAGGTGGTGGCTCACACAGAGTCTATAAAAAGGAAAAGTACACTGGGGGAAAATGTCTGCCTTTTTTAAGCACTGCCCTGGGAGGAGACCGCAGAGGCTCTGATTTTAGAAGGTAAAGCATACTTCCTTGCTAGGATGTGTTGCCTTATGGAAATGTGTTAGGAATACCCAGGGGCTCTGGTCTATCATGAGCCTGACTCATAGCTTGCAGACTCTCATCTGATCTCTGTGTGGTCCTACCCCACTGAGATGCGGACAAGCTGAGTGCACCCTTAGTCTTCATTGGGGGCCTAGTCACATCTCTGTGCAACGAGGGGACTAAGCTTCTTTAAAGCGGCAGTTCAGAACTTCTGACCTTGGGCTCCTCAGCTGCCAGAATGCAGCCTAGTGAGGCTTTACGTTTGGTTTCTCAAATGCCTTTGCTTGGAGAGAGAAAGGGTGATGGATTACGAGAGTGACTTCTCTGTTTTGCTGGGGACAGTTGTTCCTGGGAATAGAAGGAAGAAGGAGATAAGTACATGAGACCTAATGAGACCTTTATGACCCAGGCCGGAACAGAGGTTGGCGTCCTGGCTGGCATGCCCACAGTTGAAGTTTGGGCACTGAAGGGAAAGAAGATAGCGTGCAACTGGGACTTTTGATCTCAAATCTGAATGGGTCATTCAGTCTTTCTCTGTGCATACTGGTTACTGTGGGGCTTTGGATCCATGACCTTGGCCAGCAGCTTCTCCGAGTGCCCTTCTTGCTGTGCTCTAGGCTGTTTATGTGTGTGTGTGTGCGTGCGCACATTTTTAGGGTGTATAGGCATCTTTTGGATCTCTCCTTAATGTTCTAGTCCTATGACTGAATTGGTGGTCACTGGGAAAACACATCTGCTGATGTTTATACCTTAGTATGGAAATCAAGGTCCAACTTCAAGGAAATAGCCCCCTTGGCATGTGTACCCATCATGGCCCTGCAAGGGAGGCCGCGAAGAGCCTTTACTCACTTTATGGAAGGGTGCATGTCTGCATGCATCTTCCCAGTTTGAAGGAGGAAGAGAGAATTGCTTGAGCTGTCTTTAAGACGGACAGAGTGTGCCTAGGAGTGGGGTGGGAAGCTGGGTCGGAGGAAGAAGGATCGGGGAATGAGAGGGAATGGGTGTTGGGAAGGTGTATGGGAGGAGGGGGTATGTTTACCCAGCCTTGAGAGGTGTCTGCAGCCTGCTAACTGTGCTTACTCGGTTTGGGTTTGAGATCTTCCTCCTTCCTCCAATCCTAGACCTTGGGCTAAACTACCACATGCGCACATGGAGAAGGTTAACTTCCTTTTCAGGTGTGGTTTTGAGGTACAGTTGTGATTTTTCGTTATTGTTGCTGTTGGCAGACGTGCTTTCAGCTGCTCCTCCAGGAAGCTTGCTTTGAATGCATTTCCTCTGGAAGTTGCTTTTCATGAGGCTAATATAATGAAGAAATCGGGCAGAGAGGAGATTTGGGGAGGGGGTGCTGAGGACCCCCAAAGGCACAGAAGGCAGCTGCTTGGCTGAGCCCTGCACTTCCAGTTTGCTAGCTTCAGGAGCTAGCAGCTGCCTGCTCTCAGCAGCCCTGTGAGTGGGCCGCGGTGCCCACTGCCTCTTCCACCCCGGGAGGTGGGAGGTATGGCTCAGACATTGCTTCCTCACTGTAGTACGAATATCAGACTCTGGGGCCGGCTGCCCGGATGTACTGTTATTTTCCAAACGGTGAATCAGTGCCAGCTTCTGTTTCTGCAAAACTCAGACAGGCAACATGGGGCTTCAAAAAATGGACAGTGTACAAAATCTGGCCAGACGCCAGTCTTCTGTTTATTTCTTGTCCTTGTGTATTTGGTGGCCCAAGCTAATCACCTTGAGACTTGGATGAAAACTGTTGCCTCATCCGCTTTTTCAAGGGTGCTAGGTGGCTGCTTGAGAGGGGGGGCCAGAGACGCTCGCCCCCCAATCTAACTTTGGGATTCGAGAACCTAGATGAAATAGCTAGCAAAAACAAAAGCCTTCCCCCACCCCCTGCCCCACCCCCTGTTATCTAAAGGCTACCAAAATGATGGCAGAAGTTGTCTAGCATTTCATTCTGCTTCCCTGGAGAACCTCTGATAGTCTCGCTCTGCTCTTCACTCCCTCTTGTCTCCAGGCCAGCACTTTGCTCCTCTCTTAAAGGACGGACTCTCCACTTTCAGGATCTCTGCACATGTGACTTGTATGACCCCTTGCTCCCTAGCCATCCCTAAATAGTTCATGTAGATGAACAGGAATGGTACAAGGGAGAATAAAAGAAGCAATGAAAAAACACTTTCTCTGTGGTGGGTAAGGGGTTGAGAGTTTCTTTCTTTCTTTCTTTCTTTCTTTCTTTCTTTCTTTCTTTCTTTCTTTCTTTCTTTCTTTCTTTCTTTCTTTCTTTCTTTCTTTCTTTCTTTCTTTCTTTCTTTCTTTCTTTCTTTCTTTCTTTCTTTCTTTCTTTCTTTCTTTCTTTCTTTCTTTCTTTCTTTCTTTCTTTCTTTCTTTCTTTCTTCTTTCTTTCTTCTTTCTTTCTTTCTTTCTTTCTTCTTTCTTTCTTTCTTTCTTTCTTTCTTTCTTTCTTTCTTTCTTTCTTTCTTTCTTTCTTTCTTTCTTTCTTTCTTTCTTTCTTTCTTTCTTTCTTTCTTTCTTTCTTTCTTTCTTTTTTCTTTCTTTCTTTCTTTCTTTCTTTCTTTCTTTCTTTCTTTCTTTCTTTCTTTCTTCTTTCTTTCTTCTTTCTTTCTTTCTTTCTTTCTTTCTTTCTTTCTTTCTTTCTTTCTTTCTTTTTTCTTTCTTTCTTTTTTCTTTCTTTCTTTCTTTCTTTCTTTCTTTCTTTCTTTCTTTCTTTCTTTCTTTCTTTCTTTCTTTCTTTCTTTCTTTCTTTCAAGATTTTATTTATTTATTTGTCGAGAGAGAGAGAGAGAGAGCACAAGCAGGGGGAGTAGCAGGCTCCCCGCTGAGCAGGGAGCCCGATGTGGGGCTCGATCCCAGGACCCTGGGATCATGACCTGAGCTGAAGGCAGACACTTAATGACTGAGCCATCCAGGTACCCCAGGGGTTGAGATCTCTTGATCTCTGATGTTTTGTACAGACATAGTCTGCTAGTTCCTGGCCAGACCTGTGAGGGTGGCCCTAATGCTTCTTTCTGACCTGAGAGAGTCGTGGGGAGACCTGCTAAGCGTGTGGGCCTGGGCAGCCACAGGTGGGGGTCACCATTAGGTACAGATGTGGAGAACAGCTTACACAGAGATTGGAAAACACTCCCATCTTTATTTCCTTCAGGGTTTTATGTCCTTTTTGCTATTTTTCTGTTGTCTATTTCAATACTAGATAAAATCTAGGGCCTCCCTCTGCTGTGCTTATTACATGGCTGTAATACCTGATTTCCAATAAAAATGAGATTATCAAACCAGACTTTATATTATTTTCCTTAAAAAACAGGAGAGATTGTTACCATATTTTTGACTTGATGAAACAACATGAATCATGATGCATATATTTCTCATTAAAACTTTTAAAGCATCTAAATGAATGCCCTCTGTGTTATTTTTTATTACAGTTTTATTCATTTGTCTAGGGCGCACAGATCAATGAACCCACGTGGTGAGTTTGATAGGAATTGGCTGGCAGGAGAGTTGGTGATGCTTGAAGAAGAGGCCTAGGCTTTTCTATCCCAGACTAGCATTTCTTAGCTTATAATAATAGTGCTAGTTGCGATGTATTGATCTTAACTGGGTCCTGGCTACCCATACTTCATGTAACATCACATTTAATCTCTACAGCAACTCCATGAAATAGGTACTGTTATCATCTTCATTTTCCTGATGGGAAAATTGAAGCTTAGATTCCCCCCCGCCATTGCTCTAAAGGAGGGTTGGCAAACTTTTTCTACAAAATACCAGAAATTAAATGTTTTAGGCTTTTGGGCCATACTGTCTCTGTTGCCACTACCCAGCTCTGCTGTTGTAATGCTAGAGAAGCCATAAAAAAATACAAAAACAAACAGGGGTGGCTGTGTTCCAGTAAAACCTCATTTATGGACTCCAATATTTGAATTTCGTATAATTTTCTTATATCACAAAATATTATTTAAAAATTATTTTCCAGGAGCGCCTGGGTGGCTCAGACAGTTAAGCATCCAACTCTTGATTTCAGCTCAGGTCATGATCTCAGGGTTGTGAGATTGAGCCCCGAGTCAGGCTCCATGCTGGGTGTGGTGCCTGCTTAAGATTCTCCCTCTTCATCTGCCCCTCCCCCCTGCTCGTGTGCACGCAGGTGCTCTCTCTCTCTCAAAAAAATTGTTTTCCACCCATGAAAAAATATAAAAACATTCTTCACTTGGAGGCTGTACAAAAACAGGTGGTAGTCCAGATTTGCCCACCCTAGTGTAGATAAGCATAAGCAGGAAAGGAGGAATGGGTTAGGATGGGCTGGTGGGAGTCATACTCTTGCCAGAGGGAAGAGCATGTGTGCAGGGAACACAGCAGGAAGTCTCCAAGGAACTGCAAGAAATGCAAGCATGGTTTGATAGGGTATGAGGCAAGATAAGAGGAGACACTAAGACCTAAGTCATGACCTTGTGGGACCTTTCAAAGATTTTGGACTTTGTCCTTAGAGCAATGGGAAGCCATTAAAAATATTAAGCAAAGGAAGGAAAAGGACAATTTTTTTTTTTTAAATCACTGGCTGATAAGTGAAGAGTGGATTACAATTGGTCAGTAAGGGTAGAAGCAGAAAAACCAGTGAGGCAGCTTGAGAAGGGGGCCAGGTGGGTGATGATGGTGTCTACTAGTGACTGTAGCCAGAACCATTTCCTGGCAACATATCAAACTGAAGTAGAGCAAATATGAAGACCCTCGTCTTCCAGCTTCAAATCTAGTATCTTCCCTGCATGGTGTGAAAGTCTTAAAATTCTCAAATGCACATTATGTTTATCCGAATCTGCCATTTATCTCTGAACCCTACAACTGAAGAGCTACTCTTCTCTCACAGACACAATTCTTTCCTTCTGGAGGAAGTGCTCATAAACAAGCATAGTGTTTCTTAGGTTTGAGTTATTAGTTTTCATTTCCTGAGGAAATTTATTTCATCAAGGGAAATAATCTCTTGTTTAAATAATAAAAAGACCAAAGATAATACTGTGGTAATGGTTTTATGTTATTTTTGTGCTGGTGTTAGAAAGGCTACTGAATACTTCCTTGAAGGTCAGCTTTTCTTAAAATTTGTATAGCTTTCATTTCCAAATCAGAAATGGTACATTCTCTTCTCCCTTTGAAGGAATGATTTGTCTGTCTGGGCACTCACAGTAACACTCCAGTTCTGATACTAGCCTCTATCTCTGGATCCGAGCACACTATCTTTTGAACAATATGATACTGAGGGGTTAGAGTCTGTTTCTGTGGGGTCCAGGACTGGGGATTAGGGAAGAAAGGAAAAGGGAAAGATGAGATTTATGCCTTGGGGCAGAGGGGTGATGGTGATGGTGATTTTGCCTCAACCTCTCTGGAGGTTGGGCCCTAGAGGCAGCAGTGGGTGATACTGACCCAAGGTGGGTAGAATAAGGGGAATTTCAGAAAGTTCTTAGGGGTGGGACCCAGTGGTTGTGACTTCTCAGAGAATCTTGGTTTTGGCTGATCTTTCATTCAAATTTTTCCTTATATTACTGCTATTTGTTACTTTGTATTCTTTCCCCAATATAAAGCAAGGTCTGTAGGGTCTGTACTTGTATCTCAAGCATCTTCTTCCATCTCATAATGTACACTGTCTTGCACACAGTAGATGCTCAATATTGAATACTGGCTCGGTTGATTTGTCACCTTTGGCACCCATGCTGTGCAGTGCAACCTCTTGTTTCAAAGAAGTCAAAGTTTTTAAGTCTAAAATCATCACAAAGAAGACACTCGAGACATCCTGAGAATAGGACAAATTTTAGGAGTAAGCAGTAGGCAAGATTCAGGCTTCCACTGAGGATCTTCTCCCATTATGGGGCTTTTGTTGACCTCTTTTCTTTTTGCCACCCCACTTCATTAGCCTTTGGTTGCTTGTCTTTATTTTTGCACAGCAGGTGCTCCATATATGTATACTGTGCAAGTTCACTTCTGGTACTGATTTTATTTATTCTCTGTAGACTCTTTGCATATTCATACAGGTATAGGTGGTGGAGCTGAAGTTGTAAGCTCAGAGGCTTTGATATACTCTCTCCTTTCTTCTCTTCATTTATCAGTTATTGAAAGTTGGTTATGTGCCAGGCACTAGGTTAAGTCCTGGGGGACAGCAACAAAAGAAGACATGGTGTCTGATTTTAAAAAAACATTCCAGTCTAGCAGAGAGATAAAAGGAAACAATGGCCACTTGGTGTAAAGTATAGGCAGCGATTGAAGACCTCTCCCTGACCTCGTGGATGGGACCTCACTGATGCCTTTGCCTTCTGAACTTCTGAATGTGGTCAAGAGCAGGTAGAGTATCTGTGCAGTTGAGGATGAATTAACAGGCTCTACACTTGCCTTTCTCCATTTGTGCAGGGTGAAGATGTCTGCCCAGAGATTAATCTCTAACAGAACGTCCCAGCAATCTGCACCTAATTCTGATTACACCTGGGAATATGAATATTACGAGATTGGACCAGTTTCCTTTGAAGGACTGAAGGCTAATAAATGTAAGTCTTATACAATTCCCCATTGTAAATATAATGTATTTGTCTTAACCTGTGAAATCCCCAGTGATTAATTTTCCTGAACATTCTTTTTACACAACTCTGTTCTGTATCCCCCAAGTCCCAGAAAACACCCCCTCCCAAACATAGGCTGACTGTTCAGGGATGGTATTACATGAGTGACAAAGAACTTGAAAGATTCCCTTAGTGGGGGACCCTGAGTCAATGTCATTCTCAAACTGAGATTCTTTTTAAAGTATTAATCATTCCAGCTCTCCCAAACTGTGTGAACATTTGGACCATCAAAAATATGTACAAAAGGAAAGTCTGGAACTATTTTTTGAAGAACCTTCTTTGGTGTCTCATGGTCAACGGCATCCTTTCAGCCCTGCTGGGTTTCTGGGGCTGTAGAGAGCAGTCTATCTGTGTGCATTCATAATGATGGACTGGAATAGCCTGCAACCATTCCTAATTCTGCATGATAGGCATAAATTGTGCTTCATGTTATTGGAGTGATTAATAATCCAGCACAAAGCAAGGAAATACAATTCTGTGCAAGGTTACTGTCCAACTCCAGTCATAACTGCATGCTCCTGGTCAGCACAAAGCATCTGTCTTCCAGGAACTACTGCCCATTCCCAGGTCCGGTTGTGGTTACCCAATAAATATCCCAGAGATGTCTGGTTGTTTCAGAATGAATATCCATAGTGCAATAAAAATGTTAGGTTCTTAACTGGCTCCGCTTTATGGGACACCTTAGGAACTAAAAGAAAGATTAGAAATGGGGATGCAAATATGGCAAAGGAAATACCTTTGCTCTTTTAGTATTTCCTGGATGCTGCCATTCTGACGTGTGTTGGCGTTCATGATCCCCCACATTCACGTGCTGCTCCCTTGTAAGGAAGGCTTTCTAAATTTTGTTGAGCTTTCTTGAGTTATAATTGACAAAACTGTAATATATTTAAAGGTTTCAAAGTGATGATTTGATACACATATACATTGTGAACGGATTCCTTCCATTGAGTTAATCGACACTCGTCACCTCAGATATTTGCCTTCATTTATTTATTTTTTGGTGAGAAGAATTAAGTTCTACTCCCACAAATTTCAGTTATATAATACACATTGTCAACTATATTGACCATGTTATATGTTAGATCCTCAGGCCTTATTCCTCTTATAAACTGAAAGTTTGTACCCTTTTACCAACCTCTCCCTGTTTTCCCCGACCCCAGTCCCTGGCAACCAATTTTCTACTCTCTGTTCCTATCAGTTTGACTTTTTTTTTTTTCTTTTTGGTTCTTATTTCACATAGCATAATGCCCTCCAGGTTCATCCATGTTGTCACAAATGACAAGATTTCCTTCTTTTTAAAGGCCAACTAATATTTTAGTGTGTATGTGTGTGTGTCTGTGTGTGTGTGCATCTATGTAAGTGATGGACACTTAGGTTGTTTCCATACCTTAGCTATTGTGCATAATGCTGCAGTGAATGTGGGAATATAGATATCTCTTCAAGATAATGGTTTTGTTGCCTTTGGATATATATCCAGAAGTGAGAATACTGGATCATAGGTAGTTCTATTTTTACTTTTTTGAGGAAACTCCATACTATTTATCATGGTGGCTGTACCAGTTTACATTTCCACCAGCAGTGCACCATGGTTCCCTTTTTTCTACATCCTCACCAGCATTTTTTATCTCTTGTCTTTTTTGATAATAGATGTCCAAACGGGGATGAGGTGGTATCTCGCTGAGGTTTTGATTTGCATTTCCCTGATGATTAGTGATGTTGAGCTCCTTTTCATGTGCTTCTCGGCCATTTGGATGTCTTTGGGAAATATCTGTTCAGGTCTTTTGCCCACTTTTTAATTGGGTTGCTTTTTGGTATTGAATTGTATGGATTCCTTGTATATTTTTAGATATTAACCTCTTCTCAGATATGTGCTTTGCAAATATTTTCTCCTTTTCCCTTTGTTGGTGCTTTCCTTTGCTGTGCAGAAGCTTTTTAGTTTGATGTAGTCCCACTTATTTATTTTGTTTCTGTTGCCTTTGCTTTTGGTATCAAATCCAAAAAATCATTGTGAATACTGATGTCAAGAAGCTTGCCCCCTATGTTTATGACCATTATTTTGAACTCTCTATCAGGTAAATTGCTTGTTTCTATTTCATTAAGATCTGGTTTTGGAGATTTATCTTGTTCTTTAGCTTGAAATATATTCCTCTATTTCTTCATTTTCCTTGACTCTCTGTGCTGGTTTCTGTGCATTAGAGAAAACAGCTACCTCTCCCAGTTTTGAGTGGTAGGTCTTGTGTAGGAGATTGACCTTGTCATTCAGCCTACCCTGGGCTCCTAGTTGCCTCTTGAGTTTTTATGATTGTCAAAGCAAATTTCTTTGTTGGGCGCCTGGGTGGCTTAGTTGGTTAAGCGACTGCCTTCAGCTCAGGTCATGATCCTGGAGTCCCAGGATCGAGTCCCGCATCGGACTCCCTGCTCAGCAGGGAGTCTGCTTCTCCCTCTGACCCTCTTTCTTCTCGTGCTCTCTATCTCTCATTCTCTCTCTCTCTCAAAAAAAAAAAAAAAAATCCTAAATAAAAAAAAGCAAATTTCTTTGTTCTTAGTGGTTCCCAGTATTTGAGGGTGTGTCAAGACCTGCCTGTGTCCCCAAGGGAGGATTGTGGTCAGCACCTACCTAGATGCAGCCTGATTAGAAGCCAGACCCTTAGGCAGCAGCTGGGGAAGTATGTAATTAAATCCCTGCCAGTGAGAAACTAGGAGATGGAAGTTTGGTAGGAGGGGCCCAGGGCTCCAAGAACACCTGGCTCTGGGGGTCCTAAACAGACCAGGTTTGGCCACTTGCAGCTGACAAAATCAAAGGCAGGGAGATGAGTGCTGGTGGAACAAGAAAGGAATTTGTTTCAGTGAGGCCGACATTGGGAAGACTGCAGACTAGTGTCATTGATGGTCTCCAAAGTGCCAAAGATACTTCCAGGTTGATATATTAAAAAAAATGATGGACACAGGAGGGCAGTAAAGGTCAGGTTGATCATTGTCTTGGAGTCAGTCATGGGCGGGGTCTTGCTGGCTCAGGACAGTCCTTATTGCTGGATGGGGTAGTTTCCTTCCCATCACGGGATGCTTTGCTCCAGGATATTTTGCCTGAGTAAAGAGGTAAGCTGGCAAGAAGAACTTAATCAATTAGAAAGTTTGAGGTTGAAATGGAGGTAATGGAAGTCCTCTTTCAGTTTTTGCCTGCTTCCTCTCTTTTCGGCCAAGTGGATAGATGGGAAAGTGCTCTGGTGCTTGTTAAGAACTGCTTCTTTGTTCCTACAGTCCTGTAGGACTCCTGAATGTAAGCACCATTGGTATCAGAGCCAGGAGACTGGGGGCCTTCCCTTGGGCTGTAGCCACAAAAGCGAGGGTGTCAGACTTGTGTATGAGCTCTTTCCAGGGAGATGCTGGTGACTTGGTTTTATGATTGGAACAGGCTGGAGGGAGAAGGCAGGGTTGGTTGCCAGCTCCCCTGCTCTCTGGGGAAGATTGCAGGCAGCCACTAGATGGGTGCTAAATTAGAAGCCTGGCCCTGGAGGCTGCATCCTTTAAAGTATGCAGATAAACTCCTGTCAGGGAAAGAATGGGAAATGGGTATTTTTGCCTGCTTCCTCTGCAGTGAGCCTTGGTGGGATAGCTGTGCTGAAGGCTTGCCTGCCCATGAATTACTGCTTGTTTCCTATATAGTTTTTGGGTTCTCATGGACCCCAGCCCTTTTGGCTTTCAGAGCTAGACATTTTAGGGCCCCATCTCTGCAGTGGGGGTCTTAAAAGTGGGACTCTAGATGTGCTGTCCAAACCCTTCCCTTCTTAGGGAGAAGCTGGAAGTTGGGGCTTTCCTTCCAACTGTATGTTGCTGCGCTGGGGGTGGGGGTTATGGCAAGAGTATGTCTCAGCCCTTCCTACCCATTTTCCTGTGGGTATTTTCCTCATTTGCCGGAGGTGTAGGAGTGACTTAGCTAGTTTCTGGATATCTTTCAGAGGGAATTCCTCCATACGCAACTGTATATTCAATGTGTTTGTGGAAGGAGGGGAGCTCAGGAGCCTCCTAAGTCTCTATCCTGGTCAATTTCCATTCCAGCTTAATTAAGAGATCAAGCCTTTGTTCCCATTCCCCTGTTGCAGGAAGGACTGCAAAACCCCAGGCTTCACCTGTTGGTCCCTGGGGCCAGGAAACCACTGATGGCTAGTGGCTGTGGCAAGGCCTCTAGTGGGGCAATCAGAGGGCAGTGATACTATTAGGAGTTAGTTGGACAGTTGGGTAGTCAGGGCCAGGGCTCCCAATTACAGTGAAATGAAAACACGGAGTTGGGCCAGCTAAGACAAAACAGCACTGCCATTCTGTTTTACAGCTTAGACAGGATGGACCCCACTAGCATTCTGCTTTGCAGCCTTTGCAGAAATGACTTCGGCAAAATGTCCTCAAATAAGGCAACTAACCACAAAACATTTGTCAGTATCACGGGCAAGGGGCAGTTAAGACATAAGCCCCAGATATATGATGAAAGCCCTGCTTGGCACAACTCAGCACACCCTGATTGCTTAAAATAGTTCTGCAAAAGAGTTCATAAAACCCCCTAAACTTAGAAACTCTAAGTGCGACACTCCTGGGCCCCCTCCCTCTCTGGGAGCTTTATATTTTGCTCAATAAACTTTGCTTTGCTGCCCACCACTCTTCATCTGGTCTACCTCTTTCTTCATTCTTCGAAGGGGCATGACCAAGAATGGGGTGGGGGTGGGAAAGCAGCCAAAGGCAGAGAAAATCCTACAACAATACTCTGGCTGGTACCCACGTCCTGGTCTCCACTAGTGGGCCTGCAGGGGCTTCAGAGTTACTCATTTAATGGATCAAGGGCTTTCTATATTTGTTCCTTAAAAAATCATTAACTAAACCATATATCCCTTATCCCTGAAGTGAATAGTAATAATTAAATGCTTTCACTCCTTCCTTTATTGATGTCTGCTCAGTATTTCTTTGTGGAAATTTTAAAAAGCAGACGAAATCCATTGGGATATGCTGTCATCCGATGGAAGGCTGTTGCTGTCAGGGTATGAAATCATCCTCCTTCATTTACTTTAATTCTTTAATCTGTTGTTTTTCTGTGGCAATCTTTAGGTAAGGACACTTGCTTGTTAAGAATTTTAGTGGAAAGCAAAATGACTGGGCAAATTGCCATATATTTCCCTGCAATATGCACTTTTACAGCTTAGTGACACAAGCTTTATTTTTCTGTCAGTTTGCTCTTATCTCTTTTCCTTAGTTTAAGGGGCAAAGAAGACAGGCCTGCTGCTATTATTTTGGTTGGTACATCTCCAGAGACAAATGACAATCTTTTTTGAGCATATTACATTCTAGAAACGATTATAGCTGGCAAGGATTCCTGCAAAATGTAGGCAGAAATGTGACACATTACATATTTACTTTACCTACTATACTATTAATAAGGAGTGCTTTTGTTAGTTTTAGCATTCACATCGGTAAAAAACAAAATGCCTGGGTGAGTCCTTACTGTTTGGATGTAAGAGATCTGACTGAAGTAGAGGACCTTAGCTTCTGGAACCTGACAATGTATGAGACACATAGAAGAGAATAAGAAACAAACAAAAAACACAGACATATGGGAAAATAGAAAAGATTAAGTTAACTATTATACTGTATATTTTGGTATAGTCTCTTCCATTTTAAAATGCTGTGATTCTGACATTCAAGTGTGTCTCCTTGTATTGCAGATCAGAATTCAAAGCCAGTTAGGTGTAGGTTCAGAAAAATAGAAGCCAGATATTTCAAGGGGAAGTGTTTATTGAGGACAAGATAACAGTTATCATCATTTGCTTTACCTGTAACAGATCATACTTGGCGATGGTAGCTCCATCTTTAGTTCAACCAGGTTCTTCTGCCTGCTGAAATACAGAGTCTTACCTTCAAAGGGTCTTCCATCTGAGAAACAACCTCTGGTGGTTACTGTGAATTCTCCTTTTGCTCTAAGTTATGTATCTGGTATTAAACCTTATAATGTATCAGAAATGGACATATATCTGACATATATTTGGCACCAGCAGAATGGACATTCACTCATTCACTCTTTCAGCAAATATTTACTGAGTACCAGTTATGTGCAGCACTGTTTTAAGAACTAGAGATACAACAGCAAACAAAAGAGGCAAAAATACCTCAGCTTATAGATCTTGCTTCCTAGTGGGTGAGATAGACAATACATAAGTTAAATAAACAAACTATGCCATATAGTGATAGAAAATAAATTAGGGAAAGGAGATGTGGAGAGCGGAGGTAAAATGATACATAGAGTGGCCATGGAAGGCTTTACTGAGAAGGAGAAATGTGAGAAAAGACCTGAAGGAAGTGAGAGATTGAATTGTAAGATATTTGGGGAGGAGCATTCCAGAAAATGCAACATGGCAAGAATGAAATGGAACATGCAAGGAACAACGAGGAGACCAGTATGGCGCCAGGGGAGTGAATATGAGGCAGGACAGCAAAAGAAGTCAGGGAATAGGGAAGAGGAAAAAGGTAATAGGGCCTTTGAGATCATGCTGAGGACTTTGGCTTTTTCTCTGAGATGTCACTTGGAGAAGAGGAATAGCATCTGGCTTAGGTTTCAATAAGACCTCTGCAGGGGGCGCCTGGGTGGCTCAGTCATTAAGCGTCTGCCTTCGGCTCAGGTCATGATCCCAGGGTCCTGGGATGGAGCCCTGCATCGGGCTCCTTGCTCAGCAGGGTGTCTGCTTCTCCCTCTCCCACTCCCCCTGCTTGTGTTCCTTCTCTCGCTGTCTCTCTCCCTCTGTGTCAAATAAATAAGTAAAATCTTAAAAAAAAAAAAAAAAAAAAAGACCTTTCTGCAAGTGGGGAAGGGAGGGGATGAGGTTAGAAGCCGAAGACCAGTCGGGGGGGCTATGGCAATAGTCCAGGCGGCTGGTGATGGTGGCTTGGCCTTGATGGGGACAGTGGAGTGGTGAGAGGTGCATATATTCTGGATATTTCTTAAAGATAGATCTGATAGGATTCATCAGTAGATTGGTCATAGGGCATAACAGAAAGTGAATATTTGTGATCTGATTGGCAGAATGAATTGCCATGAACTGAGATGGGGAAGACTATGGGAGAAGCAGGGACATCAGGAGCTCAGCTTTGGACTTGTTAAATTGAGACCTGTCAGACATCCAATAGGACATGGCAGGAGAGGTGTGCTGTGAAGGTGTGAATTTGAGAGTCACAGCATGTAAATAATATTCAAAGTTAAGAGACTGGATGAATGAGTAGAGACAGAAAACTGAAGAGGTACAAGAACTGAGCCCTGACACATGCTAGCATTTAAAAGTTGGAGGTGGGGCGCCTGGGTGGCTCAGTTGGTTAAGCGACTGCCTTCGGCTCAGGTCATGGTCCTGGAGTCCCGGGATCGAGTCCCACATCGGGCTCCCTGCTCGGCGGGGAGTCTGCTTTTCCCTCTGACCCTCTTCCTTCTCGTGCTCTCTATCTCTCGTTCTCTCTCTCTCAAATAAATAAATAAAATCTTTAAAAAAAAATAAATAAAAGTTGGAGGTGTTGGGAGGAAAATAGCAAAGGAGCCTAAATGGAATGTACAGGAAGGTAGGAAGAAAGCAGGGCAATTGTGTTTCCTGGAAGCCAAATAAAGAAAGAGCTTCAAGGATGAGGCAGTGGTCTGTGTCAAATGCTGCTATTAGGTCAACTAAGTTGAGGACTGTGACTTGACTGTTTGATTTACAGCATAGAAGTTATTGGCAATGATTTGAAAGCAGTCTTAGCGGAGTGGGTGGGAGTGAAAGGCTGATGGAAATCGTTCAAGAAAAAAATGAGAGGAGAAGAACTGAAAACCATACGTACAGACAGATCTCTCAAGAATTTTGCTATAAAGGGAAAGAGAAATAAGACATTTAGGAAGACCTTGGCTAGGTGAGATAAGATATTCTTAGAGAAGCAGAAGCAAAGCCTGTGAGTCAATATGTGGACACGTTTACATTTTAGTAGGACCATTTGAGCTGCTGTGTTGAGGAAAGACTGAAGGAGCATCCTTTTATTCTGAGCCATCAGTGGAGGCCATATCCCATGCTTTTTTTCATATGCCAACTCGCAGATAACGCCAGCCACACACATGGACAAATAAGCAAGAAGCCAGGTCATCAAGATGAGAAGCAGAGCTAGAGCTTGTGAAGACTTAGAGTAAGGCGTGTCTTTGGAAGCACAGTCAAAGCAAGTTCTGGAACAGCACCATTGGCTCCTTGCCTGGAATTCATACCACAAAATTGGCCCTAATGCATTAGAAACCAGAAGTGCTTTGAGGACAATTCTGGCTCTAGATCCTGAATCTTCTCTTCCAGTTAAGTATTACACCTTGTTTTTCATATAACCACGAGATGGAAAGGTCACAATTTAGTCTTAGGAGGTGAGAAGGAGGGGACTGGGATGGGGGAGTTGGCCCTAGTCTGACCCTAGGGGAGAAGAGATAATCATGGAGAAACTGGATCACACCCGTAAAAGCCATGCCGTCAGCTTTCTGCTCTGTTTCATTCCATTTATTAATGGTCAGGTTGAAGGGAAGTTATTTTATTATGACACATTCCATTTAGAATTCCCCTTGGCAATTTACCCTACCCCTTTACTGTAATGACCTCTAAATTGTACAGTTCCTAGACAGGACAGAAGTGGCTGCTGGGCTCTGTTAGAAACACCTTTGGAAGGCTTCTCCTGGTTTCCTTAACCAACTGGAGTCATTGGAGTTTCACTTTCTATAAATCTTTATTTTGAATCCTTCTCAGGGAAGGGTGCTTTGGAGAGGGCCAGGGGCTCTGCTTTCCCTGTTTGACTGCCATGCCCATGTCCATGAAACTTGGTATATAAATAAAACTGCAAGAGCATTTGGATATTCCTGGGATGAGATGGGGATCTCTGATATTCCCCGAAAGGGGCTCTGGGTAAGAAAGTGCCCTAGGGTCAGGCCATGTGGCAGAGGATGAGGTAGAGGAAAATTAATGGGAATAATTAGAGGAAGCAAAATTCTGTTTGAAGAGGAATGTGAATAAACAGAGCCACTGAAAGCATATTGTGATAGGAAATGTAGATGCGTGTCGTTAAGGAAGCATTTGGAAATGCTGTTGGATCACTGGCACTCTCAAGTTCTAACCATAGGCCCCATCCTACCTAGTCTGCTCCCCTATGACTTCAAGGGAGGGCCATGACCTTCTTCTGCCCCACATTATTGCTGCCTTTTGAACAGCTCCCTGGGGCGCTAGAAAGGCAGAGAGAAGGAACTAGGCTGGGTTAAAGGCACCCCTCCTCCCTCCCTGCCCACCCTGAGCTAGAGAAGTGAAAGACTGATGGGGATCCAGCCATGTTTGCAGTGTGAAAGCTGTCCTAATGCGAACACCTTCCGATGTGAATCAACATGACTAGGTTAAATTCTCAACTGAGAACTTCAGTATAATTCTTGCATATACTTTTAGAATTTGCTTTTGCTATGCAGGCAGTTGATGACGTACAGCATCCTGAACTGTCATTATCTGTACAGTGGGGCTTCACAGGCTGCGCTCCCCCAACTGAGATGTTTTCATTGCATGTTGGTTGCATTTGTGTACATGTGTTTCTTTGGTATTTGTCCTTTTGTCATTTTTAGGCTTCAAGGCAAAGTCTACAATTTCTATTTCTTTGGCATTCTTAATCCAAGAATAAACACGTTAGTTCTGTGTCCAGAGCACTGAATAAACATTGTTGAATAAAAATTAACTTCAGGGCAATCCTATATGTAGAATGAAATATGAATTATTCAGAGTAAATTGCTAATCTGATTTCTTAACTTCAGAAAAAGGGCAATACATAATTTAATTAGAATAACGCTTTGCATTTAAACACATTTAATGTGTTTTTTTAAAACTTAATGTGTTTTTGTTCTTTTAAATTTCTAAGCATTCTCACTGTAATCTCATGTAGGTAAACTTAGAATAGATCAGAAAATGTAAAATATTTTTAGCCATTCTGACTGGTGTGAGGTGGTATCTCATTGGCGAGGATGTGGAGAAATCCTGGGAATGCAAGCTGGTGCAGCTACTCTGGAAAATAGTATGAAGATTCCTCAAGAAGTTGAAAATAGAGGTACCCTATGACCCAGCAATTGTACTACTGGGTATTTACCCAAAGGATACAAATATAGTGATCTGAAGGGGCAGCTGCACCCCACTGTTTATAGTAGCAATGTCCACAATCGCCAAAATATGGAAAGAGCCCAGATGTCCATTGACAGATGAATGAATAAAGAAGATGTGGTATAGAGATACAATGGGATATTACTCAGCCATCAAAAAAAAAAAAAGAAATCTTGCTATTTGCAATGACATGGATGGAACTAGAGGGTATTATGGTAAGTGAAATAAGTCAATCAGAGAAAGACAGTTATATGATTTCACTCATATGTGGAATTTAAGAAACAAAACAGAGGATTATAGGAAAAGGGAGGGAAAAATAAAGTAAGACTAAATCAGAGAGGGAGACAAACCATAAGAGACTCTTAACCAAAGGAAACAAATAGGGTTGTTGGAGGGGAGGTGGATGGGGTGATGGGAATTAAGGAGGGCACTTGATTGTAATGAGCACTGGGTGTTATATACAACTGATGGATCACTAAACTCTACCTCTGAAACTAATAATATACTATATGTTAATTAACTGGATTTAAATTTAAAAAACTTAAAAAAAAGAAAATGTAAAATAATTCAACTTTGGTGCCTCCCCCAGATTTGAGACCCTATAATGTATGTGCCAGCTTGTGTAGACAATCCAGTGTCATCCCTGTCCCAAGGACATACACTTGTGATTATTACCCAAGATAGGATCAAGGAAGGGCCCATGTAGAGAAGCATAAACATGTCACAGGGTTCAAAGGAGGGAGAAAACACATCAGTTAGGGAAGTTAGTCCAGGCTTTGTGAGGGAGATGGTGTAAGGAATGGGCATTGAAGGATGGCTAGACTTTCATTAGCTCTATGTTGGGGAAAGTTGTTCCAACCAGTGAGGGTAAGAGCCCCTGAAAAGGTGTGGATCTTAGGAAGTTATGGCTAAGAGTTAAGGTAAATACAGGGACACAGTGTTCCCTTGTCTACTTGGAAACATGGGTTTTAAAGTATAGGTAAACTGGGAGAAACCGATGATAATTTTAACCATAATAGCTGGCAAATATGAGGCACCTTTTTCTCAAACGCCAGACATTGTAGAAAGTGCTTTACATATGGAATCTCTTTTAATTTGGAAAAGGTCAAGCCTAGCTTTGCCAAAGAGTTTTTTTGTTTGTTTTGTTTTTGCTTTGCCGAAGAGTTTTTTATAAAGGAGCAATATTAACAGAGTTGTCATAAAGTAGTTTCATCCACAGATGAGACAGAGGAAAGGTAGAAGACAGGGAGAGAACGCAGGAGGTTTTTTGCATGTTCTCCTCAAGAAATAATGAGGACTTGAGTTATTCCTGCATGAATATAAGTGAAAATACAAAATTGGGTTCCTTTGAATTAAAATTCATTTTAATTAAGTAGGCTCCATGCTCAGCATGGGGCTTGAACTCATGACCTTGACATCAAGAGTTGCATGCTCTACCGACTGAGCCAGCTAGGCACCCCCAGAATTTATTTTTAAATTTCACATTGCAGTCTCTGCGAAAAAGGATATTTTCTAACTCAGGAAACTTCAGTGGAATATTAAGGACCTAGATGGTCTACCCTCTGTCCTGGGTTCCTTTGTTAAGATACGGAAACCAAGAATCAATAAGGCCAAAGTTTCCCAAAGCTGTCTGAGACAGAAACCTGGAGGCACGCAGGCCCCTCCCTCGCCCTCATTCCCTACATCTTACCTGCCCCCCCCCGTTGACTAATGGGTCAAGATTGTCTTATCAGATTGTCCACTTTCTTCTCTTATTGCAGGGTAGCAAAAAACTCAGATTCTTGAATGTTCAAGTTTTAAGCTGCTGTGAAGTACTAATCCCAGTATTAACTGTTTACAGATTCCATTGTGATTGGATTTTGGGTTGGTCTTGCCGTCTTCGTGATTTTCATGTTTTTTGTGCTGACTTTGCTGACAAAGACAGGAGCGCCACACCAAGAGTAAGTTTGGATCTTTCCTAAATATCTATTAAGCCCCTTGGGGAACTAAATAAACAGACTTACTGTCCAGGGCTGGGGTTGCTTCCAATGGTGGAAAAAAGGGGCTGGTTATGGATTTCCTGCCTGGACCCAGTTGCCTTGGGTGGGATCCACCTTCTTCCTAGAACTCTGCCTCTTGCTTCTGGGGCTTGTTTTCAAGAGGACCCTTGTGAACCTAGGTTTCACACTGATCCAGGCCTGATTTTTATTTTGAAATGTTTACTAATTAGGATGTATTTTCTCCTTACTCCCAAAATAATTTAGATGACTCACAAGACCAAAACCGGTGGGGGGGAAAAAGACAGTAGCAAAATGGGATGAAAACCAGTTTAAAAAAAAAAACATTTCAAGGAGCAGAGAAATAGTTATAGCTGGGTACTCAGTTGAATTAATTATTGACAATAAACAGTGAGTTCAACACTGAGCTTCCTTGAAACTAGGATAAAAAGAGAAACACCAAGGACTATGTAATTCTCGGGGCAGGATAAAGAACATTTGTGTTGGGCTTTGGATTTATGAGGAAATTATTACACGGTGCTTAAAGAACATTGAGTAACATCAGAAGGTATCTGTTCATTTGTGGATTGCAAAAAACTCAGAAATGTTTTTGAGGATTTTTATTATCCCAACTCTTCAGACAAAGCAAGAAATAACATGTGGAATACCTTTTAAGTCAGTCCCAGCCAGCAGAGATGACACACTCAAATTAGGTAATTGGAAGAGCTTTTGCAGGAGTTGTGGCCGGATGAGAGGATAGCCTGACTGAGAGTGCAGGACCCCCCTGGGCTGGCAACACTGAGGAGCAGGTACTACCCTAGATCTGAAGGGGACCCAGGAGTCCTGTGCAGAGGGTGGCTGAAAGGAGCTGTGACTTTGGGTTGACAGCTAGCCCAATGGGCCCTCTCAGGGAGGGAGCCTCAAAATAAATACCAAGTCCTTATTTTCCTTCTTCCTTCCACCTCTCACCATTGCTGTCATTGGCTGACCACAGTGGCACAGTAGCCAGTCTCCATCAGAGGTCAGTTTTCTAGGGCACAGAGCACACAGCAGCAGGCGGAATGACGGAGGGCGACATGGGAGAGTAAATGGAAGACATGAAGCTCAAATCCTACCATTTTACATCGGGTCAGTCTCTTACTCCTCATAGCTGGGCAACAGGATTCTCATTGTTATATCTCACCACGCTCTCTCCAGCGGCTGTTGTTCAGTCTTCAGCCTGCACTTGCACACTCTTAACAAGTGTCTGGATAAAGGGAGCTAGTTCTACTCTTCACTGAGCTATTTTCAGACATTAAGGTGTAGAAAAAAAAATTAAACACATTTTAAATGAAAGGAAAATAACATCTTATTGAAGCCTATGGAGACATCTCGTTGAGAATCTCTTTAACAGCCACTAAAAAGCCACTAAAAAGACAGGGACCTTCCCTTTCTTCTGTGTCATCATAAAATCTGTACATGCCTTTGCTTCTATTATACTCGCCCAGGGAACTTGAAGATATTGTGTGGGTTGCAACAGTGGTAAGAAAAGCAGAGGACAGACTCAGATTAGGCAACATCTTATAGAGTGGTCAGGGAATAACAGCACTATTATCTTCCTTTTCTTCAAAGGGACAGATGGATTTTTGCAGGACTATTGGGATGTATTTCCTTGATATAGGATGCAGGTGATCTTTTTTTTTTTTTTTAGATTTTTATTTATTTGACAGACAGCGAGAGAGGGAACACAAGCAGGGGGAGTGGCAGAGGGAGAAGCAGGCTCCCCGCTGAGCAGGGAGCCCGATGTGGGGCTCGATCCCAGGACCCTGGGATCATGACCTGAGCTGAAGGCAGACGCTTAACGACTGAGCCACCCAGGCGCCCTAGGATGCAGGTGATCTTTATGCTTGAGAACACCCTACCCCCAAATAAAACATGACTTCGGGTCATGATTAATTTTATGCATCAACCTGTCGAGGCCATGATACCCAGATATTTGATCAAATATTATTCTGTTTCTGCATTTATTTTTTTAATGAGATAACATTTAAATCAGTAGACTCTGAGTAAAGCATATCATCCTCCATAATGCGAGTAGGTTTCATCCAATCATTGGAAGACCTTCCTTGAAAGAGAATGATGTCTCTCAGGCGAAAAGGAATTCTGGCAGAAGATTGCCCACAGTCTCACCCTGCAACTCTTCCCTGGGGCTCCAGCCTGCCAGCTTACCTGGCAGATTTTGGACTTGCTGCTAGCCTCTACAATCACATGAACCAATTCCTTAAAATAAATCTCTCTCTCTTTCTCTCTCTCTCAGTAGTTAGACACACACACACACACACACACACACACACACACACACACACACACACTCCTGTTGTTTTTGTTTCTCTGGAGCCCTGACTGGTATATTTCCTTAATACATCATGGTGACCCTGGGTAGCTGAGGCTTGTATTTCCAGGCTTTCAATTGGCAGTTCAGTTCTACTGCTAGATGGTTTTTCTTTTGATGGTGGTTCTGAATAATCTCAGTGAAGGAACAGCAGTTATTGTAACTCTATACTTTTAATGAGGTTAAGGAGAAAGTCTAACCTTTTTTGACTTTCATAAAATAATGAATCAGCCCTCAGGGCCATGTTGTAAATGTTTTTTTTTGAGTCTGAAGCAATATAAGATATAGTATTTGGTTGCACTATATCATAATAGAAAACTGAAAGAAACAGACATGAGGCAAAATCCCTAAGTGGATCAGTTAAAAAGGTTTTTAGATCTTAGTAAAGTTGACATTTATTTGGCAGAAATTTTCTCTAAAAGAGACATTATTTTTTCCACTCAGTCAACTTTAATATAAAACAACCAATTTAAGCTTCCCCATGTGATAATTAGGCATGGAGGAAAGAATGATAAATCATTGAGAATAATAAGAGCTTTTTTTAAAAAATATTTACCATACGCTAGAGTCTACTAATCACTTCATATGTATAATCTCACTAAGTCCTCACAGGAAGATGAAGTAAATTCTGTAAGCATTCCAACTTTACAGATGAGAAAAATGAATCACTTGTCTGTGGTCTCACAGGTAAAAACAACTGTTGGTCCAGGTCTCAAACTAAAGCCTCTTTGACTCTGAAGCTCCTGTTATTTTAACCACTACACGAAATGATCTCATATTGGTAATTTTTAATCTCTTCCTTCTCCTGAACTAAAGATTCCAGCAACCAATCACAATTCATTTCCTTCTATCACATCCTCAACCATGCATGGGCTCTGGAGTCAAACATTTCCAGATTGACTTGCTGAGACTTTGGGCTGGATCCTTTACTTCTCTTTGCTTGAGATTCCACCTTTATAAAAATAAAATAGTATCTGCCTCCTAGGATTATTGTAAAGGTTCAATGAGCTGATGCTGTGGAATGGCTCACAGGCTGGATTCACAGTGGTACTCAGCAAAGGTTTGTCCATCCCTGGTGTGCTGGTGGCGGTCCTGCTGAGAGCTGGGGGTCTAGGTAAACAGGAGGAGGGAGAAGAACAAGAAACCCATGCTCCCATGGCACAGCCACGCCCTATGCATTCACATTTTATCTGCACTTGGGAGTCTTCTACCCCAGCCTCACCTTGGGTGTGTCTCTCAGGCAAATGAGATGATTTTAGAAAGGAGGCTAAGTAGAGAGTCTTGGTGGTGGTTTAGGAGTGACGTGTCTGAATGCTGACTGCTTTATGTATCAGGCTCTCTGGTGGTTTGTCACAAAGAACAGTTACTTCCTCAAGTAAGATATCGGGCAGCATCCTTTTGGAATATGACTCTGATACTCTGGTTAAGATCCCTGATCAAGTCTGCAAGTTCAGAACGGACTAGTGCTGAGTCTCCTGTGTAACTTTTTTTCTCCATGGAGGTATTTCAGGGGACAGGATGTGAATCTCCTTGAAAGTAGTAAGATACAAGGATGGTGGATACGATAACCCATGCCTCTCCTCCTTGTGCCCACGCCCACAACAGACATCACTAATCAACTGTGCTATCTACCTACAGAGCCCAGACTTGGCCTTAGAATTGTTTTCAAAACGTCACTTTGGGGGCACTTGGGTGTCTCAGTCGGTTAAGCGTCTGACTCTTGATTTCAGCTCAGCTAATGATCTCAGGGTCCTGAGATCAAGCCCTAAGTGGGGCTTTGCGCTCAGCGGGGAGTCTGCTTGAGATTCTTTCTCGCCCTCTACCCCTCCCCTACTGCGCTCACACTTGGGCTCACACATGCTCTCTCTCAAAATAAAAGAAATAAATCTTAAAAAAAAAACAAAACACAAAAAAACCAAAACGCCACTTTGGGCAGCCATCAGGAATCAATCCCAGTTTACCCAAGAGAGACTATATATTTGCTATCCCTGGCTGGACCTTCATTTAACAGTGTTGGATGGTAGGAGTTGAGATCCACAGAGCCAATGACATCACAATAAAATGGGCAAGTTGTTTTCCTGAGGATTTCAAATTGGGATCATATTAGCATAAGAATTTCAATTCTGGAGTCACTGACTTCTCAATGGCTTTTGTGAAGAGTGAGAATGTGTAATAATCAGATTAGGTTATGAGATGGTAACAAACAGCTCCTCAGATCTCAGTATGACACAACACACGTTTATTTCTTACTCAAGCTACATGTTTGCTGAGGGTCAGCAATGGATGGATAGAAGCTTCTCGACTTGTATCTGCACCGTCCGCAACACTCAGCCTCCTGGGTTACTATAACAGGAAAGAGCATCTGTGGATCTCACACCTGCCCTTCTGTTCTGCAGCCAGGAAGAACACATTCCTTCCTCTCACAGCTCATTGGCCAGAACTAGCCACATCCACGGACTACCCCAGCCGAGAAGGGTAATCTGGGGTCCAGAAGAAGAGAATCAGATACTCATGAACACTAGTAAAGTACACTGCAGAGGAAAAAAGACTATTACAAAGCTGACATCACCTTCCTTAAAAGCTTTTAGGCCCAAGAAACAGCTTTAATGGGGATTATTTTGCTTATGGAATATTTGCTGTTGTGTGTTGAGGGGGGTGGAGAAAACCCCCTCTTACCTGGATCCTTTATGGACAATGAAGATAAAAGAACCATTTCATCCTGCTTTCTCAGCTAAGGAGCCATTTACTCTGTGTGCTGTCTTGTTAAAAGCATTATAGCCTCATTATCATAAATCTGCCAGAGAGAGTAACAGAAAAGGCTTGGATCACATTTTTATGTTGAATGTTTTAGACTTCCTAAAAATACTGTCAAACCCCTGATATCATATGCTTCAAATACCCTCCTTTTTGTAGCATTTGCTAAGTGCACCTTGTCCAAGTGGGGATGTTCTTCATTTGGGAGTGAGTGCAGAATTGCTTGTGACCTTTTAAAAATGGAAATTACATTTTACCTTGAATTGCAATTTACCCAAATATGGCACTAGCTAAAGGATGGGTACAGTGCACCTAAAAGCTAATAGCAAGAAAATGTCAGTGCTCAATGTTTTTGATAATGACCAAGGCCACAGGAACTAGTGGGCAAAGTGCAGACATAGCGTGTATTCCCGAGGAAGCCCTGACATTTTGAGAGGTCTCTCAACTCTTTTCACGAGCAGGGCAAACTTGAAGACAGTCATGGGTATGCTAAGACTCAGCATGGCAGCAAACACTTCATTTATAAAAAATTGTAATAAATCTGAAAAAAAATCCCTAGAGGAATAACCTGGGGCATTACAGGTGTTTTCCTTCTCTACATGGAGGTGAGAGATTCTGTCTGCCTGACCTGATTTATCTTTTGGGTCACAGAGGAAGGAGCACTGTGCTTAATACTGGGGGTGGCTGTGTCTTTCATGGGAACAGGGCTTTGGAGCACCCACAGAGACAGCTGCCCAGGACACTCAACTGAGGGTCTAATGACTGCAAGGCCCTTTGGGAGATGCAAAGATGAACCAAATACAGCATACCAGTGTAGAGGAGAAGAAGGGTTGTACATAGATAGCTCTGCCAAGAGACAGGAAGAGATGCATCTTGTCAGTGAAGTACAGCAGGAGAGAAGGGACAGATTCCTTCCCATTGGGAGATAAGAGAGTCTCCCTAGAGACAGTGAGGTTTGTGTTGGACAGTGAAGAAGGTATTTGACTTTGATGGATAGAGGGGGTGAAAGGGCCCATCAGGCAGGAGGAACAGCACAAGCAAAGCACAGAGAGGGACAGCCCAGAGTGCATCTGGGGATGGTCAGGTGCCATGTGGCTGGACCGTAGGGTTAGCGAGGGGACTGGTGGGAGAGCACACCAGAAAGACCGGCTGATGCAAGGGTGGGGAGCCTGAGCTGTCAGGCAGAGTCTGGGGAGTTGGTGAAAGTCTGTGAGCAGGGGAGTATCATAGAAGTAATGCCAGTCAGTGCCAGTACCAGAGGACTGGATGTTAGAGGCTCTCTGTTTAGGTACAGAAAATTCCCCACGGACAGAGAATACATGACACAACCCATGGGGAGAAGAAGGAAAAAATCAAGAGTCAGAACAGTCTGAACAGTCTTTTTATTCTGGCTGGTGGAGTTCAGTAAGGTTGCAACAAACAGGCTAAGTCCCAATTATATTTCTTAAAACAAGATGAAAGTGAGGAATAACAAACTCTTAAAACAAAGAAATGAAACATGATTTCATGGTTCAGTTTCCTATCAGAATAAACTATTGTAATTTTTAAAAAGTTAAGATGACATGGGAGAACTCTTTGAACACACTAGCTGGATCATCAATTTCATGATGACAAGATATAGAATAGGTAGGAATGGAACAAAACGTTTAAAAATGCTAAAATCGTTGGCGATTCTAAATTTTCTGACAAGTTGTCTTCATCTGTTCAGGCTGCTATAGGAGAATACCATAGACTAGAAGGCTTATAAATAACAGATATCTGTTTCTTACAGTTTTTGGAGGCTGGGAAGTTCAAGATCAAGGTGCTGGCATATTTAGTATCTGGCTTATAGATGGTAGACTTCACTGTGTTCTCACGTGAAGGAAGGAACGAGGGATCTTCCTGGGGCCTCTTTATAAGGGCACTAATCCCATCCATTAAGGTTAAGTCTCCTTTTCCAAAGGCCCCACCTCCTAATACCATCACATGAGGGAGTAGATTTCAACATATCAATTTTGGAGGGACACAGACATTCAGCCTGTAGCACAAATATTCTTCAGTATTCTCTCTTTTCCTTGTGATAACTTATGACATGGTATTAATTACTAGTCCAGTAAACATCTCAAAGTTTCTCATTCTCAGTGTTTCAGTTTTTGAAGCTTCTGGCTTTAACTGTAATTTTAATCAAGGTAGAATTTAAGATGTTTGACCCTTGTAGTTTTTCATTTTCCCAGGTGTAACCAAAGCTGTAGGAGAACAAGTTGACTTTAAACTCTCTTAACTGATCCAATAGGTGTCTTAGAGCATTGTTTTTCTCTATGCCAGCAGAATTTGAAAGGATGAGAAAGTCACAACTAGCTCTCTTCTCTTTGGGAGCATAACAACCCCCAGAGCAGTCCCCAGTCCATCTACAGGCTGGAGAGACATCCTTAACAATATGGCAGGTGGTCGTTTCCTAAAAACAAAATTAAGACAACATCCAGCTGCAAACTCCCCCCTGCCTAATTAGTGAGAATCCTTTGATATTCACTGCGTTACATACATAGGAATATTTTTGGATGTGACTCACGAGGGCCAGACTGCTTTAAAAAATGGGTAACCACTGAGGGGCAATATTTTCACTGGCTTTCCTTGAAGCCATTCTTACCAATAAGTGGCAGAAGTCTTCCCCATGGAACTTGAGCCCCTGCAGCCTCCAAGCCTGGCCAGTTGTAGAAAATGCAAGATTCCCCTTTTTAGTAGCTCTTTGGTATATGAGTTCCAGGAGGTGGCACCATATATAATTCATGAAGGGCCAAGAGGTGATAGGTAGGTGGGTTCCAGTTCCAATAACGGCAGAGTAGCTTGCTTTAAATTACCTTGCAGATAACCATTATAAAATTTAGACAAAATGTAAAGATTGACTAATGGAAGGCATTGGAGACTAAATATTGGCAGACAAAACAGAAGGGCCTTTGGCCCTTGAAAGGAGGAAACTTCATTAATTTCTGTCTACGGTTTTATGGCTTTCCAATTACAAGCATGGTTTATTTTTCCATATACTAAGGTCTTCCTTTACTCCATTTGCAGTGTTTTAAAACTTTCAGTGTATAGTCTTGCACATCCTGTGTTAATTTTTTTCCCAAGTACAGTCATACCTTGTAGATATTGCAGGTTTGGTTCCAGACCACCGCAATAAAGCACATATTGTAATAAAGTGAGTCAAATGAGTTTTTTTGGTTTCACAGAGCATATAAAAGCTATGTTTACATTGTACTAGTCTATTAAGTCTGCAATACCATTATGTCTAAAAATTAAATATATATACTTTAACTTAAAAGTACTTCAATTGCCAAAAGAATACTGTCATCTGAGCTTTTAGCAAGTAATCTTTTTGCTGGCGGAGGGTCTAGCTTCAGTGTTGATGGCTGCTGACTGATCAGAGTGGTGGTTGCTGAAGGCGGGGGTGGCTGGGCAATTTCTTAAACATGAAGTTTGCCACATCAGTTGACTCTTCCTTTCACAAACGATTTCTCTGTAGCATTCATGCTGTTTGCTAGCATTTTAGGTACAGTAGAACTTTTTTCAAAATTGGAGTCTGCCCTCGCAAACCCTGCTGCTGCTTTTTCAACTAAGCTTGTGTAATATTCTAAATCCTTTGTTGTCATTTCAACAATCTTTATAGCATCTTTACCAGGAGTTGATGCCATCTTAAGAATCCACTTTCTTTGCTCATCGATAAGAAGCAGTTTCTCATCCTTTCAGGTTTGGATCACGAACTTGTAATAATTCAGTCCCATCTTCAGGCTCCACTCCTATTCCGTTCTCTTGCTGTTTCCACCACGTCTGCAGTTACTTCCTCCACTGAAGTCTTGAACCCCTGAGGGTTGGAATAGACTTCTTCCAAACTCCTGTTCATGTTGATTTTTTTTTTTTTACCTCTTTTCATAAATCATGAAGGTTTTTAATGAATGGCAAATCCTTTCCAGGAGGTTTTCACTTGTCTTTGCCTAGATCCACCAGAGGAATCATTCACTATCTGTCATGGTAATAGTCTTATGAAATATATTTCTTAAAAAGTAAGACTTTTTATTTTTTTGGCAGTTTCTCAAGTTTATTAGCCTGGAGCTTCTCCCTGCCAGCCCCAGGGGCTAAAAAGTAAGACTTGAAAGTCAAACTTACTCCTGATTCATGGGCTGCAGAATGGATGTCGTGTTAGCAGGCATGAAAACGACATGAATTTTGTTTTCATGCATCTCCATCAGAGCTCTTGGGTGACCAAGTACATTGTCAGTGAGCAGTAATATTTGGAAAGAATCTTTATTTTGAGCAGTAGGTCTCAACAGTGGGCTTAAGATATTCAGTAAACCATATTGTAAACAGATGTGCTGTCATCTAGGCTTTGTTGTTCCATTTATAGAGCACAGGCAGAGTAGATGTAGCATAATTCCTTAGCGCCATAGGATTTTCAGAATGGTGCATGACCAGTGACTTCAATTTAAAGTTACCAGCTGTGTTAGCCCCTAACAAGAGAATCAGACTGTCCTTTGAAACTCTGAAGCCAGGCATTGACTTCTCTAGCTATTAAAGTCCTAAATGGCATCTTCTTCCAACAGAAGGCTGTTTCGTCTGTACTGAAAATCTGTTGTTTAGTGTAGCCACCTTCATTAATGATCTTAGCTAGAGCTTTGGGATCACTCTCTGCAGCTTCTACATCAGCACCGGTGCTTCACCTTGCACTTTAATGTTACAGAGATGGCTTTTTTTCCTTATACATCATGAATCAACCTCTGCTAACATCAGACTTTCCGTCTGCAGCCTCCTTGCCTCTTTCAGCCTTCACAGAAGTGACAAAGGTTAGGGCCTTGCTCTGGATTAGGCTTTGGTTGAAGGGAATTTTGCGGCTGGTTTGATCTTCTATCCAGACCACCAAAACTTTCTCCATATCAGCATTAAGACTGTTTCACTTTCTTATCATTGGTATGTGCACCAAAGAGGGACTTTTAATTTCCTTCAAGAACGTTTTCCTTTGCATTCACAACTTGGTTAACTGTTAAACACAAAAGGAGTAGCTTTTGGTCTGTCTTGGTTTTTTACATACCTTCCTCAGTATGCTTAACCAGTTTTAGCTTTCGATTGTGAGAGACATGTAACTCTTCCTTTCACTTACACTTAGGGCCATTGTAGTGCTATTAATTGGCATAATTTCAATATCGTTGTGTCTCAGGAAATAGGGAGGCCCAAGGAAAGGGAGAGATATAAGGAAGGCTAGTCAGTAAAGCAGTCAGGACACAACATTTATCAATTGAGTTTGCCATCCTGTGTGGATGTGGTTCATGGCGCCCCAAAACCAATTAGGAGAGTAACATTAAAGATCACTAATCACAGATCACCATAACAAATATAATAATAATGAAAACATTCGAACCTTTGCAAGAATTACTGAAATGTGACACAGAGACATAAAGTGAGCACATGCTGTTGGAAAAATGGGGCTGATAGACTTCCCAGACACAGGTTGCCACAAAACTTCAATTTGTAAAAAAACACAGTATCTGTGAAGTGCAATAAAGTGAAAGGCAATAAAATGAGGTATGCCTGTATTCCATTTTTTTGATGCTATTGTGAATGGAATTTTTTTCTTACTGTCTATTACTGTGTCTGAGGTCAATTGAAAGGGAAGTCTTTTAAACAACAATGCTGGATCAACCAGATAAACATAAAAATGAACCTTGACCCCATCTCAACATGGATCATATACCCACAGTAAAAGCTCCTAGAAGAGCTCTCTCCAAGAGAACTTTTGTGATGTTGTATCTGTTCTCTGTGCTGTCCAGTTAGGTAACCCCTGCCCACAATGAGCTACTGAGCACTTGAAATGTGGGTGATATGATAGAGATACTGAATTTTAAATTTTACTTAACTTTACTTAATTTAAATTTAAATAGCTGCCTGTGGCTAGTGGCTATTGTATTGGAGAGCCTACTTCTAGAAGAAAGAATAGGAGAATATTTTCATGAATGTAGGGTAGGCAATTATTTCGTAGAGGTGATATAAAAGCACTAAATATAAAATAAAAAAATTAATAACTTGAACTTAACTGAAATTTAAAGCTTCTACTCATCAAAAGACATCTTAAGAAAATGAAAATGCAAGTCACACATCAAGAGAATATGTTTGCAATACATTTGACAAACGACTTGTGTTCAAAATGTGTTACAGAACTATCACAAATCAGTAACAAAAATAAACAATCCAATTTTTAAAAGGTGCAAAAGATTCATACAGAAACTTCACAAAAGAAGATAAACCAATGGCCAACAAGCACATGCAAAGATGCTCAACATTGCTAGATATCAGAGAAATGCACATTCAACTACTGACAAGATGCCATTTCTCTCCCACTAGCATGACTAACGTTGAAATGACTGACAACACCAAATGGTGATGAGGATGTGCAGTAACTGGAACTCTTGTACTTTGTGGTGAGGGTGTAAAATGGTACGACCATTTTGGAAAATTTCAGTTTCAGATAAAGTCAAGCACAGATCTACTATGTGACCCAGTAATTCTACTCTTAGGTATTTAGTGAAGAGCAATAAAAATGTATATCTACAAAGAAACTTAACCCAGAATGTTTTTAGCAGCTCTAATCACAACAGTGCCAAACTGTCAACAACCCAAATGCCCTTTAAGACGAGACGAATAAACAATTGTAGTGTACTTATATGATGAAAGCAAGAAGGACAAACTATTGTTATATGCAACAACATGGATGGATCTCAAAAAAACATTATACTGAGCAAAAGAAGCCAGGCACAATAGGCTATATATTGTATGAATTTGTATGAATTTCAAAAACAGGCTAAAGTAGCCTGTGGTGATAAGAAAACATTACCTATAGGAGGTGGAAATGGGCTGGAAGTTCAAGAATAGGCAAAGCTTATCAATAGAAATCAAAATCAAGGCAGTGTTACCTAAAGGGGGTAGAAACTGAATGGAAGGAAACTTTCTAGGAGGTTATTTATTCATTTGCGAGAGAGAGAGCATGTGTGCAGGGGGGAGAGGGTGAGAGGGAGAGAGAATCTCAGGCAGACTCCACACTGAGTGTGGAGCCCGATGCAGGGCTCAATCTCAGGACCCTGGGATCATGACCAGAGCTGAAACCAAGAGTCTAACACTTAACCAACTGAGCCACCCAGACGCCCCCCCCAAAACCATGATTTCTGTAGGTGAATGAGCTGGTGTGTAAGCAGTGTTTTCTTTTCCTTCTCTTTACAGCAATGCGGAATCTTCAGAGAAGAGATGCAGAATGAATAGCTTTGTGTCAGACTTTGGAAGACCACTGGAGCCAGATAAGGTGTTTTCTCGACAGGGCAATGAGGAATCCAGGTCTCTCTTTCATTGCTACATCAATGAAGTGGGACACTTGGATAGGGCTAAAGCTTGTCAGCAGACCACAGCCCTTGACAGCAGTGTTCGACTCCAGGAAGCCATTAGAAGCAATGGGCGGCCAGAGGAGGAGCTGAACAGGCTTATGAAGTTTGACATCCCCAACTTTGTGAACACAGACCAGAACTCCTCCTTTGGGGAGGATGATCTTCTGATTTCGGAACCACCTACTGTTCTAGAAAATAAGCCAGTTTCCCAGACCTCACACAAAGACCTGGATTGAGGAACTACTCTGTAAAGTGTCTTCTTGAAGGTGTTGGGTCTGTTTTGTAAACCAAGAAATCTCCATTCACTAAAATTGTTTGTATGGGTGGATGGGAGGGTTATGAGAGACAGACAGAGACAGAGACAGAAAGAAAGAGAGGAGAGCCCCCTCAGAAAAGAGCTGAATAATCGGAGTTTCTATGCCATTCAACACAAGAAGTTCAGGTTTCTTGGGGAATAAAGTATTTACACAGTCTCATCCTCCTTGTTGTTGAAGAATTTGGCCACATACTCGGTGTCAGTGTTCTTGAGTGGGGATTAGCATACTATGTTCCAGTCTGGTCCTGCCACTACCATGCTCTACCTTTAGCAAGTTGCTTTGCTTTTCTGGGCTGCCACATGGTTAACTGTAACGTGAGGAGTCTGGAGTACATGATTCATTTCAGCTCTAATTTGTGAATTTGAGACTTTGAATCCAGAAGAGGCTGGGATGTACATAAAGCAGTATAAACTAGGGCACTGCCTCCTATCTCTTGTAGGATCCCCCATGTCTGTACCTTCCACTCAACCCTTAACTGAGCCCAGCTTTTGTCAGGGGGCCAAACAACTATGGGGTTGTCAGAAGACTCATCTCACAGTCACTGTGGCCAACATTTCTGTTGGTTGTACTGAGATAGCTCTTCTGAGAACTTCAAGCCACTCACACTCAAACCTAGAGACAGCCTTGGCCCCTGCCCCCCCAGGATGAGAACCAATCTGTGGTACGTTGCATGACATTCTTGTCCCCAGAAATATAGGGAAAGTTGTCAGCTGAGTGAGGGCAGGTGCATTTTGTGTCTCTGTGTTGGTGTATGTATGTCTGGTCACATTTCTGTGTTGTTGGCTACTGGACAAGAAAAGTGCTATTTGCCATGCTATTTACTTGGCAGATGTGTAGGTGATGGTCATGTGGCTTCTGTGTGGGCTTTGAGCTGAGGTGGTGAATGGGTCGTGAATTCCCCACCAACAGATATGCAGGGTGGACTGGTGCAACACAGAGTTAATTTCGTGAAGGAATCCAGTCTGCACACTGGTATTAGGAAAAACTTGGTTTTGCGTACACGGTTGCATGCGCAGCCAGCTGCTAATCTCTGGGTGGCATTTTCATTATGAATTTGTTCACCACCTGTCTTGCTTAAGCTAAAAAATAAATGCATTTGATTGCACGGGAATTTTCTCTGGTTCTTTGTTTTTACACATCTAAATTTTTTATTTCCTTTAAAAATTATTCCATGTTTATACTGCTTCCTAATTTCTATCGTCTCTAGGAGCCCAGTGGTCTGAGTCATGTACCAGATTTCATTTAGGAGTTATTCTGCCAAAAGAAATCCCTTTCCCATAATATTTCTTGAGGAAAATATTATTCTTTAAGACTCTAACACTAAACAGTAGAACAAAGCATGGGATATTTCTTATAATTAACACATTCTCACAAATAGATACTTCCTATTAGCATTAAAGAATGCTGATTCTTTTACTAATTCTTTTACTAATATGAATATTATTATTCATAATTTAAACAACCAAATATAAACCATGGGCTATTTCTTATTTTGTAAGCTTCAAAGCTATTTAAGTGCTATCTTATTTAGAAGTAAATTTATTAGTCAGTTGGCTGAAGAATATTCCTAGAAGTTGGAAAAATACCCACGACCATACCATCATTTTTATTAACTGAATGTCAAGAACTATGAAGGGTCAAAGATTGTACAAGTGACAAAAGACACGAGATTCCCAGCTCAGAGACAAAGAACTTCACGACAGCAGAGCGGGCAGCATGGGCTTCATGTTCATGCTGGTTCCTGAATTTATTTCCTATTGCTACTGTAGTACCACAGCTTAGTGTGCTACTTAGTACCACACACTTAGTGGCTTAAAGCAACCCCAACTTTCCTTATAGTTCTAGAGCACAGAAGTCCAAAATCAGTGTCAGTGGGCTAAATCAGGGTGTCATCAAGACTGTGTTCCACCTGAAGGCTTTAGGGAAAAACTCACTTCCTTGCCTTTTCCAGCTTTCAGAGGCTGCTCACACTTTGGCTTATGGCCTTGCAGCACTGCATCCTCTGCTTCTACTTTATATCCCTGTCTCTGACCATCCTGCCTCTCTCCTATTATGATCCTTATGATTGCATTGGATTACCCATGATAACCTCCCATCCTGAGATTCTTAATTATATCTGCAAAATCCCTTTTGTCACATAAGGTAGTATATTTACAAGTTCAAGGACTAGGACATGGACATATTTGGGGGACCATTAGCCTACTACAGTCTTCCATTTGGCCCCAAAGATTCATGTGCACCTCACATGCAAAATACATTCACTTCATCCCAATGCTTCCCAAGTTTCAATTATTACAGCATCAACTCAAAGTCCAATATATAGTCTAAATTTTATTAACTCAAAAGTCCCAATCTCGTCCTCTTTTTTTTTAAGATGTATTTTTATTTATTTGAGAGAGAGAGAGCACAAATGGAAGGAACAGAGGGAGAGGGAGAGAGAATCTCAAGCAGATTCTGTGCTGAGTGTGCACAGAGCCCAGTGCAGGGTTCAATCTCATGACCCTGAGATCATGACCCGAGCTGAAACCAAGAGGCAGACACTTAACCGACTGTACCACCCAGGTGTCCCCCAGTCTCATCATCTTAATTATCTAAGTCAGGTATGGGTGAGACCCTGGGTACGATCCATCTTGGGGAAAAATTCTCTCTCTGTGGACCTGTAAAACTAGAGAACAAGTATTTTGTTCCCCAAATGCAGTGGTGGGACAAGCACAGCATACCAGTTATAGACATTACTGTTCAAAAGGGAGAAACTGGAAGGAAAACGAGGAGTCATCAATCCTAAGCAATTTTGAAATTCAATTGGGCTAACTCCATTCGGTTGCAAGTCCTGGAAATAATCCTCTGTGGCTCATGGCTTCGCCCTCTGGGCCTGCAGCTCTGCCCTTGCAATTATCCTTCCTTTTTCTTGAATGTATTTATAACTGAGTAGTTTATCCACCTGTTTCCTGCATGTAGACTTTTGGGGGTCTGACAGCCTTCTTTCATCTTGTCTTCTCTCTGTGCCTTAAAGCCCAAGAGTTGGCAATGTTTCAGCAGGTGTAATATTCTCAAGAACATTGTGAGCCTCCTCAACATGTCACATGTGTTCATTGCATCAGACAGGAGGCACAAATTGCACCACAGAATCATTCCCTCTTGAGGCAGGGACATGACCTTTTGTAACTCCAAGCTGGTCAGGGGCAGGTGGCTTTTGCTTTGACCAACGGCAATTCTCTAGAGAAGGGAGCATGAGTGGGCCAACACACGGGCTAGTAAAGAAATCTGGGTGGGACACTACCAGCACCCTTATAAACAGTAATGGATGACATCTTTGGGTTCTAAGCAGCCTCTCCGGTAACTTAACTTTTGTAATCCTCCTATGAAAACTCTCAACACAGAGACTTAAATGATCCTTTTAAATATAAGTCAGGTTACTTCTCTGCTCCAAATCCTACAATGGCTTCCAATTTCACTCAGCAAAGAAGCTAGAGTCCTTACAGTGACCTCAAGGCTTTCCTCCCCTGTCCCGCAGCCGTACTCATCTCATCCACTGTTCTTCCCCTGCTCATCCTGCTCCAGCCTGGCCTCCCTGCTATCCCTTGAAAATGTCAGACATTCCTCTGTAACAAGGGGGGCTGTTGCCCTGGCCAGTCTCTCTATCTGGAACATTTTCCTTCTAGATATCCACTTGGCCCACTCCCTCATCTCTTGAAAGTTTTTCCTCCAAATGCCCCGTTATGGGTCAAATTGTACCCCCTCCTAACCCGCCAAATTCACATGTTGAAGTCCTAATCCCCCAAACCTGAGAATGTGACCTTATTTGGAAACAGGGTTGTTGCAGATGTAATTCATTAAGATGAGGTCATGAGGGTGGGCCCCCAGCTAATATGACTTGTATCCTTATAAAAACAGAACTGTTGGACACAGACGTGCAGAAGAGGAAGACAACGTGAAGACAAATCAGGAGAATACAAGCCAAGGAGGGAGGCCTGGAATAGACACCCCTCCCAGCCTTCAGAAGGAAGCAAGCCCACTGACACCTGATCTCAGACTTCCAGCCTCAGGACTGAGAGACTACAAATCTCTGGTGTTGAGGTCACCCGGTTGTAGTACTTTGTTGGAGCCCTAGCAAAGTAATAACCCCCTCCTCAACGTTCTGAATGAGGCTGATGCTGGTCATGCTTCCAGATTGGGCACTGCATTCCCCTTATTCCTGTCCAGCACCCCCATCTCCCTGATCATACGCTTTTTCTTTCTCTACAGTACTTATCACCTACATACTATACAATTTACATGATTATTATGTCCGTGGTTTCCTCTGTGCTCTTCCTGCTACAACGTAAGCTCTGCAAGGGCTAAACCAGTGCCTGAAACACAGTAGGCAGTCCATAAAAATTGGCTGAAGGGAGAGAGGGACTGTTCCTTAGATCTGTTTTACAGGAGAAACTGGAAGGCTCTGGGAGATCTGGTATATTGTTCAGATGCAGGGCTGCCAAGCAGAGGACCAAACTGGGTTCCAAGAAATTGAGAAACTGTGGAAGGCTTGAATGGTCCCCTTTCTGTTGGTTTCTATTTATCTGATTCTTTTTTTCTGTCTCTAACTTTTGACCTCTTTATGCATTCTTTTTAACTTTCAATCTGGTTTTATGGAAAGCGAATGAAATCTGTAAATTTATCTTTTAACTTGCATGGTTTTTCCATCTAAATGTATTGTGATTACTGATGATGTTTTATTTTTAGCATCTCATTTTGTGATTTCTATTTGCTTTGCTCTGCTTTTCTCCTTTCTTGCTTCATCTCATGCAGCTGTGGTCAAGAGCATGGGGTCTAGAAATAGCCTATTTGGACTGGTTCCATACTTGCTAACTGTAGAGTCGTAACCAGGGTACCTAACCCCTTTGAGACTGTTTCCTCATATTCAAAAAGGGATAACATCCATCTAAAACTTTGTAAGCATTAAGTGATAAAACATGTAAAGCACTTAAAATAGTGATTGGTCTATTCTGCATACTCCATTGTGGCTCATTTGCTTTTATTCTTTCTCTCTCATTTAAAAATTTTAATTCCATTGTAGTTGTTTTTACTCTCTTTTTAAAGAAGTATTTTATTTATTTATTCATTCATTCATTCATTTATTTGTATATTTATTTAAAGTATTTTAGAGATTACTCTTGAATTTTAATGAACATACTTGATACTGAAAGTTAAAGTCTGTTGTTTAACCACTCACTGAATTGAATTTATGTATCAATTGTTATATATATTTTTATATATTTTGTTTCCATAAGTTCTGTTTGGCTCCTTTTTTTAAAGATTTTATTTATTTATTTGACAGAGAGAGACACCGCGAGAAAGGGAACACAAGCAGGGGGAGTGGGAGAGGGAGAAGTAGCCTTCTCGCTGAGCAGGGAGCCCGATGCGGGGCTCGATTCCAGGACCCTGGGATCATGACCTGAGCCGAAGGCAGATGTTTAACGACTGAGCCACCCAGGCGCCCCTGTTTGGCTCTTTCAAAAAAATTGATCTGTTCTTTTCTCATGAGGTCCTGATTTTTTCATTACATTTGCTATGATTTACATCTATCTCTATTTTTTATATATATTTTTTTAAAAAATTATTTAGCCATACTCATTTTATGCTGTCTTTTAGATTGTTTCATAATTTTAGGCTCTGGACTACTAATCATCCTGGGGTTTTTTTGGGTTTGCTACTTCTTACAGCCAATTGTTTGCAGCTCTTCTTAGTGTGTTTGTGTGTGTGTGTGTGTGTGTGTGTGTAGTTGCACGAGCTTCCTTTCAAGGACTCTTGTTTTTTTCCTATGATTGTCCCATGCACCCTGGTTTTACAAAAATATCCCTAGAGAACAACTTTGTGTTTGTGTTGCTTATCCTTAAGCCCCAAGTGATTTGATCAATCTGGAATTATGTTATTTTTGAATTTTTGCTTGGGGATTTTTTGCCTCTTAAATGGAGTATGAATTTGGATCCCACCTCCACATGAAGCATGAGCTTGGGGTTTAGATGTTTTCAGGGAGACTTTGTTTTTCTTAGAGACCCTGGTAGACCCATTTTCCTCATCCCTTTACTCTGTCAGTCAGGAGTTCCTTGTCTCCTTTCACTAAGGGTCTCAGGAAAGCCGGGGGGTCTCTACATCTGGTATGAACCCTTTTTTTCTGAATGGATATTGTAACCCACTTCATGATGTAGATTAAAACCCTGTCCCCCGGGGTGCTATGGCATTAGCTCACAAGCTTACCATTCTGGCTTTAAGTTTCCTGTTTATTTGTGTCGTCTGAAAACTTCTATCTTTGGTAAAGTGTCTTTCCATGTCTTTGGCTCATTGTCCTATTGGGGGTGTTTGTTTTATTACTGACTTTTGAGAGTTCTTTATTATGGTATAATCCTGTATCAGATATATGATGTACAAATAGTTTCTCTCAGCCTACAGCTTGTCTTTTTCATTTGCTTAATAGTGTCTTAGAGGAGCAGAAGTTCCTTATTATGATACAGTACAATTTATCAATTCTTTTTAATATATGTCATAGTTTTGGGCTTGTGTCAAAGAAGTCTTCACCAAACTTAAGGTCATAAATATTTAATCTTATTTTATTTCCTATAAGTTTTATAGTTTTAGGTTTTATATTAAGGTCTATGATCCATTTTGAGTTAATCTTTGTGTATGTTGTGAGGTATGGATCAAAGTTTACTTTTATTTTTATTTTTTATATTAAGATACCTAATTGTTTCAGCCTTATTTGTTGAAAAGAACCTTTTCTTACCGAGTTGCCTTTGAGCCTTTTTTGAAAATCAGTTGTCCATGTACATGTGTTGGCTTATTTCTGGATGTTCTATTCTGTTGCATTTTTCTATTTGCCTATTTTATGCCAAATCATACTTCTTGATTACTGTAGCTTTATAATTAGTGTTGAAATCAGATATTGTAAGTCCTCCAACTTTGTTCTTCTTGCTTGAAGTTGTTGTAGCTATTTGGGGTCCTTTGCATTTCTATGTGAATTTTGGAATCAGTTTTTGGAATTTCCTTTCTTATGTCCTGTTGTGCCAAAATTTTACCCATTCCTTAAGATCCATCCCCAAAGCCACATTTTCCAAAAAGGCTTTCCACATCCCAGGTGAAAGGAATTTCTTTTTCTTCCATGCTCCACTCACACTTCGTAACACCCTATCGCATTTATTCCTATTTGGCTACGTGTACTTGTCTGATCTCTCCTGCCATATAGTAAACTTCACCAGGTCAGGAATCTTGATTTGTACCCTCTCCCTGCTGAAAAAGCTAGCTTTAGACTTTGCAGGCATGAGCCCTGCATTAAGAGAGATCTACAGAAGACATGTAGCTCATCTCCTGCATATTGTTAAGGAGTCCAACAGATCTAGAATGGTTTATTTTATCATATCTCCAAGTTCTCTCAGGCTTCATTATTCCTATTGCTGGTACCAATGGGCTGTTGTCCAAATATCAAAACATATTCTAGATGACTTGTGGTGATAATTATGCAGCTGTGTCTTAATCTATTGTTCACATGCTCCCTCATCAGTGAACTTCTGGGAGCATGTCATATCTTTAAGGACATCAATGATATCTTTGGCTCCTAGGGCAGCAGTACCTCAACTCAGACTTATTATATTTCCACTGGTTTCCTCTGGCTCTACTCTAGCCCTCCACTGCGGGAAACTTACTCTCGAAAAGCCTATTATTCGCAGGAAGAATTTTTCTGGGAGTATAAGTATATCCTTCTCATGGCGGAAATTTAGCCCAGTGATCTGGCAGTATGGGGATATATTTAGTCTGATTTTGTAGAGTCTAAACTGTTCCATACTTATTAGGAACAAATACGAGGAAACTGCTTTAGCACCTAGAAATTAGCAGCATAATTATATAAGTAGGGAAATCAGCTTTCTCATCACACTCAGGCTATGTCAATGTCATACTCACCTAGGATTATGGTTTCTCCTGTGAACAATCTGAGCTTCAAATTCACACTTATGAATGGCTTTTTGGTTTTTTCCCTTTGTCTTTCCATATTCGCTACACCCGGTAAATCCTATTTATTTGTGGTACAGCACTAACGGTGCTTAAAGCATCATTTGTTTAAAAGGCTAGTAGACAATTTGTTAGAAGATAGAAATCCCCTTCAGTTTTTTTCCTCAAGTAAAGTCTTTGTGGTTAAAGAAAATTCACATTAAAATCTGAAATAGAGTGATATAAAATTAAAAAAAATTAACTATTAGATTCCATGAACACTAGAGCAGTTGTTTATTTCTAAGCCTATTTCTGTAGCAGCTCTGCAATGATTCCTTCTCAATCAAAGTCCCTGAGAAGCCTGGGTCATTGCTGTCATTATCATCATCATCATGGAACTGATTCCTCCAAGAGATCCTAGGAAAATAAAGAGATGAACAGGGGAGGTGGGGATGTGAGTGTATGTGTGTATACAATGAGAAATATAATCAGGCATTGGATGCAGACTATATGTCTGGTTTAGAGAAGAATGTGATCATTAAAACCTGGTGTGGTGAACAAAGGACATGGTGGGGGGCGAGACGGTCAAATGGAAAGGAGAACATAAGCCAAGGTGTTAGCATAGATGGCATGGTTAGATTAGGAGATGGATCTGAATGAGAGGAGTGTGGTAGGCAGAATCATGCTCTCTGCTAACCTCCCCCCAGGGTAGCCACCTGTGAAAATGTCCTGTACCTGCCAAAAGCGACTTTTGTTGTTAAGGATCTGGAAATGGAGGGATGGGAAGAGCATCTTGGATTGTCCAGGTGGGACCAACCTAATCATATGGGTCCTTAAAAGCAGAGAATGTCTTCCAGCTGTTTTGAGTCAGAGGCACAGAAGAATGCTCAGAGAGATGGAAGGTCGCTGTGAGGATGAGGGGAGGGGGGCAAAGCTAAGGAATAGAGGTGGAAAAGGAGAAGGAAAGGCTGGAAAAAGCAAGGAGACATTTTCTCCGTCTCCAGAAGGAATGCAGCCCTGCTGATACCTTGATTTTAGCCCAATGAGAACTGTGTTGGAGCTCTGATCTACAGAATGGTTAAGATGATAAATCTGTGCTGTTTTAAGCCATTGAATTTGTGGTAATTTGTTCCAGCAGTAATAGGAAACTGGCATAGGGAGTATTTGTGTAAGAGAGTAGAGGTCTGGAATGGAGTGAAGACGAAGGCCAGGTCAGACTGAATAGTGCCTTGATGGCTTAGGGTAAGGATTCTAACTTTACACCTAAAAAACAGCTGGGAGAAGTGGGAAGCTGGTATGCATCAAGCAGAGTTTTAGGAAGAACTACCTAGCAATGTTGTTTTGCAGGCTATCTGGAGTGAGGAGAGCACTGGGGGAGAGGCATCAATTAAACTTAACTCTACGAGAAAAGTAAGGAGTAAAATGGTGACCGGGCTTCTGTGGTGGTGGATATGGCAATGGAAAAGGACAGGTAGATACAAATACTATTTTTGAAGAGATTGGCTACAGGATTGATGACCACATGTTGAGGAGAGTTTGTCGATGTGGACTAAATGTTTGTCCCCTCAAAATGCGTATGTTGAAACCCAACCCCTCAGTGTGATGGTACTAGGAGGTGGGGCCTTTCAGAGGTAATTGGGATTAGATCAGGTGGTAAGGGTGGTGCCATCATGAATGAGATTAGAGCCCTTATAAAAGTCCCAGGAGAGCTTGCTTCTCTATTTTCTACCTTGTGAGGATACAAGCGGACAAGACCTCTTCAGGTCAGGAAGCAAACTGTCATGCACCCACCTTGATCTTGGACTTCCCAGCCTCCAGAACTGTGAGAAATGAATGTTTGTTGTTTAAACCACCCAATCTATGGTAATTTCTTAATGCATCCCAAATTGACTGACAGCTGAGAAGGCGTCAAAGTTTAGAACTTTCTGGATGAACGCTTAAACGCAGGGCAACGGGCAGCGGGTTTCAGGAAGAAAAATGACCTGACTTCAAACATGTTGACTTCTTTTGAGAACAGTGGGTAACTCTGGCAGGAACTGGGAATAGGGGCCGGCACTCGAGAGAGAAAAGGTAGAGATGCAGGCCCTGCGTTATCCTGTCGGGTGGCAGAGTGTAGATTAGTCTCTGGGTCTTGGAGGGAGGAGAGGGTTGTATTTGCAGGTGATGGTCAAGGGACAAAAGAAGGCAATTAATGTACTGATACTATGTATAAGGGACGCGGCTGCTGTGAAGGTGCTGAACCTGCTGGCTCTTACTGGGGCTCCTTGCATGTGGCCCTGATAGTGAGCTTAACAGGTAAGACATGGACATGCAAATGTGTGGTTATTTACACTTACTGCTAGGAGCTGGGGTGACTTAAAACCACCCCCGCAAATATGCTTCTTCCTACTCAGTCTTTTCCAATAAGCAGGCTCAATTTAACCCTTTTATAAATATTCTTTCTCTCATGACTTCATTTTTGCCTACCTCACAGTCTTCTCCAAAATCCCTTCCAGACCTTTCTCCAAGGACTTAAACACAGACCATGTGCAGTCTCCTATCCTCTGTCCCCTGCATCAGGATTTTCTAATTGTCATATTAGTACCCTGAGGTGGGGACCACTGGCAGGCCACCATTAAGGGTTCAAGAGCAGGGAAGGTTTAATGGGAGTTGCTCCACTGGGTCAGACTCCTGCTGTGTTCTCACCTCACTTTTGTGCTCCAGGGATGTTTACCTGGTACAATTACCCCTTTTTATTTTTTTTTTGGTCTGCTTCTCCCCAAAGTCTAGTCCATTTCCTTTGTTCCTCAATTACTAATGATTCATTTTGTCCTGATAAAACTCAATGCTTCCCTTCCCCTCCTAGAGAATAGATATCCCCTCTGACACTGCCCTTCAAACATTCCTAACAATTCTACAAAGCGAGTGTGGGTGGAAAAAATGTTTCCTCCTATGTGTATTATTTATGTGGCTGTGGTTGAAGCTTTCAGCAAACCTGGAGACAAATGGACCTACTATGGTTTAGACTTTAGGGGCATAAAGACTAATTAGGGTTGGACAGGTGCTGAGAAAGAATCCATGTGCTTTTCATTTTAGACTTTTCTACAGAAACTGGAAAGGAAGGCTCTAATTCATGGGTTCGAATACCAAAATAGAATTAGAGTCACTTGGGAGGTTTGGAAAATTTTCAAACTTCACTCTTAATCACCATTCATTGCTAAGGAGTTATTCAAAGCAGGATAGTGTGAATAGCTCTGTAACTATAAAATTATCTTATTCTGAGATTATCTCAGTTACATCATGTACCTGTGGATCTGACCTAATTAGAGTCCTTAGTAGTATGGGTAGGAAACTGTTTTCAACTTCTTGGCATTTAGTCACAAATTTAGGATATTTGTAATATGGAATGGGACCCTAATATTTAAAAGTCTGGATTTCCCAAGGTTGGTGGGTTGACACTAGTTATAGCATGCTATGGGCTCAAAGTAATAGATTGAATCAGAACTCTGCACAGAAGCAGTGGTGTCAGCAGCAAGCCCTGTATCCTGATAAGGTTTCTGCCCTATGGATGCAGGTACCTTATGACATTGTGAGGGGGATGGAATTGGTAGGAAGGGACTGATAATTTTTGGAGCTTAATTCTTCATAAAAGCCTCCCTTTTCAAGGGCGCCTGGGTGGCTCAGTTGGTTAAGCATCTGCCTTCGGCTCAGGTCATGATCTCAGGGTTCTGTGCTCAGCAGGATGTTTGCTTCTCTCTCTCCCTCTACCCCTCCCCCCAACTCGTGCACTCTCTCTAATAAATAAAATCTTTAAAAAGTGCCTTCCTATTCAAGATAGCCTAAGTGCTGTCTATCTTCTGTGTTCTCATCCTAGACCCTTTGGACAATGACTAAGGAATGGAGTATGGTTCCTGAGGTTTATAATTGTAACTAATAATTCTGATAGTACTTAGGGATCTTTAATCTGTAAACAGAATTGAACACCTGTCATGTGCACAGCTTATTCCAAAAGAGAAACCGAATCCTCATCAAAATAGGATGTACTTTTTTCTGATAGTAATATTTGATGTTTGTACTTCTTATGTTTCAGAATCAACCATGTTTGTGCTTGGAATGAATGGCTAATGGATAGAGTCAAAAGGGAGGGAGGGGTGTAGCTATAAATTAATGGGTTTGCAGATAAAAAATATACAAAAGTACACTCAATAACCAAAATAGTTTATGTTGTAACTTAAAATTCTTTCACATAAAAAATAGCTACCTTTAATTAATGCTTGTTCTGCCCTCTTAAAGGACATAAAAAATGTTGAACAGTGACATTAATTGAATTACTTAATTTCCACATTTCACATTTGCTACCCATAATTTCACCAAGATCTATTTCACCTGTCTTTTACAAAATATTTCACTATATTATTATTTCAGAATTGCACTTAGTGGCATATGGTCATTGAGCACTTGGAATGTGGCTAGTCCAAATTGAGTTGTGCTGTAAATGTGAAACACACCAGATTTTGGAGACTAAGTATGGAAAAAAATGTAAAAACTCATTTTATACTGCTATTTTGGATATATCAGATAATATAAATTAACCAAATTAATTTCATTTCCTTCTTATCTTTTTAAATGCGGCTGTAATAGGAAACTGAAAATTACATGTGCCTCATATTATACTCCTATAGGACAGCACAGGGCTGGAACACTTGAAAACAAGGTGGCTCCAGCTTGAATTTACCAGTATTTTATATACGATCTGCTTTTGGAAACAGGCATTGTGAAAAAGAACAACTGGCTACTTTTATGCATGCTTTTAATTTTTTCTAATGAACATACATTACTTTTTAAATAAAGATGTTATATTCTGTTTGTAATCTAAGACTTTCAAAAAAGGACTAGTATTTAAGACCTGGAGCATAAAAGATGAAAACAATGAAGAAATCGCATTCCCCTATTACATGTGAACTTCTGTCAGGTGCAAACATGAGGCAGCCAGAGGTAGAAGTGGAAATCTGGGAGAATGCAGAGCGTTCACTGTTTGCTGTACAAAGTTACCATTCTTGTCAATTATTGTGGAAGCTCTACTCTGGGGACTGTCGCTGCGACTGTCCAAACCACTGTGCTCACGTTCTTCTCCATGTTTCCATGAGAAAGAGCTGTTTTTCTGGCACCAAGGATTCAGAATACACACTTCGTCAAAAAATGGTAGAGCGTGAGCAATTTTTTTCTTTCCACATCTAGACTAGAAGACCTTTTCCAACTAAGCTCACTCGTTCTAATCATCTGACACAAAGGGACGTGTCCATAAATTAACATGTGACTGCTTAATGATTTCCAGTAAAATACAGCATAATATTTTTCCTTACTGGTTTAGGGCAATTTATTTTGAAATGTTGCTTTTGTATTGTTTGCTTCCTGGCCACACACCGGAACACTTGTTTTCAAAAGCCTTCTTCTGACAGTGGCACAATCCCGTTCACCCTCCATCTTCAGGGCTTTCCATGAGGTCCTGGGAAATCCCAGTTTCTAGTAATACTCTGGCGCATTCACTTCATCTGCAAAAGCCACCGGCACAACCACCCCCTGTCGGTGCAGCTCTCGAAGAACATCTAATATGGAGTCTAATTCTGTGCGGAACTTGTCCAACTCACGATTCTTCAACTGTGCGAGTCTTTTCCATTTCTCAACTTCTTTGTTTTGCTCAGTTTCTACTACTTGGTGTGTTTGCTGTATTATCTGAGGAAAAAAAAATTCACATTACCATTACAGTTCACAGTGGGGGTGAAGACTTAACAATCTCAAAGAACTCAAGTGGGACAATGCTGACTGTAGAAGGGAGGGAGCAGGAGGGGGAGCCTTACCTAATGGGATCCATTGTGTCAATCAACAGGCTGGTGGGTGAAGCGGGTAAGAAGTGGGAACTCTAAATCTGATAGGGAGTTAGGAAGCTTTAGTCTTTTTTTTTTTTTTCTTACTCAAAACTTAAAAAAAAAAAGTAGCATTTAAAGCATCAGAAATTTCTAATACCTTAGTATGAATCCAACCCCCGCCCTGCCACCTCCCGCAAAAATGTTGTTCCTCTTAAGAATAGCACTTGAGGTGCAATCAAAACAGTTCTAATATACAACACATGTCATTTACACACATTATAACAATAGAAATGTAAAAGAATAGGCATTTTACATATGTTAACTCATTTAATCCTGCCAACACACGAGGTGAATTCTATATATTTATCCCCATTTACCAGGTAGTTTCTGGAAATGGGGGCACAGATTAAGCAAAAAATAATTTGCCCAAGATTCACACACAACTGGTTAGAGGCAGAGTCAAGGTTTATACCCCAGCAGTCTGGCCTCAGAGTCCCTGCTCTTAACTACCACCCTAGACCGTCTTGCTCATGTGGATTAATTTTTTCAACTCTGAACTGAGGGTACCCTGTCCAGTAACTTATAATATACTTCTTATAATTTCAAAATGTCTTACCATAAGGGAATCATTAGTCACAAGTATTACAAACCACAAAAAGCTGGACATATAAACAACTAGCTAGGGCAACAAAAGCAATAATGTTTCTAACTATTAAATATGTTGGACCTCTGCAATATAATTTTTATAATTCTGTCTGGCTATAGAATAACTTCATAACTCTAAAAAGCACTGGAAAAATACTGTGTAAATACTTGAGTTAAGGGAAACACAAAATGCTGTATGAACTTTCAATTCTAAGCTTTAAGCATACTTGGAAAATTTTGGATGTCTATTGAAATTGGGCATTTAACCAATTTTTTCCAGATATATTGATATAATTGACATATAACACAGCGTAAGTTTAAGGTACACAATGCATACATTGTGAAATGATTAATACAATAAAGTTAACATCCATCACTTCACAGTTTTAAAATTTTTTCCTTATGATGAAAACTTAAGATTTACTTTCTTAGTAACTTTCAAATATACAATAGACAGATAGACCAATGGAACAATTTAGAGCCCAGAAATAAACCCATGCCTTTATTATGTTAAGGTCTTCCCTCCCTCCCTCCCTCCTTCCTTCCTTCTCTCTTTCTTTTTTAAAGATTTTATTATTTGAGAGAATGAGATAGAGCATGAGAGGGGGGAGGGTCAGAGGGAGAAGCAGACTCCTTGCTGAGCAGGGAGCCTGATGCGGGACTCGATCCCAGGACTCCAGAAACATGACCCAAGCCAAAGGCAGTCGCTTAACCAACTGAGCCACCCAGGTGCCCTTTCTCTCTCTTTAAGATTTTATTTATTTATTTGACAGAGACACAGGGAGGAAGGGAACACAAGCAGGGGGAATGGGAGAGGGAAAAGCAGGCTTCCCGTGGAACAGGGAGCCCAATGTGGTGCTTGATCCCAGAACCCTGGGATCGTGACCAGAGCCAAAGGCAGACACTTAACAATTGAGCCACCCAGGCGCCCCAAGATATTCCTTCTTTCCCTAATTTGTTGAGTTTTTTTTTTTAAATCATGAATAGATACTGAATTTTGTCAAAGGCTCTTTCTACATCTATTTAGATGATCATAGGATTTGTATTTTTCATTCAATTAATGTGATGCACCACATTTATTGACTTGCATATGTTGAACCATCCTTACATCCCAGGGATGACTCCCACTAGATCATAGTGTATAGTCCTTTTAATGTGCTGTGGAATTTGGTTAAATATTTTTTTGAAAATTTTTGTTGGCCTATAGTTTTTCTTTTCTTGTAGTGTCCTTATCTGGCTTTCTTATCAGGTTAATGCCAGCTTTGTGAAAATGAGCTTGGGAGTGTTCCTTCCTTTTCTAGTTTTTGGAAGAGTTTTTTTTAAAGACTTTATTTATTTGAGAGGGAGGGAGGGGGGGAGAGAGAGAGAGAGAGAGAGAGAGAGAGAGAGAGAGAGAGAGAGAGAGACTGCACAAGCAGGGGGTAGAGGGAGAAACAGGCTCCCCGCTGAGCTGGGAGCCCAACATAGGGTTCGATCCCAGGACCCTGGGACCATGACCTGAGCTGAAGGCAGATGCTTAACCAACTGAGCCACCCAGTCGCCCCACTACTTTTTATGAGTTTGAGAAGGATTGGCATTCTTTAAAAGTGTGGTAGAGGGATGCCTGGGTGGCTCAGTCGGTTGGGCGTCTGCCTTCGGCTCAGGTCATGATCTCAGGATCCTGAAATCAAGTCCTGCATCGGGCTCCTTGCTCAGTGGTGAGCCTGTTTCTCCCTCTGCCCCTCCCCCTGCCTGTGCCCTCCCTGACAAATAAATAAATAAAACCTAAAGAAAAAAAAAAGTGTGGTAGAGTCACCTGGCCCTGGGCTTCTCTTTGTTGGGATATTTTTGATTATGGATTCTGTCATATTAGTAAAATGGTCTATTCCTATTTTCTATTTCTTAATGATTCAGTCTTGGTAGGCTGTATGTTTTTAGCAATTTACTGATTTCTCCTAGGCTGTCCAGTTTGTTGGCATATAGTTGTACATAGTAGTCTCCTATGATCCTTTGCATTTCTCTGGTATCAGTTGTAATGTCTCCTCTCCCATTTATAATCTTAAGTCCTTATTTCTCGGTTAGGCTAAAGGTTTGTCAATTTTTTCAAAGAATCAACTGCTAGAGTTTTGTTAATCTTTTCTATTATCTTCCTAAACTCCATTTCATTTATTTTTGTTCTAATCTTTCTTTCCTTCTGCTAACTTTAGGCTTATTTTGTTCTTTTTCCAGTTCCTTGTGCTGGTAAGTTAGGTTGTTTATTTGAGATCTTTCTCTTGATTTAGGCATTTATAATCTTCCTTCTTAGAACTGCTTTTGCTGCTACCCATAAATCTTGGTATGTTGTGTTTCCAATTGGCTCAAGATACTTTTTTTTTTTAAGATCCTTTTTAATTTCATTTTTAATTTATTTGATCCATTTGTTATTTAAGGGTATGTTGTTGAATTTCTATGTATTTGTGAATTCTCCAGTTTTTTCCCTAGCAATTTCTAGTTTCCTATCATCGTGGTCAGAAAACATACTTGCTATGATTTCAATCTTAAATTTGCTAAGACTTATCTTGTGTCCTACTATATTATGTATCCTAGAAAATTTTGTGTGCCTGAGAAGAATGTATATTTTGCTGTTGTCGGAGGGACTGTACTGTGTATGTCTGTTCTATTAGGTCCATTGTGTCTATAGCATTATTTAAATCCCATGGTTTCCTTATTGATTGTTTGGACGTTCTATCCATTGATAAGAGTGACATATTAAAGTCCCCTACTATCATTGTATTGCTGTTTACTTCTTTTAGTTATTGTTAGTGTTTGTTTTATATATTTAGGTGCTCTGATGTTGGGTGCATAAATATTTAGAACTGATATATCTTGATGGACTGACCCTTTTATCATTATATAGTTACCTCTGTCTCTTTTGGAGATTTTTAGCTTATAATCTATTTTGTCTGATGTAACTACAGCTACTCCTGATTTCTATTTGTTACCATTTGATTGAAATACCTTTTTCTGTCCCATCACTCAGTCTATGCTGTTTTTAAAGCTAAAGTCTTCTTTTAGGTGGCATACTATTTGGACTCTATTTCATCCATTTGGCAATTTCTGTGGTTTGACTGGAGCATTTAATCCATTTACATTTAAAGGAACTGCTGATAGATAATGAATTAATATTGCCATTTTGTTCCCTTCTGTTTTGTAGATCCTATGTTCCTTGCTTCTTATATCTTGCAGTCATCTTTTGTGATGTGATGACTTTTTGTAGTGGTATGCTTTGAGTCTTTTATCATAATCTTTTCTGTAATTAGTACAGATTTTTCCTTTGTGGTTACCATGAAGCTTACATAAAATGTAATATATTTATAACAACCTAATTTAATTTTGATAGCATACCTACACTTTACATTTTCATTCCATGCCCCCCAAACTTTAGGTTACTGAAGTTAAAATTAATTTTTAATACTTTGTATCCAATAACAAATTAGTGTAGTTAGTTATTTTTAATATGTTTTTTACCTAGAGTAAAAACTGTTATAAACTAGAGTTGTAAATGAATTAGGAAGCACCATTACAATATTAGTGAATCTTACTTTGACAACTTATTTACCACTGAGTTTTTACACCTAACATTTGTATGTTTTTATGACGTTAACTGGTTTCATTTTATTTCCACCTGACAAATTACATTTAGCATTTATTTTAGTGGTAATGAACTTAGCTTTTTATGTTTCTTGTATTGTGTATGACATAATGATTGATGTTTGCATAGCCTGTGAAAAGATTACATAATAGTAGTTAATATCCATTGTCATACATAGTTACAAAATGTGTTTTTCTAGTAAGGAAAACTTTCGAGATTTACTCTTTAACAGCTTTCAAATATACAATTTATATTTCCTTATAACTTACTTACAGTAAGTCAGTCACCATCCTTATAACTTACTTACTTTACAACTTTACAAGTTTTTACCTTTGTCTCCCTACATGCATTTTGCCTGCCTCCCATACCTTGCCTCTGAAAACCACCTATCCTCTATGAGTATAGCATTTAAGAATTTTTTAAATTAACTTTTTAAAAATTTCTGATAGCTTTTTATTAGTGTATAGGAATGCAACAGATTTCTGTATATTGGTTTTGTATTCTGCAACTTTACCGAATTCGTTTTTTTGTTTTGTTTTGTTTTATGTTATGTTAGTCACCATACAGTACATCATTAGTTTTTGATGTAGGGTTCCATGATTCATTGTTTGTGTTAACACCCAGTGCTCCATGCAGAACGTGCCCTCCTTAATACCCATCACCGGGCTAACCCATCCCCCCACCGCCCTCCCCTCTAAAACCCTCACTTTGTTTCCCGGAGTCCATTGTCTCTCATGTTTTTTGGTAAAGTCTTTAGGATTTCTTATATATCATGTCATTTGCAAAGAGTGACAGTTTTACTTCTTTTCCAATTTGGGGACATTTCATTTCTTGAATAATTGCTCGGATTAAGATTTCCAATACTTTTTTGAATAAAAGTGGTGAGAGTGGGCCTCCTTGTCTTGTTTGTGATCTTAAAGGAAAAGCTTTCAGCTTTTCACCATTGAGTATGATGATAGCTGTGGGCTTCTAATATGTGGATTTTATTATGTCTAGGTACATTCCCTCTATACCCCATTTGTTGAGTTTCTATCAGGAAAAGATGTTGAATTTTGCCAAATGCTTGCTCTGCATCTATTGAGATCATTTTATGACTTTTACTCTTCATTTTGTTAAGGAGGTGTATCACACTGATTTGTGGATGGGGAACCATCTTTGCATCTCTGGAATAAATCCAACTTGATGGTGTATGATCTTCCTATAACATATTGCTGAATTTGACTTGATAATATTTTGTTCATGAGTTTTGCATCTATGTTCATGAGGGACACTGACCAGTGTTTTCTTGCATGGTTTTGGTATCAGGGTACTGCTGGCCCTGCAAAATAAATTTGAAGAGTTTCCTCCTCTTTTATTGTTTGCAAATGTTCAAAATGGATTGGTACTGATTCTTCTTATATGTTTTTAGAATTCACCAGAAAAGCCGTCTGGTTTGGACTTTGTTGGGATGTTTTTGATTACTAATTCAATCTCCTTACTAGTAATCAGTCCTTTTAGATTTTCTATTTCTTCATGATGTCTTTTTGGTAAGTTTTATGTTCCTAGGAATTTATCCATTTCTTCTAAGTTGTCCAATTTGTTGGTGTACAATTACTCATACCAGTCTCTTATGATCCTTTATATTTCTGTGGTATCAGTTGTAATGTCTCTTTCATTTTGATTTCATTTATTTTAGTTTTCTCTTTCCTTGGTTAGTCTAGCTAAAGGCTTGTTAATTTTATCTTTACAAAGAACCAACTCTTAGTCTCTTTGATCTTTTTAGTCTTTATTTATTTCTGCTCTGATCTTTGTTATTTCCTTCCTTTTGCCAACTTTGGGCTTCACTTATTCTCTTTCTAATTCCCTGAGGTGTAAAGTTGTCTATTTGAAATCTTGTTTCTTGACATAGGCACTTAATACTATCAACTTCTCTCTTAGGGGATGCAGCAAAAAATAGTTCTAAGTTCTGGTATATTGTATATCCATCTTCAACTGTCTCAAAATATTTTTAAATTTCTGTTGATTTGTTCTTTGACCTACTGGTTGCTTAAGAGCCTTTGGTTTCATTACACACACTTGTGAATTTTCCTTTTTTTTTTTTCTTGTAATTGGTTTCTAATTTTATATCATCGTATTTGGGGAAATTGGCCTGTTATTTCAGTCTTCAATTTATTAAGACTTGTTTTGTGGCCAATATATGACCAATCCTGGAAGATGTTCCATGTGTGCTTAAAAACGTGTATTGTTAACTTTTGGATGGAATGTTCTGTATATGTTAATTCCATCGTACCTAATGTGTTATTTCAGCCAATGTTTCCTTAAGGTTTTGTGTCTGGATGATCTATTGATGAAAGTGGGGTATTAAAGTTCCCGACTTCTGATGAGCACTGGGTGCTGTATATAAGTGTTGAATCACTAAACTGCACACCTGAACTAACACTACACTGTATGTTAACTGGAATTTAAAAACTAAAAAAATAAATCCCTACTATTATTGTATTGCTATTTCTTCCTTTAGGTTCATCAAAATTTGCTTTATGTATTTTGTATGTCACATTGTATGTTTTTTGGGTCACTCCTTTATCACTATGTAATGACCTTTGTTTCTTATTACTGTTTTATAGTCAGTTTTGTCTGATATAGTTAGCCAAGCTTTCTATTGGTTACCATTTGTATGAAATACCTTTTACCATTCCTTCACTTTCAGTCTATTTCCTTACATCTGAAGAGAGTCTTCAGTAGGCAGCATATAGATGGGCCCCCCTTTTTTCTTAAATCCATTCTGCTATTCTGTCTTTTCATAGGAGAATTTGGTCCATTTACATTTAAAGTAATTATTGATGGGTATATATTTCCATTCTGTTAATTATTTTCTGGGTGTTTTGTAGTTCTTCTATTCCTTTCTTCTCTTGTGCTCTTCCTTTGTGATGTGATGTTTTCTTAGTGGTAGGCTTAGGCTGATCTATTTATTTTTTATTATTTTTTTAACTTCATAGTTGACATACAATATTCAGGCATACAACTAGTGATTTAACATTTATTTACATTATAAAAAGCTCACCATCTGTCACCATACAAAGACATTACAGTATTATTGGCTATATTCCCTTTGCTGTACTTTAAAATCTATGACTTAGTTATTTTATAACTGGAAGTTTGTATCTCTTAATCCCCTTTACCTATTTCACCTGTTATCCCATCCCTCTCTCCTCTGACAATCAGCAGTATGCTCTCTGTATTTGAGTCTGTTTTGTTTTTAGATTCCCCATGTGAATGAAATCATACAATATGTCTTTCTCCGACTTATTTCACTCAGAATAATATGTTGTAGCAAATGGCAAGATTCCACTCTTCTTTATTGCTGAGTAATATTGCACTGTTGTGTGTGTGTGTGTAAACACACAAATACACGTGCATATGTAGCACATCTTTACTGACACATGTATTGATGGATCCCTAGGTTGTTTCCATATCTCAGCTATTGTAAATAATGATGCAAGAAATATAGGGGTGCATATATATTTTTGAATGTATTTTCATTTTATTCAGGTAAATACCAGAAGTGACACTATTGGACCATATGGTATTTCTATTTTTCTTAAAGTTTTATTAATTTGAAAGAGAGAGTGAAAGAGCAAGAGAGTGCACCAGTGGGGAGGAGGGGCAGAGGAAGAGGCAGACACCCCACTGAGCAGGGAGCCCAACCCTGGGGTCACAACCTGAGTTGAGGCAGATGCTTAACTGACTGAGCCACCCAGATGCCCTGGTATTTCTTTTTTTTTTTTTTTTTTGAGGAACCTCCATATGGTTTTCCATAGTGGAAGGAACAACTTACATTCCCACTAACAGCACATGAGGATTGCCTTTTCTCTACATCTTCACCAACACCTGCTGTTTCTTGTATTTTTTTATACTATCCATTCTAACAGGTGTGAGGAGATATCTCATTGTGGTTTTGATTTGCATTTCCCTGATGATTAGTGATGTTGGGCATCTTTTCATGTGTCTGTTGGTCATCTGTATGTCTTTGTAAAAATATTCAGGTCCACTACCCATTTTTAAATTAGATTTTTGTTGGCACTGAGTTATGAGTTCTTTATATGTTGTGGATATTAACTCTTATTGGATATAAGATTTGCAAATACCTTCTCACATTCAGAAGGTTTCCTTTTCCTTCTGTTGGTTTCCTTTGCTGTGCAAAAGCTTTTTAGTTTGATGTAGTCCAATTATTTATTTTTGCTTTTGTTCTCTTTGTCTGAGGAGACATATGCAAAAAAAATTGCCAAGACTGATTCGAAGAGTTTACTATTTTTGTAGTTTTATGGTTTCAGGTCTTACATTTAGGTCTTTAGTCCACTTTGAGTTTTTTTTTTTTTATTTTGTACTATTGATATTTTGATAGGGATTGCACTGAATCTGCAGACTGCTTTGGGTACTATATCTGAACAATATTCTTCCAATCCATGAGTATGGTATATCTTTCCATTTATTATGTCATCTTCAATTTCTTTCATCTAGGTCTTAGAATTATCAGAGTACAGGTCTTTTAACTCCTACATTAAATTTACTCCTACATACTCTTTTTGATGCAGTTATAAAGTGACTGTCTTAATTTCTTTTTGCTAGTTTTTAGTATATAGAAATGCAACAGATGTCTCTATCCTGCAACTTTACTGAATTCATTTATTCTGATTTTTGGTGGAGTCTGTAGGGTTTTCAATATACAGTATCGTGCTATTTATAAAGAGTAACAGTTGTACTTCATCCTTATTAATTTGTATGCTTTTTCTTTCTAATTACTGTGGCTGTGAATTCCAGTACTATCTTGAGTAAAAGCAGTGAGAGTGGACATCTTTGTGCCTGATCGTGAAAAAGCTTTCAGTTTTTCTCCATAGAGCAGCATCACGTTAGTTGTGGGTTAGTCATATATAGCCTTTATTATGTTATGTTCCCTCTATAGCCAGTATGTTGAGAATTTTTATCATGAATGTATGCTGAACTTTGTTAAATGTTTTGCATCTGCTGAGATCATCATATGATTTTTATCTTTTGTTAATGTGGTATATCATGTTGATTTGAAGATACTCAACCATCCTTGCATCTCTGGAATAAATCCCCCATATTGTAGTGAATGATCTTTTTAATGTACTTTTGAATTCAGTTTGCTAATAGTTTGTTAAGGATTTTTGCATCTATGTCCATTAGGGATAGAGTCTGTAATTTCTTCTTTTTTGTACTGTCTTTGTCTGTTGTTGGTATTAGGGTAATAGTGGCTTTGTAGAATGACTTTGAAAGCATTCCCTCCTCTTCAGTTTTTTTTTTTTTTTGGATAGTTTGAAGAGGATGGTATTAATTCTTCTTTACAGGTGTAAAGATTTCTTCCAACATTTAAAGCTATCTGGTCCTAGACTTTTCTTTGTTGGGAGTTTTTTGATTACCAATTCAATTTTGTGACTAGTAATTAGTCTGTTCAGATTTTCTAGTTCTTCCTGATTCAGTCTTGGGAGACTGTGTATTTATAGACATCCATTTCTTCTAGGCTGTTCAATTTGTTGGCATATAACTTTTCATAGGAGTCTTTTATAAACCTTTGTATTTTTGTGGTATCGGTTGTTAATTTCCTCCTCTTTCATTTTTGATTGTACTTATTGAAGTCCTCTCTTATTTTCTCGATGAGTCTGGCTAAAGGCTTATCAATTTTGTTTATCATTCAAAGAACCAGCTCTTAGTTTCATTGATTCTTTCTATTTTTTGGTCTCTATTTCATTTATTTTTGTCTTGATCTTTATTTCCTTCCTTCTCCTATCTTTGAGCTTTGTTCTTCTTTTTAGTTCCTTTAGGTGTGATATTAGATTGTTTGAGATATTCGTTTTTGTTTTTTTTTTTTAAGATTTTATTTATTTCTTTGAGGGAGAGTGAGCACAAGTGGGTGGGGGGAGGGATAGAGGGAAAGGGAGAAGCAGACTCCCCACTGAGCAGGGAACACAATTCGGGGCTTGATCCCAGGACCCGGAAATCATGACCTGAGCCAAAGGCAGACACTTAACCAATTGAGCCACCCAGGTGCCGAGAGATATTTCTTGTTTCTTGAGGTAGGCCTTTATAGCTATAAAAATTTTCCCTCATAGAACTGCTTTTGTTGTGTCCAGAAGATTTTGGAATGTTGTGTTTCCATTTTTATTTGTCTCAAGGCATTTTAAAATTTCCTCTATGATTTCTTCATTGACCTATTGATTATTTAGTAGCACCTTGGTTAGCCTCCATGTATTTGTATTCTATTTTTTTTTTTGTAATTGATTTGTAGTTTCATAACATTGTGGTTGGAAAAGATGCTTGCTTTGATTTTAATCTTACTAACATTCTGAAACTTATTTTGTGGTTTAATGTGATCTATCCTAAAGCTCATTCCATGTGCATTTGAAAATGTATATGCTGCTATTATATACAGCATATTACATCCAATATCCATTAAGTATATCTGGTCTAATGTGTTGTTCAAAGGCACTGGTTTTCTAATTGATTTTCTGTCCAGATGATCTATCCATTAATGTAAGAGAGGGTGTTAAAATCCCCTACTACTATGATATTACTGTCACTTTCTCCTTTTATGTATGTTAATATTTGATTTATATGTTTAGGTGCTCCTATGTTGGTTGCATAAATATTTACCATCGTTATATCCTCTTGTTAGATTGATCCCTTAATCATTATGTAATGCCCTTGTCTCATGACTGTGTGTTGCTACCTTTTTGATTTCCATTTGCAATGGGATATCTCTTTCCATCTCTATGTTCAATCTATATGTCTTTGGGTCTGAAGTCAATCTCTTGTAGGTAGCATACAGAGGTGTTTTGTTTTTTTTTTCTTTTTATCCATTCAGTCACCCTATGTAAGAATGAGAAATCAATCACACTAATCTCTTTGTCATCCATTTTACATTTTGTAGTTCCTATAATGATAAAGGCTAAAATTCTGACATGATTAAACAGCTAGGGTTTCTGTGGGACTCAGGTCAACCATAAACCTTTGCATTTCTGTGGTATTTTTTGTTTTCAAAGAATATATACATTTACGCTGTTATAGACTGAATCTTTTCTGTGTCCCCACAACCCCCCCTTTCATACGTAGAAGCCCTGACCCACAGTATGGCTGTATTTGGGGTAAGGTTAAATGAGGTCATAAGGGTGGGGTCCTGATCAGACTGGATTAGTGTCCTTATAAGAAAAGACATCAGAGAGCTCTTTCGCTCTTCGCCCTCCCTCACCCCCAGGCACACATGCTGGGGAAAGGCCTCTGCAAGCCAGGAACAGAATGCTCACCAGAATGAATCAGCTGGTAATTTAATCTTAGACTTCTAGCCTCCAGAACTATGAGAAAATTAATTTGTTTTTCAAGCAACTCAGTTTGGCAGCTCAAGCAGACCAGTATACTGTTCAAGCAAAGCTAAATATCAGCAGAAAGGTTAATGCCTAAAAACATCATGCCCTTACTCCTGCCATTTTTAATTTCTATTAATTTATCTGTTTGTAGTTAAGGAGAGTAATTGTGATATTACTAGTGCAGGGCATATATTTTAAATGATTTCTTTTTAATGTAATTCTACTTCTTACAAACATTTATGAAATGAATATGGAATATGGCTTCCAAAAACTCATTCCCAGGATAAAATGCCTAACATTTTAGGCAACCATCAATAATTAAGAACATGAGGGGCACCCGGGTGGCTCAGCTGGTTAAGCATCCAACTCAGTTTGGACTCAGGTCGTGATCTCAGGATCACGATCAAGCCATGCATCAGGTTCCACGCTCAGCTTGGAACCTGCTTGAGATTCTTTCCCTTCCTCCCACTCCCTCTCCCTCTGCTCCTTCCCCTGCTGTGTCCTCTCTAAAATAAACAAAATCTTAAAAAAAAAAAAAGATACAAGTTGTTTCTCTATTATTCCAGAGATAAGACCAATCTTTAAATTTCAAATACATAAAGTCTTATATGCTCTTAAAAGCTGTATTTTTATTCTTAATATCAAGACACAATGAAATACTTTAGGAAGTGTTGGCTAGGGATGGCCAACCTACAGCAAACTGGAGGTACTTAAAAGTGAAGAGCTATACAAATATGTAAATATAATTTACTACTTTACCTGTTGAAGTTCCTGCTCTCTTTGCTGATGTCGCATTTCCATCTGTTTAATTTTCTTTTCTAAGCTCATGAAATGTTTCATCTCTGGTGTATGGTTTTCTCTGGCTTCTCTTAGTTCTTCTAGGAGTTTTGTAATCTAAAATTGAGATACAAAATAAATGAAAAACTGGTAAGAAAAATAAATTTTTTACCAGGTAGTTTTAAGAATATTTACTACATTTCCTTTGTATAAAATTTCTCTAGAGAAGACTCTTCTTGTTAATAAGAAAAATATCTTGAGTTGTTAGAATTAAGAGTTTGCATTCCCTATGTTCAGGAAGAAAAGGCTCATCCTAGCTCTGAAATGACCTCATAATCCAAAGGTTCCCGATGACTGGACCACCTCCTCCCATGTACGCCAGGCTGATTACAGCATTCAAAATGAAGGTGGGCACTGTCTTTGGTATATTTAGCTGTGCTAACAAAGTATCAATGTATTTAACAAGGCTGATTACTTTTAGGGTTATATAATACATTTAAAGCACCCTACACAGTATAGTACCCAACACACAGAGTTCAACCTTTTTCTGAGGAAATACACTGAATTTCTTCTGTCCTGGCTGTTGTCTTAGGTCCTGAGGATACAGACATGAAAGACATAGTCCATACTCATGGAGATTACAGTCTAGTGTGGTACCTCCCTTTTCATACTATGGTCAACAGAGAAAATGGTAATATTTTCATGGTACCCATTAGTAAAACAGAGGGGATCTGAGAGCTCTTTCTTTTGGGCTTGAAACAAATGTATTTTCTTTTTACCACATAATTTTAAATAATTTTCTAATTGTTAGTAGCAAAAGGCAAAATAATAAGTGAAAATGGCTAAAATGAACAAATTCCATCATGTTTCCCATGAAACAGTACCTAATAAAAACACTAACACTACAAGAAAACCCAAAAAACAACCCCTACCCCCCCACCGCCAAACCCCCTACAATTCCTAAGTAGTTTCTAAAATGTGAAAATACAAGCAAATTAAGTCAGGAGCAAATCTAAATCTAAATATTTAAATGTGGGACATCCCTGATGATATCATCCGTGACCAAAGAAATCTGCAGACTTTAATTCGGATGACTGCCACTATCATACACATAATGGTTAAATATCACTTCAACTTCAACACATAAACTTTTTAATGACTGAAATTTTGAGTTTGTAATGAGACAACATTTCCAGTCATCAGTATCTTACGATCCACAAGGAACCCATTCCTGTATACCAGCTGGAAGTTCTGGTCTAGTGAACGAAGTAGTCAAGTGAAGGAGAATTCTAATAAGTAAAAAATCTCCCAATAGGACCCGATGACTTCATAAGTGAATTTTTACCAAAAATTTGAAGAATTAATGCCAATCCTTGTCAAACTCTTCCAAAATACAGAAGAGGCAGGAACACTTCCAAATTCATTTAATAAGGCCAGCATTACCCTAATAACAAAGCCAGATAAAGGGACTATAGGGGTACCTGGCTGGCTCAGTCAGTAGAACATGTGATTCTTGACCTCAGGGTCGTGAGTTTGAGCCCCACATCGGGTGTAGAGATTACTTAAAAATATTTAAGAAAAAAAAATTTTTTTTAAAGACTCTATCAGACAACTATGGGCCACTATCTCTGATGAATATGAGTGGAAAATTTCTCAATAAAATACTAGCAATTTGAATTCAGCAGTACATTAACAAAATCCTTCACCATGATCTAGTGGAATTTATCTCTGGGATGCAAGATAGTTCAGCATATGAAAATCAGTGTAATAGATCACAAAGAATGAAGAAAAAAATCATATTACCATCTCAATAGATGCAGAAAAAGCATTTGATAAAATTTAACATCTGTTCATGATAAAAACTCTTAAATTAGGTATGGAAGGAATGTACTTCAGATGATGATAATATATCATAAGCCCACACTGAATTCCCGATTCAATGGTGAAAGCTTGAACGGTTTACTAAGACCACGAACAAGACAAGGGTGCTCACCCTCACCACTCCTATTCATTATAGTACTGGAAGCCCTAGCCGGAGCAATCAGGCGAGAAAAAGAAATAAAGGGCATCAGAATAGGAAAGAATTAAAACTGTCTCTATTTGCAAGTGACATGATTTTATATAGAGAAAATTATAGAAATTCCACCAGAAAAACTGTTAGATCTAATCAATGAATTCAGTAAAGTTGCAGGATACAAAATTAAAGATCCGTAGCGTTTTGTACACTAGTAATGAATTCTCTGAAAAAAATGATCCCATTTAAAAAGCATCATAAACAATAAAATTCTTACAAATGAACATAAATAAGAAGATGAAAGATTCCTATACCAAAATCTATAAGACACTGATAATGGGAATTGAAGTAGATACAAGATAAAAAGTATTCTTATAATCCATATTCCTGGATCCCATAATCCTTATGATCCAGAAATATGGATTGTAAGAATTAACACTGTTAAAACGTCCATGCTACCCAAGGCCATCAATAGATTTGATGCCATCCCTATCAAGATTCCCACAGCATTTTTTACAGTAATAGAGAAAACCCTAAAACATCTACGGACCACAAAAGACCCTGAACGTCAGTGCGGTGTTGAGAGGGAGAGAGCGGTGTATCATACTTCTTGATTCCCAGTTGTAGTGCAAAGCTAGAGCAATCAAAACAGTACGGCGCTGGCACAAACACAGGCACACAGTCATACATGACAAGAGAGCCAAAAATACTCAGGGGAAAAAAGACAGTCCCTTCAATTAATGGTGTTGGGAAAATTGAATATTCACATATAAAAGAATGACACTAGATCCCTATCTTATACCACTTACAAAAATTAACCTTAAATGGATTAAAGACTTAAATGTAAGACCTGAACCCAGAAAACTTCTAGAAAAAAAACAGTAGAAAAGCTCCTTGACATGGGTCTTGGCAACAGTTTTTTGGATATGACACCAAAAGCACAAGCAACTAAATAAAAAATAAACAAGTTGGGACTATATTAAATTGTAAAGCTTCTGTACAGAAAAATCAACAAAATGAAAATAATCTATGGAAAGGAAAAAATATCTGCACACTATATTTATAAGAGGTTAATATACAAAACATATAAAGAATTTATAGGGGCGCTTGGGTGGCTCAGTCGTTAAGCGTCTGCCCTCAGCTCAGGTCATGGTCCCAGGGTCCTGGGATCGAGTCCCATGTCGGGCTCCCTGCTCCGCGGGGAGTCTGCTTCTCAAATAAAAAAGTTATATAACTCAATAGCCAAAAAACCCCGAAATAATCCAATTAAAAAATGGGCAAAGGACCCAAAATAGACATTTTTCCAAAGATACATAAATAACCAATAGGTACGTGAAAAAATGTTCAGCATCACTAATCTTTAAGGAAATGCAAATCAAAACTACAGCATCACCTCACACCTGCCAGAATGGTTAGCATCAAAAAGACAGCAAAGGCTGGTGAGGATGTGGAGAAAAGGGAATCCATGGGTGTTGTTGGTGGGGTTGTAAACTGGTACGGCCACTATGAAAATGAGTATCGGAGGCTCCTAAAAAATTAAAAATTGAATGACCATACGATCCAGGGATTCCACATCTGGGTATTTACCTGAAGACAGCTATGTTGGAAAGATATCTGTACACCATGCTCATAGCAGCACTGTTTAGAATAGCCAAGACATGGAAGCAACTCGACTGTCCGCTGATGGGTGAATAGATAAAGATGTGATATATATCCAGCCACAAAAAAGGAGGAAATCATGCCGTTGTGATAACATGGTTGAACCCTGACAGTATTATACCAGGTGAAAGAAGACAGATATCATACGATCTCACTTATATGTGGAATTGAAAAAACAAAAAAACAAAACAACCCCCAAACTCCTAGAAAAAGAGATGAGATTTGTGGTTAGCAGAGGTGGAGAGGAAAGGGTGGGAGAGAGGGGAAGGGGACGAAGCGGTCAAAAAGGACCAAACTTCCAGTTATAACTATACTAGGGATTCAGTGTACAGCATGACGACAATACTCAACGCTGCTGCGCGGTGTACGTGAGCTGTTAAGAGTAAATCCTGAGAGTTCTCACCATAAGGTAAGAAAAATCTTTTTCTTTATGGATGATAACTAAGCTTACTGCAGTAATCACTTCATGATCTATGTAGGTTAAATCTTCATGCTGTATACCTTAAACTTAGACAGTAGTGTATGTCAATTATATCTCAATAAAATTGGAAAAAGAGAAAACGTATATACTGACATGAGAATATATATATACTGTTAGGTAAAAAACAGCTTTTAAAAATCATTATGCATACACACATACACAAACATGTATTTTATGTGTGTGCATGCATGAACACACACCCTCACCGTATTTGTATCTGTCTACGAATAAATAAAATCTGGAAGAATATATAGCAAAATATGCTCTGGGTAATGGGATCATGGGTGTTTTTATACCTTCTAATATATATTAATCTTAGTATAAAAACATGTTCAATATTCTTAAATATATAATAAACATTTATATTAAAATATATTAAATGTTAAATAAATATTATTTATAAATAAATCCATACTCAACCGGGATAGAAGTGAATAACATCAATAAAAAGAAAGCATATATTCCTTAATGAATAAAATTCTTATTGTCTTACTAGTTTATTATTTTACTAAAGTGAAAGAGTGATTCTCCCAGATCATGTTACTAAAGGTAAAGGAGACAGACATCACTGACCACTAGCAGCAGGAGGCTCAGGTAAGGGAATTCAGATGATCCATGCATAGCCCACAGACCTCTTTCCAAAGAAGACCTATATACTGTCCTCTTATACGCCGGTGAGTAGAGAATCTTACCAACCACAAATTTCAATTCAAACTGGACCATAAAATTATGCTATTTTTCCCCCTTTAAATGAGCATGACCGGCTTGAGTCTGTGTGCTTTCAACCATCTCGCGTGCCTTCATACTCTGCAACTTACTGGCACGATTCATTTTCCTGGCCACGCTGCTGGGATGAATGCTAGTGGTTGTGAACACTTAATCCAGGGAGTCTAGATTCTAATACGGTCTAGCACTGATGGAGATACTGACCGATTTAAGCCTGTTACTACTGTCCACTGTCCGCAGGCAATGCCTGGTTTGGAGGTGGGCATGTGACTCAGTTCTAATGCAAAGAAAGTTAGCTCGGGGACCTTACAGTCTACATGGATCGGTTTATTTTTCTGTCCCACTCACTAGAATGCAAGCTCTTTGAGGGTGTTACCTTTAGGTGTTCTATATTTCTAGTTCTATATTTCTATATCCCAAAAGCCTGTCGACAGTGCCTGACACCTAAACACTTTTTAAATGCTAGGAAGTAGATTTTATTCCATTTAATAGCTAAAAAAACCCCTGAGACTGAGAGAGTTAAAAACACTAGCAAATGCCTGTGGGTAAAGGGTAAATGTAATTCTTCATTCTGCATGAGAAACTAGCCGTGGGTTCAATTCACTTCCTCGCTTTGTTCTCTTGATAAGGATAGATGTCATCTACGTACACTGCTTGTGGTAATGCCCCGACTGGTGGAAAATCATCTGGGCTTGGAGGACTTGGTATGAACTGAAATACCTGGTGGGACAGGTAGGGGTAGGTTTGGGCTCTCCTGAGTGCAGTGACTCTTGCACTGGGCATGTCCTTGTGGGGTCCACTGTGCATGAGTTATTTGTTCTAAGAGACGCTGGTTCTTGTGGAGTCGGGGAGAGTTTAAGCCTGGGTGGTTCCTCCAACTGCCAGATGTGAGTCTTATTCCCTTGCATGTGTGCTGTTCCTGGGACAGCTGTGTGGACTGCTGTGGGACCTACTCATGCCGGCTGTTGCCTTGTGTTTCCTGGTCTGCAGCCAGAGTACCAAGTGTGGCCTACGGTCACTGTATCACTCTAAATGTTTACATGACTTGCCACCGTAAGGCTCACTGACATGTTTAACAACTTAAACCCAGATCTTATCATAAACCCCCAAATCATTCCTACTATTCATTCATAACCTAAAAGCAGCTAGCTGTAGCATATTTGACACAAATTAGAAGAAGAATTTTGATAACTTTTAGGAGTCACTGTAATAGTCCTTGGGTTCCCATATTAGAGGTCACTCTTGAATGGTTTCTAAAATTTGTATAGACTATACAAATACAACAAAACAAAATCCTATTGATGAAAAAGAAACTATGACCAATAAAATGCATATACTAACTGCAGGACATGGAAACAATAGCAGCAATCCTCTCAATTGTCTAAATTTAAGGAGTTGAGTAAAGATTCAAGTCCTTCCTCTTCAACTTTAGGGTGCAAGGAAATAAATAGATGGTTGTTTCCACTCAACAGTGAGTGGAAAAATAAGACCGGAAATCTATGATGAATGTTTAAACATGAAAGATTACCTTTTACATTTTAATATTTAAAAAAAAGATTTGAGGAATACATGCCTGAGTTAGCATCAACTGAATGAATATACACCAGAGGCGTGGTAATGTTTTCAGCCTATTGCAGCAGATATGATTTTAAAGAGATGTGGTTTAACAACGCTTTAGGTAACATAGGCATGGAACAAAATGCAGAAATTTGAAAAATCTTTTCAGGTTTTCATGATTAACACGCTAGTGGGAGATGGTTCACTTCCCAATGTCTTGAACTATGCTGGAACATTTCAAATCACTGTTTTTTTCTATAGAAATAGAATAACAACAAACAAGCAGTCAAAAAACAAAACAGAATTTGCTACTGTTAAAAAATGTGTATTGTGCTTTTTCTTGTGGTCAGAAAGAGACCGGGATTTACCCTCCTTTCTTAGCCGAAAAACCAGACGACATGTGAAACGACTGTTTTCAAACCCTAGCTAACAGCAATGCAGGATGGTGATTCGTGAGGGATGGAAAACATACAAGATGAACTCTAAGACTGTCTAGCTGGCTGCCCAGAGGCAGTTCCGAAGTCAGTGGAAATGGTAGCCTGAATAATTCTGGGAATTCCTGCAGGGCTGGGAAAATGAACTATTCCCACCAGCCTGAGAGAAAAACCCTTCGAGGGCCTTCAAAAGGTTATCAGTAGTGGGAATAAATAAGCCCTGTTCAAACAACTATTATAAATGTGCTGCATATTAAAAATGCAGATTGTCATTTTATTCAAGAGATGGAGTGTTTTACTTAGTTTTCCAGTAAATAGGTTTGAAAATCATGTGTTGCAGCTTTTCTATTTTCAAAATAGTTTAGCTATTCTTAAACTAACAACATTGTAATTTGACTAAAACTGACCTTTATCATGCAAACACTAGAACATACTTCCTTTTATTGCTTTTTCCCAAAAGTTTACTTTAGGTTTGTGAAGTTGTGTTAAATTACTGCTTATACAACAACGTTCATGTACATCATAAACACTGAAAAGAATGCACATGTGCTGAACTACAGCCTTTCAATAACTGAAACAAAACTTTTTAATTGATAGTTACCTAATTGTGGAGTGTTTGCACATTAATCTTTTTATATTGCAATCAGTTGTACGTTCTGCTTGTATGGTTTAATAAATTCTTGAATAATAAAAAATGGTGTATATGCTTCAAAGAACAGAATGCACAGTTTATCTGTTTTTTTTTTTTAATTCCTAGAATCAAAAGCATCTTAGAGTGATAAAAATGGTGAGTTTCCAGAAAGATCTATTTCCTGTGATATTGTTATTGGGAATCCAGCATGATTATAATGACAGCTGTCTCTATTTCTTAACCAAATTAAACAGTATTAGTACTCAATGCAGAAGTGGCCTTAACCATCCAATTTTATGTCCTTAAGAAAAAAAAAAAAAATCAAAAGAACCAAATACCCCTCCCCTCTATTTCCTCATTGCCCAGAAAAATCTCAGCATCAAATACATAATAAACTTAATATTTGAGAGTTTCATCTGGGGAAAGCAGACGTACCATAAACAAGTTATTAATATTTTTTGACATGTGATAAATATTTTCAGGTTTCTACTTGTACAGTTAAAAAAATTTATACAAAAATATGATTGAAATGGCAAAGAAAAGCTTATGTTAATCCAATATTTTTCTTATTTCTTACCTCTTTCTGTAGGATTTCTTCTCGAACTTGACAAACTACAACAGACTCCTGTTTACCCTGCAGCTCGTTAACTTGATTTTGGAAATGTTTTAGAAGTACCTAGGAAATTACGTTAGAAGTGCTGAGTTAAGAAAGCTCTTCCTCAAATATTTGAAAAATATAAGAAAACCAACTAATGAATTTCGTTTGTAATAAAAAAAAATTCCCAATATTTTAAAATTACCAAATTCTAACATGGAAATAAATTGCCACAGGAATTAAGTTCATTGGATTAATTAAGCTCATTGAATTCACTCATTATTTTGTTTCAATATTTGATATAAAGCATCATACATATTACAAATTAATGGCTACATAACTACTTGGCTTCTTTATCTCTAGTATTTTTCTTCTGGAGGCCTGAAAAACACCTTTTAAAATAAACCTCAATTATAAAGTCCAAGCATTTTGAAGAAAGTAACCAATATTGTCTTTATTACTTTGTGAGTAAGGATAATAGTTTTTATTAAAGAGCTACTGATAAAATAAAGACAGCACAAGCCTAGTATTAGCATGAAATAAATGTCACATTTTTGGCCAACTGAAATACATAAATACTTTCATCAAGAACCTGAAAACTTGAGGAAAATGTGCATCTCTTACCTCCAGTGCTTTCCTTTTACTATTTCTATCATCAGACTATGCTGACTTCCACTTAACTCGTAATTTACAATATCACATTTAGAACTCTGGGAAAGTAACATTAAGGGCACCATGTGTGGCGCCCTGACACTACTTTATCCACCTCTCCCAACTACATACTGACTTGCTATCCTGTTTACACTGCCCACTGACACCCTGCTCCCATTGTGTGTGTGGGGGGGGAGCCAGAGAAGTTATCTGCAACTGCTCTACGATTACCTTTGAAAAGCACTCTAAATTTTTCTCACTGAAATATTAAAATAGACAAAATTCCGTTTCTGAGCTACATGAATTATAGACCTCATTACCCTTCAGGCTTCTATCCCCTGAATACTTGAACGTGCATCTCCTTATAAGGACACCTTCTCACAAACCCATAATAGCATTTTTATAGCTGAAATAATGTACAATAAGTTCACGATATCCACTATCTGGCCCTAAAAACAAAATCGCTCAACTGGGGAAGTTTAAATGGGCTCCATGCTGGGCAGGGCCTGAAATCACGACCCCGAGATCAAGACCTGAGCTGAGATCAGGAGTTGGATGCTTAACCGACTGAGCTACCTGGTCGCCCCTGAGTGATTTGTTTTTAATCAAGATGCTATTAAATAATTATTGATGGGAGAGGTGGGGGTAAGATCATCATTTCCTGGTTTCCGCCCCTCAGCTTGTTTTTTAAAATTAAAACCTAGAGAAAAGAGCACAATAGACATTCATTCTTCAATTTATCAATTGCTAACATTTTTGCCATATTTGCTTTTTTTTTTTTTTTTTTGGAGGGGGGATACAGATACAAATTCTATCTTAATGCTGTTTTTTCAATTTTCTAACACCACAGAAGATGGACCACATAGTAGATACTCATGATATTCCATGTAGATGTACATACTAACCAAGAAGGAAGATACACTTTTTTGAGGAAATGCAGATGAACTTTCAGCATACTCTGTCATAATTCTAAGAAGACTATGCTTCATAATGGCTACAGCTGTGTGTATCTCTCTGTTGATTATTTTATCCCCAGTGCCTGATTGTCTATAGACCTTGAATCATTATTTGTTTAATGAATGAAAGGTAATTGGGCAAGAAGAATGACTAGGATAATTACTTGTCAGCTGGGACTTGGGTGGAGGGAGATGGTTCAACATTCAAGTTCAAGTACTCAGGTCTCAATCACATAATGTGATTGTACCATCCCTTACAACTGCCTTAGAAGAAGAACTATTTAAGAAATGTTGGGACAAAACTATGAAACCCCCTATTTAGAATAATCTTAAAGTAGAACAGTTAAATGCATGATAATGGCATCCTCTCCTATAAAAAAAATCAAGTCAAGAATTTCTCATTTCTATCAAAAAGTGAACTTGAAGCATTTCTAAATAATGTTAACAGTCCTGAAAAAAATAGTTTTAAAGCCAAAGAAAGTGTGTTAAAGTCATCTACCTCTTGAGTTGCTATTTTACGATTTAGTTCAGCTACTTTGGAAGAAGAATTTTCTACTGCATTTTGACAAAGGAGTTTCTCTACTTCTCTCTGATGAGATGCTTTGAGAGATGCAATGCGTGCTGCCGTATCTTCCTTGACCCTGTAGAGCAAATCAAAGAAACTCACACATAAAAACAGCTCTTCAATTCAGAGTTAGCACAAAAATAATGTAAGAAGTCTGGAAATTAAAGAAATGAGAGAGAGCACCAATACCTACTGCACTCTGTCAGGTGCTTTATACATGATTGCCTGTGAGATCTTACAACCATGCCATGAGCTATTATTTGTTGAATTTTATAAGGGCAAACTTGAGTTTAGGAAAGAGTGATGTCTCTAGAGTTCATTAGTAAATTGCAGAGCTGGGGGTTCAAGCCCAGCAGAGTTGGAGCTCAAAGTCTGGGACTTTCACTCAACCCCAAGCCTGGGGCTATACTTTCTGTTAGAATCAAAGGTTCTAAATGTTCTGTATGGATTTAAAGCAGGGGCCTCACATTTTATCTTTTAAGATAAACTCAGATTTTTGCCCAGATTCTTATTTTGATAATCACAGCTCCTTTTAGAATCTCCAAAGCTTTGTCCCTAGGCAACATTCACTGGTTTTTGGTCCATGGATATGACTCGAGACCTAGCTGCCATGTCATAAAAATAAAATAATCTTTACGGTAATTCTTTAGGACCCAGCGTAACCCTGCACCTAATTTGTTTGGATTGCTAAATGTGAGATACTACTGATTTGTCTCTGTGACAAAATTTATGCATTCAGAGGCAGTTTAGTAGGTGACAAAGTTCTGATAAACACTTGAGGGGGTGGGGCGATGGGTTAGCCTGGTGATAGGTATTAGAGAGGGCACATTCTGTGTAGAGCACTGGGTGTTATGCACAAACAATGAATCATGGAACACTACATCAAAAACTAATGATGTAATGTATGGTGATTAACATAACAATAAAAATTTAAAGGAAAAAAATCTTTAAAAAGACATTTCTTACAGATAAGCCATTTTCTCTTATTGGAAAAGTTATTAAAAATACATATTAATATGGCAATTCCCAAACTATAAACGAATTTATCAGTTGATTATTTGTCTATATGAATATTTCCTCATGGAAATGGTGTGACTAGGGTCCTTGGAAAAACATAAAAATCTAAAGCACTTATGATATAACTGAACTAAAGTAAAAAACAAATGAACAAAAAAATCCAAAACAGCCTGAATCTGGGATTGGGAAAGGTTACTCCGCACTTCTCAGGCCCAGAGCTATTTGAAAAACAGATTAACAATACTAAATTATGTATAGAAAAATTTATAGGAAAAATTTCAATTTTAAATTATTTCCAGAAAAGAATATGATTCTTTCCAAATACCTTCATTTCTAGTATCACATTCAGGACTCAAGAAATAAGGTTTCAATTTGGAAGCATTTATGGTTGCCAGGATGACTCAATCAGACATAGCTGCCAATCAATCAATACGTATTTGTCTAGGTGCTTGCTTTGCTCATTCTGCTCCTATGCGAGGTTGCAAAAGTATAATCTTAACATCAGTTCTCAAGGAGTTACAAGGCAGTGTATGACTAGTGCTTTCTTGGTACTTAATATTGGTACTTGGTACATAAATTATAGAGGAGCTGGGAGCAGGAAATTTCCTGGGAGGCTCTAGGAAATATTTTGTGGAAGTGGCAGTACTTGAAGCGTGGATGAGCAAAAGGCAGCAAAGACATTCAGCAAGTCAGGCCCATAGAGAGGTCTTGTAATGGTGATGGCACGTGGAAAGCCATGTAGAGTAATTTAATCTTGATACTTCAGGAAGCAGGGAGTCAGTGGAGGGCAGTGTAACTCAGATACAGGAAAATTTAAAGAATATTAAAGGTTTTTAAGCAAAATGATTGGGGGAGACAGAAACTAAAATCAGGGAGATCAGGGTGGGGAAGCTGTCTAGTAAACCAGGTAAGGCTGCTTTCTATAGGAAGGTAGAAAGCAAAAGGAGACATATTTATAAGGAAGCACCCCATAAACTGTGAGCCCAAGAAATAAAGGAGATAAAGCTGGACGTGGCAACTGTAAAATATGGTCATAGACAGAGATGGAAAAGTTGTGAGGAGGAGCTAGTTTACAGGTAAAAATGGAATAAAATTTGAGATACTACTGATTCCAAGAGGAACAATCCAGAAAATGGTAGATTTAACATCTGTGCTTAGGAAAGAAAACAAGCCTTGAAAAGTAAATTGGAGTCATGACTCATAGAACCCACAAGAATGGATGAATTTAGCAATGGAAAAAGAACAGAGAATAAACAGCTGAAAAGGAACCATGGTAGAAGTCTGATTTTTGAGGAAGGAGAATGAAGAGGAGTCAGAGTTAGTTAAAAGACAAGGAAGAGGAGTGTTAGTCAGAGGTGTCAGTCACGGAGGTTCTGGGAGGAAACCCATATTTCAGGAAAGTCAATGTCAAGGAAATGAGAATAGAGACAACATCACTGGACCAGAAGAGGTCACTACTGAGAGATGAGATTTAAAAGACTGGTGAGGACGAGATCCCTGGTTAAGAGGAAGTGAGGTGCCAACTCTATGGTCAACTAATCTTCGACAAAGCAGGAAGGGATGTCCAATGGAAAAAAGACAGTCTCTTCAACAAATGGTGTTGGGAAAACTGGACAGCTACATGCAGAAGAATGAAACTGGACCATTTCCTTACACCACACACAAGAATAGACTTAAAATGGATGAAAGACCTAAATATGAAGCAGGAATCCATCAAAATCCTTGAGGAGAACACAGGCAGCAACCTCTTCGACCTCAGCCGCAGCAACTTCTTCCTAGAAACATCGCCAAAGGCAAGGGAAGCAACGGCAAAAATGAACTATTGGGACTTCATCAAGATAAAAAGCTTCTGCACAGCAAAGGAAACAGTCAACAAAACCAAAAGACAACCGACAGGATGAGAGAAGATATTTGCAAATGACCTATCAGATAAAGGGCTAGTCACCAAATCTATAAAGAACTTCTCAAACTCAACACCCAAAGAACAACTAATCCAATCAAGAAATGGGCAGAAGACATGAACAGACATTTCTGCAAAGAAGACATCCAAATGGCCAACAGACACATGAAAAAGTGCTTAACATCACTCGGCATCAGGGAAATCCAAATCAAAACCTCAATGAGATACCACCTTACACCAGTCAGAATGGCTAAAATTAACAAGTCAGGAAACGACAGATGTTGGCGAGGATGCGGAGAAAGGGGAACCCTCCTACACTGTTGGTGGGAATGCAAGCTGGTGCACAGCCACTCTGGAAAACAGTATGGCGGCTCCTCCAAAAGTTGAAAATAGAGCTACCCTACGACCCAGCAATTGCACTACTGGGTATTTACCCCAAAGATACAAATGTAGTGATCCGAAGGGGTATGCGCACCCCGATGTTTATAGCAGCAATGTCCACAACAGCCAAACTATGGAAAGAGCCTAGATGGCCATCAACAGATGAATGGATAAAGATGTGGTATAGGGGTACCTGGGTGGCTCAGTCATTAAGCATCTGCCTTCGGCTCAGGTCATGATCCCAGAATCCTGGGATGGAGCCCCACATCGGGCTCCCTACTCAGTGGGGAGCCTGCTTCTCCCTCTCCTACTCCCCCTGCTTGTGTTCCCTCTCTCGCTGTGTCTCTCTGTCACATAAATAAATAAAATCTTTAAAAAAAAAAAAAAGATGTGGTATATATTATGCAACCATCAAAAAAAGAAATCTTGCCATTTGCAACGACGTGGATAGAACTAGAGGGTATTATGCTTAGTGAAATAAGTCAATCAGAGAAAGATAAGTATCATATGATCTCACTAATATGAGGATTTTGAGAAACAAGACAGAGGATCCTAGGGGAAGGGAGGGAAAAATGAAACAAGACGAAACCATAAGAGACTCTTAATCTCAGAAAACAAACTGAGGGTTGCTGGCGTCGAGGGGGGTGGGAGGGATGGAGTGGCTGGGTGATGGACAGTGGGGAGGGTACGTATTATGGTGAGCGCTGTGAATTGTGTAAGACTGATGAATCACAGACCTGTACCCCTGAAACAAATAATACATTATATGTTAATTAAAAAAAAAAAAGAGGAAGTGAGGTACAAATAAGAGGTTACTTGTGGAAAACTGGTACTGACAGAAAGAGGACTAGGACTTGGTTTGATGACAGTGAAAAAGATCTGAGCATGTTAGAAGGGCTCAGAGGAAAGAGACAGTAGACTAGTGATTTTGAGAAGGAAAGGGATAAGCACGGAAGTTCTTCAAGGCGTGAATGGATGTGAGCACTAGATTAATTTGAAGAGTTACTTTGGAAAAGAAGACCTTTTCCTCTTAGAATGTCAACTAGTTTTGTTTTTTTTTTTAAAGACTTATTTATTTTAGAGAGCGGGGAGAGAGAGAGCACATGAGCGGAGGCGGAGGGGAGGGGCAGAGGAAGAGAAACTCAAGCAGACTTTCTGCTGAGCGTGGAACCTGACACAGGGCTTGGACCTATGAGATTATGACCCAAGCCGAAACCAAGAGTTACACGCCCAAATGACTGAGCTACCCAGGCGCACATGTTCAACTAGTTTTAGTAATAGCTGTTTTCTGCAGTCTCTCATCAATGATGACATTCATTTGCAAAAAGGCCCAATGGGTCAGCTTATTAACACTACCTAGATAAATGCAGAAAGACAGGATTTGTCAGCCCGAGGACATGGTTCAGGTTGACATGGAGATTCAGGTTTATCAGAATCTGGGCTTCCAACAGGTAGAGGATCCTACTCTGAAAGAGATCTATGCTTAGCAATGTAATGCAATTTCTTAAAATTTGGCAATGAATTCAGTTCAGGGTAAAACTACCAGAGGAAATACTTCTTATAATTTTGATGTTTTTATCTTTATATGTCCCCATATAATTACAGATTCACATTTTACCTTTTCATGGAATTTTCAAATTGGTTCACTGCTGCTTCAGATTTCATCTTTAGCTCATTCCTCTCCACAATTAATCTCTCCAGTTCATTTTTCAATCTGCAGTTTTCTTGTAAAACCTCTGAAACATGGGAATCAGTAAAAGTATGTGGCTGGTAAAGCTTGCCATCCAGGGTTCCAGGGAATGAGTTAGCACTTCCTTTACCTGAATGCAAACCATCTTTCTTCACCCTTTTTGCAGTCACTTCCTCTTTACCCTTAGAGTTCTGATTAGACAGCATCATCCTTCTTTCCTTCTGAAGCCTCTCCACAGTTTTTGAAAGGTCTTGTATTTCTCTCCCCTTCGCGGCCAGCTCCTCATTAAGTCTCACCAGCTTAGCTTTAGCATGAGCTTGTTCTATCTGGAATTCTATAGGCTGGAAATCTTTATCATCTTTATCATTTTTCTTGAGTTCCAATTCAGCATTTTGATGTTTAAGAATGTCTATTTCAGCTTCAAGTTTTCTTACAGTGAGTTGATGGGCTTCCTTGATGTCGTCGAGCTCCTTCTCTAGTGCTTCAACCCTGCAGGCACTGTCAGGGTGGTTCTGGGGTGCCTCCTTTAATCTGCAGGCAAGTAGCTGCTCCTGCTCCTCTAGTCTCTGTTCATACTGAATCTGAAGAAAAGAATCCATGTAATGTCAAAACCACTGCTAAGTAGGTCATTCGTTACTGAAGCCCTGCGTTCTTCTGGGTCCTACCTATTCCTTCATTCAGGCACTCATTACATATTCTAATGCCTCCAACTCTGAGTTCCCTCAGTCAAATGTACTGAAGTCCTCATCTTAAAAGGGCATAATGGTATATATTCTCCATATGTTGTATAATTTCACAATGTGTTTCTTTATAAACGAAAATTACACATTTCTCTACACCCCAAAACTTATTTTAAGTATCACAATCGAACCTATTATTATGTACCCTTCTCTATGCAAACTGACAAACTGTATGCTTTCAGGAGAAATAGGGAAAGCAATTGGGGGCTCTGAAATCTTTAAGAAATAGTACATTTTCAACTTCCTAGTATCGATTTAGGAATCTCATAGGGAGTAAATCAGCTTCGATTTGTTATACTGGAGCTTTAGTATTACAAACAAAATAACCTAAATAGGTTACTCTGTGGAGGGAGGCACTACAGTGTTTGTTCATTCATTCAATGAATATTTATTGAGCTACTGCTGTGTGCCAGGCACTGTGCCAGATTCTAAAGATAAAGAAGCGCAGCCTTCAAACAGTTCACAGCCTGATCAGGAGAGTGATATGGCAAGTTTCAATGTCCTAGGACAACTGTGATAACGGGCCTATGAATACATGCAACGGGGATGATGACGCACCTCAGTGTGTCTGGAGGCCTGAGAGAAGGTCGGAAGACTGCAACAGAGGGAGCACATTTAAGTTTGGGCTTGAGAGATGAGTGTAAATTTGAGGATAAGTGGAAGCAGGGGCATTTTGGAAATAGGAAGAATACATGTAAAGGCAATCTAATGTTTGGCATGTACTGGGAACCAGAAATGAAAAGAAGTGACAGAGTGAGCAGGGACAGGAGGGGCATGGGGTAGGGAAACGCAAAAAGAGAAAAGTCAGGGTGGGTAGATTTAGATATATAAAAATAGGGTAGGGGGTTGGAATTCATGCCTTTATTTGGTGAGTGGAATGCTAATACCAGTTGAATTATTATAATGATTTATTGAATGTTTGCTGCACTTCAGACAAGGCAGTAGGGCTTTACATATACTTTGCCACTCTATCCCCCAATATCCTATGAATTAGGGATTATTAAGTAAAATATTTTAGCATCTGCTCTGTGTCAGGCACCTTGCTGAATGATGGAACACAATGGTGAGTAAAAGCAGAACAGTCCCAGCCATCATGAAGTCCAGAAGCTAGACAGGGAGAGCGGTCACTCATGATCCAATCAAAATGGCCGGAAAATGTGGTGGATGCAATGGAGAAGTGCATGGGACTAGAGTGCCTGTGAGATAATTTGTCTACTAGGGAGTCCATGAAGCTCTCACTGGGATAGCAACGCCTGGACTGAGAGCTGAAGGACAGGAATATCTTAACTGTGAACGAGGTGGGCAGAGGCAAGAGTCTGCCAACATGTGTGGCTGCAGCAAACATGGCAAGTAGGAGAAACGTTAGCATAACAGGACAGAGAAAGCATCGTGGGAGAACACACTGGACAGCGAGTGGGGTCTGGCCATACATGGAATTATAGGCCATTTATTTATCCTAAGAGGAACAGGAAGTTATTGAGGGATATAAATAAAGGTAGGGGTGTAGGGGTGTGTGTGTGTGTGTGTGTGTGTGTGTGTGTGTGTGTGTGTGTGTGTGTGTGTGTGTGTGTGTGTGTGTCTAAGACTGAGGGATATGGAAATATAATTTTGGCTTTACTGTTAAGAGCTGATTAGAGGATGGATGGGGTGAAGTGGGTATGTGTAGACTAGTCAGGAGATTACAACAGTTATCCAGCCATTTTTTATGAATGATGGCCGTAGACTGACATGGTGATAAAAAGGGACAGAGGAACTGAAAGCAATTTAGGAGTAAAAGTGGTATAACTGGCACTAAGTCAGTTATTATCGCCTTTACATATGAGAGACTCAGCAAGCTGAAGTAACTAGTGCAAAGTCATGAAGCCATAATGGTGAAACTGGGCCTGGACAGAAGGCTGGTCTGACTCTAAAAGCCTGTGTTTTCCACTGCACTGCAGTCTCCTTCGGATAGGAGGCAGTCTATTTAAAAGTAGTGTGGGGTCAGATGAACTTGATGGAAGGAGGTCTGGAGTGAACGTTTCGGGGAATAGAAGAAATCGATTAGCCATAGCAATAGGCTTGTCAAGTAGCACTGAGGGAATTCGCGAGACCAGACACCTACACACCTGTGACAGCCCTACTCTCACAACTGGGCCATCTCCTCAGAAACACAGATTTGTGTGAGAGGAGGAGTGGAGAAAGAGATGGGTGAACTGGAGCAGAAAGCGAGGAAGGTAAGCATGGTTGAAAACTGGGTGGTTTAAAGAGAAGTCCATCTTGGAAGTTAGGAGAGTGAGAGAAGAAAGAGAACCAGGCAGAGAACTGAGAGATTTGAAAAATAGCCCAACTTCCTTGACAGGACCTTAAATTAACTAGCAGGCCAATGTACTGCCAGGTTTTCAACCTTTCACTGTTTCTGGAATCTAATATCCTATCATCTGTTGCTTCTCTCAGGATGTAAATCTGTGGAGAATAAGATCTGCTTCCTAGAAGTAGCATGGCCTAGGATTTGATGCCTTGCTCTAACCCTCACCAGCAGTAGCACCTCAGGCAAGATGTGAACATCTCTGTTGTGAACATCTCTGTTATGAACATCTCTGTTGCCCTAGCTGTAAAGTAGCGTAGCAATATCTATTTCTCACCAGTGACTGAAGGATGATGCAGGATGAACTAAAACGTCTGTGAAAGCATCTAGCATGAATTACCGCAGAAACTGTGTGCTCAACAAATTTTTAAAAGTAAATGAAATACCACATCTTCTTTTATACTTGGTCATCCTAGCACTTGTATTTTCAAATTCTTTCCTCATGAAGGATCAGAAAACTCAGAAAGACATTTTCAACAGGCATTGCCCGGCCCCCTGCTCTACCCCAAGACATATTCTTCTTATTCCCTTCTCCCTTATCTAGGGAAATTTCAAAAAAGTATTTTCAACCATGGTAATTAAAAAACAATTTTTTATTGAATATACATCAGAGGTGTTTTACTCTGCCTTTTCATGACTTAATTTCCACTAATTCTACTATCACTGAGAGGGGGCCCTGCGCTTGATTTTCCATGCTTGAAACAAAAAGAAAAGTTGCTGAAGGAGAACAAAGAAGATAGGATGGCTCTAGGTTTCTTTCGCATCTGCTGACACTCATGGCAAAGGTTTTATAGGCAAAGGTTTTTTAGGATGTTTAGGAATTTGTAAAAATGAGACCTGAGAAGTGCCCAGCGCCCATCATACTGAGACCCTGAGGGTCTAGCTGGCTCTTACCTTCATTTTCTGGAACTGCTGTTCCATGGTCCGAAGGCTTCTCTTTGCTTCTTCATCTCTGCCCTCCAAATCAGCCTCTAGTTTTTTTATCCTTTTTTCCATAAAGTCCACTGTATTTCTATCCACTGTGTCACCAGCTGCTGATGCAGCCAATATTAAAGCAGGTAAAGAATTGGGGTATCTTCTCTTTAGAATGCCTTCCATTTCCTTAACCTTTTAAAATATTTTTGCATATATGTAAGGTCACAAATATATTAAAATTAAGCAGTTTGATGTATAAATCTAGATTATGCTCTATCAGTCATGTCTAGATTTCAAAGAGATGTTTGTATCACATCTTAAGACTGAATCAAATGCACAAAAACATGGATTAATTTCAAATTTTGTATCGCTACATTATCTGATTTTAAAACCCTATAGTATGATGTCTAGTTTAGTACTGGTTAATTTATAGAAATCCTCTTATATTTATTTGAAATAGATCTTGGGACTTTCTATTGTAGTAGTAATAGCCCATGTTTCTGAGGACGATGCTCTTTCCTTTTTTCCCACAGACTCCCTCAGATGACCATGTTTATACTATCTGTTAATTGAAAAATGACTTATATGCACATTTCTGCATACAGAATTTTTGCAATAAACACATAGCTTCCTAAGCACCTGCCCCTACCTGCAACAGTTTCCACCCAACCTCATCCCTCCTACCGATGTCCCCCTCCAAATGAAGTCTGATCTATTTTAAAGTTACTTCTTTCAATTAGAAAGCAAGGAGGATTAGATAATATTTAATGAAGTCTTCACAAAAGACTACTTTTCATTTGGTCTATTAAACAATAATATATTTTAATGGTCTTTCTATAAGAAAGAACAGTGCCAAGGCCCACAGAAACTGGAGCATATTATATATGTGCATGTGTGTATACTTATTTTTGTTAAAGGTATTATGGTTAAGGTATCTTAGAAAAACATATTAAAACATAAAATTCTTTGTTGAGCAGTTTTCTACCCTCTGAGCATACAATACAATAAAATAGCACATGAGAGGTAAAGTGGGAATGACAACAATACCAATTTCATGGCACTGATAAATTTAAGTGAGGATCCAATGACATTTATCTTGGTAAAGTGCTTAGCAGAATGCCCAGCATACCGTAAGGGCTTGTTAATATTGTCTTTTATTATGATCTGGTCTCAAAAACTACTTTTCCCTAAGGCACAATGGGTTGCTGGTGCTCAAAATCCTGTTTATAGATTGAATATTGTTCATGTTAAGTATTCAAGGATCTCATCATTTGCAAAGTTAAAAGCAAATATTTCCATTCACGAAGACAGCTTGCACATTCACATATGTACCATAAATTGAAATATATCCAGATACAAATATTGGTAATTTCATCTGCAACATTTTCAAAGCTTTGCTTTCTCTGGTATTAAAAATCTAGTTATGGGGCGCCTGGGTGGCTCAGTCGTTAAGCGTCTGCCTTCGGCTCAGGTCATGGTCCCAGGGTCCTGGGATCGAGCCCCGCATAGGGTTCCCTGCTCAGCGGGAGGCCTGCTTCTCCCTCTCCCACTCCCCCTGCTTGTGTTCCCTCTCTCGCTGTGTCTCTGTCAAATAAATAAATAAAATCTTAAAAAAAAAATCTAGTTATTTGGAGATCTAAGCATGTGAGTATATACATACACATAACACATCATATATATTGGAAAAGATCTCAATTTTTAAAAATGGTTTATAACATTCATAATTAATGCTTTCACTTAAAATTTTAAGAAATGTTTTAATCTAATTTTGATTTCTTAAATGTTTATTACATTTTGGGGGAAAATTTGATTTTATTTATATTTTCTTTAATTTTGCTTTTCAATATTATTCTTTGGTCACTGATATCAGTGTGGCTCTCCTACAAAGTAAATGCTTTTTTAAATATTCTCAGTGGAAATTAAACTATGGAATATTCCATTAAATAAAAGCATGAGTAAAAAACAGCACATAATCTGAAATTTTCATTATAACATGCATCTAATTAACTAGTCCCATTTTTACTTATATATTATTTAGAAAAGGAGATTATTAATTGCTATTCATTATTCTATAATTAATCTATTTCAGAACATGGCTCCAAAATGATTCTGAATATACTGTGATATACCTTGATTTTAAAATATATGTTAAGGTTTAAAATCATCAGGATAAAAATGTTCATGGGAACAGAATAAGATCTGAAATGTACATGCAGCAAACTACACAAAATACTATTAATGAGTAATATTTTAGAAAGATATAGTTTAAAATGGTAAACCAATAAACTTTTAATGAAACCATTAATAAAAGAGAAAGGTAACCTGTACCAAGTGCTATATTTCTAGTCAATATGGATCATTTCAAGCCTTAATTTTGCTTTTAAGCACGCTTCAGTTTTTTACTCTGACACATTTAGTTCTACATTGTTTCTCTTAAAGTCATCAGGTGGAGAAGAAGTTTCTCTGGTCTTGTTTCTCTCACCGATCCGGATGGCTTCATCTACATTAGCTAATTTAAATCTTCAGCACTGAAAAATAGCCAAGCAATCCTGGACTGTAGTGATTTCAGAATATTTGTAGCTCTTCAAGACACTCTGTCCTATTTCTTTCCTGGCTACTGAGCCCAACTAAAAATCATACCTTTTAATATAAGAACAGGTCCTGTAAAAGTAACAAAGTTAATTTTTTGCTTAGTTTTCCTTCTCTCATAAAACTGGGATAATATTCAGCCCAGTGATGACCTCACAGTTTTGGGTTTGTGAGGGAATAATGGCCGTACATTGAAGTGTCATGATTTGACTACAGATGCATGCTCCCTTTTATGGACAGGGCTGGAAATTCTTATTTTGTTTTAATACTGAGTTATGAATACAAATGTTACATTACAGCTTTAAAAACAGAAGGAGAAAAGTTAATATTCCACCCTACAAAATAACTACTTCAATGAAAAAACATCTTTATCCTAATCAGCATCACTATATGATTTTTGAAAAGGTCTCCCAGCTACCCAGACCATGAAATGAATATTTCGAAACTTGACAGTGAGCAAGAACTCAAAATTAAGGCCAGCTTTTTGGAAGGCTAAATGTTCTATTTCCAGGGCATTTTGCAACACTTCCCAAGCACTTCTAACATGTTCCCAACTCAAGGATCTCCTTTCCTGTACTCCTTTCTCACCAAACTTTCATTAGGAGAAGGAATCCTAACTCTATACCCAGAGTTTTAAAATGCTGCTTGTGTCTAGATGTCTAATAGAGCTGGAATACAAAATAACGTTTCATCCACAGGTCTACCATCCAATGAGGCACAACAGCCTACACATTCTTTATGCAGAAAGACACAGACTATATAAAATGATTTTGTTTACTACTTTTATTACTGTCACTTTATTGTATATCAAGTATTTAAAGGGCAGTTCTATATTAGAATAAATTAATAAAAACAAGAATTTTCAGGTCAATTATATTTTGTAGGAACCACTGAAACGAGAGAAAACAAAAATGCACTGTATATAAAATAACTTAGTGAAAATTTACCCTGAACACATACTTGTCGCTCTAGATCCTGAATTTTTTTGGCATCAGCTGCTTTCTCTTTTAAACGTATCTTCTGCGGAATAGATGGATTTCCAGATTCAGCTTTCAGTTTCTCAACCTATCAAAAGGTAAAGAAAATGTTAAGAAGCATATTTAAAACACACCAGAGAAACCCCAGGAGAGATGCATAATGTATTCATTCATTCATTTATGAATTCCCAGATAGGGCACTGTGCTGGAGATATGGAGGGCAAACAAGATAAGCCTGCTTTCATAGTGCCTGCACTCCAGTGGAGGAGACACATGATAAGCTAATAAATTAAATCAACGAGTAAATTAAATCAACGAGTAAGTAAAATAACTTCAGAGAGTGACAAGTGCTATGAAGAAAATAAAACAGAGTGACAGATTGGGAAGAAAGGTCAGAAGGGGGCAGGATTGGTAGCTCCATTAGATGAGGAGATCAGGAAACGTCTTTTTGGGGAGTAGAAACTGGAGCTGAGACTTGAATGAGGAGTGAGACATGGAAGAAACCAGGCCAGAGTAATCTAGACCAAGGCAACCCGTGGAGCAAGCATGTTCAAGAATCAGAGGGAGGTCTGGTGTGGCTGCAGGAGAGTGACGTGTGGAGTGTGATACATACAGATGAGGCTGGAGAGGCAGACAGGGTTCAGACAATACAGGGACCTGACGGGTTATGAAAAGGAGCTTAGATTTATTCTCAGTCTAATCGAAAACAGACTACACATCTCTAAGAGCAAACCCAAACCAGCTATTTTCATTATTAAAATGTTTAAGGTATTGACTCAATTACACTTATAAGGCTAAGAAGAACTAATTGTTGAATAGGGTTCATCACAGAAATACTTTCTAAAATGATCTTACTACCTCAAGTTTGAGCTTCTCAATTTCTTCATTTGCTTCTTTAAGCCGAACTGCATCTTTATCCAGAAGTTCCTGATTTTCAGCATACCACTGTAATCTTTTTTGCAGACGACTGATTTCTTGTTTATGTGTTTCTTCTAAAATTTTTATTTCGTATAATTTTTCACCTATAAGAAAAAGGAACTCCTGAACTTGATTGTAATTTTCCAAAATATGGAAATAAACTAAATTACATGAAAATCAATGCCTATATAATGAAAGCATTATGAAAAAAAATGATCTTTGCAATGTAATGTCCAGTTTATTAATCAATTAGTAAAGAGCAATGAAGACTATCTTCAAAGTCCAAATCCTCAAATTCATAGCAAAATTGGCTGTGTATAAATTTTTTGATAAATCAGTTATTTTCCCACTTTCATTATAAAAGCAAAGTTGTTTCCATGGGACAATGAATGTTGGATCCAAGAAATAATAAACATGAATTCCTATAATTATATTAAAAATTGCAACGGGAAACAATAGTGTTTACCATGCATGATTTCATTTAATAAAACAAACATGATGGACACTATTATTATTATTATTCTATTTTACAGATGAGGAAAGCAAATGTAATTTTCTTACAAACAGGTAAGTGGATTTTATTGTACATACTTTACACTGAAGATCATAATATCACAGCAGAAAGACCCTCACAAGGGCTCCTCTGATCCACTTTTCTAGCCCTGGGTTCTGTCATCCTAAGCTCCAATCCATAGGCGCACTCAATAACATGCTCAAGAAACACACTCCAGCAACCTCCCTCCATCCCTTCACTTCTGTGTCTTCCAATCTGTCAGGACCCAGCTCAAATGCTACTCTTCCTTAAAAGCCCTGTGTAGTATCATAGTACCATGTCTCATGTTTATTTGTAATTTTTAAAATACTAAACTTTTCTGCATTCTTATCTTACTCTCCTTTGTTTTCCCTTGCAGAGAATGTCACATTTATCCTTGTGTTTTCTATAAACACAGTACAGTGTTATTTGTTCATTTGGCAAATACTTGAGAGCCTAAGTTTCAGACCCAGGGACAAAAAGGCAGACCATGCCCTCAGGAAGGTCACCATCTAGCTAGGGTGACAGACATGAACATGAATAAATACAAGATGCCACAAATTCAAAATAATCCTTGATTTTTTCTGATCCTGCAATTATTCCTGCTAAAACCAATCAAATGTACATACCTATTAATTGGTTTTTTAAAAATTTTCTAAAATTACAACATACTTAAAGGAATAGCATTTTGATTCCTTAAGTAGTAATAGCAACTGTTACTTAAATTCAAGATTAGAACACTTATGAGTATAAAGGTAAACTGTTTCAGCTCAGCGTCTTACCTGTGGCATATGCAATCTGATCTTTGGCTTGGTCTCTCTCTTTCTTCATTTTTTCCAAGTCTACTTCAAGAGCTTGTTTGTCTTGCTTCAGTCTTTTGACGTCTTCCAATAAACTGTTTTTCTCTTTCTTGATAGTCATAGAGTTACAAAAGCAAATTATTTCTAGCCACAAAAAAAATTGTGGTATAGGCTCTCTTTTACCCCATCCATCGTAAATTCTACATACGTATTTTTTATAAATACATAATTATTTTTCCTAAATTTAGTTCTGGTGTCATCATGTTCTTCCACCCCGCCAAATTATTAATAATTCCCCATAGCCTACTAGATTAATTCTAATCATCTAACTCAACATAGCCTAAAGACCTCCCAATGAACTGTTCTCACTTCTCCTGGATTACTACAATAACATCCTAACTAGTGTGCCTCTTCCACTTTTAGCAGCTAGTCTATTCTCACAGTAGCCAAAGAGATTTTAATTAAAAAAATATTGAAGTATAACTGGCATACAATAAATATCCTGTTAGTTTCAGGTGCACATCATAGTGACTTGATATTTTTATACATTATGAAATGATCCCCATGGTAAGTCTAGTTATGATCTCTCATCACACAAAGTTAGTACATTATTGACTAGATTCCCTATGCTGTCCATTACACCCCTGTGTCTTATTTTATAACTGGTAATTTATATTTCACCTGCCCTCCAACACCCCCCACCCCTTTCTGGTAACCAACAGTTTGTTTCCTGCACCTACAAGTCTGTTTTGTTTGCTCGTTTATTTCACATGTAAGTGAAATCATACGCATTTGTTTTCTTTTGACTTATCACTTAGCATGATACCCTCTAGATCCAACCATGTTGTCACTTTCTCCCTATCCTATCTAGCAATCCAGTTAAAACAGAAAAGTTTCTTGACATCTTAGCCCCTTGTGATGGTGGGTGGATGTTTTCCTAGTCTGCTGCCGTACTGAAGGGTAAGGCCAGCTGAACTCCAGGTGTCCTGTCTCCACTTTGCTGTTAAAGCTCCAGCCTGTGGCTACTAAACTGAAGGCCTAGGAGCAGATGTTTACTGTTAGGTTTTTATCCCTCCTCATTTCTGGTCCCTAGAGAGTTCTCTCACTTTCCTGAGAGCTTTTACATTTTGCATTTACAAGATGTTTATTCTATTTTGTCCAGCATTTTCTGATGTTTCTAGTGCAAGTTTTAGTTTCCTATCAGAAAATATTTTCAAAACAGCACTTTTAAAAGGTTGCTAAAAACAATTTGAATAAAGCTGATGTTTGGCTTGAAACCTTACTATGGTTTTCCAAGCCTTCATAAAACACAGTGATATTAATTTCTCTTTTAACTTGCTAATTTTTGAGGCCTACTGGCAAGGGAGTTAGGGAGAGTCCAACTATTCACTCTTTCTTCTAAACCTATCTGCCTAACTACCCTACCTCTTTAATCATGCTATACATGCACACATGCACCTGAAGAAAGTTGCCAAATAGATTCATATTTGAAGCTGCATCTTATATACCACAAAAGCCTGCTAAACATGTTATTAAACCAGGGTATGTTTACATTTCTACGTAACAAAACTTTATATAATTTCTCGTTAAAAAGTGTACGTATTTGGCATTTTTCTAATTCATACAGTCATTCAAATAGGTTAGAAGGGCTTTTTTAGTTTCATGCCATGGTTCTTAATGGGAGGGAGTGGGGAGAATTAACTACATCCCACAGGGGACAAGTTCGGAAATGTGGCAGTGAGCACATACTTCCTGGGGATAGGGATGACAAAAATAGTGCAGTACATGGAACTGTTCTGCCTAAAATAAAATTAACTTGCCCCAAATTCCAAAACATCTCCCACTGGTAAATACCGCTTTAGAAAATTCTAAGCCATATCCTTTATAATATGATTCAATAAAAATAAAGAAAAAAGTTATGGAGCTGCTATTGTATTTCACGTCTGTGTTAAGTACATGGGAAGCAAATATTTTGTAGACATAGTCTCTGCCTTCTAGAAGTGCACAGTTCATTGAAGACTGGTAAAAAGCCACTTAACGTTTTAAGCTGAATAATCACCTTCAAAGTATTTTCCTATTTTAGCTTACATTTCTAATAAGGAATTTTTGAAATAAGGTATATCTGCCCTAAGTAAGGTTATGCCTCCAGTATGGCTCCATCTGATGATCACTAGATGAGAGGCTGGATTATAAAGAGGATACATGGAGCACTGAGTGTTATACGCAAACAATGAATCATGGAACACTACATCAAAAACTAATGATGTAATGTATGGTGATTAACATAATAAAATGAAAAAAAAACTAATGATGTACTGTATGGTGACTAACATCATAAAATTAAATTAAATTAAAAAAATAAAATAAAGAGGATGCAATCGAAAACCAGTACTATGTCATTTTCTCTAAGGTCACATGTATATTAAATGCTA